>NC_092527.1:17854583-19130000 GCF_037038585.1 Patagioenas fasciata | reverse complement strand
TTTAGGAGAGAATCTGCTCTGAAGACTTTCCCAAGGAGAGAGAAGTATATAGAACAAAGCAGTAGTAAAACCCCTTATTATATATTAGTCTGAATAATGCTATGTTAGGAAAGTATATTGAAATTTTGTTCCCAGTTAGGGTAGATGCTACATATGTAGCATATGATAGTTGAAACCTTGTTTTGTATTTGTAAAAAAGAAGTGGGGGGGAAAGTATATGAGATTTTTCCACAACTGGTGCTACTGAACCTATCTTCTGAAAGGCATTTCAGTTGGCTATGGATCGAGTAAGCCATGTTAGTCTGCTTCTGGCTGAACAACCGTTAATGCCTTTGCAATTAACACAGACTGAAAACAGAGAGAATAGATGCTTGGTTTAAGTGAGATCAGTCTCTTTGAAGTCTACATGAATTAGACCCCCATTTTTAGTTTCTTGTCTGAGAATACCTTGTAATAAACAGTGTGGTAATTATTTAGTTGTCTTTGAGAATGTAGATGTGAATGAGTTCTTGACTAGTTTTGAACCCAGCAAAAATAGTGGTTGTATCTAATCTGATATTTTAACCTGCATGACATCTGCATTAAAGCTGGAAGTCCATTTGTCACCTATATATCTTTTAATCCTTTTTGGGGAGACAATTATTCTTCCAAATAAATCTCCCCTGCCTAAGTTCAGATGATAATGTCACTTAGGATAGCTCGGATGGCTATAGAACAATCAGTGGATTTCATTCTGTCCCCAAACACCATAGACGGGCTAACAAAATAGAATATTTGGGATCTGTCTTAACAACTGAAGCACACACTCCAGAATGTCAATATTAACTCCATAACAAATGTGTTTCTTCTAAGATGTTAAACAGTGAATGGAGGAAGCTGAGATAAGCTTTGTTATCCATCCCAGCCAGAGGGAAAGACTTTGTCAAAAGGAAGGAGCAGACAACTGAGTTGCAACTCAGGTGGCTTTCAAGATCCCAAAGGTAGTTCCATGTTTGTGTGTGCTAGAATTACTACTTTAAAATGAATGATTATATCCTGCACTTCTGTCAAGATATTTTCAGTTTTGCAGGTATCAGTTTTTACAATGTCCAAAATTAACATTGTTCATCATGAACTGGGAACCTCTCTGACAGTGAAGACTGAAAATCGCTCATCTTGAAAAAAATTTAAGTTTAGTCCTCCATGTCTCCCCCCCGTAAAAAAACCCAAACCATTCTTCTTTTCCTCTCTCTCACAAGACCAACCACCAAAGCCGTCTGATAGAAAATAATTATACAGATCTGAAAGTTATTTCTTCCCTTAGGAATACTAGCATTCATTTTTATTCAAATATGTTGTGTGCCCACATCAGGGAGCAGAAAACAGTTTACCTTCGTGCTGGAAGGAGTTCTTAATTTTAACTGTACTCTGATGGTGTTCTGCTGCAATATCTCATCTAGAAAGATGTCCTAGTTGTGAAAACGTGGTGATGACACATGGATACTAGAAAAGCTTTTTCCTAGTCATTGAATGCCAGACAGAAACATTTGCTTCACCTCCCCCTATTTTTGGCCTTTTTCTCTGATTAGTGAGGTAGGATTTTTTCTTCCTGTGTACACCATTGACAGCTATGTGTGAAGGCAAGGGTGGAGGTGGAGCAGGGTGTGGTCTCATTGCAGAGCTGCTTTAAGCCATTTGAGAGGAAATTTCTCTTATCTTCAGATTTCCTCTGATCTGCATCAGCATCTGTGTCGGGGTGATTCTGACAACATTGGTTAGATGATTACGCTGTAGTCTCTTAGAGTTGTTAAGGGTTTATTTAGTGCTTGTAGATTGATGGGTAATGGACTTTGTTGGACTGTTTAAATGGAAGCTTCCCACAATTTGATACTAAAATGGAGGCTTTGAGTGAAGCTTTTTTCACTCTTTCACCAGTCTCATCAAGAACTTCCCTTTCCTTGCTGGAAGTGGAATTTCATGCTGTGTATTTCTAATCCACGGGTTACATCAATCAGCAATCTAGTAGAAGTTTGTGGTTCTAACAAAAGGAGCATTTCACATGTGGTGAAGTGGTTTTCTAGTCTGGCATTTATGTCTATCCCAGACCCTATGGAAACTACTTAAACTGGAACTTGTCTTCGATTTACTGTGCTCAACTTTAATAACTTGATAGCAGACACGTTTTTGCAGCTGGTTCTCAATGCCTTTCCTGTAATTAGAGAGATTAAATACAGGATGTGTTTGACAAGTGGGCAGTGTCCAAAGTCCGTGTTCCTTGTGTGGCATTAAAATGCCAGAGTAAACAAATCAGCAATGAGTGTAATTGCCAACCCCGGCAAAAAGGGATATATGCTTGTTGTACGGCACGTTTGTGTTGTCAGCAAATCTCAGTGCACTTGGCAAGGAAGTCCGTGCACATTTAAAAAATGAGGAAAATGAGGTACTAAGAGGGGTATTGTCTTAATATAACAGGCTACGATTACAATCCAGTTTCCTGTGTTTGGAATAACATTAGACAACATTATCTCCCCTTAAAAAACAAACAAACAAAAAACCAACCAAACAAAAACACAAAAAACCAAAACAGAACAAAAAGAAAAATGTGCAGCAACAGTTACATGTGGTGATTGTTTCTTGACAAATAAAAGGCAGCGCTGTAACCTTAAGACATTTTTGTGACCTTCCTGATTATTATTTCAACATTGGAACTACAGAGAAAGTGAGGCACTTCAGGTAGTGGCACTGACATACATAATAATAGATGCCGATCCTGTTTGCTATTGGGACAACACCCTAGCATGTAGGTAGGGAGCATTGCCATCATGTCGATACAACAATATACCGAGGTTGTGACTATATATATGTCCTCTGTAGTACTTTGTGGAAAAGTAGTGGTGTCAATTCTGATGCCAGTTCTGTGAAAAAGCAGTCACATCAATTCTGATTCTTAGCCAAATTCAAAGTTTGATAATCACTTCCTAATGGAAGTGAGAAGTAGACACTGAGAAGTTGCAACTGCATTTCAGCAGTGGCCCAAGAAACAGGAATTTAGCTAAGACACCAGAGCAAATCTAATCTACCTTGCTGGTAGCCCAAGAGCAATGTTAATAAAACCGTTTTGCAAATAGTCTTGAATTGGTTAAAATTTTGAAAGTATAGTGGAGAAAAAGAGTTTCACAACATGCGCGTGCATTGTGTGTTGCACCTTTTTGATTTAAAGATCCTTGGTGTTTGTTTGGTTTGATGTTTTAAGAAAATTTGGAAGATAATGGCTGTTAAGTGTTATTTCTGTAGGGAACATAGTCATATGTATAAGCCTTATTCAGAATTTAACCGTGACTTTGATGTTGTGGGATCACCAGTATGTGGCAGTTAAAGGTTAATTTGTTTCTGTATTTATTTAGTTATTTTTAAAGAAATGGGAAATTGTGAGGTTTTTTTTTTTAATCACGTAAAATACATTTTGAATGTAGAATGTGGGATTGAACTAAGTTTTTGCTTTCTGTGTTTCACTTCCAATGTAGACTAGAAGATCTGATGTACTGCTAATGTGCATAGTTCCTGATTCAGTGAGTTGGTCAGCATTCATAGTGCCAGTGTGAGTTATTTTTTTTTTTTCCAGGATCAGGTCACAAATTTATCAGGGTAGCCTCAGTTATTATAGTAGTTTGAAGAGGAAAGAAAAACAAATAAAACAACAGCAAACAAACAAAACCAACAAACTAAGCGAACAAACAAAAAAAAAACCACACAAAAAACCCCAACAAACCAACCAACCAAAACCAACAAAACGAAGCCCACACCACACAGTTTTATAACAATATTTATGAGGTTTTGTTAAGAGTAGAAGGCAAAGTTTCAGACAACTTTTTCTTTCTACTTAAGCTTGCAGTAACCCTTACCTCACGTACTGACAGGGGCATCAGTGCTGTGTCTGTATTTTTTCTTCTAAAAGTTTTCTCTCTCCGTCTTTCAGAAGAGTAATTTTTGACACAGCCATGACAACTCTGTCATTTCACTCACACCTCTAAATTTCTCTTTCTGTTGTCAGTCAGCAGACAGCAGTCACAGTATCTTGATGATCATGATTGATGGCAAAATATATGAGAATTGTAAAAAGGACATTGAACATTATGTCTAAAACAATCATTTTATGCTTTTCTTTTTGTAAGTACAATAAGAAGTTATAAAAGCACCTGTTTACCTGTAGGTATAACATTATTTTTTTGCATTATACAGAAAGGCATAGATATATACATATTTTTTTTATTCTAATCCCAAGTACTAAAAGTTGTTGCACATTTAATCTCAATTCAGTATTTGTGATATTTTGAAACTGTTCTACTGTTTTTCAAATTTCCTCTTATGTGACTAATTTTCCATCAAGCTCCAGGACCCAAGTGACAAGCAAGGAGCAGAGAGCAATAGCAAAAAAAATCTGAGTCATATTTCCTTGAAAGAGCTTTATGTGTTCTTGGGAAGTAGAACACATCAATTATATGGTAAGTAAATAAAACACATATATGGGGTAGGAGAAATGGCTATTAGATTCAGCAAAATTTCTATACAGAATGGTATAGAAAACACCAAGTGGAGCATTTTTTTTTTTCCTCTCATCCTGGTGCATGAAATTTATTACAAATTATTTTTAGGAAAAAAAGAAACCAAGCTCTATGAGTTTGAATACTGTATGATGGCCATTGGATTTTTTTTTCTTTTATAAGGAATAATCACCTATTGAACTTGGAAAATCAGCATTAGTGTGCATGCGTGTTAAACAACAATATTTGAGACTGAATAAACATCACCTGCACTCCATTACTACTACATTGTCCATACTGATGGCTATAGTCTTATTTGTTTCCAGGCATTTATATACAGTACTGTCTTCTATTTTTTTTGACAGCTGTTTGAGGCAAAAGGGCTATTTTTGCTACGTATTATTAATTGTGTGAGAGTTTGGTTGTTTATTTATTTCCTTTTTTTTTAATGTTTGCAAGTAGCATAACTATGTAGACCAATTATTTAACATGCATACAGTTATCCCATATAAAAGAAGTCTTACTTGGCATATAACTTATTCTGAGCAGGGAGCTGATAAAAGTTGTACCACAAAAGATCTCTCCCTGATACAAGCTGTGTGTCCAGAAGGAAGTTGATTCTAGGGGTGATATTCCGGCAGCTACATTGGCAAACACTTTTATATCTGGGTCATGTATCAGGAAAGCTGTCATGTTACCCACCAGTGTGCAGTAATTATTAAATGCGGGTCGTGTGGAGACTGGTGCTATGAAGGGAGGCACCTTCTAGATGATAGCTGGTAACAGTTACGGTCTAGGATTTTCAGATAGCTCATAGATATTTCCCTACTCCTTTAGGGATGAGAAGTGAAGATACTGGTGAGAAGCCAACAGATTCCAGTAAATTTTTTGAAGAATGCTGCAAAGTGAAGGAGTAGAGATTCATCTTTTCCATTCTGAATAGGTCTTAAAAGTGTCTCTGGCCACAAATTTAAAACATGCTCTAGAAATAACTTGAAAAACTTGTCTTTGCCATTTGTTTGAAATGAACATTTTGCACAGCTTCAACATGGGGCATAGATTCCCTGCCTCTGCTGTAATGGCAATGGGTTATAGCAGTTACTTTGTCTCTTTGTGGCACAGTCTTTCTTGCAGCTTTCTCTGGTTTCAGTCCCTCTTCTGGCTGAAAACTGAGGAATTTGTGAGGTTAGATAATAGGTTTATCTGCAAGACAATATAAAAGTGTATTCTACTTTTAATAGCACATGTGCATCCCATCTGGGTTGGGCTGGGCTACAACATTGGGGACTGAATTGTGTGTATTCCAGGCTAAAAGATGTGTGGCTCCGGTCTCTTTGCTGCTTTGCTAAGGACCATTTGCAGAAATGTAAAAAACTGCCCTCTTCAAAGGACCTTGTCATTTTTTATAAACAACACCCCTGTTTCTTAGGAAACTGCAAGGTGGTATTTTACTTCATTAAAAAGTAGTCAAATTCAAGAAATGCTAGCATTATTAATGACACATATACCGTTGAAAAAAGTGAATATTAAGTAAGTGAATACAAAAGGTGAATCTTAGACACATGAATCACTGAAAGTTCTTTGGCACAGAAATTTCTCACAAAGTTGTTTAAAGACATGAACAAAAGGGTTGGGGGGGAAAGGAGATTTGTATTATATCGCTATTTGATTTTATATTCAAATTGTAGAAATCTGGTTTGATGTTCATTTTTTTTGAATGTAGAATCATGGGAAATATTTTGTTTTCCCTGAGAGCCAAGGCAATGTATTTATTTCAAGTTTTATTAAATGAGTTATAAATTTTCCTAGCAATTTACTCATAGCTCAAGAGGTTTAATTTGCATGTGTTGCCTTTTACAATATGCTTTTCCTAATGTTGCAGATGCTTCTTCCCTAGCTTCAGTAAACAACAGGCAGTTGGCCAGGTTTTTGACTGAACGTTTGCCAACTCCAGGAAATATTAGTTAACTCTCTAGTGACCACTGAAAGATTTTTAGCAGACTTTATCCAAAAGAATCTGTGAACATTAAAAATAATATGAAGTAAAAAATAAGATACAAACCCATTAATTTGGTGGTCTAAACACAGGAAAATAGGTTTCTTTTTGCATTATAATAATTTCAGATTTTCTTTTTTAAAACATTTATTTCCAAAATGGGTTGTTTTCAGAAAATTATTTGAAAATTAATGATGATGATGTTAATAATAAGCATTTCTTCCTTCAGATTAGTGGAGATTCTTTAGTCTTGTAGACATTCAGATATAATGAGGTCTACTCGTAGTATTCTGCTCTGATTTTGAAAACATCCCAAGGAGAGTTTTTTCTTCAAAACAATAATCCAGTGCATAGCAGGGATATTTTGCAGGTGAGGTGGCAGGTTGTTTCATGAGCAATGGAGGTAACAAAGTCTGGAAGTTTGGTTTCCTACAGATTTATGCCTTAGAGTTGATGATGCAGTAGAGCTCAGCTCACATCTTTGTGTCCCCTGTGGTGCTTTCACCTTTCTTCCAGGGTTCTTACGTACATTTTGGGGTTCTCTCTTGAGCAAGTCATGTTGTGTTCTCTTCCAGTCAGGAGCTGCCTGCTTGCTGATTGTTCAGCTACTTCCAGTGTAATATGTGGTGACCCAATTTATGTTTCTTCCTGTTAGTAGTCAGTGGTGTTTCTCCATCTCTCCTTCAGCTTCTCATTATTGTAGTATTTCTAGGAATGTAATTTGATTTCAAACTTGGTTGAAGTTGGTGAATTTGTCCCAAAGCTATGGTTCAGAAGAGGTACACAAGGCTGTCTTGTCAGCATGCTTGCATAAGGACATAAGAAAATGAGGCCAGTCATGAATAAAAAAGAAATGTCAAATATATTCAACATCTTGTATGATGTGCATTTGGAAATATAATTACAGGTGGTCCCATGATTAAATGCTGTCAGTGTAAGTGGGGCAAAAGGAGAGGCTGAAGGAATGAATTGAGTTTGAATTACTTGACTTGACATTCCCTACTCTTGAAAAACTTGTATCTGTGGGTATTCTGAATCCTTATGGTATTTATCCAGGTTATCCAAGGCTCACTCTTTGGGTATATGTTTGAGTTTTTATTGGTGCCGCTTTTTGCTCCACAAGTGCTCGGATGATGTGTGGCTAGCTTTGGATTGAAATTAAATACAATAAAGATAACACATCAACCAGTCATTCTTCATGCCTATTCCCCTGCTATATTGCGTTCAATAATATTACCTCTTCCATAGAGTTCCTCATTTGTGCAGAAGTATTATACTCAATACCTTAAAACTGTGATGGACTAGGAGAAATGAAATGTTATAGAGAGCAGGTAATTGCAGTACACATCCTTCTAAACTTCTTTTGAAGCTGTAAGGTAAAGAAGTGTTTATCAAAACAAAAGCAAAAAAAAAAAATAAAAAGAAGAAAAAAAACAAGTTGTGATTTTACAAGCTTTGTGTTAGAGAAGTTGCCTTGTAGTTTCTCAAGCAAATTTAAAGTGAGGCTTGAATGGTGCCACTGTTAGGATCCAAAGATGAATATCAGATGATTTGTTCTGTCTTTCATACAAGAAACACAGTGCATGGCTGACATGATGTCATAAACTGATGTCTTAGTGCATCCTACAGGAGTTATGTGCCCTTTTACTTTTCTAACAAATAGCACCTGTGACCCATTGAATTTCACTTAGACTGGATGAATCTGTTTTCCCCAACATTTCTCATTTTCTGCTTCCCTTTCTCTTTTCTCTTATGTGATACTGGGGAGGGAGGAGTGTTGCTTAGCAACCAGTTGGAAGTGGTCAATACAGGTATAAATATTAAACCTTATCAACCGTGGTGAGTTTAGGGTAGAAAATGGAAATCTGTTCCAATTTTTCCTCATGAAAATTGAGGCAAAGTGGCAATGTAAATCCTTTCTTATAATCAAGACAAAATTAGGAGCTAAGTTTCTGAGTTTGGCTCCTGTACATGGAGAAGGAAACTTTTTCTTCTTTAGTAACTAAGAGGATGCCTATGCAGAGCACCATGGACCTCCAGTATGGTGTTTTGTGAGGACGTTTTAGTTTGGGGTTTTGTTCTTTCACGCTCTCTCTATCCATATATACATATCTATACATATCTATACATATATATATATATATATTATTTATTTATTTATTTTTTAATTAGTGTTAGAGCCCAAGACTGGAAGTTTAGAGATTGGTACTATTGGTACTAGCTCAGTCATGTTTTGTCACTGATGACTACAGAAATGGAAGTGTGGTGGAATTTTTGGTTTTTTTGTTTGTTTTTTCTAATGTATTTTTAATGATCTTAAAGCAAGCAACTGAAAGCGTGTGTCCCACAGTATGCATGAATTTTGTAATATTAATATTATGCTAATGACTAGAAGACTCAATGAAGACTAAGACCTTTTTTTACATAAGCACCAAATATTTTGTTTGCTAATAGATGGGGAAAGTGCACGAGCTGTAAAATACCTTGCCAAAAATATTTTTTTGATCATTTAACTATAGCAATAGAAGCCTGGCCTCTAGCTCTGTGTCCCAGGTGCCCAGCCCATGCTGCCTTGCACCGTTCAGGCAGTATCACACCATGTGGGGCTGTGTGCCTCATGGATGTGCACGAGTTATTGATCCCAAACATTACTGATTGCTCTAAAGTGTAAGCTGGAAAATAATTGAAAAAAAATGTTGGTCTGCTAGCTTTGCATCTGACTGGAAGTTGTTCCTGCAATACAGTGTTTATTGAAATGATATGTGCAGTCATATTCCAATCATTTCATAACAAGGAAATGGGAACATTTAAGATTTTTCAATAGTTTTTTCTTGAAAAGCAGACTCTGTGAATTTTGATTGATATGACACTTCAGAGCTATAACTGAAACTATATTTGTTACAAAGGAATGACCACTGAATCAATTTCTTTAAACTATATTTCTTTAGACTTGCTTCATTAATATTCAAAGGGGAATGTCTTTTACATTGTGCTGCAGTTTACACTAATGTGGGTTCATTTGCTTTCATGTTATTAAATCACTTTTTTCTGTTGAAAAGAGAAAATGAAGCAGCATTGTTCATGTGCTGCATAGAACTGTAGCAACATGTAGTTTGGTATCTACTGCATTTCCAAAACAATAAATACATGAATAAAAAATCAAAGACAGGAGACAGGATTTTCCTTTGATTTCCACAGACACAGCATACCATTGTTGTAACAGAAATCTAATAGGGAGATAAAAATTTACTTGTATTTGCCATCTGTTTAATGTAACAGCTAATGTGGTCTGTATTACTTTTAAGTTGATAAGAAGATACAGAAACACTTCTTAACTCAAAATTAATATGTGTATTTTAGAAATAAATTTAATCTTATTGCATAAAGGAAATACTATTTACTTTATATAACACTTCGGGTGTTTGGTTCTCTGGTGTTTGTTCTCTGAAAGTCTGTTTGCACTGACCAAAACTTTTCTAAAATAATTAGATGCAGTTTAGAATTCTCTTCTGCTTCTATCCCCCAGGCATGCACATGTTTAACTGAATGTATGTGACTAATCTCTTTGAAGCAATTGAGAATTACTTTAATAAGTAGAAGTTTAGAACACACATGGCTTTATCATGGCTTTGTTGACTTGAATTCTTTAATGGTTTTGCTTAAGAAAAATTCATGGGCAGCCTGAATTCTGCTGAAGAGCCCATTTACAGAGTTTATCTTTTCCTGTCTCTGGTTGTTAAGAGGGAACTTGCCAGAAGGAAATGCAACTCTCAAGGACTTAAGCTGTCTCAACATGAATGCTGCCTCCTTAGAAAACTATCACGGTCTTGGTTTTGAACAGAAAAGTTCATGTTTTCCTCCAGGTTTTAATGGAAATAAGATTAATATTTCCCTATACACCTTAAATTTGAAAATGCTTATAGATTTGTGTGAGATGCCTATACTGAAACCATAGTTTAATTTAGAAATGAAAAGTTTACCTTCCACTTGCCCAAATAATCTTGTGATCTGTAATGTAATCTTGAAGGGGAGGGAATCTCCTTGCCACAAAAGAAAAACCTTCAAGTATTATTATTCTTAAAAGTAGAGATACATCCATAGATGGGAAGAGTTAGATTGACCAGACTTTTTTAAAAGAATTTGTCAGGAAAACAGGTTTTCAGGAAATGCTGTTTTTTTCATTATATCTTTACAGAGCTGGCTGATATTTTATGCTCTTATGATCCATTTTAGGAGCACTTAAATTTATATCTTTCTAACAACGAATTTCAGCAAATTCTTGAATCTGATACCGGTGCAGTATTGTCCATTTTTCTATACAAATAAATTAGATGTAGAAGGTTCTTCATAACTCCTTACTCTCTATTTTTTTTTTGTTAGTATTTTAGGCTTTAACTAGTTTGCTTACATGCTAACATTAATCAACAATGTTATTAAGAAATGCACCGGCTTTATTAATACCGTGTTTTATTTTGGTTTATAATGTGTCTTCTGTTTCTATTTTAAATCTTACATCTTTGGTCTCACTTGTGTGATGTGATCTCTTTAGTGCTTTGAATTAGAAGTGATAGTTTGGAGATTCCATATATACTACAAAAGGGTCAACAGTGAAAGAAAAACACTTGAATATGCTAGAGGAAATGGTTTTGGGTTGATTTTATGTGTTTCCTAAATTCATTAGTGATGAACTGCTGTCAAGAGCTCAGTCCTCTGTAAGCACATGCCATGTTAGGCGTTGAGTGTGCCCATGCCATTCCTGTATTGCTATTATTTTTTTAAAGGCTCTCAGTGGTTGATTAGCTCATTTTCATGCTTTATGTAAAGTTGCACTCATCACCTATGTTATTCTGAAACCATTATATCCAATCATGTAGGCAAATATTTAAATATTCTGATGACTTCTGGATGCAAACCAACAGGTTGTGAAACAGCTAGAAGAGCAAGAGAGCCATGCTATGCTGAACTGCCTTGGCAATGGAGGCTTCACTCATGAGGTGAAGAAAAAAGAGACATGTAGATCCTGTCAGTGTGTACTTCACAAGGCCTATCCCACTTGGAGTGAGGTGGTGAGAACCTGATGGTCCTGATGCTTTAACAAATACTGTCATTTGTCACTGTCTTGATATATGCGTTTCTGCATGAGGGGCACAAAGAGAAAGAAGATATAAGCATCTTTCATGCAGGAACAGCATTGTTGTTTTTTGCACATTGGGAAGCATAAATCTTGGTTTTGCCACTTAACAAAACTATTCCTGTTAATTCAGCAAGCATCATTTAAATGAGAGACCTGAGAAATGAGCTTTTAGATGCTTTTTACAGAGCACCTTTTATTAACCTCTGTTTTCACTCTAATATGTGTTTATAGTGCAAAATAGTAACATTATTGAAACTTCAGGAAATATTTTTTGTAATTAATATCCAGTTTCCTCCTGAGTGAAAGGCAGAGGCTGGGGAAGTAGAACAGGACCAGCTGTGGAGGTTGCTGATAGTGTGGGGGTTCTTTCCTCTCTCATATGTGTGGCTTGTTGCGGGTGCTTGCAGTTGTTACTGTTTTGTGATCTTCACTGCTGTAATGGTGTGTCCTTATCTATCCATGCATTTTTATTTTATTTAAAAACAATGGGAGAAAACCATTTTTAGTAAACTAAATGTAACTTCAGGTGTTTGGGGAAATTAAGTGTATTTTGTGACACAAGGTGTTTGGATTCCAGGCTGCTGACAGGAGTGAGGAAATCTGAGTTAAAATACCTTAAACGGGATCAAGCTACCTGGGCTTGCTTTGATTCTCTTCACTGGTGGAGCTTCAGATGAGATGCTGAATTTAAAGTTAGGTTTTAAAATAAATTATTTTGAAGTGAGGAGAAAGGGACACTAAGACCTTTATTGACACCCTCTATCAGCAGGACAACAAAATAAGTTTGGTAAGGTTATAGATGCAGTCTTCACAAACTTCTTGAGTTCCTTAAAATATTTCATTTCAGAAGAGATTTAGATAGGTATATCCTGGTGCATATAGCCAGTTAGGAGCATGTGCCCTTAGATTCCTCCAGACTGCAATGCTTGAAAAAATTATGGTGACCCTAAATACTCCTGAGCATCTATCCCAGCTGTAAAGATACAAAACCAAGCTAAAACTTCAGTTTCTCTCTCTCTCTCTTTTTTTTTTTTTTTACAGAGTTTTAAGCTGTTATATATCTTAACCCATTCCAAAAGCAAAGAAAATGCACGAACTCACTTACTATGACCCAGCTGATGAGAACTAACTTCTTAAGTTGCCATAAATTTGTCCTTTCCCTATTAAGGTGTACATGTACCAGGGGAATTAACAGACTGAGGCCCTTTCAACAAGAGTGATCTAATTACATGTCAAAAGATGGAGCTATATCTGTACAGCTTTATGCCTGCTGAGGTTTGATCGTTCCATGTCTCTTGTCCAGAAACAATGAACGTTTTTTTTTTTTAAGGCTTCTCATATAGATGCCTGTGAAGAACTTTCATTTTGTTTTGACACTTTCTCAATTCATACGGAAGGGGTAGTTATAGACTGGAAAAGGCTGAGAACAAAAAAATAGCAGTAAAAGAAAGACAAATGGAAAAATGCATAAAATATGAAGTAATTTTGGCAGGGAAAAGGAAAAGAAAATTGAGAAAAAAAAGAGGCAGGCAACTAGAAATGTGAAATTAGATCATGGACTTGGAGGTAATGCAAGTCAGTTAACTAAACATGGGGGAAAAAAATAATCACTAAGAACACCCCTCCAACTCTATGCATAATTGCGTATTATAAACACCAGTAAGTATAGATGAAGTTGAAGATGCTAAAGCACCTTATGTCTGCCCCTGATTACCACCAACCCCGTACCTTGTCAGTAATATTACTGTGCTTCTCTGATTTTGACTTATAGTGCATGCACTGGTGAATGACCAAGGTTTAAACATTCATTCAGTATTAGCACGTATAAGAAATGTAGGATACTTTCATTAATTGGATTAGGGTTATATGTGTTTCATTTAAAAGCTACAGTGATCACTAATGGAATGACCTTGAAGTCATTATCTGTTAAGAAGCAGGAGGAAAGATTGTTCTTCATGTTCAGTTGTATTTGTCATTACTTGTGAATATAATTTTCAGATAAAATACGGTTCCAGCTCTCTAACTACTTTTTTTTTCTTTTTTTTTAATGCTAAGGTTAGCTGGTCTAAGCTCTTTAAGCTATCATTTTATTTTGTCACATTGACTCTAAATAGTGCATTTTTTGGCCAGCTTTATTTGTAATCTGTTGTTTTTAAACCAAGACGACTGAATACTGTTCATTACTTGCTTTTTTTCCTTTTGAGTCCTCTTTTTAAAAATTTTCATTTCATATTCTTTCCAAAGACACTGTAGCCAGAAAGGCACATGATTTCAGATACCATAGCGTTACTCAGATATTCACCAATTGCTATTACAAAAATATGCTGCCCTGTACCTACCAGGTGGTTCTGAGCACCATGCCCTTGGGTTTTGTGCTTTATCTAAACAAGTATGTAACAAATTAGTAATGTCACTATGTCAGTAAAATTTTCAGTCTTGTTTCCCTCTTGCATCTCCTCACGTGCAGATCTTTTTGCTACTGAGAGAACAGACTGTAGACTGGTTGCTGTGATTTGCATCATCATTTTATTTGTCTACCACAATTGAGGCTGCCAGTCAGCATTTGCAGAAATGCATGTACACATAAGAAAAAATAAAATACAGATTTACTAATAGAAGTTATTTGTTCTCAGAAAGTTTTCCTCAAATGAGAATAACATTGTATGACTGGGGTAATAAGGTGCACAACAAAACATTGGCTTCTGATGAAAAAGACAGTACTACATCCACAGATTTCAGAGTACAGAAACAATTTCCTGAACAGCAGTTGTATTATCGAATATCTGGATAAATTATTAGGCCTAGCAAAGTTTAATTCTGACAATATTTCTGTTCTGATTGAATCAGGTTAAGAGCATCTTTGTATTGACTTTTATTTTAAACTCAGCACCAGGGCCAGACCCAACCCTTTTGAGTTGGGAAGAAGCAGGCAGTGCAATGAAGGCACTGTGCTGTTGTTCCTGGAGACAGAGTGAGCATGTTGTCTTAATTGTGAAATGGCCGCATCTTCTTCCCTTCAGTCAAACTCCTTCTGATTCTTCAGGATAGTAATGGGGCTTTCTAAGAGCTGAGGACTGAAATATACTAGTGCTTTTGAATGTGCTTTATGTCCTTTGGTCAGAACTTTTATCTGTCTCATATAATGAATTAAGTATTACTAACAAATACAGGAAGCTATGGTGTGGTGGGATTTTTTGGGTGTTTTTTGTGTGTGTGTGTTTTCCCCCCTGCCCCCCTTTAAAAAAGAGAGAGAAAAAAATCCTGGATGTCTACTTCAGCTTGGTGGTGAGTATAGCTTATTTAGAAGACTTTACAGGTGCATTGCATCAGCTGACTGAAGTAAAAGGCAATTATGTGCCTTTCGTCCTTTTTAAAAAGGAAGAAAGAAAAATGCTCTCTTCTGAGGGTAGAGGAATTAGGTGACTGAGGAGCAAGTGCTTTCTGGGCATGTTTTTATATCTAATGGTAGTGCTGAACCTGTTCAATTTAAAACAAACCAACACACAAACAAAACAAAAACCACAACAAAATTTATTGTTCTGGTAAGTTTTAATTAAAATCATAGACAATCCAAGACAAGCTCTCTTGAGTGAGCCTTCCTTTTCTTTAGTATCATACTTGTTTTCGGTTCTCATTTTATATTCAAATTTCCCCTGTGTCACTGTATTAACTGGGCATTAATTGCTGGTGTTGGAGGAAAGGAGATGGATGAAATATTTCAGGTGAGTCATCCGGTCTAATTTGGAAAGGTTTCTGTGAGGAAAGAACAGGTTTTGATTTATAAGGGAAGGTTGTCTTTTATCAAGATATACATGTTGGAATTTATTATCAAGAATCTGCTTTTAATTTTAGAGATTGTTTACCTAAACTACTATATGTCAGAGTTCAGGACAAATTTCTGCTTAGCATTTAATTTTAGATACTTGCCATAGTGGACAGTAAAAAATGGGTCCCCAGAATTCGTGCCATCATTATGAATCTTACCTTCTGGCAGCCCCTGCCCGCAGTTCGTCTTTGAAATCTCCTTGGTGCTTGTTAACCCTTCTCTGACACATAAGAGCTCCCATTTATTTATTGGAGCTCATTTATGAAAAAGTACAGGAATTATTAATGGTTTAGTGTCTATTAATGTATTACTTGGGTGGAATTCAAATTCCAGTATTTATGGTAAACCCCTTTATAATGAAACGAGCATAGATACAGGAAGGCTGATTCTTAAAGTTAAATATCTTTTGCTATAAGAACAACTGTTGTAAAATATGGTTTTACCAACTTTTTATAACCGTAAATAAGAAATAAGCACTTTACAGATGAAGGGAAATTATTAACAATATCTTTATAGATGATAAGGAATAAATAACATGACTCAATGAACTGTATATTGGGTACATTGTCATGGATGCTGGTTTTCTCTAGAAAACTGATACTGCTCTTCAACCAGCAGTGAGTTCCTACCACAGGATTGGGCTCACATCCAGAAGCTGAAACTAACTCAGGGAAATGCAACTCTGATGTGATTTGGTAGTGATCCTAAGGGCTTGATTTTGTTCTTGCTCACCCTGGTGTAGTGCAGGAGGAATTTACACCCTCTTGCACTGTGTAAAATCTCATTGTTTTGGTTTCTCTAGGGGAAGTGTATGAAGCCTTGGGCTTTGACTTTCATTGATAGCATCTTTTTCTTTTAAAATTATAGTGTAGAACATAATGACAATAATGAGTTCAAAACAAAGGTCTGTATATCCCAATATTCTGATAGTGGTCAGTAGTGGAAGAGTGAAAAACCAGGAAAAGCTATAATGATACTTACTATATGTTTCCAGTGATTTGCAGAGACTGGGAGAGAGAAGCATTAGTGTGTTTGAAAGACATCCTATTTGGATGAGCACTGTACAAAAAATAAAGCAGCAAACAATTATGGTGTATATAACAAATGTTAAACTGGGAGAGGACAGAGAAAGCTGTGTGAAGCAGTGTGGATGAATGTTGTAGAGTTTATAAATCAGGAGATAATGCTAAAAAGGGAGCAATTCTGTGTAACGTAACTGCAGCTTTTGTTCAATTGGCTGAACTTTTTCTACTGTGTGGAACATGCAAAAGAAGTGCTTTAAAGGTAATGGCATTTCTGCATTTTTATAACTTTTTAGTAGTGTTTTATTCAATGAAATGTTGATCTTGAAAATATTCATCATCAATGCTAAGTATGAACAATAGTAATCAAATTCCACGACTCTTCATATAAAAGCTGAGCCCATCCATCACTAAGCATGCCCTATGGCTATATATCAATTTTAAGCATTAAACTTATACAGTATTATCTTAGCATTAGGTTAACTGTCAAATAAAAATAAAAATTAATAAGCTGGAAAAAAGAAAGAAGAGGAGACATTCCTCATTTAAAATCCTTAACTGATCTGGCATAATTGAAATGTCTTTTAGCAGAAATGTTAGCTTTAATTCAGATAAGACCCAGCTCTCAATACCTTTTTTATGGTAGTCCAGTAATTCCTAGGGTAAAAAACTACTAAGTATAAATGCTGATAAAGTCTAGCTGCCTTCCTTGTATCTCATTGACAAGAAGCATATGTTTGGAATTAAGGAAGATCCAGGCAAGCTTTCAACCTTGAGATCTCTTCCTCTCTGCTCAGAGAGGTTAGTGAGGTTTAAAATTCCACACAGTCACCAGTTTTCTAATTTCTGTTGCCATTTCTATTACAGTCCCTCAGAGACACTGTGGAGTTGGGGTACCTGGGTGCAAAGTTCAAAAAAATGTGTAGAAGAGCTGAACAGTGTTTTTTGTTTAAAATTTAATATCTGTTAAAACAACTGTGATAGATCTTTGTCTTGTTAAATGTGTCTAGGGCTAGATGGAGTATAGCTTGCTTCCCCCCTTTCTATTTTCTTGCTCTTTAGGTACCTCAGATAAAGTATTTACACTCTGAAGGTATCAGAGCAATAGAATATTGTTGTTGTGTTCTCACTTACCTGACTTTAGTTGGATGTGATATGGGAAATATCATCTTTAATGTCTTTTCCTAAAATTAAGCACATCTAAGGAAAGAAATTTTGTAAATTCTGTCTGTTATATTCATTTAAAATGCTAAAAATATGTGTGTATCTTTTATCTCACTTGTCTTAACTAGAATGCAATGCAAGGAAATATTTTTAATCAGTCAAGCCTTTAATTTTTCAAGCCTTGTAGAGAGGCAGCCTGTTTATCAGTATTGAATCTATATGTTTCTAAATGGCTTGGGTTTTTTTGCATAGTTATGCTGTATGTAATTTTAATGTATTTGTATGGCACCTAAGTCAATATGTAGCGTTTTTCCTGCTACTGTTTATAGTTTGTTTGTTTGTTTGTTTTAAATTTTGAGTATGCCTTGCTTGTAATGAGATGATTAATGATGATATTGTAGTCTTCATGAAGTTTGCACATTTCCTGTAAATTCTGCATGTCAGAGGACAAAGTTCTAGTAAAGCAAATTTTAAAAAGCTCCTCGATTCATTTTAACACTAAAATCCTTGTTGATGGTTCTATTTTTGCCGATAGTCAAGTTTAAGCTACAAAATAAGAAATATCTATAAAGAGTAAGTGAAGTCTTGATCTTCTCATTTCTGCAAGATCTGTCTTACTTAAGCAGTTTTTAACATTGCAAATACATTTAAAGATACAATAGAAACATTTTTTTCCTTGCTACTAAAAGAAACATGTTGGTGGTGTTAGTACATTGCATTCCTTTCACTGTTTCTACTTTTCTCTGTCTCTTTTGAAGAATGAGAGACACTTGTGAGGTGATGAATAGGAATCTACAGAAATTAAAATGATCTCTTCCCATCTCTAATTTAAAATGAAAAAGTAAGCAAAAACATTTTTCATAATGTACTGTGAGCTTGAACAGTAAGCAAATATTTCTTTTCTCATATCAACAAAAGAAAGAGCTCCAAAAATGTTTTGTCTGACGATCATGGGGTACAGGTAGGATAGGAGTGTTATTATATCATATTACATTGAGAAAAAATCTGGTGAAGCAGTATACTGGTAATTCCAGAGAGATCTATGAAACATGACTATCAGTGCTAAATAAGTTATTTAACCTTGCACTATAAATGCTTAAGATTTTGTTCTTTTTAAGTGTGATGACAAAAGACCAAAAACATTTCTAATACAAATGTCTAATGCATTACTGTCATAAATGTTCTCACAGTCTTTATGTATAGAAAGAGAACAATGGGCTGCAACGCACTGTATATTCTTATAAAATTTGCTTAACAGCTGAATAAGTGATCTCGAAAGCACCTGCTTCAGGCCTCTACTTTGGATAATTATTTTGTTCACCTCTTGACTGCTCTCACACTTGGCTGTTGTCTTGTTTATATTTCCAAGTGAATGTTTTACATTGACAGAGGTCTTTAATAAGAGGTTGCTAACTCCCTTCTCCAAGTGTTAGTTGTGCAATAGGCACATGATCAAAAATGGGCAAAATCCTGTAAAGCAAAAGGTTGAAATAAATGGTTAATTTTCACTGTTCTGAAAGATTCAGGTAGGATAGCTCACTGTTCTATAGCTCTGTACCGGTGAGGGTAAGCGACAAGAAAATGACGTTTATTGCTGATGGTATTTTTTAGGTTAGTTATGACCCTTTTCCAGGTATAATTAGGATAGGTGTGTAAGCAATACGACAGCGCATGAAATTCATTGCTGATGAAAGTAATGCTCATTAGTTTGAAAGAAATGGTACTGTTCACATGTCTGTCAATTCAAAAATAAGTGTTCCATTATAGAGATTCACCTGACTTTTGCTCCATGTGAAAAATAAGAATACGCAAAAGGAATGAAACTAAAACTTTTTAGTGGAGTGTCCTTACCTATAAAGCTGTATTGAATCTGCTCACTTTAGCTAGATTTATAAATGTACATCATAGTTGTAGTAACAGTTTGACTTTGAGTATAACAGATTATAAAACTAATTCCAAAATTAATTCTCATGTAAAATACAGGATGTGTGGTTTTTGTTGTTGTTGTTTTGTTTGTTTGTTTTCTTGATTTAAAACAAAACAACCCCAGCACTGAAGAGAGCTCCAAATTCTGTTGTGTTAAAAACATGCTTCTTATTCCCAGTCTGGAGTTGGATAGCTTCATTCTCTAAGCATTCAATCTCGTTACACTGTCTGTTGCACTGTAGAACCCATTACTGAAATTTAATACTCTTTGTACACACTTGCTAACTGTTTTCAAGTCACTCCTTTATTTTATTGTACTAATGTTGAAACAGACTGATCTCCTTGGGTTTTAATGTGAGATGCTACCTACCATTCTAAACTTTTCTTGTGATTCTTCTCTAAACCCTTCTGTAATTGGGGATATTCTCATTGAAAATGATAGCCATGTATTATTTTCCCTTGTGCCAGGTATAAAAGATAGTTTCCTATCTCCTCAATATACTTATAAATATATACTCAGTCATCTTATTATCCTTTCAATGTTGTTTTGTGTAACTGAGGAACAGCTGATTACCCATCATGGCCCTCAGGTCTTCTCAGAGATTTGGAAGGTCTCCATACAACAGTGTGTTCAGTTATGTCCTGTGCTTCTACAAAAATGAGTTTACATTTAACAAGTTTATAAAGTAAATTGTCTGCTTTTCACAAGGGATATTATGTAACAAGAAAGACTTCACACAACACTGATGATAAATGGTATAAGATGTGGAAAAATTCATGAATGGAGGAAGAAGAGATTATTATATCTTTATATTACAATGGGCATAAACAAGATAATAAGATGAAAACTATTCATTTGTCTAGAAAAGATAGATACAGAGCTCTGTCTTGATAACAGCAGTAAAAAAAAAAATCAGTTAAACAGGCACATTTACAATGTTTTCATTTGAAGGGTGACTAGATTATGCAGTTTGGTGTGGAGTCTCATTGGTATCAAGAAATTGAAAAAAAAATCACTATCTGATAGCATTAATAGAATTATATGAATGATAAGAAAAGCAGCTATTGATACGAGGCTGTTTGGAAATGGTGAAGAAACTTTCAGAGTCTGAACCAAATTCAAGTTAACATGAAATCTTCTGCCCAGTCTATTCTGAAGCATTTCCTTAATGTTGTTTGAGAGAGTTTGGGAAATTGTATGAACTGAGAATGGTGATCCTAGTACAGTTTTAACCCATTATTATTAGGCCAGTCTTACCTTGTAATAGAATATCAGCCTTTAATATTCCTGTGTTTAAGGCTGAGCTAGGTACAGAAAATATTGGGTCTTCTGGACTGGAAAGAATGAATCATGAAAGCTTTTGGAGCCTTCTGAGCCATGTCAGTCCACAAAGCAAGAGGGGTTTACCACTCTCAAAGTAGGTAACACAGCTGATTTTCTCTTCAGGAAGTATTCAAAGAAGAGCTTATAGGGACTCTTTTGGGAGGTAAAATTAGAAATATGTTTGAGTAACAAGACATAAAGTAGATAGCTAGGTAATTCTTGGCTCTATACATGAGAGTACCTCCAAATATGACAATAATAAGATTTATAGAATCAATTAACAACCAAATGATGTAATATCAATTTTAGTTATGTCCTAAATCAATCCTACTTATCTATAGTATTTAACATGAATTCTCCTTGCAACGGTGTTGTACCTGTTAGGCAGTTTCATAAAGGCACTATATTTTTATATAACATTTTGTCCCTTTAGAAATTATCATGACGCATGTCAGGAGCTTTCACACTGAAAAAAATATGTCACATTAGCTTCCAAGTTTCTGATTGTCTAAATAACACAGTAACTCAACATACAGCTGTCTGGCATTTTGACAGTACAATAACCCATAATTCTTTCTGCCACTCAACACTTCAAGGTTAGCATTTTGTAGTTTGCTCTCAAGGAGTATTCATTTAAATTTTCAAGAGGCAAAGAGTTGAATGCTGTCTTATACTGTTCTTTTGATTTATTTTTCATTTACTTTTTGACTGAATTCATTTTTTTAAACCATATATATAGATATTTATATTTATATATATATTTATATTTATATATATTTTTTTTTAAACCTGCAAGTTTACAGGAGGTAAAATGTTCATCTACATCTCTGTTTTTCAGAATATTTGAGACAGTGAGTATTTACAGCAGAACTTCTTATAGCAGGAGTTTATCATACAATAATGGAAGCATCACATCTCTTAGTATATTGCAAGGGACCACAGACTTGCTTAGTTATTGAGCAGTTTCTTCACAGGAAGATGTGGAATGAATCAGTGGTTTTTTGGAAGAGTTGCTTTCAATTCCAAACTTAAATCTTGAGATTTTGAGGCAAATGTAAATTTTGAAATTCAATAATGAGATGTTTGAGTGAAGTCTTGTTTGTGAATTTAATGTAGTTTAATCTTTTTGGAACTGACTTGTAAATCACATTCTTAATGTTAGGAAAATCCTTCAGTTTTTTAAGCTAGAGATAGAGATACTGACTTGAGGTTTTAATAGCTTGGACTCCTCAGTGACAAAAGAAAAAAATTTCTGATAACAGGAAGTTTCTATTGAGAAAATGGGGATTGCTAAGTAATGAGAGGTCTATGTTAGAAATTATGTTAATGTTGTAGATTTTGGTGCAGATAATATTTTAAACTTTTGATCCAAGTTGTTCCTTAGAAAAGCATTCTGGCCTGCATCTATGCATATCAGTACACATGTCAAACGCCCTCTGCCATGTCTGACTGAACTTCCCAGTCAACTACATAAGAGATGCTGAACTTCCATCTTTTTTGAACAACCCACCGAGGGCAAATTTTTTAAATTGTCCGATTAAGACACTTACACTTATAGATTCATAGTTCAGTGAAGACATTCAGGCATAAGGCCAAGCATTGTGTTATTTTTTGCAAAGATTAAACTTAAGCATGTCAGAACCTCAGAAACAGCTTGCAAGCCACACGATGTATATTTGTGGTCACAATGATTACTATATTGAAAAAATACTTAGGTTTTATTATTAGAAAATAAATAGGTTTTGTACATTACAAGTGAATGAGATGAAATACAAATCTACCCTGATTTAGAATACAGGAAAAACATTTTTTGTTATTGAAAAAAAACACATACTCAAGCTTTCCGTGCGTTCCCTCCCCAAGTATTCTTTGGCTATCGAGAATTAATTACAGGTTTTAAGGAATCATAACCCCCATGTATTATTAATACTAGAGTGTGTGTGCATGTGCAGAGTGTGAATATGTTCTAGAAATGCACAAGAAGGCATTAAATGCATTTTTTTTTTCTTTAGTGTGATTAGTTTTCATATGGTTCTGAGAGGAATATAATTCATTCTTTCAAAGCTTAGAAAACAGGGAGGTTTCTGAGCTCTTTTAAAGAACAATTTGACTGGTTTGACCAAAAGAATTGTTGGCATCATATCTAAAAGAAAAGGAGTGAAATTAAGAACTGTTTAAAATTCACTCTTGAGAAACAAAACAGCCTCTGTATCACTGCCAAGTTCCTCCCAAACACACTTAGACTTTTACATGATCACTCCTTTCTTCTGCTAGTTTTTTCCTTTCACTTTTTAAGCTGAGCTAGAAAAGAGAGGGCATACACTTAAAAGATTGAAATAGTTAGCTTAAAAAAAAAGAATATTAACTAGTAGTACCAGTAATAGAAACTGAATACTGTTCCAAAATGTACCTGAATACCTCGGTAACATGTAACGTGTTGTAAGGCATTCGGACGTTTTTCACTGAGTTCTTGCTGAAGTGCAGTGAACTTCTCAACGAGGCATAGAAATGTATCTGTGGCTAGAGCCTTCTTCAAGGTGTAAACCCCAGCAGACAGTATGAAACATAGCTCAGTAGAGCTTTATTGTGTTCCCTTTCCTTGTCCACATTGGCAAGTGAGAGGCAGCAAGAAATAAAGAAAAAGCAAAAGTTCTTTTACTGTAATTCTCATAAGTTTTGATTACTCTTTCTATTGTTAGTCTTTTGGACAAGCCTTCTCTCCCTCTACATGTCCTCTTTATCTTCTGGGGAACATCCTTTCTTCTTCAAAGTTTTCTGTCCTTTGAGCAATATTTGCACATGATGGAGAAGGTGCTGGACCTTGGGATAATATGACTGCAACATGCATGTTATCTGTAATTGTATATTGGGGTGTTTGTCAAGGGGGAGTAGAAATATTGTCTTGTAGCCAAAGAGTGTGCTCCTTATCAGGACTTTGTTGATCACGGGACTCCAGTAGAAAGCACCCATACCCTAACTTGAGAGGGAGCCAAGTTGTTGCAGATACAGCTGGTTAGTGGGTGAAGCCGCTAAGTGTCTGACTTCTGAGATAAATGGACAGAGTGTGGCCATAACTGTTCATTGAAATTCGTAAGGTCCAGGTGGGAGGGTGGCGCAAGAGGGGTATCATGAGTCTTTTTAGAGGCCTCTTGCTTTTTGGATTTCTTAAGATTTTTTTTTTTTTCCTGTATCTGGAAGATGCAACATGGTGTGGTTTGGTTTTTTTTTTTTTTTGGTTGTTGTTTTTTTTTTTTTGTTTTGTTTTGGTTTGGTTTGGTTTTTTTCCACATTGTGGTGTTTTACATAACCTACTCCTATTTTCGACACTCTCATGAAATGCTTTGCCTTTAAAATTTTGACCTCTTTAAAATTTTGTATAGAAAAAAACCCCCATTTGTTCACAAATACAGTATTAAGAATGGGAGAAGGAGCAGATGCATGTTTTGTCTGCTGCTGGGATGGTAGTTTCTGTAGCAAATCTACAGAAATACTTTTATTTAAAATTTTTGTTCAGAAGAATAATAGCATGTTCCGAAGGGTACAATTCATGCATTTATTTAACTCATCTGGCAAAACCTCCTGTCCCATCCATGTGTCATCACTCTTTTCATTTTTGATACCTTTAAGATATTTAAAAAACCTTTGCCTACTATTCTTATACTAAACCTGTATATAGGTTGACTCTGAACAAGCCACATCATGTCTTGGAAAATTTATTATGAAAGCTGTAACTTAGTGTTTTGCAATGCACTTGGCTACCAAAAATGGACTTTAAGAAACAGATACCATAAGGAAAACAAAAATTAAAAAGGAAAACATTGGATAATGTGAATTTTAAAGCATATAGAATTATATGTTTCTTGGATGCATTTTGACTGATTAAAAATAAAAATAAGATTGGAACAAAGCAAACCTTTAAGTGTGTGCCTGCAGTTCCTCTTCAAGTAATTGAATGCAGGATTTCTTCTCTAACCCTGTTCCAGCAAGAAAATGCACTGCTTAGGTATTCATTTCAGTGGCATTGACAATACTGACAATATAATTGACCTAAAAAGTTCTGGATTTCCTGTTAATGCACTTTAGAAATGTACATCAACTACAAAAAAATCATTTCTATCTACATTTCACTTGATTTCCATTTTCAAGAAAGGAGGTTTGATCATTATTATTCTATTTGAATAGCACTGATATCTTGAGAGATGGAAGGAGACTTCTATTGTATGCAGGAGTACTTTATTTCGATATTTTCTTTGTCTGATTATACATGATAAACACACATTAGTGACATTCCGTGCATGTTTTGAAGATAAATGGGATATCTCTTTAAACCATTCCTGACACTTCCTAACCTGTGGGCTTAATGGCATATTCTTTCTTTGATTCAATAATTTGTCTGTCAAAAAAGCTGTGCTGACATTCTCGTTGTTGTGGGACTGAAATGGAAAGAAATCTCTTATCTTTAAGATAATTTTTGAAAAATTGAGGTGAACATTTTAGGATAAAAGTGTTTTAAAAATTATTTCAGTTGAAAAAAAAATGTAAGTGTTGACATTATACAAACTGCTAGATGGCAAGTGATAAAAGGAAGAATGTTATCTAAAACTGCAAGTCCCCTTGAATTAATTAGGGAATGTGTGAAATCTTAGAAATGAAGACAGTTTCTACTACTATGCCTTGCATAAGTATTAGTTCTGTCAAATAACTAGGAACTTTTAAAATAATGGACTATAGTACATCTATCTAAAAGAGTCTGGTTTCCCCATCATATGTCTCTTCTCTGTGTAAGGCAAATATTAATATGTGCATGCACACATGAATGTGTACTTGTGTATGCATCTTGTCTGTGGGTGTATTGATACCTATGTGAATATGCTGGTACGCTGTCTGTCTAAAATAATCTACTGCTCATCCAACAGCCACAGGTCTACATTAACTATTTTATTCACGGAACTGATGTAGAGATGATCAGATTTTTCTTAGCACAGTCCTTTCTAAGGTGCAGGTGTAATATGGAAAACAAAGGGCATATGCTCTGCATGAAACAAACACAGTCTCTCCTCAAACCATTTACTCTCTGCTTTTAATCTGAACAAGTAACACAGGAGAATATGGAGGCCAAGGGTTCAAACAGTGTTATATGATTGTGGAAGCTGCTTTTATGCATTGAAAGTTTTCACTTGAAGCTTGTGAACTGACTCTGAGCTCTATCTGGCTGGGCACACTGGTTTTACTTACCAGTTTTTAGGAGCATGATAGATGTAGCAATTCTAGTACTTTTACACTTAAAATCGTATGTTTTTATGAGAGGCAGTTTAGGCAGTAGGCTCCATAAGAGAATTTAATAATTCTGAGCATTTGATTAAACACTCAGGTCATCCTTTCTTCTTTGCTTTTCCTGAGTTTCATTTTTGCCAATGAGCACTCTTCAGTGCTTTTTCCAGAGCTGAGGATTCCTTAAAGCTCTTGTCTAATATGCCTCCAGCAGGATGGCTGACTAACAGGGATTGATCTTGCAGAGGGTGTCTGCCTTAATTTGTCTTTCCTGATGATTAGTCTTGTCTCATTTATGTTATAATTGTGAAAGGCCGACCTGGTGACTGTAGCCTATAAGTTACAATCTGAGGCTGGAGCTCCTTGGTTCACAATGCTTGCAAGGGCTGGAGAGCTACAATGTGTTTTGAGATGCTTGTCACCATGGTAGAGTTCAGAGAATTCAGGTGGTTTAAATACATCAGCCAACCAGCAGACCTGCTGACACAATATGTGGAATTGATAGGGAAGGAGCAAAAGTGATGCAGACCTGTTGTGAATTATGTGAGAGAATAATAGAATTACCTGGAGCTCTCCTTTCCAAGACTTACAACGAGTAATCAGACTCTTACCTAACTATACTTAAAGGTGAAGACACAATATAGTTTTAGTAACAGAGATAAACAAGATGAAAACTCCTCCCTCAAGTAATTCTTACCCTACAAAAAAACCCCAAAACCAAGAAGCACAAACCTAAAAAAAGATGGAACGGCTGTGTTGGTCTAAAGGTAACCAGGGTGTTAGAGATCAGAAAACTGAAATGAACTTTGTACACTCAGAGTCTGAAACTTGTCTATCATGTAGCTGTCGCTTTTGTAGATTCTAGTTATGGTACTTTCTAGATCCACCTCTGACACCTATTGTGGGGGCCCTCTTTGGTGAGTCTCAGCAGAAAGGTATTCTTTCTTCCTATACTTACAAGGTTGAACAACAGTTCTTGAGGTTTCCTAGGGGTTAGTTAACTTGGGGTCTAATAAAATAATTTATGATGTATTTAGAAATCATTAAATATATATTGCCAGATTAATAGTTTATTAAAGTTTAGGAAAATGTCTCTTAACTCTCCAGTAGCATTGTTCTTGAGTGTGAAGTTACCAGGCATGCTAACATGTTCTCACTTAGTCCTCTTGTTGTACTATGTGAGATATTTTAAATAGGAGGATATTTTTAGGAAAGATGTTTGCAGATATCTTACTTTTAAAAGGAAAAGATTTTTTTTTCTAGTAGCAGCACAGAATCTAAAAGCTGTGGTCATATTATGAGATTTCATTGGCTGATTCTGAAATTATTCATAGGAAAGCACGGTGTCATGTTTACATATTCTGTAACATTTCCTTCACAGTTCTTTTTCATCCAGACGACGTGAAGTCCAAGGTCCTGAGTAGTTTGGGAAAGAGTGTTACAGATGCGATACCTGGAAAAAAGGTGGTAGCTTTCTTTTTTGACAGTAGTGAAACTTGCACAGCGTGCTATCCGCATTAATAAGTAAAGGTTTACATTTCCAATATCTGACATCACAAATGTTAATCCTCAAACTTAGACTTCACAGTTAAGCAGCAAAATTTGTGGCAGATTGATATTCAGTTTAGAATTTTTAAAATAATAGTAACTAAGGTTAGTATGAATGTAAATATTATTGTAAGCTTATCTATTTTTAATCTTTTCAGTCTGAACCAGAACTGGTGGTGTTTAGTTACTATCAATATGAAATAGTAGCAGTTTGTATATTAGTGACCCCTGGAATGAGAAAAAGCTGTTGATCTGATTGCATATTAAACCTTAAGCTATTATTGCAGCAGTGTTAACAGATTCCATTGATGCAAAACGGCTTGTGCAGGGTTGACTGATCTGTCTTTGCACTAACAAACTGATGAGGTATTCAAATAAAATGATCACTCATAGATCCCTCAAAGAAGAAGTTGGGGAAAGAAGGGGGAGCTCCACACAATAAACAAAGCAAAAGCACTCAATCCTTTTCAAAGACTTATAAATATTTAATAATCATCTCTCTACAGCCAATCTAGAAAAAGAAATCTTTAAATAGACTGTTCTAAAGGCCAAAACCTGAATTTTAATTGAGGTGGTTCGAAGTACACATTAGTTAGTCTGGCTTTTCCTTGGATGTAAAGGCAACATGTTCCTGGGGCAGGGTACGAGTCTTTCAAAATGCAGATATGATAACTGTAAGCAGATTTGGATTCTTGGTGTGACAAAATAATGCTGCATAAGACAATGCTTTTTGCTACTGGAGAACTACTTTTAGCCCGATCACTTTCATTTTGACTGAAGGTGAATCTCAGCTGCTGTGATTATGTACAAAAATGTCTATGTTGATAGAGAGATATTAAAAAAAAAAAAAGGAAGGGCATGATCTTTAACAACATTTACACGTTCTTAGGAACTGCTTTTATTCTCCACATCCTTTCTTCTAGGTCAGATCACTGAAGGCACCTGATTCAAGTGTCCCCTCGGATGAGCCTCTCGTATCTCACACTAGCCAATTTCGAGAGTCTAAGTGCTCAAATTGAGCCATTTTGTTCTCTGTAAAATAAACCCAGGCCCATTATGCGTGATTTTTCATTCACATACCCCTCCCCTTCTCTTCATTTTCTCCCTCCTCTCCTTACTACAGCTTTGTGAATGTAGAGTGGCAACATTGTGAGGACCAGTGTTTTCACTCCAGGCATGTCAACTTCAATCTGCTGCGATTTGGTGTGAAATCTGTGCCATGGTGTGGGGCAGAAAGGTCAACCCCCCCATAATTGATGTTGCTTATTCATCTGCTTCCCGTGTATTTTTCTCTCAACACACTGGCCTTTGTTTGGATAAATTGTTTGAAGATTTACTGTAGTTCTTAAAGCCTGAGAAGCGGCTCCTGCTGTACAACTTCAATGTCCCCGCTAGGCAGGAGGCTCAGCTAGGATGACACATAATGGCATTTAGACAGAAAGATCTTTTTCTCCCCAGACAAAGTGTAGAGGACATCTTCTGGCATAACAATTAGGGCAATTTTCAGACTAATTTACTAGGGAATTGCTTTGTACATTGGCCTTGTACACTGATATTTAATATGTTAATTGCTATTAAAACCTGAAATATTACTATAAAGAATTCAAACACTTCAGCAAGTAAGTGTATAACTGGAGAGGGTGAGAAGGCTGGGATATAGAAGAAAGAGAAACTTTCAATGTATGTGATGATTTAAAGTCTACATAGGTACTTTTCAGATTATTAAGGAAGGCCTTCAATGATCATAAAGAATCTGAATGTAGTAATTTATTGTATTTTGGGGCATCAACCTTTGTTCTGCTTATGTTAGCAAATAGCATCATTTGTGGAAGGAAAAAAAATACTGTTTAGATACTTGGAGGGGCTTAATGGAGATTTGAAAATAAGTTTTAGTAAATGTAATAATCTTAAAGTTCCTTGCATTTTCAGATTTCCAGTGGGCATACATGTAAACATTTGAGCCCTGTGGTAATAAATACAAGGACATAAACCTACAACCTTTGAAGAACATCTGTGTCCTTGTGTCTGTAGTTCTGAAAAGGGTGCATAATTTACTGAAAGAAATCCTTAAAAATAGGAGAAACGCTTTTTTTAGTAAAGAAGGAAAAAGCTTTATCACCTGGTAATCCTGCCTTTAGATTGAATAAAATAGTTTGAAATCATTGTTTTCATTTCCATTGACTGAAGGCTAGAGTAGCTTTATTGGTTAAGCTGTTAAATCTGCTGTGGTTTAAACACTTTGGGTTGGTCGGGTTTTTTTTGTGTGTGGTGATGTTGTTGTGTTTTTTCTTCTTTTTTTTTTTCTGATTCACCCTTGCTTTGATTGACCTTGAAACACATTATCTCATCCTTTTCTGTTTTTTGGAAGAAAATGTCTATTGCATCAGATCATTTGAAGCTGTCTTAAAAACACTGAATAAATATTCTTTACTACTATTCTTCTAATCTTTTCAAGGATAATACAAAAATGTAATTCATGAGTATTTAGTCTGTGATCTACCTAGGCGGTGCCAGATCGTCTGGGTGATTCACTATGGAGATTCTACCTGCAACTGGTAAACAGAATCTAAGGTGTGTGGCACTGTGAATATGTCATTGGTTTAGTTGTGGAGTACAAATAAACTGCATCTGGAAAAGCACTCGGCACTTTCTTACCTAGGGCTGCCAATACAGGGCAATGCGAAGATGTTAGAACTCAGAAAAATCATTATCTTGATCCAGAATAATGGATTAAAGAAAATCCTTTTAGAATTGAAAGTAATTGACGGTAAAATTCAAATAACCGAAGTGTTATAGAATCTAGATTTGTGATAGTGCATGCACCTCCAAGCAAAGCTCTCAAGCAGGTTTCATCCTGAGTGTAATTCTATTCAGGGACTGAAAAATCTTACTAGCTGCTTTTTCAAGCTCAGATGTACTTACTGCAACGTTTTTGTGTGAATATCTTGCTTTTGCAATACCTTCTTGTTATACATCTGTCATGGTGAGTTCAAGTGAAAAGAGTATGGAAATATTATTATTATAGAATTTATACGTATCTTAGTAGTAGCAGTGGCATTTATTTTCTGGATTTGACATTTCTTTATATTCATCTTAATCAGGTTTTGTTTGTGCTCATTCTTTAAATTAAAAATACCTGTCATTAAGTGAAATCTTCTAAAAAAATCCCACATCATCTGTAATTTTTAAGATCACCAGTATGCATCAATAATTGACATTTCACTTCCTTTTAATTCCTTTTTAATGCTACATGTGCAGTTTTGGATATACGTGAAATTATGTTTTGAACAAGAATAAATCTGAGATAAAAATGTCGGTAGGAAAATAATTTTACACAGCTCCACAGGCTGACCATTAAAATATTGATGAAAAGAATCTATAGCATTGAAAAAACAGCAACGCATACTTGATTTACTTTTACATATGTTCCATTTTCGAACTGGGGGAGAGGGAAAATCATATGATATCTTAGATATCTTCAAACAAAAGTTAAATGAAATGCTTAGCAGAAATTACCCTTCTTTTTGCTTCCCAGCTACTTTAATTCAGACTGTGCTCATCGCTTTTAGTAGTCAAAAAAAGTTTTAATTTATTCACATTCTTCTTCCTGCCAAATTTGGAATATAACCTTGCAGAATAATGCTAATTTTTTCTCTTTCTTCATTTAGAAGTGATTGGAAAACCTAAAAATATAGTATCTCTTTGCAGGGTAGTATGCCTTTCCTGTCAGGTGAAAAAGCAATACTTGCATTTATTTAGGATTATTATTATGGCAGCTATAATACAGGGATACCTGCTTCTCGTACACTTTTGGATGTGCACTATAGTGGATCTAAGCAGTGTGATAACCTGTATGGATGTTTTGCCAGGGCTCTGTTCACTTTAAACTTTTAAGTGTTTTGGAGCAGGATGGATTTAGAAATACAAAACATGTTAAAAGCTGAGTGACTGGGTTTTCTCATGAGCTGCCTTGCCAAAAAAACTGTACAGCTCTCAGGACTAAAAAGCACATACCTCATGTTCACTTCTATACTTTACTGTTCCATATTTGTAGCCACCTTTTCTTTTTGCAACTAATGAATAAGAGGAACATGCAGAGTGTTTTTTTCTAGGTGATTTAGGTATAATATGTGCAGAAAAGAAAGATTCTGCAGTTTTGTGAGATGGGAAGTTAGATTTTGGAGGAAGGTTTGGTAGTGATAGGATGAACAAGTTAAACATATTATTTATCTATTTAATTAATTATTTAAACAGGTTTTGTCCATTGTGTATAAATATGCAGGAGTACAAGTTTACCCTGTTGTGGGAACACACGATAAATATGGAGACTAGCTGCATTCCTAAATTGTGAATTTTTAACACTCTTTATGTAATAAATATACTTTATGGCATAACTTTTGATACCTATGTAATACTAGTCCAGACCTTGTCTACTCTTGTCGCCTTTCTAATTCCTATCCATTTTATAAGTGTTAGATCAATTTATATAGAGATGGCTTGTTATTTCACACACATCTGTGTCCAGGTTGTATTGCTAGTAATGAGACAAATATATTCCACTTTTCTTTGGGAGAAGGATTAGTCATAGTTGTTTAAATGAAGTGTGAATTCAGCAGTGGTGAAAAGTGCTGGACTGACAGCTCTTGAAGATGAGCTCCTGGATCTCTGTGGAGCAGGTAACAGAATTGATTTGCATTACTGTACCTCTGCCCTGACCTTGGATGCATCACTGCTAATAATTGGGCAAGTTTAGTCTCCAAGTTGATTTTGAACCTGTCTTCTGCTTTGAGTCTGATGGCAAACTGCCAGATGAATTTGCTTGAAGTGAACCTCCTCATTGGCAGCTGGGCCAAGACTACAAAAAGTATGTTCATTTTGTCCATCAAATAATCCTGAGTAACAACTTAAGGCAGTTTAGCTTGCTGCAGTTCTCCTGCTTCCTGCCTTCCCTTCCAGCTCAGTTTTAACTGGATCATATCCCTGAGCTTTGTAACCATGGGATTGGAGAAGGGTCAGTGTGTAGCTGAAGGGAGGAAGGAGAAGGTGAGGCCAAATAGTAAAAGCAAAAAATAAGTACATAAGAATGTGGCAGTCTAGATTCAGCTTAATTATTATGATACTGCAACATTGCAAATTAGTGGGTCAGAGCTTGACTTAAACTTGACCAACCTCATAGCCTTTTATGAGAATGTAACAAGGTGAATGAATGATGGCAAAGCGATGGATGTGGTCTACCTTGACTTCAGTAAAGCCTTTGACAAGTCTCCCACAGCATCCTCACAGCTAAATTGAGGAGGTGTGGTCTAGACAATAGAGTAGTGAGGTGGGTTGCAAACTGGCTTAAGGAGAGAAGCCAGAGAGTGGTAGTCAGTGGTGCGGAGTCCAGTTGGAGGCCAGTATCTAGTGGAGTGCCTCAGGGGTCAGTACTGGGGCCGATATTATTTGATATATTCATTAACGATTTGGACGAGGGAATTGAGTGTACTATCAGCAAGTTTGCTGATGACACTAAGCTGGGAGGAGTGGCTGACACGCCAGAAGGCTGTGCTGCCATCCAGCGGGACCTGGACAGGCTGGAGAGTTGAGCAGGGAATAACCTGATGGAATTTAACACGGGCAAGTGTAGAGTCCTGCATCTGGGCAGGAACAACCCCGGGTTCCAGTATAGGTTGGGAAATTACATATTAGAGAGCGGTGTAGGGGAAAGGGACCTGGGGATCCTGGTGGACAACAGAATGACCATGAGCCAGCACTGTGGCCTTGTGGCCAGGAAGGCCAATGGCATCCTCGGGTGTATTAGAAGGGTGTGGTTAGTAGATCAAGAGAGGTCCTCCTTCCCCTCTACTCCACCCTGGTGAGACCCCATCTAGAATATTGTGTCCAGTTCTGGGCCCCTCAGTTCCAGAAGGACAGGGAACTGCTGGAGAGGGTCCAGCGCAGGGCAATTAAGATGATGAAGGGAGTGGAGCATCTCCCTTATGAGGAAAGACTGAGGGAGCTGTCTAAAGGTTTGGAGAAGAGGAGACTGAGGGGTGACCTTATTAATGTTTATAAATCATATATGAAGGGTGAGTGCCACGAGGATGGAGCCAGGCTCTTCTCGGTGGCAAACAATGATAAGACAAAGGGTAATGGGATCAAGCTGGAACACAAGAGGTTCCACTTAAATTTGAGAAAAAACTTCTTCTCAGTGAGGGTGACAGAGCACTGGAACAGGCTGCCCAGGGAGGTTGTGGAGTCTCCTTCTCTGGAGACGTTCAAAACCCGCCTGGACGTGTTCCTGTGCAGCCTCACCTGGGCGTTCCTTCTTCAGCAGGGGAATTGGACTGGATGATCTTCTGAGGTCCCTTCCAATCCCAAACATACTGTGATACTGTGAAACTAATAATATGGGGTAAAAATTTATAGCATTATAGTCCTATTATGACCAAAGGCACCCAGCTCAGCTGTGTCATTCTAAGAGAGTTCTTCCAGGCTTTTCGTTTTGTACTGAAACTCATACCATACTGAATTATGAAAGAGACCATTGAATTATTTTGAGTGTGAGACATGGTTGTATTGACCATATTGCATTTATCTTTCCTGTTGTGGTCCCACTGTGCTTTCAAAAGGTTGGGTCCATCTATGTCTGCTTGTTGCCTTTTTTTTTTTTTCCTTTTAAAAGAATCTCACCCTGAATGAGTTTTGTAAATATTCAGTCTTGACTTCAGCTTGCATTGCGGTGTCATCAATTATGACAAACTACTGCCTCTTCTCACCACTCTTCATCTTTTCCCTGTCAAAATGCACCCTTTGGCAGAATATTTTTCAAGGGCTGAATGTGAGTCTAAGGGAGTCACTGTCAAGGTATTTTTCATAATTTCAAAAATATTTTTCTCTTCCTCTTGTTTATAATTACCTCTTGGAAACTTCAAATTGAAATGTTTCTTTACTGATTTTTTATCACATGCGTGCTGTACTGAGATGGCAGGGCAGATTTGAAGGTTATTGATGTATTTTTTGCCCTTTGGGGTTGGGGGAGAGAAGGGAAAAGACTTATGACATGGTATATATAAAATATTCCCCCCACACACACCCCCACCTCAACAAATAGTAAAGATTTTATATACGTACCAAAAGCTGATATGATATTCCTTTTGTGACAGAGCTTTTTCTCTCTTCTTCCTATATATTAAAGGGTGAGGTGCTCATGGTCCTTGCATCCTATAGGTGAATAATGAAACCCTAAGGCCACAGCAACTGTTTGCAGTTTGGAAAAAGCCACAACTGAATATCTAGGGAAGATGGGGACTTCCAGTGTCCCTTTTCTCTACTGTTCTGATAACTGGAGATTGGTTTAGGTTCCAAAGTATCTAAAAAGCTTGTAAGGTAGCCAAGCAAGTTTTGCTCACCATGAAGCCTATCAGATATTATAATTTTATTTCTTAACCTCCTTAGTAAATATTGAGATAGCTTCATTTGCGCAGTCTCTGAAGTATTAAACACGACACTCATTTTCCTCTTTTTTTTTTCTCTAATATGTATGTTAACATTGCCTACTGTGCTGCCAGCATGTCATTTTATTGCGAGCTTCATGATTATGGATTTTCTTTTCCCTAAAGTTTCATCTCTAATTTTTTGTTCATGAGACAATTTTAGCTATTAATTGAGAAGAAGGTACCTCTGATGAACACGAAAGCAGTTTGTACATGCAAAACCAAGAATAAACAAGAAAATCTGAAATGAAAGAAGTGACACAATAATTTGTGAGCTTATAGTTTTTAATCCAGTCTAATTATTATGCTCATTGGGGTGATACTTCAGTTTTGTCCATGAGAGTGGCTCTGTTAAAGGTATTTGTTACAGACTTTATGTCTCAAATACCCTCTTTCTGTATAGTCCTCTTCTCTGCAGCTGCCTTTTCCCTGTAAATACATTTGGGTTTTTTGTTTGTGTGTTTGATTTTTAATAAAATCACTTTCCTTGTGGAGTTCTGATTTCATAAGATAAAAGACCCAAAGACTCTCTAAAGAGTGTGTTGTTAATGTTGATTTTGCCTTAATGTTACAGGCTATTTTAGTAATAGATGAGAATATGGCAGATTGCTTCTATCAGTTTAGATTTATATCACCTTCCTGTAATGATGTGAAGTGTTGATCTGGATATGGAAAGATACATACATATGCATTCACCTCTGTTTTTCTCTGTGCTGTGGTCCAAATTCCAATTTCTTATAAATTTCAGAATTTGTAATCTTGAATTTAATGGGAATCTGGAATTTAATATCTGGTAAATATGAGAACTTGTACTCAAGGTATGTCATATTGAGTGTAGAAATAGCTGTGCTGTTTCTAAAGGCTACTCTGATGGAAGACACAGTGTGAATATATGTTTTCATGGCTTACACAGGTGCCTAGGTTTGGCTGAGGGTTCCACATAATCTGTTTTGCTTGTGTGCCCTTGGAGCCGAGGTATGTTATTTCCTTAACTCAGGTTGGTTTTGCAGGGCTTGCCTGACATTTTAAGGCAATGGTGTCCATGTACTAAAAAGGTGAGGAGACTAAAACCATTGCATTAGTTATTCACAGAATGTTGTTTTGATATTGCTTTTTTTCATTCAGCATTTTGAATCTATAACAGATTATTTGAAAGAGCTGTGTTCGTGAAAAACATTCAGCATTTCCATGACTGAAAGTCTAATCCAGTCTCCTGCTACTAGGGACCATTGGCTTTGTGCTGGATAGAGGAGCAGTATGGCCTGCTGGTTAAAACAGGGAACTACTAGGATACTGAAATGTGCAATTCCTGGCCCTGCTGTATAATTTCCATATGACCTTGGGCAAGATATGTCAGATAAAACTTACTTCACAGGGGCATAATATAGCTGAATTGATGAGATTGTAGTGCTTTTAGATCCTCTTGAGGAAAGTTACACCAAAAGAAATTACTACCGTAGTAGAATGGTTGTCAAAGTAAGGTAGAAGAGCAGGCACGATAAAGAGACAATTTATTGACTTTCCTTTCTGCCTATTTAAAAACTTTTCTAACTTAGTTCAAGTTAGAAAAGTTGATCCACCGTTGGTTTGTTTCTGTCCTTGATATGCATGTGCAGCTCCCATTAGTGCCAGCAGGAGCCCTGTGCTTGCATCGTGAGAGGAGAATAGACCCCTTTGCGTGTAATGATCAGTTAGGTAGCCTCGTGTAGCTCTGTGTATGATTTCTGATCTATTGTGCCAGAGATACTACAGCGTGAGAGAGAGCTGCTGTCATTTTCAATAGGAAGTGAGAACTTTAAGAGCTTGAGAACTGTCCTCTTTTTTTGAATAGCACTTTTGCTGCATGAAGTGTAATTTATTTTTATCACAGCAGGCATAAAGCTTCCAGGTTTTCCTAAAGAAAAATGATCCATATAGGGCACATGTCGATTGAAAGATCATTTCAAAACCTGTAAATTCAAAACACATCTCTTTCTCAATGCAAAGTATTGTTGGTTTTTGCTGCAGCTTTTAATTTTTTTATCTTGGACTTTCATTAGTACTTTAGGCATACTATAAAACAGCGTTTTCGTCTCTGTAATTATTTTTCCAGCCATTAGTTTGTCTGTAGTAGCGCACATTATTAAATTATAGTAACAACAACTTCTTCAGACAGAACTTTCTGTGCTTTCAAAAGCTTTCAAAGCGTGACTTCCTAAACTTTTTTCCTTTCCTCCTTTTTTTTTTTTTTAAATTTCTAAGATTTTTTAATTAAGTAGCAAATGTAAACCAATCATTAAAATTTGGAAAGAGGGGAAGGGAGAGGAAAGGGTGGGAGAAGGTGGGGAAGAGAAAGAAATTGTTTGCATCTTGCCCGATACACAAACACACAAAAAGAAAAGAAAACAAAGCAAGACCTATTATTAGTCCTACAACTTGTCAGTTTGATTAGTGAAGGTTGCCTCTCTCTCTTCTGAGAAAACACTACATCTTTAAGTGATGTCTGTTCTTAAATGTAGAAACCCTGCATTGTGTCTGTTAGTGCATAATTGGACTGTCTTTTAATACAAGCAAAGACACTTGTTTCTGAATATAAACCCTGCACCTCAACAGGTCAGGGAGATAGTAAAAACCTGTTGTTTGGCTTTGTCTTGGGGAATAATGGAGTCACTAATCTACTTGATCTCTGGGAGTCAGATAAAGAAGAAAGTGAACGATGCATACATTTCAAAGATGGAAGGAACTTGTAAAAGCAATTTCTTTGGAGGGAAAAAGTAGAGCAAAGGCTGTTGGAAACCTTTTAATTAGTACTAATTACCTCAGCAGAAAACGTTGGAGGCTTGAAAGGATTTGTGTCAGCAAGTGAAAGATCAAAGATTGCGGCGCTCGCATTTTAATCTGTTGGCTATAAAAACGAATAAGGGGGTGGTAATGGGGCCCATGAGAATGACAACCCAGGTGGTGGAGGCCTTAATCCCTTCTTTACTGCTAGAGCCTGAGGCCTAGTTCCAATTACATAATAAGATTATTTAATTTTTGCTTTAATTTTAACAAAAAATAAGTTTATTTTATCCTTCAGTAAGGATGAGACAAGTTTTCCAGGAAAAAAAAAAAATCTGTCAATTTATTTATTTTATTATTTAAGTCCAAGCCTTTATTTTGCCATTTTTTCCTAAGTGGCTGAAGTTGCTCTGTGGAGGCCATAAGGCAGCAAAGGTGCTTTGATGTGGTCTCTGGAAGTGTCTGGTGGCCACAGTGGCAGTACTTGGAAATCCGATCATGCCATGAGTGAGCCTCCTTTCTTTTAGTTGTGTGTTCTGTTTTTTGTTTGTTTGTTTGTTTGCTTGTGTGTTTTTTGGGTTTGTTTGTTTTTGTTGGTTGGTTGGTTGTGTGGTGTTTGTTTTTTGCAAACTGCCTAATTGCATCAGCAAGCAATAGTTCATAGGCATGCTTGCTGCGATATTCTCCTTCTCTGGGCTCATGTGATCGTGTGTAAGGTAAATCACAGGTTTATTTTTGTGGTTTGAGCAGATTATGTGCTCTTCAGAAATCTAATTGTCATTGGTTTCCTTTATGGACAAAAGGGTCAGTTTATGGCTTGGGCTGAAGCTAAGGTGACGGCTGCAGTGTAGACTTCAAACGGATACGTTTATGGCCGGTAACCTCCAGCACTGCTGCCCAGCCAGGCGCAGCAGTTGTGTCGAGAGGGAAGCAGATGCATCTCAAAGTAGCACTGAGTTTACAATTCATTAATTCATTAATTTGACTTGTACAAAAGGTTATATGACACTCTGAGTGTTGCAGGCATAGTAAGTTACAGCCGCTTATATTTGTATTTGTATGCATAATTGGACTAAAAATCAGGAGGCAGTGGCAACACAAATAATCGGGCATATATTCTGGGTTACACCTTTAAATTTCTCTTCAATCTTTATTCAACAGCTAAAGCTTGAAATAAACTTTGAACTACACACTTTATATTTATGTTGGATTTTCATATTTGAGATACGTTAAATGCGTATATGTCTTAGATCATTGTTTGACAGTGGATATAATAGCACATCCTCAGCTACTAGCCTATTGTGATTGTAATTCAGCCTTCAACCTCAGGTTCTTATGATGTTTGATTTTATTCTGGTGTGACAGAAAAACAGTGTTGATTTTTTTAATGTTTTCAATAAAGTATTTTGGTCCCTCAGCAGGCTTTGTGTGTGTTAGCATGACAGTAAAATACAAAAAAACTCAGTTATGAAAGTTCAGTGTTGCCTTCCCTTTGCTTTCCTTTTCCTAATCTGTGGAATACCTGTTGACTTTAAGCTTGCTGTGGAGAAGCTTGCACTGAATCTCTTTCTTGGGTATGGAAAAACAACTGAGACCTGAGCCTCCTTCCAGAGCAGTGTAGGGGAATAGCACTAGCTTGTTTTTTTTCGGAGTGTTTCGTTCCCATCATGGGGCTCCATCTTGGGCCACAGTGGGTGACTGTCCCTGTGGAGCTGCTCAGAAGTCTCCAAGCTACTACAGGATTATCTGTTGTCCCAGGAGATGTTGGAAGGTCCCTTTACTCTAACATGATCTTAGGACTTCTTGTATTGCTATCTGGTGCAAAGAGCATTTGAATATGTATGGTCACAGTGACCAAGTAAGAGTATTGAGATGAACTGTGTTTTGGTAGTTATCTTATTCTTCTTCCTCATCCATATACTATCAAATCCACAGTTAAATATCTTTTGAATGTGGTATGCTGGACTGTACTTTCCCAATCAGATTTTAGACAATCTTATTAATTTTAGGGATTGAAGGGAGGAAAAAACTCAACACAAAAAAGCCTGCCATAAATTCTCTAGCCCATCCTTTTGGACTACAAGATTCTTACCTGCTATCAGAGTGTGGTAATCTTTGTAATTTCAGAGGCTGAATTCTAGAGTCTTGTTTTGACCAAATGCTTTTCACTAACACTGTATGCTTTCGTTGCTGAGGTAATGTGTTAATATTACTCATTATTTTGCATAATACGAGCAATAGGAAAAATAACCAACATAAAAACCAAAATGAACATTAAAATAAACTAATAACTTTATTTGTTCTGACCATGCATTTATTATTTACTTATGTAAACACTGATGTAAAACAATATTAATGCATGTTGCAACAGTTTAATTGAAATGCAAACCCCTCCAATTTGACTGAACAGATTTAATTAAGAGGTTATGTTAAAGCATTACCGAAAATCAGAAATACATAATTACATGCTGATCTCTGAGTTTGAACTTGGATATATAAATCTGTGCAGGATTACTATAAAGCCCAGTAAGACACAAAAAAAGTTGTCCAAACAATTAGTTCTGAGCAGTTACAATGCAAAAATGTTTGAGTACACTGTGTGGCGACAATTGCCAAAAGTCATGGGGTGTTTCCTTACTTTCTGCTCTTTGCAAGGGTGATTTATGAGTTTACAAGTTCCTTCCCAAACTCTATAGTTGCCCTGACAGTTCCCCAGATGGACTATATCCAAGTTGGTATAAAACAGTACTTGTTGCAGCTGGGGCTTCTAATTCATCTTGAGTTAGGTACAGGACTTCTTGTTCTTTTTGTCTTTATTTAGGTTTCTTACCTCTCTAGAACCACTGTGCTGTGGAAATTGGTACTACCTTCCTCTCAAACACCAGATATTCCTGAAAGCAAACCAAAGTTCTGTTTAGTAAGAGTTAAGTGAAAGCTTTTAGTTTTAGGAATGGAAACAAGGACAAATACAAAACTCTGTCTTTGCCTGTACTTAGCAGGTCACCTTTCCACTTGCTTAATCCATCTTCTCTTAGGATTCCTGGAATGGATTCTGTCAGGTACCACTTTGGGTCCAGGTGTCTCAGCAATGCATCTTCTCATTCCTACCATCAGTTCTGATTTAGTGCTGCAAGACACCAGGAACTTTGATCATGTCCAGAAACTGCTGGTGATTCTCTGTTTTGTATTGACTGAGTGGCTCCCTTTGGCCTGAACACAACTATTTCCTCTTTCTCCCTGGGAGTGACAAACTGGCCAGTTACATCCCATTTCAGCTGAACTTGTCCTCCTGTATGGGATTCATACCTTCCTGCTAAGTATTATACAAGACACATACATTTCACAAATCATCTCTGATATGCTGCTGGCTTTCTAGAAAGAGATGAAACAGGATATAATGTTAACACTGATGGCAGACCCAGTAACACAGTTACTTTGTTTAAACAAGCCTGTGAAGTGTTTCCCCTCTTGCAGTTCTAGTGCTGCAAGCTTCCACTTGCATAAATGCACAATTCACTGGAGATTGCACAGACATAAGTGAAAGAAGAAGTTATCTCCTGCTTGTGTACACTTACATTTTAGAGTAAAGCACATCCATGTGGAATATGTGCTGTTCAGCTGTTAGGTAGTCTGCTTAAATTATTCTAGTTATTCTAATTTGACTCAGTCGTGCACAGATCTTGTATGCTTTTATGCTAAGTTTTATAGATCTAATATTTGGTTTACTCGCTTTTGAAGCTTAAATGCTAGTTACAGTAAGGAAATCTATTACAAATAATGGTTTGAGTGCAAAAATAAACACTGAAGAGAAAGGTGAAAAATTGCCTTATACTTGGAGATCATTAAAAGATGTTTAAATATACACCAAAACTTAAGTTTCCTAAGTTGTTACTAAGGCACCTAAATGATCTGATCTTCTTAAGGCACTGATGTCCCAGCTTTTTATTTTAAGGTCTATAAGAACTGTTGCTTCCTCAAGACATTTAAAAATAAAAGTGTTCTAATTTGAAAACTTGACGTGTAGCTTTCTGTTTCAGGCACCTGTGCTAAAATAAAGCTTAAACCTGCAAAGCTTCAATGGTCACCTTTTTGCCATTCCTGGATATCTCTGGACTGATATTTTACTTTAACTTTTTTTTTTTTTTCCCCCCCTTTAAAATATGCAGTGAATTTACTGTATGACAACCATTTGAGCATTAAGGATGCTGACTAGCAAATATTTAGGAAGAGGCTATTGAAAGTTGTGCTGTGATTGAAGTAAATATTGAAGGGCAACCTAGATCCTTGCTCCAGAAATACAAGGGTGTAAAATATGATTGAACAAAATTTTAATATATATATAACAAATTTAGAAGCTTGTGTGAACAATTTTGTCACTGTAGTTTACAAAACTCTCGTTTCAGTAATGAGAAGCTATATGATTTTTGGAAGCTTACCAACAGTGGCTTATATTTTGATTCAGTTACTCCTGTTTATTTGAGAAAGTGTGCAGTTTAAGTAGATCTTATCAGAAAACATGAATGCAATGAGTCTCACTTCAGTACTTTATTAAATTGATTTAAATATGCATTAAAATATTTTAGAGACATCAAACTGAGGATACCATTGAGCATTTAGAAAGAGATGAATAGAGTGGCCATTAAGTTTTAATTGTCTTTAATGTCTTGCTACCATGGCAATAAAAAGATGAAGTTTTTAAAAGAATATTCTGTATAATGCATTATCTGCTAGGGTTATTCTTAGTCAGAAAATCTGTGTAAGCATGAACATACGTTTTCTGCTTTTCTGTCATTTTAATATGTAAGTCATATGCTTCTCATAATCTTTGTGTTCTTCTTACCTGCATTTAAAAGCATTTAGAAATCTTTCTTTATATTATTGAAAGCTGAAATATCTTTTAGTCCTCTCCTCCTTTTCCCCACTTCCAACAAATTTCATGAGAAAAAAAAAAAAAAAAGTTGAAATGAATCTACTCTATCTTATTTCGCTGTGCAGTTTGAAGTATTCTGATGAGCCTGGGTAAGCTGATGTGGCCTTTAGGGAGGGACACATCAAATATAGGCAGACAGCTTCTGTGTCTGGTAACAAAGACTGAGGAGGTCAAAACTATCCCAACAGGCCTGAGCAGGTCAGTCAGAGGCAAATGTTGGAAATAAAATTTGGTGGGGAGGGGAGTAAGGGGCCTGGGTCAAGTCCTGTTCAAAAAGTCAGCTTTGTCAAAAGCTTCAGTCACATTCTTACCTACAGGCAACCTCTGCTGATCCCAACTCATTAATCGAACTGGAGAACCGTCTTGACCCTGGCTCCTTCCCTTTGAAGTGTGGTGTCCTCTGCAGCATGAGGAAATAATTTGCTGCCTGATTCAATGAGCCATCAGTAGAGCCAGCAGACCTAATGACATGTGAGAATATTAACCTCCTACCACGAGGAGCTGTGAATCTTGAGAGGCAGTCTATAATTCACCCAGCACTCCTGAGCCTTCCCTTTCTGTCTTATTCTTGCACTCACTTTCTCACTCACAGGGAGAGAGAGAGAGAGAGGAGAGAGACCCTCTTGTCATAAAACTTTATTTCCTTCAGTAGTGGGAGCCTTACTGAGCTGCTTGATAATGAGTTACTTTCCCTTTGCAGTTGGATAAAAGTTACACTGAAAACTAGACATCCTTCTTGCATGTAATCATTTCTGTTTAAAATATGGCACAGGTGGTAATCTGAATACTTACCCAAGTAGACTGTGTTTCCTTATTTATTTTTCATCATCAAAGGAAAAAAAGTTAAAACAAGAAAACAAACATGCATAACAATGATGTTATCCTGTAGAATGTGTTTTCTAGCTGTCCTCAGTCAGGAGGATCTTTTTTCAATCTCCTTATTTTTTTATTTATTTTTTTCTTTCTTTCTTTTTTTCCCCTCCTACCTCAAGAGAAAAATAGTCCTGCCTGGCCAAGTACTGTGTGTTATAGGCACACACAAGGGTGTGTTCTTGCCGTGTGATTCTTAACAAAGAACTAGGTTGTTGGTCTTATCCTGCTGCTTTAAAAGTCAGGACTGTTTTTCTCTTGTTGACTCCTGTAGCATTTTGAATCACAGATTCAGGACTCAGTGTCTGATAATCTTCAGAATGTGAATCAGTGTTATTCATGTGGCTAAATAATGAGAAAGGAAAAGCAAAAATGGCTCTCTGTGTATATGCTACTCACCATAAAAATGGTGGTGATTACCAGACTTTACACTGTTATATACCCATATAAAGTAAAATCCTGGAAGAGCTTTATTTTGATTGTCTTTTCGTGGTGCTGATTGATCAGAACTTGGAGGTTATGAGTACAGATGGGGAACAGTGGCATATACCAGACCAAAAGGACTATTGCAGGCAACTTGGTCTTGTCTGTGCTGGAAAGGCTTGGTGGTTTGTTTTGTTTTTTTTTTTTTTTTTTTTTTTTTTGCTATCACTGTACTGGTAAATTTCTCATATTTGGTGGAAACATAGCTTGCAAAGCAAATGGAATTACACAAAGTGTGAGCACTTCTGATGGTAAAAGATGGTTCTCCACTGGGAGTGAAAGTTAGTGATATAGTTGTGCAGCCAAAACTCTTCTGTTGCAAGTTGAGCTTGAATTTTTTTGGGTTATGATTACAGGGTTGTTTTGATTCTGAGGCATCCCTGATAAAACTATTGGGTGTGTTGTGTGGACCTGGGTACAGGCTAAGATACCAGGCAGAGAGGATAAAGGAAGTTAGAGAGACAAAGCAGGATAGGTAGCAGAAGGAAATAATAAATAAATGGCAGTTATAGGCTGTGTAACAAGTACTACAGTGTCTGTGGTATGTGCATATTTATATCCCTGCGATTTTAAATTGTTCTAACGATATTCTTTTAACATCGAGGGATTCAGTGTTATGTCCATTAACAATTCTCTGCTGTCATGCTTGAGCAGTCTATTAGTCGTTCTCACCTCTTATAGCTGGTCACAAAGGCCAGTCCCCTTGCCTCTCTCTGCTTCATCTTTTTTAATAAGTTTATTAAAACTGGTCAGATTATACTTTCTTATGGCATAGTCTGCACTTGGTCCATTCATTATGGTTTCTTTATCTTGGCAGGCAATCTGAATTGAACGGCAGCTAGTCTATTATGCACATATGAAGCCCATCACTCCTCCAGCAGTGGCCAATTCATCAAACATTTATCTTTTGCCCTCTGAGCAGTGCGTCAATTTGCTTGTCAATCCTCAGCCTTGGTTGTTGTGGAAGATGGGAGAAAAATTAGTTTTCCCTCTTCTCACTGAACCCTAGTAGTTCAAATGCTCACTTTACAGGCTTGTTACTCCCCCCTTCTCTGTGCAAAAAGGGGAGGGGTCAGGTTACTATCTAAATTGCAGAGTGACAGATTGATCCAAGATACAGTAAAGCTTTCATTATGGCCCTGCCTTTGCACTTGAATTAGTTCATATTTCCATTATAATACTGGTTTTTAGAAAGTTTATAAAGAGGTTCTCATCTTGATACATGGAGATGATACTGCTTATTCACTTATTTCTGTTTTCTCTTTTGCTGACCGTATTAACAAGCTTAAGTTTTATTCAAAAGGCTTCTGCCAGGTGTTTTCTATTTAGCAACAGAAAGGTGGAAACTGACTGGAAGTGATGCAAATTGCTCCCTCTAGATAGCCTGCAAAATACTAACATTGCCTCTGATATGAAACAAAACAAAGTATTTCATGTTTTGGAAACATAGGTAACCTTGTTCTCCATTGAACAGAATTTCATGATTCTTGTTTTAGGACTCATCTGGTCTAACTTGGGACCTTGCCCACTCTAGAACTTTTGGAGGTTCTTTACTTTTCACTGGGTCACTCTTGTTTTTGTTCTGCTTTGATCCAGAAGTCATGCCAGAACTGTCCATTACATACTCCATTCTGTTTTGCTTTTGAATGTATTGTCATGAATGGGTATAAACAGTCAGTAGGATTGCAGAAAAGAACAGCTATTATGCTTGAATAGTGTAGAGGTCATTTTTGGATACTTTACTTGTAGGTTCATTAGCCATTACTATCTATGTGTGCAGGAAATACATAAATCTCAGGTGTGTAGTATTTTTGTGATTATAATAGTGAGGGTGTTTTGTTTGTTTGTTTCATTGATTTTTGTTTGCTTGCTTTTTTCCTGGAATGTGAACTGAATTCTGTCCACTTTATTTTCTTTAAAATGCGTTACTTATTTTTTGTACCTGCAGATGAGAGGTGTGTTTAGAACAGAACCCGCCAAAGCAGGTTTGAGAGTAGAATTCTGACAGAGGCCTCAGCCCGAGGGAGTTTGCACAGAAGATTCGCTAAACCCATTCCACCTTCCGAACAGAATTGGAAATAGCTTGGGTTTATGCCCTTATTTGCATGCTATATTTCAGATTAAATGGCGTTTAAAATTGAACAGGAATCAAAGTAAACCTGAAATGATGTTTTGCATTCCCAGGGAGTTACACAAAATCTAAACTTATGCGTGTGTCTGTCTTAGGTTTTATTTATATATAGCATTTATTTATTGCTCTTTGTTTTGTTTTTGTGAGGTTAAGTCAAAGGACTAGAAGTCAGGAGCTCTGGGTTTTATTTCTTGTCTCTTAGAAAATTGCTGGAGGTCACCTTTCCTTAGTCACTTAACCTCTCTCTGCTTTACTACAAAATGGGATTTTAAGCTTAGCAGGTTTTTGAAGAGTAATTAATTAATTTATTTATTTATTTATTTATTTTTGTTTTTTTTTAAATGCTTTGTGCTCCTTGGCTGGCAGGTGCTGGAGAAATAGAAATTACTTTTCTATTCTTTAAAAACTGGAATTATCTAGTACAAGGATCCTCGTGTTGATTCTGCACTCTTGTAATCTGTTATAACATAAAGGGCAAGAAAAAAAGGTATTTTAAAAAGCTCGTGTTTTGTAACAGCTCTGTCTTTAACTTCTGGTAATGGCTATCTCTTGTCAACAGAGTGCAAATCAATTTCAAGGCTAAAGCTAAACTCTCTCATTTACATATTGTTAACTGCTCTCTCTTTTCCTGTTAAACAGGAGGAAAAAGTCATTAGATATGAGGCAGCTGTCTTATTAATGGAGTGGTGGGGTAAAATGTGAGGAACACTTATTTTTCAGCATATCCTTCTGAACAGCTTGTTCTTCTGGACAAGGACAGCTGCAGAGTACCAAGGTTTACCCATTACTTGAGAGGTTTCTGCTTCTTTTCATCTATAAAAACTCGTGGTTTTGTTGTCAAATATTACCAAAATGAAGAGCTGCTCTTTCATTGTAACCAAATCCCCGTTAGGCCAGAGGGACCGTGCACAATAGTGTAGTTGACAATTGCCATGTATACACATCGAGAGAAAAAAAATCTCTACCATGACATTCCTTTGTGATTAAAACTTTGTTACAAACCGTGAATGAATTACGGAAAAGAAAGCTGGAAGAAATCATACTGATTAGCTGAAGGACTTGGATAAAAAGACGTTTCTGAGACCTTTGTATTCTAAAGCCTTATTTACTGTCTGCTTACAGGACATCTTGAGTGGTGTTGCAGAGGGAGTCAGTTTCCCGTTTAGCGCAGTGTTTTTGTAAGCTAATGAGGGCAAAGCGTGAGCCATAGGCAATGATGCTGTGATATTAGCTGTGACAGGGAGCTTGATCATAATTATCTTAACGAGGATAGGGTTAATTACAGTGGAAACTTAAAGCTTTTTCTGTTTGAATGAGGTGGGACTGAATACGTTGTGATGTTTTGTCGGTTTGATGTGACTTTGGAAATTGCAATGGAAATCTCTTGGCAGCACTTGCTCTCCTCTGGGAGCAGAGTGTGAGCCCTGCAATGAGGTAACTGAGATGGAACCTGTGGGTGAGATAATGGGCAGCTTTCATGTCATTAGAACAGAGAAAAGCAACCTGCAATACACCTTAGTGATGTTTATTAGCCCTTTGCAACTAGGGAAAACAACTGCTTGCCACTTCCCTTCAGTGTTGGTTGTATTTTGGTGGTAAGACTGTATGTGTTTTTTTAATGTACCAATATGGGAAGACATTTTCTCTTTTTAATTTTAGAGTAGTTCTCTTTTTTGGCGGGGATTTCTCTCTTCTTATACTTGTTTCTTTTAGGGTGTTTGTGTGCTTCTTGCTATGCTGTATGTGTATGCAATCCTCTCCTATTTCGTAATGGGCTCAAGGAGTACGTTAATATAACTGTCTTACCCTCATTAAAAATAAAAATGCCAGTATTTGGTACTGATTTCTACCTCAGCTTCTTAAAAATGCTTTCTTATATATGAATTCACAATGACAATCCTTTCTTATCCCCATCTGCAAATGGGAAACTGAGGCACATAGAAGTTTTGGGATTTGCTGAAGTTTGCACCATAAAACCTATTGTGTGGATTGTACTTAAAACTTTTACATTCTGGAATACAACTGCTGGGCAATGTTTCCTTATATATTACGACAATAGAGATTGTTGCCTTGAATTTAGTAGCTAATATCACTGACTGATAGTAAACGCTTCTTTTCTTTTTTTGTTTCTTTACCAATGGTCTTACCAATTTTGTTTTGCTGCTAGTTTTTTGTTTGTTTGGTTTGGTTTTTTTTGTTTGGATTGTTTTGTTTTTCTTTTTTTCTCCTGTTTAAGGTGGAAAAGTAAGAACTCTGTGAATAGCAAAATAACATATGAATGTAAATTTATGTTAATGGCTACACCCTCTCTCTGTACTGTGGCAACCCCTCCCATCTCCCTGGGCTCTGAATTTAGGTGATTAAATCACCAAGTGCACACTGCTCTGATGACATGAAAACAACAATTAATAAGCAACCCCCTGTGTAACATGGCTCCTCTTTAACTGAGCGGCTAATAACATTACATGGCAAAAATTATCAAAACCAGACAGGTGTAAGGAGATTTGCGCACAATTTTCTCTGCCTATCTATGAAACTAGTAGCCTGGTGTTTGGCCTAGGCTTGTGAAAGAAAGCTGTTTCAATAGGCAACTCCCTCTAGTGTTTCAAGGCCTTTTGTCCCGCTTCATGGCTTGTCATTTTGTTTTATGCCTCCCCTGCAGCAGTTTTGGATGTGTGCTTTCTTCTCCTTGCCAGTTGCCAACCATTTGCTGATTCTCATGATAAGAGTGTTATATTTGCATAACATAACTCAGGAACAATGTGTATTTTGATGCTGACACTGACCAGAGCCCAAGCAATGTTTTTTCACAAAGGACCTATTAACATCCCATAAGGCTCTGTGGTGTTGACAAGGAGGTGGCCTTCTCTGAACTCCTTTGGCAAGTCAGAGTCTTACACTGAAATGTGAGGTTTGGAAATAATCCACTATTTATATAATAAAGACTATTTAAGGGGAATTTGCTAAACTAGGTTTGTCAAATAAACTGAAATGAAAACTCATAACAGCTTGATAAACTCACTGCTACTTCCTCTGGGTTATTTTTCCTTTTAAAGGTAGCTGGGGGAAAGCGCTGTCTGAAATGTTTGCTGATCTCTCTTCTGATCTTGACTGTGGCAAAGCCAAGTCTGTGGTGACCCTTTGCTGAAATAGCTGGCTTAGTACAGCACGCTAGCACAGCTCTTCATGGTGGACAGTTTATGTAGGCTGAATTAAGTTTTTCCGAAACAGTTTTTTAAAGGCAAATGCAAAAACTGTGACTGTTGCTCTGGTGGTTGTTTCAGTATAATGTTTATAATAGAGGCTTTTGTTCTTGCAGCTTCAGAAATCGTAGTCTCTGTGCATTGTAGTGATATAGTTACACCATAGGTTGTAGGCATAGCAAATTTTTTTCTGGTTTGCCTGCCCAGCATCAAAATGGCATTAGAAACAGTTGTAGCTACATTTCAGAATGCCAAGTTGACAGGCTATGAGAGCTTTGGAGTCCTTGGACTGAAATACACTGTTTCAGTGTTGTGCAAATGTCACTTGACTATTCATAGTTTAGTGTACAGTACCCAGTGTAAAGGTCACAGACTTGATTTTGTTTGTTTGAACCCTCTAACTGTGATTTATAAGTGGTCAGTTAAGTTCTTTTGACAAAAGCCATATCTTGTTTTTGTTCGACAGATGAATGTTAAATTGTCTAGTTTGAAACCCATATACTTTCTAACAATATTTGTATTTTCCTCCAGTAGTAATGCCTGTAGAACTCTCTAACAGGGACTTTGACTGTATTTTGATCTTTGCCAAAAACTGGGGGGAGGTTGAGGAAATCCCCTCAGTATAAATGTCATTGGAAACTGAATAAATAGTATAGACTGCATCTCCCTTATTCATCACATTTTATAAAACAGCCAGGAGATACAGTAATGATCTTCCCACTGGTAGGCATAGTAGATCAGCTGTCAAGTCATGCAATCTCAGCATATCTTTAGGTGTCTGGTAGGTGAATGAGCTGTGAATGTGTGTCTGTGCGTATGTTCTGTATACCACGTGCCTAAATTGATTAATGTGTGTGGTTTTTTTTTTTTTTCCTGTTGGAATGTGCAAGCATTAAGAAGCAAGTTTGGAATAGATGCCTTAACAAGTTACTAAAATGTTCTTTTTAGATTTTTTTTTTCGTGTACTTTACTTATGAGAGGAATAAATACCTCCAACAATCTTGTTTATTTACAAGCCATCATCTGCACTTCCACGGTCTGAGATGCAGCTTTTTAATGCTGCTCTCTGCAGTCTGACCTGTGGTTTGATGGTGGGACAGTGAGTTCCAAAAAGAAAGCAAATGCCTTTTCGATCTGGAGTAATTCTGCATTTTATTTTGTAGAGAACATGTTATTTTCTTTGCAGAGACTAGAGAAGCAAATTTAGTGGTTAATAAAAAGGAAAAAGAAAATTCCTTCTCCATTTCCTATTATTGCTTGTAAGGTAACTGCTAAGAAATGATACTTGAAGTTGTATTTATTATTGTTAGCAGGGTATGATATTTCTTGGCAGAAATGATGGATGACAACTTAAATTTGTGTCCAGGGAATGAAGGTGAACTGTGACAGAGTTATTTATCTTGGGAATGGAGGTTAGGGTCAGGCAAGGCTGGGTGCCTGAAGGCACAAGACATTGACAAATTCATCCTGCAGGCCCCATATCTGAAGCCTTTTGTTTTGGATCCTGGCTACTCACTAAGTGACCCCCATCCTTCATCCTGCCAGCATGTGAAGGATGTGTTGCAGTGCCAGCACTCCCCTTGCCTCTAATGCTTGTCATTCACTCTTCTGACAGGCCCAAACCAAAACTATTCCCACTCCTGAAAGGGAAGGTTAAAATATTTATTTCAGCTCATAATGGCCTCCCTGATTTAGTGGAGTATCATTTTTTCTGTTGCCTTTGTCGTTTGCAGGTCACTGGAAGGACTGAAAACATTCAGTTACTTGGAAGAGCTGATCTTGGACAACAATCTACTCGGAAATGACCTTCGGTTACCCAGGTTACCCCACCTCCATACCTTAACGCTCAACAAGAACCAAATATCCTTTCAAAGAAATACCTGCAAAATGTCAAATGAGTTTTATGTGTCAGCCAAATTAAAGTATGTGAAATATAGTTCATGAGCAGACAAAGCATTCTCTCGTTTGGAACCTGGAATACTTCATAGTAATTTATTATAGGTCATTCATAAATGAAATGCACCATTATATCTTCCTGTTGCTCCATTTTAGTGAGAGATCTAACTTATGGCTCTGAAGAAATCTTTCTAATAGATAAAATAGAGAAAGAGAATAATGTCAGTGCTACCAGTGTGCAGCAGTTCCAGTGTTTGCTTGGGGTTCTGTTGCAGACTGACCTCTAGTGGAACAGAGAGCGTAGTGAAACACTATTAAGTTTTTATACTTTAAATAGCTCTTAAAACAATGAAGTAACATAAAATAAAAAAGGAAATGTAATACCTTTCTCTATTTTAATGAAGTTGGTAATATGCACGATTTGGTAGCTGCTGTGCAACTTCAGCTGTAAAAGCAAGTTATTATATTCTTGGTGTTCCAGCTCTGTATAAATTCACATAAAATGCTGTCCAAGCCAAGGTCTTAATACATTAAAAAGTTTAAATAGATGGTTAAGTCCATTCATAACCAGTCAGACATTTCTCCATATGCCTGAAGTTAGTCCCTGCTTAAGTTTATTCAAAATAAATGTTTCAATATTTGCCTATATACTCTGCTGAATCAGAGCCCTTAGTCTGTAGCTTTATAGGTAGTGGTCTGTAAAAACTAATTATCTTTAAGGGCTGGGCATGGACTTGATTATTAAATAATTTTCTCATACTTTGACTCCTCTGGAGATTTGAAGTGTGTAATATATGGTTTTACAAAAGTGAAGGGTGATCAAATTGTAGCCAAAAGGCCAACTGAGGCCTCCAGAGTCTTTAGAGCATAGACCATGAAAGCCCTCTCCTTGTAATTGCAGTGTGAGGACAAGGCTGCTCAACTGCAGGCTTTTATTACAGACAATGTAAACAGAGAGCAATTTACCTCCTGCTAAAGCAAAGTCCTCCTACTGAGGAGAATAAAAATAACTGCAGTTTCTACAATTTCTACAGTTATTTTTGACTCTCTAAATAAATAAAGATCAGCAGAGTAACTTTTATTCTTGGGGGCCTGGAAATTTGCCAAGAGTATGCCCTGAGCTGTGATGATCATTACTGTACTAGGTATCTGGCTAGATTTCTGGTTAATGCTAGGATTCTGTGGCTTGGATTTGAGGAACTGGTTTTATTGTTTGCTACCATGTTAAAATCTGAGCTGGGCGTGCTTTAATGAAGAATGTACAAGAATGTTTTTGCTGATACTATGGATGGTGGTATGGGTGGAGCAGCATATCTCCTACAAAGCGTGAAATGTAAATTTGGCCATAAAACCCAAAAGCACATGAGTATATTTGTCTTTTGGGGGGCTGTCAAGGTGGAGCTTTGTACTTACTAAAAGGAGGGGAGCTGTATTGAATAAGAACCTCATGAACAAAATCAGAGGGAAAAATTTAATCCTGTCAGTAGTGTTCTTTAAAGAGGTTCTGCTGGTCTTGCAGACATACTTAAAATACTATTGTTAAGTGTGTAAGCTCTCAAAGTCAATGAAAACATGATAAAATTTATTTGATTTATCCTGGGATTTTTTTTAACCCCATCTTAAAACAATGAAGTTAGAGCTTTGAGTATTGAGCTGCCCAGGATAGAATATAGACATAATGTGTGCATTTTGTAGTGTGCTGCCAATAGTTTAACAGAGGAGTTGCAGAAATGCTTGTAAAACACTCAGTGTATACAACCTCTTTAGAGAAGAAAAAATAACTGCTGTCCATCATTACCATTTTGAGCCCAAGAGAGTATTGGTATCTTATAGGGAAGATACCAGCAGTCTTCAGAAGCATGAGGATCTCCCAGATTCCCCTCTTCAGCGTGTATGCCATATTTAAAAAAGATCTCATTCGAACTGGAATCGCTTCTTTTAATGAAAGATTTCTCTATGGAATTACGAAAAAAATGTTCAAATAAAGTGTACTTTTACTAGAATAATGAAATACATTACAGGAAAGGTTGTTTAGTATATGACAGTGGCACTACAATAAGGACACAAATGAGCGAACAATACTGATCTGTAACAAAACTTCAATTGGTGGCGTATTTCCATGTATACATAAAGATACGTATATAGAAAGATGAAAACACAAAAAGCCAAACTGACCTCTTTGAAAATAATTCATTAACTTTAAAACTCGTATGAGAGCTTTCCTGGGTGTCTTTTAATATTGCTGTAGTCTTTGCTGCTTCTCTCCTTTTATTTTGGTTTTGTTTTGATTCAGATCCTGTTTTGATTGTTCTGATAAGAGCTTTCTACTCCTTTTAAATTATTCACTCATTGTGTGGCATTGTACGTGCAAATAATATTTGGCCCTTCCTAATATAAGATCTGAATTCACTGTACAAATGTGAAATCTTATCTCTAAATCAGGTAAATACTTAGAAAAATCATCTAGTATTTTTTTTTTTTTGAATAGTGGTTGTATATTTCAGTTACAATTAGACCACTGCCAGATTTTCTACTAGAAGTTAAAGAAGCAAATTTAAAATTACTGTTTAAAAGATAGTTTCCTAGTGTGATACCTCAACTATTCTGTAATGTGTAATCTGTTAAAAATATTTTAAAATGCAGTCTATATAGCTGAAATAATGAAAGGATAGTTGTAAACAGTGTTGTAGAGTATTGGATTACATGTGTCTAACACGTAACATCTTTTCACATCTATAGCATGTTTGTTTTTACAAATGTCTGATTTACTTTGGGGAATATCATCTTAGTTTTTCTGTCAAACACAATGGATGGCAGAAAGCAGTACAGACTAAGATCATCATCTTAAGTGCCATCATGCAACAAGACAACCAAGTGATCAGGCCCACTCAGCATGGGTTTCTGAAAGGCAGGTCCTGCTTGACCAACCTGATGTCCTTCTATGACAAGGTGACCTGCTCAGTGGATGAGAGAAAGGCCATGAATGTTATGTACTTAGACTTCAATAAAGCCTTTGATGCTGTTTCCCACAGCATTTTCCTGGAGAAACTGGCTGCTCCTGGTTTGGCGGGGCATACTTTTTGCTGGGTAAAGAACCGGCTGAATGCCAAGGCCCAAAGAGTTGTATTGAATAGAGTCAAATCCAGTTGGTGGCCAGTCACGAATGGTGTTCCCCAGGGCTCAGTTTTGGGGCCAGGTCTGTTTAATCTCTTTATCAGTCATCTGGACAAGGGGATTGAGTGCACCCTCAGTAGGTTTGCAGATGACACCAAGTTGGCTGGGTCCTGCACTTAGATCACAACAACTCAGGCTCGGGGAAGAGTGACTGGAAAGCTGTCTGGCAGAAAAGGATCTGGGGGCGTTGATTAACCGCTGGCTGAATATGAGCCAGCAGTGTGCCCGGGTAACCAAGAAGGCCAAGAGCATCAAGAATAGTGTGGTCAGCAGTTCTAGGGAAGTGATTGTCCCACTGTACTCGTCACTGGTGAGGCCTCACCTTGATTCTTGTGTTCAGTTTTGGGCCCCTCACTACACGAAAGATATTGAGGTGCTGGAGAGAGTTCAGAGAAGGGCAACAAAACTGTTTGAGGAGTCTGGAGCACAAGTCTGATGAGGAGCAGCTGAGGGAACTGGGACGGTTTAGCCTGGAGAAAAGAAGGCTGAGGGAAGACCTTATCGCTGTCTACAACTACCTGAAATGAGGTTGTAGCATGGAGAGTGTTGATCTCTTCTCCCAAGTAGCAAGCAATAGGATGAGAGGAAATAGCCTCAAGTTGCACCAGGAAAGGCTCATATTGGATATGAGGAAACATTTCTTCCTGGAAAGGGTTGTGAAGCCCCAGAACAGTCTGCCCAGGACAGTGGTGGAGTCACCATTCCTGGGGGTGTTTAAAAGAAATGTAGATGAGGTTTTTAGGGACATGGTTTAGTACTAGAGTTAGGTTATGGTTGGACTCAATGATCTTAAGGGTCTCTTTCAACCGAAATTATTCTATGATTCAAACATGGATGTGTGGTATGTAGGAAGTTGGTTTTGGAGGAGAACTCATGGCTGCAATCACCTATGCTTGTAATGAAAAGCCTTACTTCTTTTAAGGGTGTTTACTAGATAGTAAGAATCAGTCAGGAAACTTCTAAATAGATTAACGCTCTTTGTGTGTTACAGGAGTGTGAGGATTTATGGCTTATCACAGTGCTGACCACAGCTGTTGTTGCAGTGGGACTATGTACTATAGACATTTCAATTTCCTTTACATTTCAATGTTTTTAGTATTTATTAAAACTACTCAAAAGGGCAACAGTGTGTCAAGTATATATGTATGCTGAAAATCAGATGGTGTTCACTGCTTCACTTCAAAATAGACAGGTCTGATAGTGAACAAGATCTGTGATTCTCTGAAGTAAAAGCCGTGTTTTTTTTTGCTTAGTCCAATGAACTGGTCATCCATTTAATATACATTGTATACACATATGAAGAACTGTGTCGAGGGTTAAGATTGCGGGGTGACAATCAAACCCTGGCAGATGTATTGTTAACCTCCTCTCCCCCCACTTCCCCCTTTTGCCCCTCCCTCTCCCCCCTTCCCACTCAGGACAGGCGATCGGGAGGGAAAGAGGACAGAGAGAAGAGAGTTGGAAAAATTAAAGATATTTTACTAATGCTACGAATAAGAAGAGAGAAAATAATACAAAATATACAAAACCAATCTTGAAAGTCTCAGCAACTGCAGAGCCAGCACCCAAAGTCCTGTATTAGACTCTGTAGCCAACCGGAGCTGGATTCAGTCTCTCACTAGGCCTCAGTTTGCAGGGACAACCAGCAAGGTCCTCTCCTAATGTCGACCGTAAGCAGAAGGGAAAAGGAAAAAGGGACGAGATCCTCGTGATCTCCCACTTTTATATGAAGTATTCATGTGAATGGAACGTTTTATACACCATTGGTCAGTTCCTTGGTCACCGGTTTCTCATTGCCCTTCTCGCGAGATGTCCATCTGTGCTTATCAATAAGTTTGCATTCCATTGCTAGGTTTAACCAAAACATGTATCTGGTTCTCCAGGAAAATGCAACTAATATGAAGGCTTTAGCTGACAGGCAAATTCACTAAAAGAGAAACTTGTTTTTTAACAAAACCAGGACAAACTGATACCAAAATTGATTTAAAATAAAGATGTTGAATGTAGATATAGAATGCAGACATTGAATCTAGGTCCAGGTTTTAAATGGTTTAGAGGAAAGCCAAAATATTTCACACTGCAGAGGGGGAAAACTAGAGGTGGGCAGAATGCCCATAATGACATATGTATTACTTATGGCAAGAGGAGTTATCAGTGTGATTCAGATCTAGGCTTTTATAAGTACTTGAGTCTTTGAAAACAGCATGGATTGAGTACCTCAACTGAAGAATGTACCAATATGTGCTTCTGGTATAACCTGTCTTCACAGAAGTCTCATCATGATGCCCAACAGTTACGGATTTGTTTTGCCTCAAACCTGTACATTGTAATTCATTTTGCTTTTGTGCTTGTTCCTACATTGTCTTAAAGTGCTTGAAGACCTTGAAGTCCCAATCTGACCAGAATCTCATTGTGGTAAATGCTGAAGACTTGATGCTTAGATTGGGTGAATATGTTAAAGACATAAATTGTCTCCTATTATGCCCAGATCCATATCTCCCCTAAACAAAGAGCTAAGCTGAACTGATACAGCATTCTTCAAGCATCTAGTTTGGAACTCTTGCACTACAATTACAGATTTCGTTAAACCTGAGTGTGGCTTGTTACAGAATCACAGCACCTGATGAGCCAGCCAAAACGCTAGGTGAATTCTGTAAAACATTCTGAAATTACTGAACGTGGAGCCTTTTTTCTCTCTGTCTTCCCTACCTTGCATTCCACCTTTTTTTCTAGAATTAAGTGTACCTGAAGTAAAAATTAAGTAATGTGAGTGCTTACATCTATGAAAGAGGGAGGTAATCTTCAGTCCAGGTGATTCCATATCTTGTTCTACAGCAGTACTTGAACTGGTTCAAGTCCACATGTTAGAATTTTTCAAAAATGGTGAGCTATTTCTGATTGTCCCTATGTCACCTTGGGAACATAGAGCAATGTTTGTGCAGAATAGTGTTTAAAAAATGAAAATCCAAACCAAAAACAAACTTTGAAAGAAAGGGCATATGGTTTCAGGATAGACTTCTCTAGAGAACCAGAAATGAAATTTGATTGCAGGAGTGGAAAGATTTCTCCTTTTTCTCAGGTTTGTATATCTGATAACATTGAAACCCGGTCTTCAAATCTGCAGCCTTGGAACCATGGGTTTTCTGAAATACCCTTAAAAGTAATGGAAACTCCAGCTACACAAGGAAAACTAATGCTACTCCAGTAGACAAAGTGGGATTTTTTTTACCAAGTATTCAGTATGTATGAAGCTCTCCAAGAGATGTATGCACTTAGTTAATTACTACCTGTGCCACACCTTTTCTTTCTTGAGCAAGATAGTTTTAAAGTCAGTGAACAAGGCCTCATCTCAGGGCCCTATCTCCCTACCAGATAGTGTTCAGGCCCGAACGTGGCATACAAATGACTGTGTGTTACATCCTATTGCACACAGAGAAGGGGAAGATGTATACTTGCATATTGCAAGCTATTTCTGTGGTTATCCAACCTTGAAGACCTAGCACATTCTAATGGAAAAGCATTCAGGTGGCAAAGATCTTTTCACACTGCATTCAGAGGAGAATTGGTAACTTCTGCTTCAAGGCTGTTTGCCTGTGGAATCACTTGTGGTTGCTACATAGTGTTTGTGATAAGTTTAATTGAAGCAAATGTTTTAAATGGGAATAAATATATGTACCTTGCTCATTTATGATGCTGCTAGAAGTGCTATCCAGCTGTTTTAGTATTAGGTTGATTGCAGCACCTGTGTGACAGATGGTTAGTTGGCAGAAGACTTTTGGATGACAATTTTGGGTCTTCCTACATGGCAGCCTTGAATTCTGTGGGATATTTCTGATATTCTATATGTGTGTATTTAGAAAATATTTTGAATCTAAAGCTATTTGCTTTTTACTTTGTCTCTTTGCTTTCAAGAACTTCCAAAAGCTGTAATCATAGGTGGTGATTAACATGAAAAGCTCTCCTGCAACTCTTTTGGGGAAGTGTGACGGCTAAAAATTTGAAAAGACTAAGTACAAACCTTTTGAAATAACATAGTGGAACAACTTGGAAAGGTCTGAGAGAACAAGAGTGGTTACTTTTCTTTTAAAGTAAATGTTTTTGAATGTGTGACTAGTAAAAAGAATGGCTGGCAAAGAAAAAGGTTACAGAAAGAAGTCCAAGATTCTCTTGCATACTTCAAACTATATGCAAAAACTAATTGACTGGTTAGATAGGAAATATGTATAGATTGGTTTGTTTTGACGTTTATATTGGCATAGTATTTTCATAGAGTTACATAGAATAAATTCATTTAGACACTGTTAGCAAAGGTTGTGCTTCTGCATAGGTTTGACCAGCAGTTGTCCTTGAAGAACAACCATGAATAAGGTTATACCAAGAATAGTGGTGAGAGAGGAAACAGTATGGAATTTGGAAAAGATCAGTATCAGTTCTCAGTACTTTAAAATAGCTGGACCCTTATATCACTCTTATAAAGGACTCATACAGTGTTTGTGCCCTGTAAATATGCTGGGAGGACTAGTGAAAGGACACTGCTAAAGAGACTCTTTAGAACAGACATCTGGAATAGTGGAACATGTGAGACATTGTCCAGTAATGAATCCACACAAACTCTCAGAAATATCACGGAATGGTCTTTTTACTATGCTGGCTGTCACAAGACACAGCTTGGCATCAAAATGGCTGTCCCTGCTTGTGAGTTTCTCCTAAAATTGAGTAAGTGAAGTGGCATTATACCATCCACTCAAGAGTTTACAACTTTGGCCTTGTTCAAATGAGAATTCACTGGGGACAGTTTAACTTTGAATAACACAAGTGTTGCCTTGGTAATAGTCTTGAACACAGTTGAACTGATATTTGAAGGGTTTGTGAGAGGCCATATTCCTGACTAGCACTAGAATTTTAATCCAGGCTATAGGATTTTCTGTAAAACAAACAAAAATGTTACGAGCTTCCATAAACAGTTAATTCTTAGCCAGAGAAGGAGATGCATCATTTGCTTTGGGTTTTAGCTTTTCCTTTGCCTTCTGGAGAACCTGAAAATATATGGTATTGGGTAACAGTGAATAAAAATAGATAACCCAGAAAGTATTTCTTTGTAAGATGTTTTTGGATGCCTAAAACTTGCAAAAAAATTATATTGCTCTGCAGCTTAACTGGATCCACCATAGTACTATATTTTCCAAGTAATTCTATTGCTAGGTAGCGTTTGTTTTTCTGAAGAGTAAATGTGGTGAAATGGTTGTATATGCTTGTGCATATTCTGTGCTTCTGCATATGCTGTGAATATTCTACTGTAAATACAGGTGTGGCATACGTACATGTAACATAATGAGGCTTAAAGTTAATCTGAGTATGAAAGATACCTTGTTATTTAAAATGTTTCCCTAGTTTAATATGAGAAATGGTGTAAGACATCAGTATAGTCTTTTGATGATGATGGAGTTTTAAAGTGTGTCTAATATGTTTCTGTTCACTATTCATGGAGACCAGATTGTTTTTTGGAGGCGACCATTGTTGTATAATTGCTGAGAATTCATATTTTAGCTTTGAGCAAAAGAGCTGAAGAGTTTAATGATTTTATTGCTACGAATTTTTATTTTAGTCAACATCTCTTAGTAAGCAGGGCATTAATAGGTTGGTAAAAATGACACTGTTGAATTAGAAGATGGATTGCTGAACTAAGTTACTTTGTCACAATAGTGACACTTCAAAACAGTTTTCAAACGACACTCTAGTATAAGTGTCACTTAAACTTACACATCACTGTTACATGTTCACCTGGTGACCACTGGCACTGACTTCAGAAAGATCAGTTCAGGGCTGTTTTCACACAGCTTTAAATGAATTTCACTAGCGTTGTCCATGGATTTAATTGTGTCTTTCGTTTTTGGAGATAGCGGAGCTGAAATTGGTCTTACAAATGGCACAGCATGATTTTGCAGCTCTTTGGCTCTCATTGCCCCTTAGGCTGCAACAGTACCCATAAAACGGAAGCTGGCTATAAAATTTCAGACTCGCTTTTGATTTTCTTCCTCTGTATTTTCCTAGCATTGTCTTAGAAAGACTTTACACTTTTGGTAGCATTGTATAGTTCCAGTATTGTGATTAAAATAACTATATGACATGTTAGTTAACTAAACAGTGGACTAGAAGTGCACCATGACTTATGATTACTTAGTTATGAGAATTTGAACAGAATACCATTTGTTTTTTCCTCCATGCTTTGTAAAGAATAACTGTGATGTCAGATGGATGTGGCTTCTTGGAAAAATAATCTGTATTTTGCATTTTTTTTTGTTTTTAAGAGGGATAAGAAAAGATAGTTCAAGCCTTGAAGAACAGATATTTTAATTATCTTTTATTTAAGACGTAACTGCTGATTATGGTGCAAAGAGGTTGTTTAGTATAAGCCACAGGCTGGCTTGTTCTCAAATGTTTCTGATGTCCTGTTATTTTTGAGCTGTCCAAGTCTGAAAGCTTCAACTTTTCTGTGAATTAGCAATCTTATACTTTTGAGGTGATTACATCTGATTTTGGGGGTTTGTCTTATGTACTTTTTTTTTTTTTTTCCTGTGGCAACTAAAATTGAAATAACACTAGGATGCTAAATATCTATTTCATAGAGGGAAACGAGTAAATCAAGGGTGTCAAACTCATACTCCTACCTAGGAGTAGTTACATTTCTACAGTCCTAAAATTACATTCGGCCCTCTGAAGGCAACCGTGAGGCTGATGTGCCCTCCCATGAAAATGAGTTTGACATCACTGGAGTAAACGATAAGTAAGAAAAGATCTGGGAGGTCTCACAGAGAGCTGCATGGTAAGAGGTCATCCTTACCCAATATAATTTTTAGGGGGGGTGTGTTTGCATCTAAAACCAATGCTCAGAGATCAGATGTGAGATATAAGAATTTCCAAATCTGGAGATTTAGATTTTTGAGATGCAGATTATCACTTACTGATTTTTACCCAAAAATCTTAGTGAATTTGGTGTCTCTCCTTTTACTTTATAGGACTTTTATGCATAGTCTTACGCTGTCTGTATGGTCAGATGGGAATTAAAATACATGTCATACTCTACATTCAGCAAATTCTTGAGGAGGAAAACTTCTACCTCAGAAAAAGCTCTCCTGAATTGACAAGCAAAAATTCTGCATGTTTACTGTTTATGTATTTGGTGGTGGGTTTGTGTGTGTGTGTTGTTTTGTTGTTGTGGTGGTTTTGTTGTTGTTGTTGTTTTGTGTGTGGCATTTTTTTGTTGTTGTTGTTTTGTGTGTGGCATTTTTTTGTTGTTGTTTGGGTTTTTTTGTTTGTTTGTTTGTTTGTTTTTTTAATTTTCTTGTAGTAGGAAATGTCCAGATACAACCTGAGCCTTGTGATAACTAAACACTTCTGTGTGATTGCTGTTATGGAAATAACTGTCTTTTGTAATAATAAACTGTTTCTCTTAGAGAACCTTTTTGCAACTTAAGCGAACCTGCAAGAAGTTGTTTCTCCTGGCTGAGGGAGGGTGCCAGATTCAAGCACTTCTCAAACAGCCTTAGGAAATTTTTTAAAGCCCTTCTCTTGAACATCTGTGGAAAAACAGTTTCTGACCTTCGCACCAGAGTCGCATACTTCCTGAAACAGTCATGAAAAGGTTTATGTATGAGCTTGAGATCCAGATATAAGATGAGACTTAGCACCAAATTTTGATTGAGAATTTGTCTTGTGTAACAAAGATTATTTATATCATTTGGTTTTACAAAAAAGACATTTTTCTTAGGATTTGGCTATTTACTGGCATATTACTTACTGGTATATAGCATTCCCCAAGGTTATTTTGCCAAATTAGAAGCTAGCATTTTTACATTTTTAATTTGTAGATCTAAATTCAAACCTTTATTTTTCTCATTCATCTAAAATATTTGAGTATGATTCCTCAGACCTCATGGAACAGAACATTAACTATGCATGTAGATACATTGATTTTAAGATATTAAAATTACTAATTGTCAGCATGATATTTATGTATGTTTGGAAATAAAATTAAATTTCAGACTTCCAAAAGGAAGACCATATTTTTAACAAGGAAGCTGCTCTTTCCATTCTGTATTGCTTCTGTTGCCCTTAAGATATGGAGGTGAAGAAATAAAATAAATTCCATCAGCTAAAAATAACAAAGATAACAGAAACACATAAATCAAGTATAAATATTAGCAACACGAGTGAGCTGAGAATTTAAAACAATAGTTGTGATCTCTAACAGCAGGAGTGGATAAAAACAGAACAATTAAATGCCCTTTAATGGTTTTGAGTAATTATTACTATTGTGTAAGTCAGTACATTTTTAAACATTGAAAGCTTTTTACATGCATTTGCATGGTGACTTTTTTTTTTTTTTTTAGAATCACACCTTTCTCTTTGCATATAAATTGAAGTAATAAAGAATGTGTGGTTGGAGTCTTAGACACTGTGACACCATAACAAAATAATCTACTATATTTGATCAATCAGCAGGGTGCAAATGGTTGAATATTGTTGTCATGCTTAAACCTAAACTGTGGTTTCCAATACTTCAGTGGTCAAAAGATAGTTTAACCTTTGTTGGCTTGTTTATTTTAATATAGTTTCCAATATCGAAGGCGTATCATCATTATTTATGTTCTGAGAAACATAGTTAAGTTAAAAAAACCTCACAAACACCAAAATATAAGCCTGTTTTAATGAAAAAAATGTATGCTTTACTAGACTTTAAAGCTTCATATATAAAAAAACTGGTAACACTGAAGTCTGTAATTTGTACTTAGTGAAGCATTAATTCACATATACTAATTGAGTAATTACTGATGTGTTGGTGTGGCACTCAAAGCATTTATATGCTGGGAATGAAACTGGGTTGTTGTGGTTCGACTTTTTTTTAAACTCATTTTCCAGTGGACTGAATATATTAGTGATGAATGTGCTGTGAAACTGTTTGTTTCCATGCTGGAAAAGTTTCATGGCTCCAGCAATTGCTAGCCATTTTGCCACACAGCATCCATCATTTTGTCAAAGTTTTAATGTTTTCTAGTGAACCACCTAGGAAAGAAAGGAGGATAAAAGAATGACAAAATAGCCAAATTCTTTCATTCCATGCCAAAAAAATGACTGAAGTTTATCCCCATTTGCCCTTGGAACAATTAATGTGACGTGTTCTTGAATGCTATAGTAAATTTCATTGTGAGTTAATGAAATGTATGTTTAAAACAACAGTACTGTAACTCTAAATGTTTTTTTCATTAATGTCATTGAATCCTTAACCCCCAACCTTTGACACATAACGGAATTAGAAAGCCTTTTGGATCATTTGGCTGAAGTTGTGCCCTCACTACAGTATCTCAGTTTGCTTGGAAACATGGCCTGCCCAAATGAACTGGTCTGCAAAGAAAAGGATGAAGATGACTACCAGAGGTACAGGTTAGTGTTTTCACTTGGAAGTATGATAAGTTATGTCAGTTTTGGTTTATTACTGGAAAAATATTGAACTAAAACCAACTCAGAGTCTCAAAGAAATATACACTATTCTGAACACAATGTGGCATATTCTGCCATGAAACACCTGAGAATTTGAGTAACCCCATTTCAATGAGATCACTCTCAGGAACCCTATTTCAAGAAATATTTCAGTCCTGTACAGCACCTTTTTGAGTTGAGCAGGTGTGCACAGGGTTTTCTGAATGTGAGTGCTCATATGTGTCTGCTTACAGCCTTTCCTTTTTTAAGGCAAAGGTAAGGAAGCATTTACATACACTAAGTGTGACAGTCAATTAAAAAAATCCCAAAAAACTATACTCACCCAGTTGTATTGTCTTCTGTTAACATTTGATTATGGCGATGAGTTTCTTCTGCTATAGTTATCAAGGCACTATTAAAGAACACAGAGGAAAGGACTCCTTCTATGTTGTGCTGTTTTACTCAGAGCAGTTAGTGTTTAGATTAAAACAAGCCCTCCCCCAAATATCTCTAATTTTAATGAGCTAGATTATGCCTGATAAAATACTATATGTCAAACTGATCCAACTGAAATCTTGCTAAAAATTACAAGGGCTATTTTTTTTTTTAATAAAAATACGTGAGACTGACTGACTCTGATTATAGATCTAAAACTTACAGAATGTCTGCTGAAGTGACATAATTTTCATAACTATAACCTTTAGGCAAGTGGGACATTGATTATTGAAAAAAAAAAAAAGGTATTGGATTTCCTTTTCCTTGTTCACCTCTGATACAAGATTTCAGTCTTTATGTGCTGGCATTTTTCATATCATCTGAAAAAGGCTGTCTGAGGCAAGTCTGAGCCAAGCAGCACTGGTCACTGTGCTGCCGACCTTGCAGAGCCTGAGCTTCCTTTCTATTAGCAGGTCACCCACAGATTCAGAGTTATATAATAAAACTCTGATTTTTTCTTCATGTAATCCAAACTCTGCTATGAGAGTTATTATAAAACAATACGAACTGGTGGAGACTAACAGCAGGTTTATTGGGAAGTGGAATTAATTTGATACACCAGTTTATTGCTCAGAAATGCTGTTGGTTGAAACAGCAGCACAGCTGTCCTGGGTGTGCGTGTACCTTTTTTTTGTTGTTCCAAATTTCTGGAGAGGACTTGTAGTTTATCGTTAGATTAAACACTTTCACCTTCTAACTATTCAACTTTTGAATCCGGCTTAGCTGTGGCATTTTGGTTTTCAGCAAGTAGAGCAACCTAAATTTAATAAAATATTTTCCTTTTGCTTTGACACTAAAGTGGAAGGTATGCTGACTATTCAGCTTACAGGAGCCTAATAGTGCTGTCTCTATGTAAATTTATGTGACATTTGCACTAGAGAATTGCTTAAAAAATGAATGATATTTCTATAGTTTACTGTTTTTCACTTTAAGTATGTTTTCTGACAATATGTCTCCTATTAATCATTTAAGCAAAAGTAGTATGTTAAAGGAGCCGTTCAGAGGCAAGAACCCATGGTTCATTTAGTGCTGTGTGAAAAAATTCTTTATTGATTGACATCCTCTGTGGTTATGTGATGTAATATTTATAATATGTCACACAGCCATACATCAAAACAAGCATATCTGTTGTTTCATTTCAATGCAAAAATGTTGATTTCAGGAAGGTCAAGGTAATTTTAGGTCATATTGTGGCAAACCCCTGTGTCAAAGTGTAAAGTGATTGTATTTATGCATCTGCTGGAAACTGCAACATTGCTCCCATTTTCTTTCCCCACAATTTTTCAAAAACCCTGGGTATTTTTTTCCATGTAAACTAGGTTAATGAAAGCTCTTTTAAGAAAGAAGAATGGACTTCTAATTAGTTAAATGATTTATGGTTTTGCTGCTATAATGAAAGCTTCCTGATCCTTTTTCATAATTATTTGTTGCATTATATGAAATGTGTTTGCCTGACAACATTAGCCTCAAAACCCAAAAGCATCCATCTATCTATCTGTCTGTATGACTTTAGGGCAATATATTTACCTACGTGGTGGAACGGATTAAAAGTGCTCTGCTAATTTTACTCTGAATAGCTAGTTCAGAGTTTTGGATACAAATTCTGTAGCATCTTGGACACAACTTTTTTCTTCCTTCCCTCAAACATACAGAACTATCTCACAGATTTAAAAGTAGCAGGCTCTCCTGAGTAAGAAAGTATTTGCATTTTATCAAATGTATTGCTTCAAATCTCAAAAGCAAACATTTGAAATGGCCAGTTTCAGCATTTTTAAGGGTTTGAAGTAACTTTTTTATAAGATTTTTACTTTTTGAGAAACTTTGTCACACAGCTTACACTTATGTAAACATTTTGCTTTACCATAAATGTTAACTGGTTTTGTTTTGTTCTGAATAGGAGCTTCTTTTCGTAAATTTTTGCAGTGACCATTGGAACCACAGCTTCATTTTTCATTGAGCTTTAATTTCATTCCTACTGAGTTCAATTAGAGTTCAGGCTATTTAATTCCTCAACCAGAAAGAGAAAGGTGTTAGAAATTAAAGCTTTACTTACTCTTCTTATTCCAACAAACTGAAAAGATCTGTAAATCTCCAAATATCTCAACTTTAAAAAAGGTGGAAAATCTAATTTTTAAAAACTCAAGGTCCAGTTATTTACTGAGGTATTAGTAACAGAGATGAGAAGTAATATTACATATTTTAAAAATAATTATATTTAAAAAAAATACTTCAAAAGTGTATAAAACTGTGCATTTTGCAAGAAGTTTTGATCTGATTCCTCAGGTAATCCATTTATACTTATTTCAACACTAAAGCTTTTCCCTAGTTTTTGATTAAAAATAAGCTTTATACAAGAACATTGTTATGACTTTTTCTCAGAGTCCTTATTTATTTCTAAGAAATATAGTAACATTTAAGTAGGATAATTTTTTAGAAACAGGAAAAAGAAAAGCTATTTTTTTCCCCATCCCTGTTATTCCTCCTTACCTTTCAAATGTGTAGAACAAACTGATGTCAACATTTCTGTGTTTGTTATTGGAACTTTTGCTTGGACAGGAAAAGAAAATGGAAAGTTCCCTTCTGCAGTAATTTTATAAAGAAACTTGTTTGATTCATGTTAAAAACTGCTGTGTTTTTTCTGTCATTGTAAAATGGCTTTAGTCTGTTTCTGTAAAAAGAAAACAAAAATTGCTACAAGTTCTTTTAAACTTCTTTTAAAGCTTTCCGTATTTGGGAGGTGATATTTTCTAAAGGGGTATCTTGAGGGTAAGGGCAAGAGATAGCAGAATATCTAAAATATAATGTTGATAGGAAAGTTTTAAAAGCTTTCGCTCAAACAGGAATCAAGAAACACAGAAAAATAGCTTGCAAAACAGTGCATCCTCTGAAATAACCTATAATCTCAACTTTGAAGCTTGTGTGAAAGCAAAGGTCATGACCTGGAGATCAAAGTAACAGAAGTCAACACAGTAATTGCTGGTTGCTTCTCTTGTACCCACACTTGGTCAGTCCTGTGGGTGTATTGTTTGCAGTGAAAACTTCAAACGTGGTGTTACTGAACTGTGAAAAATCATCTGGGTCAGAATGTATTACAAAGCATTTGCGAGTGCTGCAGGTGACCTCACCTATTTTCATTAAAGTGAGATGATTGTGAAGGATGTATGCCATGTGTGAAGGTTTCAGTGCTTGCTCATTCCTCTTTGCTCCTTATTGACATTTCCTGGAATGATGCATTCATTAAGTGCTGTTGACATGGAAACAAGGGCAAGTGGAAACAAATGCCTGAGTTTATTTTAAATTAGCTTAAAAGTACATATGCTAGATATGCTATCTTTAGCAGGGGGAGCAAATGGTGATAACCTTATGAAGTCCTCTTAAGATATAACAGCAAGAAAGGAAGTGCATGTATTTTGTATGGATTAACTTTTCAAGCTAAATCAGGTATTCCCATCCCACAGGTTTGATTCTGTGAAATGCTGGATCCTCTTATAGCATTTTCGGTTTCTTCGCTGTTCTATTTTGTTTTAGTGTTGTTTTTTTGGTGAGGCAGATCCTACTCATTTATTTTAAATAGTCTTGTTATTGAATTTGGATGGTAATATACATACATAAATACATATTCAAGAAGCAATAGGAGACTAGAAGTCCTCAGTAATGAAAGTAATGCTGATATACTGGGTACTTTTTTGTGGTATGCTTTTTTATGTACTTAGTGAGATGATTAGGGTATTGTCTTAAATTTGCATTATCTATGAATCTGTGCTACTTCACTGTTTGCATGAGACCTTGTCATTTCTACAGTATCTGGAAGAAAAAACCCTGTATTTGATAGACATCAACTAGCCATACAACCTGAGATTAGCCACTGTAAGGATTTATGAGTAAGGGCTGTTGTAATGTTTTTCTTCAACCAAATAAATGGAAGTCCATAATACCCCAGTTTATCCATACTAATGCAGTAAATCAAGACATAACAAAAATTATTATTACATGTATAAAGAGATATTTTTCTAGTTTATAGAGTTTACTACATTGAAGTAGAGCAGAGGATGTTAAAGTATTAGGAGGTGGTTTGGATTTCTGAGCGCCCTTCAGAATTACTCGGTCATCATCAAGCAGAGCCAAAGTGTTGCACAGAGGTGATGTGATCTTCTAACATACCTCATTCTAACATCATGCCCTCTGTTCTGGAGGATGTTGATTTAAGTTAATGACCTGACTTCCTTAAGTCTGTATTGAGGAAGTTCTCTTGCAGATAGAAATTCTGCAGCTGGCTATATGCTCTTTGGTGAGTAAGGGTAGGGCATTAAACTTTTTGGTGGTGGACAAGAAACAATTATAGGAGATAATCTAATTCAATGTCATAAATGTTTTTGCTCAATTCTTCTGATTTTTTTTCATGTTTCCTCATTTGAATGCCAATGTAACATTGCCAACTTCAGTTTATTTATAATTTCTAGTTTACAATGATGCAACTGAGAGTGTAGTTGACTCTTCAAAGTTTGAAATAGGTATATTATTTTTATGTTCCATGATTGTCAAAGAAAGGAAATACAATAGCACAGAAAACAGAAAAATGAAAGTAAACACTTTCTGAAACAAAGAGCATGTTACAGTTATGAAACGAATAGAGCTAGACATTCTTCTGGGCAAATATTTGTCAATTTTTCAGTGCAAGATTAATTTTGTGGTTTAAACTTAGACATTGATGCATATAGCACAGTTTTATATTTCAGGTTTTGTTAATAAAAGTACAGGAGAAATGACTAGACAGAATCTAGTTCTTATCAGAGTCTTTCACTAAAGATTCAGTGGAAGACTTTTTCTCTGGAATTCTAACATATGCAAACTTGCTATACTTTTCTTGTAGTAGAAGGGTAAAAAAAACCTACAACAAAACAAAAATTATTTCCCCAAGTAATTTATTACCACTTTTAAGATTTTCTTATAGTGTGGCTCATGAGTGATGCCATTATCTTTCAGTATCAGGAAGCCAACCATGTTCTACAACTTGTCTGCTTTTCCAAGGGAGTTAATATATGAATCAAGGCCGTTAAGTGCCATAATATTATGTGATTTTGTTTGTTGTTTTTATGGTGTTCACAGCTCTAGAATAAAAGTTTCCTAGAACTTTTTGATAATAGTAAGGAGTAGTGTACTGAAACTCATTAAAACCTAGGAATTTTTTATACCTGAACCTAAATGGCTACTGAAAAAAATAGATCAAAATGAAATTACACTGTAGTTATTTTACAAGGATAAGGAGTTGACGTAAAAGTTATTTACACCTGTGTGTTTTGGATAAGGACTACCAAATTTCTTACATATGTTTAAAATATGTTTCTTCCTTTCTTCCATGTGATCCTTTGAGGAACACTTACACATTCTCTTTGAACCCTTTTACTTCACCTGTGAAAATCTCTCCTAAGATTGTGTGAATCACTGATTTTTCAGGGATACGGGAATAATCCAAGGACTATGTGTTAAGCAATGACTTATACAGTAGAGAACTAGAAACAGATACTGAACATACTTGCAAGGTATCTGATAGGTCTCAGTGTCCGTGTTTGTAAGGCAGAGTTGAGACAACAAGTCTGTGGTTCTTCAAAGGGTGTAGAGTCACTCAGTATCAGAGACAGTATTTTTTTAATATAAAAACTAGCTGTGTATTGTTTAATATGCAGCAATAGCTGATTTCAAACCTGTCTTTGTTCTGTCCCTTCCTGAACTCCAACACTTTTCTTCAAAGGAAGGCGTTGCCCTGTTGAGCTTTTGCCAATGTCAATGGTAGCTGAATCCCAAACTCACTGCATTCCTCTGCAAATGCCCCCTCAAGTCTGTCCTTCTTTCCCAATATCTTGACAGGTCTGTGTAAAAACTGTTAAAATAATACTAATCACATGCAACACTTACAAAATTGGTAAATGACTTGTTAATCTTTATTGTCATTTTCACTTAACTGAGACTGAAATAACATGAAATGTGATATTCTCTGGTCTTTTCTCATCTCTGAGTGTTCCTGTTCGTGTGTGAAGGATACCTGTTATTAGCTTGTTTTCATGGGACTCTTGCCACTGGGAGTCAAGGTGGGGGATGATTCTGGACAAATGAAGATGCAGCTTTACTTACATAGTTCATTTCCTTAATCCACCATGAATTAGAAGATCAGTTTACAGGCAGTGATAAATAGATTTCTAAGCACCTTCCTGGTGGCTCTGGGTTGTGTTGGTTCTTTTTTTGTTTGTTTTGTGTGTTTTGTTTGGTTGTTTTGTTTGTTTTTGGTTTAGTGGTTTTTTTCCTTTTTTTTTTTTTTTTTTCCTCTCTCTGGAGCTCAGCTGTATCCTCATCACTGAAGATAACCACCTTTTTTTTCACACCACTGCAAAGATGTTAAAACCCAGAAAGAGCAGTCTCAGAGTGCATGGAGGTGTGCGAAGTTTCAAAATGATTAAAAAAATAAAGGTGGCAGGGGGAGGAGACCCTGCCCCCCCAACTTATAACATAAACCTTTCTAAACCTACAATGTAAAGTCTAGAGGGATCTTTCTTCATTAAACAGCCTTCTCTTAACTAGTGATTTTACAAGTCTAACACAGGTGCCATGTGTCATGCAATTTATGGATTCTAATACCTGCCATAAAGTATTTTATGTTGGCTGCATTCTGTGTTATTAGTAGCTGTCTCTTTCTGCAGCCATTGGTGTTTGATAATAGTCTTAAAACACCCAAAATTACTTACCTGCAAGCAACATCCCAGATAGTCCCTGTTGACAGTTTGAATAAGTTTAGTGCCCTTTTGTTGTACTTTACCTTCAAAACAAACTGATTGAACCATCAATAGCTCCTGAAAGCTGACAGAGGCATGTCATCTGGTGTAACCCTCTGATGGTAGGTTATCTGTGGGAGTTAACCTCCCTGCATTGTTAACTGAAATGTTTTATGTGCTATGCAACTTTAGGATACTGCTGTGATAACCTTAGTAACTAAGTCATACATCACAGTAAAGAGATTTTGTGCAACAAATAACCCTGGATTAAATTTACAAGGGTTGAATTGATATTGTAAAGTGTTCATTCCAGGGCTTTGGTAATCTTTCCCTGTGTTTTTTTTATGGCAAACTTCTATTAGATTTAGATTGAACATGCATCTTCATATTTCTGGATAAAATATATCCAGGAAGATCCATGCTTTTCTTCAGCCATTTACTAAAAACCTGTTGTATTATTTTCATATAATACAGATTATTTTTATCCCATGTTTAGTAACAGGAATATCAATAAATGGGATTGTATTTTGAATCACCTTTTAAAATAATTAATCACTGATATACCTTTATTCTACTGGTAGGATAGGCTTTATGGTACTTAATTTTTAATATTTGCTCTCCTTAAGGAGTGCAAGTTAAAAAAACTCCAACCAACCAACCAACCAACCAAAAACAACTTCAAAGCTCTGACTTGTGGTGTAGTTTGCCACTTAGTATACAGGGGTATGGATTTTTTAGTTTTGTTTTTCAAATTGGCAAGTGCTGGTGCTCATTCTGTTTTCTGAACTGCAGTCAGGGTGGTTTAAAAATACAAAACCACATTTGTATCAAGGAATGCTATTATAATTTTAAGCTCTTTTGAAATGATTGAGAGACTGACATTAGGGCTGTGATCCAAAGTCAGCATAGATGACAGTGCTGTCTTAGTCTGTTGTCATTTTCGTTGCAGCCTGCTTTTCAATGGCATATTTAATTCCATCATTAAACATTTGCTGATTTTCTAATACCGATGTTTTCTTCACCTGAATATTCATCTTTTCTCACCCTGCACTTAGTGGGTGTCTTTACTTATTTTTAGCTTCACTCTTCTTTACTCTTGACATATTGTTTCCTTCTGTACATGTCTTTTATTTGAAAGAATCTGTTGTCATCAGAGCTTTTCTGCCAGTAACACAAGATGGATAGCTTCTCTTCCACTGAAAGATAAGGGCCAGCAAAATGCCAGGGAGGACTGGAAGGGCAGCCAGGAAAGCTGGGAGGAATCTGAGGATGTGTCAGTCTCATAGATCTGTAGATATTGTTTAATAAATGGTTTTAGGACAGAACAGACCATGTAAAGTGACTCTTTTTCTTTTTCTAATATCATTGAAAGTTATAGATTGAGGATTCACATTTGAATTGCCTGAGCGTTTCAGTACTGAGCATTTTCCATTCACTTGTTAACAATTTATGAAGCTCTTGCCCCAGAGGAAAGGTGTACTTGACGGAAAGATGTTTTGCAACATTAAATTTTGGTTGGTTGTAGAAAGGGAGTCTTACAGACTTTTTCACGTTTGTCTGGTCTTGGAAACAAAATGCTAAGATAACTCTTACCTTTTAAAATATATTTTGTGTGTGTTGTTCTTTTTCAAAATGTTGTGTTATGCAGAGTTTTCTAATACTTTGATTTCTTCCTCCCAGTGCCAGAAAGGATTGGTATGATTAGGAGGCTCTTTGACTGACTGGATTTTTACACAAAGCAGCTAGGCGTGGGGAACATTATCAATCACCTTCCTACCCCCTGCCAGGAAAAGTCTGACACTTCCCTCACTTGCAATGTCTGCTTCACATTTGGTTGACTAAATGTAAATGACATGTACTTGAGGTGGTTAGATATTTTGATTTGCCACGATTGTGTCCCTTTCTTTCTGATCTGCCATGTTCTTTCCCCCTGCAAGCAAGGAGCCAATGGTATTTTTTTGAGGCTAAAAAGCTGCTGTGCTTCGAGTAAAAAGGATAAATAGAGTATTGTACTGATGGATACTAACAAGAACTTTGAATTATTAAAATATTTTTCATAAAACTGTATGCTTCTGCATTTAATCCTGAGCTGGGATCCATATGCCATGAGGACACCTTGTCTCTCTGGCAGGACCAAATTGGAATTCTCCTTCCAAATGATGCCTGTGTCAAAATCTAGTCTTGGATAGCAGAGACCAGGAATAACTCTCCATGTTTTCTCTTGACAAATTCTCTTTTTTAATGTTAAGTGTTTTGAACATGGACATATACTCCTTTCAAGACAAAAGATAGTGTTTTAGGATGTATGGTAAAAGACAAATTACAGTCCTCACTGATTTGCTCTTCACATGTCTCTAATAGTGGTGATCATTGGGTCTTATAGGAAAATAAAACAAAAATCTGAGGAAGTTGGCAGATGAATGTTTTCTGAGAATTCTTTCAGAGAAGGTAGCTGGCAGTTGCCCTTGTCTCAGATTGATTTTCTTCTGCAATATGAGATGGAATCTTTGGAATCACTAAAAAAATCCTTTTTCCCAACTGGCAATTCCAGACAATTTCCAATTTGTTCTATTTCTGGGTATACTTTATACCTCGCTAATACCTACAGAGAACTTAAACATGCCCGTGGTCATAATTTTCTTGTCTGTTTGATCCACCCAGCATTAAATGTTCATGGGAAGCTTACAAAAAGCTTCATTTGAGAGAGTAAAGTAAGTATTACAACTTTTTACATAAGTTCCGTTTAAGAAAAAGGTGAAAAGCTGTTTATTGCTGTTATTTTTTTAGTCATTTAGTCTGTGAGTAAGTCTGTTTATTGTTTGATTTTAACTGTGTGCATTTTGCTATCTGTCAGATATTTTGTCCTGCACAAATTGACAAACCTGAAATTTCTTGATACTCGGAAAGTAACCAGGAGGGAGAGAGAGGAAGCCTTGGTAAGAGGTGCCTTCATGAAAGTAGTTAAGCCCAAGGATGCTAAGGTAGGAGAGTAAATGGAAGAAGTAACAACAATGTGATTCATTAACACTGTTTTAAAATAACTCCAAAACCTTGGCTGTGTCTTTCATTAAAGTAACAGACAAACCCTTTCAAATGAAAGGACCGGTAAACATGAGCAGGTGAGGGACAAAAGCCTTAGTAATTTTTCTGTGCTTTAATATCAAACTTTACTGTTACGTCTGGTTAATGGATTGTGGTTATCTTATCAAATTTCTGGTTTCCAACCTCTGTTTCATATAACAAAGTAACTAATATGTGTCACTGAGCTTAAAAGAATATGTTTACCCTGTCTAAAGATATGTAACAACTGTGTGATGTGCTTTTGTGAAAGAATGCAATTTTTCTGACAAGTTGTCCCCCTGCCTTGTATGTTAAACAAAATGTCTATCACAGAGCTCACACCTATGATGTTTATTGGCTTTCAGTGGACCAGCTGATCCTAATTTTGTATGATGCCCCTTGGTGTGGTGTCCTGCTAATAAGTATCGACAACATCAGAGGGACAGTGTCAGTAATCTGAGATTTGATACTATTTGCATCAACTCTGCACATATTGCATACTACTGATGCAAACAATCTGTGAATGTGAGTTCTTCACTTTACCTTCTTTTTCCATTATTGATCAACACACAATAACAGCAATCTCAGCTTCAGAATGTTTTAGTGCTGCAGATCTTTCTTAAAACTCCACTCAAGTTTTCAGTCTACTTGCTTTCTGTTTGCTGTTTTGTTCTTTAAAATGTACCATCAATAATTTATAGCAGATTTCCAATAATGCTGAATAATAACGTAGCAGTTATGGAAATGCACTGTTTGGTTGCGTAACAGTGTTGCTAGATAAATGCATTATCACAAGTACAATTGCAGTGCATAACAAATTAATTCAGACTGATTAATTTATAACTACTAAAATGTTAACAGTTCTGATACAAGCACAGCTTTGATATATTGTTTACTCATGCCTTTAGTTATTTCAGCTTTATATATGTAATAAGTGAAATAATTTATTTCTAAGCTGTTATGGGTATCTTATTCACAGCAAACCATCTTTGCTGAATCTGGCCAAATGCAACAACTGAAATGTGCCAAATATAGCATACATCTGTGTTCTTTTAGAATTCTTCTTATCTAATACTATTTTGGATCTGGTGAAGTGTTATTTTAATTTTATTAGCAATTATAATTTTTCATTTAAGGGTCTGATTTTTGAATTTTAACCAACTTAATAGGATAAAAGAAGAAAACCTGTCTGTTTATTAAATTTGAAGTTCCTTTTCTGGATGAAACCTCTTTTAAAGTCAATAGCTAAGGGTAAATTACTTCACAAATGTAGGGATAGCATCTTTATCTTTTCTATCTGTAATTGAACCTTTTGTATAGTTTTGAATTATTTACCCACTAAGTCTTAGGATAAAACATACATTTATTTCAGCAAATTTGCAGAAGGCTCAAATTTACTGTTGTTATTGCCATACTAAAGGTTTTTTTTCTTTCTAAATGGCTTGGTACAAATTGCTGATGATAAAATTGTAAATGCTTTTCATGGCATGAATTAATACTTCTTAAGGTGTGACAAAATTACCCTCATCATGTAATATTATATACATATTACAGAATTGGCTAATTTAAAATAAATATTAAATTGGATGCAGAACAGGTATTATATATCTCTTAAAATGGTTTTGAATTTGTGCTTGTTTCCAAGGATATTCTTGCATGCAAACTGTTTTTGTCTGAGAACACTCATAGAGTCCTCTCTGCATATGTTTTAAGATACAGATATATATGTATATAGCTATTTATAGCTATACTTCAAGACCATAACAAGCAACGTTCCTCTATATATCACAAAAATGGTGTGCACAATAACTGTACTTTCAAATTCTATCATATGTTATGCATTGAATACATAATGTTTTTTCATTCTTCAACCTTCAGGTTACCTGAATCTTGTGCTTTCTGTCTGTTCGTTGGTTCCTTTCCCCTATAGTTGTTAAGATTTTTTTACCAGCTTCAGCCAAATTTAACAGATAGTTGTAATATATTCAAAGCTTTCTGAAACTAATTAGAGGAGGATACACCTTGATGCAAACTAAGAGGAAGGCGGCGGAACATCCAGTATTGGTCAACGACTCCTTAAGAAGTTGACCTAGTGATACAAGACCCTGCTGACAATGAACTTCCTAAGAATTTCCACCCCCCCTCCCCAAGCCAGTAGCTGCTGTGTCAGCCTGTGCTTGACAGGAATGGAGTTGAAGGGGTTAGGATTTATGTTGGTGGATGCCACATGGAAATGTTGTTCTGCCAAAGGTAGTAACAACAGTGGGCCCATCAGAATTGCTTCTTCTGAAAAAAAAATATTCCTAAATTAGGTGTTTTTTTTTTTTCCCATTATGATAAGCAGGAGATGATATGGGTTATTCAGCATAAAAAGCAGTCTGATGATCTAAAGAGGCTGTGATGTGGGGAGTTGTTTTCATTTTAGTCTTGACATGAAATACTTGGGAGAGCAAAATTCCCCACCAAGAAAAAATACACAAAATGAGAATAAAAACAAGGAATTTCCATCTGACTAGCTTGTGTATACTCAAATTTAAAAGTATCTAGCAATCACCAGTCATCACTAAGCCATAAATATTTTATTTTGTATAAATTCTTTTCCTTTTTTCCTTTTTTTTTTTTTTTTTTCAACAGAACACTGCAGTTTCTTGTGCTTTGCTTCATTTCATCCTTTGTTTAAAATACATCTGTTTGTGATATGAGTGTCTTACGGAAAGATGCAGTCATTTATTAGAAAACAGTTTAATGTTACAATGCAGTGTTCCATCTCACTATGTAAGGGAACTAAACTTCATTTTTCTGTGATGTTTATATTTTCTTTTGTCAAAATATTGAACATTGTATCATGCCTGATTTCAATAAAGATCGGGCAAGCCTGGCTGGATAAGAGGCATTGAGCCATATGAGGAAGCTCTGTTTAATGACCAGACCATGACCTTGTTTCATTGGCATAAGTGTAGATCAAAGTGGAAGATGCCTGTCCAGTGTGAAGTGTGTTTCTGGGCATGACAGTACTTCACATCAGAAAGACAGCTGAAGAATATGACAGTCAAAATTGCTTAATTATGTCCCAGCTTTGTAATTATTCATCCCTGCTTCTACAAAGAGTATAGTTGTCATTTCTTGACATAATTAGTTAAAACTGTACCCTTCTTTGGTTTATAGGTATATGAAATGTACTTCCAACTGTTTAAAACTTAGAGATGCAAAACAGAATGTGATTTGGTAATACATTTTAAGACCCCATATTTTTACATTGGATATGATTTAAATAAACAAAATGAAATTATGATGTATCAAACCACATTATAATTTCATATTTTAAAGGTCTATATACATGATAATTTAATCTAGATGATTAAGTGTATATATAACTATTATGTCTGAAGCTTGTTGCTATGAATTGATACACATTGTCATAGGTCTCTTTAAATATATATTTAATTGCATAATACTGGGTCAAAGCACTTGTTTTTTATAAAATACATCTATTTCCCAATATTTTGCAACCCCTCTGCCCAACAACTATTTTTCAGCTGCATTTTTAAGATTAACATTTTTATCAGTTTTACTCATAGTGTCAAAAGCAAGCAGCATGTATTTCATCACATGTAACAGTCTTGCGGCTTATAGAACAAAATCATCAGTGGGTATCCATAAGTGTACTTCCAAGTAACTGATGTAATATTATGTGGAGTTTTTCTGCTTTCTTGCAACTTTACCAGGAGCATCTTGTCCACTGGGTATAAAGGAAATTGTACAACAACAAAAGATGGCAGTATAGGTGTTTTGAATGTTTTTCCACCTCAGATGCATTGTTTTCATCCCGTTATAATTACGAAACCTGACATAGCATTTCTTTAAAGAACAAAGATGGAGACACTTAAACAGAATGCAAGTCTAATATAGTATCTGTGATTCGTGTAATGAGTTTATGTGATTCTTGTTCACACTGTTACTCGGAGGGTAGAGGGAGACTATTTTATTGTGATAAGCAGAGTAAATCTTTAGGCAGTATAGCTTAAGAAATAAGGTGAGCTAAAATCTATAGGGTTGCTTTCAGATGATAGTATTCTTGTGTTTAAACTCATAGGAAAAGCTCTTATCAAACTGACTAATGCTGATACATGCTTTTTCAAATTATCTTAAAATCAGATGAGGCATTAGAATTGATTTCAGGTTGTGTGGGGTTTTTTTGGTTTTGTTTGTTTGTTTGTTTTCTTTTTTTTTGTCCTTAACTATTTAACAAGAATCATATTTTTCTTATATCGATGTATCCTATCTGCTTCCAAGAATTTAGGCAATGCATTTTTGCTAATGCATCACATGGACCTTTTCACCCCTCTCTAAATTAGGAAAATGGGGCCGATTTTAAGAAGTAAATAAAAGGTGACAGATAAACCTTTGGAGAACATCTGCATTACTCAGTTGTTTGTTCTTTTTTTTTTTTTCTTTTACCAGCACCATTGGTTAGAGATCTTGGCTTGTGAACTTGCAGCATTAGAAATTAATATAGAGCAAAGGGCTTTTAAAGTGTAAAGAATCATTGTGTCAATGAAATGATAGCTAGTAAGATACCTCTTTGGGAGATCTTCTACATAATAGGGTTTCTTATCATCCAGATGTCAAGGTTTCATATACTAAAACAGAACAATGTAATGAATTTAATAGTCCAACCTAGACTGTGATGCAGTAAGTAATATTGACTTCAAAGACATCGTATTTGCTATTATTTGGCACACTGAAGTATCTGTTTTGCTCTTTGGAAAGTTAAAGTATTGTAAGCAAGAGTCCTTAACCTGATTGGCTCATTATCCTCCAATGACTCATCAAAATCAGGGATAAAGAAGAATTGAAAAAAATGTCATAATTTATATTTCTATGTATGAACACTTCAGCAGTTTAGAAGAAAACATTGCTGAATAGGATCTGCCAGATACAAGAGCGGTACTTGCTAGAACTAAGCTGATGGAGCTAAGTTCAATAATTTAAAAATTTTCATTTAAAAAATCCCATTATCTCCAAAAAAATGCCATCATCCAAAACAAATGTAAGAAAACATACCTATATATAATTTTTATGAAATAATTGTGTGTGAATAACATTCGTATATTTTCTTTCTAAACTGGTGGATTTTACTTATTTTCTAAGAATGGGGCATGGAATCTTGAACTAAGCCTTTCCTTGGCCTGCAGGGGAATAGTTATGATGATTGTTGTGGCAGAATAAGAAATAACAAAAGCATTGTGAAATTTCAACATTAACAAGTGATCAAGGCTTTGGAGACCTTCAATTTTTCTTTCCGGTTTCCAATTCCTTATGGTATACTGATCCATATTTTCTTATTTTTTCTAAATTAATTTGGAAGTTTAGATTCTTGTATGTTTGTGTTACCCAATTAGTAGGAAAAAAAGACCAGAAGAATTCTTGAAACACCAAATAGTGTTTTCTACCTTTCTGTCTCTGAGAATATCTGTATGTCCCCTTGATAGTCATACTGCAATAAGATCTGCCTGTTTGGTATGTGGATGTGTGTGTGAGCTCACCACAAATCACAGTGAATCCAGAAATGGAATTTGGGCTGTGATATCCAGAAATTCAAGAATGCTTTGTTCAGAAGAATTTTAAAAGATCACTAAAGCAGCTGTCAATTTTTATAGCAACAAAAAAATCAATCCAAAATATGGAGATGTCTAGATTCAATGTTGAGAGAGAAAATCTGCTATCACACCTCATTGTACTTGTAGGATAAATTAGTGACATGAGATTTTTAAAAATGGGAAATTGAACTATTGTAGCTGTGCAAGTGATAAGGGGCTTAAGAGTGTGACTGAAAAGTTAGAAACTCAACTAAAAAGCAGAAAGCTGATGGTTCATCAAGTGGCTAATGAAGTTCTATAGAAGACACCTGTGATACTGTGGACAATATATGCAACTGCGAACATACAGTTACAGTATATAAGGATACAGGTCAACAAGCAGTGCTACTCTAGTTTGGGTGTTGCCTAATATGTAAGCTTTAGATGAAATAATTCAGTAATTAGCAATATGTGATAGCTTCCTTTCCTTTTCCTTTGATTATATATAAAATTAAATGTGCCTCTGAAGGGGAGCCATAGACTTGATTGTTTGGTTCAAGCCATTGTGCAATAGATCCCACTGTCTTGGCATACGATCAGTAGCAGGCCAGTGTTGCACTTGCTATGTAGCATACTGTCCTAGGGAAGAAACCTAGCAATAAAATTGATCTGGCTGTGAATTTGTGCATCATGTGAGGAATCTCTTGCTCATGAAAAAGGTGGAATTAGTAACAGGATCTGAAGCAGTCTGCTAAGGCCAGTCAGTCAAGAGTTGCCTTCAAAGTGCCTGCAAGAGCAGCTGCATTAAAGCAAACTGAAAGGCAGGCTGGGTAAAAGGCAGCCAACAGAGTGAAGAGAAGGGTCAGTATCCAAACAGGAAGCAAAGACAGTTGCAATAGTGGTGTTGAACATGGGAATGTGAGCTACACAGAGCTTGGCAGGTAAAAAGCTCACATGCAATAGCTGAATCTGCAAGATAAGACATTTAAAAGAAGTTGATTTGGGCTTTTTTGCTGTTTTTTGTGTCTTCATGTATGACGGGTCACATGTTTAGAGAGAAAGAACCTTGGTTAGTAAATGAGAGAAAAACCATAAGTTTAAACAGTGGGAACTAAGCTGCAAACTGAAATAGCAAAGGACTATGTTCTCTTTACTTAGCCTGCTGTAGTTCCAGCTGTCAAAAAGGAAGAATACACACATGTGGGTCGTATGAGTGTTAGTGTAGGGGGAAAGACTGTTCATTGTTTGTTCTTGTGGTGATAATTCTTGAAAAAGTGAAATATATTTAGTTATTTGGGAAGGAATTACGTGGACTACATTTCAGTATCCAATTGCTATTGAAGATGCAGAACGCAAAAGGTGATGTCTCTCTCCTAAAATTATTCCTTTAAAAAAAAAGTGTATGATTGTCATAAAGCCAGTGTCCATTCAGCCATTAATGATCCCAATGCACTTTTCACATAGGAAGGGGTCTTACTCCTGAAGCCCTGGCTTGATTCCAATTCAGGTAATTACATTCTGCCTCCATGGATTTCTCCGCAGTCTCAATTTACTAAGGCATTCTTCTCCACCTTCTGCCCTGAACTGTTATGTAGTGTTGCAGTGTGCTAGTTAACCAGCTGCTACTTTGCACCTGAACGATGTCTGTCTTTCAGTAGTAGTGAGCAAATTGATCCCTTTGTAAGGCTTATTTAATATTTGTAAGCACTTGGAGGTTCTTTGATGAATGGCAATAGGTACTGTATATCATTAACACATCAATTTAATTGAAGAAGTTGGCATGACAACTTGTTTATTACTGCTGCTTGCTTCCCCACCGCCCCTTCTATTTGTGAGTTCCTAACTGTGGAAACCTCAGTTATTAGATTCTGCAAGCATATGGTCTGGCTTTTGTCTTGTGGTCAGCCTATTCAGTCTACTTAACAATATGCCATTCAGTAAAATGTAATATTGGGATATCAGACAATAGGGCAAAAATCATTATTGGTTTAAATTCCCAATGGATCAATATTTCTAGAATTTTATCCTATAAGGTTTTTTTTTTTTGGTTATTCTTTTGGAAATGAAAACACCGCTACTGTACAAGCAGAGCTTGATGCAATGGATCTCATTATTGGATGACACCACTGTTAAGCATGGTAGTTGTTCATGTATTGCATTTGGTAAAAAAAAAATTGCATTTAATATGGCAGTGGCGCAACTCTGGCCTAGCTTATGTCTATTTCTTTTTTTCCTGTAGGTAATTTTTTTCCCTTTAAAAAAAAAAAAATTCTCTTTTTTCTCTTTCATTGTTTTGTCCCTTTGTTTGTTTGTTTGTTTGTTTTTTCCATTTGTTTAATTTCCCTGGACTTCTAGGTAATATATGCCTCATGTACTGTCACTTACATTGATGAGTCATTCACGTTGAAATAGTAGTAGTCTTAAGTGTGATGGTTAGAATATATAATCCTAACCATGAAACAAAGGTCCAATTATAAAATATTTGTGGTTCGTTTGTGTGGGGTTTTTGGTTTTGTTTGTTTGTTTTTTCTAAAAGCTTCTTGTCACAGATTTTTGAGAGAAAAAAATCAGTGGCAAACTACTAGTAACCAAAGGTTCCACTTCTAGTTTTGTAAAAGTGAACCACATGGCTCAAAAGTTGGAAAGAACTGTTACAGCTGAGTTTATATTTATTGCTTGTTTTGACTATGATTGGATTGGATGCCATTTAATTTTCCCAGCAAGCTCTGCAATGTATAGGTAGGCTCTGTTAAGACCTGGCTTCACTGTTTCACAGACTAATCAAAAGGTCACCAGCTGTTAGAGATAAACATGGTCACATAACTGATATTTTGAAGAAGGAAAAAAAAAAAAAGCTAAAGGTTTATAAAGTTTTAGATAACATTTACTTAGTTGAACATCCATTAAATAAATAATTGTAAGTCACATGATATAGATTATTAGAGTTGTCATTATATCTTTGCGTACTCTTCTGCTTTTCAGTAGTTTCTTCTCTTGTTGGTAAATCCAAGTGTCTAAATTACTGAAAGCTTCCCCCAGTGTTTACAGGGTAATTTTTCTGTATTTCATGGTACTTTTCTATTTCTCTGCTGTAAATTTCCTCTGTAATTCCTTCTGCCTTCTTCCCCTCTCCTTGATTCTTAGGGAGCATGGAAACAGGACAGGAAGTATTTATTTGGAGCATTTTACCAGATCTTTGTGGTTCCAATGGCTGTATACTTTTTTCTTCTTTTCTTCCTTGAAGTACTACTTTCCCTCATTAATGCAAATCTTCCAGGAAACTTTCTGTTATGATATAGTTGACAACTTTGTGGTAGCAAAGTTTCTGTATCCAGACCAAAAGTAAATGAACAAATAATAGATGGAGTGCCTTCCACATGTCATTCTCTGCAAATTGTTATTCGTCTAGTGTCCTTTGGGTTTGCTTACCATTAACTAAATGGTTCTGCTTGCAGAATGACATTTTTAATGATGTCTGTGATAACACTGTATTCCCTGATTCTACAGAAGTGGAATTTGTCTTCCATGTGTTTCATTTTGACATCAGTGGGATTGTCACCAAAAAGAACAGTCTATAGTGATCTGCAGGTTACAAGTTCAGGTGTGAAGACCTAAATTATATTGGGGGATAAAGGACCATGTCTTCATAATATAAAACGTGGTACAAGCACATCATATCGCGTCTTGTTGTGGATCGAATGCTAGATTTTTTTCACTGCTGCCATTATCAAATTAGATGGATGAAATGTGAGGACAGAAACAAAAGGGGAGACAAAATGAATGTGCCTGGTATTGGCTAATATTTTAATCACTTTGGAAACAATGCAAGTGCCTAAAAGTAGCAGTCCAGTGCCATTTCAGATATGCTAAAGTATACAGCACATGCCTGTAGGGGTGGCAGGTAAGTATCTGTGGGAGATGTAAGCTTTTCTGGAGCCACCATGGGAGGCTGGGCCCAGAATACTGTAGAATGGCTGAAACAGCAGTAGAAGGATGCTTAAGCAGCCGAATCCAGTCTTCCTGTTGTGCTAAAAGAGAGACTGTGTGCTGAAAAATATTGACAGAGCATTAGAATAATAATAATCCTTCCCTGCACTAGCATGAGTCACAGTGTGGTCCAAGAGGCACATAGAGCTGGTAGTGATGAGATCACCTCCTAAAAGCTCAAGCATATCAGTCATTTGCTCTTCATTAATGCCTAGGAACATGACCAATTTGTAGCTGGTTTCTGAGTTATTGCAGGAAAAAGAATAATTTGTTTTCAGAGAAGAACTAATATTTCTTCCCTTGTCTCCACCCTTAACAGAAATGTATAGGCCAAAGGGATATTTTGTAAGAAATCCTGAACTTTTTTGCCTAATTAGTTTCTAAAACTGCTCCCTTTGTCAAAGAAAAAGGATGCAGCGCACTTTCATCTGGTCCCTTAAATCATATTGAACTTAAAGATTCCGGTTCTGGTTCCTGAATGTTAGTTGAAGCTGATGCTAGCCTCATCATGTTTAAAATACAGGGAGAATAATTTTGTTGAATTCTGTGCCTGGTTGCAGAACACAGTGCTAATTAGAGCTTGACCTAATAAGACTGGTCATTGAAAATCCTACCAAATTTGGAACACAACAATAGATTTTCATTTGACTTTAGGAGAAGTGGAATAGTCTTTATACAGATAGAGTTTCCACACTTGGAATCTTTATTGATCTAGGTGAAAGGCATACCCAAACTTATCCTTATCCAAGCACCCTTTAAAACTTTAAATCTTCAACTAAAATCACATTGTGATTTCTCTGGACTTTGAATTTTCTTTTTTCTTTCTAAAATTTTTCCTGTCCACTTTACAGACCAATGTTTTAAATCTCTTGAAAACCTCAATTGAAGAACATTTTGCCCATCTTACAGATGATGGGGCTAACATAAACCATTTAAGATTTAGTGACTTTGGTTATGGTTCCTTGTTTCAGGAGAAAATGAGGGATTCATCGGGTGGATAAAAAGCTTAAAAACATTTGTGACTAAGGACTGATGTTCTGTTTGAAGGAATTAGTGAGTGTATAAAGCTTTTGTAGTAAATTGTTGTCCTAATTGATCTTCGTTATCCACAGCATCCAAGGATAAATTGTTCATAGGAAAACATACAAATTGTAACTAACTGCTGTTAGAAGCTTTGATAAATAAATAAAATTTTATTCATGTTTCAAAAATGGCATTGCTTTGAATCCTGTTCTGTGAATGATCTTTTTTGGAGCTCAGGTTTCTTGGGACTTTAGCAGGCAGAGAATCTGTCCTTAAGTTACATGCATTGAATTTTTAAGTGAATTTAAGTTATACTTCAGTTCTAATGTATCAAATGTCATTATATCAAGTCACCTAATAAATGCATGTGTGTTGTCCCACTGATGATTCATTTCTTATTCAACCTTGGTGGGGCTTGAAAACCTTAGGCATTCTTTCTTGTAAAATAACCTGTGGGATATTTGCTTAATGATTAAATTACAATTGCCTTTGTGTTTCTGATTTATGAGCTTGAAGCAGAAGGAGATGAAGTTTTTTCTTACGTCAATACAACCAGCTATCCTGTGTGTCTTTCTCTGGCAAGTTTCATTAAGAAATGTATTATTTGAGTTAAAATAAGAAGTAAATTCAGGATTGAGAAATTAAGACTTTTTTTTTTTTTCTTCCCACATTGTAAGACTAAATATACAACTTTGTTCATGTAACGGTTACAAACAGTTCACTGTGTAGGCCAAATGCTCTCTAATGCAGTAAAATTAAGAAATAATATGCTTTGAAAGTGATTTATGAGTGTGGTTAAACTGCCAGATTTACAAAGAAATAGTTCAGATCTTGGGAAGCCTCAGGAGTCACGTCAAAAATGAATTTGACTGTGATTTAAACTGCTACTTTTCTTACATGACATTTAATATGTGTACTTTGGAGGCCCATATGTCTTTAATAAAATAGCATTAAGTTTTAAATATGATATGAATGCAGTCAGTTTCTAAATTCATAACCTTTTCCACAACTCCAAAATGCTAACCAATAAGGGAGTCATACATGCAATAAAACGTAAACCTTAGAAAAAAGTTTTTTGTTAGAATGGTTAGACAGTTGGCAGCTGTGTTGTAATGTAATAAATATATGCAGCCAATGTAGGTTTATCAGCCTTTGTTTACGCTGTAAGCAATTGGGACCAGACAACTAATTAGAACTTAGGACCAAAGGTCATCAAAAGTGTATTTTGTCCAGTGATTGTGTACTTGCTTAGGTGAACCGTATAATGCTAAGAAAAGTAATTTATTAAATAAGAAACACTATAGTATGCTTCCCAGTTGAATTTGTCTGAGAATACAATGTTTATTAGAGAGTCATAAACTTTAGGACTGTTCTGAAGTACTAAGTAATTCAGAAATTACGAAAATATATACACAGTTTACAAAGGATTTCAATGTTTAACGAATGATGGCCAAGAGAATTCAGTGTTTCATGAAAGGAGAAATATGGGAGTTTGGTCTCATGATGAAGTTTATTCTTAATAACAAAAGAACGTTATCATATTTTGAGGTATATTTATTTGCAATGTGAAATATTTTATTAATGTTATTAAAATAATATATTTTAAGATTACTTTCTAAAATGGAAGCTAGTCCACAGCAAAACCAGCTTTCTAGATAGCTTGAGCATTTCTTCAGAACAACAGATTGTAGTTTGCTTGCTGAGTTACTCATTTTATTCAACACGCATGTAACAGTAGTGCAAGCCTGATCACATATTGTAGGGAGTCTGACATTCTAATGAAAGCTATGGAAATGTTGTGGGAGTTGGAAAAAGACAGATTTTTGTGTGTACTCTTAAGGGGCGGGGTGGGGGGGAATAAAAACTTGATTGCAGTATACATTTTCCCTCCAAAATGCTTTCAGTCATTTGATTTCTAGTTAGTGTGGTTCTAGAAAAATGGTAAAAACTATATTAAAAAAGTCTGCTTTGAAATGTATTACAAGGCGTATATTCAAATGCTAATCTGTAGTCCTCCAGAATTATGGGTCCCCTAGAGCATCCAGAAAGTTATTAACAGCATGTAATCCAGCTCAGCGTGAATGCATCTTTACTCTGTTAGCCAAATCTTTACATAATACAAATTATTCTACCTATAAAAGCACAAATATGTTATTGTTCTCAACAGGCAATTTAATGCAGCTATAGGGAGGAGAATAAGAGAAAAGAAGATTACAAGCTAGCTGATCATGCTTTTATTTCTCTTAAATCTCTCAGCATTTCTCTGTGGTTGTACTTGTTTAAAGATTGTACACAACTGTGCTGTCTCTATGATTTGCAAAGTAAATCAGCCTAAATATGAAGTTTCAATGGATGTAGTTTTTAGGGGATTTGATACATTTATCACAAATATACATTTTACCCCAGAAGCAATACTGAACCTGTAATATTATTTTTTTTTATTTTTTTTTTAAATAATTCTTTTGAAGACTTAAGTTTTGCTGTAGAAGGCTCATTTATTTTTGTCACCCAGTTGTGCAGCTTTAGCTGCAGAGGAGCTATTAAAGTTAATTATTTTCTGGAGGGTTTTATCAAAAAGACTAGTAGTGTGAATACATACAGAAAGTATGTGAATGAGGAAGAAAAATGTTTTATTGAAATAAGACACAACTATCTCTAGTCGTGCTGTGGTAGCAAGATCCTGCTCCAATGGTATTATGTGAATGTGACCGGTAATTCTTGTAAACAAGGAGGTGGATGCGCTCTAGCGTAAGCGTGTGGACTGTGGTCATCTTTTATTGCATTCTGCTGTTTTTTCCCCCTGCTATTATCTTGCCTCCAGACTGCGGCTTGTGATTCTCACTGTGAAGTTTTGCATCTATATGAAAATAACAGTTCTGCTCTTTGTATCACTTTTGTTATTATATTTTCCCCTAAGCATGTGTTATCATGGTGTATGGGTACTACTTAATCACAAATTATTGCAAATTAATGTAAAATGTTTAGATATGAGTAAGCAGTCACTGTATTGTTATTATTAGTTGTGGACAGAAAATGTGAACTAAATGTTTGTTTTAAAGTTAAAGGTGGAGGTACTAACGCCAGAGAAGTAGTTTGCCTAGGAAAAAGAAGAGCGTAGTAGAAGCCATGAATGTTCCTGTTCTAGCTGTTCTTGTCAAGCCCATTGAACATGAAGTAGAAGAAACTGTACATAGTTCTGTGGAAAAGTAACATTCCTAAGTTTGAAACAGGATGTCACTTAAATGTTTTGCAGTTAGCTACAGGTCAAGTCCATTGGATTGTTGAACATAAAACATTAGTGTTGCTGGGTCTTAGATCTGTTCTTGGAGATTTCGCTCACTTTGCATGCATTTTGGCTGGAGTTTTGTGGCTTTGTTTCTTATTGCATATTGTTCCAGAGATGTCTAACAGGCCACAATATTCATCCATTGCCTCAGGTCTGCTGAACTATGTTGCTTTTGTATAATGTCCCCCAGCCTTTTCCCTTCCTCTTAAGTGATGATTTTTCATATCTTTATGGTCTGAATAAGACTCTACAGTACTATTTACTTCTAAATAATCAGTCAAAGATGTGTGCAATTTTGAAAGATGGAATGCTATAACAGGACTAGGCAAAAGCACTGTATCTGTGGCATAAAATTCTTCTTTCGTATGAAGAAAACCTTTGAATTTACTTTTACTCCTGTTGAGTAGACTCTGAAGGCATAGTCTGCTGTGTCAATGTGAGCAGTGGAAACAAACGTAGACCTGTGCTGTGTCAAGTAGTCTTTCCAAAGCAGAAGTCATTAAAATGTCTGCACATGTGATTCTAGTTTCAAAACAGCAAAACAATTACTTTCTAAATATAAAGAAATATTGCACTGGCAAGATTTTCAGCAGCAGTTCTACAGGTAGTTTACTAATAGCAGTGATTTGGATTTTATTGTTTATCTCTGGTAGGGGAGAAAGCTTACAAGGCGAGAAAATAATTCAGATTGTGAATAGAGAAATGTCTTTAAATTGAGTTCATGTACCAGGCCAGAATGGTGTGTGGTTTTTCAGTAAAGGATACACCTAACTTTCTGGGAAGCATTGCTGCCAGGCCACTGATAGTTGCAAAGGAAAGAAAAAAATAATAAAAAGGGTTTTATTTTCCTGATTTATTTTTGAACATGAAACTAGAGTTATTATTTTTCGTGGCAACTTCATTTCAAGGCAGCAGCAGCATGGCTTTTGGGTCTTTTTCTCTCCCCATATGTTTACCAGTTTCTCTGGAGAGAACTTCTGAAGAAATGTTGTTTATGTGAAGTGCTCTTTTTCCCCCCCACTCTGCTCCACCTCCCCCAAGCTGAAATGAATAGATATGTTGTTGGTAGAGAACTTATTTGGTTTGTCCTCTTGAGGTCATATTTTGGCAAGTGGGAAGTCTATTTTTTGATTTGATAAACCCCTAGTGGAATATGGTTTGGCTTGTGAAAACTACTTTATACAGAGCCAATGGTTATCTTGTCCTTCACAGCCTGGTCCTCTACCTTCTGCCCAGAATGCAGGGAAAACCAATAATCACTGACTCAGGTAGTGTCATAGTAGGACTACTAAAAATTTATGGAGCTCTCATTAAACCTAAAATGCACTAATTCAAGCCTTGTAAATCTTGTGTAATACTGGTACAGTGAAGTTAACACGAGGGTTGCTGTGGTCTGGGAGAACAAGGCACATGCCTAATTTTGCAGTTTTTGCAGTTTTACAGCTTGGAAGCAATGACATTGTAATCTAGACTATCTGGTGATCCCAAAGAAAGTTCATGGAAGTTAATTTCAAGTTTATTTCCAGTCAGGGGTTATTGAGATATTGTATGTAAATAGATCAGCTATTGCAAATTTGAAAAACCAGGTATCTCTTTTTTGGCTTATATGTGGAGAAAATGTTCAACTGAAGATTTTGCCTGTACTATAGTTAATGGAGGATGAGAGTAGTTTATTCCAATCCCTGTATTGATACTAATGATGAAAACACTGCATTATCAGGTCTGGTGCTTAGCTGGATACATGATGTATCTGTTCTGTGTGGCAGAAAATGTTATTCTTTCATATGCTCTCTTAAAGAAATAGATTAATGAAATACTAATATCCCCTGTAAATTGAAATTGGTAGCTATTTGATCTCAAGATGGAGAAGAGCTAAAATTGCTGGTGTATCTTTTTCTCATCTATAATATTGGTGTGGTGGAATAGTTTTAACTGGTAAAAACTTGCTGTAGTGGGAATAAAATGAATCATGTATTTATCCTGTGGCTGAACTTCTGAGCCTAGGCTGAAAGACCACCCCTTTGTAATCCTATCTGCAGTGCAGTGGCTAGAAACAATCTGCATTATCAGTGGAGACAGGATTTCATGCTTTCTCTTCTGCACTGTTCATGGAAATCCGTACTTTTCTGATGTATTTTGTATTAGAGAAGACTTTTTTTTTTTTTTTTTAAGGGAGAATGGAATGCGTGTTTGACTTTCATGTAGACTTTCAGTGCTGCTTCTTCACCACTCAGAAACAGATCAGAAATATAGCATAATCACTTTTTCCTTTGTTAGGTGTGTAAAAAAGCTGTCTATCAAAAACAGTAGATGGGCCAAGTAAAAAGAAAATCTTATAAGGAAACCTCCAAGTGTAAAATATCACTATTGGAAGGCTGGTAGCATTGCCCTGATACAAATTTTGTGTGCAGATTCAGACACGTTTGTGAGCTATTACTAACTCTCCAGGATTTAAGTGGGTTTTTTTTGAGGTCTAAGGGCTTCATTGTCTTTACAAAATCCCTTCTTTCTCCAGATTCTGAATATGTTGAGAAGTCTTTTAAAGCCCTGTGTAAGGTCTGCTCTTCATATGAAATCTTTATAAATATTTATACAGTGCTACTGAGAAAGAGTCAATCCATTAGAGTGCTTTAAGCTAAGATTAGCACTCATGAAGCCCATTTAGCCAGATATGAGTTTATTTAATAACATTAAAATGATAGTAAAAGAGCGCTTCTTCATCTCAGATAGTGGTAAGATCCATGAGATATGTTTATTAATGTCTAACTATCAAATTATTCTTGCCTCAGAATTCATGGAAGTAGGAGACTTAATTGCCTATTTGATTTGAGTCAGATTAGCATGTTTGTTAATGTCGAAGCTGCTTCTTGTGTGTGCAGGCCCTTGACAAGGTCATCAACAGCCAGCTCTGCTTTCTTGACTCCCATACCTGGTCTGAGATTGTATGGCAACTAATGCTGTTTTTTCTTTTTCCTTCTCAAATACATACTATTACTGATTTTATGGCATTAATACAGAAGTATATTGTGATTCATGGTTGACTTATGGAGATATCTATAAATTAATGAATATTTGCCACAGACAACTTGCACACAGTAGAAGTGGAGTGAACCAATATCAAGGGTAGTGATAATGAGAACCATTGGTCTGCTACTGATCCAACAATGCTAGCAGGCTGAAAATTTCTTGTAATACTGTTAGCTTTTAGGATAAAGAGAAAAAAGAATAAAGTTTATTTTTGCATAGTTACAGACCTGTGGTAACATTGGAGACAAATCTCCCAAGCGGAAGCATAACTTCATGGTTATTCTTGCAGACATATATAAAGGGTAAGTATACTTCGGTTCAGTCACATATGCCACAGAAGGGACAGCAGCCATTGTATGTGTGGATGTCAATTTATAGTAACTATTCAACCACAGACCTCTGAAACAACCGTTTCCTTTGATGTTATATATATATTTATTATTGCTGAATCTCTGGTATGTTTTCAAAATCTTACAGTGTTCTCTTGGCAGTAAGATAAATGAGAGTATTGTAGCTCCTGAAACCATCATATTGTCATATTTTAAGTGCACCCTCGAGTTGAGGATTATACAGTCCAGAAAACAGTTCTTGCTCTTTGTTCTTTTCCCCCTGCTCTGTATCTAGAACATGTTGGTCCCAAATTCCTTCTATGTCACTCTGAGGAAGAGGCTTTGAGAAACAATTGTTGCAATGTGAATCTTCATTCCTTCTAATTTCTGTCTCTTAAATAAGAGTTGATGAATGCAGTCCCTCAGTTCAGAGCCACTCCCAACACACACATTGGTTTTTTTTGTTGTATTTGGAACAAAGATATTCAGATCTCACTTTCTGTTTTTTTCTACTTGTCCTTGCTTCCCAAAGCAGGGCAGATTGACTCTCTTATAAATCATAGGATTTGTAATAATCTTAAAGATGATGTCAGAAAGGCAGGATCAAAGTACTTTTATAAAGAGAGAAAATGCAGTAATACTGAAACATTTCTTTGCAGTCACAGCAGTTCTGGTTAGTTTACCTTCTGCTGTGCCTCCCCTTTGCCACCCCCCAAGAGGAAATGTAGGCTGTTTAGAAAAACTTATAATTCCAAGAATAACTTTTTCCCTGTTTATGTGCTTCTTGCAGCCCTAAGAACATAAATGCTGTAGACTTTCAGTTTCATACATTTGACTTCTTTAATGAATGTTCTGCAGAGAATTCTGCAACCACTAACTACAAGTTTTATAATTCACTCCTCTTAATTTCCTTTGAGTTTTCTTCTGTTAACTGGGCTTTTTTTCTCTTTTTCATTTGTATCTGATTCTCTAACTAAGGTCATTACAGTAAGTAAGTTTCAAAGTAGCAAGTGTAGGATTTTAAGTTTTATTTACCTTAATTTCATTTTTCTGAACACTTCTAAAGGCTGTTCAGTACAATCATATCTCCAGGTTCTTCCAGATTAAAAAAGTTATTTTTTATTTCTTTAGTTCTCTCTCTTTTTTAACTGACTCTAAAATACAGTAATTCAGTTTCTAAAGAGGAGATCTGCTGTGTTTTGGTCACCTTAGGTCTGTGCTTTGGTAGGTAGTGAGTAGACTAGACTAGAACTACAGCAGCTGCTCTTGAGAAATGAAAACAGGCTGTAGCTGTGGAGAGGAGGTGACTGGAAAAATCTGAACAGTAGACCCATTATCCCTTTTTGTTTAAAATAACATGCCTATAGGTTGCTTTGAGCAGCAATGTTAGAAAAATGTTGTAAAAACCCAAGAAAAACATGGAAAAGACAAGACTAAGTGTTCACTCGATGGGAGGAAGCTAGAAGTGTAAACTATTTTATTTATCTTGTAGGATCAGAAAGGTACATCATCTTGAGTGCAGTTAAGAAAATTCAAGATAATGCAAATATTTCCATTACAGAGAAGTTGCACAGAAGGAAAGCCCTCTCTGAAACCTTCTTAGCACAATTCAGTTAAGGAAACGTTATGTTTCCTGACCACTTCAGCACTTGAAATACACCAAGTTAATGCACATTTATGAAAGTCAGGGACTTTAGTTAATTGTAATTAAATAGCTATCAGTTTAGTTAACAAATTTTATCTTTAGAAGAACTACGTTCCCAGGTCCAAGTAGCTGGTGGTCATAACTGCTTATGCCTGCTTTAAAGTACTTGTGGGTGAATTTAATCTTATCTAGTATTGAAACCTCTTTAAGTTCCATTTAAAATCCAGCATTTCTGTGTAAGCCTCATTTATCAAAAGTGAACAGATTTTTAACAGAAACTCCATGAGTGTTGTTTTATTGCTGCATTTGTCTGACTACTATTAAGAAAGATTGCCAAAACCCTTTAAGTTTTACATATCATCTCAAAGATAACAAGAGGTCACATAACAAGCCCTGCTTACACAGATTAGTTGCATTTGAAGAGCTGAGTCATGTTTTTCATATAAATCATATGGAATGGCCCATTATGAACACCTTGTAAAACTCAAAAGGCTTTATGATTGTTAATAGTTTCTGCAATAGTGATTTACTGGCTAATTTGAGACAAAATATGTTGCAGTGTGTGCTAATAGAATGTATTATCCTATCTGCATAAATAATAGTATGTTATTGGTTGTGCACTTCAGGAGCAAGTGGAATGTCTGTTACCTTGTATCTTCTGAGTAAATTTGACATTTCAGCTTTTACTTATGACTGAAATCAACCTGGTTAGTGACAAACTGCACAGTTGAAGCATGCATTACTTTTTTTCCTTGCATGTTATCCATCACTGTACTAACCTGTGAATTAAATGTAAGTTGTACCGGTGGTAACCACTCAGTAACTGCAATTTATTCAATTGAAGACCATCTTGTTAGTGTAAAAAGAGTTTGAAGTGGCATTTTTATAATGACTGTGATAAAACTTTGATGTATCCTAAATGTGTGCAATGCAAGGCATTTATAATGGCCCCAAGTGTAATTTTAACTTGGCCTTTTAATGTACGTAAAAAGAGATCAGTTAGTTTTGATTATATTGCCCAGTATAGGTTAGATTCTATTTTGGAGTTAAAGCATTACTTGCTAGTTCTAAATGTCAAAATTAGTGGAATTTCAAGACAATTAAATGAACTCATATCTTTTGAGATGTACTGGATAGGTTGTATTGCAAAGCAGAGATAGATATTCAGTTCATACATGTGATGGCCAATGTCACCCTACCCCTGCCCTGTACACATGGGCTCTGCTAGGGTACCATGTCCTATATTGACAAAAACCTCAAGAGTTGTAACTGCCATGTCAGCTCAATTCTCTGCTTCTCTTTTGGAAATGTTAAAAGCATAAAGTTCAAGCACTGAACATAAGAATACCGTCAATAACATGGATGTTGGTCTCTGAAGAGTGTTGTGATGGGGTCCTGCCCACTAGAGATCTGGTGATAGATTCCAAATGATAGATGAGGAGGTAAAAGGATGAGTATCCTATCATCCAGTATGGATTCTTGAACATAACTGTTTTTTTCTGCATTAAAAATAAGTGTTATTTTAAAATATTTACATTATTCCCTTGTAAATACAAACAAGAATTTATTCTCAGAGCAGCTGAAGTGAGCAACAATTGGCTTTTGTAGAAAACTTCTCCAAAATATATGAAGTGACAGGAAAGAGTATTATTGAACACTGTTGGTTCAAAGATTGTCTCATAATTGCTTGCCTGTGTATCTGCTGAAGATTTTGCAAAACTACACAGAATCTCTTCTTAATATTCAAAGTTTCTTTATAATCTTCATATTATAAGAATAAATGCCCCTCCTGCCCTTCACTAAAAGCCAAGAGATCCCTTAATGTACACTTGCATTACTAACACATGATTTTTCACTTGGAATAACATTCTTATATTAGTGTTTCTTTTTAGTCCTTCAAGCGTGTCATTTTTTCTAAACATTTCTCCAACAAATTCACGTTTTGCCCAAGAATTTCCTTCATTTCTCTACCTATGATTAAGTTTTGTTTGAGTAACCAAACACAAAATTCCTTGTATTTCCAGGAAATCCTTCTACATTTGATAAGCCAGTAATTGCAGGTTATTTTTACTTCTTTGTAAAGTGATGAAATAATTAATCACATTAACTTCAAAGTAAGTATTGTTGTTAGATTTTGGGTTCTCTATCCTTTTGATAACTACCTTGCTTTTAGAGTGGTTGCAAAATAATTTCATTGAATAAGAATGACTTTTTGGTGGTCTGTAAGATAGTTGTGTTGGGAGGGGCAGAAAAATGGGGACAAAAAAAAAATTCTGTTGAAAATAGTGGTTATTTCAATGTATAGTGTGATAAGAAACCTCTGAAAGCATGTTTATTGTAAATACTGAAGTTTTCAAGAAGCAACATAATTGTCAGATGGCTTTGTTTTAAGAAGTTCTCATTGATTTTTCTCTCATAGCAAATTTTGTAGTAGAACAACTGCACTAGTTCAAACAATGACTGAATCCTTTCAGAGTTGGTAGCTGTTATGGATGGGGTTTGCTAAATGTCAAAAGAAACTACCATTTTGGTATTTTACAAGACACATTTTTACTTGTATTGAAATTTTAGGCATAAAATCCTTCAGTTTATTTATCTTTCATGAGAAAGATTTTAAACATTCATTTAACAATATTAAAAAAGATAAAACTGTGTCACAGACTGTTGAATAATATTCTAATTACTTCTATGCTTTGTTTGCTGTGCAAGCCTCCTAGTCTCTTTGTGAAGTAGGTAAGGTATCTGGGGATAATACTCCTGAGTTTGAAGAGCTATTGTTCAGAAAACTTGTTCTAGGATGATAAGAGTGGAAAGTCATTTCCCATAAACCTTGCTGTAAATCATTCGAGTAAAACACACTATGCTTATTATAGGCAGTCTGTCTTATCTGGTGATGGTTTTAGTAAGCTGTGATGGGTCGCTGTGACGGGTCACTGGCAACATGTGGAGGTTCGATGGGAGTCAACTTCCAGAGTTAATATTCTGCTTTCATATTCCCGGACATGTGAATAGTCTGAATTCCATCTCAGGAGAGAAATAATTAAATTTACTTTCCCAATTAAGATCAGACTGCAGAGTAGCAATTGGGTTCAGGAAAAAAACCTACTATTATTCAAGCTAGTAATTATTCTCAGTGACCAGGTCTTGGCAGAGAGTTGGACATCACTATTTTTGGAGGGATGTGCTGCCTCCACCTAGTACGGAATGGAAAGTTTCATACCTAATTTAATAAACTTGTATTTAGGCTTGTCAGGACTTCAGTTATGTCCCTAATTCAGGATCTTTAAATGTACCAATAAGAAATAATTTTCAGCTGAAACATCTTCCTCACCCTCCCTGCCCCGAATCTCTGCCCAAGATATTACTGAAAAATAATTGCAAAACCTGAATGATTTCTTTGAAGAGAGACAACTGTAGAGAAATCTCCTGTGATTTTAGGATTGCTGGAAGAATTAGCTATTTTAAGCCACAAAAACATATATGGTGAAGAAAGTAGCTGAAGAATAATGTAAAATGTGATTTAAATAAAAATGCCTTTACAGACACATATTACTTATAATGTAAACAAAGGAATGTAATTAAAAGGTGCTAGTGTTGAGACAGAAAACCATTAACATTATACTGTTTCTCAAAGTTTATAGGAAAATATGAAGTACAAGGTAATTTTTACTGAGAACGATGTAGAATCACAGAATGTTAGGGATTGGAAAGGACCTCAAAAGATCATCCAGTCCAATCCCCCTGCCGGAGCAGGAACACCTAGATAAGGTTACACAGGAAGGCGTCCAGGCGGGTCTTGAATGCCTCCAGAGTAGGAGACTCCACAACCTTCCTGGAGAAAATACATTAATTTTTTTTTTGTTGTTAGATTTGTATAGACTTCCAACCTCATCACAGTAAAATTAATCACTCCATAGGTAAGAAATAACCACTGCTTTCCATCCCCAAACTTTCATCAACTAAATGGCGTAGCTAACTAACAATTAAGGATAGAGGAAAAGGAGGATGAAACAGGATAAATTACAAGTCTTTGAATATGAAAAGTCAAACTGTTAAGTGCATCTGTTTAACCACAAATAGAATGCTGATGTATGTTTTATATTAACCTTATGCTTAGCAAAATTGCCTTGTGTTGCAGGAGATAACATCTGTAGTCTGATTAGGATATTTTCTCACTTTGTCAGGCGGAGAGGGGACATGTCCATCTTTTGAATGCAGTAAAGTAAAACAGAACTTCATAATTCCAGCAATGAAGCCCAGTTTCATATATGCTACATAAAAAAACCCCAGTAATTTAAGAATAATTCAACTCTCATTACTTTTTTTTTTTTTAATTTCTTCCTTCTTCCATGTAGTATTCAGAGGAAGCGGAGTTGCATTCCCAGTTTGGTTTCTTGGTAGATCAGCTTCCAATGAATTATTTTTGTGGATGTCTCTTCATGTGTTTTTAAAATTGTTGTTCAGACAAGGTAGATTATAACTTGCTGTATAGTAGCAAGATCTACGTCTAATGCACCATTAAATGACCTTGTTCTAATTAGTTCAACAAGCCTGAATGCTATCAGTGCCACCGAATCATATAGTTTTCCAAGTAGTAGTTGTTTTGATTTTTAAATGCAAGTCTGTTTCTTTGGGTCTGTTCTTCACAAAGTACAAACACCTGTGAGTGTTCATGCCTTACAGGTTGAAATGAGAACTACAAACAGTAATGAATATTTCTGTCTTGAAACAACAGCCAGATTCCTGTGACAAAACACAATACTCTTTTACGCTTCTTCCTCCCATTTCAGTGAGTCAGTGTTGTGTTATTATTGAGATGCCTACAGTGATCTTTAGAGATTCCCAAATCAGAACAGTCCAAAACTTTCTCAGGACATGGCTGTTAAGTACTATGATTTATGAAGTGAGCAGCATGGGAAGGAAAGAAATTCTTGACAGCAAATTCTCTCTTTGACTGTTTACCTTTAGAGATACATTTTCTATCATAGTTTATTTCTCAAATCTCTGAATCTGGTTAGAAATTTTAAACTTCAAGGAGAAAAACTATATGTATGTATATGTATATTCCTAGCTCAACAAATATCCTCTGGCTAAAAAGGCATGGCAACAGTAGTAATGGTTTTCAAGTGGAAACCTCAACTTCTGTGGGAAATCTGCTACATTTGGCACTATGTTGTTACTTCTCGAAAGCTTAATAATGTTTATATTATGCACAGATGCAGAAACTGTTAAGAATTAATTTTATATTGCTGCTTCTCAAGTCTTATGCATCAATATTGCTGGGAAATGTGGAATAGTTACTGAGAATTTCTACATTTGTGAATACATGACAAAACATCTGACTCTACATAGCTATTCAGATCTGTTATTTATGTTCTGAAGATGCATGACACCTCTGGTCCTCAAGATACTAACCTTAAGAGTCAATTTTCACTTCAGAAGGTAAAATCACAATACCTCCAGTTGCTATATCTGTAACATGGACAATTTTGGCTGTGCCAACATTGTAGTTTTGATTTGGGCTTAGTTTGGGCTTTGATTTTTAAACTTTGACCATGTGAGTTTAGCCTCTAAGTTGTTCCTGGGAGGTGGGTCCTGCCGACTGGGATTCTGCCATAAACACCGCCTCTCAGCAGTGCCTGTTTACATATGCTTGTTGCTCCCTACTGTTCTCTGCTAAGCCTGTCTGATTGCAGGCATGAGTTTCTGTAGGACAGCAGGAGAGAGACACCTGAGGCTGCTGCTGGCACTTGAGCGTGTTGTGTTTAAATACCATTGGAGCAGAGGGTGAAGATGTATGTGCTAGTCATAGGTGAGAAGCAATCATTTTTGATACCCACAGAAAACATTTCCTCTCTGCACCCATGCCACCTCTGCTGTGCTGTGTTCTAAACTAAGCTGGTTGAAGACACTGGTAGAGCAGAATGGTCATTCCACGGTTTTCATTTGGAGAACAGAAGTAGCAGCACTATTTTCTACCTGAGTTCAGACCCCATTTGCATAAGCAGAGTGACCTTCTTCTTGGGAAGACGTGCACATTGATCTTGATTCCAGGTTGTTCGTTTTTGTTCCAGCTTCCCCTGGATGTAGCAGAGCATGAACATGTGGGCAGTCGAGCTCTGGTTTTATCTTAGAAGCAGCAGCTAGAGCTTTCTAAACCACCATAGTTATGACTTGTCATTTTGCATACCAAAACTCAGTGTAACACCATAGCCATCAGATTGACATAGCTTAAAGGGGTTTAGGCAGGAGAAAACATCCTGGAGTTTAACAATATAGAAGCATACAAACTGCAGGCACTATCTGTGCTCAGAGTGGGGGCAAATACACAATACAGTAAAACAGCCTGCACGTTCTCCCAGGAAAAAACTAGGGAATTATTTCTCCTGCTTCTTTTAACCTAAACTGAGACAAAAAGAATATAGCCACTTGCTAGGTAAAGCTATTATAAGTCTTAGAAACACATAGCACTGTAAAGGAACTGTCTGTTAATACCTTAAAGTTAATACCTTAAAGAGATATAAGAGTAAGGATAGGTAAACAGTTGCATCTGACTTGGTCATGTTTACAGAAAAATATTTAGGACATGTGAAGTGGATTTAATAGAGAGACCAAAATTATAAAATTGAAGCAGCAAAAATGGTTCCTCTTACATTTTTTGTCTTTTCCTTATTCCGGACTCTTGACATAGATTTGGCTATTATCTAAAAAGTAGTTATATTACTTGTCTTAATGAATTAATCTTTGGGTTTTTCTTACGTGAGCTTTAAGCCGCATTTCTGGTGCATTCCATTCATATTTTTAGGAAGGTGTGTTTAGTATAATCTGTATTCATTTTGCATGTTTCCTCTGTTGGACTTCAGCCATATAAAATAAATGCTGTGTTTATTATCCCCTTTGGCTGTAGTATTTCAAGGACTTTCCCTCTTGGCCCTTCTCTTGGAGGCTCCTTTCCAAAGGTTCTTTATGTCCAGGCCTGTTAGATTTTCTAAACTGGGATGAAAAGTTGTGTTTGACTTGCCTTCCTTGAATCCATGTTCACTTGTTTCTGAACTAATTAATAATGTGGAATTCGGAAGCATTTTGATGAAAATTTAAAAATTCTTAGAATGTTTCATGCAAAATGTGCAGTGGAGTAAAGCTTTTCAGAAAGCAAATTTGCCACAAAAATGTACATGTACGTATAAAATATTTCTGTATTGTTGAAATCATTATACATTATCAGATACTTGTATGACTGACAAGTTCTGAAATGGAACTTTTTAACACAGACTTTAAAACAGTTATTTTATAACCACATTGTTTTCAGGAAATTATAGTTTTTTGTTACATGCTCATGTGCTTTACAAGGCTGATGGAACTTTAAATGGACACCACATCCAGAGGAACTCAAGGCTTCCTTTATTCTGGAGCAGTAACTCAAATGATAGTAAGAACCAAAGAAGCTATAGCCACACAAAAATTAACTTCTGAGGAGAGATGTGAGCGGAGTTAGAACTTCTTATGTTGGTGTAACCCCAAGGATAGTACGCTGATACAGTGTTCGCTTAGCCTAAATTTGGGATTCACTTTTTAGGAATCTTAGGTTGCATTTATTATGTCAGCTGCTTGTAAACTGGACTTAAGTGACCTCAAACAGGATTCATAGTTTCAGAAGAGAGGGGGTGTGACTGTTTTATGGAATAAGATTACTTTTCCTGCACACTGTTTGAAGGAGCTAATGTTAACTATTCACTTTACAGGTAACTGTTCATTCTTATTCTAGGGCTTCAGGGTTTTACTGTAAATTTTCCTAAACTAAAAGTAATAGCCAGTTTTCTGCAATTTGATGTTCTGTCTGTAAATGCAAATCAGCTACATCTGAATTTACTGTTCACTAATACTGAAGAACAATGATGTGGAATGCAACTACAAAATCAGGTACAAATAAGGGAAAGGATCATTTTTATTAGGTAGAAACATTAAAGTGAGAAGGGACTAATTGTGACTGTCACCTTTTTTTGGTGCAAGTTTGGCTTTGGGAAGTACTTTGGAGGTTCTTCTCTGTCCAGCTGCTGAGCTGGTCAACCGCAATTCCTTTTGCACCAACCTAATACTAGAAATTTTGGCTGGCATGTGTCTCAATATCTGTATGTATGTAGATCTAGTAAATCAGAACATTCTCCTACCAGTAGAGGGGTAATCATGATTAATTAACCTCTACCAAGGTTGCAAGTGGAGCAAATATTTTGAGAAAAGCTATGTGAAGGAGGGAAAGGACTAATTTTAGTACGAGTGGCTTCATGGCAGTCGTTAAAGAAATTGTGCATAGTTCTTAAATAAATGTTCTTCTGTCTTACATGGTTCTTCCAGATCCTCCAAAGGTTCATTTCTTTCCACCTTCATACCCAAAAGCATGGACTGTGCAGTCCATTGAGAACCAAAGATTTTAGGAGCAATATTAAATTTTACTTGATACCTTGTGCTTAAAGTTCTTAAAGTTGTCCAAGCACTAGGCATCAGTTGTTCCCAGCAAAATCAGTGAAACCTGGGAATTCTTGGCAGGTAATATGCAGAAACCTCATAAAAGTATGGGTTGAAACACCATAAAAGTATGGCATAGATTCTCTTCATATTTGTGAGACAGAGCAATTTTAGAATGTAAAAAAAACCCCACAAACACAAAAACAACAACAACAAAAAATCCAAACCAACAAGACAAAACAACAACAACAAAAACAAACAAAGAAAATACCTGGTATATTTGGCAGTACAGATACGATTGCAATGTGCCATAATAAGTATTATCAACTTATTGGAGATGATGTGGATTTATTAAGGGTCATTTTAAAATCAATCTATGATGATGAAATCCTAATTTAAATTCCATTAATCAAAACTACTGAAATAAACTAAAGAGAGAAATAACAGGGTTAAGGAATTGCTTTCCCTAATCTTAATTTGAAGATTGCTATTTTCTTGACAACGTGCCGCACCTGGCAAGAACATCAAATCCATATTTGATAGATGTAGCCTCTTTGAAGGTATTAACAAGAAATTTGAAATTACAGTTGTTATTTACTTTATTGAAAACCTCTTAGAGAATATGATTTAAGATGATTACAATTTTTTGGTGTGGTGTGAGGATCTAGAACTGCAGGCTAGACACCAGAGAACTTAGACTAAAAATAATTCATTTAAAAGTCATGTTTCCAATATGAAATGTATGCAGTTGTGCAAACATGTCAAAGTTTGGTAAATTTGATTTGTTTAATGTCAACAATCTTTGACCAAAATAATAACATAGCTTCAGAAAAAGACATTGTGCTTCCACTTTCAAAACGTTTGTGTAACTCAAAGCAAGAAAGAGCTCAACTGTAACTCTATGGAGAATTACAACTTATTAGATCCAAACTCCATAAAACAAGCTCATAACATGTTTTAATTTCTTTTATTGGTCTACATTCTAGAGGCGGTATTAAGACACAGGAGCATAGGTAGGTTCTTTTGCCTTGTTAGAAATTGCTTGGTTGTCAGGGTTATAATAAGTGCTATTAGAACTAACAGCTTAAACAAAGAATCAGTTTGTGCAGGTGTTGGCTAAAAGAGCGGAAACAAATTTAATAATAACCATGTCCTCCAGATGCAACAAAAAGCACTGGATGTAATTTTACTTTTAAAACTGTGTGTCTCCAATGTGAAGAGGCACCTACAGTTGTAGCATCAATAAATATTATTTTTTGATGAATCAATATTATTTCCACTCTCCAGATTTCTGGTGCGCTGCGAGCTGTATCAATATGGAACAGAATTGGCAATTCCTTTCCCAATGAATTTAACGTTTAATATGTTGACCAAGGGAGAATCTGAAATTTGCATGTAGGCAAAAATTTGTATTTTTAAAAAAATCAGAAATCATATTAATTTTTAAAAAACTTATATGAATTTGTGAACAAGATTTCTGACAATAAGGGCTTTTGGCTGAATCCCATGAAGCATTTAGTATTATGGCTCTAATCCCGGACATTACCGTAGCATATTGTAAGTTGCTGTGTTAATGTCTTCTAAAGTTGACCTTATCCTAAATTGCTACATGTCTGAATGAAAGTTTTTCAAGATAGAAACTGAGGTGAAATAGTGAAATTTTATGATTGTTGTGGAATCAAGGAAGAATTCTTCATATCAACCTGGTTCAAAAGACTAGAGTCCAAAAACACAGGGCAATGAACAGTGGGTTCTTTCCAAAGAGCTCTGTGCAGTGTCACAGTTTGCCAAGAGGCTGCTGAGGGGATTAAAGGTCAGTACATACCAAAGTAATGACTCTAATCCCTGGAAGAAATAGGCTTTCCAGCTAGAGCTGGAATGCTTAGTTACATTTTGAATTATGCAGATTCAGGAGATATGTTTTGCCATTGCCCAGAGAGGCTGGGAAGGGGCTGTGAAGTGAAAATCAGATGAAGTTTATTGTTACTGTTTTGAGGAGGGAAGGAGAGCTTCTCCAGTCAGATGTCTGAGGCATCTCTCTTATACTAATATGGTTTGAAATGTCTGCACTGAATCTATCAGGATTTTTAAAAAGCAGAATAGGGAACATAAATTCACATTGACCTTAACCTCCCCCTAAACAAAGTTAAAACTCACCATTACAGTCTCATTATTAGTTAATGAGTCATTCATCTGCAATTTGTGCTTAACTGTGACATGGGGCCTACCTTTTACTTTCCCTTTAAAAGGGTAGAAAATGTGTATGGCTGTTCCAGTTTATCAGCAGTTGAAATGGCTAACTAGCATGTATTGAAGCATGCATAACTGTATGGGCTCAAAGTCAGTTTTTGTGTCCTCATTTATAGGTCAAATCACATGCAACTTTAGTTGTTTTGCAGTTCCGACTACCACTTCTGTGTAGATTCTCTGGAGAGAGCTTTGGTCTAAAAGGAAGAGAAAATGCTGCTCTGTTGTTGACACTGGGGTAGCTGTTAGGGACATTTTGCCTTCCACAGAGGTCATAAGTTGTCACTGAATCCCGTCGTTGGCAATGAAAGGTCTGGTTTTCATGGCATTGCTATTTGTTTTGATTTGGTCTCCTCCTGGGTGTGCAGATTATAGGCCAGTAAACCTCTCTTTCACTGACTAGTGTGGGAAGTTCCAGTCTCTCATAAACCTTAAATAAGTCTTGACTCCAGAATGCTGCCTTTTGGAGATTAAATTTCTCAATGTTTTGCTGTGTTTTTAGCCCAAGGGTGCTGTTGACAGAAAGCAGTGTTTTTATTCCCTGATTGCTGGCTGTCTTTTTTTTTTTTTTTTTTTTTTTTGGGGTGGGGGGTGTGTCCATTTTTCTGCATTAATGGAGGTATCTGTGTTTGAAAAAGGATTACGTTAGTCAAAACTTAAGACAAATGATTTGAACCCCTTCCTTACTGACTAACAGGAGCCTAAGCTGCACATAATCTTTTGCAAAATACAGCCCATTTGTAGTATATCGGAAATTTCAGAACCAGAATATTTAACCCCTTAATATATGTAATTGAAAAGCTGTTGATTTTTGACAGTGCCAGCCAATAATGGTGTAAGCTACCTGAGATCTGCTGACATTGATTTTTATTTTTTTTTAACTAAACAGATAATTTTTCCCTATATTTCCCTTATTTAGTATAATTTATTTTCTTTATTGCAGGCAAAAATGAGTCTTCCTTAAATAGTTACCTTGAAGGCAAAAGAGAAATCATTGCTTTAAACCTGAATTTTGAACACTGTAATTTTGGAGAAGCAAATTTAAGCCAGATCACCCATGTTCTGTTGAGAACTTCCTGTATCATAGGTATATCAAAGGCATAGCATGTCTGCATGAGTTTCAGGTACTCCAAAAGAATCTTTCAAATATGTCCCAAATACTCTGAAGGAGGCTATCAAATCTCAGCATATTTCAGTCAGACATAAAACTATTTTGAGTACAAAGTACTAGAGCTGCCTCTCAGTGCAGATGCTTGTGTCATGTTTTATTTTTCTTTAGGAACAGCTTCCAGAATTTTCAGTCTTCTGGCTTGTGTTTCTCCATCCCAACATTAATCTGTAATGCAAAACTGGTGCAGTCTTTCTGGAGAGCTATTTCCTAAGACCTTCGCTGATAAAGCATTGAAGCAGGGTGCGTATTCTGCACTCCCATCAGAAGAATTTTTGTCCTGCAGTAGTTCACAAGTTCACAGGTAAAGTTAAAAGTTACTTGGTGCTGCTTTCGCAAAGAAAGCTGTCTGCTTGCCTGCCATGGAAACCTTTCCTGAGATTTCCTAGTTGTCAAGGATGGGTTCAGAGTTCATAGAGCTTTTTATTGTGCCCTTTTTGAGGGATAGAGGCTGATTTGCAGTACCATTTAAAGCAAAGATGCCAAATGAAAGTTCCTCGTTTTAAGTTTGTGCTTACACAAAGCTTCTTTGTGGTTTTTTAGGCCTGTCAGACTTGTCAGGCGTGGTAAGAAAAAGTATATTGTTTCCAGCACTTGGATTCCTTTCCTTCTGACATCTGCCACTCTGTAAAGATGATAAATTCCTGCCTCATTAGCCAGGGGTGTGGGATTACAGGCTGACAACACATTAATCACCAGCTTCTGTGGCAGGCTGACTAGCAATAGGCATTGTTAACAAAACTTTTCTAATATGTCACTCTTCTCTATGACAGCCTGTAATCAATCATCTTGATTGACAGTGCTGATAGATTACACTATTTATACTTTGTGTAATGAAAGATAGCGTTTCCACCTACTGTCATTTCTAGGCTAGCAATGGAGGATCACTGAATAGAAACAAACACAACAAAAAAAAACAGGTCTCAGCTCGACATTGTGAAGTTAAGTCAGACAGCGTTGTAGGTCTTTTGTGGTAGCTTTCAGATGAGGTCTATTGTTGGGGAACCTGGTAAGCACATGCCTTTAAGTAACTCTTGAACTGAGTGTTTCTTTGCTGACTTTGTTGCAATAAGCTGTCAGGTCAAGTTCAGGCAGGTAGGAGACAGTGTTAATCATATGGTGACTATAGCTTCCTTTTTTCATGTTGTCAGTTGTCTCCTGCTGACACCACCCTCAGCCCTAGCCAAGATGAAAGATGATTTAGATGTTGATGAAGCATGTGTGTTTCATGATTTAGAAGGCAGAATTATACATGTTTCCTGTAATTGTATGGTGCAGGGAAAGTAAACACAAGGAGGAAGCGCAGAACATACTTGCCAAGGTTCGGCAGAATCTGTGTTGGGGCTTGTTTGCCTTTTGAAACTTGGAAAATTAGAAACAAGATCAGGGCTAAAGTGCATAACCAAATTAATTTGGTGTTTTGGTTTTGATATATCTGTTTCTTGTTCTAGAATTACTTGATTATGACCTGTAATTATTCTTTACCTCACAAAGTGATTTCACTCAGCTGTAGTGGAAAATTTAATGTTGACTATAATAGGAGGTCAAAAGTTTCTTGTAGCAAATGTGTTAGAATGATTTTTTTTTTTTTTTTTTTGCAGTCAGGTTCTTTAATTTCATGTTGATAAAGTACAAGTAACTGCTGCCTTAATGTTATTTTAGTGGCTCAGTTATCTTTATATGTCTTCATTTATATATGCATCCTGAGAATTTTCGTAGTATACTGTATCAGTAAATTTATTTCTCTATCTGTCCTTATATGTGTGTTTTTTCTCATTTGAAAGGTTTGTGTGCTCAGACACAATGAGCAACTTAAAATCAACCTTTGGATTTTAGGATATAGGAGTTGGAGCTTAAATTATAGTACTTGGGAGTTTAGCTAAATTTAGACAGTTAGACAGGAACAGGGGTGGAGAAGATCATCTAAACTTTAATCTCCCTGAGAAGAGTTTCATTGTGAGGCCACAATGATTAATGAGAAACCTGACCATCTGATTAAGCCCCTCTGTGTCACAGGACATGATTAGTAGGTGACAGAGACTGTAACAGTATCCAGCCAAGCCTTGTTTCTTTCACAGCTCAGACTGTTATATGATTAATGTCCCCAAGGGCTATCTCCAGGTCAGGCAGGGAGAACCTGTCAGAACAGGTGGAAGTGACAAATTCTGCAGAAACTCCTTTTGCAAGAGAGGCAGCACGCAAGAATGGATGAATGGGGAGGATTCCAGATGGGCTGGTTGACCTTTCTGTACTCTGAACAGACACAGAGAGCATCATGGGAATGAAACATAGTAAGTATCAAAAAACTGCAGATGTTCCATAGTTATTGAAGAATTATAGCATTGCCAAGTTGGGCTGGTAAAATGCACAACACATCATATTATCGCCACTGGTTTATGCTATCTGGTATGCTACAGGAGACTGTAGATCTAGCGTGTGTGTGTGTAGACTAGATAAAATACCACACACTGTGTTTTATGGCAAGAGGGGAAGATTCTTTGCTTCAGTACAGATAAGGCTTGATAGAGTTGATGCTTTAGTATAGTGTTTTCCTGTACTAGTATATATAATCTATCTCATTCTCATCAATACTGAGCCATTTAGGGCAAGACAATCTTGGAGGTTAAAATAGTTTATAAAAATCCTCATTCCTTTTTATTAGGTACTGGTGATCTAGTAAGGTATTTTATATCTTCCAGAGCACTTTCACCTCTTAGGTCATAGGTTCAAATCCCTGACTTAACTATCCTGACATACTGTACCTTGTAGTATCACACAACACAGAGTTAGCAAGGGGATTGCTAAAGTATGATCTTTCAGATAAATAGTCTTTTTTTTTTTTTTTTTCATTTTATCATAGGAATGGTATAAAATATCTTTGTAGTACTGTAGAGGCAGAGAAAAGAAATTTAGCACTGGGGTCCTTATTGAAGTCCCTTTGCACGTGGTTAATATTCAAAACAAAACCAAAAATGAAACCAGAGAATAAGGTTCCCCCCCATCCCCAAATGAAGAAGTTTCTTCTGTGCAAATTTTATTGCTGTTGTACTGTTGGTATTAATGTTTGGTACTATTTTCAGCCACTTATAATCTCACTTTCTTCAGCTTCTGTTTTAGCATCTGCACAGTATTTTCCTCGGTTGAACTGTAATAGGTCAATTTTATTTTTCATAACGATTTTTTCTTCTCAGCTTTACATACCTTTGTGAAGAGGGGCTTCTTTTTATTTTACAGGTGAAAATGTGGAGTACAGAAATCTGACATAGTATGGTCAAGCCAGCACAAATTAAGTTATTGTGTTCCAACATTCGGCTTTTGCATGTAGTTGAACTTTTATAGTCTGTATTTTCACCACTTTAAGGGGAGCCATTCTGGATAAGGGCTCTCATTTCTGTGGTTCCAACATGGAGTTTTTGTTCTTTGCAACTGCTTAAACTGTCAGAGCCAGCTTTGGGTATGGTAAATGCCATGCTCCCTTGAGCAAATCGGCTGCCATATGCTATAATTTACACTTTCTGAATCTTTATTGGCTAGGCAAAAGGTCATTTTTCAAAGTGGTTTTCCCAATATAGAATTAATAGAGGAAACAGACACACTTCAGTGGATCAGTGACTGGAGATGGCAAAGCTCCTCTGTGTGCGTAGTCACGGAGTCGCAAAGAGAGAGAATATAGGTAAGAATAAGCTCTAAAATCTACAGAGGGAGTGAAACACAATTGCCTGCTTGGACACTCCAGACTTCGAAGGCCAAGTCTTTTTTATTTTCTATTTTTGTTAAACAAATCCACAAACACCTAGGCGTTCCTGCTCCAGCAGGGGGATTGGACTAGATGATCTTTTGAGGTCCCTTCCAATCCCAAACATACTGTGATACTGTGAAACACACAAATCTCTGGTAACATAAAGATTTTAATAGCAATTTCAAGTACTATCTATTTCCGTGCTCCCACAAAAATGCTAGATTTTGATAAATTGTGACAACTTACCTTGTAAATAGTTTACTTGGCTATTGTTTGTTTCAAACTTTGCTATCAGTTTTTCGAACTCTTGTCACTTTATATCCTTTCCTCTAGGTTGATCAGTAAATCGGAAAGTAAGCCTGGATATGAATTACTTGTCAGATATGAGACAAGACTGACTTTTTAACCCTCTCTGCAGCCCTGCAGAGAAGTGAAAGCGCTATCAGCAAGCAAGATGCATAGACTTTTACTATCCAAAAGAGGCTAAAGAAGGACATGTTAATTTTAGGGGTAATCTGCTAATCCAGATGCAGAAAATCAGTATTGTGGTGGGGTATTCCAAACTCATCCAAGTCCTTCAGTGAGCTTTGAAAACCTTTGAGGTTTTGAATGTGATTTGAGTAGCAATTTATGTCATTTGTCTCATAGACTTTGGTGCCTGAGGCACTCTAGCTGAATTTAGAATTACCCTAATCATTCTTAGGAGTAGGGAGGTTCAGGCACACGTCTGTTGTCTTTCATAAAATACTCAGTTGTTTCTGTTGTTATCAGTAACACTAATGAAAGCTTAATGTCAGTTTCCATAGTGAGTTACAAGGATGTCTCTGTTTCCTTAACTTGTAAGATGTGTGCTTATAGTATGAAAGGACCTTGAGAAATAGTTGTAATTAAGACATACAATTCCAAAGCTAATTAAACATTCCTGTGGAAGAGCACCTGCACTAGAATGGACGTCATCACCCAGAGGAAATGCAAGATGCAGCTGTAATAGAGTTAAACCACAAACTTATGTCTCTACGAAAAGGTGTATTAAAATTTTTAAATATTGAATATATTACAGGGGATAAAAGGCTGCCCATGTTGTGCATACAACTTGTACAGTGATATTTCTCTCCTGACCTTTATTGAGGCTTGTGTAGAACTGCTGCTGCATTGCCTAATGAATTAACCTGGCAGTGGTATTTCTGACTTTTAGCTGAGATATTTACTGTCAATACCACGAGTGGGAGAAGAATCAAGCTCTTCACTAGTGTTGCTAAGCCCACAATGAATGTAATGTGCACCTCTGCTCCTTCACAAAAACCTGTTTCATTGAGGACTAGATGAAACTGTGCAAGAAAGATAATTCTTTGAGATGCCATAGTATCTAAATTCTTTCTAGTACACACAGAGCCACAGTTTTGGACAAAGTCTATGTGCATGGTCAGCATCTTCAAAGATATATCTAGGTCTGTCTTGCTACTGCTATACTGCTGCAGGGGATCTCCACTATTTTTTATCATGATATCCTTCTTTCTAAAGAGAGAACAGGAACTGAAAATAAGTTGGCGTTTTCATTACATTGCAGCTTGTAAGGATAGCACAGTACTCTATCAGCAGGGCTGAAGTGCTTGGGTTCCCTGTAATCACAGATTTGAGTTCTAGCTGAGCTGCTGCTGTGGAAGATAACTTCAAGTTCCCTACAGTTTAATCCCATGTAGACACTTTTAATGCATCTCTTCTAACCTGTCACCTTCACAATATATAGTAACGATGAGCACAGTTTCTCTTGCAATGAAGGTGAGTTTGTCCCTGTATGCTTAGCCAAATTAGGAGTAATGCTAATTGTCATCCTGGGAGCTTGACACAAAAATGTCCATTTTAAATTTCGTACTCTAGTGATGAATCTATGCCATAGGTAGAGCAGATATTGATCATCAGTTTCTTTTTGTTACAGGGAAATCCAAAATTGGCTTTGGGCATTTCTGAATGCCCAAGTACTGTAACATCCCTAGATTTTTTTACATTAGAAGTTCTTTTTACCATATACATTTGTAGTGTGAATGCTGCTGTGCTTCATTTCTGCCTGAAACAATACTGTGCTAATAACTATGTATAATTTTTCTTGGCACAGTCCATTGTGAAATTCAGATCACGACTGTGCAAAAGAGGATCTTTCTAATATTCTGCCAGCTAGCTTACCACTTCTTAGCAGTTTTTCAAAGAACACAGGGCAATATGCCAATAATGAGCTTAGAAAGTATGTATGAAGTTCCTGATAATGTGACATGATTTTTTTCTTACTTTTGCTCTTCATTTCATCTTAATTAGTCCCAGTAGGAAAGATTGATTTTTTTTTTTTTTTTTTCTTTTAAAGCCTTGTAACTAACATCTGTTGGTATTCCTGAGGTCATTCTTGCACTGTCCTATGTTTGACATTTCTTGTAAAAGAAGAGGCATTTGTTCATATTGACATTAGCTGCCTCGGTATCTCTCAGTGGTGCAGATGGCCTGTGAATAAAGACATCAAGCTAATAGGCAAGATGACAAGCCTCGATAGCGCTGGTGCTCCTCACGCTTAAGTGGCAGGGCAGCATGGCTTGCTTTTGCTGGGGAGGTGCAAGGTTCTGCTGGCACTAAAGCATATGGAATTAGTTAAAAATGCAGTGGGATCCTGGGAAAAGAATAGTACCATGAAAATCCTTGGCTGACTGTAACAGTTTCTCTTTTTCAATGTAGTATTTTATATTTCTTTGAGTGGTGACACTTAAAGTGTATGCATATGGAAGAGAGATCCCTAATTTACTCTAGGTATTCAGTGGCTGTGGCTTAAATGCATCAGAATAAGACATTGCTGAAAGATTTCTTCATTACATTGTTTGTTTGGCTGATGTTATTAGAAGAAAACAATAAACATCTTACACAACAAGAAATGTAAAACAAAAAATGTAAATCTAAATGAAGATGCACAAGATGCATTGTAAAATATTATTGTGGCAGTGTTTTGGAAAATGTCATAGAGTCCCTAAGATGGGAAGTCTATTTCTTCCATTGTGGACATTTATATTATCCTCTGGAGAAGGCACACTGGAAAACTTGGCATTTGGAAGTCACCTGATTATTTCTTGGGGTAGAATGAAAAGAAAAGCCAGAAATTCAAAGTCTAACAAACCATGACAGAGAAAGATAATTAAACTCTCAAGAAGCAGAAGATTACTAAGTTGTTATAATTTTAACAAGACAGCTAGTTGGCAGAGCTAGTGGCTTGGGAATCCTGTTTCTATATGGTGTGTAGGTCCTTTTCCTAGGGCTCCTTTGGGATAAAATACAGTTTAGGAAAGTTCAGAGAAATTGAAGGGATTTTGCCTAATCAGTGTAGGCCCCAACTACAGGCTTTTTGAAGGAAACATTTACAAAGACTGACTTGAAATACTCTTATCATGGTGTTAAAATCGGAAAAGGAAGGAAGGAAGGTATGAATTTGTAAGCTCCTCTATAATAAAGGAAAAGCAATCTTGTTTGAAATATTTCCACTTAATGAAAAGCAAAAAGTGATTAAATATCTAAATAAAAAAACATTTTTATTTTTAAATTTATTTTCCATAATCTAGGATATATAATTATAAATGGGTGAAATTGTTAAAAAGAAAAGTCACCTCAGTCTTCTGATATATACTTCTACCATATAAAAAACTCAATGTTTTCTTCAAGATATACATCTTGAAAAGTTGTGTTTGAATTTCTCAAAAACTCGGTGAGCAATGGAATCAAGAATGATAATATTTATTGTTGTGTTATGATTGATTCTAATGTAACTAGAAACTGCAGATTGTGTTCCTGTTTTTCAGGAGCTTAGAATCATCTGTTCTCTCTTGCTTTGAACAATGTTTTTGAACTTCTCAAGGTGAAGAATGACTTCAGCTACTTTAATAGGGCATTTTAACAGTTTTATTTGCTTTTTAATAAGGCTCCGAAGGCACACACCTGCACCAAGAAATGTTTACATCAGTAAGCATTTAAGAGTGTTTGTATCTGTAATGCATAATGATATAAATATTGCTGGCATTAAGCAATATTGTGTTTCTCCTCTGCCTTCTCCCCTCCTCTCTAACTTTAAGAATTCATTATGAGGCAGCTGCATTATAACTTTTATATGAGGATCCAAGAACTTTTCAAACATGAATTGATTTCCTTTGTATACTTACTTGAAGGAGAGAAGAAACTTGCAAATTACACTTGCACAGTTTGTTGAGATTAGCTGGCACACATTATGTATATGAAGTGACATGGGAATAAGAGGTTCAAGCCTGGCAAACTCTCAAAAAGTTCAGATTTGTAGTCACAGAATTCCTTATTCCAACAGCTGGATGTTCCAAGAGCTACCTGGTAACCAAAATTGTTGTGTTAAAACAGAAAGACATACAGGTGGGCCTGGCAGCTGGCATAGCTTCTGGGAGAGGTATATGAAGCTTTGCATGAAAAGATTTTCATGCACACAGTTGGCTCAGGATAGTGCAAGTCCAAGGTTGTTGGCAGAAACGGTATCTTCTGCTATATCTGTCGGATGTTAAACCATCCACCACACTTGAAAGACAGCTGTGATTAAGGCTTGCTAGGGTTCAGCCTGCTGAATTCAGGGACAGTTTTTAGATAAATGATCTTGTGTATCCAGACCTCTTAACAGCTCAATTACTCCAGTTTACCTAAAGCTAGAGTGCTGCTCTTCTTTGCTTCTTTGCCAGACCTGCTGAGATAATTATTCCTTCCTTTTATCTTCTCCTAGTGTGTCTTCTAAGCACTTCATGTGGTGCACAACATATGGTCCCCAGGATAAGGGTCATCATTGGAGGGACCTGCTTCACTCCCTATGAAAATGAAGGACTTTTTCACAGATTTCACTCTTTGCATTCTTTCTTCTATTAACATTAGCAGTGAAGGTAGATCTAATTAGACCTATTAGGATATAATCTGCTGTTCTTTAGCTGGTGCCTTTGGTTTTGGATAGCTATTGGCAATTCATTAATATATATCTTATTGTGACATACTGTGAAGCCACATGATTTAGGTAGGGGAATTTTGTTGTTCATGCCTATATCTTGAAAGTGGTACTAATCACACAGTCATAAAAAAAAAATGACAGCCGCAATGATGATACTTTAATACCATGTGGCAAATTAATCCTGAAAGTGAGTGAAGCCTTCAGTTTAATAGTGACATAGTAGGCTGTCTTCACTATAAATATGGTCTGGTTTACACTAAGGAATCTTTAAATCCTTTCGTTACAGATGATTCCATAGTTCTTAAATGTCCCTCAAGGAATCTGCTTTTCAAATCCTTTCTAGTGCTCAAAATGTATACTATGTCAAAAGACATTCTAGAAACCTGAACAGATACTGATTTTTTTTTTTTTTTTAATTAATAAGACATAAAACTTATCTCTTCAAGTTTTGTTATATGCAAGCTCAACATTTCTGGAAGATATAGAATTAAATTTGATTTATGCCAGAGAACCTGGAAAGCTGAGAGAAAGTGTAGGGAAAAAACACATTGCTAGTTTTTGGTTCTAGTCAGTAGAACGTAGATACTTATGGAGTTGCTTGAGGGGTCTGTGTACAAATAGGTTTTTATAATAAGTGTATATGCATATACTACGTGTGAAATCGTGCATTATTTCATTCTAAGTAAGATGGCTGAAAAATAACTGTGAATAAGACTGATTGCAGAGCATTATTTTGCTTTTAAGTCTAAGATTCACTTAGAACTTCAGTCAGAGAAAAACTGGATAGGTCTCTTTCCTTAGAGCAGAGGTTTGCAGTCCAAGTGTAGAGCTCTCCTCTATCTTTTGAAGCTAGTTCATCTCAGCATGGAAAAAAATCCAGCTGTTGTCAAACTACGGATTTTTGTCAGTGGTTTTATGTAATGCTGCTGCTTCTTACTTCACTTTATTTTGTTAGGGGCTTGTTGCTTGTATTTTACTATTATTTATACCAAAAATTTTCTTTGTAGGCTGGGTTAACCCCCTTCTCTTTCAGCCACACATATAACTTGATGCTTCCATTTGTCCCTCAGGGGTCCATACTGTGGCCAGTACTGTTCAATATCTTCATCAGTTATGTAGACAGTGGGATGGAGTGCACCCTTAGCATCTTTGCAGTCAACAGCAAGCTGAGTGGTACACTTGACACACCTGAGGGCTGGGCTGCCATCCAGAGGTCAAGTGCAAGGTGCTGTACCTGGGTTGAGGCAACCCCTGGTATCAATACAGGCTGAGGGATGAAGAGGTTGAGAGCAGCCATGCAGAGGAGTATTTGTGGGAGCTGATGAATGAAAAGCTGGACATGAGCCGGCAATGTGCGCTTGCAGACCACAAGGCCAAACATACCTTGGGCTTCATCAAAAGTCTGGCCAGCAAGTAGAGGGTGGTGATTCTGCCTTTCTAGTCTGCTCTGGTGAGACCCCACCTGCAGTATGGTGTCCAGCTCTGGAGTCTGCAGTACAGGAAAGACATGGACCTGTTGGAGAGGGGCCAGAGGAGGCCACAAAAATGATCAGAGGGCTGTAACAGTTCTGCTGTGAGGACAGGCTGAGAGAGTTAGGGTTGTTCAGCCTGGAGAAAAGAAGGCTTCAGTGAGACCTTATTTTGGCCTTTCAGTACTTGAAAGGGGGCTTATAAGAAAGAAGAGGACAGACTTTTAAGCAGGGCCTGTTGTGATAGGGCAAGGGGTAATGACTTTAAACTAAAAGAGGAGAGATTTAGATTAGATGCAAGAAAGAAATTTTTTACAGTGAGGATGGTAAAACTCTGGTACAGGTTGTCCAGGGAGGTGGTAGATGCCCCATCCCTGGAAACATTCAAGGTCAGGCTGGACGGGACTCTGAACAAGCTGATCTAGTTTAATACGTCGCTGCTCATGGCAGGAGGGTTGGACTAGATGAGCTTTAAAGGTCCCTTCCAACCCAAACTACTCTATGATTCTATATGCAGGATTTCGTTTTAGAGAGAGCTCTTTCTGGTTTGAAGTGACTTTGACATGGCAATGGCATTTAAAAACATCTTAAAGATATGTGTTGTGTTGAACTAAGTAGGTGCTGGTTAATCTGCACACAGATATGCTCTGGATGGGATGCTACTTGCTGTAATGGCCGGTAATGTGCTGCTACCTTACAGTTTCATGAGACAGTGGAAACCTTTTATGAAACAAGTTATGATGAGTTTTCATACAGCAAATGAGCCCTGAGCTCTCAATATGATCCTGTCTTTGTTCTGTACTTCTGAGGTACCACAAGGTGTTCCTTGATGGAAAAACTCTTTTAGTGTATTCCTACAGCCTTCTTTAAAGTATTCTGATGTAAAACAATAGAAAGTGTAGTTTCCTACGTGTCTTAAATCTGGTTTATAACATGTCACTTTGTCACTGTTTACTGCATGGTGACAATAAACCATGGCAGATGTTCTCTGTTAATCGCCCGCCATCCCCACTAAGGAAAGGTGATAGGAGGAAAAGGGAGAGAGACTTACAAATTGGAAAGTTAAAATTACTTTACTAGTGCTACTAATAAACAGAGAAAATAATACAAAATATACAAAATCAGTCTTGAATTTCCTGGTGTAGTGCAGTGGCAGGCGGCAGCGGAGCTGATGTTGCTTCAGTGGCTGCAGAGTATGTACCCAGAAGTCCTGGGCTGGATTCAGCAGTAAAGTGGAACTGGATTCAGGGATGCAGGGCCAGGAACTAGACCTAGGATCACAAGCAGAACTGGCAGGGTCCTATTCAATGCCAACCATGGTCAAAGAGAATGAGACCCTTGTGATCTTTCACTTCTATAGGGTGTATGACGTATATGGGATGGCACACTTAGCTGGTCAATTTTACTCACCTGTTCTGTCTGCCCCTCCTTGCAAATACACCCCTCTCACAGGATGTGCAAAATTTATCAGTAACCTTAGCTACCATAGCAATAAGTCTAAACCAAGACCTCTTCTGCATAACATTGCTGCTGCTATCAGTTCCAGAGCGAACAGTGTCTGAAAAACATTCAGCCAAATTCAGAAAAGTGCTGTTACTTAGAAGAACTTAGTTGAAAGGAAAATTCACTAAAATACATAGGTTTTAAACAAAACCAGGATACACTATCGTATCATTCATTTCTTATTCTACTAAGTAGTTTTTCTGATATTGAGATTTTTAACCTGCTTATTTTTTGTACTTTGAATTCAGTCTTTGTCTCCAACATCTCCCACATAATTTCATAGTGCATAATTTTTGAGCTATGTGTTTGCGCAATGATGTGTTTTGCTGCAATTTCTTGTGATATTCCAAAGGGACTATAAAACACCCCAGCAATAATCAGCTTGACATTTTCTCATGGGTGGAGTCCTGCCAGTGCTGGTTTGCTGAACTGAAGTCTTTGGAGGCTTGCATGTATCTTGAGTGAAAGGATTACATGGCAGGTGCAAAATGAACACTGGGATACAGTTTCCAGATATGCTGCTTGTAATTGTGGGTCCCATTGCCACAGGATGTGATGGATGCTGCAAGATTTAGAGGGTTCTAAAATACAACTGCTGGTAGTTTACAGAGGGCCATCCTACCCCGCTCCTTCCCCTTCACGTCACATAAACAAATACACAAAAAAGGACTTTAATTATTCAGGAAGCCCTTGAACCGCAGACTCATTAAGCATTAGAGAATATAACAGGAAAGCTATCACAGTATAGTTGTGCTGTTCTACCTTTTCAAGGCATCCAGAATTGACCAGGCCACTGTCAGAGAGTGGCTGAATAGATCAGTGCAACTGCTTTTATGCTTAATTTACTGTTTAATATTAGGAGAGAAGTTAAGTTTAGGGATGAAATATGGACCACTGCATCTCAAGGTGACTTAGTGCATTCTAGTATGAACTGGTAGTAGTAGTTAGGTCCTGTTGTTTTCTTATTCTTCATGGCAGGTGCATTCAGTGAACATATGAGACAGTCCAGCACTGAAACTGGCATTAATTCAAACATATGTTGTCAATCATAGATGAAGAACCAATGAATGCTCTTTCTCAATAAGGATAAATGGAGCAACAAATTGGAGATCTAAATAGACTTCTGTGAAAAATTATGTTTTGAATTATGTAGAGGCTTGTGTAACCTTATTCTGGAATGTGCCATTTACAGAGTTTTCCATCACCTCAGATTTGCATTTCATTTTGGGCTTGGTCAAAAGTTTGGCCAAGCCTCAGAATTCAAACAGGGGTGAGGTTGCCAACAGCTCAGGTCAAAACCATGTAGAGAAACAATCTGATGTTGCAATATTTGCTACACAGGACAGTGGTTGGGATTGGAAACTGTTACATCGGATTAAGTATAAATGAACCTGAACAGCTGTGGCCCCGTCTAGACAAAGCAAAAGGCATCAATGAAGGTTTGATACATTTATGGTGAATATATTTGATATCAAAATTCTGCATGAGTTTGTGTAGTTCCTTCCTGTAAGCTGCCAAGACAGTTGTTAATAATGCTATATAACAATATATTTTTGTTCTTAATCCCATTGTTTTGCTTCAGCCTAACCACTTCATTATTTAAAAAAAAACACGGAACAATCCCTTGTTGTTAAATATCCTATGTCATATAGGGAAGAGTACGGGAACGTGGAGAAGCCGTAGGAAGAAAGAACTTGGGTTTGTTGCTTGGTCTCTTATCTATAACATCTCTAGAGGCAGTCTGAAAAGGAAACATGATGTGCCACTCATATTTTAACACTTTCAGCAATAATATTTCTTCAGTGGTTTACACTGCAGTCTTCAAGTACATCATGGCTGAAACAAAAATGTTCTTCTCGAGCCAAATCTCTATAGACTGTACGAACTGCCCTTGAAGTGTCATAGCTATTGAACAAAAAATGAAGTAGTGTTCAGAAGGCAGCTAGTGTTACATCTATTGCAAGTTTTTATACTGCATGTATTTAGCAGACTATTTACATTTGATGGAGTTCAATTTTTATGACTTCTAATTTTTGGTTACTATTTTTCTCCAGCACTGATCTTACCTATTATTAATTTTGTCATGTACTTTTAAAAATTTGTTTAACTTTTTTTGCTAATGTTAATTTGTTTTCCGTACATAAAAATTTGTCATTGTGTATGCATAATGAACTAACAATCATTGTTCCTTAAAACAAGGAATAATCTTCATTCCTTTGAGTTTTAGTTTGTGAAATATGGATTTTTAGGAAGCATTATTGTTTCCAAATGTAGTAGTTTTCATAATTTATTTGGATAAAGAAACAGGGTGCCATTTGTGTTAAGGAAAAGTTTATCTGTTACAAAGTTATGCATGATATTTGTTCATTGATTGTGATTTACTTGCAAGTAATCCAAGGGTCAGGTCCTCTCAGCTGAAGCCACTTGAAATGTATATTTACTGTTTGTAAGACTTTTTAATCCAGTTGAAAAAAATGGGAGACAGTGTGAAAAACCTCAACCAATAACTGCTTCAAGTAACCAATCTGCTTGTATTGCCGAAGGAATTGCTGGTATGGATATGGCCTGTGTGTCACATCCTGGAAAGTTTTGGTCTATTACGTTAGTAGCTTTTTCTAGTTACTGAGAATTTTCTTATTTGTTTCAGACAGTTGTCTCATAACTATTCTTTTCAAGTTTCCTTGTTAGTAGAGACCTTTGAAAGAATTAAAAGTATGACTTTGATCTATGTGGTATAGGTTGAAACTGTTTATATGTAAACCAGTCTATGGAGTCTTCAAAGAAATTTGTTAAGTTGGCAAAGTGGATTTAAAACTTTTAAATGTCTGTGAGGAATACAGACGAATTCTAACGTACGCTCAACTCTTAGAATTGAACCTGGAAGTGTCTGTCAAGGTGTAGTCCCTCTCTTTAACCAGTAAAAGGCTTAGTTCTCACTTAGAAAGTTTTATAAGTTTTACTTAAAAGAGTACAATATCTATTTGCTGCATTGTATGGAAACAGCACAAGCACGATGCAGCAAAGCTGTTGCAGTAGCTTGTTGCTCAGATGTGTATTTAAATATTTATACATATAGTTTTGGTCCCGAGCTGCATTTCTTTCATAAAAACGGTGATTTTGCACTCTTTTTGAAAGAGGCCAATGTTTTAAAACTAAATATGGCACAAATCTGAAATTTCAAGATCAGATAAGAATCAGAAACGTCCACTGCTGTTAATCGACAAAAGAGACATTTACTTATCTTTTATTAATTTTACTTTTCAGCCTAGAGTTTTGCAATTGATATGGTGAATGTAAGTCTGAAAGTCTGTGTCCATATTATATATTTCTGTCATCAAAATGCACTTGTTGACAGTTACCAGCCCAGCTGTCTAACTGTCTTCAATTATGTATCTACTGCACATTGGATATTTTTATTTCAACTTTAGTTAGTTTCTGCTGCATCTGCTGTTGCTGACACTGGAGACAGACATCTCTGAATTTTGTACTAATTATTGGAGTAATGGAAGAAAATGGGCCCATAAGACAGTTATTTTTCAGAGGCTGTTGTCAAGAGTTAGTTGTCTCAAAAGGTAAATATTGATTCTGAGGTGTAGCATTTTATGATAACTTTGAAAGTGCCTAATGCACTGTGATACCCTGCCAAGTGATAGTAAATAAATTTTCCCTTTGAGTGTGCTTATTTAACTGAAAAAACCTCTTAAAGGCTGGAATTAGATTCTGACTTTCTGTGTGTGTGTTATACTCAATAACTATGTTTTTTAATGATGATTAATGGCAGCATGACAGAAAAAAGTTCTGTCTTGTGAACATGAAAACTGCTGTATTTGGATAGTCAGTAAAGGAAATACGGTTTAATTCAGATCTCAGACTAGTTACCTGGTTTACATGTTTACTACCCAGTGAAATAGATTGAGACTGTAAGAGAATAAATAGTCTAACACATATGAGATAGACATGCTTTTTCAGGAGACCAAAGATAAACTTTCATGGATCTTTGTGCAATCCATTTTAATGCTTCTTAAATGTCCTGTTCATTGAGCATGTCCCTTACTCAGGACAACCATCAGAACTAATGGCTGAAGGACTAAAGCTCATGTTCATTACCCATGATGCAGATAAAAGCAAATGTTAATTTTGCTTATGGTTTTTAAACACATAGATCTTACTGGTAGCAACCACGATAAAAACATAAATTTAACCCAAAGGAAAAAAATTGTGTACTCCTGAAAGTGAGGATGGGTAATCCTGAATTCTACTAGGTAGTTAGGGTTTATGCTTCTCTACCCTCACAACTGCTGTTCTAGTGAACTCTCCACCCTTCACCTGTGTTTCTCTACTCACCATTTGCTCCTAAACAGTAGAGGCTTTAGACCTGTGTGGGGTTTTTTTTATTTGTTTGTTTTGTTTTGTTTTGTTTTTAACTAGCACATGAAGCAAAGCTACACGGTATCCCTAGCTTCCTTTTTGGGCTCAGTGACTCACAGAACTAAATGTGGCTGAAAGAAACTATTGTCCAAGTGTCGTTTTCACACTGGGATAAATCTTGTAAACTCAGATGAATCTTCTTCATTGACAGGAAATGCAAAAACCTGACTTGGTCATGTAAACATTTAAAATATCTGTCTAAACATTTTTGATACTAGAGCCGTATCATTTGTGCTTGCTGTTTCTAAGGTCTGAGACAGCTTTTCTAGGGCCTCAGAAATAATCCTTAAAGAACATTTCAGGACAAGGCCTTCCCATGGAAGGGCTTAGCAACCAGGGAACAGTTACAGTTTCTGTTCTTGCATTTGTAATTGTTATTAATCAGAATATCAATTTAATTAAACTGCACAGAAAAAAGAGAAAAACTGGGTTTTTATGGGCTATGTGAACAGATAGAGTGTGCAACCTATGGTTCATATTGATGAATCCATGAAGGATATTGTAATGTAAGTGTACATATAGACATCTTAGATAAGTCTGGATGTACTCTGCCAGAATAAGCAAATATTCTTTAGAGTTTATTGAATTCACACCAACAGGATAGCTATCTGGTTCCTTAGTTCTGGTTACCTGCCTCTAGAACTGTTCAGTGTCCGCAGGATGACCCGAAATCTCCCAAATGCATAGGGAAATGGTGTAGCGTTATGCATGGGGAAAACCTGTTCCTTAATGTCTCCATCATGAGATTTTATTATACTTGTCTTAAGATGTATAACTGCAGAATGGTGTTATTGGTCAGAAAATCATCTAGTCTTGAATACCTGTCTGTGTTTGCTCTGATCTCCTCTAACAATGAAAATAAATGCAGAAAAAGCGTGGGATATTTCAGCTTCAGCATTAAACATCTGTTTCCAAATGTGTTTTGCAAGGCAAAGTATGCTTTCATCTATAGACCAGCTCAAAGACCTTGTCAGCGTTTTCTCCATACCAATAACAATTGTGTGATATACTCTTTAAAAACAAAAGAGTGGAAAGACCTTATGCAGAAAGTACAGATTCTAAGCCAGTGTAGAAAACACCTCCATTAGCTGCTGCCTTATGAATCATAAATTGTATATTATATTTACTCTCTTATTCTAGTATATTAGTATAGGGGATAATAAGGGCAGTGTCCAACATCTATCACTAGAGTAAAACTTCATTCTGAATTGAGCTGAAGTAATTGCAGCTACTTTACATCCTGTATCCTCAGCCTGTAGAGTTGCTTGTTCCTAAGTACTTTCTCCTTTTCCTTTTTCTTTCCCTTTGGCTTTTGATTTTTGCACAAGACAATGAGGCAACAATGACATTTTCTTCATTTCTTTTCACTCACCCAGCTCTATGGGAAGAGTTAAAGGCAAGCAGTTGTGATTTGGTCATGTGTGGTGCTCAGCCCTTTCTGTCCTCTAACAGAGGGACAATTTGAACTGACTTTCTAAGAAGATTGCTTCCTAATTCTTCAAAGTGGATGAAGTGTTCAGCAGGATTTTCCAGTCCTTTTCCACAGTGTGCTTCTACCCTGTTTATTACAGGAAAAAGATGAATTTTTAAGCTGTCTAGTTTTAAACAGTAGGAGGAGTTCTGTTATGTTAAGCTTGATCTCTAGTCCTAGGGGAATACTCAAAGAGGCCAAGTCCCTCTAAGTAACACAAGCGATTCATGATCCCTTTGGTCTTAAAATAGAAAATCATAAGGGTTTGGACAGAGTTTAAAATAATTACATTTGCTATTATGGGCCAGGATGGTAGAATTTGATGTGATGGAGCATGAGGAAGGTTGTGCTCAATTTTGAGCTTTGGGCACAAATGAACATTTCTTGAGGCAGGTGTGCTTTCCCTTTGCTTGCATAGTTCTTGGGTTGTGTGGTTTCTTTTCCATGGTGAGTTTTATTTGTTGTGGTTTTATTTTTTGTTGGTTTGGTTTGCTCTTTTCTTTTTTCTCCTGTTTTCAGAATACTTCGCCACTTGACTCACAGTTTAGAAGATGACACTTAGAGTATTGGTGGCATAGCACTGATGATATAAGGAAATATACAGGCCAAATTTATGAGGCTAAGTAGTATATTTTGTTAGCCCAGCTGACATAGAAGAACAGGAGAACTTTTAGATGCACTAATCCTTCCTCAGGCTACAGAAATATGCATTTATGCAAGTAAGCACAGCAAATCTGAAAGATTGTCTCAGATAAGTAATCCTGGTTCAGTAGTGTATTATGATTTGTCTTTTTTAAATTATATTTTTTTCCTCTTGAAGACTAGTTTTTTTTTTTTAGTTTAACTCTTTCCATAGAAATGCCCCTAAGGCTGCACAATGGCCTGTGTATGGCAGAAAGGAAAAATTGCTTTAGTCTGCTTTGGTGTTGAATTTCTGAGTATTCTGTTGTTTTGTTATAGCCACATTTTTACGTAAACATATCCTAGGCTTTCATTGCCTGTTCATTGAGATTGGGAGTAAACAAATGAGAACAGACATTTGCTCTTAGCAGTTGCCAGGTGGAAACCGTCTTTCATGAAAAGTATATGTATTTGATTTTCTTAGTTTGTACTTCTGAAAATTAGGGAATATATGGAACTGTGTTCAAACTGCTGTGCTGTTTTTTTCCCTTTATTAATATTATTTTATTTTTTCCTTTCCCTACCACCCAAACTGCTAAATGAATGGTTTACAGTTGACCTTAGCTTCTATGTTTTTTTTTTCTCTTGGAAGACACTTAAAAAATGTTAAGTTAAAGTTCCCAAACTTATTGGCTTGAGGACAGTTTATAAATTTTATTGAAAATAGCTCAAGTACCTGTGTGTCCACACCTAAAGAATTGATTTTCACTTATATTCAGTAAACTCAAATGGCTTGTGAGCTTTGATCTGAGGTCATGCAGCTGTAGTAGCTTGCTTTGAAAAAGTCACCTTATAGGTTGTGTATTACATACCTTTTAAAATATACCCGTATCACTGAGCAAGGACACCTTTAAAAGCAGACAGAAGTTCAGAAGTTGTTTTAGGATCATTTTTATTCCTGATCAGTTCTGAATATTTTTCTGATTTTTTTTTTTTTTTTTCCTGCCATGGACAAATAATCACTTAGAAGATGGATATATTCTTTAGTAACTGTCCATCTGCAGAATAATGTAAGGGAATACATCTCATCATATTTGTGAAACATTTTCTTTTATGCTTAGAACCTGAGTAGGCCTAAGAACAGCACAAAAGCATGAGGTGATTTTTCATAACATATTTTGTTCATACTATAAAATAAAATGGGAGTCACTTTGGATTTCTCATTGGGTTGACTATATAAATGCTTATGCAAAACCACGTGTCCTTTAAGAATTGTTGGAACAGTGACAATCTATGTCTTCTGGACAAAACATCTGTAGAGAAATATGGATTTCTCTGCTTTACACAGGATGGTTGTGTAGAGCTCTACAATGTGGTAAACTTTCTGGTTCTCATTTTTTTCTCATATTTTGTGAACCAACTCTCAAGTTCACATTATATGGTGAAGAGTGCTGGCATGAAAAATGTGTTTTCTCCATTAAGTTGTCTTGCCTTCTACTGTTCAGTAGACTTGAGGTAAGTTTACAGGAAAAGTGGTAGTCTTTGTGGAAATTCGTTATGCCTGCAGGAGCAGGAAACGTGAATGCTCTTCCCCATAGTCATGCTGAATTTTTCTTTGAATAATTTCATTTTTTTAGTAAATCAAAGGAGAAATGGATTTAAATGAGGGGTTACAAATTACATATTTCCCTATATGAGAATGTTCAATTTTTAAAGGTTTTTCTTGTACTTCTGGTGTCTCTTTCCATAGTGCAATGGTGCTTTTCCCTTCCTCCCACTGAAAGGAAAACATTTGCGGTTCTGTTTTTCTGGCCATCTCCTATTGCTTTTTGTCTTAAACCTTCATGTATGAATGCTAGTAACTCCAATACAGTTTTTAATAGGCATCTATCCAAATAGTAGAGTGTTACATTTCCGCATAAAAGTGGAAACTTGAATAGTAATAGAATCTGAATTGTTCTTTTCCTTGTTTCCCCCCCTCACCCCAATCTGGAAGTCAGGTTTGGGGCACATTGTTAAAGTAATTGGAGTCCTCTTAAGTCTTTTTCCTCATAGACTGTACAAGTTCATAGATGTACAAGAAAGCATAACTACTGGTGATACCAACCTGCACATTTTTCCCAGCATGTTATTCATTTTAAGTTATTTGCATGACTAAACTAGTGGTAATCATTAGGTGATAATTTTTGATTTGCAGTAGTTGTATGATAATGAAGACAGTGCTTCTCTTGGGTACTCCACTTGACATATTTCATGGTCTGGTTTTAGGGGGTTTTATATGATTTGATCAATTGCATTATATGGTGATAAATTTATTCTGTGAAATGTTTGCATGCTTAGAGCAGAGACTTTAAGTCAAAGGCAATATATTTTCATCAGCTTGTTTGAGCAAGTGAGTACCTTGTTTCACCAACATAAGGTTAGAATAAAACATTCCCTTAGCACACAGCAAAGCTTAATTTAATTAGTAAGCTTATGCAGTTTTAGAATTGCCAAGAAGGGTGATGATGCCCAAAACAGTTGTCTAGAAAGCATGCTAAGTAGTCAAATACTCAATAAATTTGGAAATTAATGGTGTGGAATCTTAGTTTATGAACTCTGATGATTAATATCAGAGGAAAGTCTGATTCTCTAGTTCAGTAAATACAGTGCTGCCTTGTAATAAGGTAGAGGACGTGACTAGCTCAGGAACCAGATTCTAGGTGGAACTGCCTTTAGGTGAGATGCTCTACCCTTATATGTTTGAAGTGCCATCAGAAACTGCTTTGTACTCTTATGAAAAAATTACAGCCTACATAATCTTGAGTACAGTAGTTGATGAGAAGGACCTTGTGCTGCCTGAAACTGTTGAGTAATTTACATCCCCAAGGAAAAGAATAACTTTCCTGGATTAATCAGATTTACTGAGTTTGAATTTCAAAGCAGTAGGAGTTCAGTCACACAGAATTTGGAGTGCCAAAATATGAAGGACAGTCTCTCAGATATGAATGATTAAAAACAGTGCAATGAAATTAAATTATTAGACTATGCAAGCATGATCTGTTCCATTTCACGAGCCTATTGCAGAAAAGTTTTGCTCAGGATTGGAAGAGGCAGAGCCTTGCTGGAAGGGTAGAAATCTATGGGTGCCATGGTTTTATTTCATTCAGTAGATGGACCCTGAGTGTGCTTTATAGCAGAGTGCTATGTGTATATCTCTTCTTATATATATTTATAAAATCTTTGGTATTCAGTGTCAAATGTTTATATCATCCAGTACCTGTGTATTTGAGATGGCGAACATAATTTTAGCAGTTTTCATTACTCATCATGTCCATATTTATGACTGTGTGTATATGTATTTATTCTTGATGCTATGATGTTATGTTTATTTATGATGGTTTTAGCTAGAGATCAAGGGTACCCTTAATTGTGAAGAATAGTTGATCTGGGAATCTGCAGACTGGAGAAAATGGTCAAATTGCTAGTAAAAACTTGTCTGTGATATGAGCTCAATTTATCAGTCTAATACCAGTCAAGTTAGAAATGAAGAAAAGTAGTTGTATGTGGAACCTTTGACATTTGCCAACTTGAAGCCTCACTGTCAGAAAAAGAGTTGCCAGTTGGAATAAACAAAAAGCCTTTTTCAGGGCTGATAAAATGTGTTGGAAGTGGCAGCTAGATTAAAGCCTCTACCTCAAAATGAATGCAGAAAAACCTCTTTTCAGCACTAAAGAGGAGATTCAAGTTGTCAGCAGCCAGTCTGAGTCTGGCAAACAACATAAAGCACTTAGGGCTAAAGAACTTCAATTAGAGCTCTCTTCAGGCTAAACAAAAGTTCTTAGTCTTCATCTTTGATAACTCACTGATTGGCTTATGTTTTACCGACAAATATTGATATTAACTTTGACAAGAGTTTGGGTATGTGTGCCATGCAGTCAAGCTCTATATTGTTGTCTGAGCAAAAAGTTCAGCGTTTTTGGGTGCAATGGATAATGTGGGTGACATTGTAGAAGTGGCTCAAAACAATGTTGTTGAACTTCTGTTTCTTTGTATTGTTTGGGTGCGATGTTTTCTACAAAAGAGCCTTTGAGCAATAAATTCCTTTGTATTTTATCTTTTCCCTCACAGTGAAATCGTTGTGTGTAACTTTACTAAAGTTTATTACCCTTATGAAGTGAACTCATCCTGGCAAATTTTGTAGATAGATTTGGAGTGTTATTATAATCTATTAGTTTCAGTGTCGACAGAGTTGTAAAAAAGATAACTTGGTTCAAAAGCATGCTCTTGTGACTTGAAAAAATAATTAGAAATATATACTAACCAATGATATACTATAAAATGAGGCATATTAGCTATGAAGTGTATTAGAATTTGATCAGGAACATTTTAGAAACAATATTTTTGTACTTTGATCAAAGTCTGATTATTTTGACCTTGAGTGAAATAATTAATTATTTTTTTCTTAGATTGTTTTCCTAATAATGACTCAATTTATTTTCCAGATTTTATCTTATTTTTTTTCTCAGTGTATGTCATTTAATATTCAGTACTACTTTAATATAGGAAACACATCTTTTCTTTGGAGAATAAAGGGATTTGTGTTGTTGCTGACTTGTTCCCAAATTCATTGAGTTGTAGTGTGCAGTTATTACTTTTGGTAGAAGCAAGATAAACCACACTTGACTAATCAGTGAAAAGAGATGCTTCACTATAGCAGGTCTAGACCATTATGATCAACTACAGAGGTGAAATATTATTTAAAGTTTTGCAAAAGTTTTGTTGATTACAGAAGCATAGATGCTTACATTATTTGAAGTAACTTTATGGTCTAGAGAAACTATTTAATGAATTTCTCATATTTGTCAAAAATAAATTTGTCACAAGCATGAAGCAAAATGGGTTCTCTTTTGGCGATGTTTGCCAATGATTTTTGTGATCTTAGTCCTATTATGGCAAGTCATGTAAGTTCCTCAGATATGGAGAAAGCTCTTGAAAGCTCTTACTATTTGAAAATGTAAATAATACTCTTATAAGAATGTTTCTGCTTTAAAATCCATGTGTGTTTTATCTGCAGATTGTAATTCCTTTGCCAGGAAAAGAAGCATAAAATTAAGAACAAGACAACTTCAAGACAAACATTTCTTTAATCTGTTTAAGGTCTTTTAGATAGGCAACTTACAACAGTAGCTTTAATTATATTTCTTGTGTTCTTTGGGTATATATTTATGGTACTCCTTTAGACCAAGACACCTCAAAAATTCAAATTCTTACTGGAATTATTTCAAAGTTTTGCAATGTCTTTTCCTTTAAAGTGTTGAACGATTCATATGCATTTCTTTTTTTCCTAGTACATTTCCATCCTTAACCCTCCCCACCCCCCCGTTTTTTGTTTAATTGTTCTGCTTAAGGTAATCCCTTTAGATATCAGTAGGTGTAGTCTCTTAATGAATTGTTTTTCCTGCGGGAAGACATCAGGGAGACAGCTGGTCTTTTCAAGATCTTTCCTCTCCTCTTTCCTAGTGTAGGATTTCTTAACTTGGCTCTGTGTTGTTTTTTTTTTTTTTTTTTCCATGATTGGCATCGTACTTTCATAGTTTGATTTTTCATGGTTTTTACCTTTTTCTTCTCCATGATCTAAGCTGCTTTCCTTGGAGCATTTCAGAATGGAAGTGACAGTAACTCACAGATTTCCATCTTCCATTTCCTTCTTGCTCTTCAGATTAACCTCAAACTATGCCAGAGGTATTTTAAATTCTGGTTCATTCTTAAAGTCACCATGACCTTTGTGTTTTGATAGCTAATATATAATCAATTGTCTCTGGACCTCACTAAAATTGACTTTGAAACTAATGGGGACCATTGGACTTTGGACTAGGCCTTTTGTCTTTCTGTTTTTAATGACAAATGAAGTGAAAGATTTTCTCCCATTGCAGCCCATCTGTGTTGTGTTTGGGAGCATTGTGCTAGTAAGCCAAGGATTTAGAAGACTTTTGAGTTGGCAATGTTGAGTAATTCATGGAGGAAGCTCTTCTGTGTCAATGTTGATGAACCTGTCAAGTGCTATTGGTTTGGATTTGCACTATTTCCAGTCCAAACTGGGAAGAAAAAATATATATAGATAGATATACATAGATATACATATAGAACATTATCAACACAATACTTCCTTTAACACCTGGTTTTCACATCCACCTCCAATTGAACAATGGGTTCTGTGCCATCCTTCAACATCACCGTGTCTCTGTGTCAGAGACAGGTTTATGTCTTCCAATGGAGTAAATAGTAGCTAGCATGGGTTACAAATAACTGATGTAGTGTGATAAACTGCAAGAGGAAAACAAACAAACAAACCAAACAAAATCACAAAACCACCACACAAACAACAAACAAACAAAAACCAAAAGCAAGTGATGCAGTACTGACCACCTCACATGGGTAGGCCAATGCCCAGCTAGTTCTCAAGCTAAAGATTGGTAACATACCTAAACCCACCTGCTTGCTGTTTAATTGCTGAGCATGATGTTATATGTCATGGAATATCTTTTTAGTTAGTTTGGCTCATCTGCCTGGTTGTGTCTCTTACCAATGACTTGTGTACAGACAATCTATTCACTAGGGGGGCAGAGAGAGAAACAGGGAACGTCTTGATTCTGGGCAAACAGCGTTCAGCAATAATTAGAACATTTGTGCATTGTCAGCACTGTTTTGTCACAAAATATAAACCATAATACTATGTAAACTGCTATGAAGAAAGTAAACTCCATCCCAGCCAGACCCAGTACGATTTCCTACTTCCCCTTTCTCTGCCCCTTCATTTTAATTTTAAACTGCTGTGTTCAAAGCCAAGAAATATAAACAGGTTGAGAGGTGTAGTTAATTGGAAAAAAGATAATAACCAAAGGAAAAAGTCTGTATATTTAGTATCCTAGATTGGTCAAAACCTAACTCGCTTGACAGATAATTGCCTGACAAGCAGTATCTTTGATGTTAAGCTTCAGTGAAGTAGAAAGTAAGTTCTTCAGCTGGTCTTCAGTCTTTGGGTGGTCTCTTGCTGTCCGATGCTGGAGCACCTTCTCACCCCGCTGAAGGACTTTTTTTGTGTGTGTGACACATTGAGTACAGACAGTTACACACCACTTTCTGAATGAGATCTTGAGGAGAGGGAGGAAGACAGAGAATGGGAGAGATCTAGAGCAGTGAAATACAGTTTTTAAAATAAACAACTTCTAAATTAAAAAGAATGTTAAATACAGATCATCTGCTCAAACCATGACAGCAGATTTAATTCCTCCTTTTACCTGATGGAGATGCGCCTGCAGGGCTCGCATCAATTACCTGTCGACATGTTGGAAAATGATTGATGAGCTGCCTCAGGCACTGGAGTATACTTTGTCAACCACTCATAATTTATACATCTTATCTCTGCCAGAACAAAAGACAGGACAGCATGCACACTGAAAGGGAGAAAAAAAAAAAAAAGAAAAAGAAAAAAATAAAAGGAAGGCAGGCTGTTTGGGTTCTAGTATGTAGCATGAGTTGATAGCATTGATGACTATCTATTTGCTCCCTCATCAGACATCTCCTGCCACTTTCTGCTGTGGCTGCTTGGGTTTGCCAGGCTATCTGGCCATTCCCTGCTGGAAAGATGCTAATATAGAAAGCATGGAGCAGTCTAGAGTTACATTTTAATTACACTGCTATCTACAAGAGTCTCTGGAGCACTGATGTTTGCTCTGACCTTTTGTTTTAATCAGCACTCTCAAAGCATGCTGTTAACCACCACTGACAGAGATTGATAATTTATACAGTGGGGTCTTCTTAAGAAGCTTTCATTATGGAAATCAGATACTTTTACTTTTGTGTCCAGACATCATTTTAGAATGTACTTCAATAGGTGAGTCTTACAATAACATAGAAACCAAATTTGAACTTTGACCTCAAACTGTAATTGAACCCAAAATAATTTTTTAATATTTCAGGGTGATAAAATATTATTTGTATTTCTCTGAGGCTCCTGAAGCACTTCCAATCACAACTTTCATTAATTCCTAAGAACTTACAGATAAGCCTTGTATTCTAGCCTAACTTTTCAGGACTGTTAATTTAGGGGGAAGAAGTGGGCTTGGCTTGTTTGAGTGCCAATCTGAGAGAATGAGAGTGGAGGTAATTTCCAAACACCTGATGGTGTGTCTTTCAGGTGCCTCAAACTGAAAAGCAAAAATCTCTTATGAATTCAGAAAATTTTATTTTCTACTTTAATACATTAATGAAATTTCATGTAATCATTTCTTCACTTGGATAAGATAGTCTGCTTCCTCATCAGTGTTTACTGTGTTGGGAACAAAATAAGCCTTTTAGGGGTATTACTCTGTGTTTGCTTCAAAAGTTGTACTGAAGTTGCCTACAAGTCATAGTCATCCTATTATATGATTGCAAGCATCTGTGTGGTTCTGAACCCACATGATAATAGTGAAGCATTTAAAAAAAAAGGTGAATACAAAAGCAATCTGAGTTGAAAATTTCACTATACAATGTTTATAGAATGTTGGCAGTTTTAATAGAAGTCAGGCACTATACAGTCCTGTGGGATATCAAGTCCACTGCTATTGTACTGGTAAGTGCACTTTGTGAAGTCGTATTTTCAGGTGCTTCTCTTGTCCCCTCTTCTCATTTTACTATTTTTAGTGACAGTTGCCCAGACATGTCAGGTTGTTTTGCAGATTTCTAAGAAATACTCAATTTATGTGTGTGGGTTTTTTTCCCGACACTGTGTTTCAGTGTGTCTGGTTTGAATGGGGTTATGAGGCATCTTGAGACCAGCTTACTATAGAAGCTGCTTGTCTATAGCTCAGCACTTGAAGATTTACATGGTGTAACAAAGAATGCTTCTGGATTTAGACATCATTTTCTCAGCTGTAATTTTACTTTACACAGTGAGAATGTGAGCACAGCTTTCAACCAAATATTTCATCTGTGTTGTTTTTGGTTTGGTGTTGTGTGGTGTTGGTTTTTGTTGTTGTTGTTTTTTGTTTGTTTGTTTGGGGGGGTGGGTTGTGTTTTTTTTTTTTAATTATTATTTTTACATTAAATTGCTTCAATGCAGCTTTTTTTTTTTTTTTACTTTTACTGTGTTACACATCCAACAGTGGATCAGATTACCAAGTTGCAAAGAGTTAAATTAATTACCACATCCCAAACCTGCAGTCAAGCATGGACTTCAGTAACAATTAAGTATGCACAATAGCTGCTGGTTTTTTAGTTCCCACATGACTTCATATATTGTTCAAAGTGCTATTTAGGTGTCTCAATAGAACTACTGGGAAAATGTGACTATTTGTACTGTAACTAAATAAAAGAATTTTCTTTCCTGATAACAGATTATATGTGTTTGTGCTTCTTTGTTACCAAAATAGACCTAAAATTTAAAATTGGTAAATGAGAAAGAGGCTGTATTCTGAGAGATGCGCTGGAACCTTGCATCGAATGACAGCCAAACAGGTTTAATTACAGATATGTGAAAACTGGGACTAATGAAAGCAAGTTAAAAGTTGTGATCAAGCAGGTCATTTTGATGATTATGAGTAAGGCTGTAAATTTGCTACGACCGTTTTAGTACAAATAAAATAGGAATTGCTTACTCAACTTGTTAAACCCATGGGACTAATAAGCGGTGAGACAGAAGCTGAACTTTTGCCCAAGTTCTGAACAGTTGTAGGCTGGCTTTGCTTATGCTTCAAGTTGAGAAAAAGCTAATAAATGTAGTCAGTGCTGAGCCTCAGCCAGTGAATCCAACTACTCAGCAGGACTTATTAGCTTCAATATAGAAGAGGAATATAGGTATATGACATGTTTTGGTTTGATGTAAACAGAGTAAGTTCCCTTCTGTCTGTGCTGCAGTGTGTACGCACATTAGAGTCTTGTTGAGAGAGGAAAACTGCTAAAAATCATAGAACTAACATGCACTGATCAATATGAAAAAGAATTTCATACAGTATTGCTTTGAGAGACAAGAATATATATTACAAAGGCAGTTGAAAGAGAGAGCAATTTTCAGTCAGTGGGGGCAAGAGATTTTGAAGTGAGAAAACCACTTGTTTCCTCTTTTTCCATCAGCCTGCTATATGACCTTGAACAAGATGCTTACATCTGTGCTTTCTGCTATTTTTTGTCTGTCTTGTCAAGTTAGATGGTGTGCCCTCCAAGGTAGGGCCCACATGCTGTTCTGTGATTGTGAAGAGCCCAGCACTGGCGGTATCTGACCTTGGATAAAAGTGTGTAAGTGTTGTTCTAATATGAATGAATAACAATAATGGTGTCTTTGGGTAATAGGAACTGCAGTGTTTCTCTTATGTATGACAGATAAGTAGCAATCATTTAAACAAACAAACAAACAAAAAACAATCTAACAAAAAAAACCCCAAAAAACTAAAAAAGTCAACCAGCCTTGTGAAAGTCTTGTCTAATTATTAGGGTATGTAGCTGCTAAGCTATAAAAATAGCACCTTTTTTTCATTTCTGTGCTCTTTCATCCTTCTTTACAGCAGTCCTTTATTTTAGGAGTAGTCTAACTACTAAGGATGGTAATATTACTTGCTAGGTAATGCCATGCTTATGACTTTTTATACAGCACATGTTCTTATTCAGGGCCTGTGAATGTTGGTGCAGAGACGTGTGGCAGACCTTCCCCGTGTTACCTCTTCCTTTCTTTTTAAGTATTTCATTCCTTCCTAGTGCTGAGCTACTCTTTTGTTTTTGTTGTTTTGTTTGACAGGCTGCTTGTAGATAGAACACTTTTCCATAAGGAATTGAAATCATACATCAAATGTATTGTTTTATATGTAAGCCACTTGAGAACAATGAAAGCAGTTGCTGGAACCCAAATACCATTACAAATAGATTTATTGTAGTATATTTTCTCCCACCTTTTTCTAGAAGTTATTACTTTAATCTTAAGAATTTATGTAAGTAGGCTTGTAGCTTTTATATGCTTTATGCATTCACTTTTGAGACTTTTTAGCTATTTAGTGGCATGGTGTTTAAAACAAGTGTTATCAAGGAAATAATTTCAGCTTTACATCATTTTTTTTTTCTATTTCCCTCTGAATGCTACATATAAAATAGCCAGATGGTAATAAAAAAGACTTATGGTAAATGTCATGGAAACTTATCTTCACAATGCCCTTTAGCTTGGTGTCTTCATCTCAACCTACAAACATCAGGAAGAGATAAAGATGTAATATCCCTTTGTCACAAAATTATGTAAAATTTCAATGTCTTCAAACTTGAAATGCATCTTAGAAAAAATTTACTAGAAATATGTGCAATTAAAATCATTCCAGTATTTGTAAAAGATTAGAAATGCTTTTAAACTGCTCTCCCTTTCTCAACAAGAATAAAGCTGTTTTGAAGTGAAAATAATTTGCAAACTATAATTATGACAAACTAGATCAGATGTTCCTAAGAGAGTACATCTTTATTTTTCTGTCATTTTAATATTGTGCCTAAATCGGATCTCAAAGGGGGAGAAAGTTATTTACATATTATTGACCCAGAACTTAATACATTCAATAAGCATCAAAATGGAACAACACATTTCATTTACAGCAATATCTTAAATGTTTTAGTCATTATACTGAATGAACTAGAGTCTTGATAGTTTTTTTTTTGTCTCCTGGTTTCAGAGGATACAAGATTGCCAATTACTCAGGAAATATATCTGAAGTTCACTGTGTTGATAGGTGAAAAAACTGTTGATTAGAGAGTTGTTATAAAAGCCGGTGTGTTTCCCCAGCATTTTTCACACTTTTCCAGTCCCAATAGCCATATGTATTAAAATGGTGTCAAATTGAGTTGTTAGTGATTTTAATTTGTTTTAGGTGAGCTGTTGGATGAAATGTGGTACTGATAAAGCTGACAATACAATAGAAATGCAGTGTTCTTGTTGAGTATTCAACTGATGTCCACAAATGCTGGAGGTAATGTAAATGGTAGGTTGTGAAGCCATACTCATCACAGACACAGGATTATTAAAGTACTCCGAGTTGCCACCTAGAGGAGGTGGTTACATTCTTTCAAAAGTAGCTTTCTACAGATTGACATGGAGAAATTAGATAAGTAAATATTTCAGTGAATAAATAACAGTAATGATCAAATGAAGACACAACCCATGAAAACAAATTAAGGAGGCTACAAAAGCCAAAATTGTAGCTGTGTTGAACTAAACTCATAAGCAAAATGTTGTGATTGAAGAGAGAGCAATTTCCTGCTGTCTTGGGTTAGTCCTTACCTGCTCTGTGACACTGGCACAGAATTAATTGTTATATTTCAGAAATGCATTTCTTGCTTTATGGATCTAGTTGTCATGTATCACAATTAAAGTTTGCTGAAGTGAAGTCAGCAGCATCTTAGTTTTGCTGTTAAGTAATCCTCTACCTTGATGTCTCTGGTATATATTTTAGTTAAAATTTGGAAGAAAGTGAGGTACAGGTTTAATGTTAGTCTCATTCCTACTTTACAGCCACTGGAATACGCTTTTTAATAGAAATTTTAAAAAAACCCACCTTCTCACGCTGATTCTTGATGAATTTCTTAGATTGAGGCTGAAAATGAATGAAATTGGATGCCAGAAAGCAAGGGTGAGCTTTCTGCTTGTTTGATGACAACTTCTTTGAACTTCTTTGTTTCATAAAGACATCAAAATGATATCTAACTACTTTGTGCTTTATGGTAGTTATGTAGATAGATCTATGATTTCACAATTCTCTTTGTTTCACTTCATGAAGAATCTCATGAGTGCTACTTGCTACTGCAACAATTTAGTAAAGATCTCTTTTATTAATTAAAAATGAATTTGCTGTTGAGGGGACAACAGCTGTCCCATGGGCAGCACAGTAAACCGAATACAAACTACTTCCATGGCTACCTACTAAAAAGTCTGAAAGGACAATGACCTGAAAGAACTGTGTGAGTATCAGGGCTTTTTGGCATTTTCTTTTTGGCTTTTATTTTGTTAAACTTTTCTGATAACAAGTCCTTACTCTCACCAGTTTTTCCCCTAAACCTCTGTCTTTAAACACAAACCTTATCATGGACCTTCTAGCTTCTGCATCTTCCTTAATATTAATATTAAGAAGTTATCATATGCTGTCTGAAGAAACCTGCAAGTAATATCAGCTTCTTTACAATGCTCTTTTGAGAGAAGAAAAGAGAAAAGCACCCACTTTTGGCCCAGTGTCTTCACTAGTCAGTAAAACTGATGTGAAGAGGAAACAGATGTGTAATGCTTCTTCACTCTACTTGTTTTATACATATTTGCTCTCAGGAGCATCCAAACACATAACATGGATACAATGAAAGCACAATAGGTCTTGCAATGAAAGATGGAATTGGTGATATCAGACCCTTACATTAGTGTTAGTCAATCTATTCCTGTTTAGTTAACCCTGATTTAGGTTTTTAAGCATTGTGGTTGCATGATAAGTGTTATATCCAGTCTTACAGAGATTTTGCTGATTGCTTTTGGCTTTTTTTTTTTCCCATTAGAAATAACTATAGGCTGAGAAAAACAGCACATCATCTAGGCTGAGCTTGTTACATAGAGAAAGGGAGGAATCATCTTCCCTTTTAATCCTGGAGCAAATGGTGGACATAGCAATTCAGACCTTGAGTTCCCATTTATTTTCCAATATGGAAGAGAATTGGGAATGTAGTTTTGAGTTCCAGGCCAAGAACCTCAATTAGTGCCCTGTGGCCACAGGATATTCCTTAAAAATTGAAGTTGCTAGGTTAAAATGTATTTCTGGAATTAGCCAGTAACAGAAAATTGTAGGAGAAAAATGCACTAATTCTTAATAAAATTGTTGCTATGCTTGGGCACATTGTAACTAAGAGAGTTTTATAATACATGTGTAATATAATGTATAAACCAATCCTTCTTCAGCATATAGCTTTAGAAGCAAATGGCTTATCATTTTTGCATGCATATTAATTACAAGTTAGAAAAAAAAAATTAAAAATGAAAAAAGAAGTCTGAATGAATGATGCATGAGAAATATGAGTATGTAAACATAATTTTCTGTTTCATTTTTAAAAATATGAACAAAAATATATTCAGACTACTGTTTTCTGTTAACTGGTCAATAGAGAGATTTATTCCTTTCAAGAAAATGTGGATTGAACATAGATGTCCTTATTTAGCATGATCACTTTACAGAAGTAACTGTATTTTTGTTGATAGAGTCGTTTTTTATCTCATTCCCATTTTCAGTCTCTCTAGTTTCTGCTTTAGAGAGTTGCAAAATCCAGCATCCTGAATCCATTGTCTCTTTATTGTGATGAATGCAAGGAGAGAAGTTTTAACCTTTCAATCTAAAGTATAAAAAATTTGGATTGCACATTCGAAGTGGAATGAAAATGATGCATAGAGAAGTAGATCATTTTATAGGCTACTGTTGTGTTTTATGGAATGATAAATAATGATGTAAAATATGTTTTCCTTTGCATGTTTAAATTGCTCAGTGGACACAACTGAATTTAAAATAAATTCAAAAATGAGGGTTCAGCTTTGCTGAAGGACTTGAAGTGCTTTATTCTTACTGTGTCTTTTCTAATAAATAAGCTGCTATGAATACAGCTTCTTGTTTAGATCTTAAATTTTAGCTGGACTTTGACAGATTTAAGTTTAATCTGGGCACTGTAAGAGTCTGTACTGTCACTATTTGTCTGCTCAGTTTCAAGTGACTGATTTCTCTCTCCCATCTCCCAGCAGTTTTCTATGCCTTTCTTTCAAGAGGTAGCTAAGCTATATAAATTCACTGACTAATTTCTTCAAGTATATAAACTTGTGCTTGATCTGTCTGGGATGGAGTTAGGTTTTTTGGGGGGTTTGTGGCTTAAACACTATTGAAAGCACACCAACGTTTTGGTTGTTGCTGAACAGTGCTCACACAGCACCAAGGTTTTCTCTCTGCCAGACAAGAAGACTGGGAATGTGCAAGGGGAGGGGACACAGGTGAAACTAAATGTTAAAATGAAATTAGTAACATCAATTAATCTAATTAATTTGATTTTAAAACTGTGAAGATATATTATGATTCCACTGAGAAAATAATGTTAAAACTATAAATTCTTCCTTGTACATGCAGTTTTCCTAAGCATGTGGTGTTAGTTCAAGTGAAAGAAATGTTTACTTTGCAGATGGTGCATCAGAAAAACAAGAACTAAATTTTTTTTTTTTTTTTTTGTAACTTGCCTTGTATTAGCTTATTACTTTGCCTTACTTTTATTTTGTCTTTAAAGTGACTCAAGTTAACACAAATTTCTTATTCTAAGATTAGAAAACTCAAAATGGAGATATAGATCAATAGAGGGTGTTAAGGGATTAATAAATAAATAGATATCTCTTAACGTTTTCTGTTATTTTCAACTACATTCTTATATAATATAAAACTATTTACAGTACTGAGATTGATGCTTATATTCATTCTTTGACACTAGTGTCGCTTAACTGATTTAAGAAAGCATTATTTGGTTTATAAATGTCTATACACACACATATATATGACAGTGTTGTGACAGAGTGAATTAGCAGCAATGTCCGTTGGGCACTTTTCTTAGAAACAAGACAATTCCCTTCACTGGACGCAGTGACTCTTCTCACAGGATCTGTTACCAACCTGACTCGCTGTTTGTGAAACACATGCCTGGATTAGCAAGAATAAATGTATGTGGATAAGAAAAGGTTTTGGTTGTTTCAGAGATTTGAATGCTTCACAGTGTAGATGGGGCATAAATGTCTTGGTTTTCGCTTTATTTACTCTTAGAGTGTGTGTCACACTTGGTTATCATTTTTAAAGCTTCAGCTATGAGAGAATGATACTGGTGTGAGAATGATGTCACAGCATGAAAAATCCAGAGAGGCTTTTCCAGTCATTATTCATTTAAGTACAACATCTCACCCAGTGGCAGAGATATGGACTAGATGGCCTAATATGTCTCCTCTGCCTCTACCTTCTGTGATTCTATGAGTGATGGGGCAGTACAGGAGACCAACAGTAGGTTTATTGGCAGTTGCAGAAAGACAAGGCACTAAAAATGCCTACACATCCCAGATGTGGATATACGATTGCATGTGGCAGTTACCTGTAGAGATCACACTTAAACACTCAGAGATTATTTACTTCCCTCCTTCTGCTGCTCCTCCAGGAAAGTTTGTATTTAATTATTGAAGTTGATACCTCTTAATTAATCAGATTATCAGTTTTCATTGCATTCCTAAAGTAAAAACTGCATGTTCACATGTGTGAGAACTGACATAGAACACTTTCTCTCTCACCTCGTAGGACATCTGGAGAATAACACCCCTGCTCTGCCCCACATTTCAAATTGTATATCAAAGCTTTTTAAAGAAATTGAAATGGGAAAGAAAATAAACTCTTTCTGAAAGGTGTTATACATTAAAATAAGATCTCCTCAGCTTTGATATTCAGTCAGAACTGAGCTAAGAACTCACAACTTGGCAGTTTCAGACAGATTCTACAGTGTTTCTGTTACATTGCACATTCTGTATTTTGAGATACATATCAACAGAGGTTTTAGCTCAGAGTATATATAATCCATCTAGAGCTTTCAAAGGAATCTAGAGCAGTTAGATACTCAAGTCTAATTGGAGACTTGACTTGAAATTGGAATTCTTTCTAAAAATAGAACGTATTAAAGAAAATAATTGTCTGACCAACTCTCCAAAATGCGATTGCTTTTTTTGCCCCCCCCTTTTTTTTTTTTTAAATGATACTGGAAATAACATTAAAAAACAGTGTAGTGTTGAAACTCGGGACAATTTGGGTATTTAAGAGAGAGTGCTCTTTAGTCTCCTGAGTGCCTTCAGTAAATTCAGAATGTTCTTGCAGTGTATAAACTGCTCTAGATAACATTGGCGTATGATCTGGACTCACCAATGCAGATTCAGTTGCTAGCTAAAGGTTTTTGCAATAAACAAATATCTCAAGATATCTCACAAAGTGAGACAGGAAACTTGTAGGAATATTAATGGTGATTTGAGAGGACAAGAATATTTCTACTAAAAACGTAAAAAAAACCCTCTATATATTTGATGTATTTATCTAATAAATAAATTGTATAACATTATGGAAAGAGTAAGGAATTTTTTTGTATATTGCAAGGATATACAATATTGAATCCATAGCAACAAGAGGAAGTTTTTATTCTTATTTGTCAGTAACAACAAAATATTTACATACTGTGTTGTCTTTTTAGAAGATGTGGCTACTTATGGCATTACTTATGCAATTATGCACTTATGGCATTATAAGCTGAAGAAAAAGTGATTTTATTATGACACTTGTTCATGTGGGGTTTTCATTGTAGTTTTCTTTTTAGCATTTTCTGTACTGTACTGTAAATCCCATTTTATTGGATGTGTATTACATTTGACCAGTGCATTGGCTAGCTGATGAAGGGAAACAGTCTATTTGTGAAAGTCACTACTTTTATTAAAAAAAAAAAATAAATCCACTTAACAAAAGAAAAGGCACGACAACTCAAATTAAACTATATGCTTACTTTGTCTGTGTTAAAGTCAAAGTTTCAAAATGGCTTAAGCAATAAAGGTGCTGGACTGTATTGTGTTTATCAACTTTATTGCAAGGTTTTTCATTCAGAAATCATAGACGTTTATATAGGAAATTAGGCACCTGTAGTAATGTGTAGAGAGTAACTGGGAATGTGGGAATGTCCATTAGCTCATTTAAAGGGAAAAATGCAAGTATAACTTGCCTTAAATCTAAAAGCTGTCACCTTTTTTTTTAATCTGAAAGGCGTCTGTCTAAAATGCAGCCATTTGAAGAGAAGGATAAGGCCTGTCAAGCTACTTCTGCTGGGCTGGTTGTGTTAGTGCTTCATCTGCTTTGTTTGACATCTCTAAACAACTCTAAAAATGTCGATTTTGGCATGCTCCACAAAGGAGGACTGATTGGTGGTGTTTAAGTTATTTGGGCCTTCTCTGTTTTTCCTCTGTGGCACAAAAATGTGCATTTTTTTTCTCTGCCTTTCCCCCCAACAAATGTGTGTTTTAGCCTCAAATGACCCCGGCATCTTAACATGTCAGAGTGTTAATAAAGCGCTGAGGCTGTCATAATGTGGGGTTAAATAAAGTCTTCATGAGCTGTCTATTAAGCTGATTTTTTGTTTGTCACTTTCTGTAGTTTCTTTATGGATGCAGCTTGTCTTGGTTTGTGGGCAGCCAAGCAAACGGGCTTTGTCTTTGTTCACTGCTCTGTTTAATTCTCCCCCTCATTCATTAATCATCCCTTTGACTATTTATACCAGTGGCAAGTATAGCTAACACACTTAACGTTTTCCTTTGTCTCAGTGGCACTCTTTGTGCAGGCCAGAGGAGGACTAATTATTAACTGTAAAGTGACATTAAAAACCCGTAGATAAGCATACAAATGCTGCATCCAGTGAAATGCAGCTTTTTTTTTTTTAACCTTCAACTGCTTGTGGCCAAATGAATTTTTCTTGCTCTGTATCGTTGGGACTTCACAGTAGCAGTGCCAATGTCTAGATAATTAATGAAGAAGCTCTGTTAAACCAAGAGAGTCTGCCAGTGTCGAGTTTTTTAGTTTTATCTCTGGACAGCTTAGCTGGATAGTTTGTACCTTATCAGGCAGAAGCAGAGATTTAAATTGCTGCTATTTAGTTGGAGGCAGATCCTCTTCTCTTTAAAGGTCCTGTGCCTGTGTTTATTAGTATTCTACATACACAAGTCTTGGAATGTGGTTTTTTGTTTCGATTTCTTATGACGTGAGAGTTTTTAGCGATTTTTTTTCTCCAGCTCCCTTTTATTTATTATGTTGTCCTGAAATTAGCAGTTTGATCTTTGGTTTTTTTGAAGAACTGATCACGCCTTTCTTGCTTATCTAGTCTTTCTGACCCTCTTCCTTCTGACTCATGATTTCATGATATCTGCATGACAACTATTCTGAAAAGACTTCTTTGAAAAGGTGGTGTTTAGACCTTTGAAAAGGTCCATGTTCTAGCTGTTTGAAGGAACTCAAGATGTCACAAGGTCTTTGCTGAAGTAACTTTTTTTTTTTTTTTATTTTGTTTGTACTATAGTGTCTGTTTAATTCTATCACGCTATAGGTTTGAAACAAGATTCTGTGTTTTTCTATGCCTTGAAGGTAGAGTGCTGCTCTGTGAGGTGACTTTTCTGTTGACTGGTGTTGCAATTGGAGCCTTGTGTTCATGATTCATCATCATGAGTTTAACACATAAATGAGGCCTGAAGTTACAGCTAATACTTTCAATGGGTGAAACAATATGGTCCAGTACTGATCCACTGAAGAAATGTTGAGCATTCCTAGCTGATGTCATAGATGACATTTTTCTGGCTCTCAGCATGCACAAAGATCCTACTGAGTCAACATAAAGCATAATATCCACTGAGATAGGTCTTTTGATAACAGAGCTAGGAAGAGGTTATGCTCTCTTATTCAAGCCTGTATATAAATGAATAAACCTATTAGTGCATTCTATTGTTATTGCCAAATTGAATATCTTTCAGAAAATCTCAGAGAAGTGATAATGTTGTGAGGGTATGACAGGGCAGCCTGCTTCTGGCTAACTTAGGCAGATTACAGCTCCAGCTAAAGCAGTAGAACAATCGTAACAGATTGCTTTCTGCATGCTTCAGTTAGGAAATTGGTATGCTGAATACAGAGAATCCTTACTTACGATGAAGTTGTGAGTGGTGGGAAAAATTTCTGTATGGTGATACAGTAGCTGCATAAATATCTTTGTTTTCTGTGCTATGTAACTGAATAGGTTTCAACACTTAAAAATAAACCTCTTTTAGAATGTTGTGGCATTTTTTGTTGTGTCTTGTTTGAAGTTTTTTTGTTAGTTTTTAAAGAGTTAAGATTCCTTCTGTACCTCATGCTGTTTTCTTGTTTTCACATGCACTAGCTACAACTCTCTCTCCCTCTGCATTATAAGTCAGCTTGAATGAGCTAAACAAAGTGAGTTTTGCTATGGTTTTACAAAAGAGTGTTTACTTTTCCAGAGTAAACTTCCAACATTTACATTCTTCTTATTTTGCCAGCCTGAATGCTGTTTTCATATATATATTTTAGTAGCAAGGTCCTGAAAATAAGGATTCTTATTTAAGGAAGTTTTCCTGGCATGATGAGTCAAATTTGTCTTCAGGTAGGTGAGTCTCCTGCTGCAAGGAAGCAAAGCTTATTGACTTTACATTACAGTTTTGGGTGTGTAGTTTATACAAGACTAGGCCTGTCTTTCAGGTAGACTGTCAGCAGCCCAATAACAAAAATGAGGTTTGAGTCTTTGATATTTTGATATACTAAAAGTAGGAGATAAAATCTCTGCAGAAAGAGAGGTAAATACAATTAATTAATCTAACCTGAATATATAAATATGCAGTATCTCAGCCTATGGCGTGCACAGGCAATATCTTTGAGATCATACCAACTTTGTGATAACTTGATTCATTAACAGAGAGCTGTTAGTTTTAGCAGGGCAATATTTTGAAATAATCTTACGTTTGTTTATTATTATTTTTTTTCCTCCTGGATGTCAGTACCGGAAGTTGTTTGTTGGTAACAATCTCATGGAAGTATACCATATGTTAACAGCTAGAAGACTCTTGCGAATGCTGCTGGACTTCCAGCATCTGAAGATGCTGAGATTTGATTGCAAGGAATGTGGCGATGGTCAAATGCAGATCTGATCTTCTCAGGTGGAGAAAAGCTGTAATGATTTAATAGATGAAAATGACCATATACATTGAGTTGAAGGAGAAGTATGTAATATTGAGGTTTTTTACACCTCAGATTCTACTGATGTCTTTGCTGGGTTTGCTTTTGTGTCAAGGTAGATGAAGTCTGTATTCATAGATTGATTGTGCTTATTCATTTAAATATGCTATGCAGCTATGGATCCCTTCATGTCTTATAGGCTGCATTTTCTTAGTTGTGTTTATTGTATCAACACCACTACACAATATTGGCATTTCTTTACACTGAGAAAACCGTATTGAGAGATGAGTCCATAACTCAAGTTACATCACATTGAATACTTGTTGCTGTGGTGAATAAATTTTTTAAAACATGCAATTGTTCTCATATGTCACCTTTTTCCTTAAGTGTTTCTCTCAGACATAACATTTTTCATGTTAAAATAATTTATGAAGTGTTTTTAAAAGATAAATAACAATGATTTACACAATGCCAGCAGATGCACCCTGGGCATCCTCCAACATAATCAACAGTGTCGACTTCTGTGACCCAAGGGTCACAATTTTGATCAGCTTTGCTTTACAGTTCTCTCATCCTATGGAAGTATGAGGCAACACTCACAATTAGCCAAGAGACACCAAATTACAGCTACACCAAATTACACACACATGTGCATGTAGAAGATTTAAAATGATTACAGAGTGCCAGGATTAGGAGTTCCATAGATTTTTTGGCAATGAGGTTAAAAGTGGTTTTTCATTGGAGAATTTCTTTATGTCAGACTTGAAAATACAAGGTAGTCTGGTGTTCAGGAACCGTGTGGAAAGCTAGGGGAATTCTTTCCAGTTCACATTTCTGCCTTTGACCGGTTAGGTAGCCTTGAGCAAATAATTTAATCACTGTCTACCTGTGTTTTATTTTCTTTTTTTGTCTTGTCTGCTCAGGTCTTAACTTTCAGAAGTCTAAAACTGTTTTCTATTACACTTCTGTATTCTACTAAGGAGTGTAGTCATTAGTATGACTAAACAATAATTTTATGTAAGATATTAGATCTTCCTAATTGCTATTCTAAATACTGATGACAGTTGCTTTTTCTGTGGTACTTTTTGACATGTAAGTATCTTCTAGACATCAAAACTAGAATGTTACATTTTCTTTGGTGCTTTAATGTTACAAAAAGGTATAGTCAGAAGTTTTTGTGCCTTGAAGACACTAGACTCAATGAGACTATCAAGAAAATGGCTCTAAGCATTGATATTACTTGGGGGATTCCTTTTCCCCTTTTCCCCTTTTCCCCCCGGTTGTTTTGTGGTATTTGTTTGTGTGTTTTTTGTTTTGTTGATGTTTTTAAGTTAAACTTTTTTCAAAATTTGCAAAACTGCATAGAGTGGATTGTACCTATGTACACAGGTTACCAGCTTGGATTTAACATCTTTTCCACACATCTAAATCTTTAGTACTTTGTATTCCTTCACAATTCAGGCAGCCACACAGCCTCCTATTGTGACTTTGCCTTTATGGTGTGGATATTTTTTGTTCCCTGGATGTTTAGCCCAGTTATCTTTGACAACACTAGGAACAGGACAGAATATAGAACAAATTTGAAGGTTACCATTCATGTGCACATTGCGGGGGGAGGAGAAAGTAAAGAAGCAAGAAATCTAACTACAGAGTAATTTCAGCCTTAAGATTTACTATTTGTTGAACTGAGCTCACAAACCAGCGTTTTTAAAAATGGAGAGGACTAGATGTAATTTCCCCTTTCACTTGTCACACCCAATCATAATTACTTATTTCTGCTAGTTGTGTATGGATGTTCTTGAGCTTAATTTAATACCTTGACTCTTGAAAAGATTAAATTCGGACAGAGACTTCATGACTGTCCTTGAGTTTCATTTTCTGTATTCAGTCTTGCAAATATTTCTTGTTGAATAAAAATCTTACTTTCTGGTGTTTTAAGGGTCTTTAACTCCTCTTTAAGAAGGAGTTTGTGCAAGTAACTCATGTGAGTTCAAGGAGGAATAACCTAGGCATCAATATTCTCTAGTTTATGGTAAATATCTTTCATTCAATCAGTTTGTTCATGTTTAGGAAAAGTGCGTAAATGAGACTGATAGGGGACTAGAACTCAATACATGCTAAGTGGTGCCCTGATGTTGGAAAGGACTCTGTTGTTTGTACATACATGGCAGGTAGATCTATGTCTCCTTGTAATACTGTCAGAGAAAGATAATTGTAGCTTTATTTTCAATGTATATTTTCAATGTACTTGTGTTGGGCTGCTTGTTGATGAGTATTAGAATTCTTAATTCCCGTATGTGAAGTCAGAGAAGTGAGCTGTGTAGTTTAAATGCTATTGATCTCATTTATCATTTGTGACTGCTGGGAAATTGAGAAATCTCAACAACAATGAATCCATCTGTGCAAAAGTAAAAATATTGCATTAATTCTACTTAATAGTAATAGCAGTTACTTCAATTTTATTATAAAGTTCCAATATGTGAATCTGGATTTAATAATGAATAACTATTTTAAAGCCTATTGAATGAAAGTGCATTTCTAGAACTGAAGACAATTCCCTATTCAAGTTTTTGGTCAGGAGGGAAGAAGAAAAGTGCTCTTGGTCAAGAGAAGTAAGTGATATATCTGAAAAGCATTGAATACATTACTTTTTAATTATAGAAAGATGGAAAACGTAGTAAGTGTGGTGAGCTGCACATCAGAAGGATCTACTTTTTAAAAAGCTTTGTGTGAGCTAAGATTATGTGTGTAAATTGGGTATTCTTCAGAAGAAAAAGTATTGGCCTAACTTGCTTGATCTTCTGTCAGTCACCAGAGAAAAAGACAAATGTCTAGATCTTAACCTGGGACAGAGTGAGGACTCCTGTATTTCTATATGCACTGCATAAAGAAGCAGATACCTGTTACTCCAAATGGAGACCTCTAAATAGTGACTGAGAACCCCAGCAAAACTAGCAACTTATTTTTTAGGTTTTACAGCCTGCAATTATCAGCACAATATACAATTGTGATTTTTAATCTCTCCTTCAGGCTTAACTTTCCAAACAATAGAAATTGCTGCTTGCAACTTCCTTTCTTTCTATATTGTCCATTTCTCATTCCTGGCTTTTTAGCCAAGATTGCATACAAATAATTTCTGTTTACATGCTACAATATCTCATATATGCATGAAAGACCTTACCTAATAACCCACCTTGCATGAGAATGAAACCTTGCATTTTATCCAGCGTAAACTGCATAACACCTTATTACTACTACTATTAGTAATGATAACTGTAGTAATATTAATGTTATTCTGTTCTTCTAAACTTTGGTCATGCAGAGTGTGTTTGTATAATATTTTTTTCACATTCTGCATAATCCTAGTGCAGAGATCAGTTCTAAATGGAAAGCCTTGTAACATGATGCTTCCTGATGCACACAGAGGTATTAAAACTTGAATCCCCAAGGAATCTAGAACTAATGGGAATCTATATCTAATGGGAAGTCTGGCATATAGACAACAATCATTCATGTATCATTGCTGGTCAAACACCACTGAGTGTTACCATCCCTGGGTATATACATAACAATTATACATATAACATTATCACCTCCAACAATTTTCCCTGCTTGTACCTTTTTTTTTTCTTAATAAGATGAATATGAATGTCATCACTACCATGTTGGCAGTGTTAAAAACATCCTTGGTCACAAAAATGAGTGGAGTTTGTAATATAAAGGATGAATAAATTACTTTGACATTGTATCATATCAGGTTTTCCAGTTTTGCTGCTTAATTGCTTGTCTTCACTCAGAAGGAGAGAGGGGGAAAAAAAGTCTTTATTAGCCCTTCACTGTATTTTCCCATTGCAGGGGATGGTAGAGGCTAGAAATTGTAGAGGAAAGGACTGGCCACTGATAATTTGTTATCAAAACTACGGTGAGAAATATTATTCTGTAGCAGCCAACAGGCTTCACCTGGTGTCTCTTTTCACGAGCCCCAAAAGACATATCTTTAAGGGAGAATGCTTTTAGCTGGTACAGATTGAACATCTTCATCAGCAGTGCGAGTGGAAGCCTATTCTGTAATTGAGAGGCATGTGGCTCTGTCAGCAGGTGATGGCAGACAGACACACCTGAATGACAGTGTGACAAGGAGCAGAGACAGGGGGCCCTATCTAGCCACTCTTACCGCCGGAGTGATGAGCTCACGGGAACACAGTCTGTGAATTATCAGCGGGCCAGAATGAGATGAGGCTTAGGGAGGACTGCCAGACAGTTTGCAATGTGCTACACATTTCTTTCAGCAGTTACTATTTTGCTATGCATAGCCCCTTGCTATTAAGCAGACAGAACAGCTCATATCCTGTGGACGGATGATAGATATGTCATATCACTGAAAAATTGTTTGTCTTCCACAGGTGTATGGGATGCCTTCTAAAGGAGACAGAGCACATGACACTTTTCAACACTCTTTTCAATACTGATTTGGCATTCAGGGTCTATCAAAGGAGAAATCTTTCACATGCAATTATGACAGAAAATAAAGGTGATGAAGTGTTGTATACAAAGAATAGAGAGAGATCAAAGGACTGTAATGAAAACTGATTACAATAAAAGAGCTGCTTCAACCCTGAGAACTCCACAGAACTGCTTGGGGCATGACAACACACACACTTGCATGCACAAAGGAGAAGCTGTAGATAAAATCACAGACACTAATTCATAGGAATAAATGAGGAAAACTGTACACAGCTGCTTGCTTGGATATCATATGGCATTATTAAGGCACTAAAGTGCTGTGAAGCCACCATTTCAACTTGGGAGAGTCTGACTGGATCCTTATGTAAAGACTTTGTTATCGTAGTAAGGGCATAATGTGAAAGTTTTGTAAAGTTGTAACTTCTGATAAGATTGTAGGATAGAAGGCTGTTTTCAATTCTTCTATTGTTTTCTTGATTAATCTCCTGGGGATCACACACAGAATAAGTCACTCATTTAAGTTTAAATATTAGCAAGGAGACTGTTTAGTACTGCTAGTTGCATAGAAATGAAGAAATTAATCAAGTTTAGTCATCTATCCTTTTGACTTCTGTTCTGATTTAAAGCCTATTCAAATGAATTTTCATTGACTTCACTGTGTCTTTCCCAAATTCCTCAGTTGAGTGTTGAAGCCATTAACTGGCCAGTTTCAGTTAAGTGCCAAGCAATTTTGTTTGCTATCAAATTTAGGGAACTTTATGCTAAGCACTTTTCACATGGCTCAAAAAGTCTTGTGCAATTGAGTACTTAACAGATTTTTTTTTTTTAAATATATATATATACATGTATTATTTAACAACTTGCCAAAGTCTTTGTAGTGAAAGACCTATCATTTTACAAAAAGTAAAGAACTGACACTCTTTTGCAACTGTGTTGTTTCAAATTTTTATGTTCTGCCAAGATTTCTCATAAATAGTGAGCTTAGCTTCAAACCCAGAAGGAAGAAGCATTTTTGAAAACTCTACAGAGCTTACTTTTTTGCCCACTTATATTCTGAATGAATGATTTCATTTTTAGTCCCAAAGCACAGAGAGTGTTACCTAGAGCAATATTGACTCAAAACATTTTTGCTAAGAGTTTTATAAGTGATTTAGCTCCTTTACTTGTGTGAAACAAGAACATTTCATTGTTTGAAAACTCAACTACAAAACTAGAAACGTTGCCCACAATACTGAAGAAATTTTAACTAAATCCAGAAAAGCAGCTTACCAGTCCTAATGTCATTCAAAAGTCTGGTTTCTCTTCCCAAAATTCTATTCTGTCTCCATGAACATAAGGCTTACTACTACTTATAGCAATGTATTTTGACCTCCAGTTAGTATTTTACAAATACTGTCTTGCACAATAAGCAAAACTACTGCTTTTTCTCAGCATTTATAGCATTCAAAAATAAGTAAGGGCATTGTAAGTACTATGGTGCATCCCAGAATGAACATCCAAAATGTAATTAGAAAGTTGCTTGTGTAAAGTGGTAAAACAGACTACAAAATTTCTGTTGCATTAGACACCTACTCTAGTTGTGTTCCAATGAATGCTGGTCATACCAGAGATTTTTCTTTTTTTTTTTTCCCCCAGTTTATTTCTTACTGTTAAATGCAACTGTTAGAATACTAGACATAAGGTCTGTTTATTGTAGTTTCTGTCTTTCTCAGGCAGCATTCTTTTCTTTGTAATGTTGCGGAAGTCAAGAACACCTCTCTCCAGAGAGGTCACTTTTAAAAGAGGTGACCCTTGATAGTAAGAGTGTCTTTAAAAGTGATGGCAAAAACAAGCCCAGCCTAAAACATGCTAGAACACTTCGATAAATTCTTTTTGCTTCTAAGTTATTCTGAACAGAATGATTGCAAGGTGATTCCCTCTTTCTCTGTTGGTTAACTGAATAACTTTCTCTCGCTAACGATGACCGCAGCCATCTTATGTTAATATCATAAGCCCATGTACCCCTGGCTATGGAGAATGTCTGTGTCTGCTGCATCAGGCATTTTAAGTTTTATTATTGTACATTTTTGGCAAAGCTTTCAATACCATTTAAACTCATGTTCTTAATTTCAAACAAGAAAAATGCACATAATTGATAAATGGACCAGGCTGATTGGAATGAGTTTTAAGGCATTTCATTTGATACAATGGTCACGCTTTTAAGGATAGTTATTTAAAATCACCAAAAACATAATAACAGCTAATGTTCCAGAGAAAAGGGCACAGCAGGCTAGCATTATCTTAATTTTTGTTGCCCTTTTCATGACCACGATATTAATATTTCAAACTGAGTAACATTTGGTTCACAAGAGATTTACAGTACAGATCGTCAGAAAGTGGAGATAGTGCAGATTTAAACAAATTGACCTCCATGAGATTAGCTGGCTAAGCTTTGATTTAGTCTTGTGAGAGAGAAGGCACCTCTAAATTTTTAAAGGCAGAACTCCACTTATTTTGCATCTGAAAAGCACTTTTTTTTTTTACAACCTAAATCTGCAAATGCAGGTGCTACTGAGTTTTCATGGTGAAATAATTTGGAACAGATTTCTAAGTATTGTATACAGTAAGCAAGCAGTGTAAAGTATGTCTAGGAAAGTACACATGAATGTTCGGGGGTGTGTCTGTGTTTCTCTTCATTTAAACTGCATAAAATATTTCTGCCATTGTCAAATGCTATTAATCTGAAAAAATGCTTTTGTCACCTGTACGTGCAACAAAATTTTTGGAATCTGGACAATCAATATTATTCACAGAACAAACTAATCCACATTTCTTTAAGATACTGCTTCTACTGCTTAGAACACTGGAAGTTGCAATGCTAGCAAAAATTGGCACTCAAAGTGTTTAGAATTTCCTATATCTTTAAAATATATCTTTTTTTAAGTCATGAAAAAAAATGTTGGCTGTCTAATGTACTTCTTGAGAGGGAGATCTATTGATGTTTTTCATAATTGTATATATAGAACCAGCACAATAAATAGCAGAGAAATCTTGTGAATTAGTTGTGCTTTTAGTCACTCTTTTATGTTCCTAGCAAATTATAATACTTGCACTAAAATGAAATTTCCATAACAGAGAAAATAAAGAGCACTAATTGATTGTTAGGTGTCTGTCCACAGAGAAAAGGTCTTCTTGAATTGTCTGCATCATGTGGTAATAGTTTGAAAATCAGTGAGTTGTTTGTTGAAATCTCTAAGTAGCCTGTGCAGATCCATTCCAAAGTGAATAACTTACAACTTAATACATATGCAATCTTTGTTTACATTGTTCACTAACTTCAAAAATAACTTCATCTTTATATGGAAAACAAAATGTGTTCAGAAAGCAATTTAATTAATTATTATGCACTAAAGTTCACTAATGTTAATAGATTTAGAATAATGGTCAGATTTTATTAAAAAGATGACTTTTAAAAATAACCTTCGTGATCTTTGACAGTGGTGGAGAGATGCAGTGAATAATTCTGGGGCTATCATAACATAATAACATGCTCCTGTGTATTTTAAAGCTGCTAAATTAAGTTTTAAATTACATCTGCTTTCAGGTATGAGGAGAGCTAAAGCACCTGAAGGCGCTTCTTCAGCCCTGTTTACAGCTGCACTTTTTTTGGAACCAGCTGATCTGGGACCATCTACACCAATTTATGCTACCATAGCACTCTAATGTAGCCTTATCCGCTCAGTGAAGCTCCATTTTCGATTTATTTTAGTGGAGTTAACACAAAATATGCCAAATACTCTATTGGAGCCTTTATAGTAAATGTGAACTTTCTGCTAGATTTTGCATGTGCTAGTGTGGTACTGTTCCCTGACAACCCATTTATACTTCCCTGACAAATTCTTTTTAGTTAAAATTTTCTATTTTTGTGTTTATTTTTTTTGGCATGTGAAGACAAAATAGGAATCCTTTTTGCGGTGAGATTGTTTAAGATTTCTTTTACGCTCATCCCTTCAAAATTGTCAAAATGCATAACTGAAGTTCACAAGCTAAACATTCCTCATGCTATTTCTCAGGAGCTTAATGTCTGTACCAATTTTGGAAAAGGGCTTTGTGGCAGAAGGAGAAATAGTTATTTATAAAGGCAGAGTATGAAATGCCCTCCAAGTATATTTATGTAGAGTGTTAGCTGTGTAGTAACTGTATATTGTCAGCTTTTAAAAGTTTTATTTATTGTCTTCTGCAATGCCATATTGCATTTATTTTGGATGTGCCACTCTGTAATTGTAAACAATGTAAAGTATGCTTGACCTGTAGAAAATACTCAGAAAAACATGGACTGTGAGGGTCCAGTGGACCAAAGCTTTAGGAGGACTTTTGACTTGGGAAATATCGGTCTTTATCTGTTGAAGATAATGCCATTTGTGGATGATTGTAGAGATGCCCAAAATTCCTTCCCAACCACATGCTGTAGTTGATTTGGCTCTTTTGCTAAAGCAGCAGCATAAGAGTTGCTGAAGTGAAGGGAAAGTGCGGTAGTGCAAAAAGCAGCCTCGTTTGAGAAACTGAGATCAAAGGATCCCCTGTGGCTTCTAATCCTGGCTCTGACTTCAACTTCCAGTTAATTAGAGTCAAATCACTGAGGCCTACATTTTAAAGTGTCTGCTAATTTTGGTGAGATAATTTTTGACTACCTGACTTTGAGCTTTTATGGGGGTTATTTTTCTTTCTTTGTGTATCTGTATCTTTTGTGAACTACATGGAATTATGGATACTCAGAACCTTTAAAAATCCAGTAGTATCTTATTTCACATTAGGCTGAGGACTGAAGTGCTCTAAACCTATGGACTTGTTAAAGCCAGATGTCTCTTCTCTTAATTCTCCAAAGTGTGGGCAATATATTAGATATATCAGAAGATTCTGTTACTATCTATAAAGGAGTAGACAATATGTTCAATTCAAGGGAATCCATAAATAACTGATTGAACTGTTACTTAAATACACAGTTTTTGTTATTATTGTTTTTTAAGTGTTGGGGTTTTTTTTTGGTGGTTTTTTTTTTTTTTTTTTTGTAAAGCAAGCACTGGGTGAAGGTCCTAGTTCAGTTTCTAGGGCCAACATATGTTTTCATAGACATATTATGTTTTTATAGTTGCAGCCTACAGAACTGTTTATTTAACTTTGGAGAAACTCACCTCTTGCCTTTGCAGTGTAATCACAATTAGTTATGCTTAGAGGGACAATTTTTTTGTTGTTTAAAGAATAATCAATCATGATAAGGCCAGACTTGTCTGGATCTATATTATTGTACAATAGAACCACAGTATACTATGTTGACATATGTTTGTATACTGCATGGTCTATGCCTAATGACTTTCATGCAGGAAAGTATAAAAAGAAAATTTACTGCTCAGGAGTAAATCTAACTTGAGGGTAAGTTATATTCTAAGTATGCAATGTAGACGAGATATGATATCCTTAATTTTGATGTTGTCTGAATTTATATTCTCATTAATGAAAGTTTGGGCACACAGAAAGGGAATAGAGGTCTATAAAGACACCAAGTTGCTTCTGCTCTCCTTATGTATTTGTAAGGGTTATTCCAGTACAGACCTCATGTATATCTACTTCCATGAACAATATCTGCACTCTGAAGGCTTTAAAAAGTCAGTTTTGTTTCTAATTAAATTTCTAACCATTTAACATGTTTAGGCTCCTAGTTTACCCTAAAAAAAAAAAAAAAAAAAAAAAAAAGGTATATGGCCTCCTGACTGCCAGGAATACTAAAATATATACAATGTAATAATACCAATGGCTCCTATGTAGTATGACTTATTAGAATGGAATTTATTGGCAACTTCAGAAAATATGTTGTTTTATCTTATGCTCTGTATAGCTTTTGCAAAAACAATGTGCATATTGTTAAATATACCTGCAGATAATGTGATATTTCTTAAACAGATGACTATTGTTTTCTCATTTACCATATCCAGGAGAAATTTTATATATAAAAAATAATCTGTAGCCTGAGGTGTGGAATATTGTCTTAATTAAAAGACTGAGGCTGTTTTAATTGTGAGTCAGATGGGCATGACAGACTTCTGGCACAGTCATCTTCAGCCACTGAAAAGGTGTTACTAGATCTTCACTCCCATGTAACGCAGGCCAGACCTGGAGTAGGGATGCTTCTTTAAGTGCCCAGACAGCACAGTCCTATTTATTTTTTTTGTTTCTTTGTTTGTTTATTTTTTGTTTTTTGCAGTTGGTCTTGAGAACATAGTATCCCTTGTGCTGCTGTTAGTAGGGCCTTCAGTGTATGTATTTTTCTTATTATTTAGTTGAAATATCACTCCAAACGAGTGAAGGTTGATCATTTCCTGGACTAATTCAAAACAATAATTTTTTCCTTTGCAAAATATCTAGATATATCGGAAAATCCCACTGACAATTATCAAAACTCTGAAAATCCAGAAGTCTTTCGTAACATGAAAAGAGAAGTGCAATAACCTCGCTAAAAATCAGGTTGCAGGAATTTTCGGTCATCTCAGAAGTACCTAATTTTCAGAAGTGCAGCCCAGCAGCACAGCTTAGTTTATTTCTGTCTTGGGTATTGCAATCTACATTTATAGGGAAACAAAGTGGTAGTTTTCACTTTTTGTTGCAGCATGGCTGATTCATTGAGGTATTAGAAGTGGTTAATGACTATCAAGGTACCAACATTTTGTGGTTGGAATGTAGAAGTAAGCAGTTGGCAATTGGTAGCTCAAATGTTTTATTGCAACCTGTATAGTTTAAATAGAATCACCTGTTTCTGTCAAGTAAACACCAGCATTTTATTTTACTCAAATACAGAACTCTTGGTCAGTACAAAAGTTACTTTTCTGCATGAACAGGGTATGAAAGATTTCTTAGCTTTTAAATGCAGCTGTCTATTGCATCCTTTCTAGAGTGAGTTGTTGTCATAAAAAGTTAAAGCGCATTTGAAGACCATCCTGGAAAAGGGCTGTACTGATCTCTGTCAGATCAAAAAAGCAGAAACAGAACTCAGAAACTCAATAAAAATCTTAAAGACCTGTGTAGAGTACAGGGCTGGGTTTCTGGCATAGCTCCATTAAGAGTTGGACTGCATCTTTTCACAGTTTCTGAGTGACTGGACTGAATGAAGAACACCACATGTGGTAGGAGCTCTGGCTATGGTGCAAAGGATTCAAAACTCTGAGCAATTTTAGTTCTGTAGCAAATCTGCATGGGACAAGTGTGTGTGTGTGTGATGTGGATCAGTGTTAGCATGTTTTTTTCTTAAGAAATGATGGTTGCCTTACATTCAAAGCTGTCTTGTGTTCAGACTGATCAAACACACTCTCTCGCTTTTTCTGTCGTTTTGTTCTCCACCAGAGAAGGAGGTGAAGGTCACTGAGCTTTTCAGTCTGGTACTCAACTGGTTGATTCTTTGTGGTCCAGGACAAAAAAAAAAAGACTTGACGCTTCAAAACCAACTTTCTGGGTAACCTCCACATGTGGTTTCCAAAACATGCTTGTGCATCCTGTGAACTGGAGAGGATGTTTAATAGGTTTTTTGTCTGTGTGTTGATGATAAAGCTTAATTAATTTATAACTTTGCCTCAATTTTACATTGATTGTTGAAAACTGTGCTAGTGATAATGGAGCTCCATATCTTGCTTTTTTGTGCTCCAAGAAAGGAAGCCTTGGAGACTTCAGGACAGTAACATCCTTCCATACAGATGTGCTTCTGCTGGGAGAAGGAGTTTCCAGAGTGCTTTTGAAAAAGTCAGCCCTTACTTTACTGATAGCATGTGGATATGCTACTATTCTACACCCCATATACACTCGCAAACCTTCTTTGGAGCTGCTGTAATCAGCCCTTTTGTTTCAGAACAAATGCCTTCAAGCAGTTAAGTTTATGGGAGACTTTACTCCCTGTTTGTATGAACACAGCGACAGATAGAAGCCGGTTTAAAGTCCAGAAGTTCTACAGTCAAAACCATAGTATTTATTTGCCATCGCACAATCTCCTGGCAGCACAGAACTGAATCCTGAAATACTTGCTGCCGATTCAAAACATGTGCTCATTTTGCTGAAGTTCCAGTATGTTTATAATGAAGGTAGAAAGAATCTTTTCTCAGTTTTTAGTTCAGCTGGCTCACTAGGATTGCTTGAGCTGTAGGCAAAGTAGTTACTTGCCTAGAGAAGCAGACAAATTGGGAAGGTAAAATCATGACTTTAGGTGTGTGTGAGCCAGGCACCCTCTCTTTATTAACGTTCTTCTCTGTGCCACAGATATTAACTGCTTTCTCTCTCAGGTTATCTCACTGATTGGCATAATCTGGATAAATTTCTAGCAGCTTTTCTCAACTAGTATTTAGATCAAACGTTGTTGATTATGGTTCAGATGCAAAGAATGGTATACATGTCAAAAGGTTTGTCCGGTTTTCAATAACTATATGCCTCTGTCTAAGAAGTTATTACCTCTACCATCTTTTTCTCTGCAGATAGTGTTTTCTTGCTTATTGTGTATCCTTCAGTTTACAACAACTCAGTTACCTCCTGATATAATGGCAACCTTGAAAAGGTGGGGTTCATCTTTTTTGCTGGATTGATTTCCTGTGCTGCTGTCTATTTGAAAGCAGTTTCCTTCGTTTTAGGTTTGCTGTGAAAGCTTTGCTACCTAGTAGTTTTTGCCTGCTAGGGAATATGAGGACAAGAATTTAGTGTTCCTAAATCAAAGTGTGGTGCCCTTGGGCATAAGGTGCTTTGAGTAATTAGAAACAAAAGTAAATTTTACTAAGGTTTTTTTGTCTAGGTAACAACTGCCTTGTTTGGTTGAATTACTAACTATTGCCAGTTTATCTTCCTGGATTTACACTGCTGAGCCATTTGTGTTTTAGGAGCTTCACATTTTCTGGACTGTTATGACTTTATATATATAATCTTGTTGCAGTCCTGAGTGGCTATTTACACCAAGGTTTCCATAAAATTTCTCCTTGGTGAAGCAATGCTATGGATAGCAACGATGAGAGTAGTAGTATAGAAAAGGCATCAGCATTTTTACCATTGTGTTGTCTACGGTTTCTCAGACTGAGCTCAAAGTGGTAATATTCTGGCAGTTGCTGGTGTCTTATTTTAATATCCACACCGTTGTTCCTGTTGGGAGTGGTACATTGGTGGGAAATTTCAAAGGAAGGACTGTTGTAAGCAAGCTAGAGAATGCGTATTGTCAGTCTTCAGAATAGTGAAGACAGTACCGCTAAAGAGAATAACTCCTAATTTTAAGGACAGTGCAACAAGTTTATATCCTTAAAAGAGAAAATTTAAATGTTTATGTTCTTTGAGTAGTTGCCGGAGCAAACCATGAAATCCACATCCACTGTTCCTTCCACGCATTCACACTAGTAGCAGCCTACTCAAGTGTTCGAAGTCTGATCCACCTTTTTTAAGGTATGCAGAAGAGGGAAAAGGTAGGTATTTTTCCAGTCAGGCAAGCGACCACTATTTGGATTTACTGACAAATATGATTGGGCTTTTTAGTATCCATAAATGTAACCTAAATGTAAAGGACTGGCTTATTAAAGCAATTCTTGAGTATTTGTAGACATTGGTGGAACTATTAAAGGGTGGCAAAAGATGCAGTTAATTGGTAATGATTAAAGCTGTCTGAAACTCGATTCCCTGAGCTTTTAGAACACATAATTGTTCTATGTAATCCAGAGCGGCACTACTCTTTCATCTATATGAAGAGATCAGAAAAGAGATTTACAGCTTAGGTTGCCCCAAGCCACACATAGCTGACTTAATTTTCCTTTCCAAGGGAATTTAAAGATTGTTGTTGTGACTGGTTCTTGGTGGATTATGTGTTATTTTGAGGTCACCTGTGAGTTTTTGTTAAATGATTGATTGACTGAAATTTATTATTCTGTCAGGACTGTAATGGAGGTAAGATCAGGGACACTGATAAATAAAAAAGCTGTACAAAAGCTGAAGCAATTCTTATAAATGAACTTATGTCTTTTTCAATTTAAATAAATCAGTCAGAATACATATATCCTTTATGGTGTTTTGTGTTCTTATATTTTTCCCTGCATAGCCAGAATGTTTTTTCTTGGGGGTTCTCTAGCTTTGAAGAGAAGCATCTGCCTGCTTACAGTGTAATAGTACTTAGCAGTTAAATGTGTTCTCTGATGTATACTAAACTTTTTTTTTTTTTCCTCAGATAAACCCTTTTGTTCTCAGTCATAGACTAATTTCAATTAAAGTTATGGATTAAGTGAACAAAGTGCAGACAAAGCATCCAAGATTAGCAATTGATTTAACACTAGAAGTGAAACTGGAAAAGTAGAAACCTTGTATGAGTTATATTTGTTGGACATTTAAAAATGAAAGAGAGGAGACAGACAAGGAGGGACCTTTCAGCTGCTTATGCTTGTCTAAAATATTTCTGGTCAACTGACCTCTTTTAAATGTGTGGCAAGGCCAAAGTATTTTTGCTGGGTGTTGAAGGAGGTGGGAGTTTGTACTGTATGGGAGAAAGGAGTGTTCTGTGTTTTGCAGGTGTACAGTTTTGACACTGGATGACATGTGCAGAGGGGCTACCTGCTATTAGTTTTTACTCTTGAATTGTGTCGGTGATAGCTAAGGTTTTGGATGAGAATCAGTTTTAATTTCACTGTGGAATGCAAAGCGGTGATTTAAAGGCAGGTTGAAGTTGTTCACCTAAGGCCTTTAGGCCTTTTGGGACATTCTGGTCAATGTAAAATTGTTCTCTTCTAAACATTTTTTTTTTCTTTTGAAAGTAATGGAAAGGACATTTTGAAGTGTGCTGCTATATATCTTCCTTTATTTGAAGGTTCTAATTAAACAAGCAGTCATGTTCTCTTCAGGAGGAATGATATCAAGAACCATGCCTGTCTTTGTGAGCTTGGGTTCTGTGGCTGGTTTATAGATAAATTTATTAAATCTTCCCATTTTGTCCAGTTTTTTGCTAGTTTACAGTAACAACTAAACCTAACAAAATCCTTTAATATCCTGTATATACCACTGAAAGTGTTGAAGTGTTAGTGAATCAGTGAGTTCATCAGATGTACCTATTTTACTGATTACTGACTGTTCTCTTTTGACTAACAGTGTGAGATAGGAGGTCCCCAGAAGTGTATATCCATTTTAGTAACATATATTGAAAAGAAGCTATGTTAACAGTACACAGGCGCTACCATGATGGCAGATGATCACATATGTGTTATCTCTCTTAATAAACCTGTTTTGCAGCTGCAAAAACAAAAGTTTAAAGGGTAATAAAATGTTTTCTTGTGCAAGTCAGTGTGTTTTTATGATTAGAGTGTGACCCGCTTTCCCCTTGAGAGTCTCAGTGTATGTGTGGGCAACGGTTCACTGAACACAGTAGTAATCTTTCTCATACTTGTGTGTAGAAGATGCCAGACTTTTCTTCAGTTCATACACCAACAGTAGGTGAAAAGAGATGATTCATATCTTGGTTTCTTAAGACAAAGAGGCCTTTGTATAATGTAATTTTTTTTTTCTCTTTTTGTCTGTTCAATTCATCCTTATGCCAGCTTTTTGATGTTCATGAAGTAATAGTTCAAATGGCATTTAGAGGAAAAGATCTGATGCGTTGAACAGATCTGTTCCATGTGATCTTGAATTAGATCTGCACAGAATACAACACTCTGAAAATGTAATAAATACTTTCGATGTGAGATTAGTGATTTATTGTATACCTTTTCCCTTGAATTAGTATGTAAGTTTTGGCCATATTACTATAATCCTTTCTTTGTTGTATAGTCTTTAAAAAAGAAAAAAGTTGATACAGTTTGACACTATTGAAAAAAATCAATATTTTATAAATCAGTTGTAGTCTTACATATTTTAATAGTATTAAATAGTTGTGTGGTAGTTAACCTTAGTTAGGCAACCTCCAAAAATTGTTTCTGCAAATTACATTCATTGACAGAATCATAAATGGAACAATAATTTTGTCCAGTTTATGTTCAACCTAAATGGAATTGATATGTGTACATAACTATTTTTGAATGTATGTTAATGGAAAAGGGCTCCTCATTTTGAAAAACAAGCATAAAAACTGAGTGTAAATTCCCTACTCTTTCTGAGTCACAATTTGGAACTTAAATTTAAAAGCAAATTAAATACTGTGTAAAATGTTTAACAATGGTGTTTGCTCTCTAATGTTATTGCTGCTCAGCATGTCTTATAAAAAGCCTTGTAGACTGCTCATTGTCAGTCTTAGATACATTGCATAAATATTTAGCCATAGATAAGACTCTTTTTCTTGAAATCCAATGTGTGTCTGGGTTACATCAGCAATATTTTAAGTTTGCTTTATTTTTAAATATAAACTGGAAACAGTGAGAGACACTTCTGAAATTTTAAACACAGAAATAACATTTTAATTTTTAAATACATTAATTGTGTTTGTGAAGAGAGGCCTCAGTCTTGGCCTCGTTTGCAGTTCCGGCAGCTATTTCTTATATATTATTTTATTTGCACTGCGTTATTTACACAGGGTTTTTTTGTTTTTGTAGATTCTGTTATAACTAATATCTTGTAAAGAACTGATCTGATTTGAATATGCCATCAGAAAATTGGTGTTGGAGAATTTGCAGATGCGTTAGGTAGTGGAGGTGGATGTGTGGTTAGTTCAGCGTTAACCAAGAAGTGGTTCAGATGTTTGCCTTGCGCAGTCTGTTTATGTTATCAGATCCCAGCCAGTTCCAGACCAGAGACACAAAGAAACTCCTCAGAGGACAGTTATTGAAATTGCCTGCCCCTGGGTAAAGTTTCTACTTAACCTCATCAGTTAGTTGTTGACTGATGCATAAAAGCTTATGTTCCCGTGGAGTCTGATCTAACTGTGCATGTATTCAAGTCTGTTGGGATAGATGGAAATGAATGATGTACTCAGCATTTGAATCTGTAAAAAAGACCATAGTTTAACAGTAATTTGATAGAAAGGAACAAGTGTTAAGAGTCCCCATTAAAACTAATACGCTTAGAGAAAAAAATATTACAGGTTTTCAGAATCTTGTGTCATTCTCAGGCATCTGTCTGTTGTTTAGTGATACTTAACAAGATTTGAAAACCAATTGTATCACCTTCTAGGGAACAAAATAGATTTTGTTTCAGTTTTTTACCTTCACGTAGGTAGGTATGAACTTTCTGGGACAATTCAATGCAGATGTGACAAATATATTTCTTGATCTTAAAATTTACTCAGTTGAAGCTCCGGGGTTTTTCATAATTGAGCGAATGGCTCACCTCAAAACTTCAGAGTGATCTTATGCCTCTTAAACAAATTCCAGAGATATTATGTTTTCAAGATGTCATGTTGAGCATCTGAAATTAGAACTTGGACATGTATCTATTATAAGACCCTTGCAATTCCTATGCTTACCTCTTAATTTTAATCTGTTTTCTCAGTTCTGTGTCCTGGAATTTTTGCTATGGGTTTAGTCATAACTTCTCAATCTGGAGCTGTAAATCTGTCATTCTTTGAAATAAGACCAAGGTGCTGTTATAAAACAGCAAAAACTTTGATGCAAGAGAAACCAGTTTAATGTTCATTGATTCTTTAAAGAAATGCAGCTATTCAAAATGCAGAAACAAACGTGTACAAAATCTGAAGAATAAGCATGAAAGTTAGAGGACTGTTTTGTGAATCAACCTCTTGTTTTAATGCCTGCTTGGTAGATAAGTATGACTTGTTTCCTGTTGACTTTAATAAAACTTTTTCAAAGATCTTGCTAAGTAAACCAGGATAGGAAATCTGTTTTAATATCACTGACATGTTTCACTATAGAAAAATGCCATCTAGCTTGTCAGTGAGAAGATACTAAATATATTCCTGTGATGTCAATTAGTGAATTAGTGTTTTGCTCAGGAAACCTTATGATCTGTGCCCTGAGGTTTAAATTACAAGAGTTACTCAAGTGGTAGATGTGGTTAAGAGTGTTAACAAAGTGTGGCTTCAGGGCGAGTACAGCTGATGCAGCAAACAAAAATTACCAGTTGCAAAGATCTGTGTTCTGTCTTTCTGTATGATTTGTCCTTCTTCCCTTCCTCTCCTCTTGCCCCCTCAAAATACAGAAGCTGGTCCACAGTATGTTTTCATAATGCCTCAAGAATTTTTTTTTACTATTCATCTTTAGTTTAATTGAAAATTACAGAGAAGTATTAGACACCCATTTATAAAGAAGAGTCATGAGATCTATCCAGTGGATGAAAAAGTTCATGGAAGTACTGTTGATGTTCTCCAAATGTCTAGATTTGGATCTGTGTCTATTTGCTTCCAAAAATCTTTTTCTTGGGTTTTCTATCATCAAACAAATATAGGATTTTCCTGCATTGCTTGGTAGTTATACACTCACATTCATTCCTAATGCTTTTTGTTTTTTTCTTAAGTTTTAGTCCACAAAGTTAAAGCACCATATTTTTGCATGTGCTATTTGGCCATTTTGTATATAAAAATTTCATACTAGGATCTTGGTATCTGTTAGGCATGAGCAATAAAGGCAAAATAAAATGTTTCACATCAGTGTTTGCTAAGAGATGAGAGATTTATATTGCCATGTGACTTATGAAAATAAAAAAAGTGAGGTTTGTGAAGTTGAAGATTTAAAAGCTCTATAAGAAAGACTTCTGGGAGAACAAGACTTGCATCTTCTAAGGATACCAGGCATTCGCCATAAGAAGCAGAATGGTACTAACACATCTGAAGTTAATGAACTAAAGTATGTATTCTTTTTTGAAAATGTGACCCATATGGGTCATGGTTGAAATGTTTAATTGTTTTTTTTTGAATTTGATCTATGTTGACTATTAAAAAACAAAATCCTCAAAACAACAAAAAAAATGTGTGTGGCTGAACAGAGAGAAAATCTCTTTATATTTTGTAGTGCTGCACTCACTGTTGGTTAGGTGGGACTATCTGGAATTAGTGAGAGATCGGTTCTTGCTTGAAAACAACTGAGCTTGGTCACCAGAAAACCCATCCAAGCATAAGCTGAAGCAGGCGAGGAGCAAAAGAACCAGCAAACAGGAATTTTGCAGCAGGAATAAAAGCATGGGAGGCTGTCAGAAGGAACAAACAAAAAGCCAGCTTTTGTAAGTGATGGAAAGAAGGAGTCTTCTCCTGAGAGAGGAAATTGTTTGGCCTAGAGAACCATTGATGCTGCTGTTCTTGAGAATAAGAAAGGAGAGAGACCTCACTCTGTAGAGACCATGTGAGTCCAGGATAAAAAGGAATCAAGATCCATTGGGCTGGAGGTGGGGGAACTTCTTTAACAGTGAATTAAGATTATAATTCTGAATGCCATGTATTATCTTTTAAAGATATTTACAATATAGTGACTCATTGACAGGCTTACAGTATTTATATGTTGAATTATTCAAGGCTATTGAGGAACCAGTGGTAAAATATGGCAATGGGTTTAGATAACCCTGCAAAAACTGTTCATCCTGTTTGGAAATACTTGTAGCCTGTTAAAGAGAAGTTGTGTTGGATGAGAATGACTAACTTGTTGAAACATTTTCTCCAAACAGGTGGTCGTCTTCTGCTTTTGCGTCCTTCTAGCTGGAAGGATGTCTAGCGTGGGAAATCTGTAACTTTGGGCAAGAAGGAGCAGCAAAGTGATAATCTGCCAATCTTACAACATGCACAGAATGTTTCTCTTCCCCTATAGGAAGACTCTTCTTAGCACAGGATAAACATGCTTCTCTCCCTCTTCTGTTGCATTCTTACTTAGGTAGCTACTGTGAGCACCACAGCTTGAGATGCACATGAAATCTGAGACCTTATTTGCTGTAATGTTTACAATTTGACAACCCTTAATGTTTCTGTAATGCAGGTGTAACAAGGGAGTGAACTGTGGTCATCAGTCTAAGTCACTGGTCCCAAGTATTTCAAGGGACAAAACTCACTGATGCCACAGAATATTCATCAGTGGCATAATGAGATTACAGGCTTCATGTTCTGCCCAGTAACTCAGGAGCAACTCCACACCCATACTGGGAATGACAAGACAGGTGCATTTAGAGAATTAACAGAAAAGGTCAGTGCTTCAATGAACTGTTACTTTGACAGGTGTTACACCTATCTTTTAACATGTGGAGAAAAGTTGGGTAGACAGCCCACTGCTTTACATTACCAATTACTACACAAAGGTGGTGTAGAGGCCACCACTGCTTTGTGTTTCTACCATATGAAGCTACTGTGGTATCTGGTGTGTCTGTAAAAATGAAATTGTTACAAGTGGCCACCATATGTATGTATGGTAGAGATTATGGAGTATAATGTATGCCTCTAGTATAATGTTGGTTTGGAGATGGTTATTCAATGACATGTTTCTTAATAAACAAAATACACTGAGACTTAAGAAGGGCAATATTCTTCATAAGTTTGGGATTCTAGACTTTTAGGTTGGGCATCTCTAGTTTTGCATATTTCTCCTTATTCTGTAAGTCAGTAGTAGGTGTGTTTTGACAGCTGTATTTTCCTTACATTCAGTTTCCCATTTCTGAACTGGTTCTGAGTAAGACGGTTTTTTCTTTCTGAGATGAGACCAGTGCTGACTGTGAGGAATCTCAGTCTTTTGATCATTTCACTTGGCATTACTAATTGATGGTCATCGTTCTGCAGAAAATTATTCAAATCTGTCTTACTTTGGGAATTCTACCTTTATTCTCTACCAGATGCCAAAAAAGCTTTTCTTCTATTCCAATCTGAATATTTTCTGATGTTGCTGTTTTCGTCATGTGATCCTCTCAGTAGCTAATAACTTCTAACCCTGCTTGCCTTGAGACAAAATGGGTAGATGATGATGATGGAAAAACAAACCTAAGGCAAGTGATACCAGTTCTCTGCCCATTACTTTCATGCCTTGGTGAAGGCTGTGCCTTTATTGGGGCAATGAGAACACTGAATTAAACGTACTCAGCATCTTTTTCTCAAGAGACACTTGAGCAGTGTGGAAGTAGCGCTTTTTCTCTGTGGTACTAGCAGGGTCTAATCCCGTGATCGTGTCTCTGTCAGTAGCAATTATCCAGCTTTTGGTTTACCCATCCCAGGGACTAAAAGGAACAGGAGAATGTGTCTTTGAACTGCCAAGCTAACTACCTTTACAATATTGAAGAGCAGAATTTATTCAACAGTTTTGGAATCTCTCCCTCTGTTCTGTTTTGTTATGTCTTCTATTCCAGAGGCATCGCCTTCTGCCTCTTTCCCTTCCTCCCTCTCTTGCCACAGTCCTCTTCTCCCTTGCCCTCCAACACCCACCCTTACCTAATTTTAGATTAGTTACATGTATGAAAAAATCACTGGAAGTACACTTTGTTATTGAAATAACTGTACAGTTACGCTTGATACATTCCTCAGATCTAGAGAGGTTTGCAACTAGAACAACTTTTTTTTTTTTCTTTTTTATTTAGGTGTACCTGAAAGGGTTAACATGAAATGGCAACAATACCATTATTGAGTTACCAAAAAAAAAAAAAGTCTACAGAAATAATTTCTACAAAAGAGGTTATTTCCACATGGTTTGCAACTCCCTCCTATAATTTTTAGTATCTTGCTTTTGTCACTTGTCACATTTCAAAAGGCATTTCTTTACACTGAGAAGAGCCTGAAAAATATAAATTCAAGAACATATCCTCATAATAGTGGTAGAAACAATTTTTTTCAAAATTTAACAGTCTAATTTTTGTCATCTGAGGGTTTAGAAAAAAAAAAAATGACAACAACCACCAACCAAGCAGAAAAACCCAAACCCACAAAACAAGCAACCTAACAAAAAAAGACAACTTGAAAAACTTACTAAAAGAAGGTTTTTAGTATTCAGTGGTTACTTTTCTAAAGGCGTCAATTGAATCTGGAGATAAAACACATCAGAGAACTCAGTTTAGTACTGTGATACTCATGACTGATGCTATCATTAGCGAAGAAGCACAGATTTGCTTTGCAAAGGGGAATGTTCTGCAATAATAAGGGGAATGTTCTGCAATAATATAGAAGAAGTAAAAAATAATCTGACCAAAGTAATAATTATAATGGTCTGAGTTGTAGGTGCCTGATAAATAGGATCTCAGAAAAAAAGTGCAAATTTTGAACAGTGGTTGAATTGGTAAGGAGACCTCATGAAGATCTGGGACAGGTGAGGTTTATAAAGCCCTGACTTCACTGCAGTGAGATGTCTATTAGATGTGAATGAGTAGGAAAGAATGAAAGCTGTGCATGGTCTGAATCTTGGGAGCTGGGATCAGTAGGGTGGTGTTTAGTTTCATTAAGCTTTGCCATGTTTCCATTAAGGCTACTGAATATTTCTCTTTGAAAGCTTGACTTGGTTGTTGGAATTTAACTTTTGATCCCTGTCAAAGTGGTCAAATAGGAAACAACTGTTGTGAAAAGTGAAAGGTCATCTTGATTGTCACATAACTTTTGTATGTCCTGCAAATAACTTGACCATTTGGGTGTGCTGAATCATTGCTGTCACAAGGAACTGAATTTTACATTCTGGTTTTCTAGCACTGTATCAGAAGAATACTGGCAAGGTCTGTACCTCTGTAACTTTTGAGGTTTGTATGCATAACTGAGATAACCTAAAGAGACTATTCTTACAGTGTTGTCTTGTGCTTACATTATAGAAAAACAAAGAGTGGGAAAGCCACTTTCCCCTTCCCTGTGGTGGTGGCATATGGGTAACTCAAACTTGCAGATACAGCTCTGTTGTGAATTTCAATAGGAAAAATGTTTTGGATGTCTTAAAGATTAATGCTGGCCTGGAAATTCAGTAAGGACTCAATATTTCTGCTTCTGTTCATGCTTGAAGGTCAGGATATTCAGCAATGAATGATTTTGTTGTAATAATTATTTGAAATGTTTTTAATAACACACTCGGTCCTTCTGTCATTCAGTTCCAGCCTCAGGATTTTATTGTCTTACTCTTTACTCTTCAGAATCTTTTTAAGAAAGCAACTTTCCTTATATCATAATAACAATGGAAGCTATTTTTTTTTTTTTTAAAGAAAAGTAATGCACTTTTGAGTTGGATTACTGTCTCAATAACCTTTAAGTCACAGGGTACTAACATGGATAGTAATTAATGCATTAGTGCAACCAAAGAAACACAGCCCCTAATGGACTGGTGTAATGATACCTAGCCCACAATGTTACATAGTCGACAGGAAATTTTATTTAATTATAACAGGATACTTACAAATTTAAATTTAGAAAAGAGAAAAACAACATCAAAGCAACACTGTTTGTGTGGGAACTGTAACTGGAATATGTTTCTGTAATGAAAACTAAAGGAAAACACTCTAATCACAAGTAACGGAGTATAATTTTCACTTGTTTGTTTTTCAATGTGACAAATTCTTTGTGAGTATTTATAAATTATTCTAGGTGTTGATTTTATAACCTTTGACTATAGAATCATACTGTGTTGAATGCAGTAAGTATTAAAACCCTTCTGCCCTGTTCCTGTTATAAATTTCATGGATGAGGTAATAAATCAGGCCGGTTTGTAACATTGTGTATCAAAATTTGCTTAATGAGTTCTTTGAGTTAGTGAAATCAAATTCTTGTACCTGTCACTATATCATTTGTTTATCATCAACTTAAAACCAAATTTTCAGTATAAAATGAACTAGATTATGCATTAAAAGTACAAAAACATAAACACCCTTCATGAATCTGGGCCTTACGGAAAGGGGATGTCCACTGCAAGGGTGTTATGGATGCCAAGTATTGGCAGATGAGCTTGGATATTTTTTAAACTAAAAGCTTGAAAATAAAACCTTTTTTTTTTTTTTTTAATCCAAACCCAAAATCTTGTCTTGATATTATGGTGTATATTTACTGAATTATTAACTTCCAAGACTATAGTGCCTGCTTCAGTGCTGTTAAATTTTATCATGTTAATCTTTTGCTGTGAATGTGAATATGCTAAATTCCATATAAAATTTCAGAGATGGGAAAAAACTTCCAAATCAGAAGCAAGTGTATTTTATGAAAATCATATTTCCACAGCAAATAATTCAATCTCTTTTTTGTTGGTTTGTTTTTCATAGCTCCCACAGGCACCTGTCCATAGCGTAAACATCTACCTTGTAAAATGTAGGCTGTTTTTAGCTGGTTTTGGTTTTGCAGGAAATGGAGGTCCGAAGCTGAGAAATAGCCTTCTAATCTTCTCTCATCTCTTACAAGTATTTCTTCTTCGATGTACTCTTCTCCTTTCCTACCCTTAAATAGTCTTTTAAGTCAACTTGATTAAAATGTTTAAAAATGAGGGCTCATGCAGGAGTGTTCTGTAACTTTAAAGTTAAAGCCTAGACATGTGACATCTTAGTCATCCTGAAACATCTTAGCCTGTTATTTGACATGTAGTACTGAAAAATACCAAGAAGGATGAGGTCCAGAAGCTGGACAGTATCAGGAGCTGTGAGGCCAAGGTGAATGGTGCGTTCTGTGAGAATGTGGGCTGACAGCAAAGGTGGCAGCAGCGTGTGTGTGTGTGTTCCAGCAGCACAGGAGTCTCAGAGCAAATAGCTGATCTAAGTTCTTGTCTTACTTTCCAGTATACGCAAGACTAAAATTGCATGTTAAAAAAAATATTTCCAAACCTTGGTCCTATTGATAAATAGGAGTCAGAATCTCAGAACCAGGTACACTTTTACATGTGGGAAAAAAAAAACTAGCTTGCTGCATTTAACCTAGAACAAATATTCCTCAGGATGTGGTCTAGAGAAATCTGCTGAGTAATACTTTGTAAGCATTGTTTGCCCCCAGGCTTGCTTAGATATTTGGATCATAGGAGAGAAAAAGAAAAAAAAAGTAAATCTGTATAATTGTATTTTCCGTTGGAGTGCTTTGATGTGTATTTCAATTATGTATGTTGGAGATACCACTTGAAATTGTGAACATGAAGTTTCAGTCACAACCTATTAATATCTTAAGTTTATTGTTGGATTCCTGTGTGACAAAGCTTGACAAAAAGTTTATTCTTGAATTTACTCTTAGATAGAAACTTAGTATTTTTATCAGCTTATTGAATTGTGACGTGTTATTTGGGGATACTAGAGCTTTTCTAGTACGTTTTCTTACAAATTCTTAGTGTGACTGGATGCAGTTGAGGTACTATAGTAGTGACAGAGATCACACTGCCTCTTGTCAGTCTCAAGTATTATACAAAATAACAAGGTAATAATCAGCAGATAATAACATGTATATCTCTTTGTGCAGACAAAATGGAATGTGAGGTATACAAGAAATTGTACTTCCTACTTTTTGTTAAAAGTGTGTTTTCAGTGCCTACAACTTCGCCAAGCATTGACCATGCTGATTGGAAAACATGAATGCAGCTTAATTGCATCTAGTAATTTGCTTTGATTGTGGACATTTGCTAGAATTCCTCTTCAAACCTGCTAATAGAGCCCATCTTTTTTGAGTGTCTGACATTTCCTTTTGTCCTACAGCAGCATGTGCAAGCCACTCAGTCTTTTGTCTGGTTCAAAAAGTGAAACAGCTACAATTTTGCCTTCATGATATACCTCTTGACTGTGCATATCGAGATACTGATCATTAGGGTTATTTTTGACCTTTGTAAGATATCAGTGATATAGTATGTAATTTTTTTTTTTTTTTTTCATCTAGGAGATTGCTTATACTAAAAACATCTTTTAGGTGATGAAATTAAGTACTCAATATTTGTGCAATATTAGAAATGTTAGTTTCCTTCAGTTTTTTCCTGGTGTGCATTGCATCTTATGTCCAATTTATAATTATACAGCTACATTCTTCTTGTCTTGCGAGGTCTAAGTACGATGCTTTTGGGGATAGGTAAATAGAATAGATTACTATGGAACCAAGGAGACTGTCATCTTGCATTTCACATATTAACCTGAGAGAATAGGTTTATACTCTGTGCTTTGCTATTAGATTTGCTATGTACTATTTGCATGTGAAGAGTAGTTGTACAAAGGAGGTTTCAATTACACTTCCATGGGCAACATTAATCCTGGCATTTGTAACTGCTGAGGGTTGATTTTTTTTTTTAATATATATTTTATTTTATTTTGCAGCCTCTTATAGATTCTCTTTTTATGTGCATGCTGTCTTTATGTGTATTATCTAGGTGGACAGATACAGGTAAAATTAATGAACACAACTGTAAACAGTGATAACTCACTTTGATGACAGTTTTAGCAGGGTATAATTCAAATTCTTTTTTCCACCTCAAGCAATTCTTCAAAACTGAGGGCTAATGTTTTCTCTGAAAACAAAGTCTTCAATAACCATCACAAGATCTTAGAGAAAATCACATGGGATATTGCTGGAGGGCAGGAATGATATTCAAACATGACACCAATGTATGATATGTAACAGAACTGCAAAGTAAATAAAAGAATCAAAACAAGCTCTCTGTCTTGGAAATAATTATTAAATAATTTTTGATAGCATGAGAAAGGTGTGTGATTGTTTATGTAGTGCTGAGCAAATATGAAGCAAAATACAGTATCTAAAAGAGCTTGTGAGCTAAACAGACATATGATGAAAAAAGAATTGAATTTGAGCTTCTGTCTAAGGAGTTTTTCAGTTTAAATATATATTACCCAGGGTGTTGAAGAGCCAGCATCATAGTGCATAAGGAATGTTCTCAGATTTCTTGGTGAAAAGATTTATATGTGTGCAAAGTTTTATTGTGATTTATTATTTGTTTTCTTTAGATAATGGTGACTCCTTAACACTCTTTCCTTGCTCTAGTCCTATACACAGTATTTCACTTCTATTAGCACATAGTACAATTCAACTAACTGTCTTATTATCATGATATTGATGATTCCGCTATGATATCAGCAGTGCTTCAGTCTTAGAAGAAAGGGGTGACTGAATCAAACTAATACAAAATTCTGTTGTGCTTGGTAGACATCTTGGACAAAGTATGTGTAACTGGGAAAAATAGTTTTGATTTCTTTTTTTTTTTTTTTCCTGGCTTTCAAATCCATTGCTCAGAACTACTGAAATATACAATTTCAGCTGATTTTTATTTTTCTCTGAGCTTATTTAGGAGCCTTCAGTATGTATAACATTCTAGCAAAAAGAAATAATGGGTTTGCTTTTCAGTAACTCTTGATCATGCATTTTAATTTTGCTAATTCAGAACTCTTCCTTTAATTCTTCGTGTCACTGAATTATGGGATGTTCCAGAGCCAAGCCATCTGGCTTCTATAAAAGCCACAGAAAGATCAAGGACATCTCCAGCTGCTTTTATTGACCAGAACGCCTCATGAGCCTTTAATGGGAATAGTGAGGGTAGGCAGAAAGTTTGGTTTCCTTAGCTTAAAGTGCTCTTATTGATGGGCCTCAGAAGTGAATTCAGCTTCCTATGCTGTGTTTCATATACCTTTTATGACTACAAGAGTGTAAACAAAATAACGGTCCACTGTGTTTCTCACTGAATAAAAAGGATATTCAGAAAATTTGATGCACATTTATTTTAAAAAGTTCTTTGTGAGCTCCATATGATATTCATACTACATTCACTTTGAGTTGAAATGTCCAAATCTTTAATGCCTTGAAAGACAAACAAAAAAAATCTATCTAGGAGTTGAAATACAAGTTGTGGTTGGCTAAGACTTATTTTATATGTTTATACCTTGTGTCTGTCATGGTAAATTTAAGTAGAAAATGCTCGGTGTATTTAATAAAAGACAAAGCCTGTGAAGAACTTCCATCAGTCTGAGGAACTGTGCAGTTGCTGACAGTATTGCTGCATTTAAAGTCATTGGCTTATTACAAGTGGCAAAGTTAGCTTACTCTCTAGTCTCTGTTTACTTTCCATATCATTTAGCAGAGAAGAATTGGGATATTGATAGCTGTTCTTGACAGCATTTTGCAACTGTGTAGAAAGTTTTTATTTGTGAATTTGAAAATGGCTTTTAATGTTATAGCAATAAAAAAATGCTATAGTTGGAAAAATATAAGTAGTAAAGCCCTTTCTCATTGTTACTCTTTGCAAGGGGCTCAAGACAGTGATCTCACATTTAGAATTCTTGTCTTCTGACTAGATGAAGGCTTGTTCCCTTGAGTAAATGACTTAAAATGATGTAGTTATAAATCAGAGCTCGATAGAAAGATCGTAAGTATTCAGGTGTTTCATTCATAATATGAGCCCCTTGCTTTTATGCTTCTTTGAAATGTCTGTATACTGTCTGCCCTATGACATTTTGATACAGCTGATAAGTATATAGAGCTTATGACCCTGACTGTCTAGAAGCCAGGGCATAGCCTAATATCAGGCACCTTCAAGTCTTGATTGCAGAAGATAGACCTTAAATTATTTTAGGAACTGTAAACTATTGTTGACTTGATCAATATGTTTCTGTTGTTTGTCTTGCTTCAGGTGGTTTTAGAAGGATGCTGAGGTTAAAAAACAAAACAAAACAACACACAAAACCAAAACCCAAACCAAAACCACAAAACCAAAACAAAAAACCCATAACACCAAACAAACCCTCATTTAAATAAAAGTATCATTAGAATCCATGACATACAGTAAAATACAACCAAGTATCTTAGTCCCCTAGAAATGTGAAACTGCAGCATTTTTAAGCAAGTGCAAGAACAACCTCAGACCTGCTGAAATCAGTTACAATTATTAATTTAACAAAATATGGCACATCTTCCTGATGAGATACTGATGGGACCAGTGCTGCTGACAATGTACAGCATGTGTGAACATTTCAGTAGTAGCCTCCAAGCATTAACTTTACCACAAGACTTCATAGGAGGGTTTTGGAACTGCTGTGGAGTTCAAGAAATGTCTTCATTACTCCAACAGATTACCTTAACTGTTGTGCCCCAGCCAAATGTTGATCCAGGATTCTGAGGTAGATTTGGCATCAGTTTCGAGCTCCAGGATTGTGTCTAGAATAAATAATGCCAATATCTTCCAAGTTGTACATGCTTCAACGGAGCACCAGTTTTGTGCAGATGTTGAGTGAGGAAACAGAACAATGAGAGAGCAAGTAGTGTCATGCTGGTGCTTCGATTACCACAGCAACAGAATGAATTGCATGAGGACAAGAGTTCATCTATTTTATTATTAGATAAATTCAGAGCATTTCAGTTCTGCAGCATAACCATCTATTCTGCATTACAGACTAATAGAGAAATTCAAAGTATGAATACACTGATACATACAGTACATGAATAAAGCATAAAAGAAAATTCAACAGATAGAAAAGAGTGGGCAGATTTACCACCCACCATCCAGAACTATGAATCTGTCTGACATCAGCACTGGTTAAAAGAGAGACAGATCTCTGCTTTGGCTTAATTACACATAATTTGGCTGACAGTTGAAATACAAACCTAAACAGTCAGTCAACTAAAGATACACAAAATTAAGGATTTCACACAGTGTCCGACCTCTTCAATCTTTATTAATAACTTAATTACATTAATTACACCATGATTTAAAGTATTGCTAGTACAAGAGGGGGAAAAATTATAGACTCTCTTAAGTAATGAGCTGCATAGCAATTCTGTTAATTTAGACTATTAGAAAAATGCAAAGTAGCAGTAATTTGTAAATATTTAATCCACAGTTTGTAATTCCTGTTGTTCCACACCATGACTCTTTTCTTTAGCGAACTCCAGCAGGCATCACTTTGGAGGTCGATTCAGACATACCAGAAACATGAATAGAAGACTATTCTCAGACTGAATGGAATAGCTTGGTATTTCCACTACATTTTCAGTCCTTTGGGTTTGTTGCTGTTGTTGTTTAGAGGGGGTTTTGACCCTATCTTTGGCAACCATCTGTAACACTAAAATAACCTGAATTTTGCTTATTCTGTTCCATTCCATGACGCAACACAACTGTCTTGCATTGAAGTACTGAAGCATTTAGACATCAACTCATGTCTAAAGATGGTGTGGTAGATCAGGTTTACTGGCCTTTAGTCTCTTGTCTAGGTAATGCTCCCCTTGAACAGTATAAATACATGGGCAGCTCTTCAGAGAAGTTATGTCCATTCTAACCGGTTGGTCCAAGCAAGACTATATGCAATAGCAGTTTCCCAGGAAATTTTATGAGAGCTAGGAATTAAAACAACTCTTTTATGGTAGTTAGGTACATCTAAGTTTTACCTTCTTATGGAAGTAGTCTGAATATAGTCATATAGCCAATAATAATCATGATTAAGAGATATTCATAAATGTAACTTCTCTATTTCTCCTATATTTCCATACACATCTAACAGTGCTGCATTGTAAGGGTGTTTGCTTTCTTTGTCATTTAACTAAAGAACTTATTTGAATCCTTGAAATAAAATTGGAGCATGTTCAGTTTAAGTAGGAAAAGTAATTATTTCCAAGTTGTAAACTGCTTAAAATCAAAGTGCTGGTACCTCCTTAATGACTAAGTTTTAGTTGGGATACTTGGTTAAGCGTGTTTCCTAATCAAATTAGACTTTGATTCCTAAGTCAGGTTTCTAACTTTAAAACGTCTTTAGAAGGTTCTTCCTTCGAGGCATTACCTTTGGAAAGAAAGCTGATATCACTTTCAAGTGATTCTTTTACAGTGAATTGTTCTAATGACTGCAAATACGCATTCCTGTAAGAATATTCCTGTAAATTTTTGTAAATTATTTCAAGATGTAAAATTATTTAAATTATTTCTATTGTCTCCAGGACAAGGCTTGCCCTTATTAAAGCTTAGAACCAAATATTTTTTACAGGGGAAATGTTATTATACCTCTTGGCTGGAACTGACAGGGACAATTTGAGAGATCCTGCTAACTGTAATATTTTAAAACATAAAGATACCACAAAATGGAAGAGTATTTAAAGCATTCATATTTGGGCTTGCTTGAGTAGTCATTCAAAGTTAAGGAGTCAGCTGCACTTGCAGTTTGTCAGGCATCTTGGTGCTTTGTTGTTCCATGCTACTTCACTGAGCGTGTCAGTGTGTCTGCCTGGGAGACATTGATAACTAAATCACTGAAGTGCCTGCCTGATGTGTTTGGCTATTGTTCTACTTACTGTCTAAAGAAGCTGAGTAGCTCTATGGTATACACTGCATGAGCTACAGAAGGGTACTTTTCTTACTCTTGCCATTATGCATTGTGGAAATGTCCGCTGTAGTCACTTTATTACCATTTTCTTTTACTATAGTCACCTGTCACCTGCCTTTATCATTCAGATCAGTGATTTGATGCTTAGTCTTTGAAGGTTCCCCACATGTGATATTTTTATATTCTTGAATACTTCTTAACTTTTGAATACCTAGCTAAAAAGCTGCCAACGGTGATAGATATCTACATAGATGTCTCCACATTGTCACAATAGTGATTTTGCTTACCTTCAAAATTATAATGAAAATATTTTTCATTGTAGAACTGTTAGATTAAAACATGCTATCCAAGGTTGCGTGTTTAGGATGGAAGAATTCAAAAGCATGGGACATAGACTACTTATTTGTCTAGGAGTAATTCAACAGTGATGGCAAGAAATAAAGAAAAGTTCTTCGCTTATTTATACCTGAAGACTCTAGATCTCCTTTACCTAGATTATAAATTTAATTTGAAACTGAAAAATGCAAAGATTATTACATTAAAAGAAAAATAATGGAATGCCTGTTACTTTTAAAATTAACTTTCCTGTCAAGGACTATTGTTTGTTTAGCTTAGTCATGTTTGTCTTTGGGAAATGCTTATACATATCTGAGATTATCACTGTGTGTTCCTATTGGAAATCTTGAACTAGCACAACCATATGAACTAAAAAGTGTGGATATGGTTCTGAAAAGTGCAGCATTACCTTTATACTTCTTTTATTGAACCCTGATTAATGCAAACACAATTTTTATTTTTTGTTTGATTTTGGAAAATCTTCTCCTAGCCTTCTGTAGCCTCAGTCCTGGAAGTGTATATGGATGAATACAGTTGAGTGATTTGTTAATTGTACTTCCTAGGGAATGGTGCTACAATACATATTGTACACTCTACAGGAGGTATCTTTTCCTTTCATGATAAATACCTCAAATTCATTTAATTTACTTTAGTAGTGTTATTTTTGTAACATGGTAGAAGGAGGAAAACTCTGGAAAAGTTGCATTTTGAGGCTGCTCAGTTTTAATTGAAAACTGTTTTATACCAAAAAAAAAAAAAAAAAAATTATTGCCCAGTTTAGAGCTCTAGGCATAGAATTCTCAAAGGCAGTTCTTTATGCAGTGTTTTAGTCTTTATTTCTTTTAATCCATGTGTGTGGAGCTGTTTCCTGAAGAGGCTTGCATCAGAACAATTTGTACTGAGTTATGAGACACAGCATGTGTATAAGTTCTTCTGTGATGATTTTCATTGTTTTTTGTGTGATTGTCTTGTTGATGTAATGATACAGGGAAATAAATTTAGGTGAATAAATATGAAATATAGCTGGACGTAACTATTTTTTGTTAAAGAATTTGAATTTCTTTTACTTGACTTTTGCTGCAAAGGCATCCAATTTTGAACTTTGTAAGACATTCAAAGTGTAGTTAGGGCACTGTCTGGTGTTTTAATGGATTTGTGAATTGACAGGAATTATGCCACAGAGTAACAGTCAATGTATAAATCTGTACTATGCCTGGCTGTTAAAGAAAAGCAGTAGGTTAATAATATATTGAGAAGGTATCACGACAGCATTTGCTTTCTCTGTTTCTTCTTAACTTGCTCCTTCTGAACCTGTTGGGTATTTTTCTCTAACATTAGCGAATATTGGAATAGTGAATGTTCAGACATCTAATATTGGATCAGAGCTGTTTGTCCAACCCTGAAAAAGCACCTGTAGTTGAAGTGGATTCTGCTATTGTAATATTTGGTGAATAGGATTTCACTGGGAACTGATCTGTGTGCAGTGAGAAATAGGTCCTTTTGCACACTATTTGTAATGGAGTGGAAAATTATATTTGCCATTGCAAGAGCAGCCCCATTAGTGGGGAAGCAGATTCTCTTGCAGAAAGCTAGAATGCACCTCAGGCAGTGTCAGGGTGACAGTCCAAATAATGGGAGTTTGGAATGAACCGGGAGATACTAAAATGAAAAAATGCTTCTTTTCATACGTTGTGGTTCCGTCATAAACTTATTGCTACATAAGAAACAGTTTGATTTAAAACAGCATGAAAATGAAAAAAACCCACACATTTGAACAACTGTTTATAACTTGTTTTGAGGATGAAACCTACTGTTGTGAAAAGGAAATGCGGTGATTTTATTCCTAGATCATTATCTAAACCATTGTGAAGCTACTAATGTAAACAGGAATGCTAAAGTGTTTTCTTAGAGGTTTTTTTGGGGTTGTTTTTAAAGAGTACTGCAAGTCTTGCCACTTCTATCTCAACTGTAGGGATACTTTAGGAATTGAATAAAGGATCTTCTGTGCAAGGTCAAGCATCTAAGACATGGTGCAGCCATCCCTGACCTACCCTTTCCAACACCTATTCTTCTCAGTGACACTGTTTTAATCTTACTCTGCCAATGAATGATTAACTTCTGAGTAGGTATATAAAAGCAATGGTGTCAGTTGTATTTTAAAGTACTTATAAGTCTCTGACAATGAAGATAAATTGCAGATGCTGGCAATCCAAAGAGCAAAAATAATTTATATTCCCTTGGTGCTTAAGAAAAAAATGAAACCTTGATGACTCTAAAATACAGAGTATCAGGAACACTGGGGACTGCAATTCACTTTGCTTTGGTGAAAGTTTTAGAGGGCTAGAAGTTCTGGCACATCTAGACTAGGCTCTAGAATGACAGTCAAACTTGAATTTATTTAAAATTTGTCATTTTTCTGCTGACCTTGTACCCTTGACTGAAATTAGGGAAAAAAAAAAAAAAGAAAAAAGGAAAATGTGTATGCCTGATTTTTATTTATTTTTTCACTAGACTGTAGTAACTGACAACTTCTGCAAAGTCCACTACTAACAGTTGTGAGGTAGCAATATAAACAGTAGTTCTATCGTACAGTCCGGGAATTTAGAGAGAATCAAAAGGTCTCAAGTTTCATTGTCATTCTTCTGTTGGAGTTACCCGCTGAGTTTATAGTGATTAACTTCTCTAAGAACTGATCTAAATGGTAAAATTCAGATTGGCATTTGAATGAAAGATTTGCTCTCAAAGACTGCTGCAAATAATTAACCATATGAGCCTTGATGATTCACAGATCCCAGGCCATTTAGACTGAAATATCTGTTAGAGTTTTCTTATCCATCCCCTATTTTGTAACAGAATTTCTCTGTAAAGCATTTCACTCCCATAGTAATTTCTGTTGACATTATTCTTATTAGTGTTATTACTTGATTATTTTGTGCTTATTATTTTTCAGATAAGAAATGAATCATCAGTATATTAACAAATTTTTTAGGGCCAGTATTTTTACCTGTGTTTAAGAGAAGTATCCATAATGCAATTAAGTTGCAGCTTTTAAATTCAACTGGAAAGGTAGGCATCAGACATATTAGGTATAGTGAATTTATAGATGATTCATTTTGGATGGAGTCACCAAAAGTAAAAGAGATACTCAAGCTTCATGCCTGTTAGAGGAATGACCTGATTTGTGCTTTGTTCCTCATCTGCAGCATACTTCTGTCTTTGGCTTAGGAATGGCACCTTCTGATTCCCCACTTGAATTTTGTATAGGTTCTCTATTCTAACATAGGCATGAGAGAATTGAACGTCGGGGTGGTTAGTACTCGTAGTCATTAAGGGTTCTATACAGCTTCTTTTTTGTCCTCATGAGTGAGATTTGTATGTGGTGGCTACTATCGTCAAAGATTTAAGGAGATGCTTAGTGTCAGGCTTATTTGTATGTTTCTGATAAAAATATTTTTCATCATCAGGGCAATTTGCCCATGTGTTAGGCTTCCATTGAATTTATTCAAGCAGTGGTTTTAAGACCTGGTTTACGTAGGAGGGATCGCAGCTTGTATCATTGAGCAAATGGAGTGTTTCTTTATCCACGTAAGATTCTTCCTTTGATAAACTGGGATAATTGGGATAAAAGCACAATAAATGAACAGGGTCTGATACCCATGCTTTGTGAAAGGCTAAATATATCATCTTTTGGTTGTTATGAGGGTGTCTTGACAATCTGAGTCAGAGAATAACAATCTCTGGGCTGACTAAGGCGACTCTTACTGGTGGACAGATGAGCAGCTTACATAAATTTTAGTCTTTGTTGAAATGTAATCAATTTGTGAGCTACAGAGGTCTTTATCAATGCGGAATATCCACAGCTACACAATGCAAGTCTCTGTAATGTAAGGTTTTAGACTAGAACTGTAATGGTAATACTTAAACAGTCTTGTTAGGAATAAATATTTTTCTTTCCAAATATTTATTCAAAAACTTAAAAACGTGAGAACTTTTAATTGAAATGATATATCCTGGTTTTATTTTCTCCAATAAAAGGTGCAAACTTTGTGGGGTGAAATAAATATATATTTCTGGATGACACCATCTTGGCATTTCTACACATTCTTTTCTAAATATATTCTTTATCTTAGCTGTCTTGAAATACTTTTAATATAATTAAAGGCACAGAATGAGTGCCAGACTTGTCAATTCCAACAACAAAGTGCTGAAATTTTCAGTGAAACTCAGAGATCCATCTCCCACACATTGTAATGAATAGGTTCATAAAAGGAAAATAGTTTAATTACATTTTAGTTCATGGATTGTTAATAGGCTGGAGTATCTAAATTGAATAATGTGATTCTGGTAATAATTATGTGTAAATGAACTTGTTTAAATGATATTTTACAGCTTCTTTATAAAATTACAGCTAGAGGCAATCCAGTGATAGACAGACAAAGGCCATGCAAAAATTATCATAAACTATTAGCTTGTTTGCAAAGGGTTTTATGTTAATCTTTTAGTACTTAAAGCACTCTGCAATTAACATATCACGGGGAGCTGCCTCGCAGCAAAGGCATGCAAATTAAAGTGCTCAGATAAAAAGCCATTCACATAAAAAAAATCAAAGAAAGGGTGGCATAGCACTCAAAGGGTACTGGTTTTATATTTGAGATTAAGGAGGTGTAATGATTGTGTTATCTAGCTAGGGTTGTAATTAAAGCTTTTCTCCTGCAGACATGACAATAGATACAGCATTGATTTCGGTGTTTTAATTGTGAAAGTCATTTTATTTCAGGGCAGAAGATATGAATAGCCTAAATCAAAGGGCTAGAAGATTGCTTTGTTGATAGTACTTGTTCAACAGCTGCCTTTTTGCTTAATATACAAATGGAGAGAATGGTGAAAGAGATCCTGGGAGGTGCTCCGTATTGTAATTCTGCTGGTTTCCTTTCCTTTCATGAAAAAGGCAAGGATCTGTGTACTGGTTAGAAACAAGCAATCTTTTCATACATCACCAATGTTTTTCCTCCCTTAGTTTCCTCTGAATCATAAAAAAACCCTTGAACTAACTTTTACTACTGCTTTTTCCAAACTACAAAAGTTTTTGTAATAAAACCATCATCTACTCTCAGATGGGCAAGAAAAAGTCTCCATGTGGCTGTAATTCCTGTTATCAGAAATGCCACTGTAACAAAAGGGATGTGTTCTGGGGAATTCGACGTTAGATTTTATTTACATTATGTTTCTGGCTGCACAGTCTGCACAGTGTTAGACTAGGAAAGGGTCACCTTTTTTTCTTTTTTTCCCTAGTAACTATAGTAACAAAGTAGAAAATGAATGATCAAAATAAAAACATCTCAACTAGCATATGTAGCTGTCCTGTCCACTCCTGCTAGTGGGAAGTTATACACTTGGAATGGGCAAGGCCCAGGAGCTGAGTGGGGAAATAACCTGAACTGAAGCTGTGGTTGATAAGTTGAGCAGTTCGAAAGAGGCTTATATTGATGTAGATTGTTTCCTCTCTGGTCTAGGAGGAGTTAACTCAAAATGACATGTCCATATAGCTTATTTCCTCTGTGATGTGGAAGAAGTTAACTCAATATGTAATTCCTACATGCTTACAAGAGGATTTGTAGTATTTTTAATTGTACCAGTATACTTGTAGTGTCTAGGGCCTTTCTGTTTCTGACAAAGTGCAAGTAGTAAACATGTTTTCCTTATGAGAACTAAAATGGAGATTAAAATGGTGCAGGATCTAATGTAATGAGAACTATCCCAAGTTCCCTTGGAACCTTTCTGAGAGAGTCAAATATACAGAAATGTTGGGTTTTCTGCCAGCAGACCTGCGAATTTCCTGATTTGTGTTTAAAGCAGGAGCCAGCATGTCAAAAGAGAAACCATTCTCTTGTAATTATAAGCAGTAAGGACTGGTGACACTTTGTCTCTGGGACTACACTGCACTGCTGGTCCCCACCTTATTGCTACTGGAATATTGGGTTAAATTCACTTTTTCTCCCCATAATTTTCATAGCCCTTCATGGAACTGGCTCAAACTATCGAAGAAATTGCTTTTCTCCAGCTGTAGTGACAGATTCACTTGACAGCTACGTTTCACAGGAACTGTGAAACTGTCAACCTTGAGAATGATGCTTCTGAAAGCAACAGACAGAGCTTTCTCAGCAGCTGGTTCAAGGCTGTGGAGCCTAGTTCTGGAGGAGGGTAGAATGACCACAAATCTCACTCCTTTTGAAGCTGTGTATAATTTGCACATTCAGCTGGTGTTACCCACAGCCAGAGGAGAAACAGTGATGTTTAAAGAAAAAGGTGGAAGAGACTGTGGGCAGAAAAAGTTCCTGGGGAAAGTGAAGAGACAAGACCATCTGACAACTTGCGTAGCAGGGTGGTTATAACCTTTGTTCAAATAAGACATGCTGAGGAGCATGGCCTACTTATATTGGAAGCACTGGAACAAAAAATGTTGTAAAGATGGTCTGAGATTTCTAGCTTCAATAGATTCCGTCTCTATGTGGCGCCATAGCTAAGACAGCATAGCTTAATGAGCATTTAGGAATACAGTGTAGTCCCTATTTATATGTATTTATATATTTAGCTTTATATATTTATGTATTTAGATATTTGTATTTATGTACATATGTATAGACTGTTGAAATTCAGCTATGTATGACATCATTAATGTAAAAAGATTGTATGTTTTTGGGTTGTTGTTACATTAAAGCCATCTGTGAATGGAAGAATTGTACAGCTACATTTGCATAAGCTTCATTACAACCCCCTCCCACCTCCAAATGTTTAATGGCATAGCTACTTCTAGCCTGAAAAAGTCTGGGGATAAATAAAAAAGATCTTGTGGATGTTTTGCAGTAGATTGTTTAAGGATTTCCAGTGTGTCTTTTTGGAAAGTAGAGATTTTTGTAGCTGTTATATAGACTTTCTTGAATCTTACTGAGGTTTAATCTTTAATAAGCTCCCATATTTGCAGGCTTGTATTCATATAATAACATAGGACCTTAAAGTAGGATACCCTCTCACTGCATCTGGCTCTTAATTCAGTATGAAAAGTAAGACTGAAGATAGAGATTTCTAGATAGGTTGTGGTAGAATTATCTGTAGCCCTGTGTGGCAGTTTTTAATATCTACTTTTTAAGCAGGGAAGATTATACGATAATACTGTCTAAGGCGGCACACCAAATAGCATAAAAGCATTTTAGAAAACAACTTCTGCTTAAATAATTGGTGAAACCTCTTTGCATAGAATAAGATTATTTCTAAAAAGTATTTCTTGATTCAGGAAAAAAAAAAAAAAAAGGGATATTTTAAAAGCTGTTAACTTCATTGAAAGTATTTAGCAATGCAGTGAAATCTGTATCAGTAATATCTTTACAGCATCTGCAGAGGTGTCTGAACAGGGCTTTGTAGATCTATTTTTTTGTTTATCTTCAGGAGACCATTTCCAAAATAACTTGCAGTACACAATCTGCATATAACTCCACAGGAAAAGGATTTTTTGTAAGCCGAGTGCCTTAGGCTCTCAAGAACTGTACTGATGACTAGGAACTTGCCACTAGCTTGAGTCTGTCACGTAACTAGACTTCAGAGGGAAAAGTGTGTGTGTGGGGAAGTTCAGAGCGCCTTTCATTAGGATTATGTGTAAATGGTAATTGACACAAACAGATGCACACTTTGAAAGCATTCCAAGAGTAATCTCCTTTTGTAAATGATAAAGATCTGGTCAGGTAATACTGTCTGCCTGTAACTTCTGACTTTGAATTTCTCCCAGTATTGAACGCTCATTACATTTAGCTGGGTCAAAGATCTGACCCATTTCAGACATTATTTCTTGCGTAAGGCCTTTATTGCTCTGCCATGGACACAACTCTGCTTTTTTCTTAGTTGTTTCTCATTTAAACCAAGCTCTTCTATGGAAGTGTGTTCCTCTGTTATGGTCTCCTGATCAAATTTTCTGTGGTTTTGTTAGTGTCTTTTGTAAAAACTACTGAATTCATTCCCAAATGTCTCAGGCTTGGTGCTTTTTCAAACACCACATCATTTTCCTCTTAAATGTTCTAATGAGCAGTTCCGCTGCTGAAGACACTGTTACTTCACTGGGACTAAAGTTGTTTTGCTGAAGTTTCTTCTTAATAACTAATGGGAAGAGCATGTATTCAATGCTTTAGTCGATGGCCTTCTGTGCTTGGGCTTAATGCTTGCTTATTAGTGTCATGTCACTGCTCTGAATTGTGAAACTCTCATATTAATATATGGACTTTGTAACTGTGCACTTAGTAATAACTGTCTTCCAAGTTATTATAGGAAAGAAAACTAATGAATGAATAAAATGGACACTGCCATCTTTAGCAGTTGTTAAAGATGTAGGATAAGATAGTGGAAGATTAGTGTAATTCCAGTTCATTCAATGTTGCAGAAATAATATGAATTCCTTAGAGGTTATGAAATTCCTGCATCATTGAACATCTCAGTTTATGTGGATCAAGTCACATGCCATATATCTCCCATATCAGGGACAACGGAAGGTCATCATCCATAATGACTCTTATTTCACTGGGTAACCTATGGAAATCAGTACAGCTAAACCCTCGTGTTAGAACACCTTTATCTTCAGTAAGCTGCACTGGAATGAAAAAAAAGGGATCAGAGCTGTGATTTCAAGTGTGGTATTGATTCATTACATGCAAGGAAACTGCTTTCTTAATTTTAGGTATGTGCTTAAGTTTCTGGCAATCTCACAACTCTGGATCAAACTTTTGCTCGTAGAACTGGCTTCAAGTTGACTGCATTTCTGGAGTATATTAGATAAGCTTCTTTTGCAGGATCTGACCCTATGAGTTATCTCTACAGATAATTTCCATTTTAGGGATGAGCACTTTTAGCTCCCCATGCACTTAGCGCATCCTATGAAAGGAATTCTTCAGTGGGACAGAACTCTTTTTCACTGGGAATTGTGAGCTTGGAGGACTTAGAGCGCTAGATTCTGAATCAACAGGCCTTTGGTTTTCTATCCAAATTTTACTTTACTTTTCTCAGCTTTGCAGAGTGGCTTGCTAACTACCATGTATTACTATGGACTATCAATTTATTTTTACAAGAAGTTAGAATGTCAGAAATAGAAGATCATTCACAGTTACTACTGGACATTTTGTGTAGTACTGACCTGGGGATTTGTTATCTAGCAGCAGAAGTGAGTGCTGACTTCATTAAAATGGCAAAAAGATGCCCACCCAAAGAAACACAAAAAAATCCTATACCTTATTTATCGCTTCAACTCTTTTTAATGTTGATGAGTTTCTTATTAACTTCACCATTTTTATTTTGCAATGTGTATGTTCATGCAGCAATCCAAATTTAACAGAATGGTTAATAGACATGATGACCTTTTTTTTTCTTTGATTAAAAAGACATACTTTCTCCTGTACATTGTGGGTTACAGCTATAGAAAAACTGCAATCAAGACTTGTAATGGATTACATTATTTTTATGGTATTCTGCAATTTTCTGGCCTAGTTTCCTTCCTCAAAAACTTTATGGACAGTCATCATCATAGTTTTTTTCTTATGTGAATCCCTTCAGGCTTCTCCTGGTTGGTATTTTGAAAAATACTAGTCTTCTTGACAGAGGAGATGGAAAGAATTGCAAAGAAATCTGCTTTAAAATTGTTCCAACAAAATCTGAAATTGAAAGTGCGAGCTAGGACAAATGTTAGGAGTGACTAAAATGATGCTGGCTGGGGAAACAATTGCTGGAAGATTGAGCCAGCATAGCCTTACAGTGTTCCGCTGTTTATGAGAACATACAGTCATGAAGGCGTCACAGACGGTACTCATCACTGACCTGCACGTGAAAATAGGAATAATCACTATCTCTTTTCCTCAAAGCAACATTTAAGGATTCTTTATGTATTATGGTCAAAAGCATGTGTTTATTCAATGCAAGTCTCAGTTGACATTAGTGAAGCTAGAGAGTTCCCAAATAAATTAGTCTTTCATTGAAGAGACTATTTCCAGGGCAGGACAAATGTGAAATACGTTCGAGGACTGGCTCTACAGCTTAAAACAAATGGTCACTAGGACTGGAATATTTATTGTATTAGGAAAGGGTAATAATCTGGAAAGAGTACTCATTTCTAAAAATTAACCTTATTCTTAATGATATATAGATTATGTATGGCATATCCCAGCCATCAGCAGACAGGTTTTCTTGTGCTTCCTTCAAATTTCGCTCTTGTAGTCTGTTTGTCCTGCCAGATTCCATGTGTACTGCTGCACTTTTCCAATAAGAATTGTCATTTCTTTTTGCAGGTGGTCAGGTTTATGGTTTTTTGGTTTTTCTTTTTTTTTTTTTTTTTCCTTTTCTTGTGGGTTACATGTCTGTCCACAAGAAACATACAGAAAAAATGACAGCAGGAAATGGTTTTTGTTGTCAAAACAGGAACATATTCCTGGGCAAATGCCAACCCAGGTTGTAGCAGGCAGGTATCAGTCACCTTTTTTCCAGATCAGCCCTTGGCATTGGATCAGAACATGTGGGTTCATCAATTTTCAGACAGTGTTTTTCCTTCACTCTTCTGCAGGATTGCAGTTTATTTTGGCTTCCAGAAATTTCAGGCAAGCTGTAATGCTTAGACAGTATATGCAGTAAATCTGCAAAAATGGGAGTATTCCTACTCTTTAGTTGGGGGTCTTATGTTTTATAGCAGGTGGATGGAAGTTATGACCTTTTAGATGATCCATTCTGTCTGTGGTTGCTATGCCTTGACCAACAGAGACAGAACCAAGCATTTGTGTTGTCTTCTGGACAGCTGTCAGTGTTTCAAGTTCATACATGGCAGCTAGAAGAAATGAGAAAATTTATGTAGAAATTTAGCAGGAATGTTATGGGAAAAATGGAGATGTGGAACAGTGGGTAGACAGGAGGCAGTGGAGTGGAAGTTCTTCAGTTCCAGCACAGGCCAGAATCTTTGGTCATTGAGATAATTGGATATCCTTGAGCTTGTGGTATGATTCTGTTGTCATTGCACTCTGAAAGGCAAAATCTGAAAACTGAAACAAATTAAGGGGCATGGTAATTGAGCTGCTGCTTTCAGGTCAGGGTAGGTAAGCAAAGGTGGTGTTTTCTTCATTTTTCACAGTTGTTCTACTAATGTCTATTCACCTGCACCAAGGGGAAAGAAAAACAAACTGAAATGAGGAAAAAATAATTAAAGAGGGAAAATTGTGATCTAGCACTGGGCTCAAAAATGCTTAAAAATTAAAAATATTACTAAGCAGTTTTAACAAGAGAAACAAACAGTTCTATGTGTTAACTTCACCTTGCATTTAGTCTGAGAGGAACAAAGTAATCCTGGAAAAGCCAGACAATATCTTCCCCCACAATTAGCAGCACAAAAGATGAGTGCCACAGTTGTGGTAGGAAAGCTACTCAGCTCATGTAACCCGTTTCATTTAAACTGTGCAGAAAGGCTCTTTTGAGTTAAATAGCAAAGATGTGCTGAAACCTTCAGTACTCGCATTTATTACAGAAATAGCCTCCAGAGTCGACTGTTTATTTATCAGTTGTTAATTGAGTTGATGTTTACTCATGATTGCAAACAGATGATTAATTTATAGCTGAGTGTTATTACTATGATAGTGCAGAGATCATTAGAAAGAAGGATTATAATAGGGTTCTCTGCACTTGTGAGGCTAGTAATAAAGATTGACTAATATAATTAGATAAAGCTTTGTAACAAATACTATTAAATTGAATCTGAACTATATTTAAAAGCACTGGCCTGTTATCTAAAATGTATTAGCAGAGTGTGTGGGTTAAGTAGAACCCCTGCCTACAATGTTTACTGTCTCCTCCAGAGATTAAAATGGCTCTATACTCATTAGTTAAATTGCAATATTATGCTCTATGCATACATATAATTTCTATGGAAAATTCTAAAAAATATTATTGTAACAAAAGAAAAATATGATATTTACTTTCAGTTTTAACATGAGATTATCTCCAACTTTAATTCTGATGACAGGTTAACTAAACTTAATTCAAGAAGATGGTATTAGGCTTCTTCATTTGCTGAGCCTGGTAACTCTTTTGCATAATTCTATTTAATGGAAGTCAGAGTAAGATTTCTGTTGGAATCCAATGACAATCCCATGGAGCATTTTTTTTTTTTTTTTTAATTTTTCGTGGAAGCATACAAAACAAAAACAGAAGCTGAAGTGGGATGGGATGAAGCATTTCAAAATGTAGATGTACCTCTATTCCCCCTTCCTCCTTTTTATTTTCTTTTTCCTCTTTTTTTCTCCCCCTCTTCACCTTTTTGGAACAGTGTATATTATTTCATTAAGTCAGTCCAGATCGACTAGAGCTCTGTAAAGATTTTTCTGTTATATTCTAGCATAAGTTTAGCATGGAGAAGGTCTTCTTTGGCCCATTTGCAGCTGTTGTTACGCATGTAATGGGAATCTAGTGTGAACAAGAGTAGGCAAATATTTTAATAATGTAGGATGGGAAGAGATATAGACGGAACTTGCAGCTGTAATGTAAACATCAGTCTAACAGCGGGCATTTCAAATTGTTTGAAAACACAGTGGCATCACAGCAAATAGTGAAATAATATTACAGGGACTATAAAAGAAGGCATTTCTGTTGAATCTTAATAAGTTATACTCTAACTACTCTGTGGTTTTGTGAAAACTGAATGCAAAATTTCTGCTTTTTTTTGTCAGATTCTTTATGGATAGACAAACACAGTTGTCACCTTCTATGGCCTGAGTGCTTGAAGACTTAACGTCTTCTGCACTTGCTTCAGCTAGACTGCCAGATTGCAAACCCTCAGGCTATGCAAAAATGGCCTCATGCTGGTTGGTCCTGAGTCTCAAATCTTGAGATCGGTGCTTGCTAAGCACCAATCAGTATCTGTTTCCAAATGACCACAAAACATTTCTGTGCTCAGCTGAGACTTGAAACCCTTATAATATTTATAATGAGAAATGAAAAGTTCTTACCCTGTGGTTAGAAAGGGCTCCCACTGGGCTGTGCAATTACTGTTGTGCTGCTCTGCTAGCTCTATGCTCTGTGCTCAGATACACGATACTCTTCACAGTTAGCAAAGCCGACCACTCTACAGCCATGTTGCCACTCATGTCCAAAAGTTACTCAAGTATTTTAGTAGTGAAAAAACATCTGTGGGTTATTTTCATTCTACTTGGTGGAATATCTTTGTTGGAAGAAGATACTTGGAATAGATGAATTTATAGAACCTATTTGATTACTAAAATGATGAATGAGTAGGAATGTGAAAAGTTTAAATGTTCTTCACAGAAGTGACTTGGGAAGGATTAATAACAGCTCAAAATAGTCTCAGAGGGACTCTGGACATGTTCACGGAGTTTCCACAAGAAGGGTCTGCTAGTTTGAGCCTTGCACAGCCTTTTGATCTTGACTGGTGTGATGGGGCATGGGATGAATTGGACTTCAATCAAAAGTGATTAATAAATCACTCCCAAAATATGATTTGTCTTTCCTAGAGAAAGTGATTTTTTAAAAAAACTCTGGGGGTAAAATAGAATTTTTTAATGCTTTGTATAAATCTGTCGGTAAGTTTTAGCATTATCAGTTTTCACCAGCACCCTGTACCAGGGCTGTCAGTTTGACTATGCTGAAAAGTAAGTTGTCATTTTCAAATAACTGTCACCTGCTTGCCTTCTGAAATAGTGCAAAAGGAGGTATTAAAAAAAAAAAAAAAATACAAAGGTGGGATGAGAAATGAAGAAGGAAGCATCCAAGAATGGAGTTGAAGGCAAAATAGAGAAGTGTAGAAAAATACCATCTAAAACTAAGTTTGAGAAACCTGCATGTTAGAAATACATTTGAAGAAACAAATGCAGGTTTCTAGAGACTGTGTCATGCTATTTAGATTTTGTTCCTTTATGAGAGTAAAACATGCTTTCCCTGTGAAACACGTGCAGTCTGAAGCCCAGCACACAGGGTGAGTTTTAAATGGGTCTCAAGGAAGTGAAATAGCCACTTGTAGGCAATTCATAGAAACCCAGAGGTAGCGGGGAAAAAATGGATTTCAGATCAAATTTGTATGGAAACAGCACAGACTGTTTCTAATAAGCAGCTGGAATTGGCCAAACCCAGGGATGATTGTATTAAATACTGTTCCTTATGAACAGATGAAGGTTTTGGTTTTCAGAAATATGTAATGCTATTGGTGGAGCACCTTCCAATAAAGATTTTATTTTTCATCCTAGGCTTTGTGTCTTCTTTCAAATACCTGGTAATAGTGGTGCTGGTAATCAGGATCTCAGGTGCAATGGATCACTATTTTGCATATTTCATTGGTTTTACTCTTAGTAATCCTGTGAAAGATATAACAGAAAAGGCTCCTGTTTTTTCTGCTGTTAACAATATAGAATTGAACCCATAAAAGAAAGTCATTGTTACTGCTTTATTCAACTTTCTATTATTCCTTTGAATTTACATTCTTTATTGTTAGGTTATATACTCTGGAGACATTAAACAAGGTGGGGGGTGGGGGGGAAGTAAGCGTTCTTTATAGAAGTTTGTGTAAACTGGCACATAGCTGGCATTTGAAAAGCTGTCATGATAATAAAATCTTTGATAGATTTGATAATGATATACTTGCATAGATAAATCCAGGCAATCCCAAAAGACATTAAATGGGTACTTAAATCCTCTCAAATACAGACCATTTTATTCAGTTGCTGAACACTGAGCATAGAAGAATCAGATCATTTTAGCTAGTGTATACATAGCAACTACAAGTTGACTTGTTTTGTTTTCTTCTAATCTTCAAAGTTTCCAGGCTAGCCTTTCACTGAAGAATATACTATATTTTAGTTGTTTGATAAGTCTTGCAGCAAGAAAAGAAGAAAAGGCAGCAAGTACATCTGGTGTTTTTAAAGTAAGGAGTTGTTTGACAGCCACAGAGATATTATAATTGTAATTCATTGAGCAGGGCTCTGTGAGGAAGCACAAGTCCCTGTTGGAACTACTCCACAGTTTTCCAGCTGTTATCTGTTTTCTTCACACAAGGAGGACTTGAATCACATTTTAAGCCTTCAAGAATGTATGGTGCACTGGATATAGTGTGTATTTAATTCTGGACTGCAAAAGGAAGCCAATGTAAACTCCAGTTATTGCTGGACTTTTTAATTCTCTGACATCAGACACAGAAGGTCATGACTGCTTATGTCCCATTTAAAACAGCAGTAAAGATTCAGAAAAACAAAAAATGGCAGTTTCTTAATTAAACACTTCTAGAGAAACAGTCTGTTTACAAGTGCAACCTGTAGCTCTGTTTATATGCTATTTCTTACAGTGATGAGATTTGGGCATTTGTGGAAGAAAATAGCTGTCATCTCCAAAATCAAATGGTATTTGAAGAATCTTGACAATTACTGGAGAGTGCTTTTTCAAACAAACCATTTTGTAAACCTGTTTTCTGTCTGCGTGGGGTGGAACAATGTGATTGTGTTTTGCTTTTCTAGGACTGAAATTTGCACAAGAAGGTGGAGCGGAAGTGATCAAAATCCCAAAACTCACTACAAAGTTGTGATCCAGTGTGCACTATTAGCCCTGTTGATGGAACCTGTTATGTTTTTTTACAAGTCAGAAAAGCTAGTTTAGGATCATGGAAGCTACAAAAGAATGGCCGACTGAAGGATTAGCTCAGCTGATGTTTGTTCTTTCTAATACTTTCTGTTTATATTAAGGAAAGGGGGTTGTCATTTGTATTACAGTCTCAAAGAGTGTGTAAGATTGAAACAAGATGGGTTTAGATGAGAAAAAAAGACAATAATTTACAACAGAGAAATAACTTTAGTTTTTTTTCCTCACTTAAAATAGAGAAGAAACAGAGACTGAACCCAGCAGAGCTTCTAATTGATTTGGAAAAGAAAATCACAAAATGCCTATGAATACAGATGAAAAGAGAGCAACCTTAATCAATATAGAATTAAGTACTCTATTTTTTCAGCCTGGTGAATAGTAGAAGAAAACCACTTAGATTTAGAAAAGTATAGTGAAATGTGTCCTAAAAATTATTTGCTGGTGGTGCTGAACATTGTCACCTCTTATTTTGGATTTGCAGAAGAAATTTTCATATCTAATTCAAACATTAGAACTACTGAAGCAATGTTCATTGACATCAACTTCTTTAAATTAGTATCATTGTGAAAGAGCTGTTAAAGGAGCCTGTAAAATGAAAACATATTTATTTATGTGAGATTTTTTTTTCAATTACTTGATGTGGTATTTTTCACCAAATATTTGTTTTACAGTGTCTTACATAATTGTTATTGACTTTAGATTCATTAAATATGTATAATAGTTAGAGGAACTACCATTGTTAAGTAACTATGCAAAATGTAATGAAAATTTGACTCAGGTGATATTTTTTTGCTTCTATTGGACAGAAAAAAGTAGAAATTCTATTATCTAGGAAGACACATGTAAGATGCCTTGAAGTTAGCTTTTAATTAACATCCTCGCATCTGTCTCAAAACCAGAGAGTAGTCCTGTATTACTGCTAAAAGAGTACCAAGCTAGAAAAGCCAAGTGCCTTACAAGTAACTGAAATTTGTAATATTTCCTAGGATGAGGTTTAGCAGGTTGCCACCTTAGACTGCAGAATTTTAAGACTTTAAGCTGGACAAATACTTTCAAGTATAGCCTGTGTGACCAAGTCTGCATGGTCAAAGGACTTGTTCAAGGAATATGATTTTGGACTCTGCATCAGCTGGAACCACATTAATGTTTTATTCTAAAATGCTGCATCAGATTTTGCATATTGGTGTCAGAGAGTCTTAAACTTATTTGATATGTTTAATTAATTTGAAAATACTAGCTTTTTTTTGGCATTGATTTCTGAATGTCCCAAATGCTAAACAGAAGTCAAAGCAAGGAGTTCCAAAAGAGGTGGAGTGGATAAGCTGTCCATTTTGCGTTAATTTTCAGTGAAATGTGACTGTTAGCTCTCCTGTGCTCTTTAAAAATTCTAGTTAAAGTGTATGCATAGAAGAGGGAAAAAGCTGACGACTTTCTGGCGAATATGGTGACATTTGGTTTTAAGAGGTCAGGTAGTGGGGAAGTCACAGGACTCTGCCCTCGCTTTATAAAATGTGCTTTACTTGATTTCTGAGTGCTTAGCCAGTGATGGGTGATTCAATCCAAATGTTAACTTTGGGTACTGACAGTTTGTCTCTCTGATATACTTTGAACTCTGGATAAATTTTTATCTGGCTTTACATGAGTACTCATGAAAAAAGGAGCAAGCTATTTCATTGCCAAATCTCAGGTGGCCAATCTAGTGCAACTGCTATAATTTTTGTAGGTGACTTGAGAAATACAGTTATTATCCAGCAGTGGGGAACAATGAATGTGTTAATGGCAAGACTGGCATGGCTGCACTTGAAGTATTTGGAACAAACACCTTAGTCAGCAGTCACAGGTGGGAAAAAATACCTTTGACTGTGAAAAATATCACAAATGCTTGATTCAGGTTTTTACAGTACTTCCTCAAATAACTTCAGCTGAAGCTTAGTCCTCAGCAGCTGCAGGAAAGTTTGTTCAGAGAAGGCTGAACTGGTGTCGAGGCAAGAAGGAGTCTATTGAATCTTTGGACATGGTTTCCAAACTCTATCCATTAGCTTTCTCTTTGAAAGGAGCTGTTCTTGATCAATCAAGACATCAGAGATGTTTTCCCTTCATTCTTGATGACTGTTGTTTGCAGGATCTGGGCTTTCGTGGTCCATCTTAAACAGAGTTATTTGTAGAATGTCTTTATGAGCTAAAACTACTACATTTTTAACTGCTTCTGCTGAAAAAATGTGAAGTATAAGACCCCATTACTTCAGACCTTATTAAATCACTGGATACTTTATTGAGGATATGGTTGGTTATGGCTAATGTATTACAACTACAAGTCAATTTCCTAAGTGAAAATAACCATGATGGTGAATATTTGAGAGCTTTGTAGCATGAAACAAGACCTAATAATTGCAATCTTAATACTGGCATGCACCAGTGTGTTGAATGGACCGTGCAAAGGGGAGTTGTGGTGGAAGGCATCATGACACGTGATTTCTAGCAAAATAGCCATCAATGCAAAAGCCCGTTAAATAATGGAGATTTTGTTGTAGTCTCAACCTGGAATCTCTACAAAGCTGGTTTTGCCCCTTCAGTCACAGGTAAGTATGAATTAGAATTTTTTTTTTTGGGCGCTCTGAGGTGTGAGGTTGAACAGCGAGAGAGAGACCTTTTACCTTAAAAAAGTGAGATGGACATGAAGCAGACAAGAGTACAAGACAGACCAAGTAAATAAGTAGCACACAAAAAGCATAGCACTGGAGAACCCTCCTGTCTTGCCATCAACTGCACAGATGTATGATCTGATGATTGGTGCAAACATCTTAATTACAATTTCCTGCATCTCATGTGATAATGGATCTTTTTTATTTGAAATCCCATCAACTATGGGCTTAATTAGACTTTTTAAAAATGAGACAGTTTTGTTCAGATGATGGGGGTTACAACCGGAAAAAAAATTTGGAATATATTTTTGAAATGTTGTTAAAAGAGGAAATATCCCAAATCACTGCTGCTTTTATTATCTGGGATGACTATAAGAAAGAAAAGTGGTTTCTAACTAGATTAATTTCAAGATAAAGTGTTTCATGTTATTAATGTTTAACCAAGTCTGATGTATGCATTTTCAAATTTTTAAGGCATGTGAGCAAGACCTGATACTGTTAAACACAAGACTTCTTAAGATTTTAATCGATGTAGTATGCCGCATGATCCTGTGAAATATCATTCATGATTTTCAAGCTGACATTGAAATGGAAGTTAAAACAGCACTTGTATATTGCACAGATTAACAGAATCAGAAATTTCTCTAACTATCCTAAACATGCTTTAAAATGCACTGTAAACTGCATTTTTCAATAGAAAGCTGGATCAATGTTTGATGAAACTATGATAATCCTCTGTGTGTGCATTAAGACTGAGTGAAGTTAGATTTTCTGAATAAGTCTTTTCTGTATTGTAATAGCCTCTGGAGTTAGATTTAAGGATGAAGAGAGTACTGCTTTCTAGTGCTTTTTAAACAGTTACTATTGATTACAAAGATTATCAAAGCAAACTTCTGTGTGGTTTAATGCTAAATCTTCCTTAAAATAGTTTGGCAAAGAGTATACAGATATTTAATGTCTTTAGCACACATCTTTGATTTCAGCATGGTGGGGTTGTGGGACATGCTTGTCTGGTTTAGACTCTTTGAAGATGCCCCATAGGCTTCTTTCAGGTCAGATCACACCTCACAAAACCACTTAATTGAGTCCAAGTTCCTCTTTTGTTGGTCTTCAAAAGCATTAAAAATAGTCACTGAAAATAAGCCATTCTTTTAGGGGTGATACAGTGTGAATCGGATCTCTGTAAAGCTGTTTAGAAAACATGTTTCCTATTCTTTCAGTATCATGTGAACATTTAACAAAAAAGCTGACATTCCTATCATAGTGCTGTGTGTATTCTTCTCCTATCCCATGTGACTATTTCCCACATTTGTCAAGGCAAAGGTTGAAGGGGGTATGGACAAGGGAAATAGGTCCCCCATTCATTCCTATCTGTCAGGAGTTCACTTTGTCATGATAACATTCAAGGAGTATATTTATCTGTCCTGCTACTGGAGGTTAAAGCAAGGGTAAAAAAAGGAGAAGGGAAGAAATAATGTTTTAAAAGTTTACAAATTCTGCTGCAAAGACTGTAAACAGAAAGAGGCTTGCAATGGAATGTGTAAAATACTGCTGCATTGATAGCGATGGGGTGGCTAGCTGCTACAAATCTGCTCATATAAACAGAGGAACTCTTGCTGCAGATTGGGTCTGTTTTAGCTTCAAGTCTGAGGAACACATTGCTTTCAAAGTGAATTCTTAGGTGTCACTTCCCATAACTTATAGCAGAAGATTACAAAGCTACTGATATAACATATTAGTTTGATGGACAGAATTATACCCCCAACGCTTCCTGCTCTCCCCAATGACGCACACTAACTTAGTGTGCTGTGACAGCTGCCTTGATTTACCACCAGGCTGGGAGGCCAAGTGGGAGAGGGAACATTCACATGAACGCAGGGGCTGATACTGGCCCACAGCCTAGTTTATAAAGCTGCCCTGTAATTCACCACAAATGTGTCACCATTAAAAGGGAAAAAAGGATTGCAGATAATAAATACTCTTTAATTTATTAGCTAACAACAAAGAGATCAGAGGCAGTTGTGATGTGATTGTTTGACATAATATTGTCAAGGAAAAAAGCTAAGTTGACCAAAGATGTATATTACACATTCAAGCAGATGCATCAACTCTTGGCTTGTCACAAGCAGAGCTAAACAAAACGCCAAACAGAGGAGAGAACTGGCAAACAGCACAGTCATTTATCTCTGAAAGAGACATATTCAAGAGCAAGTGAAATAAGACATAGTTCTTTGGGCTTGGTCAAGGGCCAAGTTCTAACTATTATAAATTAAATGTTTTGTGTATCGTATTTGGCAACTGCAGCAGCTCTGACCGTCTTGGTCGTGGTAGGAGAGTGTTAGATTTTCTTGGCTCCTTTTGCCAGAATGATGGTTTTTGTTGTGGGGGACAATATTAGAATGTGTCCCTGCATACCAATAGCCACAATGCATGCTATAAAAAGGGCATATAGGTTTTGCAAATACAAGTAAGAGCTGTTAGGCTAGATACCCTACAGCATTTGAATTTTCCAAAGAAAACTTTAAAATATCATGACTTTCAAAATCTTGCTCTCTGGATTGAGTTCACCAAATATAGTCATCAATAAAATTATTTCAGGTTCATATGTTTTTAATCTGAGGTTTGAACTTCATGTAGTTTATTTTGAGGAACCTTTGCTTTTTGTTTTATACGAGTGTTGTTAATGCCACCACAGCTAGCTTGGTGTCAGCATTTCCATTATATATTATCCTTGAGGGGTTTGGATGTCAGCTGTAAAAATTTTTGCCCTGGTTTGAAAACCGATGCACAGAATAAGAGCATGCAGATTGTGTGTTTATGCAAGCACATGCACACTTTTTTTAAAAGAAGAAAAATAATATTTAAAATTAAATTCATTAATGTTTTCCCAGAACATGGCTATCGTTATACAGTCCCGAATATGTCTTATCAACACTGTTCACTATATTCTAATGTTGGAAGCAAGTAAATAACATCCACAGCCTCATTTCTTGGTTGTTCATCGTTCAGTGCAAAGTTGGAGTAAATTCAGTGGAGCATCTCCAGATGTATTGTAGCCTAACTGAATGCCAAAATTTCTGAACAGCATAATGGAATCTACATTCTGTATGTTACTCTTATACACACACTTAACACATGTTAAACATGTAAATCTGTAGCTGAAAAATATGTTGACTGGGCCAAAACAATGTTTTTCATATTGTTAGAACAAAGAGCCTGGGGATCAGGTATTATTTGGGGTGCTTTTGTGTGTGACTCTTGTAAAAAGAATGTACTTCTGTTCCTTCACCACTCCACCTTTCAGAAATATGAAGATTTATGAGTGTTGTGTTACTTGTGTTAAATAGAAAATGTTATTTTTTGTGAAGATCATGCCAGCACAAGACCTGAGCATTATTTAAATTCTCAAGCAAAAACTCAAACCAGTTTTTTGTAGCATATGGTCCTCATGCTGTGCCTTTGCACAGGTATTAAAATTCTCCTGTAGTTAAAGGTTGATGAAATTATCTGCTTTTACATCAGAAATCTCATCCTGCAAATTTTGTCTGCTTTTAGTACACTGACATTGGCTTACAAACTTTAACAAATTGAATTTAGAATGGAAATTGAAATTCCATGTATATTCTTTAAGGACTTGCCCTTTCTCCCTTTTTCTTGACAGCCAGATCATACAGTAGTTCTCTGAAATAGGAACAGTATAATGCACTGTGAGGAACGGAAAGAGGCTTAAGTCACCCTCTCGCTGATGGGAGGCTGAAATTTCTCCAGATGATCCAGATCAGCAGTTCTGAAGGTGAACATGCTTTTTGGCACAGTGGCATGCAGATGTGTGTGAGTCTCTACAGTAATGTGGCGTTTTGGATGTTGAGCAGCCAGGGAATAGGAGTCTCTGTGGAAGTATGGGTGGAGCAGGGGGTGCTTCCTACAGCAGTTTCTAGCGCACTTAATGATCTCTGTCCTCAGGGCAACACACATCACATGTTTCACCAATGGATCTTTGATAAGTAATTAAAGGAAACTTTTCAGATTATATCGTAACTTAAAAAGAGAGAAGAGGACAGGTTGTGCCAAAAATGATAAATTGCTCCGTTTTGATGAACAGGGCAGCTGGTTCCCAGGAAGAGGGAATCCGCATGTGCTGAACATTCTAAAACATGATTTGGGATAAAGAAAGAGCAATGTGGAGTCTGCTTTGTGCCGTTGCCCAGGCAAGACAGATGGATATATAACAGGAAGTACTTTACTGTTTGTTAGTGGTAATACATGCAAGTGTTTCATATTTATTCAAAGACATAGCAAAAAAACACCTCTGCTTTAAGAGTCTGATGGTCTTGCAATCCATCTCTTCATTCCCAATTCCAGGGACATAACTGAAGATAAGGCCAAAGTTCATGTTCTATTTATATAACAAATTAGTTTTGATATTATGCTGATTTTCATTATTAATGTCATATTTTAAAATAATAATCTTGATAGTTAATAATTTCTTATACCCCTGTTTTCTGAGTCAAATTCTTGTTAGAATCTCAAGAGCTTTTTAATGAAAAGAGGTAGATCTTTAAAATTTCTGCTTCTCATGTGTGCAAAAAAATCCCTCAAAAAAGGCCAGATTTCTCCCCCTCAAACTAAACAAATGTAGGAAAACAGAGGGAATCTACATTTCACTCATATTTAAAATCTAAAGGCTAAAAAACATAGAACTATTTCAAAATCCTACCTTCTGATTTACAAGGATTTTGTTCTTTAAATGAAGAGTTCGGTTTTTTAAATGCTTGGAGTTTGCCATTTTATTTCTTTATGAAAATGAATTCTGCTTCTTATTCCTTAAATTCAGGAAAGCGAAGAGCATAGAAAATGTGAAGATGAAATATAATATATTGGAGACTATTGTAATCTCTTATGGTTTTCAAAAGAAACATTATAGACTTCCACTGAATATGACAGTAAGAAATTGAGACACAGTTCAAATGAATTCAACAGCACACCATGGTGTCTTCTCGGAATCATTCTTTAGAAAGTTAAAGACTTAATTGTACACATTCAGTTTATTCAGTTTATTATTCAGATTATTAACAGTAACCTCATTATATTTTACCTCACTGCACTTATATGAGGTAGCTTAAAGAAAATTAATGCAGAAGCAGATGAAAACCAAATCATATTAATACCACACAAATGCTCTAAACAAATCAGAAGAAAGATGTAAAACCATATCAAAATAGATACAATGTGTGCTAGAATGCATGACAAAATGGATGTAGCAGATGAAGAAATGGATACAACATGCTGAGGGCTTGATGTAACATACAGCAAAATTGATATACGTCATACTGAAATAAATAAAACATAGCATGATATGTACATAGTAATGAATTGAATAAAGCAGATAAGAAAATTGATTAGAAAGTGCACTGAACTGAATAAAACATAACAATGTTATGGTTTGAATAAAAAATATAGCAGATTGAGCTGTATTGAAATTGCTAAAAAAAAAAAAAGGCTGGATCTAAACTATGCTGAGTTGATATAAAGAAAATATGCACTGTGCAAAGCTCAGTAAAACTCTGGGTATTAGTCCATCAGGGTCATATGACTCATTTCATAATGTTGGCTGTATGCCACAAGCAGAGAAGATCATTAAGGTACTGGGTTTTGGATAAAGAAGATGGATGATTCATATCTGGCTCTAGCAGACGAATTTTTAATTTGATTTTATCAAAATGACTTATTTTCTCTCAAGTGCTTTTTATCCCTCCTTTTCTTGCCCTTCCTCTCTCTCTCCCCCTCGCTTTATTTCTCCCTTGCCCTTTTCCTCTTCTCTCCTCTTCCCTCCTCTCCTCCTTCCCTCCCTCCCTTTCACCCTCGTGTGTGCGCTCTTTCTTGTTTTGGTGTGCACTTTCACTTGCCTGCACACATCCCACTTTCACTTCTGCTTGTCCTCTCTCCCCATCTCAGGCCCTCTCACTCTGTCACTCGCCCTCTCTGTCTTGTGCTCGCTTGTGCCTCTTGCTCATTCACTTTTCCTCTCTTGCTTTCTGTATGTTATCTGAGTAACAATGATTCCTGTATCCTGGTATTCTGTGTATTTTGCATATATAAACAATTGAGATGACCGATAGAAATGGTTACCAAGTCAGATATAAACTTGAAGTCAGATGTGAAAATCCCAGTATTTTATGTGATGATGGTGTACAGAAATAGAAATTTCACAAACCCCAGCTCTCTTTAGGCTATCCTAGTTGCATCTGAGTAGCCATCCTTTCTGCTCTATCTTTCTCGTGTTTGTCAAACTTGAATTTAAATTCAGATGTGGAAGCCTGAGATTATTGGACCACTTTTCTTCTACTTCAAGCAATGAAAATCAGACCTGAGGTTTAGATTTTACTTGCTCCATATTGTGAATATATGATCCATGTTTTGGCTATGTTATTGAGTACGAGATTCGTTGGTCTTATTGTTTATCTTTGGTTTGTTTACATCACAAGCTTTATAAAAGGGCCCTGTACTTCGAGCTTTGCCAAGACAGATTTAAAAATGTAGGTTTTCTTTCCTTTCTTGTCTTCTTTCTTTTTAAAATTTACCCATTAAAAGTCTCAAAAGTTGGAAGGCAAACAAACTCCTGTCTTTGTAGTTTTATTTCTTAGCTATTCATCTCAGACTGTAAATGAAAACTATATTTCTGCCAAGGCTGGCTTCAAAAGTTTGCCCTGTTAAGTTCATTTTATTGTAATCTTTATTCTAAATGAAATGTTCATTCTGGTTTAACCACAGCTGATGATGACTTGATAGTTTTTTTGTGAAGTAATACTTGATGTAGAAGTCCTCAGTTAAAGAAAGAGGGACAAGAGAAACTTGGCTTTGTTTGTTTCATATTGGTGTCTGTGGGGAAGAACTTGACTTTTGTAGCTGTTTGGTCATGAAGTGGTAGAAGTAAAGCAATGTGTATGGATTTTTATCTTCAGAGCACCTCAAAGTGTGTATCACAGCAGAATACCTGAACTTCTTTTCCAGCAATGAAGCTGGCATGCTAAGTCCATGTTGGTCAGTTCCCCAGTGTAACAGATATGCAGAGCAAAGTAATTGGTGCTGAAGACTCAGTATCTTCACTGTAGGCACTGGACTAAACGAGAGGTGAAGGACTTTGTTTTATGTTCTGTATCTCTATAATACACATACAGAGCAGTTTCTGGATTGAGAATAAACCGTATTGAATGGCTGTTTGTTAGAACTTCCAGAAGATTTCTTTCTTCTGTATACAGTTCAAAAATCACTTTTTTAGAGATAATTCAACCAGGATACTTGAATGTGTCTTCCAATAATTATACTCTCAATTTAATAAATAAATAATCACCAATGTAAAAAGAAGTGTGATGTTACTAGATGCTGCCTCGTCTTTCCAGGAATGTTGTATTTGAAAGCTGCAGTGGGTCAACCATTTAGAAGTGTAAGAGTTAAAGGTTATGGCAGTTGCACTCCCCGACCCCCAGCCCTCCCACTCTCTTCCCCTCCCCACTCCCAGTGAAGTGTGGAGCATTCAGTAGGGCAGCTGATGGCTCTTAAGCAACTTTTGTGTGCCACACTCTGTCTGTCCTCACATATCCACGTTGGTCTATGCCAAGGTGCCAACAGTTACATTTGACCCCTCCCAGACACAGTGACTCCTGTTCACCTCCTCCCAGCTGAGGAGGGCAGGAGGGGTGGGACCCTCAGTCAACAGATGGGCTCCTCAGCCAAGGAGGTGGCCAGACCCAATAAAGGTGAGAAGCTTCTGGACCATGCTCATGATGACCACAGCCAGATTTGACCAGAATGTAAAACGGGGCCCCTGCCAAAGAGCCCTCTTTGAGTTGGTCTTTCTTGGAGCAGTGGGTCTACAGTCGAAGACTCTCCTCCTCAGACTGACCATCTAAGGAACATTCCTCAAGGACCGAGACACCTTGTGAACATGGTAAGCGATCTGGTTGCCCTTGAGGGTCCTCACTTTGTTAGAGTGGGAAGATGCACATTTTGAATCATCCCTCTAGAGTTTGAGATCTGATCCCATTGAGTTTGAGTTGACTGTGTAGTAACTGAACTCCTAACCAGTATCCAAACCTGTGTTTTATAATGTTGGAGTGCTGATTAATATTGGATAAACCCTGTTTGTAGCTGGTTTTCCACTAAACAGTTCTGATTAGAACAAAGTTTGTTCAGAACTTGTCACCTGCCTAAATTGACTTTTGGGGTGCCTCTGTGACAAAGGTGAACAGATTCTAGGGAAAAGACCTGGAGTTAAGAAGGTCATCCATGTGCTTTTTTTCTTTGGTATTGCATAGAATCCTCATTTATTGAGTATTTCACATAATTAAATTGCTGGTTGCTAGCTCTGCTTCATTTGGGGTTGTACTGGAGGGGCTTATTTGAAAGTCAGTGTAGGATGTTTGTCAAGATAGGTAGCTGGTGTTTTCTTGTGGATTCTTGAAGCTTAATTGTAGCTGCACAAGGAAACTTGAAGAATGCCCTATATGCAGTAATTTTTACCAGCTTAGATTTTGTTTTACTCCATAACACTTAAAAATTTTTCCTTATGAGCCCAAGTGCGCTGTTATACGAGTGAAACAGCAAAAAATTTGAAATGGTGAACTTGAGCTGCAACTCTGTCTTTTTCTACTAAGATGTCCTGGGAGTTTTCTCTTTTGTTTGCATTGTATTTTGCTTTATTGCTATTTTCTGTAGATCGTATATTTAAAAGTTCTTGTTTCATTGCCCTTCACCATTCTTTCTGAGGTGTGACTGACAGCATATCAACAGAAAGGGGAATAAATACCCTACTCCTAACTTAACCTTTGTGCTTCTGTCTCTGACACTTGTTGACCATTTTAATCCATTAAACAAGCATTAGTCAACTGTACGCTGAAACAGCCACAACTCTCCATCAAGTTGAAAGACAGTAAGCTTTCACAGCAGGAATCAGACAGTCTCGGAAATGTAAAGGAATCTGTTGTAATTTTTAAACATTCAAACTGTGTTAATTCCAGTGACAGTTATCCCTTAAGTCATTTCAGGCAGTTGCACACTTCTCAACTTTCACAGCTTTCATGTGGAGATCCTGTTTTTTTCTGATTGAAATATTTTCCCTATCTCTCATACTTGTATTCACACTGGGAATGTTTTGAATCTGAAAAAAATACTTACTAAGTTCACAGGTAACAGATTGAACAACTAGTAGTTCCTTTTAATGGCACTTTAACTGTGACTCTTATGATATTCTAATCTTCTTGATTCACTGGCTGATACTGAGTAACTTTCAAAGACAGACTCACCATCTCTTAGCTCCAGTGTAGGTTTCTTGATAGTTTTTAGTAAATTCTTGAGGAAAAACAAGTAAGTGAACTAAACTTCTCCCCTCCCCTCTCCTGTCCAGTTTGCTTGATCACTTCATTTTCCCTTTCATAAACTTTTATTCAAAAGCTGTTAATTTACATACAGAAATTTTAATAAGTTGTCTTCTCTGGATTTGGAAGCCTAATCTGAGGAGTGTATTGTGTCCTGACATAACTGTTCTTTTCTAGAGCAGTTGAGGGAGTAAATGAAAATTTGATGTGGTTACAGAAAATGAACAAGCAGAAGGTGCATGCACAACTTCAATGAGCCAGTCTGACAGTGGCTTTGACTGCTGACCTCTGAAAACATAGCCGTTATGTATTACCAGTCTTGAACTTACTTCTCCAAAGAGTGCATTCTTTGCTTGCGCTACGAATCATCTTTTCCCTTTGCCCTATTTCCACTGGGCTAAATTATCAAGCTATATTTAATCATTTTCATTTTTTTCATGGTTTTCATTTTTGACACTGGTTCTGCATCAAGGACATCACTTAACTTCATTTCAAACTATGGCCACAATGACTATGTTCATTTCCAACTACCATAAACCAGACATAAATCAGGAAAAAGTGTCGTGCTGCTTAAAACTGATGAAATGAGCTTTTGAGCATTATGCTTACAAGAATGTCAGCCTGTCACAGAGTAAATCAACAAAGTGTCCTTAAACCTTTGTTCCATCAGGGAAATCTCTGGCTTCGTGGCTTGAAGCCTGGTTATTCGTTTTACTGCCCTATTTCCTCCCATTGCAACACACACATGTGATTATTATTTTGTTTGGACGCTGCATGGTGCTTATTTCTATGTTATTTATGGCTAGTAATTATAGGTTTTATTGCTTACTCCTCTTTAGATTTTGTCTGAAAATATAATACTAAATGGAACTTCTGGTGACTTCTAGGCTCTGAAAGGCCACAGAGTTACATTACTTTTCTAGGAATGATGAGTTTATTTTCCACTATTACTAGATGCTAATTTTACAGATTTTTATAATTCCCATCCCTGCCTTTCTTGTGATGTTGTATCTCTGCTCTTTGAGGTCTAAGTTCATGTGTTGAAAGCAATCAACATCAGATCTGTTGGTTATATTTGCACTTTGTGAATCTGGCCTGTTCCTGTGAAAATTTGCATGAACCCAGTGTATTTCTTATAGTTTGCTCTTCACTGTCATTGAAAATCACTTTTGTTATGTCCAGCTATTGCTAATAGATCTCTAAGATGATAGCGTGTTGAAATTTATCCTCTGACAGGCCTAATATTTTTTGTAAGAATTTTCTAGGAGTTGAGGTTCCCCTTCGGTATAAGAAGAGGCTGTTTTCCACTATAGTCTTTAGAACAGCCAAAAGCTGAGTAGGAGTATGTGGCAGGGTCAAAAATCCTGGACAGTATTTCTATTGCCAAATAATGATTTATTCTTGATACTAGTGAATCTCAAGGAGCTGGGAAAAAGGAGATTGTTCAGAAGTAGTTCATTGTGGCTTGAAGTAGTTAAGGGTGACTTCAGCACAGTCTAATTGATAGTGATTACATAATTGTGTTTTGAATTTTTCTTTCTGTTTTTGTTTCCTTCTCTCTTACAAAGTAGGGATTAGAGCATTTTTTTTTTTTGCATCAGTCACAGAGCTCATATGGCAAGTTCAGTACATCAAAATAGATCAGAATTAAAAGTTTTCATTTTCATGCTTTACAATATTTCTACTTCTGTTAAGCTCGCACTTAATCTCTGAGTTTGTTTATGAATGATCGGCTTTAGGGATGTGTTGGCAATCTTGTGACATATTATATTGTCACTTGTTAATGTTCAAGTAATTTAATCTTTAAATATAATTTAATATTAAATTAGATTTTGCACTGGAATTTTTTACTTCCTCATCAGGATAAAAAAGCTCACCCCAAACTATTTCATAGAATTTGATTATCTTCAGATGAAGACAATTTAGAAAAGAGATATGGAGGCTAGAGCAGTAGAATGCCACGCAATTATTTTAAAGATTTTAATTTACAAATTAAACAGCAGTTTACATATTCATTAATAACCAATTTGGTCTGTGATCAAAGAGTATATATTTGAACTTTATGGAATATACCTTACATTCTTCATTAACGACAACATATCTAAGTGTGGGTTTAGTGAGTGAAAATTTCAGTTTATTCTTAAATGGTGTGCCCCAGTACTGCTCTGGGAACGTATTCTTCTACATGGAGTGAGAAATAAATGACTCGAAGACAGTGATATTCTGAGCTGTAGTTGTGGAATGCTAGTTTATCTTAAATCTGTTTAAAGTCACTGCAGAGTATTCTACAAGAGGCCTGCAAGTCAATCTTGACTTTTTTTATTTTTTTGGAGCATCTTCTTTCAACAGACTTTTGCCTGTTTCCTTATATTTGTCAATTTTCTTTGTTCAGGTGGATAGGGTTGTCATACAAGGTGCATAACAGTGACAAACTAAATCAAGTGTTAAGTAGGCCATGGTAATTTGCATAATCCTTTTGCAAATCCTTCTAGGTGCATGCTTGTTAATCACTTAGATATAATATTAGGAGAATATGGTAGAAAAAACAAATTAGTGGAAGCCTAATATTTCAACTTTTTAATTTGTTCACAGCTTTTTTTTTTTTTTAAATTATAGATTTACCAGTAAAAGTTATATGGGTAAACAACTTTTTAAATCTGGTAACATTAACAATGAAATGTAAGAAATAATATAATGAATACAATTAATAAAATATTCCAACAGTGCTATCTAGAATGATTAATAGATCATATCTTAAATTCATAGAGAATAAGTAAACACTATACTGCCTTTTCTGAGTTTATATGGGTTACTGTTTTACCTCTGTCTCTAGCTGTAGGAAGTTCCTCATGGCTCAAGGCACTGAAATTTAAAAAAAAAGGGAACTCCAAGATCGTTTCAGTTATTTGGAAGGATGTTTTTCTTTCCTCTCCTCCTCCCTAAACTGATGTCTTTTCTACTAGTATCTTTTTCCTGGGAAAAATTTTAATTGTAACTTTCTCCTAAAACAGTCGTTGAAATAATTTGTGAGTCATTGCTTCCTCAATATGATGAAAAAGGAAAAATATATGTACAGTTATTTGAAACATGTCTCAGTTAATCTAGAAGTTTGAAAATAGATGTGGTATTTCCATAACAGCACTGGGTTTCTGTTGGTTTTGATTTACCGTGTATCATGGTGTTTTTTTCGGATAGAACCTAAAGAAATCTTGATTTTCCTAGTTGCTTTCCTGTATTCTAATGGTTGCAAGTACTTTGTCAATGCTAACTCTAAAGTTTAAAGGAGTGTTACACACTGTTAAGTAGATGTTTAGAATTGCATTTTAACAGTCTGTCAAATGCAAAAAATATGTCATTTAGGCAATATTTTTAGTGTCAATCAGCAAGTAGTTTTTGCTGTCATTCATAGGTATTGGCAGTGGAATTATGGGTTAAGTTGGACTTTCTGAGAAGACAGAGTTTATGTATGCTCAGATGATAGTGAATAGTACTAGACTTTGTTTAATGGTTCTGTTATCTGCCCCAGTCTCTCTTCCTATGTCTCTTCCTTAAACAGTTGTCTCTTCTTCACATTTCCTGAGAAGTCACTTCACAGGACCTCAGTGAAGAATATATGAAAAATGTTTTTAGAACAGATATAAAAATTGGGGCCGATCTCTCTTTGCACAGCTTAGTTCATCTTGGGCATCTGGTTCTTGACTGTTTTTTTTTTTGGAAATATGTCTGCTGTGATGGCAGAGTCCTGTTGTGCTACCTGTGGGGATACCATCATGTTGCAGTCCTCGAAGACCTGTCTGTCTTGTCTTCTCAGTGGTTCAAGAAAAAAAGGAGTCCATGACGATGGTAGAAGAACATAAAATGCAACAAATATGAACAGCAGGGAAAGCAAAGGAATACTGATGATTAATAATACAGCACAAATTGCATGAACTCTCAAAAATATTTCTTCTCTATATTAGTTCAGGCAGTGAAAGTAATTTCTGTGTAGAATATCCCCCCTGCCTGCCCTCCCTTTTCTTTTATTTTAGCTTGCAGTCTGTATCGGATCTCAGGACTACAATGCCAATTTTTGATTTGTGTTATTTGTTTTGTGGGTTTAAATTTATCCACTCAAATGGAGAAAGATGGGGTGCTGCTTCTTAATTAGGCAAATTTACACCTGGAATGAATTATTTTTATGTACAAAGAAGCAACTGAAGCATTCTGAAAGATTGCTTATGTTCCTTTAAACAAGCTGTAATTTTACCAGACTGAATAATTAATCAAAACAAGATTTTTCTGCTCACAACAATATCTCCAGAAATGGTGTTTTGTGTTATATTACCTTGCCTTCAAATAGTGTTCTTCAGTGGAATGCAGATACCATCTAGAAATAAGTAGGTAACCATTTCTATCAACTGATTGCTTTCATTATTTTTAAAGGTGGGCATTTCTTGTGTTACTTCCAATTAATCTCTGACGTAATTTGCTTGAGGCATTAGAACACTCATTAATCTTATGAGACTTTCAGTAAATAGGTCCACTAACAGATGACATCAATAGTTTCTCATTCTGTCATCGTCTTGTTTTCTGCGGACTTTAAGCTCCATACTTCTATTTTCAATATCATCATTAAATGGCTGTTCCTAGTGTATTGCCTTACACTCCTACATAGAGGGACTCCTGTAACATGGAAGGAGTTCTAGCTTCTAGGTCTCTGGAGCAGACACTGTCTTCCCTTCTGTCTGTGTTTAATGGTTACATAACAAAGGCATGGAAATTTTACTGGTATTTGTAGGTGATGTCATAATCTACGTACACAGTGATGATAGGATGTTGTCATATAAGTGCCTAGTTAAATATAATAGCCATTCTCAGAATAGAAAAAGATGTGTCTCTCAGATGATTTTATCCAGTTTATTCAGTGATATTGCTGTAGTTTTAATTACATTTTAGTAACATTACTAAAGCCTGAGAAGAAATTCATAGCATTCTGTATATTATCTAGAAACAATGCGCTTTCAGTTCATAAGGAATGAGTACTTGCCAAAACCGTATATATGAATAAGATCGTATTTCTTTTTCCTCATTTCTCTTTCTGTTGTCTCCTAATGGACCAAATCAGTTATTCAACTAGGAAGATATCTAAGTATCTGGGTATCTTTTGTTTATTTTGGCCCCACTTTGTATCTTATAAAACAGAGTTTGTATGTATGGAAATTGAAATTCTCCTACATACAATTTAAATAAAAATTTCCTGGCAGAGTTAATGCCCCTGTACACTCAAATGTGGACAAATGAGAAGAATAAACAGCAGAGGAAGATAATGTTCCACAGCTATGGTAACAAGGGAAAAATATGATACTTCATAGTGCAAGTATAGTTGTAATTTGATTTTTGTTGGTACCTTCGGCCACAGCCTTGTAAGTTTACCTCATTCTTCAAGAACTTCAGTAGCATGATTCTTCTGTAGTCATCTTGTAGTTTAAGAATGAGGACTACAAATCCAAGTTGGGATGCTTTTGTTATTGTATAGGTACAAATTAAGTACTGGAATATATAATTTAATGGTATTAGTGTTTTGAATTTGGAGTAACCTTGCATATGGCACCATTAGGAGTGAATATGTGCATTTTCCTCAATTATTTGGTCATTCCATTTTTTTCTTCTCTACCTTAAAGAGTGGTGGGAAGAGATTAAATGATTTCATGTTTATATGCTTATCTTTCTTGAAGTTTTAATTTTATTATGGGAAAAATAGTGTCACTGGCAGGAAATCGTCAATAAAAGTTGAAATTTTTATTGTGGTTTGGTAAGTTCAGTTATTTTTGATGACTCTCATGACAGTAGTGTGAGGGGAAGAAACCATACAGTTAAATAAAATTTGAGACAAACAGTTATTTTAGAAAGATAATGTTAACTGATGACAGAACCCAGGGAATGGCAGGAAGATGTGCCAGGGGAGGTTTAGGTTGGACATTAGGAAAAGATTCTTCACCCAGAGGGTGGTGGAGCACGGGAATAGATTCCCCAGGGAGGTGTCACAGCCCCAAGCCTGGCAGTGTTTAAGAATAAACTGGACAAGGCCCTCAGACACATGGTGTGAACTGTGGGGTTGTCGCATGCAGGGACAGGAGTTGGACTCAATCCTCGTGGATCCCTTCCAGTTCAGTTTGTTTTATGATTCTATGGTATAACCATTCTGTCAAGTAGAAAGATTCCACATGTAAATATGATGTAGAATATGAAAAGTTCCTTTTTTCCATACTTCCCAAGAAGACATAATAAAGAATACTTAATGTGTGATCTGTGAAGTCATCTCTAAATTTTTTTTTTTCCTCTAAAGTATTTAAGTAGCTTAATGTAGTTGCAGTAATTATCAAATGCATAGAATTCTACAACTTCTTCCCAATCATTCTATTCCAGATTTCCTTAAAGGATTTTATTATTTTTTTGAGAAATCTTGGACACTTGAAACATTCAGTAGGTGCTCTGCTATCTCTTGGTATACTCAAAATCCACTGAGGAACATTGTATCAAGTTGTGGATCATATGTGAAATAAAAATGAAGTTTATCCATTGCACAGAAAATGCATAAGTACTTTAGTGTTTACTATTTATGATATAGTTTTGATGGAGAATACTGTTTAGCCTGACAAGTTGTTTTTTTGTTTGTTTGTTTTTTTCCGTAACACTAGAGTATGGTAGTTTGTTGCTCATTTTGCAATTGTTTTGATAAAAGACAATTCTGCATACTTAAACAAGTCTAAGATATTTTCCGACATAAGCACTCTGAATTAATCAAAGCATTTTTCATGGAAATTTTGTTCTCATTTTTTTGGAGGGTTTTTTGTTGGTACTGTCTTCTCTAAATTCTGCAGCTGTTTGGTTGTATAGTTTACATCTGCTTTTTTTGCCCCCTTTTTCTTCTGTGGCCACTTCCCATCTTTTTTTCTGAAAATTTCTGTTTTTTATATAGGATAGAAGTGAAATAAAGTCCTTGACATGTAAGTACTTGATTATTTGATAGTAACTAAAGTAAAACTTACCTTATATTCTTTCGCAACTATTTCTAGAAAACTGAGAATATTCACGTAATATTCTTGAACGGCTTTCATAATTAATTTCAGAAGTGCAAGTTCAGAAAGATACTAGAGAGTCTGCTTGTTACAAAGCATATTTCAAAGTCTTCTGTTCTTCAGACAAACATCTCTCTACTTTAGAAGTAGTGATAGTGAGGGGTATTTGAGTGTTTTATTATTCTTACATTAGTCTTTGCTAAATGAAAAATACTTTGAAATGTTTTTCTTTTGTACTATTTGAAGGTTGTTCCAAGCACCATGAGCCATCTATCTCCTAGACTATGTTTGTTTTTTGTTTCTTTTTTTTTTCTTTAGAAAGAAAAAATGTATTGAAGCAGTCATCAGAAGAGTTCACAACTCATGTCAGACTAGTATAGCTCTCAGGAAAAGGTCTAAAATAAACCAAGCTGACTCTTCTTCAAAAGAAAATGAAAACAACAGCCCTTAAAATGAAAACAACTGTCCTTCAGACTTCCCAACCTCCACATCTTGCCTTTGATCAGAACCATTAGACCTCTGGTTAAGGTTGAGAGTGTAGCTTTGTAACATTAAAAAAAAAAAAAAAAAAAAAGTGCACAAAGCCAAAAAAAGGCCCAACAATCTGGAGAAGGTCAAAGTTTAATTTTTAGTTCAAATTGCAAGACAATGCTGTACGCTATGGCTCTTTTTCTTGTGAACCTGTGTAGGTGCATATGAATGGTACTGTTCCTTTGTGATTGTGCTCTCTGAGTGATGTGCGAATTAATTTTGGTCAATTCTGCCATAAAAAGCTCTTCATCTTTGCAGTGTTTCATGCCTTGACATCTTTGTTCCTTGGCTCTGATGAGACCTTAGCAGCAGTAGAACTTTGAGGGTAATTTTCTTCCCTTCCCCTCAACCCCAGAGTTTCCTCAAAAAAACTATTTATCAGTTTGAAAATCACATGGTTTTGTTAGATCATAAGTTAGAATAATGAACGCAGACTAAAGAAACTCAGGAAGCAAACCAGATAAAATTAGATTAAGTTTGCCTAGATATTCTCCCTATGCCCAATGCATTCCTTGGTGCAGGTTCTTTACTTCAGAGTTTTTCAATTACCATGGTCCTCCTATGGTTTTGATGTCACCTTTGAGTGATCAGCCTTTTCCAGATGTTTTCTACTGTGATTTCCCATTCTGCCACAGACACAATTAGTGTAGCTTTTAAAGCTGGAGTTCCCTTGATATAATTAAGAGTGTTTTTTTCAAATTTCTGACTATCGGTGCTTGCTTCTTGAACTGCTCTGCCATGATTGTAATTGAAATTATTCCATAAGGCCCACCTGTTTACTCAGACTCCTTGCAATGAGGAGAATAAAGGGTAGGTGGTATTTGCAGATCGGTTTTTACTCTTCTTAGGCATTTTTTCCCCACTTGGAATTGTATGATGAGGAATTTCTGCTTTTTTAATGTTGATTACATCATTAATTATTAACCTTTCCAAGATGTCTACAGTTGATTCAGTACTTATTAATGAAAGATATAACACTTATATCTTAATTTTAATTAATACAAGCTAACAGAATTGCAAAAAAATTAAAAAAACCAAAAAACAGTCACATAACCACCGCTGTAAAACCATTTCCTCCATGTTGTTCCTTAGGGTCATTGCCTACCTCTAAGAAAAGTGAACCTTCTACATAGAGGCAAAAACCACTCCATAGTTGAATTAATACTCTATTTTTTATCTGTTGGAAAAGGCTATTTCATCTCACAGCTAGGTGTGACTGGGATATATTTGCTTTCACTTCAGGAAGAATGTGTGCATGGAGGAAGAGGGTGAAAGAAGGTTAAAATAAAAATTATTAAGTACTTACAAATGTGCATGTTCTCATGCAGACCAGTTTTATGTCTATAATAACCTAAAGTAAGTAGCTGTATTCATGCCTCTGTCAATCTGCCCACTTTGATTTGTATGGAGGGCATAGTTCTAAATTTTCTCTTGCACTCTACTGCACTGCTGACAGTGTTTTAACTGATATGAAGACACCTTGGAAAGAATAACTTTTACTCATTGTTGAGGTTGAGAAAACATCCAATTATCTCCACCCACTAATTATCACTACCTTATGTGTTTTTATGTGTATGTGATAAATACACATGCAAAATGCACTTTTAGAAGTCTGAAAACAAAGTAATTTAAAAAGCAAGCCTAATCAACAGTATTTTACTTACTGTATTTCTCAGCTTTAATAATGAGCCATTCTTTTACACAACAGCTCTGTATCCTTTTAAACACTGTTCGCATTTAAATACAGTGTTTTAGAGGAAAACTTGTATATTTTTAAAGAGTAAATTTCATATTCCTTTGAAGCTTCTGTAATTGTATGAAGTTTATTTCTGTCCCCAGATGTCAGCAGTCAAAATCTGCATAAATATATTTTGTGTAAATCTGTTGGCAGCTGCTCTCCAGTCAGGTTCCTCAAGATATTAGCCTGTCTCTGAGTTTATGACAAAGTTAAAAATTATTCATTAAACTGACCTGCAGTATATTCAGTAACTGTAAAATTGCCTTGCAGTTCTATTTGGTTTGTAGATGTGATCACGAGTAAATTTTTAACTTAATTAATTGGCCGTTTCTGTTGACAAGAAATTTATGTGGTAATAATTTGCTCGAAATAGATGCCGCCTGTAGGAAATGAGATATCCATCATAGGCTTGTGTTCCACCAGCTGCACAGTGGCTATTATGAAAGTATTTCAGGCTGCGACGACCCCACTGTTTGTGCAGTCAGGATTATATATGCCCACGATCCATTGCCTGCCTGAGAGGCGCTCATGGAGGTCTATGATAACAAAGACTTCGTGATTTATGGCTTGCTGTGAAAGCAGAGCTTGATGAGATTAAACAATTTCATAGCACAAGTGTTTCTTAAGACCTGATTTGTAGTTGCAAGCTGATGGTAAATCACATTTATATATCTGAAAGCATGCTCAGCAGAGGAGTGCAATTACAGTTTAAGACAGCTACTTTTTATTTAATTTTTATCCTGGTTTTGTCTCTTTTATATCCCCTTCGTCTGCAAACCATTCACCTTCACAAGTCCTTTCTTGGTTAGAAGGCCAGAGACTGAAGTCACTTATGTTCTCCCTGTATTGTGTGTACCCTTATTAGAAAAAAAAAGAGTGTTTAAATATATATATATATATTTTTATATATAAATAAAGTATATATATCTTCAAGCTGTTTCAGAGTAGCTTTTACTGGTTCATCTTGGCTGAACTTCATTACTGGGTTCAGCCACAGTTCTTGATTTGCTATTGTGTTCAAAATCAAGCACACTTCTAGGCAATTTCTAATCACACAAATACACTTAAATTGTAAGTACAACAGTAAAAATATAGAAGAGTAAAAGAAACATGTTTTAGTATCTTGTTCTTTGTATTTTGTATCTAATAATATTTAGGTTCCATTTTTCCTATATGCAGTAGAAAACAAGGCTCTTTCTAGTAATATCAACTTGTTTAGGATTTGGATAGATGTTGGCATTATCGATGACATCGTTGTTATGCTTCATGAACAGCTCCTGCTAAATATTGCAGCAAAGCTGTTTGTATCAATATTTAAACAATGATTTGTGGGGCTGAATGCTTCAAAAATCAAATGCTTTTATAATACACTTGGCTTAGATGGATATGTTTATTTTTCTTTTGACTCAAGATCAGGTTGGGGTCCAGCATGAAATCCCCAATACAGCTGAATGGTTTCAGCTGTTGCTATGAAAAGATTTTCATGTTCGTGAACACATTAGAAGGAGAAAAGTAGAATGAGCCACTGAGTGAGTTATCATTCAAAATCTTTCTCCATTTGCTGTTTTAATAGGAGACCTACTTTCTCAATATACCTGATGTCTCCTGTGGGGCTGTGAGCAGCACCTCGGCTCCCATCTGTTCTCCCCAAAGACTCTCATCATCTCTAGTCAGCAGGCCAAGTTTAATTTTGTATTGAGAGAAGTGGTGAAGATAAGTTTTTCATAATGCAATTTCTGCATTCTGAAATCTATTGTTTATGCATCAAATTCCTTGAAATAAATTTTTGTGCACAAATAAAAACAATAATCCTATTACAGGATTAAATAGAGAACACTGAATTTCAGCAGGGTATTATTCTTTAAAATTCCTTATAATAAGTCAGCACTAAAACCTTGGAAGACACTTGAGAGGTAAATGCATGCTTTTACAGGTGTTTAGATGTTAGAAATCCTAACAATTAGAAGTATAACTCAAATAGGCATATTGGTTTATTTTGGTCAGTTCTTCACACCTGTTTCTAATCACAGGCAGTCCACTTGGAGTTTGCTATTGGAATGACCAAAAATGAGATGTCTTTGCCATATCATTGGGAAAGTGACTTAAAAGGAATTTTTCATTACTTTGGTTATTTTTTTCCCCAAATTTTCAACTGAACATCCAAGTTAAAAATTTTAGTCAGGTGATAGATTATATGCTGGAAAATGCACAAAAATTGAATGGATGTATTTCAAAGTTACATCCTTTATTCCATAACCTCCTCTTCACCCCAGTATTAATTGTGAAATAATAGAATGAAAGACCATATTCATGGAATGCTTACTTTTTCACATTGCAGTGATAAGATTTTGAAAGTATGTGGGGTTTTATCTAAAATTATTTGAAGTAAAAAGCTGATATTGTCTTTTGTGTATTTTGGATAAGCCCCGTGATGAGTCTTATCCAAAGTTTTAAACCAAAATGTAAAAAAATTGAGAAAATAAAACCTTGTGAAATTGCTGTTAGACCAATACCTGTTTTGCATATGCAGTGAATGAGATTACTAATAAATTTTACCCCAGATAACAATAAATTTATTCTAAATAGGACAGTATAGTTGACAAAATAGGATTTATAATAAAGTATGCATTTGAACTAATAAAAAGAAGTTTCATAGAGAAAAAGGCAACTCACCACCACTGCTATTTTTTATCAAGTGCTAAGTACCAGATTCTACCTTCTGTCTTTAATCAATGGGTGAAAGATGGGAAAAGATGTTTCCCTTGCTTTTAATGGATGAAGCCATGTATTGAAATACCTTATAGGATGTTTGGTATTTCCCTATGATGGACAGTCACTGAAGAACAGTCAAGATTAGCTCCTCAGGCAAAATATCTCTTGCAGCCAAAGTGAATTACCAGGCCTCTAGCTAGTCATCCATGCCGAGTTCCCCCCAGTTTTACTTTTCCTACAGGCAACCAGTGCACCACAATGTGCCATAAGGATTTCAAGATCTGATACTATGTATGATACTATGCAAGGTAGAATTAAGGAAAGGAAAAGGAATGCTTGGCTTCTGCTGACGTTAGGCAGATGCCTTGGGTTTGTTCAGGCTGTACAATGCAACTGAAATTGAGGTGATCTCTTAATCATTACCAGCTCTGCCTCTCCTGTTTCATTTTATGCTTACAGAAAACATGCCATGAAAAGGCTGCTCAGTACTACACATATTTGTTACCTACTGGAAAGAAAAATTAATCTTTTTTATCCTCTTAAATTTAGGCTAATCCACTTCCAGTTAGCCTTTCAAAGGACCTGTCACAATAAAAAGGTACACTCAACATGCATTCCATCCTGTGTAAGTTGAATTTTGGCAAGAATTTGTTGGCTTAGGACAGCAGAATTTTAATTTTTTGGATATAGTCATTAGTGTTTCCTTGACTAGGGTTCTGACAGATTGTGGTGTCACATAACTGTGCTTTTTGGAAAAAAAATGGCTGTTGGGGAATGTTTGGGTTGGTGTTGGTCTTTTTTTGTTTGTTTTGTTTAGTTTTGTTTTGTTTTCTTTTGTGTCTGATTTTATCATTAATATGTCTGCCAAGAAGTGTGGCCAAGAGTACATGATGATTTGCTTGGACCTTTTTCCAGTGATCGTACTAATCTGAATCTCTAAATTGTTTAGTTGTATAGCTTTTAAAGCCACACCTACATTGTTATTCTCAGTCATAAGTAGTAAGACAGAATGTTGCAGGTGAAATGCTAAAGGCAAGTGCATCCACCACTGACAAAAGAAATCTTTCCATCTTATTGGAGAGCATTAGTATAAACACAATTTGTAATATTGTAATAATATAGTTCAAATATAATTTTGGGTTTCAAAATCTATTTGGCAAATCTTACCACTTTCTTGTGCCTCAGTTTCTTTGGCTGTAAGAAAGACTTAAATCCATATTTGTGAAAAATTCTTTCTCTCCACATTTTTTTGTTTTTCTTTTTTGTATTTTCTTTCTTCTTTTTCTTTCTTTCTTGTCTTTTTTGGTTTCTTTGTTTCTTTTCTATTCCTCTTTCTTTTTTCTTCCTTTCTTCTTTGTTCTCTACTTTTATCTTCTCTCTCTTTATGAATTAATTATTGGATTTGATTCACATTATATTTCTTTTACCTGGATTCTAAACAAAACAGTGTGTTCAGGTGGACTTTATCCTGCAAACAGAGTAAAGTTTTCTTCTCTGAAGAGAACAGCAGCCTCAGTGCAAAGAAAACATTGAAAGAATATGATAGAGCCTTGTAAGAAATGGGAAGCCAGAAACACCTGAATCCCATATGGCAAAAGCTGTGTAGATTTCCGGTCTTTTGAAGTCAACCTCATTCTAACATTCCTTGAGAGGAAGCTCATACATTTGACCAGACGTGCTAGAATGGATCAGTTCTCATCCTCAAGCAGAAGAGAAAGTAATTCCATTCTTTCAGGTGCTTGTTTGTCTCTGATGTAAATAATCTTGTGTTGTATAGCTAGAAAATTGGGATGTATTTCTTCTAAAAAGGATGTGGTCTGCTAGATTACATAATTTTTAAACTCATTGTTTACTAACATGTTTTTTGAAACATGAACTGGCAATGTTTGCAGCATGCTAATGCTTTGGTGTTGACTGATTTATTACTGTAAGGTTGTTTCTGAGTTATGAACCTTGGTGACAGCATTTTATATAGTTTGTATTTAGTTAATGTTGAGCATTAAAAACACTGAAAAATGAAATCTCTTTCTTTTGGAGTCAGTGGCGAAACTTGAAACATTTCACTCCTAAAATTAAACAAAAAGAAGGAAAAGCAAAAAGTTAGGAAAAGGCTGTGCCTGGAAATAGGGTGAATCAGAGAGATAAGTTGCTTGTTTTTCATACACCTGGAGACTGTGGCCATATTAGAAAATACGTTTGCGTGTGTGTGTAGATAGCGTATATATACACAGTGACAAGCAATCCTGTATAGATGAACAGACAATTCAAAAGACCAGACTGACAAATCCTGGAATGGGGAACAGACATGCAGAGAGCTGAAACAGTGAGTGCGAGGTTACTCAGAATGCCAGGAGTGTAAGACCTGTGGTTTGACATCTAGTCGCCAGCGAGTCTACTGTGAGACGACACACTGCTGTGTCCTGCTTTTCATGTTCCTTCAAACTGATACTCGGTTACCTTGTTGTGTGCTCTGAGACTATGCCACCACTGAAAGGAACAGTCCTCTTCTCAGCTTGTGTTTTTGGCTGATGACTGTACAGTGGTGGGTCAGTTTAATTTGACCTGATGGAAAATTAGCCTTCTTATTTATGTTTTAGGGTTGGTTGGTTGGTTGGTTTGTTTGTTTGTTTTGTTATGTTATGTTCTTTAACTTTCAGATGGGTCAGAGAGGTCGTCCAGAATGCTTTGTACAAGTGCCAGCTCATGGAAGAGAATGGAGATTCATTTCAGGCATGACTGTGAGGGCAGGAAAGCCTGCTTTCTTGGTGACAATGCATCTTAACTGGCTTAATCCAGTTGTGAAATTATATTTTTTTAGTACATAGCATCCTTGTGCATCTCTAGCATGACAGTGATTGTCTGTTACAAACTTTTTGATCATAGTAAATGCAACATAATTCGATCTAGATTAAGTTGACTCAATTTTTTTTTCACACTGACTGTGCATTAAGAACATGCCCACTGACAGTTATGGAAACATGAGATGTTTCCTAATTTATGAACTCAGAAATTTTATCACATGCCACTGTCAAATGGGAGAAATGAATTGAGTACATTTTAATGATAGAATTCAAATTTTGTTTGACAGTGTAGATAAAGAAAAAAAACCACAGAAATCTTCTTCATGTACATAGGCAACTAAATTTGTGTAAATAGACAGTATACCATTAGAAAGAGAATAATATAATTTGAAAAGTCCATCTTTTGTTGTTAAAGTTGATATTGAAATGTGCAGTGTTAGATGTTCATTAAGTATTTTCCTTATTTAGAAAACAGGAGTTTACGAAATAGAAGGTTTAAAAATCTTTATTTCTTTTGCTATTTCATATTCATTATGTGAAATAGTAAGGCTGATGTAAAGCTTACAATAAAAGGAAACAAGACCTCATTTTCAGTGATATAATTGTAAATGAGTGAGCATCATTACAAATAAAGCCAAAGTTCTCGTCTGTCTCAGGATTAATGTTATGTTTGCTACTTCTGGCTTTGTCTTTCTTTTCCTTAAGTTCTTAGAACAAATAATACACGTGCTTCATCTTTAACTTCAGATTATCTCAGGTGTCGCTAACTGTGATTATGTGATGAGCAATGTAAATTTTATACACATATAGTCATAATAATTTAGAATGTCATCTTAATCTATTTATGATCGAGTAATGACTGAAATGTTTTACCATTGTGTGGGATATTTTATAACTGAAGTTTTAATGGGTGAATCAGTAACACCTGGCTGTCTGGAATGCTTTTCTTTTCCCCTTGTTAGACATTTAAATACATCTCTGGAAGGCCCAAGGGGTGTGATGTGACATATAAGCTCTTAAAAGGAGGAAAATTAGTTCTTGATACCGTAATGATCAGTGGGATGAACGTTTGCATACTTAGCATTAATGCTGTTAAATGTAAGAGTTTGATTAAGACTCTTAAGAAGGCTTTCCTCTCTTTTATTGCCCTTTCTGGTTTCACTCTGTGAAATTACAAAAGGAGCTGATGTTTTTGCTTCTGCCTCTGGAGGAATCTTGAATCTTTTTATAGCTTTTTCTCTCTTAGTGCCATTGTCTGTGTTTTCTTCTCAAATCATCCATAACACCGGTAGAGCTTCTTAGCTGATAAGTATACTAGACACCTAGGTGCCAACGATGCAAGAATATTAATTGAGACGCTGCTTCTAATGGAATATCTAGTATTGCATTCTTAAATAAAAAAATGTAACTCCAGTGATAGTCCACTTTCTATTATTGCATGAAAATGATGTATTTGTAGCTTTTTGTTCCATGCTCTTTTTCCTCATAAATTTTATACATTTTCCATTTATCCATTTTTAGATTTTCTACCCTGTATCCTCAGTAGTTAGTCTTCTCAGGTGTTTTGATATTGCGGAGTGTTACGGTTTAACCGCAGCCGGCAACTAGGACCAGGCAGCTGCTCACTTATTCCTACTCCCAAGTGGGATGGAAGAGAAGATCAAAAGGAGGGAAGGAAAAAATCTCATGGGTTGAGATAAGAACAGTTTAGTGAGACAGCAAAGGAAGATGATGATATAATAATAATAAGAAGAAGAATACAAAACAAGTGATGCACAATGTAGTTTTTCACCACCCAAGACGCCAATAGTCTGACAGCTCCTGTGCAACGGTATTTGCCCCCTGGCCAACTCCAGTTTGTACACCAAGCGTGACCTCATGCGTGATCCTTTTGGCCAGCTTGGGTGAGCTCTCTTGGCTCTTCTCCCTCCCAACTTCTTGCTCACTGCAGCCTTCTGGCTGAAAAATCCTTGACTAGGTATAAACATTGCTTGGCAACAACCAAAACATCTGTGTATTATCAGTATTCTTCCACTAAATCCAAAACACAGCACTATATGCCAGCTAATATCAGGCAGAAAATTCACTCTATCTCAGCTGAAACCAGAACACAGACAAAAGTCTTTTTGGGTGCAAGTTATGTAAGAGTACATGAGCACCCAAGAAGTGATGCTATCCAACACCGCTGATTACCGTCAGTGTAAGATACCAGAGTGCTTGGTTTTGGCTCATTTGTTGCCAAGTATTAGATTCCCAAGTGCAATAGAAGAAACAGTGTGGCCACATGACTGCTTTCCTTTCTTCTTGCTGCATGGGATAGTTTTTCTAAGAATCTATTAATTTGTGGCTACTTTATGACAACTAGAAGTCCTGTAATGTTAAGTAAGGCTGACCGTTTTAATTCCTCTTGTAATGTCTCCTATTGGGGTCTGTCACCTAATTGTTTTCTACATACATCATTTAAAATTAAGGTTCAATGTGAGTTTAACCGTTACACTCTGATTTGCTTATTCCCCAACATCAGACTGTCTTACAGGTAAAACAAAAATCTGTTTTAAGCAAAACTTAAGGCTAAGTGTTTAGCTACCATGTTGGAAATGAAGTTTACAAGTGATGCTAGTACAGGCTTGTTTTTCTCATGCATCATAGTCTGTCCTTAGCTTCTGAAACACTCTTCCCACTGTTGCCAAGAAGTTCCCAGGTAAATCCAGTCAGGACTTTTGCTATACTTTCTAAATTCTCTCCATTTTTCTCTTTTATGTTAGTCACTGTTTCTACTTCATATCTAATATCAGTGCAACTGTCATGACTCATGTTTCTACTGGCTTTAGGAGTTTAGGCCTTAAGCAGAGGTGTAGATGATTTAAACATCTCTTAGTAAAACGGAACTATTTTAATTTGGATGCTTGGTGACTATGAGTTCTTTGTTCATAGCTTTTCTGCGGCCTCATTTGTCACACAACCTAGACAGTCTTTCAAGCCCAGTTGAGGCCTGCCACCACACTCCTATTAAATCTGATGCAGAACATCAGTTAAGCATATAATGTCAGGTTCTTGATGTCTGGACAGTTTCTAATGCACATGGATAATAGGTGTGGTAACAAGTTGCTTTGCCTAGAAGTGCTTCTGCAAGGCAGTTTCTTCATCCCCCTGTATTTCCTGAACTTTCTGTTTTGCAATGATCATAAAGCACACAGGTAAATGTGAACAAGAAGCAGTATCCAAACAGGGCTTATTTATAGTAGTATTTCAAAAGAATGTTTATTTTCAAGGGGATGGACAAAGCATTAGAAGTTCTGTATTTTCTAAGACCTTTGCAGCTAAAACCGGTCTAACTTTGGTGAGACTAACATGTGAAGATAAAGTTTTGAACTGAATACTGTTGTTCTCTTCAAGTTGTAATGCAGTTAAAAATTCTTCATTTTAACCTGCCTAAAATCAATGATGTGGTAAAGTAGTTTTAGGCTATTGAAGACAGACTTTTAAAGCAGAAATTCTATTTTACTAAAACTTAAAATTCTTTAGGAAAGGCATATTCAATTTAGATTTTATACAACTTGTCACAAGAATCTCCTCTACTTGTCTTTTATTCATGTAGTATCAGAAATAGTATTGCTTGCATTATGCTTTTTAGGTGCCTGATCTTGTTAGATGCAGATAACCCCAATCTGGGAAAATCTGTTTTCCTTTTGTAGTTTGCATTGCAGACAGACATGTGAGATTGAAGAGAAGAAAGGACCATTCTGTTCCGCTACATGATGAAAATTTAAATGTGTGAAGTACAGTTGTGATCTTTCATTTAGATGGGCTGCTGGTATCTACTAGACTTTAAAAATAATGAATGGAAGTTAAATGGTCTTTTTGGGTTGAGAAGTCAGTGCAGGATACTGACTGGTTTATCACAAAAGATGGATGCATGTTGTTGCTGCTAGGTTGAATTCATGGACTGAGGAATGAATAGAAAAGAACTTAAAATTCTAGGGTGTAGTGCCTGTAGTTAGAGTGAAGGTTTGACTTTGCATCATATGGGTATTAGCGAGCCATTAAATGCCAGATCTGGACTGTCAGCTAGAAAATAAACTGAGAGCTGTGAGGTGCATTTTTGCTACTGTGTCAATCAACTGAGATAATGCATACTGCACAGTCTACATCCCACTTGGTCGTTCTTCTCCTCCTCTAACATCTGTTTATCATGTATCTTAAATATATATATATATATATATATATATATATGTGCATGTAGAAGAATATTGGGCAGCTATGGAAGCTATTAAAGTGTTGACATTTTTCTGTTGCCTACAAAATAGATGAAATACAATAACAAAATAAGATAGGGATCCTGAAAAAAACTTATACCTAGGATAGTATGCTAAAATTCATGTGAAACAATCTGTAAAATGAGTAAGAAGTCTTCAGTCCTGAAGTTCTTTTTAACCTTAAAACCTTTGACCTTCCTCCCATAACCAATGCCAGTTCTATGCACTATGAAACAGCCACACTTGACAGAGAAATCTATTAATTCTTCATTAGTTTCAACAGTAGTACCGAGAAAAATATTAAATACTGAGATGAATGCATAGGACTGAAGATCACTGCCTTCTAATATCTCTTGCATTTGGACATCACTTGTGTTTTCTGCAATCTGAATAATGAACATTTTTTATTGGGTTTAAGCTATGTAACTAGCAGTTTGCTGATCGCTTATTCTTTTACTTTCATCCACATTAGATTAAACCTTCTAAGCTATTTTGGTTTATATTATATTTATCCTTTTTACTGTGACTGTTTATATCGTTTTTAGAATTCAGTGTTTTTTGATGGCTGAAGCACTCATTAGAAATGGAGGGTAAGGCAATGTTAAGTTTAAAATTAATGGAATTGTTTATTGCAGTTTTACCTTTGTGTTACCTGAAGCAGAGAATATTTTTGTTTTGTTTTCATTTGGAGTCCTTTCATCCACAGAGAATGGGGATTAGCCTTTGGGTAAAATAGTGCTTTCTGGCCCTTTCAGCATTCAGTAGCTGTTTACTTATCCAGGTATAAATGGTTAAAAACACAGTTAAAGCTCCCAGCTGCAAGGTCAGCTACCTATTTAAAATTCAACCTCATGAGCTCCATTCAGTTGAGGGCTTGCTGGTATGAGCCATTAACTGCCTGTTGCATGTAACCTTCCCTTGTCTTACACAGAGCTGCACACGAACCTCTGGTACAGTACAACAGACCCTCGGTTCATGCCATGCGAGCAACAAAAGCAGTTTAACTTGTGATCAGTGATCATATGATCCATTTACAGGGTGCAAGCTCAGTCAAGTAGAACCAGCAAATCATTTAAAAATTCACTCAACACCATTCCTGCTGAGTAGCACATCACAATAATATCATTTTCCTGAAGCTGCCAGTCCAACACTATTAGCAGCCTTGCATGGTGTAATAACAAGCTTTTCAAACCCTAAATTAATTTAAAAAGTATAAAATCCATTGTAAAGCACAGGATATTAGTTAAAAGCTATAATGCATGGCAAAAAAATAATCTCTTGGACTAAAGTTGTCTCGGTGGATCCTAAGACACTAGAACATGCAGACTGTAGAAAGACAGTAGCTCCTGTGACTGTTGTATCAAGCCTACTTCAGGAAAAGACTTCAACTCATCTCAGTTCAGAATATCATGTAAGAACATGGTTAAATACTGGCCTGAACAAAATAAAGCTACATAGAGGTCTCCAGCCCTGATCAGGTGTTTTCTTTTGGCCTGACCGTGGTTTTCTTTTACCAATTATCATACAAAGTTTATTGCCCTTAAAAAAAGATATGCAATGCATTTCATCCAACATCCGGAATCAGCATTTTCCCCCGTTTCAATTAGCTTGGTTAATTTTTATTTAAATGTGGTTATTTCAGAAAGCAGCTGCTGTGCATGACAAACTAACTCTTTTTCATCAGTCTTCTAATGATTTAGTTATTCAGGAAAATGTATTTTGCAGATGTATTAACAAGTGATAGATGGACCTTGCTGTTTTAATTCCTCTTAGATGAGTATCCAACATTCAGAAACATACCCAGTGCTCCTTGTTCTGTGAAGCTGAAAAAGGCTTCTTTTAGGATTAATTCACTAAAAAAAAGTAAAAGTTTTTAAAATAAGCGACTTCTTTTCTCTGTAGATGGAAATGGAGAGAGAGGAAGTGGATAAGTAATGCTATAGTTTTAAAAGTAGAAAGAAAAAGTCGGGTACATTCTGCAAGATGAGAAACTAGTGGTGAGTGTTTGATTCACTGAAAAGTCTTCTGCTAACTTTAGCCTTATGCTTAATTTTCTCAGTAAATCTGAGCCTGATGAAAGAGGTTCTGTACAAGTAGTAATGGTGGTGTGTGATTATTGCCTTTCTATCTTAAATAGCTGAGATGGAAAAGATTATTTTCTGTCTCTAGCTGGATTTCTGATGTTCCTGTATTTGTGACTGTTCATTTCAGAGAGAACAAGCATGGTTACAATAAAATGTAACTTCGGAAAGATGTTAAAAAGTGTAACAAGTTTTGTGTTTGGTTTTTCTTTTTTTTTTTTTTTTTTCCTCTTAGGTGAAAATTGAGGTTAAATTGTTCATACATTAAGTACTGTGTTTAGAGCCACCATTACTTAGTTGATTGTTTCTCTTCTTGAGAGATTATATCCATAAACTAAAAAATGGATTGAGAAAGCAATTGTTTTATTTTCTTTCACTAGTACAGAAGAACACTTAGCAATTCAGTTTCACACACATGCTTTATAGGAAAAAAAAAAAAAGAGGCTGCAAAGCAGTTTGAAAAATAGGAACTTGAAAATATGATACACAAGAATTTTACGTATCTGGTAACAAAATTTTTGACAGCAAAATAAGATAGAGGATGGAAGAGTCTTAATCAAGTTAATGCCATATTTCTCTTATACTGATGTACTTGCAGTTCTGCTAAGTACAAATGCCTAAATCTCTGTGTGTGTTAATAGAGGAATAATTTACTAAGTGATACAACGGTTTAGGGATCGTGCTAATGAGAACAAACTTAATTCCTTTGGTTTTTCAATAGGAGAGTAATAAAGTGATGCTAGCCTACAGGTGTCTACCTGCAAGAGAAAGGCATAGGTCTCCAATCTTTTCTAGCCAGAATACATAGCAGTGAGACTGCTAAGAAGTGACCATCTGTTGGGTGCTCCTCTTGAGGAGCATTACGAAATAGCAAATGTTGATCATTTTCTTTGTTACGTAACTGGACATTTCTCAGGCATTCTTTGTGATGATGGCACTGCAAGAAACAAAATAACATTAAAACCAGAAATTCAGTATGTATAACTATGTAAACTACTGAGGTTGTTTTTCTTTTCCTTTTGTGTTCTGTTGCCCTGCTCTATTAATAAGTAATCTTCTGCTTGTGGAATCAACAGGATCTTTGCCTTCAAATTTTGATTTAGCATTCACTGTAAGGTGAGAAAGTTATTGAAGGCACAATTTAATAATATATTTTGCAGTAGAAAGTGCACTTTTATTTCAGTAATAAAGTATTTCTGAGTAATAAAATAATATTGTATCTAAAGTGCCAGATTCAATGGCAAAAAGGAAAGAAGAAAAAAAGAAAAAAAAAAGTGTCCTTTAGCACAAAGGAAAGGTGCTTCAATGAGAGAAAATAAGTAAACTCCAGATGTAATAGTTGTACTTCATGGAACTGAGCAGTTTCAGCTTTTTAAATAATGCTGTTGGAACAATTGTTTTGCAAAGCATGAAACAGTTAGTGCAGTCTTTAAAAAAATAATTTAATCTAAAATTATGAGTAATAGAATATGAGTGCTGACATGAATAGTCAAAATATGTCATTTTCTTAACGTTCATACTTTCTGCAGCCTATAGATACTATATTAAAAAAAACAAAAAGATATCATGCCAGGAGGTAGGTGCTGAGAGCAAAGTCCAATGCTCAAACAGCAGAATGTTATGATCTTTTTTTAGTGCTTACCCCAAAAGTTTCAGAATAAGTGTAACTGAAAATAAATTCTTCAAGTCTGAATGTCAAAAGATATTTGCCATGATATTTAATTCTGTTATTTCATGCACGAAGTCAGATAACTGGAGCAGAGGAGTCAGAGATCTGAAAGCTGGCTCTGTTCATTTTGTTTCATTATGTTGTCTGAGAATTTGTGGTTATAGAACAATTAGCTCCATGTTCTAGAAACGTTTAGATTTTATATCACAACCCCCATCTTCCACTTCTGAATTAACAGACAGAAGAAAAATCAAAAACATTTTGGAGTACAATTCATATAAATTCATAGAGGCACAACTTGAAGAGTTTATTTCCCATCCTTCCCCCAACAGATGCCATAGCAGTGGTATGTTTTCTCTTGCTGTGTGAGAGACTTATATTTGGTCTGTGATCTTGAGGCACTTGCAGAAGGGAAGAAAGTAGTCAGAATATGATATGCTGGTCTTGTGGGCAGAACACAGCTGGAAAACTCTTTCCATCAGGATTGCGTTAAATTCTGCTATGAGAAGTTCACAGATACACTTACCAATGTGAAGCTGAGAGATTATCTAGAATATCACCTCTTCATCTCTGAGGCTACCAACCCTGCTTCAGACCGGTATGCAAATGCGCGTTAAATTCTGACTGTATGCAAACAGGAAAAAAAAGTAGACATTGATGCAAATGAAATTACCCTTTGCAAAGCTAACGCAATGTAAGAAATGTGACATCTGAAGAATACATGAGACACGTTCAAACAATGGGAAGTATTATCTAAGAAGTACTGCTATGTCCCAAGAAAGCAGTCAATGCAGAATTGCAGACAGTGACAAATCTTTACATTTGGTTAGTTAGCTGCATTTTAAACTTACAGTATCTCTGTTGATCACACGGAAACAGTAGTTTAGAAAAAGGTAACTCCATTTATGTAAGTACAGTGGAATAATTTTGTATCATTTTATGTTGTTGTGTACTTGGTTTTACTCCAAATATGAATGCAAGCAGCTCTTGAAATTATCCACTGCATAGCTCAGGCTTATTTTCTCTTCCTGTTTAATTTCAGTTCTTTAGTAGTTTTACTTTGTCTGAGGTAATTCTGAGTTGTCTGTTTGTGGTATCACTATTATTTCTATCCAGTTTTGTATATTCAGGGTGGATAAAAGAGAAATATTCTTTCCACTCTCGCTAACCACCCAGTTCAATAACCCATGCTTATATCTGTAATCTTCAGGATTCCTTTGATATTTCCGTTATTATAAAATGAGAATACCTCCAACTTCTGTGAACAATATTATGATTCACAATGCATTTGTTACATTCTGTGAATGTGTATGCTATTTCTGAAAATGTTATCTTAGTGACAAGTGGTAGATTCAAATACTGGTGAAAAGCAAGAGGGACAGATGAGAACTGGAATGGAAGAAGGATATCTTGCTCCTTTAGTCCATCTTCTCTTTGATCAGTGCAAGCTGTGGGCTTCAGTGCTGATAATAACAATGACTTTCATTTATTTCTGTGATACAATTAAGCAAATATGGCATACATTACTTGGATTAAGAAGCTAGAATAGTGCAAATTCAACATGGCTTATGTTCAATGAATTAAATACCAGTGAACATGTTTTATGTTGATAAAGCAGAGATGCTTTAATGGATATCACTTCTTTGCCCAGTGCTGTGTAAACTTTTCTTAGTGAGACAAAACATAAAATCATTAGATTTTAGTACATACATCTCATTCTCATTGAAGAGGGGAAATTTTAATATTATAATTGTCTTTGTTAGTGGCAGAACTGCTACTAGAACACCATGTTTAGATTTGGAGAAGCCTGTGATTCTAGAAAGTTACTGGGAGACAAGAGAGAACTGAGGGGGACAAGGCAAGCAATTTCTTAGAAGACTAGATAACGTGGTGAGAAATTTCAGGAAGTTCTGTCCATCTTGGGTAACCAGAGAAACGTGAAGAGCTGATCACAATATGTGAACAGCATCCCCTCAAGTGAATAGCAACAAAAGGAATAAGATTCAGAGCTTCCATCTAATGGGCAGTGGATAGGAAAAGAACCAGCTGTTGTAACTGAAGCTTATGGACCCAGGGTAGAAAAAAAGAAGTTTTAATGTTAGTGTTAATTTGTTGGAACAGATTTCCTAGAATTGGAACAGACTGTACATAAGTGGCAGATTTTTAGCCAAGACTGGAAGTGCTCGGGTCATCAACTGTATAAAGGCACACAGAAGTAGGAACAGAGACAAAACCAGAATTCTCTTTGGTATTTTTTTTTCTTTTGCCCTGACAGTATTTCTAATTGTAACAACACTAGCTTCATCTTTGTCTCCTCTCTATTTCCTGTGAGCATGTTTAATTAAATATTATTTTTCATGTATCTGGAAAAAGTCTCTTTAGAGGTTGCCACTGTAGACCAATGCTGCTATTCCTATTTTATTACCTGATGGCTTTGATTCAGTGTACTCACTCTTCTATATTCATGATGATACAGAACAAAACTATGAGGCAGTAGGTCTGTTAGTGTTTCTTTCAGCTTGCTCATGGCAAAAATTAAACTTAGAAGCACTAGGATGGATGTCATGTTTCAGTTACTCATATGACATTGTGTAACTGGAGTTGTGTGGATTGGTGTGTTGTTTGTTTTTTGTTTGGTGGTTTTTTTTTTTTTTGGTTTGGTTTTTTTGGGGTTTTTTTTTGTGGTTTTTTTTTTTTTTGAGGGGGGTGGTTTAACATTAACATTATTTTGTACTCTGTAGGATGTTCTGAAGAAAATGATGCTTCCGTAGGATAGTACCCACACTAGCTTTAAAATTAAAACCTTTCATTAGACTACCTTTTACACTGGTAGCTTTCCTTACATTCTGAAATTCTTCAAAAGACACTGGAACCTGAAGCGATCACATAAAGTGTTTTTATCTTCCCAGTCTTAGGCTACTTAGTGCAAATAAAATTTTGTGCCAGTCAACCCAAGATGTGTTACAGTGCTGTTAAAGCCCAGCCTCTTAATTACGAATGTTTTGTGCTGTTTGTGTGATGCATGGATTTCTTGGAAATAGGTTTCCTTTGGCAGTATGTAGTTTTACAGTACAGTCAACAAAATGTTGCAGAATAGCAATTATGGGAATAAGGAGAATGCACGAGCTATTGGAGTGAATCCTTTAATGCTAATACATATTTCTGATAAAAGCAACTCTGATAAGAAGATATTGAAGTTACTGTAGCAATTAGTTTTTCTAAGATGTCTATCTGTATGAAATGTTCCATGGTAGGAAAAAAGCCCACAACTCTGTAGTACAATACAAAGTTTATTACATTTCTAGACTACATTATCCTTGTCAGCTAGATTAAAGCATTCTCCTAGTTTCTGTTCTATATTACCATAACAAGTGAGGAAATAATGTAGTGTTGTTACACAGAGCAGCTTATAAATTTTGACATAAGTGTGAGAGAAATCACTTGAAATGTGAAGCAACCAAGAGGAATAATTAGGAACAGCAGAATGATCTCAGTAATATGACAACAGTTTCTAAAACACCCCACAGGACTGAAATCATCAGGTTTGCTTGACCTATATCTTTAATAATACAGCTCATTGCCCTTGTATTGAAGCTAGAGGGTAGGACAAAGTATAAGCTTTATCATGTTTTAGGAGAAATTGCAAAAAGTTTATTTATTAACACAGCACAGAATGGCCCATTTCTATGATTACCAAACAGGAAAGCAAGTTGGGCTACAGTTCAGCACACAGAACACTTTATAGTCAGGCTTGGCTGGCAAAAAATATTATGTAACACTGAAATAAGATAAACGGTTGCACTGACAGTGGAAATAACCTTCTGTTTAATTAGAAAATAAGAGCTATATGGGACAATAAAAATGGTTACTGCTGCCCTCAGTCACTGTTTAATAAATATGATAGTGTTGCAGATAATGCTAAGTGTTATTTATTTGTGTAATATCATGGGCTCAGTAATTGTTCATGTTCTTGATAGTTACCCTGCATGTAGAATGAGTGCGTTTCACATTTTCTTTGTTTAATTCTTAAAAAGGAAAGGAGATTTTTTAAAAATTTTAGATTGTTTTTAAAAGCCAAAGGTGTGTGATCAAAGTTCATTCACCTCTCAGTGGTACTGTAACCAGACTACTGATTTTCTTAGCTTACCTTCAGGATGATTAAGCTTTGAAACTAATTGTTTCATACTTTTAAACCTGGATTTTCTATCTGTGCTGGATATGTTTCTGCATCTGTGAGAAGAGAGCATAATTTGAATCTTTAGCTGTCCATTTCATCATGGCTGTGTTTGTAATTAGTACAGTTCTAAGGTCTGCTTTTAGGATGGTTTTACCTTCCTTTGGCTTGGAGTTTGGAGTTTTAAGCACTATAAACAGGTACAAATTAAGTCTTGCAGGGCATGGTGTGGAAGACGGATCATTTCAGTGAAGCCTTCTCTCTAAAGCGAATAGTTTTTACTAGTAAATCGAGCATCAAATTGTGTTATGTGCATATGTATCAAAAGTTTCCTTTCTCTGTAGAGCATATTTATTAGATACGGACATTGTTCTTGGTTTCACGTATTTAGGAATGTACATGTATTTATCAAATACTTGGCAGAAAAGCAGGGCATGTGATGCATTTAGCAATATAATTTAACAGGCTCGGTATCCCAGCCCTGTTGCTTTTGGTCACAAACTTTCTATTTTGAATTTACAGTAAGTACAGGGATTTGAAAAAGGATATCAAAGACTTTACTTGGTTTTATCCAAGGGGAAAATTCAGAAAATGTTTCATCAACAAGTTTTAACCCCTCCTTCCTCCTCTACTTCCCCCAATATAGACTGTATGTCAAGAGGCAAAACAAAACAAACCCCCTTTTCTTCACACAATTTACTTTAAGCTTCAAAATCCTCCAAAATCCCCAATCTCCCTTTGCAGTCTGGTTCCCACTCTCCAGCTTTCCTCATCTCCCTCTGAAAGAAAAAAGCTCTTCTTTAAGGGACTGATAGGTTGTAGAGCGATGCTTAGCAACAACATTCCTGTGTCTTAAGTAGCTGCAAGCCCCTAGCTGAACCCTTTGATGTGACTGTCAGGGCAGATTTATTTTGTTTTAGCACATTGTCTACTTGTCCAGATGTATCAGGAGATAAAAAGGAGTCATGTTTACACTCTTTTTGGGAGGGGGGCAAGGGGGAGGAGATGTAATTAAATCACATTTTTGATGAATCTCTGAGAGATCGAGATGAGGAGCAGAGGAACTGGCCTGAATATAGAAGGGAAACCCACTTGCCTTCCCTAGGCACCTGACATTGTAGGAAAATGAAGTGTACAGCCATAGGACAATTTGTTGGTTTGGCTCTGCTCAAGCCTTTGACTTTGTGTCTTCTCATGTGTTGGTAGTTCACGAGAGTCCAGAAAGGCCTATTAGAAATTAGTGGTTATGCACCCTAGACTCTTTCCTGTGTGTCTTATTTCATAAATTTATTTGTCCATGTTGAAAATTACTGTGTTTTTCTCTAGAATGTTAATGCCATGGATCACATATCCCAGAACTTCTGGCTGTGGTGTCTGTCAATCAAATGCTTTAAAAAAAGAGCCTCAGTGATCTTAGATAAACCAATGTGCAGTGTAAGGCAGACCTTGCTGAATTATCCTAGAGAACAAATACCGCAGATAAATCCGGTTTTGTTTATTTGCTTTTAGCTTGCACATTTAGCAACACCATTCTGAGCTCTATTAATAACCTGTGGTGTGCGGTGACAAGTCTGATTCCAGCATTCAGTGTGCTGTGGGTATGCCAACTGAATAAAACGCTAGTTTTAATCTGCTTTTACAAAAGTTACTCTATTTGCATTTTAAATAGGTTACACTACAGCACCCCCTTCTGCTGACTAGGTAGTGTGACAAGAGGTTTTAGCTGCAATTTGGTTTTGTTCCCACAGGACAGAATGAAGATGCCTTGGAAGCATTTTTACCCTTCCCATTTCACAATTCCTGTGCCTTAACTCCTGTGAGGACATTGGTGGAACTCAACACTAGTCGTTAAACTATTGGTATCTTATAATATTTAGGACCCAGCTGTAATTTTTGCAGCATTGCCCATACTTCTGAAATAATGAAGCAGGCGGGGGACAGCAGAGTGAATAGCAAAGCAAAGTAAACCCTCCAGCATTGCAAACAATTATGCTTAGTCAGTGAAATGTATACCCACTTCTGCATTCCTCTGGTTGTAATTGAATGTGTTTGCAAGTGATGATATTATGTTACTGATATAATTTATGCAATAGTCTCAGAGGCTCCTATCAAAAAAAAAAAAAAAAATAATTTACCTTGCTGATTCTGTCTTTGCTTTTGAAAAATCTATGGACATCAACAACAAAACAAGTGTAGAAGTTCTGAATTGTCTGTATTTCCAAATACAGGTCTATGAAAAGCAGAAAGTTACTGTACTGTATGTTAAGTATTTGAGTTCTGCATCTGTGTTTATATGTAGCTTGTATACTGTTGCTATGCCATAGCATAGCATGAATCTCAGCAATTACTCCAAGAGTGCTCTGTTTTTCAGTTGTGATCTAATTGGTTGAAAAATATTACAGAGAATGACTGAAGGGAACTTGGAATCTAATACATTATAAGTGTATTCCCTTCACATAAGTGACTTACCTATGCTTTTACACCTGTGTTGAACTTGTAATATTTAAAAGCTCAGTGTTGTTCTTTCACTCCTTTGGGGCTGTCAGGTGGTGAGTGAAATGCAATAAAAATGACATGTTTGGGCATTGGTGAGGTAGAAATTTAGGAAAAGGTTATCATCTGCTAGCATCCAGAAGTTCATTTGTGGTTAGCTGCCCAAGCAACAGTTGCAGGGTTCTCTGCTTTGGGATACGACAGGTTTTGTTGTTGTTGTTGCTTTTTGTGCATGTGTGTGGTTTTTTTTTTTTTTCCTGGTGCTTTATTTTACTAGAGTGTAAGGCCATTGAATAATACTTTAAATGTGTGTTCCTGGAAGGTGAAGATGATTAAGACAATGGTAAAGAAATGCCAGATAAAATGTGTACTTCTTGCTTGGATTTACTTTCTCAAATTCGGATCAAGAGTCAAGGTCAGCAGATTTTCCTTTATTGTTTTATATTTTTTGGAGTCTTTTGCTGATTTCCTTATTTTCATTAATAGCAGTCTAAGACAAGAAAAATAATTCAAAAAAATCTGGTTTAGGGGTATGATTTAGTAACTTTGAATTTATTTTGTAGTGAGATTTTAAATTAATTTATTCTTATTTTAAAACCTAGCATTAAGTTTTACAGTGAATAGATTTCTTGTTGGATTATGTTAGCGGGTATTCCTTTCATTCACTGTTGTGTTGCTAGAATGTTTAAGTGCTCCTTTAGGGACAGATGCTGTTATCTACCATAACAGAAGCTACTGAAAATACACTATCTGGTTTATGGGCAGGGAGAGGTGGTAATAGTGAAGTTACTTTTCTTCAACTTGTTAAACTGAACTGAGTGAGCAGCAGAATCTCGTGCTTTTAAATGTAGATAGCTAAGATACATTTTTTTAAAAGATACAAGGCAAATACTATGCAATAAGAAGTCAGGGTTTTTTTTTCTACTGAGTTGGAAAAAGTGGTGTGAAGAAGATGCTAAAATTCTTGGGGTTTGAGTGATATAAGTTGAAAAAGCATAGTCTTGGAAGTCAAAAAACCTAAAGGGTGTTTTGTATGCTATGTGTTACAGTAGAACAAATCAATTCAGGCTCCTTAGATGCAGTCATTCCCTTGTGATTATATTTGTGTAAAGTCTTGGAGCCTTTGATCAAAGAAAGGCATTTGTGACTAGATCTAATCCAGGCTCTTTAAGGTGTTTAACTTGCGGGGGTGAGAGGGGGGAGAATGAGGTTGATAACAGCTGGGATTTAAATTTAGTTTTGCTGAACTTTTGTTTTGAAAGGATTTCTATTATACACTGCTTCCTTTTCCATACAGAAGATGGATCATTGAGTAAACCTAAAAGGGAAAGAGGATATGGGAGGAAATGGGTGGGGACATGGAATTAATCTTCTGAAGAAAAATGTTTGATCAGCGGGTAGGAGAGGATGAAAACCTCTGATGTTGACAGCAGGCAACTTTCTGACTAGTGTGTGATTGACAACTTTGATGCTCCAGTGGGGAGCAAGTGTACAGCCATGCTCAGGCATCCTCTGTCTGTGGGTGGTAGTGTTAATAATGTGGCAACTGGAAAGATTAATTGTGGACAAGCAGCAGGATTACGAGGAGGGCTTCACAGGTCTAAAAGGAACAGTGGTAGGAAGGCCTCTGATCTGTCAGCCCAAAAGGAAATTAGTTAGAGCAGACTGGAGCAGGCTTAAAAAGGGGGGAAGGGGGAAGATGGAGAAATGGGAGAAGGGAAGCATTTAGGATATTAAAGCAAAATGAAGAGGATATTGAAAAAGGTCATAAAGGGATGGGGCCAATGTTCCTGAAAGACCTTAATACACTACATCCTTTTACAGTACATGCAGTGTTCAGCTTGTTTTCAGGGAGCTCCAAGGTGACATTTGTAGGGGTTAGAGCTGCCACATTAGGTAAAACCTGTTACTTGTTTTCAAAATGAACCTGAGAATAAACTCAAATTAAGAATTTTCAAAATGTCAGAATACACAGAAGAGAGATTGCTTAAGCTGTTTCTGCAAGTTACTAGCTGCTGCTCCCTACTTCCAACCCTTTTTGGTAGAAGTAGGGATTTTGCCAATAAATTCAGTGTTACCATTAAAGAGGCCATTCATCATGCTTACTAATGTTATTAATCAAGATACACCACAGTACTCTTAAAATGAGATCATTTTGATAAATCATGTATGACATGAAAAGACTTTATTCCTTTTAAGTGCAATTTAGACTGTAATTTTTTTCCTCATTTATGATTCATGGGAGAAACATGGATAAAATTCCCTTGCACATTTACACCTTATCTTCAGTAATAATTCAGAGCTGCTCTTAGATGAAAATTCAAGGTCTGATTCACCAAAGCTGAATGCCAACTCATTATTTTCTGGCATTCAGTAGTCCAAAAATAATGTCCATACATTAGGTGCTTTTCACAATAGTTGAATTTGGCTGCAAACCAGACATATCGATTACACTCAGTTAAGCCTAAATGCTTAAGAATTATGTAATGTTCATTTACATTTTTGATCCAGTTGCACACTGCTTCCAACCTTGCAATTTAACATCAAGTGAAAACCAAAGGGTAAATTCGAGTGAGAAGTGTGATTATCTCTCTTGTATGAGAATGAGAAATATATTCTGAAATGCTTTGAATTGCTGAAGCTCCGCTACTTCTATTAAATAGGCAAAATTCTCTTGCCTTTTCTTACTAAAGATCGCTAGAATTGAAAGATCAACCAAAATATAAGATCACTGTTCTCCTTGTCATCCTAGTACTACAATAATTTGGCCTACTCTATTAATAGCATCACATATGAAAATAAACTGCTAAAATGTCTGGAATGAATATTTGCTAAGTTCAAAGTCACACGCTTGATTGTAGCTGAAATATTTGTGTTATTTATTAAATGGGTTGTAGCAGTTTTTGTTAACATAGGTATAAATATTAGATAATTTTTTGTTTATTCTTGTGTTTAGGAATATAAAAAGGAAATGTCTAGTAGAGAGATTTAGTTTGGAAAGCAGAGTCATTTAAATGTTACTGTTTCTCAAGGCCCCCTTCAGCAGCTGAAAGTATTTGAAGGAATGTGTGTGGTTGCCAAAAATAGCAGACCATTTATATTTATGAACCATTGGTCTCTACAAATTTGTTTCAATGCAGCAGATGTACACTATATCCTGATTCTACACAGGATGCTCATTTACTGGTACCTTCCAAATATTGGGGGTTTTATTCCTTGAAAAGTGAAATTCAGGGATTAAACAAATGAAACTTTTCTTTAGTCTAATTAGATTTCCAGACTCTTGAGAGCCAGTTGCCAGTGTGTGGCTCATTTCATTCTCTTCTAAATGTTATAAAATGTTATTCTTTTATTTTTCCCTTCATGCCTTACTTTTGTGTTTGCATACTACAAAAATATTTTTCACTTCCACATCATACTAGAAGTTATACATCACAGACTTTAGAAGGTCAGACTCCTGATGACGTTTTAAAAAGTTATTATGAGTATTAGATTAGTAGGCAAAAAAAAAAAGCATAAAGAAAAAAAATCTGTTATTCTACCAATACCTGCCCTTAAGTTCTTGTTTCATGAATTCTGGTTATTATTAAAAAAAAAAAAAAAAGAAAAGAAAAGAAAAAGAGTACCTAGGAAATGATTTCTGATGAGACACTTTTATAAAAATAAATTAAAATGTAATCAGATTGTGCTTGTCTTTTCTATTAGGACTGGTTAAATTACTACTTTTAATTTTCTTAAAAATGGGTGCTGATGAAAGAAAGTCATTCAGATCTTTGTGACATTCAGCAAAACATGAGAAGCACAGTTCAAGGCATGAGACTGAGACAGCAGTGGGTGACACCCTTTTCCTTCCTTCCCACCTTCTATCCAGTACTCATTTGCTGTGTTCTTCTGTTTTTCAGCACCATGGTCAAATGTCTAAAACCAGATTTTAAAACAAATCACTATTTCAGTGCTGGGTTAGGAGGTCATCTCAGTAAGCCTGTGGAGGTCAGGCAAGTTGTGATAACACCACACATTTGTTTTCGACTTTCCCCTTAACTGATGTGACTCTGATTTGTGCTGGGGATTTAGTAAAGGTAACTGCTGACTCGTAGTTAACTATGCTTGGCTGTGGAGCAGGGGAGTTTGGAAATCCCATTTCATCAGGGAAAACTCTCCCCCTGTGAGAATGCCATGCCACTTCTTGGTTTTCTGGAATGTAATAGCGTATTGGGATGGGTCACAAACTCAGGCTGGCTAATTTGAGACCTCCAGTCTAGTTCACAGCTGGGGAGAAGAAATTGAGATTTTTGTAGCCTGCCATATATAGTGGTTTTTATCAAGGCCTACTTCTGCATATTTTCTGGTCTCTTTCTTTACCATTTCTTTCCCACTTCATCCCTTTCTTTCACTGGCTGTATGGTTCCTGAGTTCATGGAAAAGCAATACATTTTAAATGAAGTTGTTCTTCCCTAACCATTCCCTAGGATGCAACGGGTAAAGACTTGGTGTATTGTTGCTTCCTGTAATATTTTCTGCTATCACGAGGCTCTTGAAGACCTCACATTGAAATCAAAGCCCCGTTGTGCTTGGTGCTCTGCAAAGTCATGGGAAAAAACAGTCTATCTAGAGTAGTGTTTTGATACTCTTCTCAGGCATGTCATAAATTCAACATAAAATTAATACATTTAAATAACTTTCTGTTATTAGGCAGGTTGTTTTCCTCACCACACATTTATACAATTTATATAGATATATTTACTCTGTACACAATTGATTTCTAGTTTGTTGTGTCTAAAATTTGGGGGAAGAAAATCTTGAGGAGGAGTTCCATGGAAGGTTTGTGTACATTTTATCACAAATATGACAAAATCATGGCGGTTCAGTATACACGTGGGTTAAGATGTGAGTTGCTGCATTCAGTGTTACAAAGGGTTTGACGTATTGGTACACAGATATTTAGGCAAGTGTCACGGAAAGTACCCTGAGATTAGTTTAAAGGACAACAGGATCCAAAACAACTTTTATTAAACCAGTGAGAAACAAGGTTTTAACACTCCGAAAGTGACTTAAATATAGGTTCGGATATCAGTTGAGGAAAATTATTGAGGGGCAGCAATTAATACAACAGGCGGTCCACAGTGTGCATGCACGTGGCTTCACCCAAAACAATGCCAGAACCGTCTCTGAGTCCGGGAAGAGTACACACTTGCCTGAACACGGTGCAGGATTATTCTTAAAGAGATACAGGTACTCGTGGTGAGTACGGAAAGTGTACGCTCGCGATTCCTGCGAGGGTAAATTTATAATACACTCGCGATCTTGTGAGGGTTAATTTACTTACACGTACAAATGTGCATGGAATACTACACGTGCTTATATGGAAGCACGGGAGGAAAATAAACTCGTGATTATGCGAGGAAATAATTTAAAGTACGCGTGCAAATGTGCACGGAAAGTTACTCGTGCTTGTATTAAACACGGAAAGTTACTCGTGCTTGTATTAAACACGGAAAGTTACACATGCATATGTGCACAGAAAGGATAAATACACTCGCGATTATGCGAGGATTAATTTTACATGTGCTTATATTAGGCACGGGAAGTTACACGTGCAAATGTGCACAGAAAGTATAAATATACTTGCAATCCTGCGAGAAGTTTTACTCACACACGTGGCGGCAAGGCAAGCGGAGTCTCCATCCCAGGGGAGGGCTCTCAGTGGCAGCATCTCGCTTGTGCTCCGAGAGATCCGCGACAATGGGTGGAGTCTCGATGAGAGTCCGGTTTTTTATAGGCTGATCAGACGGGACTGTAGGCATTCCAGAAGCTTCTCTGCACCCCCACACTGGTTGTGGGGTGCCCCTGAAGCCTCCAAACATCCCTCACACTGGCCGCAGGCACCCAGCGGCTCACTGGCACCTCGGCCCTCCCTTCTCCTAATGGCCCTGGCCAGGGTGCTCTGGGGCCAAACAAAAGAAGCTGTTAGCCTTAGGTAGCAGAGAGAGAGGGAGATGTGCCTACTCCCTCCATACTGAAGGAGGGGTGGGAGAAGGGGGGGTTTGCATTTTGCCACAGCAAGTTTTTGAAATATATATGAATTATTGAGAACCGTTGCCATTGTGTCTCTTGGGAAAGATATTTGTGCCCAAGAGATCGAAAATGAGTCCTGAACCCAAGTAGGTGTTTATGCAGGCATTTCTTAAAATTATAATAAGCCATGTATCTGTTAAAGTATGATTAATTTTGAGCCCTGAGTGCATTTGAGACAGAATAAATGAATATTACTTTTAGTTTAAATAAAAGGAAAAGTTTTTTTAAAGCAAGTATGAGTTCATGCTTTAAGTTGGAATTAAATCACAGATTGTCCCATTAATCATATATCTTTCTGGAGAAATGTTTTTGTCAGTTTAAAAAATGGATAACGCAGTGATTTCCTTCATTCTTAATTGTAGTTTCCCAGTGGATATATTAAACATCTTTTGAAATAAATCATACTTTCTTACTAAATCCAAGTTTTGCATCTGATAATCTGATACATACCATTGGGCTGATTACTGTAATGTCACAATATTGCTTTACATTTTTATTTGACTATAAATCACTAAATGAGAAGCAATGAGCTTTCAGATTGCTAAGGTCATTTCTCAGTGACCCTACAGGATGACTTTGACAAGTGTTAAAACTGTAATGAATAAAAACAAACAACAGTACCACAGAACACAAGAATTCTAGATAATTGTGTGTCAGGAGAATGCATATCATGCTCTCCCCAAGAAATTTGCCTCTTCATCTCTTCATATACTGGATGAGAAACATATTGCAAAGGAGAAATGCCGAACACTTAATATCTTTCTGAAGGAAGAGATACAAGAGAATCCTTAGTCTATGTCTTGAGCTTCACAGTACATAATGTTTTCTCAAGGTGAGGTGGTTTTTTATTTTGTTGTCATTTTTTTTTTTATTTGTATTGTGTTTTTTGGTTTTGTTTTTTTTTTTTTTTTCCCCCTACCGCATCTCATTTTGCACTCTACCATCTCTCTTTTGGATGATACCTTGGTCAAACCAAGGTTTTTCTCTGTGACTTCCTCTGAAAACATTTTGGAATTAAATCTACGTAGCTAAGGAAATCTTTGTATGTATATGTGTATTGAAACAACTTCACTTACCACATCTTTCCTTAAGTGCATTGTATATCTATTGAACCCTTGTCAGGAATGTTCTTCCTGTATTGTAAAATTTATCAGGTATAATACATTAATGCCTACTACAGTTACTGATGTGTGTAGGTGTGTAAAGAATTTGTGACATGCCTTAGAAATAAGGGTAAATACGAATAGAGAAGTACTAGGATACAAATACAAGCTGTATGAAAAAATAGAAGAATATAAATTATCAATGGCTATTAGTGATATTCCAATATAGTCTAATATCAAGCCACATCGTACACATTAACAGAAAGTAAAATTTTTGGTGGGATGGTGGATGTTTTTGTTGGTTGGTTGTTGTGGTTTTATTTTGTTTTTCCTACTTCGGCTTCTACAGTATCTGTAATTTTTATGAACGTGGTTTGAAAATCACGTACTCTTTCACAATCTGTCTATTTAGTATCAAGTACAACTCTTAGACAAGACAAGACAAAACTTACAGGTTAATATGAAAGACAGTGATACTTCCATTTAGCAAATGTTTAGTACTGTGAGTACTCTAACTTTAATGGTCTTGTAACTTTTATACCTTGTACTTTCTATTACTATAATGCTTGCAAGAATACAAGCTTCTCCTGTAATAATACTGTTAGAATTTCTTTTTTGATCCTTTTGGTGACTTGTTCCTATAAAACCAAAGTTACCACCCGTGTTAAACAGTGTTCCTCAAAGCTATTTGTAGTTGCTTTCCACTGCAACAAGAACTTCTGGTGAATATGTCACCAATACTTGTAGACATAACTGTCACATGTCAATGCTGTCACTGTCAAAATATTCCCATGAATATTAAAAGTAATACAATTACACTTTGGAAAATAGCTTAGGGCCAAACATCAGCATGTGGTAGAGGAAACAAATAGTTATCTTTCTGCTGGTGCACAGGCTTACTCAGAAATGTGATTCAGAACTCCAGCCAGTGCAAAACAATCCTAACCCTGGATGATATTCCAAAGAATTAAAATTGCTCTAACTGAATGCTTATCTCAAAGGTAATGAAAACTGTTCTATTTGACAAGGAATTATATACCGGACATAAAATAACAGCAAAACACCAATAAACAAACCCTTCTGGTTTTGCTTTTCCTAGAATTGGAAATAAAGCTAAATTGTCCTTTCATTCCAATATCCTTTTTAGAAGCTCTTGAATTTTGCTCACTCAGTAGTATATTGCTGAAAAGGCAAAGTCTCTTCCAGTAATTTTAGGAAAAGCTATCATCAAGCTGTCAACAGTCTAAATTGAGAATAAAAGTACCAAAGAGAAACCTTCACTGTTATCAGAGTCCCAAATAAGTACACTTGAATAAGCAGATAACATCTAGAGTGTGCAGTATGAGACCACTTATTTCTCCGGTTTTTTGAGTGATTTACAGGGATGAAGGCTTAAGTTAAATAGTTAGTGACATTTTTCTTCCTGTCTTACCCAGGACAACTAGGCCTAAAGAAAACAGGTAGTTGTGAACAGATGGCTGTTCTTGGAATTTAGTTCAGATGTTACATTGCTGGGTGTTAGGGGCATCTATCATCCTCTGAGGTGTTATGTGCCCTCAGCTCATATTGGTCATCAGAGGGAAAATTTCCAATACTTTGTAGTCCAGTGTAGATTGTTTACAGTTTGCTAACATCCAATAATTATTCACTCTAGCTGAAGGGTGAGAGTTGTATCTATGACATCACCTCTCTGAAAAGGAGGGTATGTTTTCACTTGTGAAGAAGCAGAGGCAGGATTTTCTAGATTTTTATTAATACATCTGATAAGTAGCATCCTTGCAGTTTAGGCAAACTTGTCCGTATTATGGTGTTTGTTCTGATACATGATGTGTCTTCATGTTATCACCTGGGGACAAAAATGGCACTATAGCTATGGTCTGACATAACAGCTGGTCTCCAAAAGCAAAAGCTTAGTATACTATCTATTCAGTCACTTACCTTTTAACATTTTAATATACTGTAATCTAAGAGTCCAACAGCTATGATAAAGAAGGTTTCTAAGTTACAGCCTTTAATAAACTTATTACCATGATTAGTTTTCATTATTGCGGATATCTGATTGTTGTTCTCAGGTTTAGTCTGACAATTAAGATTTGAAGTAGTATTTAAGCTTTTTCTTCTCCAAAACATCGCAGCCCTGTTTTACACTTTCATCTTAAGCAGACATTGTAAATCTGGGTTTGAATTAATTTCAGTTAAAAATATATAAAATCTGAGGATATGATTAACTACAAAATAAGAAGTTAAATTGAAGTGAATTCCTTCGATTGACTGTTGGAGTTTATAAGCCAATATACCAGTATGCAACAGCCTGCATAGAAGATGGCAATTCTTTTCTCAAGACTTCCTTTAGTAAATTATCATGAGCCTCAATAAATAGATTAGCTTTTGTATTTCTTACCTTTATTTGCCTTATCATTATTATCAAAATGATAATATAAATTATCATGTATCTTTTAGTGAACACTGTCCTTCATGTCTTTTATTAAAACTCATTTTATTTATGCACGTTGCAATGGGTAGATTGTAAACACTCCAGAGCAAACTCTATACCTGAAACTGGACACATCACTACCATGATATCAATCTATCTAACTTCAATTAAATTTCAAAAACTGGCATGATGGTTCATATTCACCTACATGATTGTTTATTTTCATAGCTCCTCCTAACAATCCAGAACTGCTGCTCTAAAACTAAAAAGCAAGATGGTAAACGCGGCTTGGCTTGGATTTAGATTGCTCTTTCCTTCAGATGAAACCTCCAACTGGATGAAGATTATTGCAAACTATAGCTCCACAGTCTAATATTTTTAAATTGGCGTGATAGGAACTTGCAGTCTTTATTATGGGGAAAGATTTGGGTTTCCTTTCTTCTCCCTAAACATTTTTCCTTTAAGGATTCGGAGCAAGTTTTCTTGGTACTTCAAATGCGTTAGACTTCTGATGTGGGTTTTAACTGTTTATTATTATCAACTCCTATATCCTTGTCCACTTTTTTGCATTAATAGGCATTATAATTTTTAAGAGATCCCTTTGTTTAGCTCACAGGACAGTGGAATGGCAAAATCTTCTCTTTTTAATTAGTTTTGAGAAGTATGGTATCTTATTGCAGCTTTCTGTTTTCTGTCTCCTTTCTTACATGTCGACACACTCATAACTTCCTTCAGGTAAATATTAATCTGTTTCAGCAAGAGGAACAGTTTTAACATTGCATAAAGATTTCCTGATAATAGTAATTTTTTGAACCTGTGATCTGTATGAAAATATTTTTTTTAGTAATGATACCTTATATCAATGTGTAAACTCTTGTGAGTACAGTGACCTTGAAAGATTGCAGACAGCCTTAAGAAAAACAAATTCATCCTCCTTGGCTGGTAACTGTGCACCTGTAACCACATCATAGACCTCATCTCACAGGTGCATCCTCTTTGCATAATCATTGACTGACTCAGAGTACTGGTCTTTGTTTTATCACACAGGCTTCTAGTGATTCTGCCTCCACTTCTCCAGAGATGCATTATACACCTCTGCCTTCGGGATCCAGAGACCTCACCAATCACAGAGGTATGAACTCAACTTTTATTGGTATGAATTGCTGCAAGGTGGTCAGCTTTGCTGTAAAGCCTTCTATGTATTAGTTACTGCAACACCAGCACTCCACAGAGAACACTGTGCTTTTCAAGCACTAGATGAGAAAACCATACCTGTCAAGCCTACAGATTTTAACTCATCTTAAATAGGATTTAAAGGTGGTCTACTGGGAAAGCAAACAGATCTATGGATAATAACATTCAGTGATAATTTTGTATACGTGAGAGAAATGTAAAGAGATTAGAGTACTTAAATATTGTTAAGTAGATGACTACATGCAGCACTGGTAATTTTGAGAGAATTTGTAAACTTTCTAATATTTGTAAGAGAGATTTTTGGCAGTTTAACAATTTAGAGCTATAATTTTGGAATGTTAACACATTTTCATTGCAGTAAGAAGTGATTCTTTTATTTTTTTCAACATCACAGGTGGATAAGTGTTCAATTTGCTTTTTCACCAATCTTTAGAACTTAAAAACCACCTTGGGCAAATTTTCAGATTTCTTTTGCATACCTATGGAGCAAAATGTTCAGGGAACAGGTGAAAAAGTGGAACAATCCGGAAGGGTGCTTTCCAAGTCCTTCACCTTTGTTCTAAAAAGGAGAAATGTATAAAGTTTGCAGAATTTTTCATCTTAAATTAAATAAATGAACTTTATTTCCCACATTATGCATTGATATCATGTAACCCATTTCTGAAGAGGCAATTTTGCAATGCAACTGAATAAGGATCAGGTGGGAAGGATGAGGAAAGCAACTGATTAAACTGTAATTTGTTGCAGCCTATATCACTGTTGTGGCAGGGCTAAAGATGGTTGTGGAACTATATTCTGGTCTTGGTATAAACTGATACGGTGTACTTGAAATCAGATGTTCTGAAAGTACTTTAGAGTGTTGTATTCTGACACTGAGGTTCTACAGTAACTGGTACTTCTTAAAGAAAAATGGACCAAACCAAGATCCTGGATTTAAGCACACAGCTGGTCTTCAGGGATTAACAAAAACAAAAAAACCCACAACCAAACCCCAACCAATCAACCAAAAAAACAACACTCAAAACCGCCCCAAACAAAACAAATGAAAAATAACTGCAAGCCACTACCCCTCCAATTCCCAAGGTATGTGTTGTGGCTTTGATTTTCAGGTAAGCATATTTGCTTCTAGGTTGGATTTCTAGTGTTGGATTAAATGGCTAGGGTATAGTAAGACAGTAAGTAGAATGTCAGAGTGTTGTAAATGTGTAAGTTTTTAAAAAATATATTAAAATACCATTAAAAGCCAGGTATCCTCAGATCTGTTTGCTTAGATGATAATGAATACAAGTGTGGCTTCATGGCTGATTTTGGGTTTTGACTTGGCCAAAGGAAGGCTGTCAGCATTAAGCATCAAATGTTGTGTGCCTGCATTACTGGTTGTCTTCTCTTCCAACAAAGCAGTTGTGTGACTCTAGTAACTGTTGCAGACATGTCCATTCAGAGCTGGAGCTTAGCAGGTTCTGAGTACTACTGTCTTGTCTAGGGTTTGAGAAGGCCTGCTCCCTGTGAAATGGGAAAATTATATTCCCCAAATTATCAACTTCTAATCCTTAGCTGTTCACATAATTCTTTGTTGCTTCTGTCTTTACTCTTCCCAGAAATAGTCTGCTTTGCATACTAAACATGTGCTGGAAATTTCCTTGATGATTAAGCACAGTTATAAATAAAGTGAATGGAAAAGAGAGTGTCATCCAAAGAAAGGGTAAAACTGGCCCTAAAAGAGACATTATTAGCATGATCCAATAAGTCTTTATATAAAAATGTATATAAAAATGTATTCACAAAGAAATAATTAAGACAACTTTACGAAATGCTGGGTGTTGTAAATAAAGCTTGGAACAACCTGCTAGCAGGGCCTATTAACTCAATCAGCTTATTTTATACAAAGAAAAATCTCTTAATTTCACAAGCCCATACAAAATTAATTGGAGTCAATAGAAAAATCTCCAAGAAAAGAATGGAATACATGCTATTTTAGATTATGAATATCTTCAATTTTTTCTTCACTGAATGCTTTCAGTGTTGTAAAAAATGATTGAATCAGGTGTTGCATATGTAAATATTGGCAGTTTTCAATGCAAACTGGGAAGAAGAATCCTGTAAGTTTCTAAGTGCTTTTATTTGTCCCTGGAGAAATTTGTTTACCAGAATCTGAAAGTCTGGCAAATGGTTTGCTACAGCTGTAAAATGATGTTTGGGGGATTCTGGGGAGGATCAAGAGCAAGTGGAAGGTATTTGAATGGTAGAGTTTTACTTTGACATTTCTCACTCGATTTACCTATGAGCTTTGCAGGGAGAGGAAAAAACATATAGTTCTGCATGCATTGCAGCATGAATCTTATAGCTTTCATGTTCATGCATTCAGTATATTATTTCCAGGCAGGATCTGTTTTTCTGAGTTCTTTCCATATTTTGTATAAACAATATCCAGACATTGTACATACCTCTGTCTCACTTTCAGAACCCACAGAAGCAGCATATGACAGTGCGGCATCAGAAGGAATTATATGGAAAAATCAGTGTAAATACTAAATCAAGTGTTAAGATCTTTGAGCATATAAGTATGTCAAGAGAGCAATAAGTATTAGATACATGTTTTTAAGCTTTAAAAAACTGGCAATCTTGGGAAAGTTGTTTTCCTTTAAATTACTTTGTTGCTTATACCTACTTTCTAAAGTTGAACCTTTACTTGGTCCCAGTGTTCACATTTTTTTAGCACAAGATATACTGGACTTCTATGCAGGTTTTGGTCACCTAACAGCAATATGACTTGATTCTTTATGAGACAGGTCTTCCAAAGTGGTAATTTTATAGTTAGCTTTATTTTTGTTTTGATTCCAAAACAATGATCTTAATCTCCTAAGGGTCTTTCCTTGGTCGTTGTTAAAGTAGTATTTTATATTTCATTTTACCTTATTTTAGACATTAGTATTTACTTGTGTGCAATTTGTAAATATTCTTTTACCCAGATAAAACAAGTAATTTTAAATAAATGTCCTCCGATCACACAACGTATTTAATTTATTTTTGAATTTCATTGCTTGTATTGTTCTAGTTTTCAAATTTGCTGATGATGCCACATCTTTCTTTCTGCTTGTCCAGATCTACTTACTGCCAAGAAAAAAAAACCACAGTAATTTATTGTTGTTCTTAAGTAGAAATGGCCATGCTCCCAGTACACAGTAGTAGTGAAATGTAGTGCATTTTAGTATGAAGTTGCTCAAAAAGCATTATTTTGTATGTATGGGCCAGATACCCTTCTGTTCCTTATTGACAGCTTATTACCTAGGTACATCTAAAATCTTAAAATAGAGCTTTCAATTTTTAACATAGTTGAAATTTATGGAAAAAGAAATATAAAAATTGTAATTTTAAGGATGATTTGCTCAATGTGTGGAAAAGGCTCCTCACTCCACTCAGGTTGTATAATCCTTTTTCATAATTACATCTTTGGTAAGGAAGTTCCTTTGTTACATGTAATCATTCAAACCCAAATTGCCTTCCAAAAAGAACAGTGCTTTCCAGTTGGTGGGGCAAATAGTAATTTGTCATTCTGTCTTTTGAGAAGCAATATTACTAAATCACGACTATCATGAAAATCTGTTTTTCCCATATAAAAAAAATACGTGCTGAATGCCCTTTGTATAAACAGCTATTTTATAACATTGTCTATTACCTGATTTACTTGAAAACCTTTCATTTGATGAAGCCATTTGGTTTCCAGTAACATTTTACAAATTACTCTTTTTCTTGCACTCCTGTTTCTGGGAACAACCAGTGGTAAGTCTACCCCATAGCTTACTGGTAAAAGGAAGAAGTAGCAGTTTCCATTAAAAACTAAGCCTGTATTTATGTAAGTAGTTTTTAGAACCTTAGCTTGGATTTATGCCAAGGTTTAATAGTTCTAATCTATTCTGCCTTGTAAGAACTTCCTGAACAAATCCACTGTCCTGTTTTGGTGTCTATTCAGTTAATTATCCAAGTTCTCTGGTATGAGCAGACATTATGCTTTCTCATTTTCTATTTGAATGATGAGTACCCAAATGGAAAATTATTATTTATTCTACCAATACGTTTGAGTCATGAGAGCCTCTTTGCTTATTTTCTGAAACAGTCCCATCTGAGTTTGAAAGTCATAAACTGCATTCAGAAGCAATGTCCAGAAATCCTGGGACAGAGTATTTTTAAGTTTCCTATTAACACTCTGCAGTTAATTTTCTAAAGCATTTTTGAACAGAGGAAAATAAGAGATTATTTTGCTTTCAGGTTGTCTTTTTTTCTAACAGGGGTATGCTGAAGATTTGCTTGGAAACTGGTTCTCTCCAGACTTCCACATTCCTAACCAAGCAAAAGCATGTAGTGATCTATATACATAATCTGTTAGAGAAACACCTGAACTTGAGTTTTTTTTTTTCCCCCTCTGTTGTCATTATACTGTACAATTGTACTCAGAGTGTTGGCATATTAACTTTTCAGTAATGACTGGTATGACTAGACAGAATGCATTCTGACTGATTTTTAGCATATACCATATATGTAAGCCAGCTACTGGCTTTGTAAGAGTTGAGATATGCATTAGTTCAAGACAGAAGTGTGCTTTAGAATACACAACAGGCATTGGACCATCCAGTTGTGCTGGAATTTACAATCCAATAGGTGTCAAAGGAGAGCTACTACTCTCAAAATTTGGTGTTGAAGGGAAAAGGAAGCATTTTTGGAGTGTCAGAGGCAGTAATATAATTGATGTGATGTGTTAAAGCCCCAAACTATCCTCTGGGATTTACCTGTTCTACCTCAGTTAGCTTAGCCTGCTCATACTTCAGAAATAAATATTCTCAGGTTCATCTGGAACTAATAATGTATGTTGATTCTTCAAGAGTTGGGTCTAGAGTTTTAAGATAATACTTTTAACTTTCTGAAGTGAATTACAAAATTGGTGCACACTTCTTAATAACAAATGTTAACACACAGTTCTTATTTTTGAAGGCTTTCAACTCCGTACACATGCACTCTGAAAAGCCATGCTGTCTTTAAATCACAGACATGAAAAGGAAATCGGTTTGCATAAAAACTTACTTCCAGAAAGATAATTATCCTGTTTATATTATCATTGCAGTCTTCTCTGTTGTTGTTATTGACACAGTTGTTAGGTACTCATTGTATTTTCAAGCCAGAGGCTTATTTAGCATTTGAAATTGATTGCTGGGAAAGTCACAAAGCAATTCATGTAGCAACTTATCATAATTAGTTAGCTTTCTTAATGTGAACTGCACTTTATGCTTATCAATTGATTTTTTTTTCTGTATATCTGCATAAAGCAACTCATTGTATGTTGTCCAAAAAGAGAATAAAAATAATTAAAAAATCTGTGGGTAGTACTTTATCATTCAGTTAGTCTAAGGAATCCTAAACACTTCTTAAACAAAAGGCATCTGTGTATATATGAGAAGTATTTGCTTTAACTTATCTAGTAATGGGATGAACAAGAGAACTGCAAGCAGGTGCAATACATGGAAGTTCTGTATCACGCAGAGATGCTGTGAATAGAGAGAAAGTTTCCTTTTTCACTTGCATGACGTGTCCTTTGAAAATACCATACTTTTCAAACTGCATGGTATTATGGTCGGTGATAGACTGCATACTTTTTAGGCCAGGATCTTCTGACTATGAGATGAACAACCTTAAAACAAACAAAAAAAGTTCACAGTAGCATGTAACAGGCAAGACCATATTTTCCAGGGGCAGAAACACTCAAAAATAACCTATGACATTTCCTATTAATGGCAGGAAATATATCCCAACAGTGAGTTTTGTTGTGCTCATGACTTAGCATCAAGGGCAGTGGGTAAAAATTGTTCTCTTCTGGCACTATGGGAGAAGACTTAAATAAGGAGCCTGTTATGGGGGGGCGGGTGGAAATGAGAAATTGGGTTCTAGTGTCTTGCTTAGTTTTTCAGTCTGGGAGATGGTCACCAATGGAAACATGAGAGACATGGGAAAAGCACGGAAAGCAAGGTGATGGTAAAGATGCATGCCAGTGTGAGAGAAGACTTGGTTAAGACAAGATTTTTGTTTTCCTGTCTTATTTTCCCTTAGTTAAAGGGATTGGAAAGAGAAAATCGGTCAGAGGTGCATTGGAGTCCTTGCAGTCTGGAGATGTGAGAAGGTAGTGTCAGATGTTTAAAGAGCTCTGTTGTGAGCTATTCTTGGTGCAGCTGAAAGGCAGGCCAGGCCTTTCTTGTAGTCACCATGCAATGGCCCCTGCTTGTTCCTGTAGACCCACCAAACCTTACACATGGAGATGAGATGAAGGGCTCTGGCCAATGTCAGTTACTTCAGTGGTGCAACTAATTTCATACCTCTCACTGTGATTTTTCCCTTCCACACTGCACTCTACTATCTCCTCAGTTTTTCTGATGTGGTTCCTTTGCAGGGAGAAGAGTAGGTAGATGAAATGAGTTGAAACAAGGTAGATCAGGAGAAATGCTTGAAGGCACATGTCCTTAGAGATGTTTACTGCCACGAAATGCTTCCATCTGATAAGAGAAGCCCACATGTAGTAGTATCTGCCCTGAGTCTGCAAATGCATTCGACATCTGTCCCTACTGTGTGAATTGAAGCAGAGTCACAGATGTTGCCTTTCAAAGGAATTGAGAGGTCTGGTGCACATACATGGGATCCGTTCAGCTCTCAGCCCTGGAGTGGTTTATTGCTGGGCAGAAATGAATGAGCAGATTAAGGAGGGTCACATGTAGTACCTCTGCTGAGCCCTAATCTATTAGTTTACTGGAATAGAACCACCACCAATTCCAGTGGCCTTCTGTGGACCAGTTCACCTCACTTGATCAGCGCCTGCATGTCTCTCTGTAAAGCACAAAGAATTTCCCAAACGTGGAATAAATTGTGGTTGGATTTGAGTGTGACCTTGACTAATATGGTTCAAGAAATACATTTTCTGGATCATTGGATTCATGTTCTTGTCACTTAACAGGGTCAACAATTTCTTGTCTGTGTATACAAGGAATGTTGGGTTTGAATCTGTAGATTATTAAAACTTTGGCATGAAAATGTACTGTTGTATATTGCAATAATGAGAGCAGCTGGTCACGTGAAACTAGGGTGGGGTGAGTGAGTTAGGGATGATATATAGAGTGACTTGCAGTATTGTGCAAAGTCTTTCTTGATGGCCAGAAAAGTTAAATTTTCATTTTGAATGGCAGCATATATTAATTTGTGAAGGTTCTCTGTGTTCTGTGGTTTGGAAGTGAGTCCAATGGGTGTGACTAAGCTGACCAGAACTAAGTTCAAGGAGAATCACTTCCTGGAGTGCTGTGTTTCTGTGGGAGTAAAATAGGGGTGTTTCTCTGCAGCAAGACTTAAAAATACAAAAATAGAGTAATTAAGTGGTTAATCAAATTTAGATTAAAATTTTATTGAATATCTAAGGAGTTGGGCATAAAATTCACATTCTGCATCTAATGGGAATTAGGAGCCTAAGAGTGAGGCAGCTTTTCAAAACTGTCAGCTTTGTTTTTCCAGATATTATAGAGACTTTCATTTTTCCACAGTGCACATTCACCGATCTGGCTGTTGAAGCTCTGACCATTTTCCATATTTTTGTCACTATTCCCATAATTTCTGAGGTTTTCATTGCAGCTTTTCCTGTATTTGCCAAAACTAACCTAGCTGTCTGGGCCTCAGTCACCCATACAAGTGTCACATCAGAGGGAATATGATTAATGAGGAAAAAACTGTAACTTCATATTTTTGGGTAGACTCAAAAGTGTCTGATGTTTCACAACATAGCTCATTTTGTCATGCTGGCAATAAGAAACCATGAGAATGCTCGAGCTCCAAGCAGAATGATTATAAAGTGGCAGAAAAACATAGAAACCATTGGCTTCTATAAGTGGAAACTTTGGATCCAAAAACTTAAACCTATCTAAACCTTTTTTAGATATGTAGGAGAGCAAATAATGCATTAAGTCTGCAACTGGCAATTAAAAAAAAAAATCCAGTAAATTTGCCACTTGGCTTTATAATCTTTTACAATAAAGAAAGGGCAGTCATGGGCTGCAGTATTACAGTCCTTTCAGAGAAATCAGGTTCAAAGCACACACACTGCTGTGCATATACAGTCTCCTGAGAGATCCCCATGTTTAGTTAGCACTCCAGCCTAGCCTGTTTTTGCAGGAGTCCTCCAATTTTATCATTCAGGCATTTTTACAGCCTCATTGGAACAAATAAACAAACATCTGGAATCATGTGGTATATTTAATTAAAAACTTTTTGTTTGGCCAGAAATAGTAAAATCATGAAAAATTGCCTGTCTCTGAGCTCAGAAAGGCCAAATGAAGAAGCTGTTGGCTACAGACAGTTTTACAATGTATTGAAATTCATAGATATGCACACCTGCTACAAGGCCCCCCCTTTATTTTGATTCATAACCATTAATGAGTGTTTAATGTACAGATTGGAACCCTTGTTTAAATGGGAATTTACTGTTTTTAATAACATATAGACATGTGTTGTTATATTCCATATAGCCTGTTCTGTAGAACAGAGAAGATAAAGCTTTATAGTGTTGGTTAAAAAAATAAAATCTTTACAATACATGTTCCATTTTAATATTGTGTTATATGAGCATATTTTAATTCCAGAGGCAGTAAATATCTGCCCCATGCTAAGAGTTGGTATATCAAATGTTGGAAATGTGAAAGATGGTGTTTTCTCATGAAAATTAGAGTCTGATGAAAATTTAAATTCTCATTGTTTCATTTAATGCATTTTTTGAGGAAAATTTCAGGAGACTCGATCCTTTTGCAGACAAAACTGCTGGCTGTCATCTGAGATATTGCTATGTGGTCTCAAAATAGTCTACAAACCAGGATTACTATTCATGAAAATAAATTTACCTAGTGGATTGCTACTATTTTGGATGCACAAGTATAGGCCTTTGAATATATATGATATAGAATCTTACTTTTGAGCTTGCACATCTTAGTTTCTAAATAGCTGTATTGAGGAAAGGAAAACAACATGCTCACAAAAAGTACTACAACATCTGAATACTGTTCACAATTCTTCATATTGCTTATGGTTAAAATCATTTGGATGTTCAATTTTGAGTTGCATTTCTCTGAGGATTTAGACTTCTCAGCAGGAAAGGATGCTTAAGTGACCTTGGCTGCTGTCCTGTGTTTGGTGTTACTGAGCTGAGTGAAGGGGACCTGGGTCTCATCAGAAACAAATAGTGAATACATGTGGAAACTTACTTCAAAATTGAGGGGCAAAGTTTCTTTCACTGTCGGAAGAGCAGCCATCTTCTTAACAGCAATGAAACTATTTTGTCCCCTTGTGTGTTGGTTCTTTATGGTGTGCACATCTTGCTATAACACGTACATGTATTCCAAAGTACGAACGGCCAAAAAGATGCAATGTATTTTGCATTTCTTTATTCAGTGTATGTGCTTTGCTAGGAGTTGGTGAAGGTTCCTTTCTTTAATTTTGCCTCCAGGATATCTTTGTATGATTTCATTGTGTGCTTTTACACAAGAAAAGAAAATTGTCAACATCATATAGGATATGAATACCTGAATTCATGAGCTAATGATATGTTTGTTGATCCAAGTTCCTTTTAGAGATCTGAAAGCAAATGTTAAGTAGGTTGGTGATTTCCCTTTTTCACCTGTTTTGTGAAGTTTTTGTGTTCTGTTAGTAGCCTCGATGCTAGAAAAGTAGCATGACATCCTCCATTAGCTTTGTATGCCCTTGAACAGAGAAATCACATCTGGTGAGAAGAAAGGGAGGAGACAGAAAGGTAAACAATGAGTATAAACACGTGAAATTCTTTTGCATCCCTTACCAAACAGATGATGACTTATCTTTTTTTTTTTGTCAATACTCATTGTGTTGCCTTTTACAGTTTGAGAGATTTTGAGAGTTATTTCTGTTTACACAGGATGAAATTCTTTTAAGGCATGATTGACAACATGGGTATGTTTTGCAAGACCCTTTTAAGAAAGCTTCTCTATGACTCTAAAGTGCCTGGTAAACCTAGGCAACCACCTGAAAGACCCCCCACCTGTGGCTGCGTAAAACTGAAATAAAGAATGGAAAATAACCCATTGAGTATGCACTTTCTCACCTACTGAGAGCAAAATGCAATGCAGTGCAGTTTTAGTACTTGCATGCCACTGGGGAAAATAGACTCCTAAAATCACATAGTGAAGCACTGGAAAAAATTCAGCGAATTTGTACTAAGTGCTATGTTATAAAACCTACAGAACCGTAAGCTTTGCTTCTCAAGTGAAACAGATTTGTATTGCAGTTCTGTTAGAATGCCTACCAAATGTAATGATCATATTTAGCACAGTAGGCTGAAAAAATATAAGGCTGGTGAATAAGAGTCCTTTCACAGGAATACTGTACAGACGGGGATCCAAGCAACCCTTGTGACATCTACTTAAAGAGCAAGTGCAACTGCAATCCCTCAATTTGTTTTCTTTTACTTTTGCTTAGTGTTGGGTCACATACAGAGAGATGGAAAGATCACAGGGCCCAAGTTAGGTCTTTCAAAACCATTAGTAGTGGTAGACGTGGCTCCTGGGAATTAATGGAGGACTAATTTAGTGCTCATGTCTTGTCAGAATGTGCACCAAAACCACAGGGCTCTCATGCCAGTGTGCTGGGTTTCCCCATACTAGCTTAGCTTCCTCACCACCAGCAGCTGCAGTAGTGGTACCTGTAACATCTTTAGCACTGTATTTAGTCAAATATGTGCTTAGAAAAACTGCACCATGAGGGGGAGGAAAGAAGGCAACTTTGTAATAAATAGACTAGATATCATAGCATGTCCTGAGTTAGAAGGGACCCACAAGGATCATTGTGTCCCTCTCCTGTCCCTGTATTTAACAACCCCACAGTTCACACTGCATGTCTGATGGCCTTGTCCAGTCTCCTCTTGAATACTGCCAGGCTTGGGGCTGTGACACCTCCCTGGGGAGCCTGTTCCAATGCTCAAATATCCTCTCGGTAAAGAACTATTATATCATTCAAAAGCAATTTGGTGCTGTCTAATGCCAGCCCTTACTGATGTAAAGTACATGATGTGTTAAGAGAAAGAAATACCAGGTGAAATTACAGTACGGTAAAAAGGAGATGTGTAGACATCTACTAAGCTGCTGTGAAGTTTGCCTCTACCCCATAATCTCATGCTAGAGCACAATGGCAGCAGAATCATGGAGGATAGCTGAAGGAGTCCCTCTCTTAGCTATAAATCATTGCACTGCTTTCTTTTCACTTTTGTTCCACTGTGTCATTATAAGAAGTAATTCCTTTATCAAGGTGAGTTTAATACTAAAGTGAAAGAGAAATTGTCAGCTAAGCTTTTATTCTTTTTTAAATCTGTTTGCAGTAAAGGAGTATAATGATTTTTATTCGGTGGTCCCACAAGCTTCAAAGGAGAGAGTACTTGAATCATTCTTAATGTCTGTGAATTCTTTTGTTCTGCTAACCCTTATGTGTTGTTGTTTGGTTTTTTTTTGTTTGTTGGTTTGTTTATTTTTTTTTTGTTTCTGTTGCCTGCATGTTTAGAGAAGAAGTGATCTAGCAAAAAGAGATTGAAATAATGGCATTCATTTGGGAGATAGATTATTCAGGCAGAAAAAGTTCCCATGAGAAGTTAAAATATGAATTGCATTTTGGTAAATGAAAAAAAAGTGCAAAGTACAGATATGTTCTGCAGAGTACAAAGAAAACTTGGAAGAGCTCTAGTAGTGACTTGATCAGTGAGAACAGATGCAAATTTGCTGTGGCTGCTACAGTAGCTAGAACTGCACTGAGTGGGAGATCCAGGTTAGAAAAGTGACAATGAAGAAGGTTCTTGTAACCTTAAATTATCCATCCTGCATAGAGACAGTATTTTCCTGACAGATTAATCTTAAGGATCTAAAATCGTTCCTTGTCAATGTAACCCCTGAAGAAGCAACAGTGTCTCACCAAGGAGCTGAATCTTACTCCATCATGCTTTTTTTCACTACCACAGGCAGTAAAGGTGAAGAATGGATACTGCTATTGTGCAGTTCTGAAGGTTGTTCAGGATTTGTTCTTGTCTATGTAAGATACAAAATATAGAGCTTTTCTGCAGAAATTCTAGAGGATGCCAGTTTATAAATTAGCTTAAATCGTGCAGTTTTTCAATCCCATAGTTTGGGAAGGCAAGCATCATCTGATTCAGAAAATGAGGTTTTGACAGTAAGGAACCCTGTTTTAATAGCTGTAGATTTATTTTGGTTGATAATATAGGAGTTACTTAAAATTCAGACAGAATTGTTCTGATAATACCGAATTTTAACTGGTTCCTTCAGAAAATCCTTTTAAATAATAAAAAAAAAAAAGACTCAACAGCAAATTCTAATCATTTTGATCTGTGAAGGTCAAACTTACTTTACCTTTCATTCTTTTATTTTCCTTAGTTGTGGTGATAGAACAAAGAGTGAAATGCAAAGAAAAAAAATATTGATGGTTGAGCTAACACTTATACTTCTTAAGTAAAAGAACTAGTACGTTCCTCATCTGAAATTTTTACTTATTATTTTCTTCAGATGTTTGGAAGACTTAGGTTCCAAAGCAAACTATGTAATACCAGTTTGTAGATATTTTGAACTGCCCTAATTTGTGGATTTTGAGATAAATATTTTTTCTTTTTCTTCCCCCGCCCCCCCAACATACTATAATATTACTTCGTAATAAAAAAGACATCTGATTTTTACTTCTTGTTGATTTCCACATTTCATTAGCTTAATACAAAAGATTTTTCAGCCAATCTAGGGAGTGGTTTCTGTGATCTGTAGGCTAGAAGTCCTGTGTTGGAAGAAAATATCCTAATACAAGAGGAGAATCTCTAGACAGTTTCTCCCCTTGGCTGCAGTTAAACCTGCACAGATTATGGGGAGTAAATCCATATGCATGCTAGGCATCTCTATGCTTTAAAACAACTACCTGCAGGTGTTTTAGCCACGCACATATGGCTGGATATATGATGAGGCTTTTCAGTTTTTCAGCCAAGTCTTCACTTGCAGGGTAATGAGATGCTGAGGGAGGGGGGAAACAAGGCACATATACATGTAGAGGTTATGATGTCATATGTAGTGAGTTATTGCTTTATTTCTATTTCTCGTATGTTCATTCCAAATGAATTACTGAGCAATATTTGTGTACCATTACTTCAAAGTCTTTGAGGATGAGAGGCACTATGTATGCATATGGGTAATATGCTCTATTAGTCACCCATTGTGATGAACTTATGAGGAAAACACCTTCATCTCTATAGGGCTTCCTTGTCTACTCAATAAACCACAACTATATTCCTTACTACTAAGCTCTGGCATCTTGGGAACAAATTTAGGTCAGTGTGGAAGCATCTAAATATTCCTTTTCCTATAGGTAAGATGTAGTCATCTGAGCTGACTGCAGATTTTTGAGCATCACAGCTAGATAGATATGTCAGTTTTGTGTCACATCCTAAAATGTGACCTTAAGTAGCTTAGAAGTTTGTTGGCAGTATATTAGGAGAGTAACTCAGGAGAAGAATCACTTCTTCCTAAGTGTGAACATTTCCCATAGTGTCTAGAGAGATATGAGGAACCATTCATCCAAATGTTGATCTTAGGTGTTTTGATCTTTCTTGCCAAGCTGTAGATGGCAACAGAATAAATGAGAGCTAATGTGTGAATTCTGTTCAAGATGTATTGCAAAGTTTCTGCTCCTCTTTTAAGTAGTTTAAATGTTTTGAGTGCTGAGCACCAGCACTAGTATTTTGGTGATTCTTGATTTGGAAATAGACTTGGAGGTGCCTAAGAACAGCTTGATGAAATTTAACCTCTGTAATGAGAGTTTGATAGATAACATGTTTAAATTAGAAGGGGGAGGGGGACAGTATGAAATAGATCATATTGTAATTTCAGTAATCAAATGCACTGAAATATGTCATTGAAAAGATACTTATGAATCTTAAATCTTAGGATGGCTGTCACATTTCTTTTAGTCTATGAACAATGACAATCATAATTTGAAGATGAAATACGGTCAGAGCTTCTGTCTCCTTGACAATTGCTCCAATATTTAGACAAAAAAGTGCTCTCACCGATTTCATTAGTCAACTCATGCTTTTTTACCTTTTCTCTCATGTAACTCTTAATACCCCGTGAGAAACCTAGACAAGGAGAGTTGAATTTTATCTCATACAGCCATATTAGAAAAGAAATTACATATGAGTATGTGTAAAGAGAGAAGACTTCAAGGACAATCCCACAGATATCTTGTATGACCCAGGAAATAATAGGGTTGCATTTGATGAGTTTGGGTGTGCTTTTGAGTAATTACAAAACCTTCTCTAACTAATTTAAAGCCGTCTACATTTTCCTGTGCTTGTTGAATAGCTGAATTAAGTTGAGTTAATTTTTTCACATATTGTTGCCTTGATGCTTAATAAAGAAAAGGAAGGTGACAGGAGCGGGAGGAAGGGGGAAGAAAAATTAGCAGCACTGGAAAAGGCTTGAAGAGCTGCTTTGGCTAACAAGCCAGAGAGTGAAGATTCTGATTAACAAAGCAATCTGTATTTATGAAGTGCCTTTTATGTAAAGTGTCTCTGGCCACTTACAATGTAATAATCTGTGGGGCTTGGCTAAGCAAGTCCAAAAGCTTGGAAGAATGGGAATTTTGAAAGCAGGAAAAGAAAGGAGCTTGATCTAATGTCATAAGGCAGCATGCTTTGGAGCCTTGGGGCACAGTTAATAAAGGGTCTGGCACCTACCGTCTCCAGTCTTTGTATTTGTTTAGAGAAAGATTTAGTAATTCCACTCATGGAATATGTTTCCTTTGCTTGATTTCAACTCACTGTGGCTCAGCATGTATCTGAACACCTGTGTGGTAATACAACACCATATGCACCCTCGACTCAGGTGAGAGTAATAGGAAAGGGCTACTTACTGAAGCTGTTGAGAGAATTGCCTAATTTTTTGTCTCTCTCTCCATCTTTTTAACATAATAGAGGTGGTTCTAAGAGAAAACAAACAAAGGAATTTATGCTACTTTTCATAACAGAATTATTGTGGAGCTTACCAAGTTTATTTATTTATGTTTATCTGCTACTGACACAAATGACACATATACTAAAAAGTTAATGCTGGACACTACTGTTTCGTATTGAAACACAGGAAGAATTTTAATGATGTATATGCTGACTTGGAGAAGAATTGAAAGGTTTGGGTACTACTATGTTTCCTTTACTGTTCTTGAGAATCTTATGCTTTCTTCTTTTGAATGTATAAAGAAGAGTGGTTTTCTCTTACATCTGCATTGTCACCTTATTTGAGTATCATGAAATCTTTTATATGGACCTTTTGTCATGCATGTGTGTAGCAAGAAGTTATCCATGGCCCAGTGCAATTACTTAGTTAATGTACAAGATAGGCAGTGAATTAAAGGAAGAAAATGCTGTTTTCCTAACTTTTGTATTTGAGAAGGTCCAGCCGAAAGCACCAAGCACAGTGGCTAAGCCAAAATGTCTGTGCCATTGCATGGACTTTAGCATCCTAATTCTTAGTCTATGGATTTAATAACTAGAATACCCCATCCATTGCAAATGTTTGTCAAATGCATACATGCTGCTTAGATGATTTTAATCATATGTCCTTTATCACTGCTGTCTACAAATTGCTTGTTTTCATTGTATCAAGAACTCTCCTGTCTGGTTTATTCTGACTACCTTATCACTTATCATCTCTATTTTTGTGATCTAATCAAATATATTTGTACATATTTCAAAACTTCCCACAGGATAAAATGACCATATAAAGGATGGTCAGAAGCACTGTATAGTCATTGCAGCCTGTGTAGTTCAATACATAGTTGTTAATCCTGATGAATAAATCTCATCAAGTATAAAAGTAAATAAAAGAAGCAGGTGAGAGGTGTTGTAGACAGGTGGGAGAAAATCAACAATGCTGGGCATCTGACAGCATTATCCTCCTGAACATGACAAGAAGCCTTCAATGCAAGTAGGCTATAATTTTCAAAGTAGCCTGTAGAGTTAGTTTCTTCTAAATTACATAGGTCTTTCTAGGAGAATCTCATCTGTAGTGGTGGGGTTTTTTTGTGGGTTTTGTTTGTTTGCTTTGTTTTTGTTTTTGTTTTTTTCTGTGGTGTGTTGGTGTTTCGTTTTTTTGTGTATGTGGTTTTTTTGTGTGTGATGTACAATTCTTTGTTTTTTTTAATTTGGTTTGTTGTTTGTTTTTTTGTGTGTTTGTGTGTTTTGGTTTTGGCTTTTTTTTTTTTTAATTTTGCTAAAGGATCCCTCCTTTTGTCACAGCCTTTCTTTTCAGCAATTACAAAACACAGTTTCAGGAAAGAAGCAATACCATATCATTTAGTCTGTTCAAACCCACTCTTCTCTAAAGGTATTGTCAAGAGAGTGACAGCAGCCCAGCTCAGCTTTAATGAATAGACAATGAGCAAGCCAAGGGCTTTTTCATCGAAGTTTTTCCTGTCCAGTAAACCCCAAAATTGAAATGATCCACAATATACTTTTCTGAGTTGTTCATGAAAATAATTAAGTGTTATGTGATTACTTCTGATACTGTGTCATTTCTTTGCAGAAGCTGATGCTATTATGGCTATAAATAACTATAGTGTAACAGCTGTTTATCCAAATATTCATGAAAATTTTCTGTGACAGGAGAAATGGGCATACTTGTAATACTGTTTCCATGGAAAAAGATGCATGTGCTTAAATGTAGTCAAAATTATGGCATACTGTTCTAATCTTGACAGAATTAGTTCAGCACATAATCCATAATAAAATAGGAGCTGTGGTATTTAAACACTAATTCAGTGCATATTGGTTTGTATGCAAAGACTCTGTTTAATAGGTATTGCAAAATAAGTTTTCTTAGTAAGTTCTACCCAAGCTATGGCATATATCCCAGTCTTTGGGTATGAGCAAGGTCTTTATCTGGGGTCCAAGCTACAGTTTCATGGTTTGCTGTCTCTGTCCAGTATAACAACTACTAGAGGTTACATGCATTTTTTATTAATGAGGTATTGAGGAGGATTTGGAAATCTAAAAAATCATATTATTATAAAGATTACAGAACAGTGAGAAATGGAGCCAGGAATGTACCTATAATTTAGGGTAAAGAGTAATAATGAGTGCTCATAAAAATAAATAACCATGATGTTAAATAGACTGCAGATCATTTGCACCTTGAGGCTTTTCTCAGATTTTGTGCCACTAAAGAAATGTAGTAATAAGCCCTCGTGTTTTTAGCCAAAAGTGTTTCTTATGTGCAAATCGTATTTGGTTTAAGTCATTTGAATAGTCCTAGAAATATTTAGGAGCATGAAGGCAGATGTCATTAAAAGCCTGCACTACTTTGAAGAAGTACTTTACATTCAGGTTGTCCTTCCTTTTTGCAGTACTTCTGACTCTTCCATAGCTGATGATGCCATTCTGAAATCCGTTCTCAGCAGCTGTGATTCTTTCAGTTCTATTCAGAAATAAATAATTTTTAATCACTGTAGACATGCAGAATGAATATCTGTGATTGCTGACCAATTCTTATAACAATCTTGAAAATTCTCTCTTAGGTTGTCCTCATCAGTCAAGAAGAAAAATGCTTTCTTCCCTTAAAGGCCTGTTAGTGCACATAGGTACTCAGAGTGAAGGTTAGTTTTTTCTGTACTCAAGTTTAGGAGAAAGTGTAAGATCAGCTTTCATAGTTGAGGAATTAAAAGTGTCTATTCAGTGCATGGCCTTGTTTCTTTTGCTTCATCACAGAAGAATTTGTCTGCTAAAAATTGCCACACTGCTGATTTTTTAATAACTTTCATCATGTAAATATTTATTCACAGCCTATGTTGTAATCAGCTTTGTTTATAAGCTAATAGTCTGTATGTGTTAGTCAACACTGGAACCATATTTTGCAGTTCCCCTCCTTTGTGAAGCTTCATACAGTTTGTCAATTAATTATGTATTTAACATTGCAGATCAGTGGCTTCCATCTTCTGTGCACATTCAGGCAGTTTACAAATCACTTGGTTATCCTACTGTAGCGTAAAGATTTTTGAGGGCATCTTTCTCTCTGACAAAGTTTGTTGAGCCACAGTGAAAGGAAATTTAAAAGCAACACATTTTTAGTACAAAGTTGTTAGTTTTGCAGGAGGTGGAATGGTCAACAGCTTTCTCGATACTTCAAGTTCCCAAAGCAAAATGGAACTTTATCCTCTCCATTGAGATATAAACTATTTTATTTTCAGCCATTTATCTGAAAAGTTGATGCTCATCATAGTAATTCATCAGACACTTTTTGTGAAGTGTATCTGGCAGGGCTTCTTGGCTTCAGCCTTTGAAATTCAAAGAGTTCTTGCGTCCTCTGGGAACTGAGTGACTCTTCTTATTGCACATCTGGAAGGAATGTTGCTGCCTTTTCAACAGGGCGAGATTGTTAGGATAGTAATTTCACCTCTCTAAATTATGTGCTAGTATCTTCAAATTTTTTAACATGAAAGAGGAAAAATGCTGTAATTTATAAAATATATTCATATCGCAGTTTCTAATGGTTAACTATAAAATAATAATTATTGCATAAAAATAACAACAGTAGTATAAAAATAGTGGGAAAGATTTATGAAGTGTTCTCATTAAATTAGAGATTTCAGTTTACTGGGCCTTTCATAAGGAGCAAGAGGATAAGTTCAGTTTATTTATTTATTTAATGTAATGTGTGTTAACTGTATTGTGTTATTTAACCTTATCAGGCACTTTGGTTGAACAAAACATAGATGCTTCCTTCTTTTGAATACAATTATCTGTTTTAATGATCTAGAAATATTAGTAATACTTCAGACAAAGAGAAAAATTTCATGTAATATTTAAGATTTTTTTACCAGTGAATTCAGCTGTTAGGTGAAATTCCCACCAAGTACTCAATTCTACAGCCTTGTCTGACTGACAAGAAGTGCCTGAATTCTGTGTTGCAAAAAATCAGTAGTGAATGTTTATACTTAGTTATTTAAATTATATATTCCGATTTACAAAATCTGAATTCACTTTACTAATGTAAATATACTATCTATTGTTGTGTTGTGTTTTGACTGGTGTTCTGTTTTGTGTTGTTTGTTTGATTGGTTTTGGTGGTGTGGGGTTTTTTTGTTGTTTTTGGGGGGTTGTTTTGTGTTTTTTTTTCTTTTTCTCTTTTTTAATTTTGACCCTGGCTGGTACCCACCTAAGCTCCTCTATCATTCCCCCTTCTCAGCTGGACAAGGGAGAGAAAATACAATGAAAGGCTTATGGGTTGAGACACTACCTTAATCTTGCAAAACATCCGAACTGTCACTTGAATTCCATTATGTGCTTTTGTCTTTTGCTAGATATTGATGGCTTTAAGCATATGTCTAAAAGACTTATTGAATGAGAGACTACTTATTGGAACAGGGGTTAATGCTGTTTGCAAGCTTTATGTTACTAAAAATCCCGAAAAGATTGAATTTGGTTTAATATTTCAATGAAAAATGCTATGAGGCAAAATGCCAACAGGAGATGCATTAATAATCCATAAACCTGTGGTAGCCAACTAATTTGGGACATTATAGGAAATCTTGACTTTATGTTGGCCAATATTTCTAACATGAGCTTCCATCAATAAGTGCAGGATATGCTAAACTGGGTTATTAATCTGCAAGGAAGAAACTAAAATTCAGAGAGATCTGATTTCTGTTCAGGAAGAACTTTTCTTAGGCATTAAATTTTAATCCAGTGTATTAAAGAAAAAGGAGTTACATGTTATTATGGACTCCAATGGAATGTTTACATGCTACTAATTAGTGGCAAAATATCAGTAATCTTTCATAAGAAAGAGTCTTTTTTTCCTTTCATTCCTGATTCAGTCTCCCACATCTTTCCATTCCTGACTGGAAGCTTTTGTGTAATGATCTAATATGTATTTACTGCTACAACTAGTTGTAAGTATCATGATGCATATGCACACTGTATTATCAGTGTACCTTCTTGCCTCTGCACTACCGTGAGTGGTTTATGGTACATGGAATTATGCAGTCAAAAGTTCAACATTTTCAACAATGTATTGAAAGGCAGAATCCAAATATAAGTCAAATAGAAGAGTTAGTGGACATGTATGGTCCTACAATGGTCCTACTGTCCTTGGCAGATTTGTTTGCTTCCTTGTGACTTGCCAACAGAGTTTCCTACATTGACTACTAAAATTTGAAATATCTCCAGTGGCTGGTATTTGACAATGAGGTCTTAGGCTGAATAAAGGATTAGATTGAATTTCAAAATTCCATGAGTATTGGTATTTATTTACTTTAAAGTATTTGAAATTTCACCTTGTTTTTTGATAGGAGTGTCATATGTTCACCTTTCTTATAATATTTCCGCAATAGCAGTCAGAATTGTCATAGGAACACTTGTTCTCATGTTCTGTATCCATTCTGGGCTATTCATATTCAGATAACTCATGTTATCACACCTATGGTCTTGTGTGCTATTATTGTTTTCATAACATAGAATTATCTTGGTTAAGATGCCTAGCTGCATTAAGATGATGCTGCCTTAATAACATGAACCTTAAAAATTCAACTATTAGAGTTGAACATATTTACTTTCAATAAACACTTTTGAAATTATAGGTTTTATCTGTGGTTTCACGTTCCTTCTCATTGAAATCTCTGAAGCTGAATGGTCTCCTCCCATTGTTCCAATTAATCAGGAGGATTAGTAGATTCCAACAGATCTTTTTTGCAATTTTTTTTTCTTCTATCTTTGTTAGACCAAAGCATAATGCTTGTCTCATCCCTTCAGGTTCTGACACTGTATCCTGGATTTTCCCTCTCTGTTTCAAATGATAGTGTTTTTAATCTAGGAAGATTTGGAAACAATACCAGTATGATATGCAGCATGGTCTGAGAGTGATCAGAAACTGTAGCAGTGCAATTTTATCTACTAGGCCAACCCTCTGAGACTTACATTCCCAGGCTCTTAGTCTCTCTGTGAACATTTTACCTGAGTTGACTCATCTGAACTAACTTCTGAATAACTTAATAAATCTGTCCTCAAATTGAGTTTACTGTCAATGTGTCAATATGAAGAATATAGCCAATATATTGACTGCTTTGAGAAGACCATGGAATCAATAGTTTTATTGTAGACTGCAGATTCTTGTAAAACAGCTTGCTTGCAATGGATTCTATGACTGGTGATCTCTTACTGACTAATATTTTGAATCTGTTCCACGTTAGTGCAAATAACAGATTTTCAGAGAACACTGCATTGTTTAGTAGAAATTTCCTTTTCACCTGCGTGAAAGCTTATTAGAAGCTTGCTGAAAGGAAATGTATTGGAGTAAAATTTGATAATTTTACAAAATATTGCTATATACTCTTATTAATTTTCTACTCGGGCTTCCCTATTACTGTAGCAGTTTTCTTTTAGTGGATTCTGTGTGCTCATCCCCTTGGAATTTAGTGATTATCACACCCAAAGTAGATATTAAGTGTGGCATTCCAGAAAGGATTATCACCTTCCATCATCTAGCTAAGCAGGAGCTATTACTAGCATTTTTCAAAGAGAGAGTGGACAAATGAGGCATTTGTAGTTTTCGATCATACTGCAGCCGCCACCACTAGAAAAGAAGAAGGCCTTTCTGAGAATATCTGCAGGCAGTAGAACAGAAATACCTCCAGGGTGGCTTGTGCTCTTTCCAGCACTCATGCTTACAAGAAACAAATGGAAAAACAGTGTGATTAAGGATGATGTTTGCTACCAGTTGTTTATATACTTGATCTTTGTATAACTCATAAATGAAATTATTTCCCTTCTCCATATGAAATAGAGAACAGCATCTAAGGTAAAAAGTACTACATTCCCCTATGAATATAACAGTGCTTATTCCAAGAAGCTTATAGAGTCTTATGTTTTCCAGCAGTGACACCCAAGTGATGCCTCCAGCCATATGTGGCCCATTAGACCAATTTGTCCATCCTCTCTTAGGTTTCTGGCTGTTCCTTTTCTCAGGAGCCCCTCTAGCACTGGCATGGAGAATGCAGTAACCCTGATGAACTGTTCTGGCCGTTACAGCCTGTCACAACCTGGCTGGTCTTTTTCCTATGAACCCTTCAGGAATGGGCAAAGACTTAGCTGTGTAAATGTGCTATGAAGTTAACACCAAAAGTCTGGACCTGCTGCTCACGTAGCGATCAACTTACCAAACCCTGTATGTGCTGCAGGTCTGGTCACTCCATGAGGAACATGATCAAGCTAGAGCTAATTGCTCCCATGGAAAAGCTGGATGAGTACTCCTGGTTTAGGGAGTAAATGAAAACTCAACTTTCTAGAAATACATTTATTGTTCTCATTTTCCATCTTAAAATGAATATTATGATGTAGTGTATGAAATTAAATCAACTATTTAAGATTTAATTATAGTAAGTTCTTAAAACATTAAATACAAATAAAATCAAGTTCAGCTGCATTAAAAATTTAAATAATGAAGATTTAAGGCAATGTAATTAATAAATGGTAAAAATTGAATTTAGAGTAAAACACTTCAAAATTGGTATGGAACTCTTTGAGCTGTTGGCTTGCTACCATTTTGCTTGAAAAAATTCCGAAGTTATCATCCAAACTTTTGAAGGAGGGATCTTTCTCAGTCTTGACAATACCCTGGGTGTGTAAGAACTTTATTATACCTCTGCATCATTTGAAGCAAGAGAAAAGTTCTTGAATTTTTCCTGGTGCTTTTACAGTATCATAATGGTAAAAAACAAACAAACAAACAAACAAACTACACAACATTAACCACCATTTGGGGATACACTTGACTTTATGTTTTTGGTGTAAGGGCAATCTTAAAGTTATTTCTGAGCTACAGTTTACAGTTTGCTTTGGCTTCTACCTCCTTCTGGGTAAAGGCATTAAGCTAAGGGCAATTTCAAATATGTTCTTCCTATAGTAATATGATGACTAGTTGGCTGTCCATCTTTTACAGTATTCAATACACTATGAAAGGTAATTATATTAATATTGAAATGTATATAGATAATAAATATAAGTTTAGGTTTAGAACATTAAAAAAATTAGTAATACTGATGGTGTGTTTTGTACTCAAACAGGGAAGCAATGAAGTTTTACCTCTTCTAGCTGCTTCAGCCACTGTTCTCAGTACTAGTCCAGCAAGGACTTTGGTAAAGAAATTTTAGATCTTGGTGAAACAAAAAGTGAAAATTACCCTTCATCTCTAAATGCTGAGCTGTTGTTTTTGTTGGTGGTGGTGTTTTATTTTTTTCCCCTAGGGATTTACTTAATCTCTTTTTTGTGATCTAATCTATTATAGTTCTCTTGTATAGTTAATTTTGTCATTCATTCTTCTGCAATTTTTGAGAACTGCTGGAGGGACTGATTGAACATTAACTGGTCAAATATTGGTGAAAGTCTTAGAGTAGATATTTCAGTAAATGGAACTTGTTAGCTGCAAGTAGAAAAAAATGGAGTTCTATAATTCATTAATAATTTTCCTACTTTCCAGTAATGATGCCTATAAAAGATGCAATGTATTGAGCATTTCATAAGATATTCAGAAGTCTATAAAGTTTGGATACTAAAAGTTAGATTGGATTCTGAAGCAAATGAAAAAGCACAGGTCTTTACAATAAGATAAAAATGTAAATTTTATAGAAGAGCATCAATACAAACATTGATCTCCTGTCTCTTTACAGTCTAGTAATTGCTGAGGAAAAAGTGTCTTCCCATTTGGATTACAGCTTTCATGGGCATGCTGTAATCACTGGAACAGGGTAATGACTTAATCTCCCTAAGGAATTATCCCATTGTAGTTTTCTGAGAGATGTTAGGTATTTACCCACATGGCATATACCGTGAAATCCAAATTGAGCAATGAAAGAGATGTGATTCCATTCTCTGCGAACTTCTGCTGGATGGAATTCCCAGAACTACAGTACATGTAAAGAAAGAAGTAAGATAAAATTACAGTTCAACTGAAGTTATGTACTCCCTGCTGGAATACTTGTGTATCATACTGATGAACATGAATTGAGTGTGAATTGCATAGCGACTTCTTCACTTGAATCCAAAGGAAAAGTAGAAATAAATGATGGGAGCATGCATCGATCTTCTTGTGAAATTCCTGATACTGCCTGCCTAAATTTTCTGCACGCTTCTGTTTTCCAAAATGCCCATTTCAGTATTTCTGCATACCACAGTAGTACAAACTAATCTTTTTTAGTTATGGGCCCTTTGGTTTTGTCCCACAACCTTTTGTCTCGATACCATTTCCTTAGTCCAGTCCTGTGGCTCTGCTTCTCTGTCTCTGCTACTTCCAGCTCTTTTATCCTTTATCATCCTAATCCTTAGTGCAAAATTTGAGTGATACTGGGAGACTTTCATGATTTTTTTCTGTTGATCATGGGGAAATTTTTTTTGTGAGGACATAGGAGAAGTAAACAGGCTAAAAATAGAATTACTCCTGAAAGTAATGCAAGGAGAAAGTGAATGGTTTAAATAGATCCATAGAGACAAACCCAGAAAGTATATATATGTGTGCTATGACACCCACTGATATATATGAGAGTGAATAGAACATTAGAAGTTTATGATATGATAGGACTGGCAAATAAAGGCAAATGAGTTGGGGACTGGACATGTGTAGCCCCTATATTACTCTCCATAACTGCCTTCTAGCAATCTGAGTGTTGTAGTAACTTACTTGAAAGATACCTGTAGACTGTTAGGAGTTCAACATATGGTAATCAAAATGGTGATACCCCTAAAAAAATTACCTTGCACAAAAAGAAGAGTTAAATAAAAGATACTTTATGTCTTTGCTATGCAACAGAAAGAGCATTGGTTGGATAGGAAGCAGTGCATTTGTGAGTAATTAAGTACCGTGTATATAAGCAAGGACATAGAAGAATCATCCACATCTTTCAGAATTATTATGAATACTTGAACAGTAGAATGGAATGAGAAAAATAAAATTAATATCCAGAAACAGATGGGGAAGTAAAAAAAGAAATGCAGGACTTACCAGGGAAAACTCTTGAAGGAAGGTGAAAGTAGTGTGTATCACTGGCCAAAAAAAGATTTTTTAACTGGCATGATTGCCTGTGGTATGTACGATGAGGAAATGGAAAGAAGTGAAGTAAAAGCAGGAGCAGAGTACTGGGAAATGCTGCAATGTCATTACCTGGAGAAAAGCCTTCTGAATTCAGTTACAGAACCTTATATTAAAATGGACTTTATCTAGCAAAGGTCAATCGGTAGGGAAGAGGGAATTCCAAGCTGACCACTTAAATGCTTGAGACGTTACTGAGAGAAATTTTGAGAAATTATTTATAGTTCTGATCATTGTTTGGCTAAACAATGAAAAGGAACAGGAATATCTTTTTCAATGCATAGCAACAAAATAAATGTTGGTGAAAATATTGAAATATTAACAATTGTATTATTGTATTCACATTTGCTGAAGTTTATAAAACTTTGGAGTATGTCCAGAATTTTTTTTTTATTATTTTTTTTTTTTTTAAATAATTAAAAGTACCTTCTGCTTGGTTGAGGTGCATTTGATATTTTTAGGTATCATTGGAGTGAATAGAAACCTCAGTATTTGCCCGTTTCTATATTGGGAACATTGACATAAGAAAATTAATATAAATTTTATACTGAAACTTGACTTTGTACCTTTGGGTAAGTATAGAAGTTTTATGCTCAGATATGGTAAAGTATAAGTGACTTTTTATCTGCATAAATTTAGAGCTGCTTTTATTATTGTCTTTGACATAACCCTTCAAATTTTTAAGTCTAATCTATCCTTAATAATAATAATGACATACTGACAAAATATGAATTATCATAGGTTGTAATAATTTCTATCATGCCCATTTCAAGTTTTCTGCTTTGTCTGGATGAAGGTGGAATTGTAGAGATTAAAACAAACAAACCAACAACATCAACAAAACAAACAAACAAAAAAACAGCCCCAAACCAAATGACCAAAAAAAAAAACCACAAAACTCCAAAGGCTTCTTCAGAAAACTCAATACCTTTAGTTGCACATGAAGCTGATCTGAAGCTGTGTATCTGCTAAAATGCAACAAGGATAATTTTATTTTTTTTTCAGTGTCTTTCTGGAGAAAAATTCTGATGAGTCCAAAGCTTTTTTTTTCTTTTTCTTTTGTTGCAATCAGATTTGCTCTAAATATACTGCGTCCTGCAGGTCAGAATGATTTAGTTTTATATTTTGGACATCTGAATTCTATTCTGCTGTTGCCAGTGTGTTTTCAGCTGTGCCAAAACTGAGCAGGTCTTTGGTTCCTTTGTAACATCAAACCGAAAACATTCATCATTGAGATTTATCATGGGACAGCCAGCCAGATGGTTTGGTATTTTAAAGGTGAACTGTTTGAGTCTTGGTTGGCTCATGCAATCTTTCAGTTAAAGACAACTATATCAGCTATTCATTGGAAAGGCTTTTTTTTTTTTTCCTCCTTTTCAATAACGCAGAAAACATTAATATAATAGCAGATGTGTGGCATGGATTGTCATTTTAGAAAGGATACCGAATCATAACCAGTTCCACTGATTGCATTCCAATTATATTGTGACCTCCTGTTGCTTTGCATTGAAGTGGCATTCATTTCAGACACATGCTGATAAACAGCATGGACAATAAATGACTGTTTAGAGGGGCAATTACAAGATGCACGTTTGGAATTTTTGCACCTACCAAAGGCCAAATGTTTAATATTATCCAGAAGAAAACAATTTCATTATATAGAGACCAGACTTACTGGAAACAGAGCCCTGTGAGCTTTGAAATGCTTTCATTCAAAATATATTCAAATTTTAAGTAATTATTAATTATGATATGGACTAGGCATTGTAAGGCACTGCAGAGACAAATGAAAGACTGGACTCTTCTCTATTTTCTTAATAAAGTTAGAAGAATCTTCAACTGTTTGTCTGTGTTGGAACTTATAGCTAACAAAGATGAGAATGCTTATTTGACCCTGAGTTGTAAATCAGTTTGGAAACTACTGTTTCCCATGAGATTTCTAATACTTCTTGATGCTAGTCAAAGTGCAAGTATCATGGAAATATCTTTCCTACAGCATTTTGGCACTTTGAGTTCTGGTCTTTGCATGACTAAACAATGCAGAGACAAGAGGAGAAGCAGGTATTTCTTCCCTTGCGTCTGAATTACTTGAAGGAATTTTTGGACTTTGTGTAGGATGTGACAAGGAACTGAGGAAAGGTTTACAGTGACAGGTAGTACCTTTCATTAGAGCAACTCATGTAGAAGGAGGAAATGTTTGAACTTTTTGGACAGATGTGCCCTTCTTCAAGTCTGTTATCAGACTACAAAACTTATCTGTTTGATCACCTGACAAAAATGAATGAAATAGATAAGGTCTGGGAGGAAAAGCAAACTTGAAGAAGGGCATATGTGCCCAAAAGCTTGTCTGACTCTTTTCTGTACATTAGTTCCTCTAAGAAAAGCTCTTACCTCCTGCTGCAAATGGTCTGTTGCCTAGATCCTTACAGTCACATCTGCAATCACACTACTGCTGCAACAGGCGATGGTGGCATTTAAGTGAAAGACCAAACCTGATTGTTTCTTCCTGCTCTTCCCACTGCCCTTAATTTTACCTGACTCATTGTTTCCTAGTTTTCTGTTCTAATTCTGGTGTTCTTAATACTCTGATGTATAATACAACTTAGCAACCTTGCAATACCTCTCAGACACACTTCACAGTGGAAATGGGACTGTTGGCTCGAATGACTCTTTGTCTAGGATGACCCTAGACTAGAAATTAAGGAAAGGAAGTACGAAGTCCCAACTGATGTCTAAATGAGCTGTGCGTGGCCTTAAGGGTATTGTACTTTACTTTTTATATCTAACAATTGGATTTACAAAATCTTTGTCAATTCTATCTGACAGATAGTGAAAATAATCTGGCAACAGGCAAATTTTTAGTGTCTTTATAAGTGATGTTGGGTTTTTCTTTTTATTTTTGGCCTTATGTGTCTTTAAAGTCAAGACTGTGTGTTTTAATTAAAAACAATGTCATTTTTTACAAAAAATAAGAGAGACATGGTAGAGATATTAGATCAATGTATGTGTGTTATATTGCAGTAGGTGACCTACTGGCAGTATGAAAGGGGACTACCAAACTCCTCTTTTACCAGCCATCACTTAGACTTGGAAAGTAAAAGCAACAGCACGTTGATATATTCTGCAGTTGTCACACTTTATTAGACATTTCCAGTCTTGGGTACCATTGACGATATAAAAAGTCATTGATATATTTTAGGCCTAAAACACCTGAGCAGTAGCCTTGCCACTTACTGTCTCATGCTTAGTTTGCAATGTAGGCTGAAGTCCATGGGATTTGTCCTGCTCACTCTTGCATTTTTCAGTTCTTTCTCAGTTGGAAGCTTTTACCATGCGAGGTTTGACTGCATTCAAGTCTGAGTTTTTGTTCTAGGCATATTGCTCTTGATCTCTTTTAAGAGTAGTTTAAATTGAAAATGAGATTTTTTTTTTTTCTTTCTCATTAGAATCTTGACTTTCAAGTTATTAAATGTTGTTTCCCCAAGACTGCTATTTTTTTTTTCTGATTTCACAAGAAATTTGTCACATGAACTGAGTCTTAACTAGTCTACAAGATAGAAAAATTGCACACATAGTCTGTATTGTACACAGTTGACTGAAATTAAATCTGTTCTTCATCAAAATTACTTCATAGCTCTCCAAACTACTTAAGCATTGTTATAAATTCTGTGGTGTCAGGGAGTAAAGTTGGACTGTATGTAAAATCTGTTACTCGATCAGAACCAGCATTAGATTGGTTATTCAGAAATGTACACATTCTTTGTTTTGGAACAAATATGGAAGAAATGACCATACATTTCTATAGCTGATTGCATACCTTTAAGTCAAACCTTTATTCCAACCTCAATAATTTAAGGATGAAATTTGTTTTGACTCAGAAGAGGCAGAAGGATTTGATTATTTCATCCCCCCTCCCCATGCCCGCCCCCCCCCCGCCCCACCCCAAAAGACAGGAATTCTTCTTCTGTATGTATCAGTGGTATATAATTAAATGTGTTTTGAGAACTGATGAATGGATAACAAATTATTTTCTGCTTTATGGCAAAAATTTCTTATTCAGAGAAAATAAGAAATGTGTTGATAAATTTCTGATGTGTGTTTTTGGTTTTTTTGTTTTGGTTTTTTTTTTTCCCCTCAAGTTTTATCTTTCTGTCAGGTTACAAAACAAGTCAGAGAAAAGACTGTTTTATCTAAAAAGTTTTCACTGCTGATAAGTCAAAATTAGAGAAGTTATTTTATTGATATTTTGATGTGGCTTTCATGTGTTAAGTCTCACAGGCTACTTCTTGGCTATCAATTCTGGTTCAGTAGTGGATGTTTCTTTTAGATGATGTTTAGAACATTTTATGCTTAGGAGGACAAGGGTCTTAATTCCACATTCACAAATGAAAAAAAAAGAAGCAGAAAATTCTCATTTTTTTACATGCCCACTTCCTATCAAGAATAATTGGAAAATTTTCTGTGTCGTTGAGTCAGGATGGAATGCCATGGAGCATAGTACTGAAAAGTCTTTAAAATGTACACTCCACCCCTTTACTCATTTGATCCTTGTGTTTTGTTTCTGATATTAGTTCTTTAACAGGAAGAGTTGTGTGAAGTTTTTTATAGAAAAGTCTTTCATATAGAAAAGAATGACAGAATCTTAATGCTAACTTTAGTAATTTAAGGCCCTGTTTTGTGCAATGTCATAGCTCTCTATGTAGTTCTAAAAACTTGCGATGTTTACTGATTTCAATGACTGATATAGGGATTTGTGTTACAGTATTTAGAAGTCAGACAAAGTTGTGCGTGATACATTCTCGTCTTCTGATGATAGTGTAGCAGAGCAAGGATGCAGTGATGCCTCCTGCGATACATATTAGAGGTGAATTTGGCATGCAAATATTAATCAGGAACATCTCGTTAGATAATCATGTCGAGTGTATATATATTTAATACATTTTATGAAAGTATCAAGTAATATTTTGTTTCCAAGGCTCTCTTCATTATTCCTTTGTGGCAGCTTGTATCCGTATGTGTGTGTATAAATAAAAGAAAGATGGAAAATAAGTTAGAAGAGATAGAAAACTAATGATTCAAGAAATCACATAGCATCAGATAATTCCATTTTGCAATCACAGCAGTAGCACCCAGAGGCATAAACTCTCCAAATTGTTAGTAAAAACCCACTTTGATATATCCAGTGCTACAGAAGCCTGAAGGCACTGGTTTTTATTAGTGCCTAATGTTTCCTGAAAGAAACATTTAGCAGACATTAAAATATATATACCTGTTTAATTTTATAAGCCAGTTTCTTTGACACTTATTTACTGATGCTTCATGTTGCTCCTTGGCTCTAGTGTTTGATATTATCTTTACAGCTTTGAGCATTTCAGGATTCTCTATCAGTTTGGTACATGTAATTTAGGCAAGCAATTTTTATCCTGTCTTCAAAACAGTCTTTTACTTTCACTTTTCAATGCACCTTTTTGAGTGTCCCATTCCTACCTACTGGGCTATTTGACTCTCAGTAGAGCAAAGTGAAAGCCTAGGAAGCCCATATCCACATTGCTCAGCCAGGTCTGTAATATTTGCAGTGGGATTTCTCTTCAGCTGTAGATTGTTATACTAAACTCCCTTCCATTTCTCTCCTCCAGTCCCATGGCAAGAAGATGGATTAGTTTGTGGTCTTGACAGAACATACCTTAAATTCCTTTTCAGCCTTTTCTCTGCCATCGCCTTTATGCAGAAATATGTTGTTTAGAAATGTACTGATCTTATGAGTCTTAGACTCATTCTGGTCACCACCAAGTGAAGAAGTGGATAAAAAAATTAAATGTACAGACATTATTAAACTGGTCCTTTTGAAGAATTAACTGTTGCTCCTAATGAATTGGGCAGTCCTCTTGCTTTGCCCAAAATAAGATTCATAAGTGTAAGCTCTCTGTACAGGAAAATATCTCTTCAGAAGTGATACATGAACACATGCTTTCATCCTACTGAAGTGAGACTTTAACACAGTTTTCTGGTAGACTGGATGGAGAGTTCGGATCTCACTTTTCTGAAGAGTTTTGTTTGGGCTGGGTTAACTATACTGAAGAAATTTTGTTGGGAAGGGACCAGAGAGTAGATCTGTCATGCTTACAGTAAGATCTCCATCAAAGATAGAGTTTTGTAGCACTTTTCCTTAAAAAGGACAAGATTTATTGCACTGAAGTTGAATAGGTGAGCATGACTGAGAGTAAGGGAAGAAAGGAAGGAGCTGCAGGGAGAGCGATTCCTGAGGTTTCTGAAATTGGCATGAGTTCTTTACTGTTTCCCATCTGGTTTAAAATAAAGACATCTTAGAACATAATAGAAACATTCTCACCTACTTTGTCATTCATTCAAATTGTGTCAATTTGTCAAAGAGAATTTTGATTACGTGCCCCCTCACCCTTTGGAAGATTAAAGGATAAATACTTGGATTGTGATAAAGTTCCTGAAAATGAAGGTGGTCTGATGGAAATGCACAATGCAACTTTTGTGTGGAGAAATTGGGGTAAAATACCATTTTAATTTGAGGGGACAGCTCACTTCAGTTTAAGATTTTGATTGGTTGATGAGTTTAGACAAGCAATGTCACTTCAAGAAGATTCAGATGAATGAATTCCAGAGGTCACATGTAACAGCTGACTCCAAAATACTGTAAATTTGCAAGGTAATGGATTGATTTGAACCAGGAAAAAAAAAAAAAAGGTATGTGATTATGTGGTTAATCTTAGCACTTACATTTTTTCTGTCTTTGCAAAGCCAGTAATTTAAGAAGGTGATCAGAACAGCCAAAAGACTCAGCTTTTCCTTTGTTCATCCTTATAAAAACCCATCTGATTAATGATGGAACTCAATAAATTACAAAATAAAAAAATCGAGCTGGTAGATTTAGTTTACAGTCTCATATGTTATTTATTTAAAAATTGGATTTCACTGGAATAGTCCTGACTCTGTGGGCAAAGGAAATATTGGTGGATGGTTCAGAAAAGGGGAAATACATAACCATGTATTTGTTTCTATTAATCTGATATATTGAAAAGGAGAACATATAATTATGTTTTTGCGACCGGAGGCTGGATAGGTAGGGAAGACACGGCTAAATTCCTATGGCACTTCCTTTAAACTGCAGTAATAATTCTGTGTGTCAGTCTTTGGGCTTGCATATACAACTTATGCATACTTTTTTGTGGTACATGTTCATTCAAATTTTAAATTTATATAGAAACATTGTTTTATGTGGATGTGGAATGGTATGAATATGCTTCTCTTGGTCTCTCCTCCGGCTTAGATTTGACTTTGAATCTCTTGCGGTCAGTCAGTGACAGGGTAAATAGGTGTATTTTATTGCAGTCTGAGGAGCAATTTGGGATCAATCTACATCTCCAGATTTTGGCACAAGGGGATATTATTGGTTTCATTCCTAATATTTTCTTTTATACTATTTGGTTATTAATTTTTAAGATCACTCTATTTTATTTTGCCATACCTTAATTTGAATTTTATTACAGTTTCCTATTAGCTTGTGTAAGGCAAATTCGTGAAATAGGCACGTGGGCCCTCGAAGCCGTAACAAGAGGGATCATTAGAGTTCAAATCCTAAAAGGTTGACAATATTTGTTGGACAATTTTTGAACAGACTATAAGTCACACAAAAAAAAGCTTCTGTTTGTTGTTTATTTCTTATGGCTTTTGGTTTCCCTACCCTTTTCCCAATACATTATATCCTCGTTTAACAGTCTTTCTAACAAACTGTGACTTGGGAAATGGTTTAAAGGGAGGAGTTGTTGCCAGAAGGGTTCCAAAAATACAAACTGCTGAAACTATTTGAAGTAATCATCATAGCTCAAATCTTAGATTTTCCCTCTAAGGTGCTTTTGAGTTAGAATATACTGTCTTTGAAGTCAATGAGGAGTGTTGCTGTTGACCTTATTGATTAGAAAATTGGTCTGTGTTTCCACAGAGTGGGGATGGCAAAAATTCATTTGTTACTATTCTTAGTATTACCAAGATTAATAAAATCTTTAGTTTTATTTATTTACAATACTTCCTTGATGAGCTACAATTGGCATTACCGATTAATATACCATTTTTTCTTCTTTCTAGTAAAAGAAATGAGATTTAAGTTGTAATTCAGACAACAACTTTGTGCCATTGGTGGGCCTTCAACAGCAACATGTCAGATACTCTTAGTTCCCTCTTTCTCCCTTTCTGTGTTAGTAATTTTTTTCTTTGGAAGTCTGCATTTCCAGAGATACATTCAGCTGGCAGGCAAGTTTTAGATAAGATTTGGCTGAAAACTTATTTTCAACAAATAATAACTCTTATTGGAAACGGAGAGTTCTCCACAATGGTGGTTTTAATATATCTGCGTGTATGTGTGTGAGATGGGGCAGACCATACTTTAAGGTATGCTGAAACAGTGCCACATGGAAATTGTAATTTGGTTCCCTCAAGTCCTCATTCTCTTTGGTCTATGAGTCTCAACTGGACTAGAAATCTATTTTATAGACACATTTCTCTCTTCGCAACTCAGTAATGTGTCAATAAAGTAATGTAGTACCTTTTCAATTCATTTGCAATTAAAAATAATTGAACAATCTAGGAAATTTGAAAACTGCTTTAAATCAATATTGAAAATAGTTTAAAAAATAGTGATACAAAACTTCGTGGCTTTTTCAGAATTTATTTCAGCTTGTCTCCCTCTTTTTACCAAATTTAAGTCAGACAGACTGACGCAAAAAAAAACTTTAGTGCCACTAAGTCTCCATTTTGTTACCAATGGAGTTTTGTGTCAAAAGGTTTGCTTGACCTTGAGTACTAAGTCCTGGTCACACAGCAACTAATTTTACAGAAGATAAATATTAGGAAAAGTATTGAAAAAATAACCTATCCCTTATTCATCTCTTATTTTTCTTCTAGTATTGAAAAGGAGAGCAAAAGGCCATTTTTTTTTTCCTAAAGTGCCAGTAAATTGTTTGTTCTGTACTTATGATGTGCTGACTATCACTTGGTAGCCAATGTTACAGAAAAGTCTCGTGTGAGATGATGAATTTTGCTCTCACCAAATTTTGCATCCCACATAAGAGTAGCTGATAATTAGCTGTTTCATTGTTTTCCACTAATCTTTTTAAGGAGAAGTTTAGAGAGTATCCGATATGCTCTCACTATATTTTGAAAACACACCAGTGTTTTGCACAGTGTCTCTGTGTGTTCAGCTAAACAAGGGATTATTTATTTACTTATTTTCCCCTACTGTAGGTTAAACTGTAATGTTTTTATTATTAATAACTGGGGTAGAGTAATCCACCCTGTACTTAAGCAGCATTCCCAGTTTTTCTCGTTGATGTGTTCTTGCCAACTTCCAAACTTCCTTCTAAAGGCTCTTTGTGTTACCAGAACATAATGGAGAACCTTTGTTACATGTTTCATTCAATATTCAATACTTGAATATTTCATTCACTGATAGTACTTTATATTATCTAACATAAGTGTTATTATTTTACTATTTATTTTACTAGAACAGTTTTACTATAACAGTTCCGTGTTCATTTAATTGTCTTTCAAGTCATGCCCTTTTTACTGGTTCTTTGTTTTCAAGATTGGGTGCACAATATGGGGATCTCATTTCCCCTTTTGGCTACTGCTCTTAATTGTAATTTTTTTTTTTTTTTTTAAATTGTCTTTTCTGGAGTGTGTCCCAGTTCCATCTCTTCTATGGCTGATATTATCAACGTCATGTTGTCCACATTAATTACCACTAGGTATGAAACACCTAGCCATGTGTACCTCACATTTTGTTTATTGAATTAGGTGCCTTGCAATCCACATCTCTGAAATATATTGAGCTGATATCATGTGCCTGGCCCTGTTAGTTTCAAAGTAATTTTGGCAATAAAAATGTTTTGTGGTTTTGGGCATGACATTAACATTTGTTATTCCTTAGTTCTTGTTCCATTTCTTTGATAAAAAGTGTCTGATGCCCAAGGGGGTGACCTTTTCCTTCGTATTCCCATAAACTGAGTATTCACATAGTTGCTTAAGAAATTACATGTGTAGCTCGCCTGTTCATGATCTGAATTTTGGTCTCTGTGCTTTGGCTTAGTTTTGGTGGCCATTTTTTCCCTGCATGCATGTCAGGGTCATTCCATCTCAGTTATATCTCAGCTACCAGAAGCTTGCAGGGCAGTGCAAAGTTTTAAATTAACAACTCACTTTAAGAGGCAAAATTTTACAGCTGTCACACAAGATGTTTTGTTTCTCTTTCCTTGTTTAATGGCTCGCTACCTGAGTGGTTTCTCATCAGCTATTCAGCTGCCAGTCTGTCAGTTATTACTATACTATTCTAGGGTGTGGTCGTCCTCCTGCCCTCACCCCAGGTCTTGATTACTTCACTGTATCTTTTTGGTTGCTGGAACCTAACCTCAGCAAAAGATGCTTTTAACCATGAACGTTACACCTGAAGAGAGGCAAGGTCTAACATATTCCTATTTGTATCTGCAGTCATCTTCCAAGAACTTTTTTTTTTCTCTTTGCTGAACACTTGAATCAAATTCTTTTGAAATATCACATTGTAGGAGGTATTAAATACAAAATCATATAAGCTTTCTACATGCTACCCAACCTCAGATGGGATTCTTTCAGAAGCAAAACACAGTAGGCATAGTTAGCAAGATGTAAACTTATAAAAAATATGGGCAAGTTAAGCTGTTGCTGAAAAGATGGCATAATGTCTGACACATTATAGTTTGTAAATTTTGCTACTTTTGGAAAAAAGAAAATATAATTCTAGGAGTGCACTTACCGGTGCAGTGAACTTTTATGTCTTGTTTTAGGTCCTCTTTGCCCTCTACCCACCACCCCCCCGCCCCCGGAAAAAAAAAAAAAGGTAGCCTGTAAATATGTTATTATGAATAACTTTTTTTTTTTTTTTTTTGACAGAAGAAGAGTTTAATTAAAATAGATAACTGAAACCAGCTAGATGTGAGGTCTCAGTCTGGCAATATCACTGAAGTTACATGTCTGTGGTTGTGTTGAACGTTTTGTAGTCAAACAATGATGCAAAGACTTGTTGAGAGCAAAGATGTTATTTGGAGTTGGGATCTGTTTGTTGGGATGGCTTCTGTACCCTGCCTTCAAACAAAGATAATGACAATCTTTGTACAGCATGATTCACTACAGAATCATCACATCGTACTGATTAGAGCTTTTATAGAATAAGAGATGCCCTTCATCTCAAGTATACAATATAATTTACTCTAGGTCACTGGTATCATATATTGCAATTCTGAAACTATTGTAAGACAGAAGTTTGTGTTTCCCACCAGAAAATGTTAAATAATAAGTTAAAAAATAAATGTCTAAGCCAGTTTGGAAAAAAAAAAAACAACACACAAACACAAAAATCCCCCAACCCCCCCCAAAACCCAACAAACAAATCAAACTCACCCCCCCGGCCCCCCCCCAAAAAAAAAAAAAAAAGAAAAGAAGAAAAAACCCTCAGAGACCCAAAAGAACAACAACAAAAACCCCAAGAACCCTGCTATTCTGCTCTTCAGTGAGTGCAGTAGTTTAGTAATTTATATTGATTGTTTGCCTAAAGACACAACAGATGCATTATTTTTTGACTGTTCTCTCTTTTAATGTAAAGGAATGACAAGGAAAGGATTAGGAGTTGCATTTGTACCAGTCATTCTAGAGCAGAAATGGTCTGTGTGCAAGTACCAGGTGATGGAGGATTAGTAAGCATTATGGAGAGTAGGGTGGTACATTGTGGAAAGGAAGTTACTATAGAGAAAAGCAAGATGAAAATGAATTTTGCAAAATAAGAGGCTTGAAACACTGTTCTGATGTACTTCGTTCAGCATTTCACTGGAGGCTTACATCGGTTTGGATATGTGGAAAATATTGTGGCAGTATGTATTAGCTATGTTCAAATTTTGGACTATCTTTTGTTTTCTGTGTATGTATAGACACACATTTAGGGGGTGATGGGAGGACAGGGAAAATGTGATTGAAGTCTCAAGTGAAAAGGACTGCATTATTATGGATTAGCCTTTGGTTTCTTGAAGAGTAAAGTACTTCCAAATGGAAACAGAATTGAGTTCAGAAATTCTCACTGTTTGCTTGCTTACATGGAGTGCATGAATATAAACAACACAAAACATTAAACAATAAAACTAATAGCCTCTAAGGGAAGGGGAATTGTTTTCTTTTGAAACCATGATGTCATGGTCTTACCTCACCTTTCGTTTCAGCCAAGCAAATAATGTGTACTGAGCTCTCTATCATGTACCATTATAATTAGCTCTGTCAGGTCTTAGCCCTGCAACCCTCATGCAGATAATATGATAATATGTCTTCATAACCAAGTGACCTTACATGCACAATATTTCTCCCCTTATGAAGATTGCATGTCAATAAAGTAATTGAGTCTCAGAGGCTGCAGCGAGTGAAGATTTAGATGATTGGACTTTCAGGGCAGTGATGTATGACCGTTATTATTCTACTTGTCAGAGAGCTGCGTACAAGCGAGGATGGCCAGAAGATGATAGGGATGAAAGGTTGTGTTTCATTAAAAAAAATATTGCTGTTAATCACCACTCTATTCTTTTCAAAGTCACGGAGGAAAGAAACTCCTTTTTCATTTTAGCTTCGGTTTAGAATTTAAACATGAACACGTAGCAGGCTTTCAGAGCCCAGTTATCCAGCTTCGTTATTGCTTAATTAGGGAAATAAATTATTATTCCGGTTAATAAAATACAACAAAATGCTAGACACTGAGACCACCTGTATACTTTTATCACATCATTTTATGTTAACATTAAATGCATCATGCTAAGCTTTCAATCACATTTTGCCTACAGCTTTAAGTAATTATAACAAGTGCTATGAAGCTGGTACAAAATCAAACCATGCTGAATTCAACTATTTTTGCTTGTTCTAATTTGTTTGGACAGTTGCAGTGCTTGAAACATTTATATTTCCATACTCTGTGAAAGCAAATATTTTTTTTTTCTCACCAAGCTGTTTTGTAGCTGTAGATTTATCTTATGATATCATAACAGCTGGAAACTTGTAGCTTGACAAGGTTTTGTTTCATATTTAAACAGCTTAGAAATTATGTTTGAAACATGGTATATTTCTTTCTCTCTGTGAGACTTTTCTCATTTTGTTGCACATTATCTTGAAAGTATCTGCAGTATATTTTAAAACAGATTATTTATGCAATCATTCAGTTAATAATTCCTAATGATTTATGTATGTAGCAGGCCTTTCTTATATACATTTAAAAAAAAGCACAAAACTAGCCCAAAATAGTATTTACTGGCAAGTGCTATATAATGAAATATGGATGTAGGTTTTGGAAGGCTGATGAGCAAAGAAGCTTGACAGTGCTTTTAGTGAGTGGAAAATCCTAATAGAAGCACGTCTTTTCCGAAGAACTGGTTTCAGAAGTCTTTAAATCTTCGCAGTTAGGAAATTGACTTAGATATAACAACTCTGATGGAGAAGGAGCTTATCAGATTATTTTTGTCTATACGTAGTAAAACAATAATTTATTCACTAAAATTAGTCACTGCATCTTTGGAGAATTGTCTCCCATAAGAACCATTTTATAAGCATAAATAACAAAAAAAAGAGAATGAAGTATTTGAATGAAAAGTGAAAAAAGTCAAGTTCTTTTGCACTTCCTCCTGAACACATTTTTTATCTATCATGTAATTGTAGAGATGCGGAGTCAAGCTTGTTTGCAAACTCATATTCACTGCTAATGATTTTTTGAACAGTCATGCTCAATGCAATACACACCCTGTCATTCTGTGCTCTGTATGAAAAGTTATATTCTCTGTTCCAAACTAAAATGAATATTTGAGTAAGAAAATAGAATCCCAAAAGCTTACAAGTATTTAATATCTGTATTACCATGTTGTTGGTTAGTCACAGTCAAGAGCACAAGCCTCGGCCTCTTGAGTTCTCTTAGATAAACTGACCGCTGCTTCTCATCTTTGTCTTGCATGTATACATATAGCATTAGGAATACAACTGTTGGCAAACCAAGAAAATTCATACTTCATACTTGAAGTTGGTGTCTCTTGACATAGGTTTTTTTCAAGTGAAATCCCTCTACTGTTAAGTCAGCCACAACATTAACAAGTACATTAGTTGCTTTCGCTGTTGTGGTGGTAAAACAAAGCCCTTATAGCAATGAAAGTCTTGAAGTGTTCAAAATGCACAGGGATCTCTAAGGAATTGGAGGGGAATGAAGAACTTACCAAAACTAACTTATATAGCAATGTAAAACGAAGAGTTAATAGCCCATTATATTTTTATATGTCCTTTTAGATAAGGGAAGAAGACTGATACCTTCCAGTAAAACGGAAGACTGACGTGAGTGATCTGACTCCTCTATCAATGTGACATCTGACTCACTGTTAACAGTTATTGGTGTTGATAGGCACACCCCACACAGAGAGCCAAATGCAGTTGTTTTGATCCTTTGTTCTTTTATTTCTATCCCTTCTCCCTGTTTTCTGTCACAATGTCATGTTGAATCATTGTTTGGTGGCACATGCAGGACCTCTCAAGTACTGAGGTATCAGACATCAGGAACCGCATTGAAATGAATATAATAATGAGAACCAGAAGGCAGCACAAACACAGTTCTCAGGGAAGGAGTCAGCTAATAAGTGGTGTTAGTGGATTCTGGGGAGAAGAACCAGAGGTGCATCCTGTGGACAAGCAGGTGTAGACTGGCTGTCTGTCACCCTGTACACATCAAGATGCTTATTTGAGAAAACAGAATAGTCAGTGGTTATCTTGTAATCAACTCTGGTATGAAGAACAGCATTATATATATAAAGGAAAAAGTAAAAAGAAAAATAATTTTTTTTGAAAAAGAGAAAAGTACTGTGCTTTTTAGATTTCAATATATGTCTTGCTAGCTCAGCTTTCTACATAGCTTTGAAGGGAATGGATCTATAACATCCTCTACTGTTGCTTATACTAGGCTTATTACCTTATGATCCCGAACTGTCTAGATCTGTGCAAATATATTCAACATACATGCATAATGTGTACTCTTTTCTCACGCTGTTTAGGCCTTTAATTGGGACTCAGCGTTCATATCAGTTAATGATGCTTTCTGTGTATGCCTGTTTGGAGGGTAGATTACAAATTTACTTTCTGGTTTTGTAGGCTTGTAGCTGGAACTTTGGATACTTGTTCCATTTTCTCTGAGTCAAAATGTTTGACAAAGATGAGAAGCTTGAATAATATTCCAGCTATAGCCTATTTTTGTATGTGTTGATGTGTATATATATACATGCTTGCATGACAATAATTCTATTTGCAGCAATAGCAACAGCAATGATTGATGTAGCCTAAGCATTTCCATTTGCTTACAATTATATGACATTTCTAGCTATATGAGATAATTTAGTGCCTTATTTCTGTCCAGAGGAGATGGTTCTTTCATGAAATTTTTTTTCTTTCCTAATATTTAATCAGATAAGCCCATTGTTTTCCACATTTTTACAGATTCATGCAGTCCAAAGCTATTCAGACTGGCTTGGTGTTCTGTACTTCACAGACCTTGCATTTCACATAATTGTCCCTTAATGGAACACAGTAAGTTGTGTTTGCCTGTCTTCCACAAAAGCACTGGCTTGATTAAAAAATGCAGACTCCATTGATTTACTCGATGGTCTGTTCAAATTGTGAATCACCATATGGTAAAAATGTGTCTAATTTTGTCGGGCTTCCACTTTCAGTCTTGGGAGCTACTTTTGTAATATTAATACCCAATATTAGCCCCTTAATATTTAGTATTTTGTCCTTGTGTAGTGTAGTTATGCAGTGTAATGAAATAGCCTCCCAGTCTTTTTTTTTTTTTTTTTCTTAATGTATAGGCTAAAAACATTGTACTGTTGAAACCCCTCACTGTGAGGTGTTTTCTCCAATCCTTAAATATGGATTGTGGGTCTTCTCATCACACTTTTCTAATTTTTCAATGTGCTTTAAAAAATATGGTCATCAGAACCATTTTCACTAACCTAATCTCATGAATGAACAGAAGTAAAATAATTTTCACATTCTGTTCCTCTGTTGATTTCGTCTCCCTATCTCTTTAACCCTGAAAGTAAAATAAATTACTTTCACCCATCTTGCTTTAGCATCGTGTTAGGACTTTCTGTTGAATTGCTTGCCCACCATGTTCCCTAAAGTTTTTTCAGACACTCTACTTTGTGTAATACGGTCTTATATTTTATGGATAGGGCCAGTCCTTCATCAACCCCCATTGAACACCCTTAGATGATGGTGACAACACACTGATGACTGACATTTCAGCCAGTTTCTTACGTATTTAACTTTTGTTGTTAATGCATGGTACTAATTTAGTGTTACTTATTTGTTACAAAGTGAATTTTTGTCTCCTTTTTGCTTTTTTATCAAAACTGAAACCATCTGTTACTAGTGTATTGGACACAGATCTCTTTTGTTTGTAAATCAGTCTCTGACAGGTTCTTTCAACACTGCCGAAAGCTGAGCAGTTTCCTGTGCCCAGGCAGAAGCAGCAAAAGGTGACACATTGGTGTAATGCAATCATACCACTCATTCACCCACTTTCCAGAAGTGGACAAGATTGTGCCAGGAGACTGAGTACATTGTACTGGGGCTGAAAGTGAGAACACCCTTCAAGCCATTTTTTCTTCTGCCTTCTCTTCATTTTGAGGAAGTGTATAATGAGACGCTGCCTCACTTTGTCTCTAGCAGTGTGTATCTTTATGTACAAGTAAATACTGTACCATCTTAAATTATGAATATATTTATTTTCCTTAGTGAAAGAGCTCTTCCACTCCTTTCTGCTGCTTTTACCTTGACCTTGACGCCTGCTTTGGGTTTAGTGTTTAATTTAGTTAGTTTGTAGCAGAATTAAAAGTGAACAGTGTCTTACCAATGTTTTCTTCATACCCATCTGTTTTCTTTCTGCTTTTTAGTACTGGGGAAAGAATGCACTCTTTCATTAAATCTAGCATAGCTCAAAGGTCACTTTTAATTTGCATTTTGTAAAAATTAATCAAATATTCTTGGCCTAGTAATGGGCGAGTTTAGGGACAAAATGTCGCAGCCATCTTTTTTGTCTTTTTGAGATATAAATCACTTTGCTTTGTAATCCCAATCTTAATGACACTGCCTTTCACGTTTCAGGAATTAGAGTAATATGCAGAAATATCTGTAGTTTTCAAGATGGTGACAGGAAGTCTGCTTTACAGTTATTTAATATTAAAGAGAAATTATCTTTATGGTCCAACAGTGTTCCACCTAGAGATATCTTATAAGTATCCCTTCTAGAAGACAGTGGAGATCTTGCAAAACTGAATGACTTCTACATGATGATGGTCAAGGTGAATGGAAAAAAGACTAGCTGGGTAATTTATGTACATTTCCGTATTTATTTCTTCCTCTAAGTTTTGGTAATTGGATCATCATTTGTAGTTTAAAATCTCGCATGGATGTTACCAAAAGGATGATTTCCAAAAACACTGAAAGTAGTGATATTTTACTGGTAGATAAGCTATCTGAGCCACAGAATGACATCCACAGGGCAAGACACTGAACAATTCTTTCTTCCACAAGAGGACATTGGCTGCCAAGTGTGTATCTGGATTTTTATTTTTTGAGTGTGTCTTTCACTTAAATATTATCTTCTGGCCAATTCTTAATATATGCAAAAAAAAAAGCTGCTGAAAAGGTCATACTGGACTGACCAACTAAAAGTATCTGCAGGAAAATTGTAGGTTTTATCAAAGATGACTTGTAAATTTCTTCAGCTGGGTTTACTTCACAAAGGGCCAGTCACAATCTTTTAGTCTGACCAAGTGTTAGAATTCAACCATTGACCATGAGCGTTTTTGGTGGCTCTGACACATTTTGTCAATCAAGGTATCACTGTGTAGAAACTACTGGAATTCAGAATTATTTTCTTTATTAGCCTGAGTGTTATTATTGAAGTATTTAACTGTGTTAAAAAACCAGATACATTTGAGTTTAAGATATTTTTATTGGTGTTTAGTGTCCCTTCATGAGTTCTTTGTTCCTCACTTCCCAAGTACTTCTGTAGTTTAAAAGGAAATAGAACACAAATGTTCCTACTCTATTGCTTCCTTTTAAAATCTTAGTTTTTAATCAGTTTTTCACAGATTGTCTTTGATACCTGCTGAAGTAGTTACTCATCAGAAAATGGATTGTGTGAATATCTGGTTTAATGAAAACATATGTTATAACTGTAAGGCCCGATGACCTGCCAACCATAACGTTATCCAGATCTTGCTCATGTGTTTGCATTATTTGTCAAGTTTTTTTATAATAGTGTTCCTTCAGTCAAAGAGATACGAAGAGCCCACAAAACTGCTTTAAGCGGCAGCCAGCTGAAACCAGACCTTGAGCTGATGAATATTTTAAAAGCTGAAAAGTATAAGCCTGTGACTGGCCACAAAAATATGCTCCAAGTTCTTTTTTGTCTTTGCATGCAATCCTGGAAAGAGGTGCTGGGGAATATGTCATATGAAGACTCAAATAAGAAAAGACATTCTATCTGTATCATAGAGCAATATATCTGTTCATACCAACTCCAACCATTAAGAGCTTCTGCTCATCAAGGTGAGTTGGAGAAGCTCATGAGAATAAGTATTACATTAGAAATACATGGCTGTTCAGTGTGTGTTTGGTCTGATCATGGAGGTGAGTCTGTCCTGCTGATGTTTACAAACAAATTATTAGAAAATATTTATATGTAATATAGGAATGTTTTAATGTAACTTTTTTTTTAGGTACACATCTGACAAATCTTCTTATTATTTTTGTAGAATGAAATATTTGCAACTTTCCAACTTCTTTCAATGTTTTCAAGGGCCTGTATTAGGCTCCTTACATAGATAAATAGTAATTTTCACTTGTAAGACTCTTTTTATTTAGGATTCTCAAAATACTTTACAGTCTAGAAATAATTTCTCTAGATTTGATGTTGACTGGCATTGCTTCTGGTAATTTTGTTTTGAAGTATATGACATGTCAGCTCTGTGTCAATGCAAACTAGGAATTACACCATTAGTCCTGTACCATGAACCATTTGCAGGTTAGTTACATTACAGGAACAATGTTGGAGTTTCATTTGTTTTGTTTTTAGTGGAATAGAACCAACTGGTATATCATAATTGCACCATAATACGTATACAGAAAATCCCTGCAGTTTATGCGGTACAGCAGTTATCTCTTCAGTGGAGTTCTGTTGTGGCTATGACTATGAGGAAGAATGTTTGCAAAAGTGACTTGTGAAAGTGCTGTGCTTAAGCTTCAAAACTTCACCTGAAGCTTCAAATTATGGTTTCATCAGCATGTGCCCTGTTGTACTCACTATGGATCTTCTAAACCACTCCATCTCAATTATTTTCTGACTAGCAGCAACTGCCCCAAAGAGGAGAGTGATTCTGTACTCTGGCACACGAAGATTAGAAAGCTTGTTCCAGCTAGAAGTCTTAGGGTTTCTGACCCAACCTCCAGCACAGCAGAACAAAGCACAAGTACAAAGACATTTTGACGTCTGAGTGCATGTAGCTTCTGTATTAAATCAAAGGTGGGTGATAAAGTATTCTGATAGTCAAAGCAGAAGTGGCAGGTTTGTGAGAGTAGGAAGAGAGTGTTTCTCCACAAAGCTGATGTTGTTTGCAAAAATAGCAACTTAGATCCAGCCTGTTTCCTCCTTAAACCTAGAGATTTGAAAAAAATCAAATACAGTAAACCAGCAGGGTTATCTTAGTTTATGAGGATTGTGGGGTTTGTTTCATTTATCAATACCTGAGGATAGTGCAAATAAGCATTACAAGAGGATGAATATGACTTTAAGTTGCATGTTTTAAGTAGATAAATTGCAAGTGGGAATCAGAAGAAAGAAATCTTATTTTATGTGGTAATATCTCACAATACAGGGCTCTTTCAGACAAGAACAATAAAGTGCAATGTTTTGGAATGATAGTTAGAAGTATGTATCAACAATCACTGTTTCCTCATAGGATTTATGATACTTTTTGTTATTCTTTACACCAATGAAAATACCAAATTATTCAACAAAACACTAGTGCATATTCAGTTAATTTTATGTGGGGAAAAAAAAAAAATCTAAGGCATGATAAAATTCAGTGCTGGTTTATAACACAAAATACAGTGCCACCAGTTCCTGAAGGCAGCTGAAATTCTGAATGTGACGGAAAACTTAAACAGAATATTTTTAAAATGCATAATGTTTAGTTGTTTAAAAGGGATTTGAGAAACAGAGGGAAGTATAAATAAGCTTTGCTAGGGAAATCTGAAGGTATTAGTTTATAAGTGGAAATGGAAAGGAAGCATCATTTCAGGGTTGGAAAAGGGTCAGTCTCCAGGACAGAGCAGAATTTGACCAAGAAATTAAAATATAGCTTCAGTTGTGTTGATACATGCATGGAAATAGTGCAGTGAATAACTTTGAGTTAGTTTTCTGGTGCTAAATTCAAGTTAACGAATAGTAATTCCTTTAAAGTCAGTGATGTGAGTTTTCATGATTTTTGTTTTTCTAACTAGCTAGGCTCTTGCAAGCTAATTTAAAGGGTGTGAATGTTTTTTGCTTGTATATATTGGATGTCCAAAAAGTAACATTTTGTGGTCCTTTATTTACCTCCTTGCCCTATTTTTTCATTTCCATAATATTTCAGAAGTCATTGCTGAGAATGGTTGCCAACCGGGAGGCATGTGGTGAATCGTTTTCTTAGACAGTATTCAGTCCCGTAATATTGATTGTGATATACTGTGGAGCTAGGTATATTGCAGTTGATCCTCTTTGCTATAGGATAAGCACCTTAAGCTTTCTGGTAAAGATGAGAGGAATCTGTCTGCATCTGATGTTGTATAAACAGAGGGAAAACATAATATGGCAACACATCTCGTGTCTTGTAATTCACCTCTGAGATAACGCAGTGGTTTTTGACTCTGTGTCTTTACTTGCTATTGGAAATTTGTAGAAAATTAGAATTCTGAGCAAATGGAGTGTCTGTGAAACTATGTTTGGAATTTAAATTTTGAAATGAAATGTCATGATCAATTCCATATATTTACTTATAATACAACTGTAAAAAGGTATTAATATTTAAGCAGAATAGGTAAAAATAAAAGCTTGCTAACTTAACAGAAAAATTCACTGCAAAGGTGACTTCTTCCTTAGTTGTTTTCATTTCTTCATAAAATATCTGTCTTGGACAAGAAGACTTAACTTTATAGTCTTTTCTACCTGTCATAAATTGAAAATAGTGTTGTGTTATTATTATTCATCTCTGCTTTGTAAAGAAATATTAAAACCAAAGAAGCAAAGGCTTTTCCGTTAGCCAGAAAGAAAACCTGACATTGCTTACTGTTCTCTAGCTACTGACAGATGACTACCTTGACAAAGAATTATATTAATAAATGTCTTCAACTAGGAAACTCTGAGACAGCACACTGAAAGGACCTGTAGGAAGGGGGGAGATGAGCCAGAATTATCATCCAGAATTCAGAAAAGGAAAGAGAGGCCTAAAATGACCTGACATACCTCTCAAAAGGAAACTATATCACTCAAGGGCTGATGCTTCAGCCTCTGTGCAACACACTCTCCTGCTCTCCACCTGCCTGGGTTACAGACAGGGCTTTTTACAGAACCAGTCAGAGCATGACAAACATTCATTAACTGTAGGTAGCTAATGGGTCTGATGTCTCATGGACTATTTCGATTCACGTGTTTCAACTAAGTCGTTGTGCATTCAGATGAATGTCTGTGTAGACTGCTGTCATTCAGGATTTTAAAGGAAACTACCTTTTTTTGACAGTTTGTTTCGGTAGCAATGGAGCACAGGTTTTTTGGGACCTATTTTCAGCAGCCTAAGGCTAGGAAGCTCTATTTTTCAACAAGGTTGTTTACTGGAAAGAAAAGGCTACATGATCTTGGTGACAACTTGAAGACTGTTGCCTCAATAACTAGTGATGGGACTCTATTACAGACAGGTCAATTCAAGCAAGAAGCAGCTTATTTATTTATTTATTTGTTTGTTTGTTTTAAACTGTGATAGCAAGCTTGGAAAATGAGGATGACACTAGAGACGAATAAAATGTGTTAAAAGAATTGTAAAGTCCAGTCTTGTGTACTACACTCTCATGTTAGGAACTGGCTTTGAGTGCAAGACATGTGATCTGTGATTAATGCTAAATGACTCCTAATGAGTTCTAGTCCTGCTTTTGCTGTTGAGACATATGTCCTAATCTCTCTGAGCCTTTTTTTCTCTTTTAAGTGAAGTTAAAAGCCTCATATGGGAGACCTGAAATGAACATTTTTTTATTAAACATGTATGAAATACCTGAGAGATGGTTCTGGAAAATGAGAGGCCATTCTATTGTTGTGACTGTAAAGCAAACAATAGTTTCAGGTATTGTTAAAAGGTATTTAGAGATTTCTATTATCTAATTCAGGTTCATCACAAATATTGACTAAACCTGCGTATTAACATCAACTTTTATTAGTTTTTACCTACATAAAATCCTAGCATTTATTTAGCATTTATTCCTAATTAGTCTTGGCTGATAGAAGAATAGCATCCTTAGCCAAAGAAGACAGTCCTTTATAAAACGTTTTTTGTGATAGTGGAGTCAAGAGTTAATGCTATCATTTTATCTATTTCAGAGCACTGATTACTTCAGCAACTTAGGGAGAGATTTGCCTGACCCAGAACTTCCATGACTTTCACTGTTTCTGTGCTTAAGAAAAATGTTGATTTAGTGATTATGATCTTGTATATGCTTTTTGGGAGATTACAACCAAGATGATTAGTAGTAGTGGCCTTCATATAGGAAGAATTAGATGGTCCTCATAGTTATTGATATTTCTGTTTGGTTATATGAATTTTTCTGATTTTTGTGCTGTTGGTACCTTTCTCAACTCCTTTGTTCTCATTCTGTCTTGAAGTCACTTTAGTCTGATGGCCATGCTGCCTTCTGTTACTTCAACACTTTTTTTTCCTTTTTTAAATGTATTACTCTTTTCTGAAACTTTGCTCCTGGTGCCACTGGAAACTGTCTTTAATCGGTCATGATCAGTGGCCATCCAGCTTCAGACGCGAGCAAAACAGTGGTGTCAACTCAGTAACAGCACTGTGTTAGTCCAGTTATTTGTTTTTTAAAAAAACCCTAATATTTGAATTCCTTATCAAAGAGAATAATAATGATGTGTTTAAATGGTATATATCATGCATGTATAATAATGAGAGGAATTCTCAAAAATTATTGTGAATTGTTAAATTACTGTGTGCGTCAGATGAAGCAGAAGTGGTTTTAAAAGATGTCACTGTACAACCCATGGTACAACCCATCTCCTTTCACCCTAGTATTGCTGTCACTTTAGTCTGGTCTAAATGATATTATTTCATAATCTACCTTTAGCAGTAGGTTACTGTTTCTTGTGCATGCTACTGTAGCATTACAAAGACTTGCAAATTAGTTTGTCTATGGCATCAGTATCATCATGTCTATATCATCTATATCACATCTATAAAGATATCTAAGTTCAAACTCTATAGTAGCATTAACAACACTACAGGAAATGAAAAGTCCTATCAAACTGAAAATAGAGGGCAGCATAATAGGAGTTGGCAAAATAGAATAATTACCTGAAATCTGATTTTGACACAATTTCAAAATTAAGAGATCTTTAACCCTGAGACCCTGAAATCAGCCTTGAGGCTTTTAAAACAAAATTATACCCTCTCTCACACACAAAAAAAGCCTCTCTTGTGGGGTTCTTTCCTTTAGATTTCTTTCTTAAATTGTAATATAAATCCAGGTCTATTACCAATTTTTTGTTAAGAAGTGCGAAGGCTAAAAGCTTACACAGACACTTTAGAAAAATGATGTCTTGATTCCAGCATCTGGAGGTTAAAGACTTGGAAAAAAAAATAGGATTTACAGTGCTATTGTTTCAGATATACACCCATTTTACTGACATAGAAACATTAATGTGTGGGTTCAACGTTTTATGGAATATTCTTATTCAAATATCAGGCAAAAAAAAAAATAACATGCATTTCTTATTTGTGTAAATGAAGAAGTGTTGGTTGGTTGGGTTCCGTTTTGTTTTTTCCTCCACAGTAATGTAAGCTTAAATTAGTGCATATGAATAAGGTTAAACGTTTAGAAATCATAGCAATATAGCTGGAATTCTGAAATGCAGAGTTTAAAAATGTGATATCACAGTGACTACTTTTCTATTTAATATATCTGAAATTTCTTAAGCACTTCAGTTTCACAGGAAGCTAAAATCCTGTCAACTTCCAATAAGACGTAGCATGTATAGTGCATTGACAAATGAGACCAATGAAAAATGCTGTGATAGTCTTTAACATTTTTTTCCCTCATGTCCTGCTGTGGATTTGATGAGGTTTATTTAATTTGTGCATATATAGTAACTGATATTTTAGGATACACAAAAGGAAGAGTAAAGCAAGCTTACTGGAGATTACTGGTCTTGTGTCACTGACCTTCAGTATAACATTGAAAACATGCTTGCCGGGATCAGGAATTCTACACTGCAGTTGCTTGTCCAAGTATGTTAGGAGATTTTGATATTCCTACCAGCCACTGAGGCTCAGCTAGACAAGCTCTTCTTAACGCTATCGAATACTGGAAGATTACCTGGCTGCTGACGATTATTTTAGGTTATGGCAGGAGGAGATTAGCTCAAATTTATAACAGCTCACATTTTCCATTTTTTCTCGGTTTTCAGAGTGGCATGGAAATTATATTTGTGAATCCTTGGGGACTCTCACATTGGTGTCAGTGTTCAGATTTTGCCAGATACATCTAAATGTGGACATAAAATGTAATGGAAAGAAATTGAAAAAAATATCTGTTTCTTGATTCTTTATTACTGAAAAGTTAAGAAAGCAATTCCTCAGGCTATTACACAGAACTTAAACTGGGAATAAATGTTAGGGTGGAATCAGATTGCTTAAGATTCTTTTGCCTGTGTATCTCTTTAAAAAAATCAGATCAGAAATATAACAGGTGCATGTACTTTGACCATTTCTTGGAAAGGTTGTAAAATTTGGGTAAAATGTTTATCATAAGACCAATTTTATAGCAAAAGCTGAGTATGTTGTACACATATGGTGCGAAAGAATCTTTCATGACCCAATATTAGCATCTGGTCAGCAGAATATATTGAAAAAATAAAAAAAAATTAGAAACTAAGAAACAGTCATTTAAAATTGGCTGTATACTGGAATAGGCTGAATTAAATAAGTTGCATGAAGTTATTACTGTGATACACTATATATAAAATCTGCATTAAAGTGGAGCTGGTTACCCTCCTTGGAAAGTACTGTGTAAGTGGTACAGAATGTCAGTACATATATAATACAGAACAAGTCAGGTACTTTCTCTGGTATTCTCATGGTTAATCTCCATGGATGCTTATATTGTAAAGAACCCAGATAATGCTGCTGCCTATGAAGTGAAGTGACAAAAACCACTTCAATTGTTCAAAGTGAAGATTGACTTAAACTTAATTTTTCCAATAATTGGAATTGCTTGAAATTGAGACCTTGGTTTTTGCAAATACTCTTGTTCTTTTTGTTGAGTTGCATATGAACATGCTCACCCCTGAACTTTGGAAAGTTTATCTTCAGTTGCTAATGTCATGGCTTCGATTCTTTCTTAGAAATTTTAGCATATATCTAAAACTGTAAGAGAGCTTTTATCACTCTTAAAACTATAATTGGAACTTATATTGAACTCAGTTTAAGATATCATAGAATATCAGGTTGGAAGGGACCTCAAGGATCGCCTGGTCCAAACTTTCTTGGCAAAAGCACTGTCTAAACAAGATGGCCCAGTACCCTGTCCAGCTCAATCTTAAAAGTGTCCAACGTTGGGGAATCCACCACTTCCCTGGGGAGATAATGGCTGGTTGTTCTCATCATGAAAAAGTTTTCTCTTGTGTCTGTTGCATCAAGAAGGTTAATTTAGCAGAAGCTAAACTCTGTTGTGTTCCAGCTTGTCCTCAGTATTTCACTGGGAGGCTGGGTGCAGCAGAGCTTAACTTCTGGGTGAAGAACTTTTTCCTAATGCCTAACCTAAACCTCCCTGGCACATTTTCCTGTCATTCCCTCAGGTTCTGTCATTGATCACTAAAGAGAAGAGATCAACTCCTACCCTTCCTCCTCCCCTTGTGAGGAAGTTGTAGACCACGATGAGGTCTCACCTTAGTCTCCTCTTCTCCAGGCTGAACAAGCCAAGTGACTTTAGCCGCTGCTCGTACGACTTCCCCTTCAAACCCTTCACCAACATTATAACCTTCTTCTGGACACTCTCCAGTAGCCTAATATATATATATATATGTGTGTGTGTGTGTGTGTGTATATATATATATATATATATATATATATATTTTTTTTTTTTTTTACTGTGATACCCAGAACTGCACACAGTGCTCCAAGTGAGGCTGCACCAGTGCAGAGCAGAGCAGGAATATCACCTCCCTCATCCGGCTGGCAATGCTGTGCTGGATGCATCCAGGACACGGTTGCCCTGTTGGCTCATGGTCAGCTTGCTGTCAACCAGAACCCCCAGATCCCTCTCTGCAGAGCTGCTCTCCAGCATCTTGTCCCCCAGTCCGTATGTACAGCTAGTGCTGCTGTGTCCCAGGTGCAAAATCCAGCACTTGTCCTTGTTGAACTTCATGTGCTTGCTGATTGCTCAGTTCTTTAATTTGTCCAGATCCCTCTGCAGGACCTCTCTGCCCTTGAGACTGTCAACAGCTCCTCCCAATTTAGTGTCATTGGCAAACTTACTTAGTATTTCCTCACGTCCCGTGTCCAAGTCATTTATAAAGACATTGAAGGGTGCTGACCCTAAGATGAATCCCTGCGGAACCCCACTAGTGGTGGGTCGCTAGCCCAACATAACCCAATTTACTAGAACACCTGGAGCCCAGCCCATCAACCAGTTGCTCACCCACTGCACTGTATGTTTGTCCAGCTGTGTGCTGGACATCTTGTCCAGGAGAATACTTTGAGAGACGGTATCAAAGGCTTTACTGAAATCCAAAAAGATCACATCTTGAGTGCTGAGGCAATTCTTCACTATTTGCCACACAGTAAATGTCTGTATTCTATCTAATATAAAGTGTTAGGCCAGGCATTCCTTTGACTGTCAGCCAAATATTTCAAAAGCGAGGTGTTGCAAAGTGAGCTTTTCTTATGAACCAGAACAACTTTAAAGTCTAGGAGAGTGCAATTTATGTTTTGGGTTTTTTTGAAAATAAACAGAATAAGGAGTTCCCTACACAATTATTTTTTTAAAAATGTTTATATTTCTTTTTTTTAATATTAAAAAGCACTATAATTTAATTTTGCAAGTAGGAAGAGCTATGTTAAAAATATTTATTCATAATTTTCTGCTTTTTGCATATACTCAATTATAGTTTTTCAAATGAAACTTTTTCTCTGTAATTTCATTTAGACATGAAAGATCTTAGAATGCTCTACAGTAGATAAATTCAAGTACAGTGAAGTCTATTCACTTAAAATCACAGCTATGTCTAAGCTTTCTCAACTTCAAGGGCAAATTTATGTCATCTCCTGCACAGAGATTCTTTTCTGACACATGCTAATAATTTTTTTACTCTTTTCACAAATTCTAAACAAAACAGACTATAGCTTTTTTAGACTGAGTAGTAATGAGATTTTATCATATCTGTATTTGTTACTTTAAATGAATTAATTCTTGGTTTGTACTTAAGATGATATACATGGACACTAGTAACAAAACTTAGTAGCTACTTATTTTCTTCTCTATACAGAATATAAAGAGATTACTATTACCTCTCAGTAACAAAAAAAAAAAGTAGCAAATATCTACTTAATAGATTATTACTGTTAAATATTATTTAACTACCTAGTTAAATGTTTATTTAAATATTAATATTAAATAGTATTTAAGATGCTAATAAAATAAAGAAAAAGCTCATAAAGTAGCTGGAGGTAACTCAGTATTCAGATGTTGTACAGTATTACCAGATAAATAGTGTGGCATCATTTGACCAATATGTACAAAATCAATTGACCTGAGCACACAAATTACTATTAAAACTTCAGGCAGGGAGCATTAATTTGTATATGTGAGTTTACTTTATTCTTCTCCGCTTTTAATATTTTAGTGTATTCACTATTCGTGTGAAATATTCACACATGGAATGAAGTGTAGAACTCCAGAAGTCCTCATTTAGAACTGACTTCAGTTTTCTTTGCATTCCAAGAGCTTTTTGCATTTAGTCAGAAACAGAAAATGACAATATCTGGGTGTAACTCTCAGTTCTATAGTTTCCTGATTTTTAAGACTTTAAGGTGTACAATTGCTAGTCAAAAATCTGCAACTTGGATTAAATCACTATAAATATGAAGATAAGGGATGCAGATTTTGATGGGCTGAGCTAATTTAAGCATCTTAAAGTTTTTATATTTGAAAGTAAATTTAAGTGTCTAAAAGTTCTAACAGTGGACAAGTTTCTGGTGTATATTGCGTAATTTCCTGGTTCTTATACTAAATATACATACTGCTGTCTCAAGCTTTTTGCTTCTTTTCCTATATCAATCATAGATGGGTCATAAAAGAATTTGGATCAAAGTAGCATCTTTGTCTGTTTAAGCAAGTTTTTCATATAACTTTGCTATTAGGTTTCTGTTTGTTTCATTTTCACAGTAAACTGTCTTTATCATCACAGCTAGTTTTGTTTAGCCTCTTTCAATCAATGCCCTCCTTATTTTATGAAGTCTTCTTGTTTTGTTTTAAATAGCAAGATTTCTCCTTATTTATGTAATGTTTCCATGATTGTGATGTAGCTTTGTGTAGTACTCATTATACACAGTTTTGAAAAACTGCTTTGCTTACTTCCAAGCCTGTTGATTTTAATGCTCTAATTTCTAGTATCTGCTGGAGGTGCTTTCAGCTTGGGCCATTGCCTTCAGGATCTTGCTCTTTCAGCTATTCAAAAAGCTAAGAATACTGAACACTGTATATCAACTTTTAGTATCAATTATCTGCTTGTCAGTTCATTGCAGAACTGAGTCAGTGTGTTATTATTTCTGTTTATTCCATTAAGTCCTTTTCCTTATTTAGCTGAGTTGGTAGCTCCACCTTCCCCTCCTGTTCTACAGTTTTTGCTCCTGCTCTTGTGGGTATCTGAAACTGGTCAAAGTTTTGTAGTGCTAAGAAGGTGATTTTTAAAATCTGAGTGAATCTTACTATTTTGATATATTTATGTGTATTTTAACTGTCTCTTTTATACAATGTTGATTTGGTGTTTAAAGAGTGTATGTAGGCTTGGATCCTGAAAACTAAAGCAAATTATACAGTTGATTATAATTGTTTGAATAATATTGCACAATTCATATACTCATAGTGAAGCATAAATACGAGGGCTGATAAGATTAATTTTAATGTGCTCACTAATAACTAAAAGCTATATTCATGCAGCTGATGGCTCCCATAGACCCTCATAATCATTCTGCTACATATTCTTACTGCAGTGTCCATACCTTATTACTAATACTACCTTTTGTGGTGCTGTAGTTTTTTCATTCTTTCATTTAGCAGACAGAGGTGGTTTTTTGTACTGTAGGAATAAGATCTAGCCCATGTGTTGTCACTTTAGCATCAGTTACACTATAGTCATTAGTATCTGTAATGACTGCCACAATAGTTTTTGCTATTGGGTTTGGGGACATGAAAAGAGCAGAGGTAGTTTGGGGTAGGGAGATATTTCAATATAAAGGTCTTGTAGGTAACTTTCTGTGATTGTGTTCTGTTCGTACCCATATGTATTTCAGGTCAAGTCTCCTCCTCTCCTGTGAGGAATCCAAAGGAACCTGGCACTTCAGTATTTACTATTTCTGTTGGTATTGGTAAATACATAATTTTTGATGATTTGGAAAGTGTGATATCTTCTGTGCTCTATAGCTTTGTTAGAAACAACAGAAATACTTCTGTATAATTATCTTTATATGTAATGTGCATGAGGAAAAGAAAATATTTGCCTTAGGTAAATACTAATGTTTCATGCCTGGTCCTTGAGGCTTACCCACGGTATTACTGCTGCAATAGCACTAGCTTTTTTCCCCTTTCTTGTTGTCTGAGTTATGGGATGCTGTATCGAGGAAATGCTTTTTCCCCTTTTCTCTGTCAGGTCATCTTCATCTACCATGGTCATGTTAGAAAGCCTTTGCTGTCTCGAAGGACAATTACTTCTTTTCTCTTTATTTCAAGGCCTTTATCCAGCTCAGACTGGTAAATTAGTACGAAGTGCTTGCTCAGAACAAAACTGAAATGATGTGATTTTATTAAATGGGGTTTGCAAAGGCTACCATAAAAGTGAGGAATGATTTTCAGTCACTTTTTCTGGACTATGTTCAAGTCCATGTCCCTGAGAGAGCTTAAAAGAACTGCAAGCACTAATTGTTTGTTTAATGATTTGGCCACCTTTATAAAAACTGTGAAACTAAGTTTTTTCATTGCTGCTTTGGGTCATTGCTCTAAAACCTCTGCGTTAAACACCTAATTGTAAATCTTAAGTTTTTATTTTTGATGGTACTTTTTAATATTTCCTAATACTTTCATAATTATCATTGAAATAATTATTATGCTGTTGGAGATGTAAACCAAGAGTAAAACATAACTGATGGATGATATCAATAGTTAATTTTACAGTCTTGTTTTTGATTAAAAACATAGAGTTTTACATAATGCTACTAAATATTCAAACTATTACCTACTGCAAATGTCAATTTTTTTTAACCTGTATCCCCAGGATTTCAACAGTGGAACATCTGTTTTATTTTGAGAAAAATATGATAAGCATCTGTTTGCATGGAAGATGTGAATGAAACCAGACCACATTTGTTTGCAGTGTTATGGATTATCTGGTCTTACACTGTTTATGAATAAATCATGTAGGATGGATAGTGCTGGAAACCACCACAGTATGTTTTATACTTGGTTTAAAACATAAATTTATGTATTTGTGATTTTTTTTTCCTGTAGACACTAAAAAATTTATGTTTTAAATAAAGAAGCAGCCTGTTCCATTTCTAGACCAGTATTTAAGCTCATGGATACCAGAAATTCTTCTTGGCCAAGCCATGCTTGCCGTTGTTAGTGTGTATGAGAATATAGGGTGAGACTTAAAGCAAAAAAAACCCCAAACTACTGTGGCTAAGGGAAGAAATACTAGAATGCATTTTGTTATTTGAGAAAAAATGTGCTCTCTGTAACTGGATTGTGGCCTAATGTACATGTGGATAGAGTTAAATTTGCATGTGTAACGTGGAAGACGCATCTTGCAAACCCTCATGCCTAGTTGTGGTACTTGCTGTCATGAATCATTTGTATAGACTCCAACGTATTCCATATTCAAGGGAGTGGGTGGATGTACAGGCATTTCTGTTTTCAAAACATTGGGGAGGTGAAAACAGTGTTCAAAACAGTGGAGAGGTTTGAACAGGCCAGTAGTTTGTTGAAGTGTTTGTGAGTTGTGTCCACTTGTCCAACAATATTTGTACTAACATGCTTGAAGAGTTCAGCTTTGGTCACAGCTGTCAAACTAACAGGATCTGTTGGTTCTTCAATATGAAAAGTCGTGTTCTGCAGGACAGATTATGGGCTGATTTTAAACCTCATAGTCTGCCACTCTCTTATGGGTGCTTTGATATTGTTGTTGCTCTATCATTTCTGCTATTTCTTGGAGCCAGTACTGCTGTGCTTGCTGCTTTCAGGATACCTTTAGAAAAGCAACCCAGTGAAGCCTCAGAATGCCTTGTAAGAATATGTAAACTTTTGGTGCACATGTTGGCTGAAGTCCAGCACATGTGAAAGATTCCAGTGGAGAAAGTAGATCAGGGCTCTAGACATAATACTTATCACAAGCTTTATGAAATGTGGACATCAAGTTCCATGCTTAACCGTTAGCTTCACCCATCTAGCTACACGGTGACTGAAGGCAACTGCTGCCTTTCAGGGATCAGTAACTGTCTCTACTTTCATGTGTTGCATGTGACAGTGTGTGGATGACTCGGTACACATTAAGATGTCAAATGTTAGCAGAAATTCAGTGTGTTAGTGTGAATGCTGGAATGAGTTTGGGATTGAGTGAAATCTCCTAACCATGTATGCGCACCCTTAATCTTAGCCACTGATTTATCTCTTTAGCTGCTTGGCTAGAACTGGAGAGGGAACGCATATTTCAATCAGGCAAGTGTGTCTTTATTATGTATTAGTTAATTGAGTTTCTTTATCCAACACAACAGGAGTCATTTTTTTCTGGCAAGTTGAATCTTTCATATTTCTTCTTGTTTTGGGGTACTGGGGGTATCTTTCATGTTCTGGTTCTGGCTTTGGTGCTTTTTCCACCCACTTCTCATAGTTTGTCTCCTCAGTCAATTCACCTTTAAAACAGAATGGGCAAAATATGATGCAATATTCCTCTACCATTGTAAGTTGGATGCAAATTTCTTTATTGTATCTTCCAGTGACATGAAAATACATTGCTCTTTTGTAGCCTGTTCCAGATGTGCTAAAGTTTAAAAGGCACTTGGAATAATTTATATGCTTATATAGGAGATGGAAAAAGAGGTTTTGAGTGGAAAATTGGTAGGGAGACATACTGGATAACTTCATATCATGTCGCTATTAGGTTGTTTAATCAGTTAAAACAAAGGCCCTCCTTCTTCAATAACTCTAGCTGTTAAAAAAAATGTTGACTCCTTGCTCTAAAGGGCCGGTGGAGAATTCCTTTTATGGGAGCACTTGTTGATGTTAAGTAGCTGGGGTCAATGATCAGGGCAGCAGGATCTTTCCCTCTTCTACCACAGCGTTCTAATAGCAGGAGGAAGGTGGGGTAAGGTAGAATTTTACTGTGCTCTGTCAGTTAACAATTGATTTAAGGTTCCTGGAGGAGCAAGTGCTAGAGAAACAACATAGAAAATACTTATGTTCTGACAGCTTCTCCAGGAGCAGAATAAAAGCTCTCTGTGCTATATCTTTCCTGTGCAGCAACCCAGCGCAGTTGCTTAGAAGATTGAGGCAGATATTTTGAGATCCTTTCTTAAAAGCTGATGTTCAGATAAACAGGTGCTTAAATTGTATCAGTTTAAATAATGCACAGTAATTACTACAAAGCGTAAGTCTTTAGAACGGTATCAAATATCTGTGATTTAAACTATATTTCTTGAAATATTCCTATATATTTGTTGTTTGGGAATAGGGATAGGAGTAAATAATCTAAGAAAACATTCCAGACTTTTTCATTTACTTGTTTGTACCACTTAATTTAGCTGGATATTTAAAAGTTTAATATGATTGTATTACTGCTTTGTATTTACCATTTTGACAATACTGCTTCTTTTTAGCTAAGAGAACTACAGACTGGTGCAGGGGGCAAGTTGTATCAGGGTTGACAAAAGAGTTCACTAACAGTGATGTTCAAAACATTTTAGTCAGACTCTTGAAAATGGTGGCTTTGAATCACTAAGAGTTAAAACCAGTACACTTGCAGTTTCGTTTGTTTGGTTACTGGAACTTTCAGATTACAGTCCTAAAATGCCTAGTCCTAAAGCATTTCTAGTAAAAGCAAGTAATTCCTTGTTACCATATGACTTAAGAAACTGAGGCTTAATGGGGACCACTAAACTGAACATGAACTGACAATATCAGAATTGCTGCCTTCCCAAAGACACTTTGGTGGGACAAAGAGTAGAGACTGTGTTACATCAGAGAGGAAAGATTATTGCCCACGGTTGAATACTGAAGGGGACAGACAAAATCATCAAAATTATCAGCAAATCCCACCTCACTAGAAAGGTCACATCTCTTCTCTGCCCTGCTTTTTCATTGGTGTTCCAAGTACTTCTTTTTCTAATCCTTGCGGGGGGTAGGGGAGGGGAAGTGTGATGCAATTACATTACCAGCACTTTAGTTTAGGTGAAAAAATCAAGTTCTGAAACAGAAAACTATCTGACGTGTGCATCTACTCTTGGAAAGGTTATTTCATGAAAATCAAAGCTTTCAGTCAGCAGATCAAGTTTTTGACTCATGATGCTTTGAAGTAGCAGAGGTGATACCTTAAAGATGTAACTGCTAAAACAGTTATAGAGCATTGTTAACACGATGAGAAAAAAGATCTACTTTCACTCAGGCCAATTTGGGTGAGTTGATAAGAATAAGGAAAGTTCCAAAAAGAGTTTAATAATAAAAATTGTTCTTGAAGTAGTGATCAGTGCTTGTGGTTTAACCCCAACTTGCAACTAGGGCCATAGTAGCCACTCACCACCAAAGTGAGGTGTGGGAGAAAACCAAAGAGGAAGGGAAAGACTTGTGGGTTGAAATAAGAACAGTTTAATAAGACAACTAAAATAATAATATACTACTACTAATAATATATAAAATAAGTGATAATTACTGCAATTTCTCATTAACTCTGTTGGTGCCTAACAGCTGATCTCAGAAAGGAGGACTCCCTGGTCCCAAACAGCTGATCCCAGCAAAGAGCAAAAAGGCAAACAGGCCAAAAGCTAACTGCAAAATGACAGAATAGCAAAAGGCCAAATTCCAACATAACTCCCAATGGAGCAGAATGGAATCAAACTCCCGAACTGAACTGACTAGCTGGAAAAGCCAACTCCATTCGTATACTGAGCATGACACTAATGGTAGGGACTAGTTCCTTGACCAAATGGGAGTGCAGTCTGGGTGCTGTTCTGTTATTTTTCTCTCCCAGCTGCTATTTTTTCACCTGTGGCTGGACAGATTATAAGTCCTTGACAACAGCCAAGATATCAGTGAGTTCTTACGTTCTTTTCATACCAGCTCCTGAAAGGTAGCCTAGCTACTGAAAGAAAGAAGTTGGCTCTTGTCGAGGGTTTAGGTTGCGGGGTGACAATAAAACCCTGGCAGATGTATTGTTAACCTCCTCTCCTCCCCACTTCCCCCTTTTGCCCCTCCCTCTCCCCTCTTCCCACTAAGGACAGGTGATTGGGAGGGAAAGAAGGACAGAGAGAAGAGAGTTGGAAAAAATTAAAGTTGTTTTACTAATGCTACTAATAAGAATAGAGAAAATAATACAAAATATACAAAACCAATCTTGAAAGTCTCAGCAACTGCAGAGCTAGCACCCAAAGTCCTGGGTTAGACTCTGTAGCCAACCGGAGCTGGATTCAGTCTCTCACTAGGCCTCAGTTCGCAGGGACAACTAGCAAGGTCCTCTCCTAATGTTGGTCATAAGCAGAAGGGAAAAAGGGAAAATGGACGAGATCCTCGTGATCTCCCGCTTTTATATGAAGTATTCACGTGAATGGAATGTTATACACAGTTGGTCAGTTTCTTGGTCACCAGTTTCTCGTTGCCCCTCTCTCAAGATGTCCATCCATGCTTATCAATAAGTTTGCATTCCATTGCTATGTTTACCTAAACATGTATCTGGTTCTCCAGGAAAATGCAGCTAATATGAAGGCTTTAGCTGACAGGCAAATTCACTAGAAGAGAAATTTGTTTTTTAACAAAACCAGGACAGCTCTTATCAGTCAAAGTATGGAAAACCTAACAAGTTTTTCTCATTATTCTCATGGTAAAATTTGTTCTAACTGTATGAAGAAAAATTAACTCTATTTCAGTCAAACCAGCACAGCCATCTGTACTTTTTATAGTATAAATATAAAACATTCACAGTATGTTATAATGTTTTATAATGCATATATTTTATAATATGTAAAAGCAAAATAAACCTGATTTTAAAACACCTTTTATTAATGAAATGACTTTTCAGTGAGGTTTGTGTTACAGGTGCAGATGTGTTGTGAGATACAATTTGCGATTCTGTGAAAGAAACACACACATTGATGAGCTGCTCTTTTCTGTTCATGTAATAGTTCTTGTCAGTAAGGATGGTTTCTGTTTTCAAGAGCTTCTTTTGTTGTTGTGAATGATGACATTTTTCTCTCCTCTTGCATCTGTTGCTGTAGCTGAGATGTGAAGGTGTTTGCTTAGTGCCCTTTGGACCCTGGAATTCTGACACTGTAAAAGGTCTATTTTGTATTCTTCTCGAAATCTGTGCATCTTCATTTGTGCCATTTCTATGGTAGTTTCATGATGAGACCAGTGTACTTCTCCCTCTTGCATAGGCGTAACCCTCCTACCTGGTATGCATATAGAGAGGGAATGGAGTGATGATAAGGAGTTGTGTGTTATTTTAGTGCTGCTTGACTAAATTTCTTGTTCTAATTCTTCCTTCCAGGAGTCTCAGGCAAATCTGCTTGAGTAGATCACTGTGTTGGGTTAGCTGAAATCAAAGTAATTTCCCATGAAGTTAGCATCTTTTCTTCTTAGTAGCTAGCAATGTCTTTTGGTTTGGATTTAGTTTGAGAATAATGAGATAATGCCTTGGGAGAGAGTTAATATTTTCTTCCAGTAGCTTTTGTAGAATCCTAGAATTGTTTGGGTTGGAAGGGGCCTTCAAAGGTCATCTAGTCCAACCCCCTGCCATGAACAGGGACATCTTTAACCAGATTGGCTTACTCAGAGCCCCGTTCAGCCTGGCCTTGAATGTTTCCATGGATGGTGCATCTGCCATCTCTCTTGGCAACCTGTTGTGGAGTTTTACCACCCTTGTTGTAAAAAAATTCTCCATACTGAGGTTGTGGATGCTTGGAAGTATTTATTCACAGGCTGGACCGAGAGTCTGACAGCTCATGATTATGTCTGTGATGGTTTAATTGCAGGTGTAGAATCACTTACCCGTCAAGTCAGTTATCACCATATTAATCATAGATTTGCAAGTGTGGAGATACTGAAGTCCAGACAGAGGTGGTTATGGCTAAGTTGGTAATATCACCCAGGTGGCACTTGCCTGCAACATGAGGGATGCACTTATGAGAACTTTTAGCTTGGAGCGGATACAGAGCCCAGTCGTTGCTTCTGCCTTTCCAGCCTGTTGTGCTGTGCCCAAGAGCATCTGGAATAGGAGTTTGGAGGATGCCGGGATCCCTGCTTCTAGCTCAGGGCAGAGCACAGAGAGCCACATGCTGCAGGACACCAGGGAGATTGGTGTCCCATTTTGGGGATGTACTGTAAGAAAGGTGTGGGGGCAAGCAAGGTGAAGTTACATGATACAGTTTCCATAATGGGGATGTACCTGGAAAGTGAGAAATACAGGACTTCAGTAGTGGGCATGATTTTCTTAGTAATTAAAGGACTTGAGAGGGGAAAATATTTATCTCTTCAGGATGCACCAGCAGAGCATAGGTGAGTTTGGATCCTGTTTTGAGTGGTACACAGTAAGATTCTGGGAATTTCACTTCCAGTAAATGCCTGGCCAGTAACAGAAGCTGTTGTTGCTCCAGCTTGTTACCTATACTGCCAGTGGTGCCAGGATGAGTCTTGTGAGCTGTCTTCACTACAATTTCACTTGCTTTCTAAGCCAGGCTTGCATATCTTAACCCAATGTTCTTGCCTCATTATGGACAGTTACATGTTTCTCACCCAGGCTTTGGCTGGTTTTAGCAAGTGCCATGTGCATTCAGCCTTTTCTCTCTTTTCTGCAAGCAAAGCTAGTACAATACAGTTGAAACAGGATGAATGAGCTTCATGTAGACCTTGGCAGTTCCTTACAGAACAGGGGAAAACGGGCATGTCCTATAAAAATACATATCAGAATGGGGGGAGAATTTTGCATAGGCGATCCTCCTACCCCTTTTTTTAGCTTATTGTGTCATTTCTGGAAAAGATTACTGCTCCTGTCCAACACCCACACCATGTTTGGGAGGTATTTGAAACCTGAATGTCAGGGAAGGATTATAAGAAGTTAGTATGGATTTTATTGAGTTCTAGGTTGAGGTTCGGACTGCTAAAATAAATCTTAAGATTCAAAGCCATATTACCTAATATGCAATACTGTTTGTATTTCCAAAACTATCAGTCTTGAGACACCACTGTATTTTTTTACTTACATGTAAACATTTAGATAGACATTAAGGAGCTTATTGATTTTCTATACACAGAATGATGCATACATACTTTTCTCAGATTTCGTAACATTCATTTGCTAATAGCTCCATTGATTTGTTTTCAACAAAGAAACCTCAAACAACAAAAAAGCCAAACCAACCCATCCAAAACCTGAGGAAACTGAAGATGTTCTTTTACCATGTAGTATAACTGTGTGCAGAAACATGTACTTAGAGATAATAGGAACATAAATATTTGTAAATGAATGTAGTTGGTTCTGAATATGAAACCACAATCTTTGCATTCCTGCAAAGAGTTACCAGGACCATGTGTCACTGTACTGATGGCCTTGCAATCTAAGTGTTCATATTTGAAGGATAATTTAATTACCTTTGGAACTGAATGCTTTAAGAGGAGACTTATCCGAGTTTAGGTTTTGGTGGCAGTTTGTTGTCCTTTTGGTGGGGGCAAGTGACGATGAGGTGTGTATAGGGAACCTCAGCTGCCTATGCAGAAGTCTGTTAATGTCTGTGAGATTTTGGGCAAGTTCTGCCACCCCCTTTTCTGTAACAGTTTGCAGTAGTATATATTGTAGTAAGTATTCCCCCACTTCAGGGCAACTGCCTCAACTTCATGAAGTATGTGAAAGCTGCAGCTCCGCAGCCATGTTTCATCTTTATTTGAAGACTCCCTTTTAAAATATTTTCATCCTGCATTTAATCTATAGTATATTGGATAAAGAACACAACTGACTTGTTTCCTAAATGAGCACAGCAATGGCCCATTGTTCATTACAGTGTATTAGCATGATTTATTTATTTAAATAACATAAGTTAGATGCAACATTTCTGAAATTACCTTTTTGTACTTACTTAGCAGACAAAATACTAAAAATGTTTAAACACGCTTTGAATTTCCTTTTGTTGCTATCTCAAAACTTCATGAAGGAGACAGTGGAGCTGCAAGCTTCAAAATGTTATGAAAAATTTTAACCTCAGGTGCATGAGTTAACTCATCTGCACTCACGGAATGCAATGAGTTCAAGGAGATGTAAAATTGAACATGCATTTCACAGTTTTCAGAATTAAGGCTGAACTGTGTGCAGAAGTACTGTTTGTCCTTTAAAGGAAACACACTGGAGAAGAGAGGTTCCACAGACTGTTACGTTCCTGCGAGTCAATATTTTGTTCCTAATATTAAAAGGGGTGTATGTGTTTTAATATTGGGACTGAAATAGTAGTAAAAAGCTCATTACAGTCTCTTGGAGAATGTACTGACTTCTCTTATATTTTGTTGTGTGAACAGGAGTAGCATGGAACTTAACTAAGTGGAGCGTTTTGCCCTTAGTGCTGTATCACTCTGTCCCATAATACAAAACCTAATTAGTGCATCCAAAGAAGCGTTAAATAGATTTCATGCTGTTTAATAAAGGCATTACGTGTTTTTGTCTATTGCAAAACATTATAGGGAACGTTCATAGTGCATGTTTCTGCTGCCTCTTTCACAATTAAGGTGCAGTTTTACGTTGTGTCTGCCTCAGGAAGGCTCAGTAACTTTTTTGCTCATCAAATCTTTCCTCTCATTGTTATGCTCTATTTGTTTTGGTGTTATTGCATAATGGCATTGAAATAGACTCTTAATTGAACATCCTTGCTAGTCATTTCAAAATGGGGGGACAGCTCTTAGCACCAGAATAGATCAGGCTGTTGTGACTTGAGGTTCAGTAATTCTTTTTTGGTGCTGATCTTTAACTAGTAACTGAGAAGGAAGAGTTTACTTTGTGACATCTGTAGCCTGAACCTTTTCATTCTTGTGAGTTCTCATTAAAATGTGAGATTTCTTCCCGAGGGTCACCATTACTGTCAGGTTTACACACTCCTAATGGTGATGTTTTGTATCTGATTTCATCCCTTAGCTGGCCTTGTCTGGTCTGAAGTGCAGGTCTTCTAGACTCTATATGCTGAAGTTCAAAAGGAGAAAAATACCACCTTAGGGAAGGGTAGAAAGGCTTCTTGGATTCTGCCAAATCTTGCCTTGTTGTACACGAACCCTTTTTTTTTTTTTTTTCCTCCCTGTGTGTGTGTGTTGTGGCTTTTTCTCTGGCTTTAGCTCAGTTTCTTCAGATGTGTTTAAGAGATCTCAGTTTTTGAGTTTTTATTAGTAGGTTTATATGAAATGTTATATATCACTCATGAAACTTGTTTTGCAAAACATTTCTAAGACTTCGCAAATTGTACTGAATTAATTTTCATAACCTCTGTTTTGTCTAGGGTTATGGCATTATGAATCAATGTAAAGAGCATCAGTGATAGAGCCGTGAATTAACTAGAGCTTTGGTTTTCCCCAGCCCACTGTAGACATTTGATCAGGACTTAGTGATACATGAACATAACTATCATACCATTACTTCCACTTGGAGAGTATTTTGATGGTGTGTACTTGCCAGTTCAGTACTTACCTGGAAAGCAGCTAAGGCTTTACCATAGCACTTCAAGATCAAAACGCTACGGAAACTGTTCCATCATTATGCTCTCAGCTGCTGATGTATTATATAACTTTGTTCAGGCAGCATTTTTCTGCATCTTGTAGGTGTTCAACCAGTTGTCATAAAATAGGTCTGAATTTTGCAACTGTCCTTGTTCACAGCTAGCACACCTTCTCTTACCTTGGAGTCACCAGCTCTTGAAATGTATGTTGATTCAGGAATACTGGAATAGCTAGTGGCTCCCAGAAACACTGAAAACATAACAAAGGGCAACATAAGAAAACACTTAATCAAGTCCAGAGACAACGTTTGTCTTTATGTTGTTACTTTACATGAGCCTACAAAACCACAAAAGTAGGAGTGTGATCTGAAGGTCACTGAGTGCAGTGAATTTTCCAAATGTTATATAATTAAAGAAACACCTGTGCCCCAGACAAATAACTTCATGCTGATCTGCTGTGAGAATGTTGTGCTTAATAGCCCTAAAAATGTCTGATTTCTTATACACAGTGGAGGTTGCAAACAGAGTAGCAGTATATAAAACATAAGAGACATTGGTTCAAGATGTCTGAAAGGGTCTCTTAAGATTGATTTACTAGTGTCTCTGTGTGTGTTTCTTAGTTTCTGCAATTACATTTAGCACACTTCAGATGGGACAAAATGGGATTTTAGACTGCCAATGATTTATGAAGACTTAAATTCTACTCCTGAACTCCTGATGTTCTTAAACTAACAGAGGTTTTAAATGAGCTCACAGGTCACATATCCTTTCCTAAGGAGAAAGCAAAAAATCCACGTTGCTTAATGTTGGTCATGATATCAGTGACCTCTTTTTGCTCTAAAGAGAATAATGTTGATAAGATATCTGAATGTTTTAGCTTCATATCAGGAGGAAGGAAAGTTGGTGCCAAATTTCAGTTTCTTGGGGCATGTAAACTTTTCTATACAGAAGAAAGTAGAGGAAGGAGGGATGACATTGGTAACAACTTAATACAACTTAATAGTTGAAGGAAAATCCTGCATAAGTGAAATAAGATTTCAGTGGGAGGAGAATACATTGAAAAAGCAGGAAAAAAACAGATAAAAGAAAAGGCAGAACTGATAAACTGGATAGATATTTTTTTGTCTCTAGATTTTGCATACACTTTTTTGAAATCTTCCCCACTGAGTGCCAAACCACTGACTCCTACAAAGTGCTATCAAGCATATGAGGGCATAGCAGTAAAAGGTGTGGTGACAGTTTTTAATGCACAGTCATTTAATCCCAAGACGCACATATCTGTGCATGCTGTAAGTGTAGACACTCATTTTGCTATTGCTGACTACATTTCTAATTGTAAAGCAGATTCATAACAATAAATTGGCAAAGGAAACAGATAGGTTTTGTCCTTGACTGATAACAGTACTACTTGGATGAGAAATGCAGATCTATGTGACTCCCTCAATCTGGAGCATGTTTCTGTTATTAAATTCAGAAAACACTATTAACTATATGCATAATTGGAAACGACTAATTTAGATAGACTAGGTAGTTTGTGGGAAGTCATTGAATAACTGAACTGCGCTAACTGAATATTTTCATCTAGTTTCTGGATGCTCTTGACAGTAACTGAAAATCACAGTGATTTAATGCTTACTAACTGAGATTCAATAAATGAGTGAAGGCTACAAGCCAGTGAGTAGTAGTGGTATCCAGGCATTCCTGTCTCTTAACCTGCACATCACTTGCCTAAGAAAAAAAAAATTTAAAAAATCTTATGTTTCAAGAGTCAGAGGTTCAAATATCTCCGACAGCTTTACAGTCATTACTAGTTCCTAAAATGTGCAATATGGAATAAAGGTCCATTGGAAGATAAATGGTGGTGGTGGCAACAAACAAACAAAAAGGCAGGTGGGTCCTAGAGCCCTAGCAGTGAAGGTGTCTTTAAGAGTCACTGCTACTTTTGTAGGTGTGGTCACCAGATTGTACAGACCACAAATAGAATGAAGACCTGTAGGACAGTTTTTTACCAAAATTGTGTTGAACTGTGATGAAGGCAGCATCTTTGCTTTGACCAGAAAATACACGTGCACACTGCACTCTGCAACATGCAGATGATTCATTTGTGAAATTACTTATGAAATCAGTAATTATACAGGTATCCTACTTCCACACAGTCTGAAGTTTCTACTGGGTCCTCTTGAGTAGTTCTGAAAAGGAGCAGGCTGAGGTATACATTCCTGAACTTATAAAGGTAGGAATAACAGTGGTAATGTCTGAGCACACTGTCTGTTAGCAAAGCAAAGATAAAGGTAGAAAAAGCTTTTTTGGGTATCTAACAGAAAGCAAAGAAGCTGCAGGAATCCAATGCTGCATATGCCGTTAGCCATATTATAATAGACAGCCCTTTAAGCTGGCAAAATTCACTGTTCCCCTGACCCTCCCCAGACAATTTGCAAAATCCTCTGACGTGCTGCTCTTCCGATGATTTGCTTCTCTATATATAAAGAAAACAGAGCATTGGGATCTGAGAAACTGACCCCTTATACCAGTTCTATTTTTTTCTTAAAATCTGTATCTTTTAATAACCATTGTTACCTGAATACTAACATTTCCATGAGTACTCTCAAATTCAAGTGTTTTCACCCGAGATATATTTTACTCTCACTATCATTTTGGTTTTATGCATTATAGGAATTTGATATCAGTGGGATTTATGCATTACAGGAATTTGATAAAGCAGTGATATCCTTACTTTAAAGTCATAACGGTACAGATTATATTTACAGTTTATCTGTTGATTTATAATTCTTCCTCTTTAACGTTGAAACTCTTTGGGATAACTTGTTTGTCCTCCTTATTTGAGTATGGAAATGTATAACCCTTCAGCCCTCTACTGCTGTCATTATGTTCATCCTTTTTCTTTTCTTTTCTGGCAACCTGCTTCCGAAAGTATGTGGTCATCAGGGATATCCATAATATGGATGTGTTGTATCAATTTAGTACGCAACTCATATGACTTCATCCTGAAATGAGGCCTCTTCTAGCCTGTTTTTCCTAATCAGGACACAGGATTTTTGTCCAAATCAGAGGATAGTTTAAATTAGTTTGAATCTTTCTGTTTATATTCTCTCTGCCGATAGGTGATGGGCAAACATGTCTTGTCCTGCACCTGGGTGATGCCACAAATGCTTCCTTCATTTTTGTTATAATTTGTACCTACAAAAACTTGGAGTCTGATTGTGCAAGATGCTTTGTGATGATTGTGAAAGATTTCTATTTTTCTAGAGAAGCTGGAACTTAAACCGGCAAGGTGTAGAAATGATGCAGTAAAGAAAGGGATTATATTGTTGCTCTTTTAATGTGGGATAAAAGGGCATATTCAAAAAACCCAAATGGAGTTTGGATATTCAACCACCATTATTGTATCTATCCTTGGTGCCTTTAAAAACTCTTCTACCAATGATTAGTGATAGAGTAAAAATGACTCACTTGAATTTTGCGCTCAGTTTTATCTGGAAGATAGTTATGCTTTCCTCTTCAGGAGGGCTTTTTACTACCTTATCCCTCATGCTTATCAGTCTGTGTACAGGTTGGTCTCAGAAAAATGCCTTCCTTCCACACAGTCACACTGCTCTGAGATCTTTTCAGTGCTGTGTGATGAAATCTGACTAATTAAGTTGGATCATGTGTGTACAGGCATGTCTTCAGGCTATACAACAGTCTATACATGCTGTAGGCTGAAATTAGTGTATTAAAAACAAGCCCATGCTGTACCTTAGATCCTCACTGAATCAGGCCCTAAAAGGTGAAGCATCAGAATTTATAAATTAAGTAGTTACAGTTTATGCTCATTTTAAAGGAATTTTGCATATTAGTTTAAGAATCTTCATAAGTTATTTTACTGCAGAGCATTGAGTTCTTCCAGAGTTATGTTGCTTTGGAAATTGTTTGTTTTACCCAGATTTATTTGGAGAGAAAAATGTTGAAACCTTCCATTTTGATATATGTTGAAAGCTGGATTTCAATGTTAATTTGAGAAAGATGAAATTTAGAGAGGACAATCTACTTGAATACAGCTGGATTTATTTTTGAATTTTCTTTCATGGAAGATACCAACATACATTATGTTCTCAGGTGTCCTGAATACAGATCTTAGGGTATTTAAATACTTTCTAAAACAGTCCTATACAGCCATAGTAAGTTGTTAATAAAGTGCCAGTAAATGGCATTCAGGAACAGGGAATATATTTCTGGGTTTTGTAGAGTGAGTAAAATGGCTTCTGTACTCCAAATGACTTCCTCCAGGAACAATTTCCATCAGTTAACAGCTACTAAATATATATGTATATTTCTTTTTTAATTCTGCCCCCACCCACCCCCAACCCCTCCTTTTAGATGCCTAAACAAGTAGGCTGATTTTGGGATACAAGATACTTAGCAGGTCCTAATCAGTCTAAGTCAGTGAAGTTGCTGCTCACCAAAACAAGGATTTAATAGCTTAGCTTTAAGCGCTCAGTTTTGCAACACTGCCTAACAGAGAATAAATATTTGTAAAGAAATACTTGTTTACAAACCAAGAAAACTCTGAGTACATCAGGAATAATAGAAAGCTGGATACTTCAGCAAAATTAATATGATGACTAGTTTTAATGTTTGGGAGCATGTAGATCATAGCACTATCTGCAAAAACATTGTTTCTGCTGCAGTTGGAATAGGAATTGATTTTGTGGTATACACTTTATATGATAACTCGGTGTGAATGTTGACGTTTTAATGGAGATCACTATAATCTACTTCATCAGCTCTCTTTGATAAAAAATAGTATAACTCCAATACTGGTTCTTTTGTACTCATTCAAGGAATAGTTCTGGGGTTTGCATAATGATTTCAGGCATATGACTTAAGTCCTATGATATTCTGAAATGAACCTCAGATCTTGGGGTCTTGAAAGTTTTATTCAGTGTGTATTTCTTAGATGGTGTACTTGCTGCTTGAGGACAGAAATGCATTATGGCAGCCATAGTCTATTGTAACATTCATGTAGGAAGTAAAGGGCACTGGTAATAGTAACAGAAGGAAAAAAAGGTACTGGGGATGGAAATATCAGTAAAAGAGAATTTTTCAGGTTCTGAGGCTGGGGTTTATTATTTCAGTATCGGATATTAGTATTGGCAAGCACCTTTTCATAATTATGCCAAAGTGTCTATTTAAGAAAGTGGTTATTAAAGAATGATGAATAATCAAACATCAGTGTTGCTTCATGCTTTCGGCTGAGATATTGTGTGCTAATGATTGAAATAAAATCTTAGATACTACCATGTTTTTGCACCAAGCACAGAAAATGTGATTTGCCCTGCAAAAAATTGTTTGTTTTCTTTCCCCCCCCCCCCCCCCCCCCGATGTGCAGAGTTGTAGGCAGGACTGGAATGTGCACGTATACATCACTGTTATAGAAACCAGAATCTTGAAGCTATAAGGAAAACTGGTTTGAATGCCCTATAAATTTCTAAAGCTTGCTGTGTTTTAATTTAGTATTCTCTAAAACTTAGGATAGATTATTAAAAATCCATATAATAAAATAATGTGCCATACACTTCTCCTTCTTTTCTATGCATACCATGTATTTTTGATACACATTCTGTAATTTCTGTTTTAAGATTAATATGTTTCTAAAAATTTGCTTTTCATCTACTGTAATTGAAGTTAGTAGTAAAAAATTTTGACAGATGCTAATATGGTCTACATATGGTCCTTCCTCTCTAAGGAACTGTTTCTTACTGTTTCTTTGCTTTTATTTATTAATTTGAAAAAGAAAACTGCAGTAATCTTGCACATTTTGCATTCTGTTTTAGCCAATAGTGATAAGCTAAGTCTTTCTCATCCAACCAAATAAATTGATAAATACAGCTGATTCAGAGCGTTTACATAATCTTTCCAATGTCAACAGTAATTTAAATTATCCTAACTTTATACTCAATCTCCAAAATCCAATTACCAGCTAATAATAATTGTCAGTTTTACTCTAAACCCTTAATGATAGGTCACAAGGGATGTTGTACCAGAAGGATTAAATCGTTGTAGACTGTAGCTATGCCCAGCCTTAAATTACTAACCTCTTATCTCGTGGTAACAGAGCTGCTATATGTTTTGTCACCGTTTTTGCTAAATAGAATAAATGTCACCAAAATTAATTTCATCTTTCTTAAATTAGCTTCTTAGTGTGATTTCTCACTTCAGTCAAAATTTATTTCTTGAAGAATTTAATTTCCTTCTTAATCTATTTTATTTGAGAAAGAGGAGGAAGAACTTTCAGGAACAAATGTCTTTTAAATCATTCTGTGGCTAATTTTGAAATTTACCCTTCATTAATAATTGCTGACCCCTACAGGACTGAGTTTTTTAAGTCACTGTGTACTTAAAATCAAACTGGTTCTGCCTAGTTCGTCCTCACTATACTCAAAGCACTGAAAGATAAAAGGAGGTAAATCCTGCTTGTGAGGAAAGGTGTAGTGCTTAATCATGTGAATACAAGATTTTGTATGTGAAGGGTAATCTAAGAGAATGTTGTAATTAGATGATTTAATTTGGTTTTTAATCATATTAAAGGCACATGCAAGGGAAGGAACATGCATTTAATGTAAGGCATAGTATAGCTGAAAGAAATGCTGTCGTGGAAAGAAGGCATTGAGAGTTGGCATTGTCATACAATACAGTGACAGTAATTTCTATCTGAATTGTTGGCATCCTTACAAATATTTCCAATGAAATGTATATTCTGAAATAATTAAAAAAAAATCAGTTATTGGCTTTCTATTACATTTCCTGTTTTGGTTTTAAATGAGCTCAGTTAAAAACTTTATAGAAAGTTACAATGCAATAGTTCTTTTAAAGAAAATAGAATGATGGGACAATTGAAAAGGGGAGGATTCAAAAATTAAACCTTAAGTGACAGGCTCTGTCTGAAATGATGACTCATCTGCTGTTAAGTAAAGAACAAAATATAAGGCAAAATGGGGGACGGGCAGGATTTTACCGCTCATAAATAAAATCTATTTGAAAATATTGACATCTAGAGGGAGTGTATCGGCTGGAATAGTGAAATCTATTATATGCCTATGATTTCCTTTTGGAAACATGCTCCTGTTTAAGAATCTGTAGTATAAAGTACAGGGATGACTAGGGAAAAAAAAAAAAATAGAGTAGTAATTTCTTTTGTCAGCTGCACATGATTATCAAGGTTTTGTAAACTCAATTAGTAGAGAAGAATATACCCCAAATCTGATTAAATATTAGTGCCAGCAGGGCAGAAAATTAAACAGAGCATATGCATTAATAATCTGTTTAAATGTTCTATCAACTTCGAACAGCTGTAGCAGTTGTAATCATGCATTTCTTTGTGGCATCCTACAGATTTGTATAAGACCAGGAAGTTACTACTAGATTATTGCAGTGGGTGGAAAGTCGGAAGTGTCTGTCACTCTTTGGACTGTGTATAGGAAAATATTGCCTCTGTGTTTAGCAGAGCTGTCACCTCCACTTTTATTTGAGGTGTTGATATTTATCTGTATCATGGCACTGTTATCTGTATTATGATTTTTGTCTGCAGGAAGGCTGAAATACAACCTCAGAAAAGAGTATTGGAAAAATCATTAGAACCTGTGTAGAAATATATCTACTCTTAGTTACTAACTTGCCATTTCTAAAAAAGAAAGCAGACCAGTCAGGTTGGCAAAATGATAGTTTGCTTTGCAAACAGAATGATATTCATAAGAATTGAGCTTTTAATTGTTTTGTAGAAAATGTATGACAACCCCCTTGCCAAAATAAGTGAAAACAGAAATATGGAGATTCCCCAAAGGAACAAAATTACTGTAACTTCATGAGTTAAAGTGGGAAATCAAATGATTGATAATTTCAGTGCTTTTGAGACAGCATTATAGGGACTATAAGTGGTGTGTTCATATTGATAACCAATCCGAGAGAAAATAAATAAGCTGGCGAAATGTAAAAGGACTTAAATTGATCACGTGCTTCCCAAAGCATGACATAGAGCTTGCAGAATGCTCTCTCTGGTTCAGACCAGCTGCCCAACTGGCCCAATATTCTTTCTTTCACATGTGGCGAGAAGCAGATGTTTGGAGAGGAACTGAGCAAGTATATATGATACTTCCCCTTCGCACTCTTCCAACGTTTGACTTTTTTCAGCTTAGCTTCTTTACGAACCTGTGCAGGATCTCCAGTCTTGCTTGGAGTTTGTATAAACTTCCATGTCCAGCAGCTTCTGGCAAGAAATTTCACAAGTCTACCGCTTGTCATGCAAATAGCTGTATCTTTCTGTTTGTTTTGAGCCTTTTTTCCCCACTGCTTTCTCTTGATAAGCCCTGGCTCTTGAACTGGAAAAGACAGTTGAAACTTAAGCTTGCCTAATGTTTTAAAATCATCTGCAATTCTGTAGGCCTTCAGTAATTTTGGCCTAAATCTAGTATGGCAAGATTTCCTCATGTTAATTATACGAAACTGAACATGTGGTTGCCTAGGTTTCTGGCAAATTTAATGTATCCTTAAACAATTTTTATATGGCATAAACCTATATGTACAATTCATGGGAAAAAAAAAAAATCTTTTGTCTTGTTTTTGGTGCCTGTACTGTTCCGGACTGTATTTACTTAAAGAGGTCTGCGGTGCTACCATACAATCTCCAGAACAAGTAATTGATCTGAATAAATCTCTACAATCACTGCTACTGTGTGTGTGTTAGAAAGGAGGGCTCTTCTCTTAGTCTTTCACTACTTGTTCTCAAGTCCTTCTTCCCCTGCCTGTATATAAAAAAAATGCCACAAATAGCACCAACAGATTCTGAAAATGGAAGGAGGTTTCTGCCTTTGTAAATGTCCTTTTTTTCTTTTTCTTGAGGGTATTGTTTTACTGCTCCCTCAAATTTTGTTTTTTGTTTATGTGGGTTTTGGTTTTGTGTGGTCTTTTTGTTGTTTTTATTTTATGTTTTAAGATTTGTTTGCTTTGTTTCTGCCTAATGGAAGGACACAGTATAACTTCAGAAAAACTGAAGTCTTTATCATTTATGAAACCACAGAAGTCTGTGTTGGAGTGAGAACTTAGAAATTTTGCAAAAATACAGTTTGGGAATAGAACAGCAGGTTGAAGTTGTTCTGACTTCAATTTCTATGTGAAAACCAAGGTAGAGCAAAGTTTTGCAAACAGTTAGTGATAACTAATAATATGTTTCTTACATGTTCTAAAACATACTTAAAAGAACAATTTTCCAAAATACATTTCTGGTCTAGATTAGTGGTACATTTTGATGTGTTACAAAGTGTTTACTGTGCTCTCATAGTTGTAAATAATCATACTAATTTGGGTGATGCTAAATGTTTTCTTCCAAATTCTAATTGTAGCTGGGTTTAGTTATAGTCACATCCTGTTAAAAATATTTTTTGTATGATTTAAGTGCATATTTGTAACCTAGGAAATGTTCTGGATTGAGTTATGTGGCATCATTTCTAATAATAGCTTTTACAGTGACCATAAGTAATCCTTATTACATTAGTCATCTATCCTTTGCTCCTTTTTAGTGTTTCTTTTGAGTTGTTTTTCTGTTCATCCTTAAACAGTCTAGATTATAAAGGAAAAAGATTGTTCTGTTTTGGCCTTAAAAATCCAAGTGTAAGTATTTCTTTCTCTCATCTTTTCACTTAGCAGGAGTACAATTTACTGCACAATGGCACAATCACAAATGTCTGCACTGTGCAATGAACTCAAATTAGGATTAAAGATTGTCAATTTTATTCTGAAAAGTGATGCTAGGATAATATTGGCCATCTACCAAAGCTGTACAGGCTTGAAAAGTTTTGCTGAATGTGCACAGAAGTTCATTCAAGCATAGGCAGTTCACACTGGCAAAGGTCAGCTCTCCTTCTTATTCTTTAAGGCCTCTAATTTTTCATCATTAACGTCTTTAAAGGTTGCTATGGGAGTTTCACAGGAGATAAGGCGTGAACACTGGTTTGTAGTATGATGGTACAAGGGCTATTAAGTATTTAGAGCTAGGTGTCAAGGAATATCTGGAGATTGAGGAGGGTGTGGCGAATGCTGAAAAATTGGAGTATTACTTTCTTGCCTGCAGAAACTAATACCAGAGGCAACGTAGGCCCACTGATGAATGGGGTGGGTGCCCTGGTGGCAGAAGATACAGAGAAGGCAAGATTACTGAATGCCTTCTTTGTCTCTGTCTACTCTGCTGGAGGCTGGCTTCGGGAGCCCCGTACCCCTGACACCCTGGATGAAGCCAGGTCAATGGAGGAGTTTGCTTTAGTCGATGAGGACTGGGTTAGGGAGCAATTAAATAGTCTGGACATCCATAAATCCACGGATCCAGATGGGATGCATCCACGGCTGCTGAGGGAGCTGGCTGAAGTCATTGCTGGACCGCTCTCCATCATTTTTACCAAGTCTTGGGAAACGGGAGAGGTGCCCGAGGACTGGAGGAAAGCAAATGTCACTCCAGTCTTCAAAAAGGGCAAGAAGGAGGACCCGGGTAATTGTAGACTGGTCAGCCTCACCTCTGTCCCTTGGAAAGTAATGGAACAGCTTATCCTTGGTGTCATCTCAAGGTATATCAGGGATAAGAGGGTCATTAGGAGCAGTCAGCATGGCTTTACCAAGGGTAAGTCATGCTTGACCAACCTCATAGCCTTTTATGAGAATGTAACAAGGTGGATGGATGATGGCAGGGCGGTGGATGTGGTCTACCTTGACTTCAGTAAAGCCTTTGACACAGTCTCTCATAGCATCCTCACAGCTAAATTGAGGAGGTGTGGTCTAGACAATAGAGTAGTGAGGTGGGTTGCAAACTGGCTTAAAGAGAGAAGCCAGAGAGTGGTGGTCAACGGTGCGGAGTCTAGTTGGAGGCCAGTATCTAGTGGAGTGCCTCAGGGGTCAGTACTGGGGCCACTATTATTCAATATATTCATTAACGATTTGGACGAGGGAATTGAGTGTACTATCAGCAAGTTTGCTGATGACACTAAGCTGGGAGGAGTGGCTGATACGACAGAGGCTGTGCTGCCATCCAGCGGGACCCGGACAGGCTGGAGAGTTGGGCAGGGAATAACCTGATGAAATATATGCAAGAAATATGGGAGTTTTTTAGTTTGGAATTGGAAAGAAGAGAAAATAATTGTACTGTAATAAGGAAATAAAATACATGGTAGAGCTAAGCAAACAGGAACAAAACCAAGTACTTAAGAGTGAATGTTGCATTTCATAGTGTTATGTAACACGTGTTGTAGCAAATAACAATAACTGCCTCCTTACTGCAAGTTCTCTGTTTTTCCTCCCCCTGCTCCCACCCCAGCTAAAGTAGTGATACACTATGTTGAGATGCCTTCTTACTTTCAGGTGGGAGTTATTTCATATCACACTGAATAATGTTTTATTTGAATTCTTGACCTTTGCATTATCTTTTTTAGTGAAATGCCTATGCAAACATGGGCATATCTCTGTACGGAAGAGATGGCCTATGACAACAGATGGGATTTTTCTAAATCTAGGCACAGCATCTCCTTGAACAATAAAAGCTAAATCCGTGATGTGATGGTCACCACAGAAACATCTGCACTGGTTTGCCATGTTAAAAATTACGGGCAAAGACAGAAGGTTAAACTGAGTCACAACTAAACTGCAAAAGGTTAGCTTAGGTCACCATTGAAGATTTGTAAATTCAGTCTGACTTTGTAGTGGAGGAGGTGATGGTTCTTGCACAGGCTGCTCCACTAGCTCAGATGTAATGGTAGTGACCCTCAGCAAAGCATGTCAAAAGCAGTTAGAAACTGAAATGGGGATTAGCATCCTAAATAGGCACAGGTGTTTCTCTAGTGGCCATTTGTCATGGCTTGCAGGATTGATAGATTCAGCAGCAACCCTACACTGTAAAATTCACTATTGTCCTGACTGTGGAACATCATCACATGGTCTGCTTCTGCATTGATTCTTATCTGTGTTATGTGTGCAGGAATAGCTATGAACATTTTTTTTTAACAGTAAGCAAAATCTGAAATATTAGAGGGAAGAACTTGTAGGGGATGTCTCAGTTGAGCCACTCACCAAAGTTCAACAACAGCTAGGTCAAATCTTGATATTCCAAGCTCATTACCTTTATACATGGTGCTATTCTAAGTATGTTGAAATCTGATGAACTTCTGAAAGCAGTTTAGCTGCATTCAAATGGAACAGTACCAAAGCTAAAAGCTTTTCTTCACTGACAGACTGACTAGTTTTGGTGCATGTGAAAATGGCTGCTCTTTCTGTAATAGCCTAGTGACCTGGATCTCCTTTATAGTCTGTTGCAAGATGCAGCTATGCTTTCCCTTTGCTTATTCCATTCAGTATCATGTCTATTGTTGTTTCCATTTATGTGGTGCTTATGGCTTCTCCAGGAAAAAGAAATCTGAGAAGAGATACAGCCACATTTTTGAGTCTAAATTTGTGCTGTTAATCAGAATGTATTTCCTTCTGACCCTGAAAATGTTCAGGGTTATCCTGGGGCTTGATGGTTGCAGGTGATTCCTCACTCAAACTGCCTCCACATATCTCATTTCCACACATAACAAAGGAAATGTGATATTCATGGTACATTCCCTTTCCGTCTTTGAATGTAGGTGAGTAGGCTATGGACAAATCTTCCTTGTCTGCTTGCTATTACCAGCAGCAAAGTAATCTGCTAACCTGAAAGGTGCAAGGACATGATGTGTCCCCACCCTCACAAGCAATAAAGGGAAAGCTTCTCTGTGCCATTCCCTGCATGTGCTAATGAAAGAGCTCTACTGCTGTTAAATCATCCCAAGAGGAATCAGAGGATTAGAATTGTGTGCTTGCTTTTTGTAAGGCTCGTACTTCTTGTAAATGGTTCCCCAGCCTTTAGCTACTTCCGCTTTGATTTCAGTCCACCTGTAGTTCTGTTCAGAGCCAGATCAGTTATGCTCAGTGAAGATGTGGATGTCTATTGTGTGAAAAATGAGAAACCATGTGACAATAGACATCTCTTTCTCACAGTGTTGAAAATTTTTATTTGGCTTACAGAATTCGGAATAGAAGTTTAACAGGCTTGAGTTGGGTAGGGTGTGTGTATAGTTTCACTGGATACAGTAATTAAACACAATACTGAATTTGAAAAGGCTTACATAAAATGACAATGTCTTTTCAGTTCTTACATAGAGGAGATTTATTGTGCATGTATTATAAACCTATGATTTATAAACCTCATTGACTTAATTAGTCCCCAGAGGCTTCATTCTTGTTAGCCTGGAAATGCCTGTTAAATATATTTATCTATTTTTTTTATTATTATTAGTTTTTAAATTATGACCTCATTAGAGTGAAAACATGGCTCCAGATCCTTGCCTTCTGTAAATCAGCCAAGTTTTGTGACTAACCCCAGCTAAAGATCCAGGCTGTAAATTGAACGCCTATCCTTTCCAGTTGCCTCTTGCAATCCCAAAGGCCAGCCGTAGTGTTAGAAACATCCTCATACTAACATAAAAGGGCATTTTTGTAACTTGTTTTGTGTGGCTTCTCCCAGTTAAGGCAGTAGTCTCTTGATGTGCCTAAGACTTATGCAGACACATGTATGAGATGTAATACAGTAAATTTCTTCAAAAGATGAATTAGAGGTAGGATCGTCAAAATAATATGCAGAAATGCTAAAGACTGGGATTGCAAAAACTATGAAAACCAAGTGAGATTAGGTTTCAGTCTGTCCCATTTTTTGAGTGGCAAGGGGAGCTTCATTTTCTTACTTTTCTAAAGTACTGCAGTTAATCTGAAGAACATCTCTTAAAAGTTGCTCAAGGTAAAACAGAAAAATAGGTTTGCTAAAGTTGTCACATTCCACTCAATGAGTATCTTTTTTAATGCTCCATTATTCAGATTCAAAATCATCTTGAAATTATTGTTGGATTGTGGCAGTTGCACAAGTTGTTGGGGGTTTCTCTTTGTAACAGGTTTCTTTTTCTTTCTCTATTTTAAGATATTGAAAAACACTTCTACCTAATCTTTTACGCTAAGTCCCAAACAGTTTTATTTATAGTTGCCAAAAGTAAGCTCCTAATGTCATCTTAATTAGAAACATGTGGTGAAAAAAGAGGCAACTTTTAAGCTGACACTATTTTTGAGTTAAAATCTGGCATCCCCTTTCTACTGACAAGCCTGACAACTGCAGCAGCAATCACCTCATCAAATCTCTCCATTGTGTCTCTCCTGGTTTTTGGCATCCTTCCTGTCTAAATTTTTATCAGATGAGTGCTTTTTTCTTGGCAAGTATTTTAAATACCTTCTTGTTGCTTTATCTCTGCACCGTCACCCTTTGCCCCTAATGTCATTTCTCACATGTAAGACTGTGGCAGAATTTGAAACAAATTAGTTAGGAACGTAGATTCAAATACCAGTTTTTCCTCTTGGCTCACTATTCTCCCCCACTTTTTAAACACCAGCATGTCACAGATACCACAGCACACTCAGTCTTTAAGATGCATTTTTGATGCTTTAAATCTTAAATGCTGCATTTACCTTCTTCCTGCTATGGTGTGCCCTGTGTTGCTTTTTTTATCTTGCTTTTTCACACCATTGAAAGGTTTTCAAGTGGAAATATCTGGACCTTTAATTCTGAATTCTGGAAATACTCAGTAGGCTATGTCCAAATAAGAATCTTTAGGCATAGGTGATTTAGACCACAGTCAAAACTAGATATCATTTCTGCAGCTTTCCTCAAAGCTGGGCTGGAATAAAATTTCTTGCAAGAATTTCGGTATTTCCTCTTGTATTTGCTGTTGATTACAAAGTTGATTCTGAACCTTGAAATTCAGAATAACCCAGGAAAAATGTGCCAGGGGAATGTTATCCAAATAATTTATTTCTTCAGACAAATGCATAAATATTGGATGACATTTGCAAGCTGAATTCTATGAGTAAGGATAATTTTAGCATGTGTCCAAAGAAAATTATTTTTTATTCTGCAAGACTTCAGTTATGTCTTTGCTAAATATTAGGGAAGCGTTGAATCTCAGCTGGCATTAGTAAGTAAGTAAAGTAAAAAATAGGTAGAATTCTGTCTTCCCCTTTATATCTTGTTTGAAAATGAATAATAACTTTAGTGGAAGTAGAATCTTACAGGCCTTTTGTTTCTCAGTTGAGGTATATGGTTTGTCAGACGCTTAGAATTTGTGGTTAAATACTCAGCCTAACTTGAGACTGCTTGTTGTAGCTTAGATGGAAAAAAAATAAGAGGCGGGGTGGAAAGGGGGCAAGAAAAAAATTAACATGGTTTTTGAGACTTAAACAAACCCGTGGTTCCCAAAGTAGTGTTACAGAGGTAGCCTTATTTTATGATAATCTGATTTAAGAATTTTCACACAGTTAACCTAACAGCAAAATAGACTTTGACCATAAGGAAATTGATAAGTAATGTGGGCTTTTGTGGTCTGAGTCTTAGATTCAAATATGCAATCTGTAATGTAGATTAAACGTCCTGTGTGAAAAATGTAATGCATGAACACAACTAGCAGTTGTTGCCCAGATATACTATGGACAGGACTCTTTAGATCAAAAAGCATTGTTGCTAGGACTTTATAATATATAGTTGTAGAGAGAAGTTGAAAACCTTTTTGATGCCTTTTTATCATTTAACTTTTGTGATCAAAGGACTGTTAACTGCTTGTTATACAAACTGACTATGCAAGTCTTCAGTAAGTTCCAGTTGCTGCCCTACCAGTTGGTGGTTTTGGTTTGTGTTTGTGGGGGTTTTCTGTTTGATTATTTGGTTTTGTGTGTATGTTTTGTTTGGGGTTGTTTGTTGTTGTGTCTGTTTGTTTGTAAGACGGTTGTATTAATTTAAAAAGTGAGGTACAGCTGCCTTGAAATGAGTTTTAACCCTAAGTAGATAGAACAAAATTACTGACAGCATAGAGAGCTTCAAACTGCTGATGTCAAGGACAGCCTCTGTGGGCAGGGGTCCATGTCCAGTAATCTCTGGCCAATAATGAGAGTTAGTACCAATGATTGTTGATGTGTCTGCAAAAATGAATCAATTTCTCATAGAAAACATGTCAGTATTGCAAAATCCTACATAGAAGGTGCTGGATTACCATTAGGTTTTAATGTAGTCATTTTTACACTGCTAAACAGGTTCTACCTAAGTAATTGAATTGGGTGATGAAAGGTGCTGCCTCCAATTCCCAACTGTTTCTGTTTTGTTAAATTGGTCCTTATGGACAGTTGTTTAGGAAAAATATTTCTTCTGTTTCAAAGGCTCCATTAAAATGAAAATTTTTTTGAAAAGATGACATTTATCTTCCAAATTTCATTTTGTTTGATAGTGGCCTCTTCATTCTCTAGAAGCAAAGCAAATAATTGCATGTTTTCTGGAGTGGGGTTTGTTTGGGTTTGTGCTTTGTTGTGAAATGAAATGTTTAAAGATGCTGCATTATAATAGAGATTAGGCTGCTTTGCTTGCAAAAAATAAAATAAATAAAATAAAAAGAAAATAAAAGGTGTTGGAAGAAAACCCCACAATATTCAAGATATTCAGTCATTTTTTGAAAGGACTTTTAAAGCAAAAATACATAAAATATAAGTTGTGCTGTTCTAAATCTACTTTCAGAGGGCATAGTACATCATAATACCCCTTTTTAATTTGTGAATCTGTACTGCAGTGCTGTAATTTTATAGATGTTCTTGAAGTGTACAAAAGGCTGTCTAAGAATGTATCTTTTGTGGACCCCAAGTTGTCAGTTTGTCCCTTCCACTGCATGGGAAAGCAGTGGAGCAGAGTCTCTGTGTTTTAAGATGTAATCTATTCTATTGAAATAAAGTATTCCTTTGGTGTATTTCATTTGTCACCTGTGCCATACTTGAAGGTTAAGTTTTTCAAAATGTGAGCCTCAAATGAATTTTGCACGATTATATTTTCAAAAAATATATTAATATAGTAGCTCTCATTGAGAACATCGTAAGCTGCTGAATGCTCAGCAAATGAAACCCCTCTTCAGGTTGCCATGAACAGGCAATAAACTTCAAAGGTTTTGAATTTGAGTAATGGAGCATTAAGGAAACATACTAATTAAGGTAAATTTGGCAATTTAATTGGACCCAGTTTTCTGATTTCTTTAGTTAGTGAAGAGCAGTGTAAGCTGCTGGACACAGTGCATTTTGAGATGCTGGCTGCTTCTTTTCATTGCCTAATAGGACTTAAGCTCTTCTGAATATCCAACCACAGTTATAGTGCTAAATTATTTTGAAACTTCCAGCTGTAAATCCCAATTTAGGCAACTAATGAAGTGGACTCGTTTTCCAGTGCTAGCACCAACCTCCTGTGAGGGCAGTAGAAGCAGCTAAGTGTGCAGGGTTCATTTCTATAGATACACATCTAAACTCTAGGGACAAGTGTTTTGAAAGTGGCTAAGCACTAGGCTCTAAGGGCAAGATCAATGTGGTTCAGGCTTTTAAGAGCAACAGAATCATAGATACAATGCTGATCAGGTGTGTGAGTGACTGAAAGTCTCTAGCTGTGTATGTTTTAATAAGTGAAGTTGCCCAAGCATTTAATGCTCTGCTGTGGCACAGGCCAGCAGAGGCTGCCATTTTGGCTGTGCAGAGGCTTTGGTGGCTGAGTCCTTCCCCAGCCTCTCGTGATTTGCAAACTCTGAGTCCTTTGAGAGTAACAGTGCATGTCTGAGTGGGCAGCATGCAATTCAGTGCAGATCATGGCGGTTACCAACACCTTCACTACACAACCCAGGCAGAAGGGTAATGGCATGCTAGTCACAAGGTGGGAGTATATTCTGAATATTCAGGACAGGAATGGAGTTTTTCTCTACCTCTTCAGTGCTATCTGACAATTTATTTTCATCCTCCTCTCTCACACTATGGTCTCTGCTGAGAATCCTCCCTGTAGGTTCTCCCTTACGCTGTGGGTCACTGTTCTCAGTGATGTGCCCAGTTCTGCGATTTCAGCCAGCACACCCAGGTCACACTCCAGCTGGGGTACGTGATCACCGTGGAGCACCACGGGCTTGAGCTTGTCCCACCAGGAGCTGTGCAGCAGCTTCTTGCCCAGGTAGTCAGGAAAATGGAACAGACCTGTGTTTCTTCCCAGTATAGAGATGTGCATGGTGACCAGCATTGCAGTATATTGCAGAACACAGGTCTAGCATCTGGATACCTGTTTTTCTTTACAGTTGTGTTATAACATAATTTAGGGATCTTAGGTGCCACCTGTTAACTCAAAAAGAAGTAATGGTTCTCTTTGTCGCCAGTTTAATATCTTTGTGGGTTTAGGCCTATGTGAGATTTTTTTTCCTTAAGCAGCTAAATTAATTTAAAAATAGAAACTAATATTTCTTGTAACTTTAACTATAAAATATTTTAAATTAATTTGAAAATATCATCATATGAATACTCACAAGATTTTCTTGACACTCATGTTATAACATGCAGTTGTTTTAGTAAATCATGTTGCAGAGGAGTAATAAACGATGAAAATGCGTACAATCCTGCCTCACAGTGTAGAGCCCTTCCTATGGCTAAATACCCAAAGGGTGTTTCAGTCACTGCTTTGCTTCACAGTGCCATGTTGTTACTTAAAAAGTGGAAGTATTTTTGGATGCTTTGTCTATGACAGTCAGGGCGTTAGCTAACCTGTCCCGTGGAAATGAAGATGAATGGTAAGTCTCTAGTCTGCTACCCAATGTTATTTGTAGTTATTTTCCAGTCTTACATAGAACGTGTGCTGCAAGGCAAAGGCCATGGCACAAATGGACAATCAGCCGCCTTTTGAATTTCTAACTGTCATTTAGAGGCTCAGTTTTGAAGTTACTTAAAATAGTACGTAACTGTGTAGAGAAGAGAAAGTTACAATCTTATGTGTTAATAGAAGAAAGTATTAGGAATTGAGATCAGTAGATTTATTAAAAGATCTTGAGGAATAGCAAACCAAATCTCTTAAAGCCTTTGTTCAAAGGGAATGCTTAATATAAGGATTTAAGACCAAATACACTTCTTTTTCAGTATAATGTAATGCTGATTTGTAGAATCAGTGCACAGAAAAAATATTATAACAATAATGTTGTTGGAAGAAGGTTAAGCACATCTTTATGAAAAAACAACATTGCACAGACAGTCTTATTGCCGGTATTGTTCTCTTATTGCATTGCAGCATGTGTAACATCCAGGTCACTGCTAGTGCAAACCAGACAAGCTTAAGCTGTGATGAGTGATACTGAAGGGGGAGCAGGGCAAGGGGGGCTGTGTGTGTGGATCTGGATTGTCTCAAACTCAGACCCCAAGCAGAGATCCAGTGCTGGCAAATACAACGAGAGTCTGTGGGGAAACTCTGCGACTGAAGCCTGCAGGGAATGGGAAAGAGTACTTCCAGATAGGCCACCTTGACAAAGGTATTAGGTGTAGCAGGACATGCTGGTGTTGTGAACACATTGACAGTTATGAGCTTTTTAAGCGAATGTTTCTCATTTTCTTTTTTCTCTTTGTTAGTTAGGTTGGATTGGGTGGCTGGTGCTGAAACAATTTAATCCTTGTCTACAAAGCAATTTATTGCAAGTTATTGCATCCTATTGCAATTGATTGCTTTATTGTTGTTGGCATGTTCTGTGCTTTTTCTCTTAGAAATTTCATTTTGGAAATGTAGTAATAATATTTTACATGTGTAGAGTGCCTTTCATCACAAAATACTTCACAAACTAGATAGTTTTGCAGTCAGTTGTTTGAAAGGGACTCCTGCTGGTATCAGGACACAACCGTCTTTGCCCATGTAGTCTGGTCAAGCCAAAGCTTTTTCATTCTATCCACTTTCTAGTAACCTGTATTGTCACCTGAGTAATAAATAGCTTGGATCCATTTACTGCTGTGACTCAAAATCTGAAGTTCTTGCTAGGTAGGAAAACAGTTTAAATTATACTGGCCGCCACCCTGTTTGCCTGATTGGCCACAAAACTAAGAAAAAGAAGTGCAAGAAAGGAACTTGAGACCTAAACAAATGTATTTTTAAGTCTCGTTATTTTGGTTTTGTGCATTGGTTTAGGTGGGTATGATTTTTAAAAGTGTTACTGATCCAGATCCTGTGTTTATTTGACCAACTTCTGTTGGTTTTAAAATTTGCATTTGTCTTATATTTATTTTATTGTGTGCTATGCCTTAGAGCTAAGACACTGTATTAATGAAGTTGACCAGCTAGAGGTAAGCATGTGCTCTGTGGTAAGCTGGCCTTAAATTTGAGCAAATCCTTGGAAATGCTATGTTATTCAGTGAAAGAACTGAATTAATTTAAACTGAACCACACACAACCTTTTCAAAATTAAATCTGCTACGTATATGGATAATACTACTCTTAAATATTCAGCCTCTCTTACTTTAATTCAGTGGATTTTTCGCTGTCTCCACATAGCTTCCATGTAAAAGGAAAAGCTAATCTACTGGTTCAGACAAAAGGCTTAAGTTCAGTTTATCTGTGTTCTGTTTCCTTTTTATCATGTTCTTGCTTTTTTTTCTTCCATCTGTAAAAAGGAGATGACAACACTTCACTGCCTCATGATTGTGTAAGGATAAATACATTGATTGTAAGATGTTTAAAATGATGGAGCCAAATATAGAACTAGGCCAATTTATATACAGAGAGGCTTTCAAATTAGAAGGTGGGATATTTTGTCTTGGAGAGTGTGGAGGAACAGATTAGCTGTTTCAAAGTATTTAGTAATGAAATGGTTAACAAAATATATATACAGGCACTGTTTAGGTTTCAGAGTTAACACCCTATTGAGATGATTGAAAATAGTTCACATCTTGCTGAACTGTCATTTTGAGCTGTCTGCCAATTTAAGAACATATTGCTGCCTCAGTTAACATATGGTTCGAGTTGATACAGTTTTCTGTGCAACCATGAGAGCTAGACACATCATTATATGAAAATGAAAACAAATGGCTGAGTCCTGAGCTCAGTGCTTTAGGCCCCCCTGGTGTAAGCAGGAGTTCAAAGCCACCTCGTCTTCCTGTTTGGAGATTCCTGCAGCACGAAAGAGTCCAAGTGCGATGCTGAGCCGCAATAGCCAACTCCCATGCCGCAGAGCTGTGGCATGCAGCCTGCAAGGGATGTTCCCAGGAAAGAAGTTTTACAACCTGGGCACAATGGCAAATGTTCCCCTGGATTGCTGTACCTAATTTGTCAAGAGTTAATTAGATCCTGGATTGGTGAGCCTCTCTTTGGGATTTCTACTCCTGTACTATATCACTGTTGTTGCAGAAATGTTATACTGGATACACTGAAGAAATGAACCCCAAGGTCTTGCTGCATCTTAACTGTGTTGTACTGTAAGCTAATGCTAGCAAGCAGAAAAATAAAGGTTAAAGTTTCTAAGAAAACACTCTCTTTAGTGAGCACCATGAGGTAGCTTTTGATATCTGCAGAAATTAGTTGAAAAATCTTGCACTGAATTCATAATGGCTCAGTTCTAGGACACTCGCAGTTGTTTTACATATTGTCTAAGATTTCTTTTCTGATGTGATAGAAACTCCATGGTTGTGCTACACTTTGCTGTTCTTAAATTAAGGTACAGTTCCTTTTTTTCCTACTTAAGCTAGGTAAATTATGCAATATTTTGAACTCATTTGTTACTAGGATATCTTCATTGCCGAAGCTCCTGGTCTGTCTCATGTCATTGTAGAAAATTAATTCACTACAAACAAGTTATATTTAAATTATTTCGAAGGTCTAACTAAAGCTGACAAAACCAAAACAGAATAAAATTGAAGCAGAGATTTCATCTTTTCCTTGTGCAGTGGGGCAAGATGCAGACCAGAGTGACTCAGGTAATGTGTACAGCATAGAACTATTCATATTTAGATAAATGGACTCTTTCTCTTGTACATATGGCTTTATAACTGGCTCATTTCCCAACATTCTTTTTGACTTGACTTTCACATTCAAAGGAATCCAAATATCTGACCAAAGCTCATTTAATTTCTCCTGCCTATTAGAAGTATTTGTGCAAAATGAAACCACAAATCAACTCAGGTTTGCTTGTGAGATTGATGAACCATAATGAGTCTTCAGTTGAACTGAGTCTAAATTTCAGTCATCTAACAAAACACAAAAGCATATCCAAAATTCACTTTGAGTGTATTTCTATGTATCTGATAATTTATTTTTAGGTCACTTATTTTTGGGCAGTTAAAAAACAGTCAACTGACAGAGAAATGCCGCTTAGCAATCCCACCTGCAGACTACCCGTTTACATACTGGTACACATATTGCAGAGACATGTACCAAATGGCAGTTCTTTGGCTTATAAGGTAATGGCAGGGCACAATTAATTTCTTTGGAGCTATGCTGCTGGAAGATATATGTTAAAATCTTGCTGCTTCACCGGTCATGTTGTTCAGATACACCACGGCCTCTGGTGTGTTCCTTAGACTTGACTGGAGCCTTCTGCTCCCTGCTGTGCCTTAGCAGAGAACATTCTGCAATGGGATCACAACTGCCCATGGGTGCAAAGAGGCCAGGCTAGATGGTGCAGTCAGGTGAAGTGTGGCATCAGGCTTGCAATTGTGAGGATTACCGTATACATGACAGCACATTCACAACAGATGTCTCATCGTTCATACATATAGGTTTGCCTTTTCTACATCTTTGTGAAAGAATCTTTATTTGGCCAAGTTGGCAAATAATCTCCCAGAGTTCCAAGGCCACGTTTTTGGTTGTCTTCTTCAGTTTCACAAACTTTCTGAAGCAACGTCCTTGCGTAGCTTACTGTGTTGGTTCTTTCACCTCATGCTGTTGCTGGGATTATGCTGGATTTGGGTGCTCTCTCCAGGGTTCTCTTCACCCAGACTGATATTTAACAGTAAGATGATCACTGATACTTTATAGCTTATGCTAATTGCCTCATCGTTCCTTGTTTTCAAATTTATGCATAAATCCAGATTTTAAAAGCAGGACATTGACTGTTTCTGTAGGTAAAGATCACTACATCCCAAATGATGTATTAGGCCTTTGTGGAGATTTCTATGTTTGTTACAAGGTGCTATTATGCTTGTGTTCCTGTCTACAACAGGGAACCTGTTGGTTTTGTTTTCTATGAGATCTTCATTTTTGGAAGCTAAATTACTGCCATTAGGCTCAATGAGTCTAATGCCCTACCACTATGTGTTTACCCAGCACAGTGACAGGGTTTTATTTATAGGTAGCGAAGAGGAAAGAAACCAGGATGCATTTCATTGATCTTTCCATGTTGTAAATGTAAAATTCATGTGCATTTTTGTTTGCTTTATAGCTGTTCTCTTTCCTTTTCCTTATTTAATATGTACTTCATACTGTGCCAAGGGGTCAGTAGGGCAAATCGAGGAGCCAGATGGCTTACCTCTACCCCAAGGAAACGTACCAATATTTAGCTGGGCATTTTACCAAATAAAGGCAGGGCTGGAATCCACAATAAATGTGAGAGTTGGTTAAAACTGCATCATTTTCTTAGATTCACAGCTACAACCTCCTTGAGGCATGAGCTTTTTATACTTCACTGCTGCTTTCTAGCTTTCTCCAAGTAACTGCATCTTAGAAGATATTAGAGGGGGGTGCAACTCATTTTATTTATTGCCTTTGCACAGAAACAAGTTTCAGTTATTTTAATCTGACTGAAATAAGAAACCATAATCCATGGATGAAAAGACAGTGGACAAACTCAGTTAAATCCTTAGTACCCTGAGGACGTATATTTTGTCCATTTCTGGTTTTTTATGTTCCTTTTTTTCTGCTGTTATTCCCAACTTTAACTTTTGAAAAGCCAAGCAGTTTAAGTGGCCGGGCCTGGGGAGCTTATTTGTATGCAGCACAAATTTCAGGATCTGTTCCCAAGCCTGTGCAGAGTGAAAAATGGCCTGCATTTTCTTGATAGCCCATGTGGTTGTAAAGAATAAATGGCTAATGAATTACAGATGAACATTGACGCAAATTAATCTTCCTGATGTCCCTGGGTTATATGGCAGCCATTTAAAAGTTTAATCAATACACTAAAGTTGAAAACATGCAGGCACTGCAGTTGTTTGGATGTAATAAACATCAGAGGGAAACGGGAGGCTTGTACCCAGTCCATGTATCATAATGACAGGTATTTATGTTTAATGGACTAAATATTTTTTATTGGAAGAGAGCAAATGTCAGCTTAACTTTGTAAGCCCCGCATTCAACTTTCCTTTGAGGTTGGTGAGAGACGGCTGACATGTCATTGAAAATGGAATGTAAAAAAACCAATTGAGACAAAGTGAGGATAAGGAGCTGTTTTGCCGACGAGATGTTGCTTTAATGCTCTGCAACTATTCATTAAATAAAATGTAAACTCTACCATTTCAAACGTTGCAGTAAAATGGTTTACTAGGGCAGACTTTAAATGGTTATTAGTGAAAACAAGAGCCAAACGCTGCCAAATATTCTTTTCTGGGAAACATTTTATTTGAAAAGTCTTTTCCTGAGTTACAATTTCAGAAGATTTATAATTATGGAGCAGTTCCCCCCCTTCCCCCTGCCTTTCCTTTTTGAGACAAAGAAAAACAGAAAAACAACTTTCAGAATAACCATGTGATAGTCCTTTTTTTTACCCCTTTGAAGAGATTATGTAAGCTTCTCAGAAGCTTGGATATTAATTGCAGTTGAAGGCAATAAATTTTAGAGCTGTGTGTGTCCAGGACTTACCCATCATTGCTATAAATGGGGAAGGAGGCTATACAAGACTGCCAGATTCACCAGGCCTGCACAGTTGCTTGGCTATGTGAAAGACTGCGTGAATTTATTTTCTTTATCTGAAGAAAAATGTTGTTGTCCTATCATTCGATCTTACAAAAAAAGCAAACTTCTTCCCCATTAAACAAAAAACTTCAATAAACGGAAGAAAAAGAGAAGATCCATGTTTTACCATCTTTCTGTAATGTTTTAGCACCCCATTTTTTGGCTGATCTTACCTGAATGGACCCTTGATGGCCTAGAGTGGTGTCATGTAAACTTCTGGTAATGTATACTGTGGAACCACTTCAGAAAGAGAGGATTGTTTCAAGCCTATGGGTCACTGTTTGCTCCTTTGGTGATTGGTTGAACTGATTCTCTCTTGATTTCATAATCTTTCTAAAATATTCCATTCAGTTAAATACTTGCTCTTAATAACAGAGCAGCAAGTCATGTGATACAGGTTTGATGTCTGACCCCCTACTTCATGATTTCCAAGCATATTGTGTAGGCTTTGCCCAAGACTGTTTAAGGTGGACAAGTGCATTGGGGGAGTGGCAGAAATCTCATATTAATAGAGAGACACCTGACAAATCTAATTCTCATTGGGCAGGGAGGCAGTTAGTTTTATTCAAACAGCAGTATCTATTTCAACATCTGACTATGTGCCATCAGATTCTACTTTGGTAAGGTGACTACTAATATTGTGAATAAAGCCAGATTTGGCCAAATAATGTTGTAGATTGAAGTGATAGTGTCATGTTTATAGGAGATCATACACTGCTTCTTGATAACAAAATAATTGTTGAAGAAGCATCTGAAAGCGTTACTCTTGTCTACTATTTGCATTTTTGTGCAAGCTCGTAAGTAAATATGTCTTTACGCCATGAAAAGTAAAAGAATGAATTGAGTGCATTGGCCAACCAGTCTGTGAAGGCTGAAGAGCCCATCATGCAGCCCAAGATTGAAATCACGCAAAAATGGACGTGTAACTTTCTCCTGATTTTACCTTCTGCAGTAGGGAGTGGGTTGCTCTTTCCATTGCATGACCACACTGCACTATGACTCAGATTTACCTGGAATGCAGTGAAAGGCAACTGAGCTGTGACATGCTGTTTTATAGCCATTAGAAATGGTCTGTTGAGTTGTTCTGAGCTGACTTCAATGCAACTGGTGAAGGGGAACGTTGGAGACTATTATTGTCATAATGAAGCATCAAAGACTTGGAAGCAGGACTGCAGTGTCCTGCTGAACTAAGTTGCAATTTGCTTTAGTTTCAAAAATTGTCATATTTTTCATAAAGTTCAAAAGCGGTTTTCTGAAACTGCTCAAAAGCAGTAAGCTTTAGTGGCATGTGAAGTAAAACAGCAGGTATCTACAGTAAAACACTAACAAGATTGCACCAGGCAGAGGTGGTGCTAGTAGAAAATTGGAGGTAAAGAGTGGGTGACATTAGATTGATTCTCTCTGTCAGATGGAAAACTCTTTTCAGTAACTGTTCACAAGATATGAAGTCCTCTGTAAAACAGTACATTGGGGAGTGCAAGCTTCCACTATCCAGCATACTACTGCCACAGCAGAAGAAAAGATATTTTCCTGGTCAACCCATTATACCATGTGACTAATTTACTATTTTTTTTTACTACATTTTTATAAGAAGCTTGAATTTTAGACGAAGAAATCCCTTTTACTGTGGTTTCTGAACATTTAAACTCTGTAGAGAGACTGCTGCTGTGTATTACAGGCTTATGTATAAAAAACAGAAATAAAAAAAAAAACTGCTGTAAAAGATTCCTTTTAAAGGAAAAAAGCAGAAAATGTGACAAGATTTGAAGTGAGATTCAACTTCATTGAGAGAAAGTATCTAAGGATGTATGAAAAAAATTGTCAAATGATGGAATTATTAGTGATTAAACATGGCTTTTTAAGAGCACGTTTCATTCAGTTCTTAATTATGTGGGTGCATATATGTACTTAAGTACAGCAGCCTCACAGAACTGTCTTGAAGATTCACCAGCCCAGACACAGAAATCTATCTGCTCACCCTTTGCCTTAATAAGTGACGATGAAAAAAATCTAATGTTTTTTTATCTGTCCATCATAAAAATTGCCTCTGACTACTGGCTTGATAATGTTTTGCAAGGCTGATACATATTGTGCATCTAAGTACATATCTGTGGGTTTTTTTCCTACATAGTAATAGTGCAACAAAGATAGATGGTTTGTCAGATAGTAGAATATCTTGAAATAGTGATACAAAACTATCAATCTGAAATATTTTAATAAATTAAAGATAAGGAACCGTGATTTGGAAAAGTACCTTTTTCTTTACCATGTTCGTTTTGAATCCCTCAGGAATATGAATGTGATGTTAAAGGGTGAAAGCAGTTTGAGAATTATGCCATTTGCAGCCTTCTTTAACTGGGACCCACAGCCTTGACAGCTATTAAAAACTGAAGCAACTTTTGGTTCTGATTTTGTATAATGAGCATATGACAAAAAAGGGGTTTATCCTGCATTATCCTCCAGGTGTAACTCTGCTGTCTGTCAGTTTATCCTGTATTTTATTTTGATGAAGAGAGAACATTAGGGAGAAAAAAAAAAAAAAATCTCCTTATCAAAAAGCTTAACAGGAAAGAAAAAAGTCTTAAGACAGTGTCATGTATTGCTGCTTATTTGTGATGGTTAAAAGAATTATCTGAAAACAAAGAAGTCTTTCACAATGAAGCTAAAACACAAAAGCTTTAATAACATTTACATCTGTGTATCATCCATGTCTCCAAATGCAAGTCATGAATAACACATAAACTAGAGTATATAGGGAACAGAAGTGCTAGCACATCATTTAAAATCCAACACACCCCATCGTCAGTGGAACCAAATACACAGCAGGAATGGTTCCAGTTGATAGACACACAATGAAGTCATTGAAAATGAAAACATATTAATTATGTTTCTAAATGTTAAGATAGTAATGGCTGAATTCTCTAATCTTGGAATAATATTAATGCCCCAAATCCATGGAGGAAAAGTGTGTAATGTTTCAAAAACTGTGGAAAATTTAGTTTTGAATTCACCTGTTTGTGTCTCTCCCATGACTGACTCCACAGCATGGGGAGTACCAGGGGCAAGAGCAGGAAGTGCAAGACAAAGACAAAACCAGGGAGAATTATCAACCAAAAAAAAAATGTTCTTGGTCTAAACAAGCCACTTGCACGACGTGAGCTAATTATAAGAATAGAGTATTTCTAAACTGTAGCTGTTATGTGCTTAAGCAAACCCTGCTGGGAGAACTGCTTTGTAGAACACCTCTGCTAACACAGACACACAGAGTGCCCTTTAATAGAGGAATTCAAAGCGCAGTGTCTAAGTGAAACCTTTTCCGCTTCCAAATTTTTCTGAGCTTATTATAGGATGTGATCCTGGCTTGTCGCTCTAACATAGGTTTCCCTTAAATGTTTTCTATTTTCATTTTCTTTTTTCCATATGTTAAATCCAAACAACAGAGGCTGCAGGCTGTGTATGTGTGTTGGGAAATTAGTAAGGGGGGCTAAGGGGGAATGCTCAGGTTCTGCGCTAGAAAATGATAGGTGTCAAAAAAAACCACAAAACACCTAGCTTGATCGTGGTCATTTTCTTTACATAGCAACATTGGTTTTTTTTGTTTGTCCCTGCAGACTAGTGAGATCACTCATATGGTAGTTAATTTTAGTTGTATTATTTCTCTTTGCGTTCCACCAAATCCTCATCCATGCATCTCTGACACAAGACTATTGCACCTGGTTTCTTAACTCTATTAACTCTACTGAGCTGGTGTGCTGAGTGCCCCTGATCCTTAATGTCTTTATGCTAAAACCCAAATCCTCCCAACAGCAAGGGGTTAATTGTCTGCTTTCAGTGCACTTTAAAACTCCAAGCTCTTGGGAATGATGTTTCCATGAGGGTTGAATATAATTACAAAATAATATAGGCACTCTGTCTTATTGTCGGTGAGTGATACTCAAGTCCTTGCTGTTGTTGCTGCATGTGTTTATATTGAGGCTCTTCCTTCAGTGTACTTGATGCAAGGTATTTGCAAATTTGAGCCTTTGGGCTTTAAATGTTGTGCTGCTTCTTCTGTTCCTTATTCACTACAGATTATGTATAATTGATGACCTGCATTTACAGACATGGGTGGTATACAGATGTAAATGTTATTATAGCTTTTATATTTTATGTTCTCTCTGAAAGATCATTTTGTCTTTGAATAATACTCCTGTTCAGATTTTGGGGGGTTTATCTCTAAAAGAGAATATGAAACGGATATTGCACATCGTATATTTCTTAAAAGTAATTTGGAATTTTAGGGTATGGGATTGGTGGTGACTGATACACTGCCTGGATGAGATATATCCCTTTGAAAATAACAGCGCCAGTACATGCCTGCATCTGTCTAACCTCATAATTCACTTTCACATTGGGTTATGGATGTCTGCATTCAGTGAGTCTATCTTCCCTTTAGGTATTATTTCAGCCCTTTGAGATAATAAGGAAAGTTTAATTGCGTTGTTAATTGATTTTTTGCACAACATTATTACCTTGATTGATTGGAGAGTTGATGAAAATGTTAGACACAGGCAGTGTAAAGTATCAGCCCAGTAAGGAGTGGGAGCCTTGTGGAGAATAGATAACCTTGATGTTAAGAGCTATATCCTTCAGATATGTCTTCCCTTGACATATTGATGGCCCTTGAAAAGGGAAAAGCTGATTGTATGCAGAATGCAATCATTAAACCCACTTCAGCTGGCTGTTGATTAATTTGTTTTTTCCTGAAGGATCTAGTTAAAGAGAAGACCTCACTAGTATCAACAGCAGCCATTTTCCAAGCTTCAGATTATTCTTAACCCTCTCCTAGAAGAAAGAAAAATGATACTGTCTTGATTTAGACAGGCAAATTGTCTGAAAACATTCAGTATAACTGCAATTTGGGGATTATAACACTCCCTTTACCCTGTTAACTACTGCTTCCTCTATGACCTTTCCTCCCTCTGCCTTCAGTATTCAGCTTTGCCACAGCCATGGCTAGCAGAAGGTCATGTTTGATGTTTTCTGAGTCAGGCTAGTGTCTGTTCTCAGCAGAGGTGCCAACAAGGATGTCAAGCTTGTTTTGCCCAAAGACTGAAATACTACAGTACCATATAGCTGCTTCCCAGGAGCTTCCCTGAAAGGACCAGAGGGTTCACTGCACACACATAAGTGGTTAAGCTTTCCTTATCCCTGAATAGATCTTTCTTGTGTAATTTTTTGATATTAGTTTTGAGATCTTTGAGGTCCTCAGTAGGGCAGTTGTGAAGTGCATTACTTCTGTCAGAGCACAAAGGGTGCTGTGCAAGTTGGTGTGCCCAACACCTACTCCTTCAGGACAGAGACTGTTCAGTGCTGCCCCAGGCTTAACAGCAGCAGCCATGTACTCTGCTGCTGGATGTGTTTAACCAGTGAGTACACGTGACTAGCTTTCCCACTGTGAATTACTGTGATGGGCTAATCCTGGACTACCTGCTGCCTTCAGAGCAATTTCTGATTTAATGACACCCACTCTGAGAGTGAAGGTGAAGAGTATTACCTGTAAAAGCCATTGTGTAAATGGCCTTCCTGTGGCAGATGTGGCTTCCTTGGCCAAAAAACATTCTCTGGATTGAGGGATGGCTTCTGTCTTAAGCATGTCTTCCATTTGTATCAGTAAATGACCCAAGACATCTACAATATTTATGCAGCTTTAACCAAACAACTGTATGTCTTGGACACAGAATGTGGTGGAGGTTTTATCCTTCAGTTAACCATTTAGAGGGTATTTGGTAAAGCAGTAGGTTATTGCTTCCTGTTTAGCTTGGTAGTCTCAAAGACAGTTGCTGTTAATTTGTGCTTGTGAGTGATACAGTGATCAGTGTTGTTTGATTGTTTGGCCAGATGTGTTTTATTAGGTCCAATGTGCACATTTGCCAGTTGGCTCCTTTTTAATATGGGGACATGTTAACTTACTACATAGTCAAGTCTGACAAATTTGAACCAGCTAAATAAGTGAGTAATATTTCAAGCTGTCAAAGTGAGTGAATACTGATTAACTGACACACTCCAAAAGCTCTCACCAATATTCGTGCTCCAGTGAAAAAGGTTTACTAAGCATAATGCTTGTTAGAAAGTCTTTGGTGCTTTGACTAAACTTTAATGACTCTGACCCTAATGGAGGGGTTTTAATGTGTTTCTCTTGAGCTATTTCTTAGGCCCCTATCTTTTATCTTTAGCAAAAGCTTCCATAAAGGCTAAAAGTGCACTTGTAAACTATGTTCCGCTGTCCACTGTGATTTAACCTTCAGCCTCCCTCTCATTAGCATGTTTGTAAAAAGAGGCTGAGAAGGGGAAAAAGAGTTGAGGATGGGAAACAATCACAATGTTTTGGCATGACGTACTGGAGGCAGTCAGTGTTTGGGGGAGCTAGACTGTGACCACTAAGTATTTAGCAATAGCAGATGGTGTTATATGTGATATAGTATAGATCAAGCTTCTGCTAAGAGGCAAGTCCAGACTTAGTCTGAAGAACTAGATACTTGCTGAATACATTGCAGATGCATTTCTGATTTCATTTGGTGCTATATAGCACAGGTATAGAAGAGATAAAGGAGCTCACCAGTTGTGTGGGGTCCAGATGTGTCTCAAAAAGTGCCAAATGCCTCCAGCTTCCACTGGAAATCAAAGGAATGCAGGGCCTTGTAGTATCAGCTTCTTAAAAATGCTTGATTTTGTATTAGGAAGAATCATAGCAATCCTATTATTAGCAGTTAGTTAAATGTTTCCTTTGTTTCTGGGGAAGGGCTTATGGAAAGGAGCGAGTAATGGCATGCAAAGAAGGTTCCCTTAACTGTATCATAATGTGACAGCAGCACTATTTCATTATGCTCTTTAATTTTGAGAGACTTTTTTCCCAGCTTTAAAAATAAAAAGCAACTTGTCTTTATTTCAGATGACTCTCTTGAGAAATTTCAAACCAGTTGAACCAGACTGAATTTTGTATGGCTTTTTTTTTTTTTTCCTAATGTGAACTCCTCCAGCAGGAAAACATTTGAGATCCAAGAGCAAGTTTTACTCATGAGATGAGCCAAATTTATGTCGAAACTCTCCAGAAGGGCCCTGCTGCTCAAATTTTTTTTTCACATAAGAATTTGTAATTTTATTGGAATGCTTGCAGACTTTCCAAACAATTATTCCAAAAGTTTGCTTTCTGGCCCATAAATCATGGTACATTTGTTTAATTCTATCACTGTTACTAAAAGAGCTTACTTTCCTCTTTTTTCACCTTGCATTTTACTACTAATGCAATCTCTGCGTGGTTAAAGTTTGTGAAGTACAATATAATTATCCCCACTTTCTGTTTTCTTAATGACCCTGTAATTCTTTACGGTTTAACTCCATTGCTGTTAAATGTAAGTATTATTAGTAGAATGTAGCCCGAAGTATAGAACAGCCTCCAGAAATGCCATTTTTGCATATGTTAGCCAAATTAACTGAAAATGTTCTGAATTATTATGGTGAGTGTACACTGACAAGCTGAACTTTAATACATGGTAGGGATGGGATTTTACAATCTCCTTTTCCTTCACCATTCTGAATATATTAAAAGTACATTTTATGTTGCTTTAGTGATCATACCTTTGCATTATCAAAAGTGATAGAAAGATCATTCAAAACAGCACTGGAATTGATATAGTGAATGTGAGAGAACAAGAAGTCACCCCAGCTGCACTGGGAGCCGGTAGTGTAGATGGGCAGCCACCTCCCCCCATACAATATTCTGAGCCTTTTGTTCAAACCAATACCCAGTGACATCCTTTAGCCCTCTGTGTACACAAACTGATGCTCACTGAGATCAGTCCACCAGAAGTCAGGCTCCTGGGCTGAAAGCAGAGGTCGTATAAATATAGGCTTTGATCACGACAGAACAAGAAACTGGCTGCAAAAGTAACAAACAGTATTGCTTTAATTGTCGTATCTGAGTACTTAGTTTGCTGGTGTGGTCCGTTTTTTAGACAAATGCATGCTGCCCTCTAGTGCTGATGCTCTTGGCTTGAAGCTGCCTGACGGGAAGGGGAGCCGGGGAGATGGGTCTGTTTTGGCAGGGAGTGGTTTTTTGCCTGGTTGCCAAAACTGCTAGTCCATTTTGGGGTCTTTGGTCATTAATAGAAAGCAATTAAGCTCTTGTGACGTGGGTTTAGAGATTAAGGGTGTTTCACAAATGTAACCTGATTTGCATTGGATATTTACAGTAATTTGTTCTGCATTTAGTCTACTACTTTTGTTTAGACCATATATGAGAGAATAAGACATATGAAGAAGCATTTAAAAGACTAAAAGAACTGTGAACCCATACTTCCTTTCCTCCATCACCATCAAGTGTATTCAATATATCTCAATTTAAGCGTGGGTTCACCCATAATATCTGGCATATGATTCTTTCTCTACACTTAGGTTTCTTTGACTGCACTACCTAACTGATGATACAATTTATGTTTCAGAGTATTTAAAAAAAAATCTGCTTTAAAATTTCAACATGTTCAACAAGAAATATTTTATCATAAAGTTGGCATTAATTCCATCCATGATGTTATTTGAGAGTGCAAAAATGGTAAAGATGCACTGAAGAGACAAGAACTCTTGTTTTTTTTTGTTTGGCGCTTTTTGCTTCATTTTCACTGGAGAGAGACATCCCCCCACAACGTTTTTCTCTGATGATGGTTACAATAAGCATGGAAAGATTCCAAAGTAATCCCAAGTGTGGGACCTTAAATTGTAACAATGATACCCAGAGGAGTATGGAACTGGTTAATGATTTAAAGTATTATGCCCTAAATGCTCCTATTTTAGCCAACAGTAGAAAATCTGTAGACAGCACATGCCCAGATCAAAGCTGATCATGTCAATGTCATTCAAGGAGGGAGAGATACCCTCCTTTCCCCCTTCTCTCCCCCCTACCCTTTTTTAAACAAAGTATGACATCTGAGGAACAGTGTGTTGATTGTTCCACTGCCAGGATACGCATAATGGAAACATTAGCTCCAAGATAACTTTTAATCTGTCAGCCTAATGGCCCCTTAATGTGTAGAGGGCTTTAAATGTATGTCAGCCAGGGCTGTATAAAGTAATATAGTTTGTGGCCTGAATGGATCTAGATGACTCTGCACCATGACACAATATGGTTTATTATTAAGTATCAGCTCATCAGCTCATTCCCACGGACTTGGACAAGCCTCTCAGTTTTCCAGTAACAGATTATGTGAGAAAAAGCTTGCAGTGCATTTTTTTCTTTCCTTCTTTTTCATTTTTTTTTTTTTCTTCCCCTCCCAAATTACAAGTTTCAACCCCAGCTGCATTGGGAGCCCTGAAGTGTATTTACAGCAGGCTGCACTTCATCACACATCAGCTTGACTGTTAGTTTACACTGAACATTTATGCAGCTCCCTTGGCCTGGGATGCAAACTTCACATCTTTGTATTCCTATCACCTTCATTGCAAATTTTTCCAACATCCTCTCCCTGTTGACTGCTTTCCTTCCCCTCCCCTACTCTCACTTCCCCACATACTCCCCCTTTTCTTCCCCTCTTCCTACAAACAGGCCAGTGAGACTTGACATGTCACAGTACTTGTCTGTGCAGGATACTTGCAATAATTTAGTGTCTTAGTTTGCCTGCTCTGATTCCTCCCAGCTCTAGCTTAGGTGTATAATTCCAACTCCGTTTCTGTAGACTGGATACTGATTTGATTCTGTGCCTTTTGGTAATTTCTTTCAGTCTAAAAGACCACTTTGTGCCTTATGCTGTAGGGTGTCCAGAGGAAAATATTATCACTTTTTGGCATCCCTACACAGGGAGCAGAGCAGAGAGGTAATTCATCTCCTCTGAATGAGAAGGTTACCTTCCTTTAGTGTTGCTACCCGCAGAGGGATGGGAGAATCAGGATCAGCCATTTGCTGCTGAAGGAATGTCCTCCTTCTCCATGAAACCTGCAATGGACCACACTTCCTGATTCATGAGGAACTCTTTGGGAATATTTGGGAACCACTCTGTGCATATTGTGGCCATGGTGTGTGAATTCTGCTTTAGCCACAGTGAGCTCTGTCCTCAGCCTCCTCAAGCATAATCTGACCCCTTTATGCACAGATAGTTTTGGAGAAATTATGCATTATTTTTGCTTATATTTAGTGTTTCTGTTCCCTTAAAAATAAACTTTCTGTACATTATAAACTAAGTAATATTTGTGCATTTGTTATTTGAGCACTTATGAGTATTTGATGACACTATTTTAGGGATTTTTTTTTTTGTTCGGTTTTCTTTTTTTTTTGCTATGATCTTTCCCGTGTTTGTAAGATAACTATTCTACAGCACTCAGCTGTAGCACAACCAAAGGTGTTCATGTCCTTATCTGTTTTATGCTCCTCTTTCTGTTGCTTCCTCTGCTGTGATTTAAGCAGTCTAGGTCCTATGTCTTGACTCCAGCCTGGAGCATTCTAGAAACTGTGGTTGCAATGAACAGATTTAATTGTAGTAGTCAGAGATCCCATCACATTAACAAGGGCAGCTGCAACTCTTCTGTTCTTTGCTGTGTCATGTTGCAGTTTTTGAGCTCAAGCTTCCCCATACTGACTGTTTTTTTTTTTTTTTTTTTTTTTTCTGGGACAAGGTGAACGTCTGAGGGGACCTCTCTGGTTTACAGACATGGCTGCTTTTGGTAGGACTTAGTGACTCTCGTGATCCCTTACACCTTTACTTATCTTCCAAGTAATCTTTTCAGATTCCTGTGTCAGGGAGTTAATTGTCTGGGTCATGTTCAACAGAAACAATTCTCATGTTCCACGGAAAGTCAATATGATGTACAAAGAGTCTGTCTGTAATTATTTCCTTTCTTGTCCTATAAGTTTGTAGTTTTAAATTTTTTATTAAATTTGATCCATTTTATGGAACATGGACCAACAACATAACTCAACAAACGTTCTTTTCTGCTTTTGACTTTAACAGATCTCTAAACCGAAATGATTTCTTGTTTCTAATTGCTCAAGCTATTGTTCTTGTTTATGAAAATGTATTTTTGCATAAACAGCTATGAAGGTCCAACTATAAATAGATAAATGTCCGCAAGTTGAAGGAGATGAATGAACCTTAGAAAAGTGAGAGACTGACACATATAGTTGGATTTTTTTTATTTGTAAAGTATCTCCCTGATGTTACAGCCACAAGACACAGTAGACCTAAAAGCACACTGCTTGGGTACAAACAATATTCTGTTTATTCTTTTTCCCCCTATTACTATTAGACATTTCTTTCCTCTCCTCCCACTCTGTCCCCCACCCCAACCTTGCCCATTGTGAATCTTCGCATGGATCTGTGTTCCCCAAATTGCGAGCTGGTTTTGCTGAATACCAGGCTCTTTTTTTTTTTTTTTTTTTTAAATGACTTATTAAGGATTACAAAGCAAATATTTTTGAAGGAGCATGCATTTTGAAATATTTTTGTATTAATACTTTTTTCAACATTCAGGAGTTAGAATGTTCTTAATGGCGAATATAGAATAAATAGATCAGGTACAATTAGGTGGAGTGACTTTTTTTTTTTTTAAAAAATAACTAAAATGACTGAGAGTATATATAATTTAATTCTCCTGCTGTAGCAGAAAAAGTAGCCCATGTGCTACTGAAGGTGAGAGGATTAGGCTTCTAATTTCTTTTAAATCTCTAGTATTTCATTTCTCATAGAAAGCTAAGGTAGATTTGAAAATAAGTTGTCAACTAGTAAACTTGATAAAGTTGTTACAATTTCCATGAAGATAAATATAAAATGAAAAATTACTATACCTCTGTACAAAGGATTTTTTGTTTCAAACTACCTTTCTTATTCCTTAGATGAAAGGGTTTTTAAGAGTTTTGAATTAATTCACTGATGGAGGTATTTTGCCTAAATCAGTAGCATTGTAGACTTGAAACTGTTTGTAGATAGGTATTTATTCTCCTCTAAATGTTGTAAGTAGGGAATTCTTTTCCTTTGAAGGAAGTTTATATTAATATTCAAGAGAATTTTGCAACTTCTGTTCATTAATTGTAGAAAATGCCCAAGTGCCTAAAAAAAAAGGATAATGGTATTGATATTTCATCCTGAAGGGTCTCAAAACAATTTACAGATTGGCAGTATAACCATACTGAAATGCACCCAGCTTCTTGGTGGAACATGGCAGCTGTTTAATAGCCCATAGCAAAACTATACAACAGCAGGTTGTGGAAAAAGAGATGACTATGGATCAAATACAAATTGGCAGTGAAGGATTTAGGTAGTGTACTCAAATCAAAGTTAGGCAAAGTGGAATTCCACTAGAATATTGAGGTTTTTGTGTGAAGTGCTGCACTTTATCTGGCCACAGCTCCTTCTATGAGGACCTGTGGTGAGCCCATGTGAAAGACAGGCAGAGGACTCTGTGCTGAAATGTAATCCCTGATGTATGCTGTAAACCAACGTGTTTGACAAACAAATTTAATTGTGAATACTTTGCTGTTTACACTTGCAGAGGGATTTATTAAAAACATTTGATGTTAAAATAGGTGCCTGAGGGGGATCTTGGACAGATGTAGCAATAGGTTTTGATGGGGGTGGCAAAAGTTTTGACTTGACTGCCTAATTTTAGTAATTACTTTTTAAAGAAAACTGAATGCTACTGGGGAAGGCTGTGTTGCTAACAGATGCCCCAGCTGTGATGGCTGAGAGGTGTTTTTTTATACATGTAGAGCATTTATTTGCTAGGAAAAAGAGGAAACCGAGAAAGGCAACAAGATACTACCAGGCAACAACTCGCTTAGATCACTGTTGGCCTGAGCTGAATTTTGACCTGTGACTAAGTCTGTATGATCTATAGGTCTAGCACATCCCATTGTGACTTCTTGTTACCATTTTCCATTTAATAAATGAAGATCTGCAAACTTTTTTTTACTCTAGGAAAGTGTACGGAGGTCTGACTGCACCAGCCCTCTCTGCAACACATCCCCAGTTTAAAAGGAGCGAACATGACTTGAACAATTTTTCATGTGCTTTAGTATGCATGTATGTATTTATTTATTTATTTGGATAATTGAGTTTTCACTCAGCTAAAGAAAAGCTGGTGTTGCTGACACTACAATGTGTTTGTGAAGAAAGACTGATGCCACAACACATGCAAGCAACTGCAGGGTCATTACTTACCCAGCATAATTAGAACATCCATTCTGAAGTGGGAAAACATTTAAAAGATAAAGAGAGAATTTTAAAATTATTCTTCCCAATGCTTTTTTTTCATAATTATAGTTTTAACAGCTTGTGGTGATGGTAGAAGCAGCTACTTAAGAAAAATTAGAAGCCTCATTCGGGGAAGATGATCCCTCAAGAGACCTTGTGTTGTCATTTCTTAAGAACCGCAAGCAGAAACCTCATTCAGGATTCTGTGTGTTGTTTTGATGTATAGGGGGTATACTTAGCTTATTATGGCTGATGCTGGATATTTTAATTAAAAAACACCACAACAGCCACAGATATATTGTTTCCCCCTTATTCCTTCCCTTGTCTCTCTGCAAAAACACAAACATATTCCTGCCCCTGAACTGCAAGGAATGAACACCATAGCAGATAGGCAGGAAAGAAACAGTAGGTTTACTAAATTCATGTGTGACATATCTTAGCATCAAAATTCTCATTGCAGCACACAAGCCTTTTGTAGTTATCTGAGTTTTCAGCAGTTGCCAAAGGGAGGTGGAAAACAAAACAAAAGAAAACACAGAAAAACAACCAGTCACGGCATTTAATTTATGAGCAAGATTATTGTTTTACAAATAACCTTCATGATAAATAAAGTCTCAGGGCAACATTTTCAGCTGTGCTTTTATCAAGGCTCTCTGAGCAGTGTGTGTAATATGCCTGGCAATCGACTCACAGCTGTGTGCCTGGGTAGGGAATCTCTGCGGAGACAACACTTCCTTAATTTGAACAATTGTAAGCTGCAGGAGTTCAAAAATTTCAGCTGACTTTAACTGTCACTAGCCCAAGCACCTTTATCCCCAGGCGAGCAGCAGCAGCTGGATTTCATTTCCTGCTGCCAGACTGTCCGACATCTTTGCCGAACATCCTGGGAACTGAGCGTCTTTACTTTAAGGATTTTATTCAAGGTGACAGCTCCTCACACTTTAGCGTTCAGATCACCTCAAGTAGCCGAGATATCAGTGAAAATGAGAGCACTTCTCCAGCAAACTCCAAATTTAGATTGACTGAGGTTATCCTTAGGCCTCTAGACCCAGCCTCCATGACAGCACAGGCCTGCCAGTAACTTTAAAACTACAGTGGAGTTTGTAATGATGTCTGGGGAGAAATATTCTGCCGAAGCAGTGGAGGATACTATAAGCGATAGGAAATGATGTCAGATTTAGTTAGGGCTGGAGACAGTGTTAGAATACACTTGGCATAATATGGCACCGGTATCTTTGTCAGCATCTCTGTTTTCTGTCACCGCACACAATCCCAGGCCTGTCTGTAGTCCTGACAGTGTCTTTTCAGATCAGGTTATTGCCAAGTTGGAGACTAGCTCAGCACAGCACCATACAGCCCCCTTTGTTTGAAGTCTGCCCTTTTGTCATTAATGCACTTGATGTCTATTTAAATCTGACGGTGAATGCAGTATCTGTTTTCCTGTCAAGAGATCATTGACAATATTAATACCTCATGTCCTTGCCTCATTTTCTAAGCGCTGACACCTAGCTACAGTCTCCAGCATTCATCAAACAGCACTCTCTCACCAGCATCTCTATAAACAGTCTTGCTTCCAGTCCTTAAGAAATGCGGCAGACCTCAAACAAGACTTCTATCAATACTGATGAAAAAGGAGTCTGAAGAATGCCATTAGTAAACTGTTCATATCCTTTACATTTAGAGCTCTAAATGGCCTTGTTACCAACCTAACGCTTGCTGCAATTTGACTTAGAATGTCATCTGTTTAGATGGAAAAAAATCCTTGCTTTTCATTAGACGTTTGTTTAGGAATTATAATGTCATCCCTTGAATGTGGAAAATGCTCCACTAGTGAAATTATTGAAATTTGAAATTATTGACGAAAGCTTCGTGGAGGAAGGGAAAGGGATCAAGCATGGCACCATATCATCCCTATTTGTGTTATCCTGAAGAGGAATGCGATTTCACATGAAATGACAGGTCTTCGTTGTTTTTTTTTTTTTTCTTCTTTCTGTGTAAGCATGTGTTACTATCCTGATGTTTGGGAAAGGATAGCATGGGTTAATGTTAATCATGTACAGCCCATGCCTTCCAAGGCCTTAGTTGTTTTTCTGATGCACATTATACTGGGAAAATAAATGCAGAATATAAAAGCTTGCATAATTAATTCATACCGCAGGTGAGCACAGTATTTGCTGTGCGAGTCATGTAAAGCTTAAAACAGCAATGAATTGAGGATCTATTCCTCCCCCATCTTTACTCTTTATGTAAGGCAGTGTTTGTCTCCTTTGGGCTTGGTTATGTTTGCCCTTATGGGGGAGAGCTAGGTACTTCAGTGATGCTACGTTAAGACACTCCTAAGGTAGAGGAGACTATTTCACCTTCCTTTCGTGTGTGGGAGATGACTTTAATTTGACTATATGTGCCTGGGGGCACGAAGAACAACTCTGCTAGTAAAATTTAGTATCTTTGAGGATGTTCACAGGTGGGATGTGACTGTGAACTTACGCTTTCACATACCACTTAGTACCACCAGAGGGGATGCTTTTGAATGAAGTGGTGAGATCTGCAGGTATGTATGTCTCACCCACAGCAGTTAAGGCTTCCTCCGGCCTCTTGCCACCTGTACCCACTAAGAATAATGTACCTTGTCTCCCAAAAACAGTGTTCTGGATAATTTTTGAAAGCATCGTCTATGTAGCAATATTTAGTATAATTTATAATTGAATCTTGCTCATGGGGTGTTTTTTGGAGAGCTATTTTGGAAATGTTTTTAATAAAAGGTTTATTTTTATGTCTGGGAAAAATGCTGGAGGCTGGAGGGCTAACTGTAAGAAAGTCCCAAGTTGTAGCCCATGTCTGTTAATGACTTCACGTGTGGATTTCTGACAGTCACTTCAGTTTTCTGCCACTGCAAAACAGGGATGGCTTTAGGCACTTGCAGGATGATTTTGTGAAGGTTTGAAAGGTTTTTCCTAAATCCACATAAAGTGTAGCTATTTACTTCTTTATCCTTTTTACTTTAATCATCAGGAAAAGGCTGTAAATATGTAGTAGGGAGATTACTGAGAGTACAAAATGTGACTTCAATGCAGACTTTCTGTTTTTCAAAAGTGGGAGAGAGATACTGGGGTTTAAAACACGGTGTATGATGTTTCAGTGTAATGTCATTCCAGCTTGGAAGACACTAGTAGATGTATGCTTAACAGGAGGGGTTGTGCAGGTATTTGAACATGTTTTCCTGGTTGATTAAAAACTGCCGGCTGAAATGTTAATACTAAGTATTTCAAATGCCCAAACTTTCTTTTGCAGGACAAGAGGAACCTGTTCCCTTATGTCCTTCAAATTTCCCTAGTTATGTGCTTTCTTTGTGTATTATGCCATTGCTGTCGTAATTGTAATTAATTTTCTTTTTATTGTAGGCATTTTGGGAAAATGTCGCTACATTTACTATGGAAAACATTCAGAGGGCAACAGATTCATCCGAGATGACCAGCTATAAAATACGGCATTGTTTCATGCCTCTTCAGTCCCTCCACATAAGAAGCACAAATTGCATCTACATTTTGAGCATATAACTAAAGTCCTCTAGTGCCTTCTGCTGACTTTGCCAAACCTGTCAAGATCATCCTTCTGTCTTAGTCTGAGTAGTCACACAGAGATTGACATGATTGCCTTTAAGCAGGTCCCATCCACCAGCGTGACAGACAGCTGCAGCCGAGCACGCGGCCTGACAGGAGGAGCACCATGATGGATTGCCTGGTCCAATTGCTGCTTGCAGAAGAGCAGGGGTCACACCTGGGGCTCCAGTGAGCATGCTCCATCGCTCAGCGCCGCAGCAAAAGCAACGCCTTTATCTCCAGCTTGCTAGTTGAGCAAAAGTGGCTGGTGATATCGAAGTGTTTATAGAAGAGAGAGGCTATAATTTCAGATGAAAAAGCCCTTATCTGTTCTTTTTTTTTTCTCTGTGAATTAAGTGCTTGTGTTTCTATTATCTCATACATGCTTACACAAATCCTTTCACGGTGGTTTTTTTTTTGCGGTTTGGTGTCCCCCCCTCCACCCCCAAATGAGCCTAGATGGATTATTCTTTCTTTCAAGAGGGGAAAAAAATATATCCTGAAAATATTTTGGCCATGCAAAGTACTATTAATTTGTATACTTGTTTATATGCAAAGAAAAAGGATTTAAGCAATTTTTTAGACAAACAAAATTTGCTAATTCTTAAATTACATCTCAACATTTACTGACTTTGACCTTCAGATAAGCAATCTTTTTTTAATGCTGTGGAATAGTGGCACAGCTTTACCGTATGTACTTGGAAGAAACCCTCAATTTTGATATTGTGACACTGTGTATTATTCCTGGTTTATTGCACAAGATATTTTTAACTTGGACAGAGATTACATTTAGAATTTAATGCTTAAATTTAGAAAGAAAAATGTGCTTAAAAGGAGTGATATAAAATAAAATTACCACCAGATGGGTATGATTATTCAGAGGAAAAATAAAGTCAATGAAAGTAGCTGATGGAATTAACATAATTAACATTTTTCCTAATAAGTTATAGAGACAAATTCTGATTAATCCGTTTTGATGTCTGTTTAAGATAAGCTATTGTCAAATTTTCAGTAGAGAAAATAAAAATGTATGACACTTCCTGCTTTTCCGATAAACAGTTTGGACATATTTAGAATCATGAACCCATTACTGTGGAAAAAAATAATCTCAGTACTTTATGCATATATTATGTTAAGTGCTAGTGATTCAGTGGGATGGGCCAAGGAATATGCAAATAGTGTGACCTCCAAGCTGTTCTAACCCCATGAATATTGGTCCCTTTTGAGAGCCATGATTGTCTGGCTGTTCTTGGCTTGTTTGAAATTATTTTGTGGTCTTCATTCACTTTCCTGGTTAAAAAAATGTCAGTTGTTAGAAGTTTCCTACTTTGGGGGGCTATTATCAGCTAGTGTTGCAAGTGGAAGTGAACTGGATATTGGAGTCAATCGTGAAGTCAGGTTAGACTGATGAAAAAGAATGGGACACTGGCAGAGAGATGGAGCAAATCTTGCTGCTGCTGAATGTTTTAGGCCTTACTCAGTAAGTGGAAGCCTCCACTCACTCTCAAAGTCTATAAGTCTTTACGATACTTAAAATCAGCAATGAACTTAGAATGATCCAGTTCACACCACCTTTGGTTTAAATTGAGCTGTTTGCCATATAAATTGGTGTCTGGAAAGCATATTTTGGCCACTTGTAATGGCTCTGCTAATGTCATACATGGCTAAAAATGAAATGCCAGTTCACATTAGAAGTCCTAGGAGATAATAGATAAAGGAAAACTGCATGACTCTCTTTTTTTAATAAAAAATATCATTAGAAATATTTAGGGCACTTTTTGTCTCTTAGTTACCAAAATAACAGCAATCCTAGTTTGTTCCTGTCATATTGACTGTTTTGAAGCCTCCACATATTTTGGCCATGGCATATTATAGGCAGCAGAGTTCCAAATAGGGGTGTTCAGAATAACCTAATGTCACTTTCAGTCTGGTTGCATATATGTTCTTGTCTTTATAAAAGGCTTTAACCCTGCCTCAAACAATAAACAGCACTTGCAAACTGACTGCATGATTTTACCATCTTTATTTTGCTTGTTTACTTTTCCTAATGTCAAAACCATTTGTATCATTTTCAGGAGTGTTTTCTTTCCAGCAAAGCTTTGGAGGCAAAAATATTTTTGGAACGAGATGTGATCAAAGGCTTTTGCATTTTGGTTTTTGTTTTCACTTTTCTTTTTCACCTATAGATAAATATAGTAAAGCCTTGATTGATTCTGTGATTTATGATCTGAAGCCCTAATTAAAACTTGCTTGAAGGGAATTCACACTTAATATCACTGATTCTAGAAAATCAAAATGATAGTCTATAAATAATTATTTTATATTACAAAAGTATTAATATTAGGATATTAATTAAAAACAAGATTAGATGTTTATTACTGTATATGCTAACATAATTATTTTTTAATACGAGGAGCAATTTATTTTCAGATATCTACTGCTGATGTTCTGTTTCAAGAGACTGCAAACTTTTTAAACCTGGGGCTGCTGTCTACACCTGGTTCTTTCCTCAGTGGGAACTGCGCCTGAATGTCTTAACTGAACTGAGTATCATTAAGGATTAAAGTTGTAGTAAAGTAATCTAAGAAGAGACTCCACTCTCTCTTCTTTACTCCTTCTGCATACATGGCACAACTTTCCCTCTCAAGATTAACTAGGCTATTAAAAATAAAAGATTTGCCTACAAAGCTATAAGGATTTTTAAATGTATATCTTTCTGAGGAATCACTGCATTTTTAGTTCTTTTTGTTGTCACAAGAAAAGTTCTCGCCAGCTATGTTTCTTGACAGTTAACAAGGTTTGAGACCCAAGGTATGCTTGAACAAGTAATATTCAAATTATAAAAATATAACCAAAAAAATATCCAAACTTAAGTCATACGTTCAGTCTTATGATTGCCAGTATTTTGGCTTTTGGCAGACATCACATGCCTTCACAAATGAAGATTAGGAGGCAAATAGTTTTACTTGAAGTTGCCTGTAGTAGCTGTGCTTAGTACATTCCTAACTTTATATATTGAAGAATGTTAATTTCTAACCTTTTAATTAAAAATACAAACTACAATATAGAAGTGAAATTTTTAAAGATAAATGACCTTCAGTGAATCCCACTGTTATGGATACACAGACATGACTTTACAGTAAACTATCTCTTATTACATGTGTCGCATGCATAAGTGTTTATGGAATTGCTGAAAGTATGTTACCACTGAAACCACTTTTTTCTTCTTTGTTAGGGCTAAGTCTCACAGTACTTATTCTAGTATTTGCTTGACTCAAACCATGAGTCCCTTTGAAATCAGTGTTGTTATCTATGAGAGTTATGGTTACTAATATTGGAAGGCTGGTATGCACTCTCTTTTTAATGTATGTGTTTCTTCAAGCAGAGCATTACATGGTTGCAGGTAAAAAAATCACTGTATGTTGGTGCAATGTTGCTCCCATTTAAGTCAGAAGAAAGAAACAAACCTGTGGTTTTGAAAATTTTTTCTGTAAATTACAGGGTTAACTTGCTTCCAGTGGATGTGTTAATATTTTTTTATTCCTGTCAACAATATGAGTATGTTTGGAAACATTTACCCCCAGCGGAACTTTGCTAGATGCAGCCTTTGTGGTGAGGTTCTGAATCAACCCATTTTATACTGACTCATACTGAGTCGTACCACATATTTCTTCTTTATGTGGTGTGATAGTTGGCACAGGAGTCTCTACTTGCCCAGTTTGGGAAGGTTTATTCTCTTTACTCTGTGTACAACTGTCTGTCTTTCTGCTTTGTGAAACGGGTGGCATATGTGAAAGAAAGATGAAATTCAGCATTCCAGAAGCGTAACCGTATAGCCAAGATTGAGGTTGTGTGTTGGACACTTAGATTTCTAAGTATCCTTTTTCAGGTTCAGTCTGGGAAATCTGACAGTGAATCAGGTGACATGAAGTCAGGGGTCTTGCATGGCTTGCTAGCTGTTGTCCTTTGTTCCTAAAGATCTCTGGCTGTGTCCTTGTCTGCTTCAATTGCCATGTCATTGCTCTGCAGGCAAGTGATGGCACAAAATAGGTAAGTGCTCCCCTTTTGTTTTTAAAGTGAAGTTTCTGCTTCGCTGCTTGTAGTATAACAATTGAAATACATAGTTTGCTTTTTTAGTGGTTTTAGACGTATACCTGGTAGCTGTTACAATTTGCTATTTAGTTAAAATCTCTTTTCTGCATTTCTTTCTAGTCCTAGTAAGAGGAATAAAACAAACAAGACATGATTGTGAGAAAATAACCATCTAAAGATGTTACTGTGGGACCCTGCCTATGCTAACTCTATGTGACAGGTGAGCATTGTGATACACAAACACGTCTAAATGTCTTGAAAGACTGAGACGTCTTCTGCTTTAGAGCCACCTTGGAGTTAACCTGTGACTCTGAACAACCGCTAGAGCCTTTGATTTCCTTATGCCACTCTAGCAGTATTAGGTAGTTACAGAATGTTGTCTTACCTAAAATGAGTTAATACTCATTTTACTTCTATGATTATCCAAATAACCTACCAAGATCTTGGATTATGTGAGAGTTGGTCCCAAGGAAAATGTTTTCTTCCAATAATTTATAACCTGTTCTCAAGAAGTTTTGGCAGTATCGTCTTTAGTATTTGTTAAGTGAAGCTGTTCAGAATACCCAGCACTCCTAGTTCCTCAAAGCTGGTTAAATCAGTATATTTTCTTTATGCGGTACTAATGCAGCTGAATCTTTCTAAAAGTTACCTTTTAGGTTAGGTGGCTCTGATGGACTTGCCTCTGGTGGTGGTGTCAACCCGAAGCTGACCCTTTCTTATAGTTGCTGACAATTAGATTAGGGTTTCAGATAAGGATTTTCACAAGCCTTCAAGGAGCAGATATTTTTAAGGACAAGCTAAGTCGTGGTCGTGGCACATTCACAAAATATCATCATCATCATCTCAGCATTTTAAGAGAACAGCATGTTGGAAAATACGGTTGATTCTAGGTTGTGTTCATAGGTTTTAACATAAAAATGTATTGTACACTATTGTATTTGGACTATGAGATCAAGTTCCTAAATGTGTTCAAAACAGCCTTGCAGCACAACTTCAAAATTTCTTGCAAATATTTTGCATTCTGATTGAAAGTTTTGCTGCCAATTCAAAAACGAATCTGTGAAGTCAAGGGGTTTTCAAACCTAGTTTATCTTAATTCAGAAATTTTTTTAACAGATTATCTCACCTCTCATCCACAATTGCATAGATCCTCTTAGAACAGAAATAGATCCTTATGGTATTATAGTTTTATAGTAAACATATAGAAAGGAATCTGGAAATGTCAGTGTTAAATGTTTTAATTTAGTGTTATAGTTGGAAATAAAGAAGAACTTCACAGGATCTCTTCAGGTCATACTCTGGAGAAAATCAGTGGCAGAAGAGTGCAGTTTAAGAAATTCTATGTTACTTTTACATTTGAATTTAGAAAATCAAATAAAGAATGTCAAGGTACCTGAAATTGATATTGCTGGCATAATTTTATCTGTAATGGCTCTCGTACTTTTGAATTAACACTATTTTTGCAAATGAGTATTTTAGATTCAATACAGGGAAAACAAAGAAAGGAGATTTCTGAAGACAATCTGCTTATTCATTTTATAGGCTCCTCTGATTTTATAAGAGCTTTGAAACAATGTGTGCACTCAATTATCTAGCATTCAGTGTATCTACCGAGTAAGTAGACAGTTGTGGACTTCAGGGAATTTTCCAACACATGTGTGCTGTTCAACCTTAGCAATTTTATTTTACCTAGGAATTGTTTTCAGAAATTCCCATATAATGAAATTTCTGTTTAAGTTGATAGCTGTAAATGAGGGCACAGTTGCTTCATTTCCTTTTGACAATATGCCAAATTCATCCCTGGTGGAACTCCATTGATTTAACTCTACTTGAGCTAAGCTACACAGGGGATGAATTTGGCCCAGCTTGAGATTTTTTTTTTATTCATCTTTTCTTTAATTTCCTTTAGCTTAGTAGTCGATTTAGGGCTGGTCAGAGGATTACAATGCAAGAGAAGGAAAAAGCAAACCTCTGCTCAAGAGTCATTTCCTTTTTAATACTCTACTGATTTAACCATGACTTGTAATGTGTTTCAAGTAGCCAAATTTCAACATCAATTTTGGAAGAAAGTTCACTATACTTTGGGTCTCCATGCTTGGCTATTTCCCAGACCACCAAATCACCACCTACTATACAATGCACATTTTATAAAATGCAATAGAAATGTCATTGCACTGGGAAATTATTTGGGTAAACTGCAGTTATCAACTGGTGCCCAATATGTTTACCTTTAGCTTGAGCTCTACTGATTACACACCTCTTTGGCCATTACTTCAGATGATGGTGGAGCTGCAAGATCCCAACATGTGTAATGCCTAACATACCTTCCCCCAGCTTTGCTTGCTGTACTTGGGTTTCTGAGAGTCTTGGGTGGTTTCTGTCCACGTGGTTGCTCAAACTAGTCTTTTTTCTTTCTTTCTTTTTTATAAGTTTTGATTATTGTGGGTTCACACCCAATAAGTTTCAAGTTCAAGCAAAAGCTGAAAGCATCATTCAGCCAAAACCACTACTGAGCTGCATGTGGTTTTCATCTGAAACTGTAAATCAGCTGTGTTCACTGAGGGGTTAGCAAACCTGGCCTGAATGTCAAACCTCTAGCAACTCTCCCAAATCAGGCTAGTTCTGTGTTTCATTATGAAAGGTTTGCACAGCTCTAGCTAAGCCCTCATTTTCCACTTTCAGATAAATGCTTTTTCAGCTGTATTTATGAGGCTTAAGAGTAAAAAAAAAAAAAAAAAAAAACACCACCAACCCTACCAGCTGTTAGTGTTGATCACAAGTTTATATCATAAGCACATTCTGAGTCTTATCCTCTTTCTATTCATGTCAGTGGCAAAGCCTTTCAATATCAGTGGCAGTAGGAGCAAATATCACAAAATATGGGAATGCATACCCAGTTTAAAAGGAAAAAGTAGAGGTCTGCCTTAAACTAACAATGCCAGGAATAGGATGCTGTATCTTTGAATGTTTTGCTCCACTTGCACATTCACTTTTGCACCCAGAAATACTTAGTGGCAATATAGAAGCAAACACAAGTTTCAGCCTTATGCTAGAACGGTTTGCGTTTTCTTACGTGGTATCAAAATGCACAGTAAAGGAGAGCCTTTGACATAAGGAATCAAAATATATGATGTGAAGAATGAGTGTTTATCACCTGCGCTAAGAAAGAAGCCCAGATTCATTAGTTTTGAAGCAGCTGTTGGCTGATAAATTTCTGGAGATTTACACAGTGGAAACATTCCTTTAGCTGTCAAAATGGAAATCAAATTATTTTACAAAATTTTAATCTATTCCAAAAGTAATTATATTTAAGCATTTAGTGAGGTCTGATGGGTTTGGTTTATGTTTTTTGTCAAATGAAAACATGAAGGATTTAGTCTGTAAGGCATTCTGCTACATTTGGATTTTAAGGTTCAGCAAGTTCGCATTTTACCTAACTGGAAGGCCAGTTTCACTGAAAGTTTTGAAACCTGAACAAACTCTCTACATCTATAAACTGTGCTGATGAATATTTTACAGGAAAGTATAAAAGTAGATTTCAGGGCTATGAGACAAGATAGTTTACTTTTAAAAGTTACAAAAATAATAATGTGTCTTAGTTTCCCTATTGGAATAATATAACTAATAACCTTACCCAAGAGGATGCTGAGACTTAGTTAACTAAAACATTCCTAGCTCTATTGCAATAACATACCAAAAGAATTGTGTTCTCACTCTGTTTCTATGTTGTACAAAAAGCTAGATTTAAAAAACTTTGGTTTTCTATTTTTAGTAGAATTAAATCCTGAATAAATGTCACTGTTAATGGCATTGTTAAAATTGGCTGTGTGCAGTGATGGTTCTGGTTATGTGATTCTCTGATTTCTTTGGTATGAACTTGTTCATTTAACCTTTAGTACAGCAAAGAAAAAGGTGACTGCAGGAGCATTTACTTTTAAAGTAACTTACCTGGAGTTTAATAGAAGTTAATGTATTTTTATGTTTGGAATTATGGTCTTTCATGTAGCAATGAAAAAAATAGTGAAGCAGTACCTCAGAGGAAAACCAAAACAAACTGGAGGCCCCAAAAGTCAGGATTGAATGCACAGTGCGTTGGGTACGCAGCAAAGGCTGGGCAGAGCGCTGAGGACTGCAATGCTCATCCATCCAGAGGCAGAGTGGCTGCATTTTACTTGACGTTATGGAAGTGCTCTCCGCAGTGTCTCAGGTTACTCTCTGTGAAATGTGCATCTTCCACCTGAGCCCAGCTTTCTCCACAGTCAGATGCAAATAGGCTTATGTTTCCTCTAAAAGGAATGAATCCGTCTAGGAGTAGCAGTGAAATGGACATATATATCTTTAAAAAACAAGGTTAAACTGCTTGTTTGCACATACGTGCAAGCTCATATGCCATCATTGAATTTCTCTTCTTATGTTTTTAAATATAATTTTAACCAGGAGCCCAAATAATTATTTTAAGAAAGTAAATTTTTTCAAGTCTAACTGTTAGTTAAATCCAGCTGAAACATGGCCAACTAAAATGGGCAAAGAGAGCCCCAGAGTAAAATTACACAGTGTTTAAGTGTGTGAAACATGTCTGGCTGCCCATACACAGTCACAAATAACTCTAGGAGAATCTGAAGAACTCAGGTTGCCCAGGGAAAAGAAAGAAAAATTATTATTTATTATACCAATTAAACCCAAAGGGAAAATGTCATAATCAAGGAGCCCAGAGTTTTAGGCTTTTTTTTTTTTCCTTAAATTTTGAAAGACAAAGAAATCTCAATCTGATCTTAAAAATGAGATGTATTTATTTTAATAATGATACAAGACTGCCCTCTTTTTCTTCTTCTGAATTGTGTTTTCAACTCCTGGAGTCCTGCCCTGAGACTCCTTAGTGTCCATTAGCAGATCCCTTTTATGCCCTTAAACTATGTATTCTTATCAAAATGTTAATTCTTCCAAGCCTTGAAAAAAACAACCCTGATAGGCTGTGTATTTTATATGCCAAATTATTCCACTTTAATCGAAAAAGAACAGAAATGTTAAGGAATTCACGTGTATCTGAGTTGTGCACATCAATCTTCTAAGGCGGCACATAACAAAGGTCAGAAATAGCCTAGCACTGTGTTTTGTGTAGCGCATCATTCTATGAGAAAATGTGCCCAAGTTCCTCCTAAAACATTGTTTTCAAGCATGGTTACTACTGAATATATTTCTAAATGACAAGGTTTATTTGTCTGTATTTTGATATGTTTAGGGGAAACTCAGGCTGACAGTTAGAGGAGGCAGGAAGAAGGAGCCACAACAAGTTCCACCCAAACACAAAATGTCATCTCTTCCCTAGCTAGGATACAGAAGCATCCTGATGAAAAAAAGAGCAGACATTTAAAAGTTTCTGACATGTGTCACAGATGCAGCCATTGAGCCACTGTTCCTGATGTAGCTCGAAATGACAGCATCCAAGCCATTGGAACTGGCTGCGGGACATTCAAAGTTTGGTGTGTGTCGCATTTAATCCTTGTCATGGCACATCTAGAGAATAAAAAAGACAAATGGACACAGGCAGTAGTGATAGTTCAAAAAACTTAAAATAAAGCTTCCTAGTCTAATTGATATTATCAAGCTGGGCTAACATTTACCAGCCACCAAGTAGAAAGACAGGAGGTCAGCACCCATTTTTTCTGCAATTTTCCCCCAAGTCAGAAGGATAAGTCTTCCATGCTTTATCTAAGGGTGACCCACATACATGAACTGTTTACTCAGAAATAGCACAGACTTGCCAAAGATACTCCTTAATAATCAAACATATAAAGATAAAAAGGCTTCAACCCTTGATGAAGCAACTTGTCATGCGTGGCCCATGTTATTTATGTACACTGGCTTAGGATCCAGCTAATAATGATTATTGTACTGAAGCCTTGATAATTTATTGATTATAATATCTCCGATTATTTTACCACCTTTATTTCTGATTATATCTTTGTCATATGGAGGTGCAGGCAGCATAAAATAACATTCTTTTTGGGTTATCATGTTGGCATCTTCTTTCAAGTAGTGCGTTTTTTAAATGTTGGTCCAAAAAGTTCATGTAAATAAAACTGGTTGCCTGCAGTGGTTCAAGAACTTGCAGCACAGATCACTTGAATCACGAGCTTCGTATTTAGGTTTCCAGAGATTTTATAGTCAGCGGCACATTAGCTTGTCATTGATTACTGCTCTTCAACTAACTTCCAGTTTAATATAGGGGATACTTTTCTATTTAGCAGCCTGGGAGGTGAATGCAGAGGATTCAATTTTAGTATTTTCCAAATACAATCAGCCTCTGATAATGTGAGTCCCCTGGCAAGTTTAAAAAAAAAAAAAAAAAAAATCTTTTATATTAAAAAGTCAGTGGTACCTGCAGGCTATTGGACTGGTTTCTACTTAAATCTTTTGGCTACCTAGGCATAGTGATAAATCAAGCATGGGTTTAACAGTACTTTTTTCTGTATGTTAAAACAGACTTGTAAGACATCCACAACTTTATAGATGTTATGGTGGTGAAGGGAAGGTTCAGTGGAGGAATGTGTTTAATATACACATATTTTACATGGTTTTATTAGAGAATTGACAAATATATTTGTTACTACCCATCTATCAATCGCATTGTTGGGAAGGAATGTTGTATTGTTTTCTTGTCTGAAACTCAAAAATGTTTTTAAAATGGTCTTTTTTTCTCTTTATATTTGCATCCAACAGCAGAGTCAAAAGCTTGAAAACATTGTAAAAAAACATATATTGGTATATTTCTATCGTAGAGACCCCTTTTTTTTTCCTCTTTCATTAAACATAGCTTTAGGAGAAGCCAAGTTAGTATGCTTAAACCCGAACTCTGAATGTTTTGAGGTTCTCCCTTTGACAACCTTAATACTAGCTACACTGACATTAAAACTTAGTTGCCCTCTTGAAGAAAATGATGCTTGGAATTGGACGTTTCCATTTCACATGATTTCTTATGCCTAGGAGGGTATTTTCATGAGGTATTTGCCTGGTGTCTGAACTAGAGAATGGTGAGGCTCATAGTTCAGTGGGGAGGTTGCAGCAGGTACCAGTGTTGCTGAGGGACAGAGCAGGCAGCTGCTGGCTTGCCCACAGAGAATCTGTGTAGGGCAGATAGTGCCTCACAGTATCAGTGAAGGGAAAACAGGTTGGCTTGAATGTCTGTCCCTTCTGCATCTGACAGGTAAATTGGTGCTCCCATGGAACACTGGGCTTGCATGCAAAATTCTTGTCCGGGAGGATCTGCAGTTAAGGCCTGCAGGGAGAGCAGAGCAAAACCCAGGTAATATATCTTTCTTAATGGCATCTCACAGAGGAAATAAGCCTTGGTCATGTCTCAGCTGGGTCTGACTAACAGCATAAATGTAAATCAGTACTGTTCTGTGACAAGTCAACTTGTGTCTTGAGGGGCAAACCACATTTCTTTGTCCCCATTTACAGTGGCACAAGGTGGTTCTATTGCTGGCAGAGAATGATACTTGAAATTATTGTGCTGAGGATGTGGACCATTTCTGTCTTGTGGAGGCTGATGCACAAAAGATTTGGAATGGGGAACAGTGCTGTAAACTGAGATGGTAGTTTCTTTGCTCTTTTTGGTGACACTGTAAAATCCTCCTTTTAAACTGGATTGTGGAAATGTTGTGGCTGTACATCTACATCCTCCAACAAAAACTTCTGTATGTATTATGTGCCTACACACAGTGAAATTGGAAAGTAACAATAGAAAATTAAACTAGTAGAAAGAAAGGTGTAAAGGGGAAAAAGCATGGGCAGTGCCTCATTTGTTTACAGTAATGACGATGATGAATGCTATAAAATAACATAGTGGTGGAAGTTTAAAACTTTTTTTTTATAATATTGGTGACTATAGTTGTCAATTTTCAAAAATCACGTATAACTGTTTAATGAACTTTGGTCGTAACAGTGTTCCACGGGGCAGAGTTAAGATTGTGGCAGAAAGCCTGTTCCTAACTTTGTTTCTTCATTGTATGTCATCTTCCTGTTGAATACAGGATGTGGTTATTCTTTCCCTGTACCACAAACGTGCTGTCCTCTCCAGGAAACTCAACTAAAGTGCAGGAGAGAAACTCTTCATTAAAATTATGTTGTTGGATTCCATTCACTCAGTTTTGTGTCATTGCAGAACATTTGTGTACTTGACAGCAATATAAGTTAATTTTTTCTCTCTGCAACAGGAACTCAGTTTTATTTTCTGCCAGAAAATTCCAGGGGATTTATGTAAGCTAGGAATTTCCCACTTGCCTTAATGGGAGTTACCCCACATGGTACAATAGATCGGTGGCACAGCAAAGGAAGGTAAGTCAAAAGACCCCTAGAGAGCAATGTTGATTTTAAATATTTCTCTTCTGTTATAATAACTTCCATAGCATCCTTTGCATTATGAAATGCCTGATTGAGTTAATTTGCTGCATTGTAAAATAAAGCCATGATTGTCATTATTAATTGTAATTAACTGTACATCTGATCACTGTGAAGAATAGGAAAAGACAAATAAAGCATGGAAACAATTTAATATAATAATTACTGGTCCATTTATATTGTCCTTTTAAAACATGTGTACGCTAAATAATTTGATTTAATGTATTGAGCTGTGTTGCACTTTGTTTATCTTATGTCAATTACAAATACCCAGTCTTTTCTAGGAACATTTTTGGCTTGTGACCTTTTTTAATGGCAAACTGTGGGAAGGAATGAAAACAAACAACCCCATAAAGTTTTGTGGGGCCACCCCATAATGCCTGCTATTTCCTAGATTTGTACTTTCTAGTAAAAATTTTCTAATTACTTTATGTATTTAAATTGTAGAGTCAAGACTTCGAATGATAAATCTAGTTCAACAGAGATTGAGTTGGAAAAGAGTCTTTGCTAGGGAAGATGAAGGAAAATTATCTTGTGCGATGCAGCAGTAAGTCACAACATTGTTGATCAGATTCTGTGGGTTAAGGGATCAGCCTTAACTGCAGGTCCAGAGTGGAGTTACTAGTTTTGCTGGTCTGTTGCAACCATTGATACCAACGCTGGTTGTCTGGCTAGTGAAAGGAAGAAGAGGTCCAAAGATTTTGTGGCCTTCAAAATGTCAGTCTTAGAAAAAGCTTTCCCCTCTAGGCCTCATAAATTAAGATGGGCCCAAGCTTGAAAGACTTCCTAAAATTAGATAAAATGGACTGGATCTTTTCGGCTTTTGGGAATGAAGCATTTTTGTCTGCATTGATTAAAGAGTCTAAATTCAATGAGATTGTTTGGGAAATGAGCTAATTAATGAGAAAAGATTTCAGGATTTGGCACTTTTGTAGGAATGTCACAGGCTTAATGGGATTATTGACTAGGGGAAGAGGTTGCAGGACCTCACAATAGACAGTTTATGTAAAAGAATACATTTAACTTGCCTCTGAAATGAAACCACTGTAATGATTTCTGAGATCTGCCTCTTGTTCTGGTCAGGTGTCATCACTTCTTCTGCAGCACTTTTACAGCAGGATTATTTGTAGTATTTTCTGCTTAACTCAGAGTATCACTGATTCCCAGAATCATCATATATCCAGTTTCTCTTGAGATCTGGTAGTGATGCAGCTGAAGTTTGGGGTGCTTTGTATTGGTTTATTTCTGTAACAGTCACTCCAGTAAGGGAAAGTAGCAATTACAGAAAGGACTCAGTGGGGAGCATCTGGAGGAGGCACTAGTGGGAAATTTGCTGACAACTGGGTAAGCAACTATCTGTGGTGCTGGACTTTTTCTTCCAGTCTCTCACAAGCACTGGTTACCTTTTTTTAATATAATAAAGGATTAAATGTTTAAATACATCACAGTTTTGCCAATAATAGGTGTTGGTGTATAAGTCTAACTGGCAGTCAGACTGCCCAGGTTATTGATTTTACTGTCTAATGGCTGAAAGAGATGTTATCTTGATTAATTAGAAGTCAAAAACAAATGCATCTTGCTTCTGCTAGATCTCCTGGCATTTGCTTTCTTTCTTTCCTCCCTTGCCAATGTTGTTGTACCTTTAAAATGTTTTAAACTAAAAAGCTATCAAGGTCAGCTGTATACAAGCCCTAGTGACTTTATTTCAGCTGTCAATGAGTCCTTAAAGCATACACTGATTTTGATGGTGGAAGGTACTTTTTTAAAGCATATGGCTATTCCTTTAACCTCAACAAATGAAAATCCAGTAGACTATTATTCTTAGCGCTCTTGAAGTAACTTGTCTCGTCATTATGCTATTGGGCAGAAATGCTGACATGCTATCTTGAGTATTACCTTATGTATTTACTGATGGTTTTACAGGAAAACACATTTTTATTTTTTAGAGTATTTAGTGTTCTGCAAAGATGTTTAGTGCTTAATGTGAATAAGCTTTACTAAGACCACTGCAACAGTGAAACATAAAGCAGACAAATTTCTATCAAGTACTCTGAATTATTATCAGGAAGATTATAGGAATGATGGGTGATAAATCACTAGAAAAAAAAAAAAGGCTAAGGTTACTCAACAGTAACAAAACTTGTAGAGTTATAACACATCTTATTAATAGTCACTTCCTGGTGGGTTATATGCTCTCAGAATGCCAAGTACCAAGAAAAAAAGAAAAAAGGAATGTTGCTGCATTTATAAACAATTTACATCTCACAGAGTATACTTCAACCACATGAGCTGTTGTTTGCTTTTATTGTAGTTTTATTTGTGTTTAATATGAGCATGACCTAGAACTACAATTACTTTATAAAGTATACAGAAATATAATATGTTGCACATGCTGTTGTGTATCAAAGTGAAATTGCCATGTTTGGATTTCATAACTTTAGAAGAGATCCTTGTTGTCACAACTGGTCTGATTCAGAAAATTGTATGAAAATATCAGGGACATATTTTGTATCTTTTCAAAAGCTTGGGAATCCCATAAATGCACTAGCTTTCTCCTCACAATAGTATGTAATGTGTTATAGAAAACCACAAAGCAGTGATGCAAATTTTGCTGCATCATCTACTGAGCAGATGACTTCTTTTTCCACAGTATTTTAGCATATGGTTGATCTGTTTATCAGGTTCTCAGTTCTCTCCTCTAGGTCTTCTTGTCATGAATGATAGTGTCTAAAGAAAGATGGCCTACAGCACTGCACAGTTTATAGGTGTGGAGTGGTTTAAGTAGCCAATTTGTAAAGCTTCAGAGTCAATTTATGTGCTGTTTTTCCTGTGGACTTTACCTAGAAAAAGTGTAAAATGCACAGGATTTCTACTCAGTTACAACCCACACTTTACTTGGCAACTTGGTGTTCACAAACAAAAAAAACCTAGAAGCCTGTTCAGTCCAAGCCAGGAACTGCAGGTGTTTTCTGAAATAAGGACATAAAAGGACAAGGACAGGATGTATTATAAATCAAGGCAGCCCTATGGCCATTTTAATTGGCATGCTTACCTTTTATGCAAGTCCGTGCAACATCTTACTGCGTTGTTGAATAAAGTGAGAAGTTACCACAGCAGTTGCAATGTACAAAGCCATTTTTGAGTATAGTTCTGTTGAAATATTGACCTCAATTTTATTTAGTTGAAATTCACAGTAAATTTAATGCTGCTGATAGCTGTCAGATTGAGTGCAATGGATAGCAGGTTTAGATAGTAATAAGATTAGCTATCTTGCATTGTACCACTACTAGCATCCCTTGTCTCTGATATGAAAGAGCCTTCTTCTAGGCAGGACTACCTGTGAGGGGGTGACTGCTAATACCTGTTGTAATGCTGAACCCTGTTCTGTTAAAACTGGACTGAAATTCACTCTATATCATCTGTATGTAGTATATATACTTTATGTATGTGGTTGTTTCCATCCAGAAGAGACACTGACTCCTTGCCATGTTACCAGCCACCACATGCGTTTCAAATTCTTTGACAGACAAGAAACTGAACTGGAGGGCAAATTAATAAATACTGAGGAGTGCATACCTAGGTCAGTGTTGTGATCATCATCATTTTTATTACTCTGGCTTCAGTGGCAATGGTACCCAAATTTGTCAAGAACTGACATGGTCATAGTATAGGTGTTCCAGGGTCTAATATTAAAAACACCAAACCAAACCCCCAAAAAACCACAATACAGAAGAAAACCAAAACAAACAAGAAAAGGCACACAAAAGCCACAACAACAAAAAATAAGAGATTCTTAAACCCCTTATGGTTACAAATAAAATATTGCATAAATATATATGTTTATATATAAAATATTGAAAAATGGCTTTGGGTTACATGGTGCATAAGAACGTATGTGTCCAAAGAAGGGCAACATAGATTCTGAAGAGTCTAGAGCCCAGGTCTTACAAGGAACAGCTGAGGGAGCTGGGGGCTGTTCAGCCGGGAGAAAAAGGAGGTTGAGGGGAGACCTTATCGCTGTCTACAACTATCTGAAAGGAGGTTGTAGCATGGAAGGGTGTTGATCTTTTCTCCCAAGTAGCAAGCAATAGGACAAAAGGAAATGGCATTGGGTTGCACTAGAGGAGGTTTTGATTGGAAATTCAGAAAATGTCTTCATTGAAAGAGTTGTCAAGCATCAGAACAGGCTGCCCAAGGAAGTGTTTGAGTCACCATCCATGGAGGTGTTTAAAAGACATCATGTAGTGATGAACTTGGCAGTGCTAGGTAATGGTTGAACTTGCTGATCTTAAATGTCTTTTCCAACCTAAATGATTCTATGAATAGTTTGCAGCAGCTCACATTATGGCACAATGATGCAGTGGCACTGGACAGGTGAGCATCCAGGGCACCAGGCTGCTTGAATATGATCCTGAATTCTGAGGGAGGTTAGAGTGTCATGTTAATCGGGTTCTCTCTTTTCCTTTGGCATTTCCCCTCACAGCCGTATTCCCAGTTTTCTTGTTCTAAAGGAACATTTTGTTCTGGTCAGTGTCACCCTTCATTTGTGGAATAAAGGGAAATAAAAGCTGTAAAATATTGATTCTGGAATTTTATTTGAGGCTAATAGAAAGTCTTTCTTCTGAGCCTTGGAATGGCTGTCAGAGGCCTGCCTCAGCTGCTAAGAAGTGCTCAGCTAACGCAGTCAAGTTTGCTCCATCTGCCATAGCTTTGAGTGACAGCTATGGCCCAGTGCACATCCACTGAAAACTAGCATCAGGGAATGACATACAGTTTGATAACATAAGATGCTTAGGCATTTTGGCTCAAGTGAGATGTTCAGAGCTAATAGCCCTGTGAGCAGAGTTTCAGCTGTGATCTGTACCTTGAGATATCGGTTGTGTCTGGCTCAGGAAAAAGGGGAAAGAATGAAAGCTTATTTCTAGAAAGGTTTCCGATGAGCAGCATTTGTCATTGAAGGGGAAGATGGGTATAATTAGCTTGTCAGTCTAGTTTGGGCTGAGCTGGCTTTCTGTGGTAAGAAAGATGGACTAACTGCCAGGAGAGCTGACAGGCAGTCGATAATGCAGCAATTAATGTCATAAATAATTCTGGAACCAATTATATCAAAATGGACTCCAAGCTTTAAAAAGGAACAGAACTCCCTTTTTCTTCCTGCTAACAGCAAGAAGCAGCTTTCATTTTTCTCTGTAATTACTTTTCATTGTATATAGCAATAAAGTAGGGCTTTTCTGTCCATATTTAAAACTTGTCTTTCTTGCCTTCACCCGCCTCCTAAACAGTCCTTACCCCATAGGACAAGGTTGTTACAGCAGATCTTCACTGAAGTGAATGTATAATCTTTTCACATGGCTCTTACATGATAGTTTCTGCTGCACCTAAATAACTAAGAGCCAAGTTTTCTCAAATGTCATGAGCAATGACAGCAGAAAGCACCAAACAATGGCATTTGGAAATAAAGACATTTGTGAAATAAATTGATTTGTCTTATTATTTTAAAGGTTGCTCTGACTTGCTTACACTGAACTTATTGATTTTTTTTTCGTTCCCTTTCTCTGTACAGTTACAGTTATGGAATCTGAGCCAAGCTATTCTGGTTTTGCTGCAAAAATTCAGAACAGCCCTGTGAGTTAATGGACATTCCTTTACAAAAGACACCAAGTTACAAACACTCTCTAGAGTGATATTCTCCTTAGCTGTTTCTCCATGTGCTGTAATACATATGTAGATAACACAAAGCCTGCACTGGCAGAACCCCCACAGTACTGCTTTTTCCGTAGTCTCATCTGCTGGTTTTTTTTTTAAAAAAAAATGGACTGTAGAAGTAGTAAATTACTGTAGCATTCATTCACAGCTTTGTTCAGAGCCTGACAAACATTTCCAACTTTTCAACTATGGTGGCATTTACTCCTGGGAGGTTGAGGAAAACAGTTCATAAAGTTCCCACTGTTTTAAAACCAGAAACATCTGTTGGTGTCAGATGCAGTTTGTTGGCTGGGTCCAGGAGTAAAGAAATTCTGTAGCTGATCAGCTCTCTCCTTAGCAGTAGGTGTCAGTATGGTGAGTGGTAATTTCAAGAGAGAGTTTTAGAGGACACATGGTAATTAGGCCAGCTATCAAAAACATAAACACTGACATTTACCATACTTAAAACCAGAAACATGTCTGCTGTGTCTGTGCATTGTTTCAGACTGTGACAATAGAGCCATAACTAGTTTAATCAAGCTTTCAGGGCATAAAAGTTTTCAGATTTTGGATATACAGCTCACTGTTTTAGCAGGAAGAACAGGAGAAAGAGCGAGAGCAATCCGTGGTGTGCAAAGCCCAGGCACGCAGCGGTGCAGAGCTGGGTTCCCTTCCAAGCCCTGCTACAGGGATGCTGCTGAGTGACTGCTGGGAAAGCGGTGTGTCTGTCATCACAGCTTCCGCTCACCAGAGGGACAGAGAATGCTCACCTCGCAAAGGCGGTGCGCATATTAACACATTTAAGGTCTTTTTAAGTACTTGGAGATCATCTATAGGAAACAGTGATGGAAATTCAGTATTATTGAGGGGAAAGACCATCTGTTTCACATCTCATTAGGAACTATATCCTGTTTCTACTCTGCAGAGTAGCTCAGCAAGTCCTGAAAATGAGGAGCTGTGTTTAAACAATGGTACCTCAGTTAAACTACAGTGTATAAGATTAATCTCAGTTTTGATCCAAATGATCCACCTTTTACAGCTTGCAGGAGTTTGTTTCAAAAGGCAGCAGTAAGATTTGGGCAGAATCTTTGCAGATCAGCTCTGTAGTACTCCAGTGGTATTGTTGTCATTGTGTTCTTTGCTATGCTTCTACATTTCTAGTGAAATTGCTTCACTGTCCTCATGTCTCAGATAATTTAGTGCACTTTTTCTCTTGAATAGAAAGGAGGTTTCAATGCTTTCCTTGTGTTCACAAGAATTATTTCAAGCATAAAAGTAAAATAAGTTTGATCTAGTCTGGAAAGAAAGGTCTAGCAGGTAGTATTGATATTTTGTCTGCAGAACTATTGACCTCCATTCTGGGGAAATTCAGTTCCATGGTGACATGGACTATATAAACAAGCCAAGTGATTTAGCAGGAGATGGCAAATTAAATGAGCTTAGTTTACCCACCATCATCTGTGATGTCACCGTGATAATTCAGCTTTTTATTGTAACTACCAATATCATTAATGCTGCCAAAACTTAGGGCTAGGTGAGCAACTACTATGCTTGAAACAAGCAACAGATCTCCATCAGGGAGGTGATTTGTCAAAGAGCAGTTACTATTACCTAAGACTTCTAGTATCATCACTTCTACTTTTAACAAAAATACAGAAGGATTTTTTTACTCTAAAATAGTTTTAAATAATCATTTTTATTAGGTATATTTTAATGATTCCTAAAGAAAGAAGTGAACATACTATGCAATGTTTTGTATTCCTGGAAGGCAAATACAGGGAAAACTAATGGCACTACTTACTTAGATATTGCTGCTCCTTTTTCCTCTAAATGCCTGAAAATAGCTCTTTGTAGAGGTGAAGTACAGAATACAACGAATTTAGCACCTTGGTTTAGCTGAAGATGGGAGATATTATCTAGTTTTATTCTGTGTGTGTCAGGGTGTTATGTGTTTTTATCTGTTGCTCGAAGTTGCACACTAAAATTCCAAGCTCTTATGGCTATTTACTATTGAGACCATTGGAATGGTACATACTTGTTATAACTTAGTGATTTGGGCTAACAATACAGTAATGATCAGGTTTTCATCATGAACTAGCATAAACATCCTTTTAGATTAACCTTGGGGTAATAAAAAATACAGGAAGGTGGGGAAGAGGCAAGAATTCAGCTTCAGTACATAGATGAAAGAGGCCCACAGACATCAATATAATTGATGTGATTTTCAGTTACTTCTTTTTAATGGTTGACTGATTTACATAATCACATGAATTTTTAAACATACTCCTCCTCTTTCCTTTAGGTCTAATTAGCTGCCATTCAACATCAGAGTTGGGTTTCCTCTGTCTTTTACCTTAGACCCTCTTTTGCTTCATCACTGTTTGCATTTCTTAGATCTAGCTTGTCAGAAGGCACCAGCATGTCCAAACAATGACAGATTTTTCTGAAGCTCAGTTCTTTATTGTGCAGCTCATTAAGAAGCCAGGCTGATGGTGGGCAGAGGATGGAAGGGAAAGAGGACAAGGGGGGAATAGATGAAAAAAGGCCTTACTAGTTCAGCATGTCTAGATCTTTGAAATCTGGTTGTACATATCACAGATGTTGATTTTGGGGGCTTTGAAAACCTGCCCTTCCTTAGACATTGAAGTTAGAACTGAGGAACTAATATTCTCTTTGGAGCATGAGCTCGGAGGGCAGTGACTGTTCACGTGAGTTCATACAGCACTGTTTCTGAAGGGATTTTTCTGAATGACTTTAATAGAAACAGTAAATAAAACAGTGTAAGTGCATAGGATATGAGTTTCTCCCTAGAACTTTTGTTACTAAGAGGAATGTTTTATCTTCTGCAGTGTCTCCAGCAGCCAGACTAACATACCTTTAGTTTTAAAGCATCTGTCATACTTTATGGCTTTTGTAGATAGGCTTGATTAAAAATGTTTTGGTTCTTGGTATGTATTTTCTTTACTTTTCTGAATCTTTCTAGATCAGTTCTTGAAATTGTAGGAAACGAATCAAGGGAAAAAAGGGAATACAGAACAGGATGAGAACACGCTAGCTACTCATAATAGCAAAATCTAGTATGCACCATGCAGTGACTAGGTTGATTAACCTATCTTTAGCTAAAAAGAGGAGGAAAATTAAACTTGCTGAAGAAAAAGGAAATTGAGGCAGATGTATAGTGTGCTGCCTACTGTAGTATATAGGGACTACTTACCGAAGTACCAGACTTTGTGCCTGCTAAGATAGGGGGATGATGCTAGTTCTTCTGTTGATGCTGATGGTGTAGGTTCCATTGAGAGGTTGGGGATTCTTATTATTAAATTCCACATTTGGTATTATTTTACACAGTTCTTGAGTAAAGAGGATGAACATCTAATTTAGTCTTATTACAAGACTATGCATCCTTACTAAAATTCTGCTCTTGAAGTTAATATTAGGTTTGTAATAGCTTTGACTGTCTTGATTGTTGAAGGAAGCCTTAAAAATTAGTTGGTCCTCTGCCCCTCCACAAGATCCCTTCTGATGCTGCTACAGAAGTTATACATTTTTAATGTTTTGATTTTTGAAGAGAAGTAACTCACCACAACTCAAATTCTTGGAATAAGTAGTCCTGCATGTCTCTGGGTCAGAAACAATGTCAGCTTGGATGAAAGATTAAAAAGATGTGGTCTTAGGGAAATCTTAATTCTGCTTATGGCAGAGGTATCTGCTACTCTGAGGTACATCCCAAGTGTGAAGCTGCACTGGGACTCAGAGCTCATACATTCCAGAACTGAAAGACAGTTAGGACAGTCAAAAGGTATACAAAGAGGTGCGAGAGTGATGCTGAGACTGTCTTTTCACATTAAAAGTAGAATTTTTGATAATGTAGTGCTAGCTACCCTTCTCTCAGGAGATGTAGTGCTTGCATGCTGTTCTAAATAGAAGAACAGTAAAGTCACTAAAAGAATTGGGGCACCCTGAGAACATAATGATGTTATCTCGTACAGTTCCTCTTCGGAGTGGAGGGTAGAAGGGTGTTAAGTTACTACATATAGTATTTAAATGTTTTCCTTTCAGGGACTTTTGCAGGATTAATGCAAATATACAGTAATAAATTTGAATTTCACCCGTGTTTTCTCCTGAGGTGCCTTTTTTCCTTGGCAGACTCCAGGTGAGGTTAATTGTTCCTGATTCAACGTTAGCAGGATTAAGTTTTCTCTCCTCCTCCTGATGGGGTTCAGTTTCTTTCCTCTGGTTAATGTGTCAAACACCAATTCACTTTCCTCTCCCCTTACTCTCCCAATAACTAGCTGTGTTGAAATACTTAAGACAATATGAGAATAAACTGTATAATCAAGAATGAAAAATGCTATCATCTACCACAGTAAATCATAGCCAAACAACACAGTTATAATAGAAATACCTTTCCTATGTCTGATCCACTAACACATACTTAGTCAGATAACAAATAACTTATTCTTGGAGAGAGTGCTCTGGATTTGATTTATTTCTGAGTGTAAGTAAATATGAAAAGGCTGCCAAATCTGCCTATATAAATCTTGGCTATCTAAAAATGTCATGTACGGGGGAAGTGAAAAATTAAGAAGGTGTTTCTGTCCTAATAGGGTATGGAGGTAAAAGGTTCTGCTTTTAATTCTTCTAAGGGATTATATTTCTCTGGTTGATACCTGTGAAGAATTAAAATAGAGCTGGAAGAAATACATCTATATGTATTGTGCCAAATTCTGGTCTTATTTTTGCTGATGTAAGTCTGGAGGAGATCCACTAAAGATTCTGGAATTAGTCTGGATTTGTCCCAGTGTAGCTGACAGCAAACTGAGAGCCTTTCAAATTAAATAATAGTTAAATCTCAGCGTTGTCAAGATTTTTCATTTTGGTTATAGTCGCCGTTGCTTGTTTGACCACATGGAACAAAAAGAAATCATCTGAAGATCCTAATATACTGTTACACAAGTGAGGATAGAAAGAAGACTGGCAAGTCAAGGGTAAGGAAATAGTTTCTGTAACCATTGTTTTCATTTGTGTATTCTTGTCTGGCAACACCACACTTAAGGGTCTGTTTAGACAGGAATGAAAGAGAGGGCATGCAGGGCTGCACTATGCCACTTTAACTCAAGTATTAACAGGTGTCAAAATCCAGGCATAAATCCTGCTAGTTTGTGAATTCTCATGCATGGTCTTTCTGTTTCTCTCAATTCTATGGACATCACTGGAGTTACTCCTCACTTGTACCAAGGTAGCGAATGTCAAAATTAGGCCCTCGGTCTCCTGCGTGGGTTGGTGAACCGGATGCTCTGCTTGACAAAGTGTGTCAATTAGCCTGAAGTACTTGCGGAGCCTCAGCCCATCTGGGATTCAAAGGTAGTTTGTTACCTCCAAGGTGTGTGGGGTTTTAGTTGAAAGTGTCATCCTACTCAAATTCATTAGATGAAAAGTGAGTATCATCTTACATTACATAAGTTCAGCCGGAATGTATACAATGTCAGCAGTATGGGAGAGGAAAACATGTGTTGAATACATCTAGTGTGTCTTGGGTCTCTGAAGGTCACTCCACTAAAGTAATATATAGTGCTAATGCTAGTGGCTCAAGGTCAAGTCAGCTTGCTTTTCATAATGCATAAACCTGAAGCTCTCTCAGACACCAATCATCTGACCTAAACCTTGGAACAAATATTTTACTAAGTAAATCAGTGAGCATGCTGGCATTTCTATTAACCTTCAATGCACTGGTGACAGAAAATGAATAATGATAAATAATAACTCAGGCCTGTAAATCATGCTTAGCATCAGAAGAAAAAAAAAAGAAAATGAAAGGAAAAAAGAAAAAGGTCTGGTGTGCTACCATCTGCTAAGCTGGATGAGCCTGTAGGGAGAAACCCACAACAAAGGGAAGTGTGTTCTCCTGCTCTCTCTCTCCCACATCAGTTCCCTGGCCTTGAAAGCTGAGGGTGGGGTGGAGTGGGATTTACAGACTGGTGAAGGAAACACTTGAAAGTGAAAAGCTGAATGTACACAAACTGCAGGGAGTCAGGGTAAGAACTGCTCCATTACACAAGGTGGTAGGATTGTTTGGCAAGCCTTGAAATGGATGAACTCTTTTCTTGTCCTCCTCTCCCACTGTCCGACTGTCAGCATCTGTCTGGTGGTAAATGGCAAATAACAGATCTACTGGTATTTACCAGACTTGAGAAGCTGCTTGTTTTTCTTCCTTAGTACTCTTTTCTTCTGTTTTTTCTTTCAGTTGTTTTGCTATCAGTTAGGGTCACCATAGCTACACAATGGCCTTAAAGAAATAAAGCCCATAAAGTAGCAAGAACTGAAACGCATTTAGCTACATTTCCTACACTGTGATATTTTCAAATGTTTCAGCTTCATTCAGAAGTGCTCTGTTACTCATATTTTTTTTTATTTGTAGTCAGTCTAATTTTAGACTATACAAATCTGAAAATTAATTTATTATAGTTTGTTACAAGGAGAGGTTTTCCTAGCCATGTTGTTTAAATCATTTGTACTTCAAAAATTTGCTCAAAATCTTTCTTTATTTTTTTTTTTTATTTTTTTTTTTCCCTGAATGATTTTTGATTTAAAAAAATAAGAAGTGGTGATGAATCAGTGGTTCAAATCACATGTTGTTTTGAGTTCACCTCTCTATCTGGGAATGCATTTGTAATGGATTGTCAGGTTGGAGACCCTGAACACACTTTGTGCTAAAAGAAGGAAACACAGCATGCATCGCATGGGGTTGCTGCCAAAACCACACTGGACTCTCATCGAGCAGCCTTGTTCCTTTCACAAAAGGGTGTGCTGTGACCCTGGGATTGGAAAAAAATACAGGGAGCAAAAGCACAGACTGATGTTTGCTTTCTGCAGGGTCACAGCAGGAGGTATCCTCAGCACCTGCTCTGGTTGCTAGGAAGAACCTAACACACAGTTGGGCCTAGGCACAGTTTGTTACTGTGCTTTACTCTGTTGTGGAATCCCAGAAAAACAAACCCACCAAATCTAACCCAGGTACATGAGGATGAGTGAAGTCCAGCTCCTGAGAGGAGAGGATAAGGAGAGTTAGGGGCTTGAGTTCATATCTGCAATTCATTGTTTGTCGTGAATGAGTGTAGAGTTTGAACTTCTCCAAGAGTAAAGGCATTCTTTGCCTTCACAGTACTTCAGTCTGAAATTCAGACAAGAGCCAGCCATGATGTTTAGATTCATATCTGAGTTCTGACTCCTGACTGGTATTTGCCAGAAAAATCTGCAGTGCTTGAATCTAGTGTTCTTGTTGAGTATTTCTCTATTTTGACCAAAATAAAAATAAATATATTGTTTACCAGATTGACTTACTTGTGTTATTTCCAATGACTGTGTTTAGATTTTATTCTTAATGGAATCACAGTAACATGATAACACCACTTACAATGCAGTCTCTATCTGACAATATAAACAAAAAAATGAATGAGTCTGCACTGCTCTAAAAATATTTTTTATATATATCTATATATATATATAGATATATATATATAAAATTCTATCTTGGATGCAGCTCCTATTAATTTTGGTTCTTTTGTCTCCACATGTAATTTTTTGTATGAGCCTCATTCCTGCATCTGACCTCCAGAAGGCTCCCTACTGAAAAAAGTTAATAATAAATTAATAATGCTTGTTGTGATCCTGATGCAGGAAGTGCAAAGTACCTATTGGATTCTTCAAACTAAAAAGTACTTCTTGAGTCAGTGCTTTCTGGGTAAACTAAAGGTACACACAAATGCACACACTTCTAAGTGATTCTTGACAAGTAGAGCATATTAGGTTAAGTTCTTAGGACCTTGAAGTCTCCTCTTAGTTATCAGCCAATTTTAATTTGAGGTCTGATGTTTAACAAAATGTGTGAACTATTGACTGTGTGTATGGAAGTTGTTAATGAGTGAACAAAAGAAGGAAGAGTCAACTATTCTACCGATATCTAAGACTATAATCGAAGTCAAAATCTATAGAAGATACCAGATATTTCAATGGTGTAATTAGAAAGACCGAACTATAATCTTGGGATATTAGAATCCCGCATTTTTACTATGTCAGATGATCACAAATAGAAGCCTTTTTAATTGAGTTGACAGAACTTCTCATTTGTTTTTCTTTTTATGGTTTAGGTATGGTGCAAGTCTCTCTTGATGTTATGCCAATAATGCTGTGAAACAGTCTTTGTGTTGAGTGGTGAGCTGCAATATCAGGCCCTAAAATATTATATGTACATGATCTGCTAAACACTATATTTGTATCAAAGGAAATGCAAAACTACCTAGGTGTAATCTGGATAATTGGTGAACCATTTTATTCTTCTGTTGGAGGAGAACATGGACTGTCTACCTTGCTTCTGCACACCAGCTTTCATCTCAGACTGGCTCCCTCTTGATCTTCATTGCAGTAAGTATCTGTTTCATCACTGTCTTTCCCAGTCTCCAAATGTATTTCCTTATAACTTTACCTATACTTTCTTGTTCGTGTGTCCTTTGATACTAACCTTGATAATAGCATTTTACTTTCTAGACTAACGTCTAAAACAATACATACTCCATGATGTGAGTAAATCTGCCTTAGTGAAAATGGATTAAGTAGCTCTATTTACTATCTCTTTCTGGAAACCTACTTTCCTGTCAAATATTGCTAATCATATACATGTAAGTTGCCAGAGGTAACCCTTGCTATCAGCATTTCAAATGTTTTATTTCTGCTGCTTCTGTTTTGTAACTGAGCTGCTGCTGAGTGAATGGCAAAAGTTGCTTTTTACAATATTTGTTGCATCATCTGTTTGTTCCTGAGAGAAATTCTATTTGCCTACACAGATGAGATAATAACATAGTATAATTTCACAAATGAATGAAAAAATCATTCAGTCATCACCAGACTTGTTTGCTAGAAGTATTTTTATATGTCTTCTTTTAATTTTCTTTCACCTGCGTAGGTGTTAATGCATGGAGAAAACAATGAATGTGATTATGTCGGTTTGCTTTTTTTCTAACTATTTTGCTATCACAATGTATATACCACCTGTTTTGTGTTTGGTTTTTGGTTGGTTGGTTGGTTGGTTGTTTTTTTTGTTTGGTTTTTTTTTTTTTTTGTAGACCAGTTTCTGCATGTCTGGAAATTTTGCATTGTAGCATTGAGACATGGGATGTGACACTACAACCACCTCAGGTTATGGTTGGAAGCCAGGAAAGGTTGCAGTAAAGGAAAGCAGTCACACACTAAATTATGGTATATTCATGTGTGAGGGTGGACATCAATAGTAGTGACTAAAGGTGAGTCCTGGCACAATGGAAAAAGTAAAACACTTTGTAGATCAGAATGTATGGTATACAGCTTCAGCTACACAGAGAGGGAAAGCAAGCTGTCACAGGTCCTGGGCATGCCACATGTGAAAAGACACAACCTTGCCTATTTATAACATAGTAGGTTATTCAGTTTATCTCCATTGGCATACATAAACCCTTACTTGATTCTCGCGATTCATATACTATATAATACAAAACAAAGTATGGAAAGCCCACTATTTCTGTCATTGCCAAAGTACCAGATGTTTAAAACAAATTTGGAAAAGGGGCCTTAACATAAGAAAATTAAGAGAAAAAGAATGCTATAAACCAGCCTCCTCGTGTCAAACTCCAATAGAGTAGAATATTAGCCAGTTTCTAAACTTTGGCTAAAGCCTTTGTTTGATTAAAGGTCTGTTTTGTGAGAAATGTCACAACCTCAGAAAAAAATACTAGGAGATTTTTCCACTTAAATGGGTATGTGGACACCACTTCCAAGAGAAAACTTATTATCCTGAGAAATTACATAGAGTTAGCTGCTGCATTAATATACATGCATTTCACAGATCTCTTCAGGAAAAATTAGCCTTATCCCAAAGGGACTATCACTAAAAATAATTTATTCTGTCCTTTGCTACATCCTGACTTGTCCTTGAAAAGGCATTGCCCATTAAGCAAAAGTAAGCTGAGCTTGTATATGTTAGGTGTGTAATGTTGACTATTCCCAGTAAAAGACTGACAAATTAATTTTCGAGTCTCGGCATTCTGTAATGGGATTGGTAATGTAAACCTTAGTATGTCTATCCTCATATATTTCTGAGTAGAATAGAAATAATAATAACCAAGACTGAATAAGCTTTGAAAAAGGATAATAAACCTGGTTGTAAGTAAGAATTTATATTATTTTCCTTGTGCTTAATTTAGCTATCTTATACCTCCTTCCTGAAGTTGTTCATTATTTTGGGGATTTTTTTTTTAAGTGCATTTTGTGCCTGAAATGAACTATGGCTGAAAATAATGATTCAATTAATATACCATCAACAATAAGTGGGTTTATATTTGTCTTAATAGTAATACTTAAAATCCACAGAGGTTTTTTTTGCTTATTAGTTCATTTCAAGTGGTGAAAAGAAATTAATAGAAATCTGCTCTTCACAAATTAAGAAACCAAAATACAAACAGTTCAAGTGGTTTGCCCAAGGATTCACAGCAAATCCATACCAGAAACATAAATTATTCTATTAGCTGCAGACTATAATGAAGAAATGGAGATATTGTAAAAGGGGAAATCCCAGTTTGCTTAGCTGGAAAGTACTTAGCCTGATATCTGTGGTGCATTTTTCTTTGCGATCCAGTTGTCAGTCCTGTGCATTTACACACACGCCTCCCCAATGGAAAAAAAAACCCACATGAATCCAAGTTGAAATAATAATGCACAAATGAGCACTCTGGCCTTCTTTTTAAACTTTTGAGGAAATTGCCCCTAAGCAGCTGTAAGCAGAGAAGGGGTAAAATTATTAGTATTTACTAACTACTTTGCAATGGGATTCTATAAATTTAAAAATTACAGTCTGTAGTTAAGATCTGGTATGTATCTTTAGCCGTTACGATTTCTATTGAAAGGAAGGACAGTGTGATGAGCAGAGTTTTTTGGGTACGTGGTGATTACTTACCCACCTTTATTGAGATCTTAATACAAAGCTTTAAAATATATTTAAATGTAAGTGTGCACATAGCAGGGCTACAGTTAGCTCACATGGGTAAACTTGCATGCGTGAATATGACAACCACAGAGGTAGTTGTGATTTGGTAATTGAATTACCTGCAGTTATGTGCTAATCATCGCATAGTTGGGCACCTGTGTTTTATTGAGCATTGCTATTAGGAGAGACAAAAACTGGTCCTTTAAATTTAGCCATCCCTTTGCCCGGTGAATTTGCCCCGGTGTGTTTACATGCATGTAATGAAAAAGTTCTAATTAGAGTAGGGGACAGCAACTTTTGTGTTATTGTAAAAATCTTGTTACATATGGAAAATCCTAATGTAACTAACCATTTTCATATCCATAGGCACACCTACTTGCCAGTTCTGCTGAGTTCATAGAATGAGCCTGAGGGTTTTGCCAGAAATACATTTTTAATTGGGAGAGGGGTGAAAAAAAAATAGAAGATTTCAGAAAGAATTTGACTCCTGTTTATAAAGGACCAACAGATTTTATTCCTCTCCTGTCACCTTTTTAAATAAATAATTTTCTGAAAAAAAATGAATGCGCGAAGATGGTGCTACATAAAGGAGCTTTATTTTACCAAATTGCCCTCTCTCTCCAAATTTGTTTTCAGAACTGTAACTGCTATTATTTTTTTTAACATGGATCTTCAAGCCCCTTATGTAAGTTTCTTTGTGCATCAAACTATTCAAAACACAATACACTTACAAGGAAGACAATTATTTCATAACTGAGACATGTTATAACTGCTTGGGAGTACATCTACCACAGAATTTAGATATTGACATAAAGCCTCATTATGTACATGATATCTGTAAATATATCTCTTTAAATAATTCACTAGTGTTGACATTTGGATAGTAATTGTTGTGCATAGTATCTATCTCTGGACATCCAAAATCTGATTTTTTCAAATATGAGAATCATGGACTTGGCTAAATATTAGTACAGAGGACAAAATTACAGTTTTGTGATCTTGTGTCTACCTACCTTACACTTTCAAAAATTCATAGAATCACAGAATCATTTTGGTTGGAAGAGACCCTTGAGATCATCGGGTCCAACCATAACCTAACTCTAGTACTAAACTATACCCCTGAGAGCCTCATCTACACGTTTTTTAGATGCCTTCAGGGTCTATCACTTGCTACTCAGGAGAAGTGACCAACACCCTCCATGCTACAACCTCCTTTCAGGTAGTTGCAGACAGCAATAAGGTCTCCCCTCAGCCCCCTTTTCTCCAGGCTAAACAGCCCCAGTTCCCTCAGCTGCTTCTCGTAAGACTTGTGCTCCAGACCCCTCACCAGCTTCGTCACCTCCTCTGCACTCTCTCCAGCACCTCCACGTCTTGCTCGTAGTGAGGGGCCTAAAACTGAACACAGGATCCAGAGGTGGGGCTTCACCAGCGCCAAGTACAGGGGGAGAGTCACTTCCCTAGTCCTGGTAGCCATACTATTCTTGATGGATGCCAGGATGCTATTGGTCTTTTTGGCCACCTGGGCACACTGCTGGCTCATATTCAGCTGGCTGTCTATCAACACCCCCAGATCCTTTTTCCCCAGGCAGTTTTCCAGCCACTCTTCCCCACGCTCATAGTGCTGCCTGGGGTTGTTGTGACCCAAGTCAGGACCTGGCACTTGTCCTTGCTGAACCCCATGTGATTGGCCTCAGCCCAATGATCCAGCCGGTCCAGATCCCTTTGTAGAGCCTTCCTACCCTCCAGCAGATCAACACTCCCATGGTAATAATATATATTTTGTCTTCTAGAACATTTATGCTCTTTCTGAACTCTCAGAATAATATGTCAAGTACCTAAGCCTCAACAGGCCCTGATCCACGTGAATGTAAGCTGGAATGTTCCAAAAGTACTTTAATTAAAATTAAACAGTGGCTGCTTCTTTTGCATTGGTGAGTCTATGACTGATAGCCCTGAAATTCATGTCACAAATAAATGATTGGCCCTTCAACTATTTCGCATGGCCTTACAGACAGGGAAATGTGATATATGGCATCCACAAACATCTCAATGAACATAATCATGATATCACAATATATCATGTTACACTAGTATATGTTCAGGTCACATAATTTACTGTCAGCGGTATGAGGATTAACAGGGCTAAATTATATGGATGCTGCATAGAACAGTTTGGGTGCATTATGCTGATGTTTTGGACTTTAAAATGTTAATATTGCAAATGAAAGGTACACTTTGTGTATCATAAATCTAAGTGTCTATTCTTCCTGTGCAGTCAATAAATACACTTCTCATCAACTTTTAATTATGCTGTTTGCATTATTCTGTCCTGAAGAGGATAACACTCTGTAAATCATCCACTTCTAATGTACACTACAGCATAAGTTTAGTTAATTAAACCATATATTTTATTAGTGCTTGCACTTCCATCTTGTGAAACTGCTGGGAAAAATAATATAGAGAGATTTTTATTTATTGCAGTTGAATTTAAGATGGCATTGGAAAAGTTTAAATAGGTTTAGATGTGCATATTGCTGTTGTCCAGTCTCAAATCTTATTGTGTACCTATTGTTACAAAAGTGGAAAAAGTCTTGAACAAGTTGACTTTCCCACAGAACCACTTCAAGTGTATTTAATGATTGGTATTATGAGAACTGAATCAGGTATGTCTTCATCCTTTTACGTAATTTGTTATGTTAATTCATCAACGAAAGATTTCTCTTGTAATGAAATTCACAGTTAGTAGAATTAGGAGATCCTTTCCATTTTTCTTCCCTTTGAGTTTCCACTTTTTTTGTTGGACCCAGTGCCACCTCATGTTTTTTAAGCACAGTTTTCAGAGCAGAGCCATTTTATGGTCCAACATAGGTGCCAGTGCATTGGAGAGTTATTCTTGTTTGAGATGGAAATGCCATGATACATATGTAAAATAATAATAAAATATTGTGTGACAGTAGCATAATTTCATGAGAAGTGTAAATGCTTGCCATAGCAGCTATAACACTCTGAGGATTAAAGCTATCTTTGGGTAGAGACCCTAGTACTTTCTGTTCAGATGTAAAAATCAGTCAATAAATAAATAAATATTTTGAACTTCTAGGTACAAGTGACCAGAGAGAAGATTGGAGTTCAGGAGACTGTTTCTGGTTTACTTAAAGACACTATCGTACTGCCAAAGATGATTCTGAACTAAATCCCCTAAATTACTTGACACCTCCCCCACTTGAATGTCTAGATAAAAATTTTTCACAGAGGTTTTACCTGCACAATGGTTTGAAATTACATGTATATTCAGGATTCTCTTCCTTGAAGCCAAGTAAATTTACTCCACCTGCAGAGTCTACAGTTACGTAGTATGTTCAGTTGGAGATGCAACACTGCCAAAAAAGGGAGTGTTACATTTTGCTCTCTAGATGTTTTCCTTATCTCAGAAGGGTATGAGGAAAAGTCCCAATAAAATGGCAACTTCCTAACATCAAATTACAATAGTTTTAGTTGCAAGAAAAAGAAGTAAAAAAGATCTCTCAAAGAACAGCAAACACAAGAGTAAATTGTTTAAGAAACTAGTTAGTGTGTTGTAGAAATCATATGATTAGGATCAAGCTCCTATGGGCTATTTTCTCACTCTTTATATGGGGGTGTCCTTCCACATGATTTCAGGATCATTGGTTGTATAAAAATTAGGAGATGGAATTTAAAATGTTATCCCTTTTTTACAAGTAAGAGGGAAAGGACTGGGCACTTTTCCACCCTGTGTAATGAAGACTAAGGGACCAAGAGTGAGAAATTGCTTAAAATATGTAATTCTAAGTGCTCCTGTCCAGCAAATTGAGGCAGTAGAGATGTTTATGTGTATAAATATAAGACAACAGTCTTGTTAATAGAGTCCTCTTACCTGTAGCTGAAATCACTAGGTCTTGCTTCACATGTGGTGTAATTAAAACTCGTTATTTACTTGCACCTGAATTTGGTGGGGGCTTTGGTATTAAACTGTTCGTCTGTGTTTCTTGGGTACTGTCTCTGTTGTCGTGTAGGATTAAGCCAAATGAGTCAGTCTCCTTTTTTCACTTAGAATTTTACAGCACCATGCCCTAAAATAAACAAACAAACAAATAAATAAAATAAGTGAGAGTTGAGGAGGCTTATTGCTTGATATTACTTCATAGTTGATCTTTTTAGGTCAGCCTTTGCTTCTTTCTCTATGTTTGACTTCCATACATAGGAAAGGGGCTAGTAGTTAGTGGAAGGTATACTAGGACAGGGAACCATTTCTATGTGTTTTTCCTCTTTTGACACAACTGCTTCAACATGCTCAACATAGCAAGTCATGGCCTAGCACCATTGTTTAAAACAGTGACGTTAGCTGGTTTCTTCCATGTTTGATTTTTGCACAAAAATACATATTTTTTATTTCATATGGTGGCATGAAAGCACAAGGACATAAAAGAAAATGCAGAACTACGGTTGTTAGCTAGAAAAAGCACATAGAAAATAAGTGAGTTTTGGGGAGGCTTTTAACTGCTTGCAAGGAAATGCAGCTCCCTAGGAACACTGACAGGATATGTGTTTGGTTCAGTCTAAGACAGCATAGCAAGGTTCTCTAGTTAACAACAATAAAAGCTTCTTTTTCTCTTAACTACTGCTGAGGCAGTTAAGGATCCCGTATACTTTTTATACCCCTCAGGGTGGCTGTGTTTTATTGATGGAGTAGACTCTTCTGTAACCCCAGTGTATGCTGTGCTGTGGCTAACATCAGGCTGGCCTGGAGCTCTGAATCAGCATGCCTGACTTTAAACACAAACAGCTACGCTGCAGCTTGCTGCATACTATGACATTTACTCACATTATTATCACCAGCCAGAGAGGGTCACAGGAGGGAGAAACTGCTCTTTCTTTTGACTGCGGGGAGGGGGGCACGGTGCCCTCTGAGGCAGACTTTGCCTCTGTAATGGATGCCAGCTGACCAGGGCTGCTCAGTGATATTCTCCAGTTGCAGAGCACCTACAGCTTTGATTTTTGTGCATGTAGGTTCGGTGTGTTGAGGTCTGTGATCCTGGAGTTGACTGAAGTAAACTGATGTTCGGAAGTGAGCCTCTGCAAAGCAGCTTCACTTCCTCTCTCTCTCTCATCAATTTTTACAAGTCTCCATTCCATCTTCAGGGGTGTTTTAAATATGTTTTTAATGTATTTTCCTTCTACAGACTGCAATTAATTGAATGCTTCAGGAAAAGTGATTTGTTTCATAAAGTGACTGAGATGTCTTGAAATTTCAGAGTTTTGCTATGAGTAGAGACAGTTGGCAACATCTGCTGGTGCAGTGCTTGCACCGTGTTGTTGCCTCAATAAGCCCCGCAGACCACCTTGTCCAGGGAGCATCAAGCTTTGCTCTGAATGCAAGTGCTCAGGGTTACAACTTACCAAGATTTTTCTCTCAGTCTGTCCTACTCACACATATAAGCACATTCATTATGCGTATCAGCAGAGCTGGGATTTGGAGAGCCGGGGACAGTGAGACTGAGGAGTTAAATCCTAAGGGGGATTGCAGGGCCTCAGCTGGAGAATCTCCACAAGCTTGGAGCAATCAAATGCAGCTGAGGCCAATTTAAAACAAAACAACAACAACAACAAAATATGCCTGTTCTCATGGCAAGGGGAAACAGGGATTTGCAGAGCTGTTCTCAGAACAATAGGTCTGATGGTATAAAAGGCATGCTCAGACATTACCCCCTTCTAAGCACCTTAAGGTATGTGGTGAGAAGGATGTGTGCAAGTATGTGTGAGTGAAAGCTGGGTGTTTGTTTGAATAAGAAACCCAGAAGTAAACATGTAACATCAGAGGAGTTTTTCGTTGTTTAATCAGAGTGCTGTATGATATTTCTTACAGTGGTTATTTTCTGGCCCTGCCATAAGACCTGAAGGGTGGGGGAAAAAGAACATCTGTCCTTTTTCTTTCCAAATATGTAGTTGCTGTGACTAGTGAAAACCCTCTTAATTTATATTAGATTTATTCAGGATGTTGATTTTTTTTTATTTTAATTTGCTAATTAAATTTCCTGAAAAATTTTGCGAGTTACTCAAAACTGCATTTAGTAGCTTTCTTATGAAGAGTTACTGTATTTAAGATTTGAACTTTGATAGGTTGAAATCAGTTATGTAAATCAATGGAGATGCATTTTTTCTTCTGTTATTTACCAAAACTAGTGTATTGATAACAATATTTATGGCTCAGTGCCTTTTAATCGTCAGTACTAATTTAAAGTTTGTGTTTCTGCTTGCACTAGTGTCAGTAGACTGATCTGTTAGATTTATGTCAAGTGCTTAGAAAATCTTAACACTAAATTTTAACTGGTCCTTTCAGCAATTTGAAAAAAAAGTGTCAACCATTTTTTTTTATTGTCGGGGAGGGATTTGGGTTTTTTACATTTGCTTCCAGGTAGGATAAGTCTCAAGTGATTATATTAGCACTTGGATCACACATCTTACACTATCTTAAAATGCCCTGCATATATCTGGCATCATTGCAGAAGAGAATTCAATTTCAATATTGTGGTAGTTGTACTCAACAGAAATCTACATTTCTGATAAAATTACAGTTTATGTTATATATATATGTGTATATATATATATATGTTTGGGTTTTTATTATTATTATAGTTTTTATTTATTTTTGTTTTTTTTAGGGAAACCTCATCCTATATTCATTCAAAGCTTTTGGAAGCTTTGTTTTTCCTTAGAAGGTGTCCTAGATTTTATTCTTTAATGTTGTTTCTGATTTATTGAATGTCCGTGTTTCCCTGGATAGTACCATCTTTTGAGTTATACATCATCAGAGTGACTCATTCTGATGATGTATTGCATTAATACATCATCAAAGCGCCTTGCTCTGCTGTTGCACTAATGATATGTTAGTATAATACATCATCAGAGTGAACTGCACTGATGATGTATTACTTAGATGGTGATGGCATTCTGTGAAGAAAAGGTTGAGGAGCAGGTTCAATACAGTCACAGGAGAAAAATTAGTCAATACAGAATATAACTGTTTCCCTGGTAGTGATGCTGATGCTAAATTAGCACCATAGCCCCTGATCTGTACCCTTGCAGAAACACTGAGACATGCATTATCCCCGAAAGAGGAATGAATTCAGAATACTCGGTTAAAGGGTTTTACAGAAGACAGGAGAGATGTTACTATACATATCACTGGAAAGCTAAAGGTTATACATATAGCTATAATTACTGGCTACTGAGAGATCAAATGAATCAAACAAGGGCCAAAATAGGACCAAAGTCTACATATGTTCAAAAACTAACTCTCTGTTGGAAAACGTGACACATGGGAAGACAGAGATATAAGGGCAATAAATATGCTGCCTGAATTAAAATAGCTGCCATTTAGAAATCTTTATCAGGAATTTTAAAATATTCTGAGACATCTAGTAAGACTATGCCATAGTATTTTTTTAAACTTTTAATTATGTACTTGTTTTAGTCATGCCATGTCAGAATAACAGACAGAACATATCATTGCCTCAGTGCTGTGTACTCCCTCATCAGTTCCATATGTGCTCAGTAATAGACAAAATTTCCAAGTTACGTGTACACAGCTGGTATACATAGGAATTAAAAGGTGTTAAAACTTTTGGTCTTCCAGTTGTGTAAAATTGCCTTTGTCAGAGACTAGAAGGAGAAAATTGTGAATGTGTATGTATGGCTGGAAATCCTCCTGCAAAGTCAGACTGTATTATGCCAGTATTTTTCTAAAAGTGACATTTTATATAAATTGTGCTTATTTTTTTAACATGTAAAATATATATATTATTTTTTTTAATACAAAATATTCTTTCGCGTAATGAGGAATAATGAGTTATTTGCTTTCTCACCACTGAGATTGTTCAGATTCAGAAAGCATCCTTTGCAGGAGGGTCTGCACAGCGTGGTGCTGCTCTCCTTGCCCCAGAACTGTACTTTGGATGGACTGGCAACTTGTTCAGCTTCCAGGTGAGGTCACTTTCAGCTCTGAAACTGTGGGATAAGTTTTCCTTGTAATCATGGATTCTCCTCTATCATCATACAGGTGGTTCCCACATTTGCCATTGCCCTCGTAGTCCCCTCCTTGAATTTGGACCAAAACAAAATAAAGCGGCTAGCAGTGCTTTTGTCTGCTTAGGCAGGTTTGAAAGGCAGTAACACAGTGAGGGTGGAGAAGCACAATGCCGTTGAGGTGCACAGCAGCGTGTGGCCATGCCTCCTGACAGCGTTCCCTGAAAGGGAATGCTCTTGCACTCAGCAATCTCCTTACAAAATTATTTGAGGATTCCTATTCTTGGCTAGTTCACATTGGGTAATACAAGCTTCCAAACCAGCCCTTCTTTCTTCCATTTCTCTCGTGATCATCTGTCTTCTACAACTTGAAGAAAGGAAAAACGAGAGTGGCTTAAGATATTCTTTTGTTGTGTCTCTGTCTTTTTTCCTTTTATTCTCCCCCTCCTTCTATCTCATTTGTTTCCCACTTCTGCTCCAGCTCTTTCTTTGTATAGGTGATTGCTTTAAACTTGAATTATGTGGTCAAGATACACTCTAGATATGAGTTAGCTTTTAAAACAAACCATATTGTACCAGTTCTTAAAAAGCCACAACACTTTGTGGCAATATTCCCAAGATATTCATGAATGCAGCAAGTCATTGTTTCTCATTATTTTCAAATATTGCTAGACTCTGCTCTCAGGGACTGAAATCACTGTTTCAAGCTTTTATTTGGAAATGAATGCTTCAGAGCTATTCAGTATTTCTATCACTACTGCAGGTATTTTCTGAACAGGTCTCTGTTTTGATCCTTTACAGTCTCTTCATAAAAACAGAACAATATTTTTTTTTTTTTAAATCAGAAAGTTAATGAACTTATTTTGTGTCCACAGATTTCTCATGTTACTGTTAGACAAAATAAATGTGATGGTATTCTATGCAGTAGAAACAACTGAAGTATTTTAAAAATTATGTTTTCAGTCATATGTTCAGCATTCAAATTTAGTATCTGATTTGTCATATTCCATTTGTGGAGTTGCACTGCAGTCAGATGATATTGCAAACACTGAAGCTCACTTAGGAGAACTGCAAATGCCATGGAAAGTAACGAGGCTCCCACTCAATATGTATAAAATTATGAACCTGTTTCCTGAACCTGTTTGCTTGACTTCTGCATCTTCATTAGTGGTAATGACTTTTAATAATATAATAACTAGAACATACCCTTTGCATACCCTTTCGATCTGGACATACTGAGCCTTTTTTTTTTTTTAATGTAGCTCATACATATGTGTTTTGTATCATCCTAGACAATCTGCCATAACACAGGACAAAACAAGATGTTCTAATTTTTTATAAATAAAGCTTGCTTTCTTTAAGATAGAAACTGCCAATTGCAGAAATACACACGTTGTTCATAATTTATAAGCAATAAACACTCCTTTTGGCAGGCTGCCATGCAGTTTCTTTTCTGCTCAGGGTCTAAACTGTGAATGAGAAATGATGTGAGAGTTACAAATTGTGTGGCTGAGGGACCTGGCAGGGTTTGAAGTGATATTGGTGCCAATCCAAATCCATGTTAGACTCCATTAGGATAGGCCAGTTCAAAGATGTAATACAACTTACTGGAAGTGACTATATCAATTAAATGTAAAGTGAAATATATGGTAGTATTATTGCCATGTGATAATGACAGAACATCATCTGAGGCTTTTTTCATTCCTGCCTTTAATATCACTGTGGAGATGCAGATAAGCAGTTATTTGTGCATCTGGATTTCAAAAAGTTCAAACATCAGTTAGCTTTCTAAGGGTGATGTTGAATAAAATGAACCTTTTGGGGACTAATGTGGGGAGTTTAGGCATCAGGCACACAATATCTGACAAACTGTTGGACACTCATTGCTTTGAACCTGCAACTGCCCCTTCTGAAACAATTTGCTGTCCTTCTCTGGTCTCCTCTGTCCCAGCTTGCTCATGGCTGTGGCTTGGGATCTCCTCTGGTGTTGTTTCCTTCCTCTCCTGCTTGACCTGCCAGCACAAAGGTGGTGCCCTGTATGAAATATGTACCCTCATCTGCCTTATGCCCGTGAATGTCATGCTCAGGCTTTTCATGTGAGTTGTGGGCTGGTTTTCTTGTGCCAGGAATCTCAATACTTATTTCTTCCCACTCCTTGGGAGGTGGGGAGGTGCTCACCATTCAGGCTTTTCTATTTGGCTTTACCCATCCAGAAAGTGGTCAGATGGGGGGGTGTGGGGGAGGAAACAGCCTTCTTTTAAAAATGTTTATATTTCTGTCAAGCATGTCACACTGCTCTTACACAGCTTCTGGCATCTGAATACTTACTAGGCTGCACAGTGAGAGGTCTCCTATGACAAGAACCAATGCTCTCATTTTTTTCTGAAATGATTGGGTTCAAGTAGGCTCTAGCATTTTTTTGCCCACTCTGAGATTTTTCCTCGGTGTGTTTCCTATACCCTATCACTACACTATGGTAGTATATTAGCTTGACCTGGTTTTCTGACACTGCACAAAACATGGTTGTCTCCTGAAAGAGAGTATATACACTTTACTGAAGTTGATATATTTAGTGGATTCTTTTTAAGTGTTGACTTTAAGTGAACTAAGAATCTGAACATTATATTCATTTGCAGTTTACCATCTCAGTACATCTTTCAGATGCAGCGGCTGCTGCTCTCCCACTTCTGTAACCTAATCTTCTATTCCTGTATAATTTATATACTGGAACTGTAATTCTCCATTGATTCAAAATCAAAAAACCCATTGATTTTTGTCATTCTACTGTTTCAGAAATGGTTTGTTACATTGACTAAAGGCCTAAGCTGAAGCTCACTGATATCAATGAAAGTATTTCAGCTGAGTTTTAACAAGCGCTGGATCAAATTCTAAAATGCAACTGTTTCTAGTAAAAAAACCCAGCAAAACCTTTTCAGATGATCAGTGAAGGAGTGCTGTAGGAAGAATACCAGATTCATATGTACACACGCATTTTCCCTCAGGAATGTTCCCCTAGAATTGTGGACAGCAGTATAATAAATCAATTATCTGATTAAAACAAGACTAATTAATATGCAATTATGACAGATGTCAGGCCCATTAATATGTAAATATTCATAAACTACCTGACAAGTTGCACATATGCAAGAAGAAATATTTAAATATGAACATCCCACTGCATTTGCTGAACATAAGGGCAGGAAGTTTCTAATTTGGTTGGGGAAAATAGCAACATGTATTTCAAAATAATTCTGTTTTCTTTCATCAAATACACATTCCCAAGAGTGAACAATGAGCTGTGATGTGCATAAGTAAATAAAGTCTTTATGTGTCTCTGCACTCCAAAACTTAAAATGTTTACTTAAAATTAGCAGAACTAATATAAATCCAAGAGTCATTTGTGATATGATAACATTAAAAAAAATCATATACTTGTTAAGAAGCTGCAGTTCTTCACCAAGCTAACTAGTTTCACTACTTAATGGCTCATTATCAACCTGGCTGAATTGATATTCCCCTATCATTAATTTTTTCATTCATTGATCACTTTGCTTACATTTCATATTAACCACCCATAACCAGACTTACACATCAACCTCTTTCCAGGTAACCTACAGAAATTACTTTCTTTTCTGAATAAATGATTATTTCATTCACTTGATTATTATTCACTAGCTTATCTAGTGTTCAGTTAATAATTGTATGAACTCTTTTCTCAGTTAATTTTTAACCAGACATCCCTTATTAACCCTTAAATAAACCCATCACTAGCATATATTTTCCAAGCCTCAGTTTACCTATGTCTTGTCTGGTCTCATTGCCATGTAACAGTAAATTCACATTGTATTTGAAAACTGTATTAAATGTAATGAGGCAGTGTCTGAGCTGGACCAATTTATGTTTTCTTTCCTAATGACTACCCCACTATCAGAATGAAAGTGCCACTCAGGAGTGATGTTGTTTTCAGACAAAGCATGAACATAGGGATTTCTATGACACTTCTTGTCTCCTTTTTCCAAGATGTCCAAGACTGAAGTTTTCTCCAGCTTTGCCAAAGTTGCAAAGATGACTTCAGACCTCTGACTTTTAAATCCAAGAGGAGGAATTTTTGTCAGTCAGAGAAAACTTGCTTAAGAAAGTGTGGCAAGACAAATGAATAGGAGGAGCATTGTGAAATCTCCAACATAGCAGAGAAAGGGTAACTATCACAAATAATTAAATCCCTTTTTCTTCTAATCTGACAATTTTCATGATTATATGGCTGGAGATCCAATCTTACTTTGAGACACAGTGGTGATGATTTCTACAGCTGCACACCATGGATCTCACATAAACAGATACAACTAGAACTGTTTAGAGTTTCTCTATTAAAATATTTCTCTAAGAATAGAGAATCCTCTTGAAGCATGTAACTATGAAAATATGTCTTACATTGTCGAAGATACAGGTCATAGTAAAAAGTAGTACAAGTGACCATAGAGAGAAGATAAATGCTAGGTACCTGTGAGGTACCTAATCTTGTAAAGTGATCAGTTGGATTGGTGCAATCAAAAATGCTTTGCTATTTTTAAATGGCTGTATTTTTCTTTAAGAATTTTCTGCTTCATAAACACTTTTTCCATGTTTTCTTCTAATTTCTTGTGGAAAAAAATGTTTCAATTAGGTTTTCTTTAAAGGGATAGGTGTTTAGAAGGTTTGAATGTTTTTCATCTAACTCCACACACAGATTCAGACTGTTGCTGGGAATATAACTTAAATATTTTCAGATATTAATAAGATATTTTTGAAATACATTGTTTAACATTTTATATGAGGCCTTTTAATCAAGCTTTTGAAAACTCGAAGTTACTCCATGGAGTGTAAGTAGAGGTTTAGCTGAGAAGAAGGTAAGAACACAAGTCTGAGGTTTTCCAGTACCATATTTTGATTTCATAATCTGTCTACCTAACAAAATAGATGTATTTTGAATTGTATTTTGGAGAGGTGGCCATTTGAAAATAAAACTTAAGAAGCTGGCTTCTTAACAGTAATATAGTGGAGCCATTGAGGTTTCAAAACACTGGCATTTATAGTAAGTTGGTGTTGTTGGGTTTGGTTTGTTTTGTTGTTTTTTTTTTTTTTTTTTCCTAACCAAAAGAATAGTGGGGTAGACATGATTTCCTAAAATAAGAAGGGAATGGCTAAGATACTTGCTTTCAGAACTAGTAACTGATACGAGAAGACAGAATGCAGCAGAGAATTAATTGAAGCATGTTGTATGTTAAACACAATTGCCTAAGAATATATTATTTTATTTTTTTATCAATATTTTCATATTCAGTCTGCCGAATTTTTGTAGAAAACAATAATAATTTCTATTGGTTGCTAGCAATTTTGTCTATTTATACAAATACCTATATGTATATGATTTTTTTAAGTGCATATAGATACATTAGGGATGGAGATGCACTTTCTTTTTCACCACAAAACTGAAAGCATGAATGTCTCCATATTATTTATAGCCATTTCGATACCAAAAGCAGCTATTGTAAAATTTAGAAAAAAATCTGATTTTGACCACAACTTTCTTGATTATTTGGGGAATTAGAGTAGCAGCATTATGTGTGTGTCCTGGTGGATGTTCAGAGCAGAATATGTTCTCAAAGCTTCACCCTTTGAATTAATTTAAGTACAATAAGCTTTTAGCCTTCTCAGTGTTTGGCTTTGCAAAGCACTGATTTCATTCCTTAGTTCAGGTTTACATTAGTATCCAAATCATGATGTGGACCTGATTTTGTCCTCTTTCGTAGTACTCAGTGTAATAAAGAACACCTTGTTTCAATCAGTAGTATTAGAGCAGGAAAACAAGAAATTAAAAGGTATAATAATATATCTCAGTTGACAAGAAAAGGAAACACCAGGTATATAAAATGATTTCCTAGAGGAGCCAACTAATTTGTTGAAAAGAAAGTGCACTCCAAGCTAGAGGTGTTGTTTTATTAGTATCAATTTACTGAGCTCTTATACATAGAGACCAAAACTCTTTTCTCAGTATTCAAGACTGAATCTCTGGCCTTTGAGAATGAGTGTGTGGCAATAATTTGTATAGAAAAGAGGTGACAATAGATAGCAATTTCCTTGCCCTTTATATTTTCTGTATGAGAGTGCAGAATGGGTGTCTGGGTAAATGCGAAAGGGAATAGCTGGCAGTTCCCAACACAGAAACAAATTAAAACCCTTTATGTAAAGAGTTGGGGCAATGGTGTCTGTTTGCTTCAGTTTAGTTAAACAAATAAGAGTATTATATTGTACTTTATTTAGTTTTGATTATTAAAGCCTTTTCCTAAATTATCTAGGGAAAGTTTTTCAAAAAGGCCTAAATAACTGAGCATAAAGTACTCCTGGATAACCTACATACTTCAAAAAACCGTGTGTGACTTTTATTAGTAATAAAGCACCATTTTGTAGTGTATTAAAGTTCTAAATGTTGTTATATATAGTCATTTGATAGTCTTATGTGGTGCTGGCCTTTCATTCCTTAACAGCTGCCTGATCTAAATGTGAATCATGGCATATGCAGCAGCCATCCAGCAGAAGTCTCATACATACCATTTTGGTGTTTGTTACATAGATCTTTTAAATGTTCAGGAGAGAAATCCCCAAATGCCTACACGTTAACGGTGACTTCACCTTGGCATCACAGGTATCTCTCAGCAGAGAAGAAAAACTGTTACAGAAGCTTTAAAACCATTCATGTGATTAAGAAAAGGTCTAGTAACTATGCAAGAAATAACTTTCATTAGCTTAAAGACACTTCTTGTTGAAGGTAAAACAAACCATTAAATCAGATGATAACAAGGTTAAGATTTATACATTTATACATTTAATCCCTTCATAAACAGCCCTATGGGCAAAAAGGCATGTCTTAAAGATTTTTGTAAGGGGAAATAACAACATGAAAAGTGAATAAACAGTAGAAAATCTAAAGAGGGAAGTAAATTTGATCTGTGGCCAAATGCATCAAGGGGCAAACTAAAACCAAGTTGTTAAAATTAAAACTAGTTTGGTAGGTACAAAGCCTTCATTGCATTCATTCTTTTGTTATTTGCAAGTTGTCTGCAAGCAGCTCCTTCAATCTTTTACGACACAATTGTTTTAAAGCAGTGTTTTATTTTTTTAGTGAAGCCAGGTTTTCTTAAATCTTATTTCAAATTTTCATGAGAGATTTTTCATATTGTTGTTGTCTGACTCCATGGAGAAAGCTTAGCACTTGGACACAGACTGTGCTGGATCTGCACATCATGAAAGAAAATGCTTTGTTCAAGTGGAGTAGGAGCTATTAATTGTTGAGATAAGCATTTCTTGTTACTAGCATAGCTTAACTGATCATTTCAGGACCAATTTGCTGTACCTATTTCTTCTTTACAACTCAAACTTATCTGCCACTACTTCAGTGTCATTCCTCTCATAATGAATCTCCACACACGATCATAACATGTCATGCTTTAAACTAAGGTATGGCATTGCCAAGCAAATGAGTCTCATCACAGCTTTGATACCATAGACTGTGTGCTCATTTTTTACAGATTCTTTTCCCTTACATGATGTAAGGCATAAAACAGTTTCCCCAATATATATTGGAATAGCCTTAGTGTATTGGTCTTGCTCTCTACGTTTAAAGAGATGGATAAAATGGCATTTCAGTATTGTCTCATGCAAGGATTATAGCTAAAATGATGAATTAGGCTTATCTAAGTTTGTGTTATTCATACCTTTCTAAGTGATGTTTGTTTCTGCCAACAGGTTTCTCTAGGATGCTACTGCACTAGATTATTGAATGTATATAACCATCAGCAGTTAAAATATCTAGTAATATTTTCAGCTCTTCATTTTAGTGTTATCTGTTTGGCTTTATAGATTGCTTAGGAACCAATATTTGTTTATCTCACTATTCATTGCTTCATTTAATAGTTGACAGAAGAAATATCTCAACCAAATCAAACTCAATTAATTCTATGGCTACAATATCATGAGGGTTTAGTACTGAACATTGTTCTTACTGGTAATACAGAAGGACCATTATTGAAAACATTACTGACTGCAGAATGCTCTTCAAGAAAATTAAGATATTCACATTATGACTTTTGAGTTCTTGATTTCACATCTGATATAGCTGAAAAGTGTGACTTACATGATACATGGCTGTAAAAATAATAAAGATGATAAAAATAATTAAGGATTATAATGTTTCTCATATTTCTTTAATTTCAAAGAAAAATAAGAGAAATATTGATTATTTTGTTACAAAGGAAGTTTATAGGAATCATAACACCATAAGAAATGATTATTTATATAGTGTATTACAGGTAGATTGTTGGCTATATATTGCGGCAGGCTCAGAAGTAAACTTTTCATATGTAGTTTGTCTAAACTGTTATAAGTACAATGAAATACAGAGCACTAAACTTTGGTGTAACCGATGACATGGTTCCTTGTTAATTAACTGCATCTGGAAGAGAGAAGTTTTATGCAACTGAGTACAAGCAGCTGTTGTTACCAACTCTGAAAGTATCACTTCATTAAGAGAGACAGGGGTCAATTAAGCTAAAAAGCTTTTGTGTATCAACTCATGGGCACATAGGTAAAACAAGATGCCTGGTACCAGTGACTAAACATGAAACTCCAAAAGAAAAGCCATCGTATATTATTTTTCTATGCAAAGGTTTTTGCAAACCAAAGTGTAGAAAAATGTATTTTTTGTAATAAATGGGATTATTTTGATAATTAGGCCAGTTTTTACTTTTCTTTTTGGACATGTATGAGAAAACTGATTAGTCAAATTCTCTTGATGATTGTTTAAAGATTTTTAAAAGTTCAAGTCAAGGCTAGACATATATTGGTCTACAATATATGGTCTGTAAGCTGCATTTATTAAAGCTTGCTAACACTATTTTTTTTTAGTATGAGATATGGAAGTAGAAGAGATGATATGTTCTGCTTTGGATTGCATGTTTGAGAGCCAGACTTCAGTAAAAGGTGCTGTTAGCTAATCAAATTCTAAATGGGTATCTGATCTTATGGGCTTAGGAGTTCAAGGCAGACAGATATTATGCACTCTTGCTATACCATTCCTTCATGTACCTTTGAGTTCAGTGACTAATACATTTTAATAAGATCAAAGAAATACTGAAATGGCTGAGTAGCATGAAATTATATAAATTTCCAAAATATTTCCCAAAAATATTTTCTTAAGAGGAAAAAGCCATGTTCATTAAAATTAAAATATGTTTTCAGTTTATACTTTGTAAGGTAGAACTCTGACAAGAAGTGGCAATTTCCTAGATGCAACTCTTAAAAAACAAAACAAAACAAAAACAAAACTAAAATTGTCCTTGATTTTTTTTTCCTTGTAAGATAGAAAATGGAATAATTTTATTAAAATTTAAGTAATAAATTGAAGTATAAACTGGAGTAATATTTTTTAAACATTCTTCTCACATACTTTAACTTCTTTTTTTCCTTTTTTTTTTTTTTGGGGGGGTGGGGGGAAATCTGTCTAACCTGGGATCTTGTGTAGATTTGATTAACACTGCACTGTCAGGTCTTTAGGGTCAGGGCAAATTGTATTAGAAGCATGACAAGTAGTTAATGAATTTGCATTGACTAATCCATAGAAAGCTAAAGATTTTTCTGTCAGGATTAATGTCCAAAAAGAGCAGGACACACTATTTGATATATTATCTTACACTGAATCATACTGTTATTGGACATAAGATTAAGATTATTTTGTCTCCTTCCGTAGATATACAACTGGTTTTTGCTATGACACTGATGTATAGTCATTGCATTAAGAATTCGTTTAATCATCAATGATGTCCTGTTGTAATTCCTCTGTATACGGTGTGTGTACTTGCAGTAACTCGATAAGTACTGAGTCTTGCAAACATTCACTCCATGCAGCATCGCGTCAGAGAAGCATGTTCTAAATTTTGATCTGTGCCTTCAGTTTGAACTGAACTGTCAGAATACCTGGTGATGAAACATGTTTCAGGCTTTCAGATGCTGTCTAGATATATTGTGATCCAAAGAGTTACTGTTTCTTAAAAATTTAGTGGCCTAAGTGAAATAAATACTCAGAGATCCTGTGATATTTCAGGAGGCAGAATTTGGTGAAAAGAATTGCCAGAATGTTTTTTACAGGGAAATTAGGCACACTAGTCTTGTCAAAATGGCAAGAAGAGATAGAGTAAGCCTGTGGTTCTGAAAAAGAGAAAGGGATTAAGAAAGGTGTCTTACCAAGCTTTAAATAAAATTCCAGAGACTACACAAAATAAGGAAGTGAGGAAGTGTAGCATCGTTTTCTTAAGGGGTGTCCATTGAAATGCCAATAAATAAATTGCTGTCCACAACAGCAAGAAATCCATGAAGGGAACACAAGAGGTTCTTTGAACAGTTTTTTCGTTATTTTTTAGGGGTGATTGTTCTGTTTAGGATTAAACCACATACTGAGACACCCATCAGATCTAATGGTGTACCTTTAAATAGTGCCATTTATACTGGTTATGTTTCTTACAGGACAATGAAAAAAATATGAATTTTCATTGAATAAGGTTATTTTAAAATAATGTCATACAAATTCTTAGCTGACATCTTCAGTAGATCCAGCTGTCTATGTTCAGGAATGTTTATTGGGAATGAAACAACTGTGTTCAAAATACATTCCAATTAAAGATAAATGCAAACTAAATTTCTTAGCAAGGAAACAGGTGATTTGATTGGAGGGTGTATTTTTTTTTCTTTTTGTTTAAATTTGGAAGGTAATAGCTTGACCATTTTTTAAGAATGTTTCCTAAGGAAAAACATGAATTATATAGATTACGAAATATCTTAATATGCATAATCAAGGCTTTAGGTTCATGATAGTTAAATGAAATAGGTAGTTCAGTTCTCAGTAAGGGTCAAAAAGAATAGAATATCAGGATTTGCTAGGGAAAGATTAGAAAGCAAACTTGGAAATAATAATACTGCTATACAAATCCAAAGTATAGCTGTATTTTAGCATTGTACACGTTACCGATTTTTACAATTCAAAAAAGATGTAGTAGAATTAGAGAACCTTCAGAAAAGAAACAGAGTCAAAACCATGACATAAGCGATGGAACAATTTCCTCGTGAGCTAAAAACGAAACTGAGTGGGAATTTTCAATCTGGAATGAGATAAATGAAGGGGTGTGCAGAGAGAATAATAAGAAAAAAGCTTGTCAAATTCTTGCAGACATAGGAAGATGAGTAATTATTCACTCTCCCTTCCGATATGAAACCAAAATTGCATCAAGAGAACGTAGTGCATACAAACAGGTTGACCATGAGTCAACAATGTGCCCTTGTGGCCAAAAAGGTCAACGGTATCCTCGGGTGCATTAAGAAAAGTGTGATCAGCAGGTCAAGGGAGGTTGTCCTCCCCCTCTGCTCTGCTGAGACCATATCTGGAGTACTGTGTCCAGTTCTGGGCTCCCCATTTTAAGATGGACAAGGAATCACTGGAGGGAGTCCAGTGCCAGGCTGCAAAGATGATTAGGTGCCTAGAGCGCCTTTCTTATGAGGAGTGACTGAGAAAGCTGGATCTGTTCAGCCCGGAGAAGAGAAGGCTGAGAGGGGATCTCATCAATGTTTATAAATATCTCAAGGATGGATGTCAAGAGGAGGGGATCAGACTCTTTTCAGTGGTACCCAGTGATAGGATGAGGGGCAACAGGCACAGGCTGAAGCATAGAAAGTTCCATCTGAATATGAGGAAAAACTTCTTTACTTTGAGGATGCCAGAGCACTGAACAGGCTGCCCAGACAGATTGTGGAGTCTCCTTCTCTGGAGACATTCAAGACCTGCCTGGACACATTCCTGTGTGATCTGCTCTGGTGAACCTGCTTTAGCCAGGTGGCTTGGACTCCAGAGGTCCCTTCCAACCCCAACCATTCTGTGATTCTGTGATAAACAAAAATTGTTCCTATTAACAAGGCAAACTCAAGCTGTGGAACTTCTTTGCCACAGGCCATTGTGAAAACTTAAACTACATGCGGCTTTTAGAAACTACCTGATAGCAAGAAAGAAAAGTTCTTCAAATGCTATGAAGTCCAAAGGTGACAACTCTAGCTCAGGGATTAGTTGGAGGTTGAATGTGGTGGAAACATGTTTATATGCTTTGCATTATTTTGTGAGAACTGGTAGTAGACGGGAGTTATTTGATTATGAGTCCAGTTCTCTCTCCCTCTGACATCTATAAGAGTAGGTTCAGATCCTACGAAAGGATATGTGTAATGAAGTCCTCTTATTTTGTCTTGTTTCCCCTTTTAGGAGATAGCTACGCCTTGTAGTTCAACTAGTTAAGTTGCTCTTCAGGAAGTGTCTTGTTGTCTGAGGACCGAATCTACTGCATATATGAAGTCGTTGCACAGGAAATGGCTGGCAACATCTAAAAAGCTTCAGTAGGCTCAGTGCTACTTAAAAGTATCCAGAAGAATAATATGATAATATAAAGGCTAAAAATTAGTTCATGAATATAGCCTATAAGAGCAATGGAAAGCTGTAAATTAATATTTAGGGCACATGCTTCAAAAGTGGAGAATACCAAATGTGATTTACCTTGCTAGTAAAACTGTTGGCTGTGTGGATTACATTCATCATTATTACTTATTATAGCCATCTAAAGATGAATGTCAAAGGCTGACACCAACTATTTGGTTCCTGAGGTGAATATGATCATATGCTTCTCGTAAATAGTACTCATTCATGTCTCCAGCCTTCTTATTTTTGATCAGCTTTCTGCTGTAAATACCAGTTTCCTACTTCTGTACCACGTGGTACATCACAGTGCATTTAAGTATCGTAATTGAGTGCTTTCACAGCCACTGCAGCTTTTTTATCTGTGTACAGATCTCTGTAACTTAGATAAATCAAATGGTAACTAACTCTTCAGAGAGAACGTCACCATTCCCATCACTCAAGAGTCTCCTTAGGCTCTATTATATCTGTGTGCTCCTCCTTTTCCCATTCAAGAGCATGCAATTAATACATGCCAAATCTTGTCTCTCTTTATATTATCTAAATGTTAGACAGTTGTGGGCTCTTTGGTTGGTTGGTTTTGGTTTTGTTTTGATTGCATTTATACTTTGTTAAATGGTTGTTTGCACACCTCCTTCTTCTTCTGTTTTGCCTTTGACTTTTTGAATTTGGTGGGTTTGATATTCAATTAATATTTTTTGCAAATCCGAAATTTCAGCTCTTACAGTGTACTGGTTTAAAACTTATTAAATATAATTTTAGAGGTTAATGTCTGAGGGAGTGCAAAGAGAATGAATTTCACCTATGAACTTTAGAAGAGCTGTCATTAGTTTCCTGGGTTATTCAGAAATCTTGAGTTCTTCCCCTGCCAGGATACCCTTTCTAAGATTCTGTATCTATTTCTTTGACAAGAATAGAAAAAAATTTTGTAAGAAGTGTCATGCTGCATCAGATAACTATGAATAACATTGCTATTTGCATTCTTTTGAGAGTTATATAAAATTGAGGCAAATGAGGTAATAATAATTGTGCCCCAATTAACTTCTGGAAGTTGTAAGGGGAAGGAACACTCAGAAGTGTAATGGTGGCAACAGTTGTAAATGCTTTATTAAGGAAGTGATGCAGTATTCAGCTTTGCCATCAGATTTAGAAAGATTTCTGTGTTTAACCCGTAAAATACTGTATTTTGATATAAATCTGTGTAGTAGCTAGCTATCTTTTGAACATGTTTGATTCCCAGCTATATAAGAGCTGTGGCTGGTGAGTAATCACTTAAGTAGGAGATCATATCCATACCTTAGTCTAGTGTGGTATGGCATTCTGCATGCTGAAACACAAGGAGAATGAGTTCAGGAGCATGTTACGATTGTGCCCTTCCATTTGCTATACAATGGTACTAGTGATGAAGGCTGTAGTTCCCATGGCCTCACCTATCGCCTCCATACCTGCCCTGTTAAATGCTTTATGTAGTTTAAAACAAGTTAACGGTGTGTCCGTCAGTGTCTATTATGTGGTGCAGACTGTTTGTAGTTTTGTATTCACAAGCATATGAAAAGACTTCTACTGCTTCCCCTTGGAAAAATGCTGTCCCTATGGAATGCCGTTATCTCATGCTTTAAAGGCAAATATGCAGTCATAATGCTTATACTGTTTGTTTTTTCCTCTAGCTAATCAAGCAGCAAGAAAACAGGAAAGTCTGGGCTAGATGTCCTGAAACTGAAAACATGCCACTGAAAATCTCCTTTGGCACATTATTTCACACCACCAGCTATGGTGCAGTGGAAGGAAAGAGTCCACCTTGCTTCATAGCTCTTGTCTGCAGCTGCCGCACTTCTCAAGGTAATCAATAGCTGTTTAGACCCACAGATCAATGGTTATAACAACAGAGTTGTAAATGTAGGGACAGATGACTGTGGACATTTTCAGTTCTTATTAGATCTAATTTAAATAGGACAAGGCAATGTAATTCTACTCAAAACTGCATTTGTTCTCTAGTTCAGTGGTTGCAATCACTTGTTAGCTGGCCCATCAGCATAAGCCACAGTAAAACAGTAGCAATACAGAATACAATCAGATGGAATTGAGTAACTAAAAAGCTCCTCATTATCACATCACTTTGTGAGTTGCTTCGTCATTAGGAAAAACATCTTTACTAGGAAGGTAGTGCAATGCTGGAAGAGATGACCAATACAACCTGGAGAATCTGCTTGAAGGCTTTTAGAAATTGCCTAAACAAAGCCACAGCTGACTTCATCTACTATTTGCAATAGTCTGCTTTGCAGCGTGGGCAGTTCTTATCATGGAAGCAGTGGGGTTCATCAACACAAAAATGTTAGAAACTTCCCTAAAATCTTTCATTGCTGTTCTGCCTTAGTAGTTGCACACTGTCGCAGATTGGCACTGTAGAGATTTAGGTCTGTTGTACAAGAGAGGAAACTACAAACTTGTCATAACATGTAATGATTGACAAAATGATTAATTACTGCAGAGTTACTCTGTGGTGCAGAGTTCTCATGATGTTGCAGAGTAACCCTCTGGGGGTTTTTCAGAAGCATGCATTTGGCAACTAGGATGACCTATGGAAAGAGGCATGCAGGAAAAAATTACAAGGTCCTTTAAAAGATGATGGACACTTTTTTGGTGTGTTTTCAAGCTTATACCAAATAAATATTCTTACCTCGTTAAAGAATAGCTGATACTGCCTTGGTTAGTACAACACTGATCTCTTAAAACTTTTGCATTATAAGTGTCTGTGCACTTGTGGAAGTACACCTGCACTACATGTGTTAAATGTACTGGAACATTTTCTGTCAAGATTCCTACCAAAAGAAAAGCATTAGAGCTGCCATTGCATGCGAAGCTGGTCTGGATAACCTCCAGAGATCTCTGCCAACCAACGTTTCTAAAATCAGTCTCTGGATCTCTCTTCAGGAAGATCTGAGTACTGTCAGACTAGAATTGATTTAAGACTGTCTTAAGGTCAGGGGCAGACAATTTTGTAGGCATTTTGAACGATTCTAGCACATTAACAAGCAGCAGTTTACACACTAAGAATTCTTGTCTTTCCTAGGGATTTATTTAGCTAATGAGTTTCCACACTTGCATCCAAGTCGCACTGGTGAATCAAGTATGTGGCTGTCCACATTTTTGAGACTTGCTTTAAAGTTATGTAAGGACTTTAGGGCAGGCACTGCTATTTATGTTTGCATGGTCCATGATTAATGTCTCCCAGCACTATTATTTTGCAAATGAAAGAATCCTGCATTACACATGTACAGAAGCTTTGCAAAGCAACCACTGTAATGCTGTCACTGATGATCCAGAAAAAAAAAAAAAAGAAAAAAAGAAAAAAGAGATATAATTATGTCTTCATGGCATGACAATAAAGTACTGAGGATCAAATTCAAGAAATTTGTTTGATGCAAATGTGAATAGTGAAGGAATAATTCATATATATAGATGTATGCATTTATTTATTTAATTATTTAAATTTTGGGTTTCCAGGTTGTTTTCATAGTTCAGTGAAGGTCTCATTTTGCAACTAAGTAGCATCATTGTCAGTACTAGTTCATTGATATCTTAATATAATCAAAGAGTGAGCTAATTTCTGTTGACTCAAACTCTTCTTAGAAGGATTAAAAAAAAAATAAAGTGTCTTGATTGTTTTGGATTTGACTTTGCTTCTAAGGAGTTTTATTTCTAGTATTTATATAATGACTTACTGAAGACCTTTGACTATACCATACATTCACTAGCTGTGATATACAGCGGCAGGAGAATGCACATAAACATATTTGTAGAATATAATTATGTGTATTTCACCACTTGACGTTAAACTGACATAAATCTAGGAAAATCTCCATTGTAGATCTCATTAGATTATAGATATGATTTATGTTCAAGAGAATAGAAGAGGATTTCGTAACAGTGCTGTAAGAGGAAGCTATGATGCTAGAAGCATGAGAAATTTTAACATGGCTGTTTATTTGTGTGGGCTTGCACCATTATTTTACTGTCTAAAACTAGGGTTTTTTTCAGAACTAACTGGTGGTGTGTGCTTATATTATATTTTAATTATGTGTCCTGTCCTTACCTTGCATATTGTGAAAATATAGTGTTGCTAATCTAGGCTGAGATTTTTCTGCTGCATGTAACTTGCCATACTTAACATGAATGAAACTATGCCAAAGAAAGTTGTTTTAATTGTGTGCTCATTTTCTGATGAGATTTCAGTTCAGGAACTGTATCAAATAACCTCAAATGCTAAAATTAACTACATCTCACTTTGTGTACTGTTCCATCATGTAACTATAAAAATAAGATTCAATTTTCTTTTGATTAGACCCAGGTTTTTAAACTCTAGTAGACTTTGGGTGAAGTTTGTAGGGATATGTGCAGAATTAGTGCAAACCAAGAAAAAAGTGAAAACATTTGTTTTCTAGTGGAAGCCTCTGTTACTGATCTGTATGTGAATTTATACTTTTACATATAAACATAGTGAATTTGTGGCTCAGATTGGTTGTTTGGTACTGTGTGAATAGTGATTCAGAAGGGAAATGAATCTCTCTTTATCCATCAAGGGAGCTGGATGCTGCTCTTCATCAGTTCACACAGCTGCCAAAGCCAAGGTCTACCTTGCCCTCCTTATGTCTAGTGCACTTTCTCTATAAACTCTGGGGATTACACCAAGATTTTATAACTGGCATCATGTCATAGCAAGGGAGGAAGGCAAGCGGAGAAAAAAAAGTATATTAAAGCATCTTACTAGGATACCAGGACCATTGCTCATCATCAGAGATGTCCTTGAGAAACAGTGATCCTTCTAGCAGCCCTTGGAAAGTCATACTTTGCCACTAAATGGAAAACAACAATTATGCTCTGATGGATGTTGAAGATTACAGTATTTCTTATTCTCAGTTTTTACAGCTTCAAATAAATGTCTCCCTTGTTTCCCTCTGTCTTACTGCTCCCAAAGAGTACATTCATATGAGTGAAGAAGTCCTTATGAATGCTCACAGGTTTGCTAGACTATCTGTTATGTCTTTATTCTGTCATAAGAAGTCAACGTTTCATTTGCATCTCTTTCCTCTGAAATCTTGATCTCCTTCATGCTCTCTGTCTTCTGAATTTTAGAATCAGAGTGGGTTTTTCCAGCTTGCTTATTCACTTGTGAACAAACTCTTTTTTCTTTTCTTGCTTGTTTTTTGCTTTTGAAGTTTCAGTCTGGCTTCTAACTCACAATTGATGCTTTTGCTCTTTTTCACAACTAAAACCTTCTTGGAAAATGTAACATATTTCTATGATATTTTCCTTATAGACAACAGTTGCTACAGTTCCTGCTATGCACCCACAATTTTCTGCTCTTTAGTCCATCCTATTTCTTTGACATTTCTCCACCTAGAATTTACTGACTTCTCAAGGAAAAAAAAAAGTTAAGATGTAGACGTTTGATATCTTACATTTCGTTTTCAAGTCCTGCATATATTTTTAAAGGACTAGACTAAAATCATAGATGGGTATAGGCTATGTGCTATAGTATTTTATTAATCTTTCGGTGCCTTCTTCCTAGACTGGTATTGAGACCTTTAAGTGCGATCTCCAAATTCTGTATTGAATGCATGGAAGATGTTAGGAATCTCATTGTGGCATCGACAGCAGATATGCTGCTGAGTATCTTGAACCATGAGAGTATAGGAAATTCAGAAGACAGGAGTGCCTGAGTTCCATGGAGATATGCATCTCCATAAGGAATATGCATATCTTCATAATGATACACATATCTCCATAAGGAATGTAGAGTCTTAAATCCTTTCTAGTTTGTAGAGGAAGAGCATGTCTTTGAAATTATATGCATCCCAAACGGGCAAGATACAGTTTCAAACCCACTCCTTCCATCTCCACAGAGCTTACTGCTTTCCTTACCAGAACCTCCCAGTCCTTAGTTCTGCATAGGATTTTCTAGCCTGTAGGTGCCCTCCTGACCTTAAGGATACACCACCCATTTTGCATAAAAGAATTGCAGATTCACTGGTGAGCTCAGTGAACATGATCTTTCAGCCCTGAGGCTTAATAGTCACAGGTGGCAGAAGGTGTAAAGTTTTGATTCCAGCCTCTTTGCAGGGACTATTCTGTACAGTGGGCAAGTGAAGAGGTTTTTCTTTGCTGATTGATATGGAAAGTATACAGTTTTGAAAAACTGAAACAAAAAAATGGATGGAAGCCTTAATGGTTCATTTCTAGTTTATTTTTTTTTTTAATTATCTAATTACACAAATCAAATAAATTGTGGTACAACCTATGACTGTTAAAATGCATTCTTTTCCCTTAAGGAGATCTCCTTTGAAGGTGTGATCTGCAGAGCAATCCAGCTATCAGATTTTATGTCTTAAATATTCCACGGGGTCAGATGAATTGGCTGTAGCTGAAGTGATGGTACTGTGCAATTACTCCCCGTGCATTTTTAAAATCATAGGATATTGAAAACAATATACTTACAGCATATTTGAAGTTTTGTCTGTTGGATTTAAAAAAAAAAAAAAAATTAATGGTTTCTCTTAACATCTCATGATAAACATTTAAACAAGTATCAAAAAATATGTAATGACATAGAATCACGGTTGCTGTGAGAGCGGGGCACGGTTTTAAAATGTCAGTGCTTGTTCAGAGTGAGTTTTGAGTGCCATGGAGAGCTCATTGTAGGACAGGAAATATTGGTGGGATTTGCACATCTGAAGTTTTACAGTAATGTGACAGGAAGTGAACACAAGTTAATATGAGCTCTGCTGATTCCAGCAAGCAGGTGGTGATTTTTCTCTTTTGGTATTATAGAAACCTTTTACAAGTCTGAATTTGATGGTGGAGTTTTCCTTTTCTTTTCACTAGTTTTGCACTAGTACTACCAGGTAGTTTTCAATTGAATATCTCCTGATTTACATTACTGAAAGACAGAAGACTAATTTCTTATGTAAAATAAATTTCACACAATATTTTTCATTTTCCTTTTATTAGTGTTTATTCCGAGTTGTGTGTTGTCTTTTTCAGTAATTTTAAAATTTATCTGTCTTTTATCCTTACACATGTTTTTATCAATAGATGACTCATTTGTTCAGAGACACTGAGAAAATAGAAGACTTCCATTCCTAGAAAACTCTTCAGTTTTCCTTTCCCACAAACAGTTAAAAACACAAGCAAAGAATAAATAGGTATAAAATCTTAAAAAAGATATAGAGATGGGTATCTATAATGGTATCTCAATATCTTCAAGATAATGGAGCTGTTAGATCCACATTGGATCATACTTCCTTATGAGTAGTCAGTACAGTCTGTCTGCTGCCATGAGGTCAGGTATTTGAGACTTCTTTTAATACAGATTTTTTTTCTTTTTTGAAAGTGTGTGTTGCTTCCCAGATTTCTATTTCTTCTTCCCTAGTAAGCAGCATCTATTTTCTCCTTGCATTGCAGATCCCTTTTGCTTACTTTATTGACTTCACGCTTTTATCAGAATCAGCACAGCTTTTAATGTAACTACTAAGCCTGTCATTAGGGACTTGATGGAAGCCTTCCTCAAATTGTAAATAAATTATACTTTATGTACTGCCATTATCATCTTTCTCTAGGGGTTTCAATGGCTCCAAGCTTTTGTGGTGTAGACCATATCCCTTTAGGCAAGATATCCCTTCAGGATATTTCCCTTCAGGCATGATATGCTGGTTGTATTCACTACAATATTACTTTGATTATTCTCTAAATTACCCCTCATTACTGTACATTTTCTTTGCTTTTCTCATTACAGATGTAAACAATGTGTGTCTGATGTTTTCAGTCATACTTCCATTGAGCTCTCTAACATACAACTTCTCTCAGTACTTTTTGATGGATTTATTTTAAAAAAAATGTTTCTAGCCATTTATTTTAAGTTTTAAAATAACAGGGAAATCAAAATATGGTTTGTTATTTGGTTTAGTGTGCTTAAGTAACTAATTAGCCACAATAGCTTATTAAAAGTCGTCTTTATGGGCCTGTTGGGAAGTATTATGAAAGAGGCCTTGCTCTACATCTTAATTGTCAACTGACCTGGGCTGTCAGAGATATAATAAGAGAAGTGAATTCCAGAGGTGAAGGGCTTGTGCTGAGAATTTCCTGTCAGCCTACCCTGACATTTATATTTAGGGACTCAAGTGTTACAGCTGACCTCGGCTGTTCTGATGGAACAGAAGGGCAGGAGCAGGTTACTTAATTACAGTCATTCAAAACCTTGCTGGTGCTTAACAAGTTCTCTGTTATGATTCCCACTGGGCTGCACAATTTCATGGACATCAATGCTGTTGTCCCTTATATCCTATGGGAGCACACAAGGATTTATTATGGAGAGTAAAATTTATACAAGAGCATCTTAAACTCACATATTCAGAAAGTTCTTATGACCTTAATGGCTTAATATCTAGTTATTTTTAATATGCCCGTAGTACACACATTTAATAGATACATTATATTTCTGTCAGTACCAGTCTGTAATTTCTCCACTGTTTTTAACAGAACTCTTGAAGATTCACAGAAATTTGAGTCTCCATTTTAAAAGCTCTTCTTTCTTCAATGACTGTAATGATTGAAAGACCATTTATGAGTGTCAAGTGTTCCTCTTGTCATCACCTTTCATAAGCTCATAGGTTAATCTTCATTTACAGCAATCTTTTCACTCAGTGTCTGCATATCATGTAACTTATATTCTGTTTCCATAGGAGACATTACCCTTGTATTTGAATTAATTAAACTAATCCATGAGATAGTACCACAGTTCTCCTTGAACCATTTCAGTAGCTGATGGAGTTCCTCCTCTAAGTAAAGATGGAAGCTGTGAAGGATGAAGATATACTCTGATTATCATCAGAGATTTCTATGTTATCCTTTTTTGTTGTTTGTTTGTTAGTTTATATAGCTACATCCAGGATGTTGACAGGGTAAATTATATCGTACTGAGAATGTCAGAATAGATCACGTATGGCTTTTCCATCCTCTTTCAGTGAAGCTACAAATCTTTGCTTTTGAACCTTAAGGTATATTCTGCCAGGATGAAGGAAATGTTTGCCTTAGTCCTTATGATTCTTAAAGATCAATTTTTGAGGTGTTTGAAGTGGCTACATGGACCAACTTATTACCTTTTATTAGCCACTGTGTAGTTAGTATGTTATTCAGGTTGAATATCAAGTTGAAGAGAGCCTTCAGTCTCTGTCTGCCTGGCACTGTCACTAGCATCTTGAAGAAATTTTGTGTGCCACATGGACACATAGTTGATAAGAAAATAAAGTCACCTCACCATAATTTCATTCTTTGAGATGTTGCAGTATGTATAGCTTTTCAGTTCTGCCTCCATTGTGAGTCTTTGAGGGCTGCAGTAACAAGGAGCTCCAAATTGAGACAGAACTGTGAAAAAGTAAAGAATAGTAAATTAAAGGATCTTGATGCCTTCCTGTGAAACTTAATAGGTTTAAGCAAATGTATAGTTCTGAAGAACATTAGTTTAAAAACAGCCCTTCTCCCAGTCAGGCCTTCTGTTCTCTTTGAGTCACAATTTTCATGGGATTTCCAAGAACATTTGTGAGACATGTCAAACTTAATTTATGGGGCCAAAACATTCAAATGTTACTCTTGCGTACAGGAGAAACCTGACCTGTGAGATGTGCTTGATGATTAAAACATCTCAAAGAGCCTGAAATGGCAATATAAGAGAAACAGGTGATTTTCTTTATCCTGTAGGAACCCTGTTAAGCTATGACCTTTCCTCCTAGTTTTTCTGACTATTCATCTCTCTATGTCTCAGTAGTCCTGAGCATGGTTTCATTTCAGTTCCTGAAGGCTTTTGAATCTGTAGCAGTGTGTCAGGATCAATGTGGCTTTGCTGCAAGTAGAAAATGCTTGGTTCTAGCTTTAGCTTGACATACATGGATTATTATGCTAATAATTTTAGGCTACTTCTCTGTCTTGTAAGTTTGCTCTTTTTTTTTTTTTTTTGCAAGCCTTGTAGAAGGGTATTCTACAATTTAAAAAATTGTAAGTTACTTTAAAAGAATATGCTAGTTGTTGCTAAAATCTATTTGCTTTCATTATAGAGGACCCTGCTAAAAGGATTATTAAATGTTTACACAGACATACACATTTATAAATGTGTATATAAAGAAATTAGTTGTTTAGAGAACTTGTTCTGTGACTTCAAAGTACAAACTGACATGTTTGAAATAGAGGTCTAGATTTGGGGTTTCTGAAGCAAAAATGTATGCAAAGTGATTTTTACTAAGAGTATGTACACCTCCAAAGTCTGTACAAGCTTTTCAAGAAAGCATATGCTAATAACCTCAAATGGTACCTTCAAAATTAAGCACTTATGTCTTATACTGAAAAGCTAATTCTAGATTTAGGCAATGGAGGTCCGACATTTTAGTCTTCACGACCTTTGTTTTTTATAAGATAGGATGTCATCCTTAAAGGATTGATTGTGGTTTTGGAGGAATTATGTACTATAGATTTTTAAAAATTCTTTTTATTTTTTGAATAGCAGCACTGCTTGAATAAGAACTTTAAATAGGTGTATGTAAAGCATCATTCCAAGAGACACATTATTCACAAGATTCTTCTCCAGTAGACATTCATCAAAGCTTCCTTTGTTTTTCAGTTTCTGTTTGATCTACAATGGGATAGTTCAGTAATAATTGCAACCTTCATTTATACACAAATGCCAGAATAAGTGTATTTTTTATTAGTTCTTCTACTTGGCGAGGGACCATTTGAGTTAAAATTAAAATATTATCTCCTGATAGAGACAGTAGTTGTCATCACTGATGATTACGAACTACCCAAAAGAGTTCCTGCCTAACAATCAGGAAATGACTCAATTTTAATGTTATCTATGCTTGTTAGAAACCTGAAAGAAATTCCTCTTCCTTATTGTCTTTTGAGATCTGTGAGGTATCACAAATAAAAGTTTCTGTCTTCTAGGAGTTAATGGTTAATAGGAAAATATCACTTAATTTTAAGAAAATCAGCTTAGTTTTTTGGTTGTTGGAATTTTCGTTTGTTTTCCCCTCCCCCCCTTTTTTTATCCTTTTAGAATTGTCTGCCATCATGTCAGCTTTAATTTGCATGTAGAAAAACATCTTTTTACCTCATTATTTTTTGGTTCACTTGGAAGTGGAGTTTCAATCATCGTACAAAATGGGAGAGCTCTTAGTCATGTTTCAGAATTAATATATAAAATCCTGTCTTTCCCCAGTGTTCTTTCTCATGAGTGCATGTACTGTCAGATTAGAAAGTAATTCAAGATTAGTGAAACATGGTCAGGTTGATTAACAACCAACAATTAAATCATTCCCCAGTGAAAGACCTTAATACTTTTTAATTCTTGCTGTTGGGTTGTATGGATCCAGTAACTGTTACACGGGCTGCCACCAGGGACATGGGAAGTATTAATAGTGTTAGTTGTACTTTGTCAAACTCCAACGCAGCATGCTGGAACACCATGGGCAGTATATCTGTAAATGTCTATGATTCTGTCCAGCGAATCTTTTATGCAAAGTATTTATGTAAAATACATAAAAATAATAATATATGTTTATCTATATCAATGGAAATTTCATGCTACAGTGGTAAATTTATACTCAAATAACAAATTTTACTTTGCCTGAAAGCAAACTGCATAGGCTTACTGATGTGCATATGCTTTACTCAATTACATAAAATAATGAGCACTGATGTGAACCTTTTGTGCAACATAAACTAATCAAGGTAAGAGTGCAGTTGTCAACTGGTATAAAGGAACACGCATCATAAAACCTAGTGTTGAAAGAATTAAAGTAAGCACTGCACATATGACTACATATGATACACTACTAATAAATTGTTTAGAGCACAGAATGAGAACTTCAGGAGAAAGAGTAAGACTGTGTATTTCCTGTCTAAGGCTTGTTCTCACTGCAAATGTTACTGGGAACTCACTCTTAAAATGTTGTCTTTTCTTATTTGAGATTGTGTGAGTGAGAAACTGTTTAAAATTTTTACTCCTGTCCAATAAAACCAGAACCAAGCACTGCAATATTTAAATTATTTTATATTTTCTAACTTGTGCAGTTACAGTTCAAAGCCTGCTAGATTAGAAACACAGGAATAAAAGTCCTCTGTTACATACAGCACGGCCAGCATTGTGGCAGTGCTGCAAACTTTCCCTGTCTGATCTGTCAGCGTCTGGAGGGCATGATGCTCAGCAGCTGATAAACTGCTCTCTATGCTGAAACTAAAATTATGGGTTCTAATGAACCTCAGAAATGCTTCTGTCTTTGAAATGTGACTCCCTGTCCAGTGAGAAGTGGGCTGTTTTCACAATATTGAACAGCCACTGGATGATAATGACCTTCAATAGCTACAGCTTGGGGCTAGATTTGAGTTGATACTAAGAGGTGAAAAGCTTTCAAACTCAGTACCAGTCCCTTGAGCTATTTAGTCCTTCCAATGACTTATTTCTTGGTAAACATAAATCCCCTTCGTCCTCATCATGTTTGTTACTCTGCAGCAGGTTTTGTGCAGGCTTTGTATCATATCTTTGTGGTAGATTTGAACCCTATTCTATTCTCATTTACATCATCTGGGAAAAAAAAAATAAATAGTGCTCTTGGAATGAGGATTTGTTTCGAAGTCCACCAACATCAATTAACTCTGGCTTTGTTGGGTTTTGAGGCTGCAGTGAAAAGAATTTGGGCAGCTGTGTATTTCTTCATCCTTTTCTTCAGTGCAATCCACAGCTCAAGCTCAGTGGTGCCATGCATATTTTTCAGAAATTTAACCAGTTAAAGTCAATTCTACTCCGTGTACAATGTTGTGGGTAAAAATACACCTTTAAAGAAATATGTGCATGAGTAGAATAAAGACAATCTCTCAGTTTTACTAGCAGCTCAGATTTTGGCTTTAACATAGATAAAACATTATGCCCAGGATTCTTCTTTCCTCTTTGTAACTTCTGTCTTCCTCTTGATTGAGTAGGTCAGTAATGTAAACTGATAAATTGCTGGGAAACATGATGTGAACATGGAGACTTTCATCAAGCTGGTCAGTTTGGAATGGCCTTAGGTGAAAAGCATGTATACTTACATGCTTATGCATGTTTGTTTTGTATCAGTTATTTGTTAAACATTTTCATTATAGCTATAAAATAATAAGGTACATACTGTGCCTGTGTATTTTGGGGGACGTACTGTGACACTGTGTATTCACACTAAAAGCTACAGGCCTAAAGCATCTTTAAAGCAATGTTCCTATTGAGTATATCCTTTCCTTACCTGGAGCAGCACCCACACATGTAGGCTGACAAGTATAGGACAGTTTTTTTCATTTGAACAATTCCTTCACTTTTTTTTTTTTTTTCCCTAAATAGTGGATGATTATTACTGTATTTAGACCATACTTCATCTCTGCTCATTTACTCAAAACAGTGTCCTCTTACAGATAGATTAATTCAGAGCCATTCAAAAATAGCTTAGCTTAGAATACATATTTACAATATATTTGCTTGTAAAGGCTGTAGTAGATTGCAAGCATTATCAAACAAGAATATAAACTGTAAAACCTTGTGTCCCTTTGTTGTTGTACTTTAATTCTGTTAATCGCCCTAGGTAAAGATTAGCTGCTGTTGTCAATTTAATTCAGCTTCAAACAAAGCAACAAGGTCAATTTTTTTTCTTTCTTTTTTTTTTTTTTTTTTTTTAAGCAAACAGGATTGAGTTGTCATGTAGTTCTAATAGGCAGCACAGGGAATCATTAGTCCACCTCAGCTCCCTGACTGATGGGCATTTCACTTCAGTCATCTGACTGAGCACTAGTGGCCCAGTACTATTGACACCATGTCAGAGCTGAGAGAAGGTGCCTTAATCGGCTCAGACACTCTCTGCATTGATTTGACAAGATGCTGTAATGACCTTCTTGTTTTTCTGAAGGATTACTGTTTACCCAGGGAGGTGCTGCTGAGCGCATGTGCTGCATTGTCATGGAAACTATTATTGTTGTATCTTGATCCCATTAATGCTGTGGTGTGTGACACTAATATGAGACACTGAATATTTCAATGAAGTACCTTCCACTTCAATAATACTAATCGCTGACCATTCATTAGACTTAGAAAATTTGCAGCTAGTTCTGTAGCTTGGCCGGCAGGAATTAAAGGACCGTGTCTGCTTAGGGCACTTCCCTTGAGTATTTTATGAAGCCCAGGCAGCTTCTTTACTTTGAAGTAAGGAAGTGCCACTCTTTATTTTGTTTGTTTGTTTTCTTTTCAAAATTTTGCTCTTTGACCTGGGTAGCTTGCCAGTAGTTTTGGGTGCTTCTGGTTGAAGAAAGAAACAAGAAAATCAAGACAGGAATTAAAAAAAAAAAACCTCATATTTGAGGCATGTATATCCATCAAGAAAAACAGTATTTTGGGGAGGAGGGGGTTAGATGATTTATAGAACTTTTTCTGGATCATGTTGAAAGTGTGGCAGCCTATAACTAATCTTTTTTTCCCTGTTTCCTTGTAGCTTTAAGGTAATGGTGAGTGAAAGACATATCTGACTCCTTATGACTAAATTCTCACTTGTCCAGTGCAAGTATATTTTTTTCAGCCATTTCATTCTTGCATTTCGTATACAAGTGTGTGATCTTTACTATCTCTAGAAATACTTTCTTAGTACACCACATTTAGGAGCAGGCTGAAACAAGCATGGTTACCCCAGTGATTTAGGGGAAAAAAGAAAAAAAAAAAAAGGTGAAAAAGAGACACTTCTATGAAGCAAATAATTCTAACAGGTTAGTCGGTAAGACATGATAGCTGATTTCTTGGAAGAAGTATAGCAGGTTCTCTTGCAGGCTAGATCTAATGATTAAGCTGCAACAGAAGTGGTTGTTCTGACAAATTTGAGCAATTTCCTGTACATCGATTTTTGATGAGAAGAAAAGAAAAGCCACAAAGTTTTTTATGTGAAGAATCATCTTTCATACACGGCTTAGTAATTGGGAAATATTGTTTGAAAACATGTCAATAGAAGATGAGCTCTTAGCTAGTGGCCATGAGCAGTGAATGAAAGAATGATGCTACAGAAGTAGCACTTTAGGAAAAGGGGTTTTTATTTGAAAATTAAGACTTATTTCAGTTTCATTCTTCACTTTTCATCTTACACATTGCAAGGCTACCCAGACTTAGGACCCGTTATTTCTTAAGGTATCTGACTGAATGAGATGTTGATATCGGTGTCTAGCTGCAGTAATACCCACCATTTCTCTCCGTTCAATTCAATACACAATCATCCAGTCGTGAGCTAATGGTTTGGGTTATTGACAGATGTGTCTTATTGACTTCCTTGTTTAACCTAATGAATAATGTAATGCCTTTCACAATATTTGAAAAAGTACTGAGTAATATTTCCCGCACCATGCAATCAGTTTTCATCTGGGCACACAGTCATTAATAATATATTTCTGCTTTGCTTCTAAATTTTCTTGGCAAGATACCATCACAGTTTCTTAGCACTTCATTGCACAATACAGTGTACTGAAAGTTCTTTCTGGCATTCTCCTTTGAGAAAGATGTGCAAAAATCACAGTTTTTGAAATATTAATTTCTCAGAACACAAGTTAGGAAGGTTTTCCAGTAACATTATCTGGAACCAAAAATACAAACATCTAAAGTTTTTCCCATTGATTAACTATTTCAGATGTTGTGCTAAGGTCAAAGATGGTTATAATTACATTTACCTTTCTCTGGAAAGGAATAAATCCTTCAGAAGTATAGAATGCCTCAAAATCTTCTGAAAAGAGCTATTTTTGAGAGGCACAATGTGTTTCCTGTATTTGCATTTATAGTTATTTCTTGGTGGCCTCTGGGGTCATTCCTAACATGGGATATGTTCTCTTAGGAAAATTCTTTGGTTCAGGGTCTGCTCTTTACATGAACCAGACTAAGTTTATATAATGAGTTCTGGCTTAGAAAATATTTGTCAGATTTAGATTTTGAGCTTTTGTTTACTTGGAACATCCCAGTCCTCCATTGCAACAATGGAAATTCTGTATAGCAGTAGTTTAGCAAATCCATCTTGCAGTGAATAAGCTTTGGAACTAGTCAAGATCTGAGACTGTAAGGAATCACTGTCTTCATTATTTGACTTTCAAAGGTGCAGAAGTCTGCTACATTTCATTACACAGAAGAAATTATCTAATTGGGACCAAAAAAAAATTAGTTTCTTTATCTTCTTCATTCAGCCCAATATAAAGGCAGTTGTTTCCTACATAAAACAGAAAATAGAATCCAGGAATTCTTCCTTCCCTGATCCAAACAAATTCACCATTCTCTTACGCTACACTTGCTTGCTTACTTAGTAAAACTATAGCCTTCAGTTGTCAACATTAAAAAAACACTAATAAATAAATATATTAGTAGTATTTCATATTTTAAAATGCTTTGGGGTTTAAATAAATATAATTAGTAGTATTCAATATCTTAGAATTCTTCAGAGTTTAATCTTATGCATTTTAAAATGTATTTATGTGTGAGATATATACATATTTCATGTACTAAATAAAATATGTTCCTACATGTTGATGTCAGACAGGAAAATACAAGAATATGTACTGTGTTGAGGTAGATTATGTGGAGTTCAGTTAAATAAATACTAAAATTACAGACTCCAGAAAAGATTCACTGTAAAACTTCTAGTAGATATTATTTTGTCTGCTGTATCGACATTGCATTACCTGTAATTCAAATTAATGTGGGATTATTGTATCACTTTAAATTGAAACATATTTCAAAGTTATAGCTCATCATATTGAAGAACACCTATATGGCATCAGAATGTTGATTTAACCAAGAGGGATACTGCATGCAGCCTAAATAGCACTTAATGACATTGAAATTAGCAGTGTAATCAGCATTTTTTTTTTCCAATAAATACTCTTGAATGAGACCCTTTAGGCTAAAATAGAATATTCAGGTTTATGTTTTTTGGCTTGCTTATCTACTAAAATTTGCCTTGGAGTTGTTCAAGAGCTGAAGTGGATGTTTTACATTTGGAAAAAGATTCTCCTCAGTGCTAATTTTGTGAGATTTCAAAAGTAAAGGCATTTTTGAGGCCTTTTCTATCTGTCAAGGTAAAGCAACCTGCGCCTAACACTAACTTGCTGTTTAACCACTCAGTGTATTTGTGTTTCATTTCAATAAAAATGCAAGATCTAATGGACATTTTTCAATATTTTTGATGCAGTCCTTTCAAGTGCTAAACGTTCAATATAATTTTAAGAGAGTCCTCCCTAATCAAATCAAATTCTTAGGTTTTACATGCCAAAAGAGAAAACCTTTGTGAGGTAAGTTTGTTCCTAGAATGCTGGATTTTTGTCCTTTTAAGAAAAACTTGATCCTTTTCAATGATACCTCTTTATTCTGATTTGTTTGGTTTGTTTGTTTTTTTCTCTATGAACAATGTGCACAGCTTTTGATGACTTCTGCAAAATAATTGCATATAGAGATGGATTTTAAAATCCAGATCTGAAATTCAATAAAATTGCATTCTACATCTAGAAGGCCTCCCTGAACCTTTTCTTGGTAGGCTTAAATAGTGATCCTCATTAGAGTGTGATATTCAGAGGGGCAAGACAAGGGGGTAGCTTTCCCATTTAAACCACACAGTAGACTTGTAAAACAGGCTGGCCCTGGGGACTACTTTGAGGTGACATGGGTCTGCTCTAGTGTATTAAAGGATCTTGTCATAATCTAAACCTAGTTTAACCAACTAATTAATAAGTTCTCTTGCTTTACTCATTGAACCTCTTCTTGGAGAGTTGGTTCCTATGTTTGACTAGAGTACGTGGATTTGGAACCACCAGATTTGTGCTGCAATTTCAAAGCCACTAGTTGTATGACTTGTGTTGTGTGGAAAGACTAGGTTATGGCAGCTAAGCAATAATATTTTAAAACTCCATACTTCGTGAATTACCTCCAATAACTGAAACTTCAGGATGGATCTGCTGAGGAGAAACAGCAAGACTGAGAAAACAGTAAGATGAAGTCGTCCATTAATCTTCTTTATTCTGCTGGGGTATTTCTGCCCTTCATACAATCTTGCTGTTAGTGCAGTTTAAAATTATATTTTAAAAGCACTAGTGAAGCATTTGATAATTTTAGGTACAAAGTGTGAACTTTAAGACTAGGTTGACAAAAAGATGACTTGACGCTATGAAGTAAGACAAACTGCAAGTAGACCAGCTGCTGCCTTTCATCTGAATGAGTCTGGAATATGAGAAGATGATTTTTCCTAGAATCAAGCAGTGAACTTGTCTCAACTGAGCATGAATTGCAAATATCTTTTTTTTTCCCCCTCAAATGTACAAAAGGAGTTTGTGTGTTAAGAAAAGGTCTTTCTTTTTTTTTTTTTTTTGAGACATGAGTCAGCTATTGTGTTCATTGTGTGTTTCACTTATGTCTCAGCAAGTCTGCTCTACCTTAGAATAGTCTTAGAAGACTGCTGTATGCCATGTATTCATAGAAAAGACAAAAGAGGTTTTTTCTGAAATAGATTCCTCTTGCGGTAGGCCAGAATTTACATTAACTGCAATAACTAGTCCCAGTTTAAACAACTACTTGTTGCTGGCCAACCACTGTAACAATTTTTTTCAGGTGAGACTTCAATAGTCACTAGATTTCTAGTTTCTAATTTAATTGATTCTGAATCTTCTCTTAGGATGTTTCCTCTTGTTTCTCATAGAGGGTGCCAAATATTCTCAAATTGAAATCTAATCATTTTGCTGTTTGCAATCAAGTGTCCTGGAGCCATCCAACTTTTCCAAGCTGAATAACTGTTAATTTTCCCAGTTTTTAATAGATGTATATTCCGTCATGGTTCTCAAAGGCTCTATTTCCTTTTTGTGTATCTTTTCAATTCCACTCTGATGAGGCAAAAACATACAATATTTTATATGAGGGCTTCCTATCGTATAGCACAAAGAAGCCTCAGCTCTTTCAAATAATTTGTTTGGACTTTTATTATTATTATTATTATTATTATTATCCTATATTAGTTGTACTTCATTTAGTAGTCACAGAAAAATAAGAACTTCCCAAAGACATGTCTGTTGAAGGCAGCTGGAAAAGTATAAATCTGTTAGCAGTTAGAGCTCCTGGAGAGTAAGAATACAAGCAATTATTGCTCTGAATATTTCATTGAAAACGTAAAATTTTCTGGCACGCTTAAAGCATTTGTTTAGCTAAGGGGAGTTGGACAGTTACTTGGGTATTTTTGTTTGCTTGTTTGGTTGTTTTTTTTTTTTTTTTTTTTTTTTAAGGAGAGGATATAAATAAATCATTGTTTGTGGCTCTACCAGACCTGTCATAATTAACATTGCAGTGGGAAATGATTTTAGGGAGTCATAGGGAACAGACCTAAGTCTCCCTGTGTCTTTTGGCAGCATACAGTATCATTGTATAGCAATAAAAAAATAATTACTTTATAGAGCTCTATATTTGCCTCATTGTTCAAAATAATGCTCATTTCCCCAAATTTTTTATTCCTTTAGTACACTTGATATTTTCCCTTAGTTGCATTTTGCTCTTGTGTAAAGTGGACGGCACAAGCTTTTTAGCTGCAAAACCTTATGTAGAACTTTGCAACTAGAATCTGGACTGTAGTACAGCTCATACCTTTATGATACTGCTCCCCACGATACTTTTCATATGTCACTACAGGAAGTACACAGTTGTTTTTCTTTCAGCAGGACACATTGTGCACTCTTCAGTCTTCCTGTGTCTGGATGTTTAAACCTAAACTACGAACATGCCAAGAGGTGTCCAGAAAGGAAACAGGAGTGCACTCATGAAACAGCAGTTGTGCTGTGGTAGTTGCCCACAGCAACTGCCCGCACATGGTAGGTGTGACAAATCTCAGGGCCCTGGCTGATGAAAACAGGTGACAATGTATTTGGAGTTTAGCAGAATGTCCATGGCTGTAGCTGAGGCTACAGAGTGGGTAAGCACATGTGTTTTCTTACCTTAAGGTAACTCTTTTATATATGCTTCAAGCAGGAGGCCTGAGAGTATTCTTGGTAAAATAACCTTTCTTCTTCTGAAACCAAAGGTTGGTATATTTCTTATGGCAGCATCCCTGTCTTGGCTTGCCTCTCCTGTGTCAGTCTGAAAAACTGATAGGCACATCAAAATCAAGAGCAGGTTGGATTGTTTCAATCCACATTGTGTTACTACCTTTTCTTGCATACTTTTGAGAAATTGTGAGATTTCTGAGGTTTTCTTATTGTATCCTTTTACAAGATTCATTCTAAGGTTGTTAAATCATATTCTATATATGGTGAGGATTCTATTTTTCCTCATTAGTAATATGACTAAATATTACTATTTGGTTTCTTAATTTAAATGTCTCATTATTACTTTGTTCTATTTCTTTCACAACTTTTCTCTTTCGTTTGTTGCTGTGTTTGCTATTGAACCGCCTGGTCTTCATAAGTTAGTAGAGCTTTGAGCAGAGTATGGTGTTTTCTGCTCTCTTTTTAAGAATGTTTTCAATACCTTTTAACATTCTAAATTTCTGAAGAACAAGCTTGCTTTGATTAACTACTTGTAGTTTTACTAGTACATTTTGGCAGCACTTTGCATTTTTTTAAATGGTGAGAGAATATATTTGGTGCCTTTTCTTTGGCTATGTCTGTGTACCCCACAATGTAGAGAACAGGCATTTTCTTATAATTTGTGATGGGCCTTTCATATTTTCTGTTGGGATCTAGCAGCCTTTAGAATTTTTCTGTATATTTGACCACAGAGAAAAGAGTTGTACACCTGTCAGCAAGGAAAGGAAAAGAGCCTTTGCTGATACTGCGGCTCGAAGTTTATCACATTGCGTCTCAGAAAATGTTACTTATTGATTGTGCTGACAGTGGTAGTAAATAGAGTTTAGTTTGTTTTACATCACTGATGAGATTGTGTATCTCATAACTTTTGCTGCACCCTCTTACTTTGAATCAGTTCTCTTTTTCCCCTTCCCAAACACGTTTTTCTGTTTCATTATATGAATATGAATTAATACAGAAAGGAAATCTAAGAAGTCGTTTTTATTGCGGTTTTTTTTTTGACATACAAGTCTTCTTTGACTTCTTAGTAAAAACTAACAACTACAAATTCCATTTCATCTGTGAACCCTGTTATAGATTGCATTATTCACTCAATCGACTGTAACAGTTAAGATGATTACCATCTGTGATCTAAATATATGTTTGCATTGGAATGCAGAAAGTATTTCATTATTAATGCCTTCTTATAAATCCAGCTCTCATTTATATGACAATCAGTTCACTTTATGACAACCAGAGTGTGTTCCAGCTCTTGCTTGTGTTTGATCATTGTGTGCAAGTTGCAGACTCATTTAAAATGTCTTTGAATAAGGCATACCGGTATGCATTAATCTTGTATTTTCCTAGGTAGATCATGCATCTGTGATAGATGTAAAATCATAAACTAAAATATTCATGGCAAGTTTGTGTAAAGGACTGTGAATTATTGTATTTTAATCAAGAGGGGAAAAAAAACAAACACATTTTCTTTGTAGTAGTTGGAGTAACCGTTCATGAATGTGATTTCTTAAGGATGTGGAGAACTCCTTGTCATTTATTTAAACAAATATTCAGTCAAACAGAATTCTTGGAGATTTTTTGATATGTAAGGACCAACTAATGGTCTCTAGTTTCAGTCTTGTTTCATCTTTCCTTTCAATGAATTTACAAGTGCATCATCAAGGCTAGATGGATTTTATCACATTATAATTTCAGTTTCTGGGTGTCTGCCGTGCAAATATATTAATTTGCTTAAAAAAAAGTCAAGCAGAGGTAGCACAATTTACAGGACATTTCCTGATCCCTTCTTCTGATACCTTTTGTGTTATTTTAGAAAAATGAATAGACTAGCAAACTGGATATTTCTTGTAGTGTTTGGAAGTGTCTACAGCTGGCAATAGGCAGAGCCAATGGCGTTATGGTGCCCTACCAACATCTCTGAAGCTCTCCGTGGTCAAAAGTGATGCAGGAAGAAGGAGGGTGCACTGACAGGATGATCACACTTGTGCCTGAGTATTCCTTTTGGAACACAAGCCACTGATAAACATAAGGTGAGTCCTTGAAGGTCCTAAGCTGCACTGGAGCTTGATATTGCACTTTCCATTACTTTTGGAAGTTTGTTTCTCCTGTAAGTAATGAATCCATTCTTTATCATTCTTCCCTAAAATATTTCCAGTGTTTTCTTTATTACAGCTCCTGTATTGCTCATGTTTAGAAAGATGCTGTAACCTAAGTTCAGTTTTGTGTGTTTTGTCTTAAGAAAACCCCCTGCCCCTTCCTCCTCATGAATACCAGAATTATCACAAAGGTAAGCTCCATGAATAATGTGTATAGACCAATTAAATGAAACTGCTGTATTGGTTCTCGTGGGAGGTATCTAGTGGCAATGGCACTATGTTTTGACACCTGAAGCTCGCCACATGTAGCTACTTGTAATGTTTTGAATCCTATGAATTTATATATTTTGTTTTCAAGCAAATATACTAATTGTAATTCTAAATTATGAGTGTCTGAATTTATTTCTTTGCATTTGCTGAGGCTGTAAAATAACTTAGATTGCCAACTTTCAATTCAGTGTATTTGGCCTGACTAATATTGGATTCACTTAGGAGGCAGAAGTAAAATAGTCCAAGTGAAAGTTTCCATGTGTGAAAAGACATATTGATTTGATATCTCCATTTCAATAGGAGTAATGTATTGAAAACAATAGGCTTTTAAACATTTTACTGAAGTTGCTGCAATCATGTCGGATGGGAAAATCTATTGCTTTGTGAACATGACTCCATCACTGTTTGAGAAATGTTAAAGATATGTAAAGCTGCGTCAGTCATATAGCTGGAAGAGTAAAGTGAGCACAGGTGCTGAGATGTCTAGTTCACTGCAGCCTTGCCAGCTCTGCTCCAAAAACAGTACACAGAGAAATCCCTGCTGCCCTTGGACTTCCAGTCCTGAGCAGGTAAGTCTGTTCAGTGTAGCCTTACTTAACTGTTCAGATCCCCAATCTGCTAGGAACCTGTAACTATGCTCTTCATGAGCTTAAACCTGATAATCCACAAAATCAATTTGTTCTCTCAAGAAGACATCTTGAGATGAAAAGCTGAAATTCAGCTTGCTTATAGTTATTAAACCACATATGGTGCTTTTTAGAACAGCCAATGGACAGAACAGCCCAGAGTGGGATTTTTGAAAAATGCTTAAGGCATTTAAGAGCATAACTAACACTAAAAGTCTATGGGATTTACGCTCTTACACGCCTCTGGCAATTGGTAAAAAATTCCAATTTCAGCAGATAGTACTCTGGACTGTTATTGGGGCTTAAGTTCTGTTGATTCAGCTCTGACCTGCTGTTGTGGACCTGCTGTTTCAGCTCTCCCTGTGGCACTCATCTTATATTGGCCTATTTAGGCAGGCATTTTCAATGACCTCTGGACTTATATCATGCAATGGAATGCCCATACCTCTCCCTGGGTCTTTCTTTTGAAAAGATCAGCTTTGGGTTGCACAGTTTCATGAAGTGAAGACTATATCTCTAATAGGTTTATGATGGGTATACCATAGACCTCGGTTTTGATGGTGGCATCTGAATAAAGCTACAATTCAAACAACCATATTATTTTCTTCATGAGATTAATGTGCTTTGAGTGCTCTGTGAATGTCTAGACTTCTATTTTCTTCTATAGATTCATTTTAATTGCAGGTAACGTTTTTTTAATATCCCAAAGTTTTTTGTGCTTTGTGGCCCATTACCGTGGTAATTGTCTATGGATCCACCGTCATACAGAAGAATAAATCTCACTCGAGCATTAATATAATAGAGAACACATAATGGCATATATAATATTTCATTCTAGGTCACTACCTTGAATTTGGCTCCAAAATTGTTGGCAGAACCTGACAGTTCTGTGTTGTTCTATGTGAACACTGTTAATTCTAGCCTAAGTGATCATATTGCAAAACAAAACAAAACAAAACAGCTTCTTGTGCTCTTCTGAAAATACACTTAATCTTGACGTAAAGATACATTAAGACACTTGTTTGCATGTTTCCTTCATCCACACTCTCTGGTCTTTGCCTGTGCATTTTAAACCCCAAAGACTTCAGTGAAAGGGTTTTCTCTTTCTTTGTCCTGTTAGCACAGCATCTAGTGCAATAGCCACTATTCTTATCTAATTTCTGCCATAATCTGTGAAGCTGAACATTAGTCTTAGGTTTGCAGGTGTATTTTTAAAATTAACAAGTAAATACAGTTTTAGAATAACTAAGCAGGGAATAGAGGTTAGAACATTAACTGAGAACTTATTTGTGGAATAATTAATATAATTCAAATATTGGCTGAAAAACTCAAAAATGGAGGGGAAAACAAAACACAACCAACAACAACAAAAAAACCCCAGACCAAAACAAAAACCAGGAAAAAACCTAACAAACAAACAAACAACCCCACAACAAAACAAAGCCCAAAACAAAACAACCAAAACCCATACTTTGTCCATTCCTATACTTCCCTAACAGACAGTCTGTCATAGGAAACTGCAATCCAACTATGACCCACAGGTTACATGCTCAGTTTCCTTTGTCCCGATCTTTCATGAAACGAGGAAAATATTTGTGCATAATTTCAGCATATTAAGATAAGGAGTAGGTTTTATTTCTTCTCAGAATAGCAAGAGACGTCTTTATTTTACACAGATCCTAAGTATCCAGAAATCGTGAAGCGCTGCTACACCTGATGGTCAGGGCATAACTGTATCTTGCACTTAGAAGCAGAAGAGCTGCATACGCAAAGTTTTCACAAATGTCTCAGAATTTTAGCTTTCTTTTTCTTCTTCACAAGCACACAGCCTTAAATTAAAAGCAGTTCTGTAAACACTAGCATTAAGAGGAGATTAAATATTTGAGCCTCCCTGTTAATTGCAACTTTTGATTAAGCTTTTACTTGAGGTTGGCACCTACAGGATCAATATTGTTGACTTCTGGAGAAATTTAAAATGAACCAGTAACATCAATGACGTTATTAGATGAAGCCTGCTGGAACTGAGCATTAGCATAGGGCAATTCTGGAATCTCTGGTTTTGTAGATACTTTCTTAAATGAAAGAGACAAAGTAATTTCTCAACATTTAGATGAGTCACTGTGTCACTGTCACCCTTTTAAGAACAGGGAAGCTGAAAGAATTTATGTGCAGAAGAACTACATTTGTTTATCCCTTCTTAAAAAGCCACAAATACTGTATTTTTCAAAGACTTAAAAGTTAACTTTATTTTCAAGTCAATGGATTACTCTCAAACTGTTGTATATTATCTTCCATTTAGGGCTTTTGTGTGATTAAGCATATGTCAATTTCTTGCCCTAATTTTCTTTACTGTCAAGGGCAACAGAAGGGTGTTTATGCTTGTTTGTTTACATTCAAATGTAAATGTCATGAAGGATATACAGCCAAGCACAAAGCACACGCTTTAGTGTATGAACTGTACCGTTGCACTGTATACACCTTGAACATCACATGCTGACATTACTTTCAATTTTTTAAAGAAACCTGTACTTTTATTTTATGTTGACAGCTATTTTCACAGTCTGTTTTGTCAGAATTCTAGCAGTGCTTTAGGTCTGCCTATAGATTATTGTTACTGATGTTACAGTTTTGCTGATGAGAAACAGTTTGATAGTTTTTTCCCAACAATTAAATTTTTTTTCCAAAATTTCATAAAAGATAAATACAGTAATTACATGTAATAATTAGCCTTGTATAATGAATGGAGAATTTTAAGATTAATAAATAGGTGAACATGAGCCTGATAACCTGCTTAATTAATCACTAAACTGTGGAACCAGTGCAATTCATACATCAATCCAGGCTCTTTTATGGAATTGATTTGAATCAATTGCTAATGAAATTGCAAAATTTAGAAGTAGCTTTCTGACTTTCAAGTGACAGGGCTCATATTTAACTCAAGAAATGTGACAGTTAATGACAACATAAAAGTCCTGTGAATTATTTGCCAGATCGTGTGAGAATTACAGCATCAATCTATTGGAATAGCTTGTAGCTGATCAGTGTGAAAATAAACAGTCATAATGACATATTTAGAAATCTATGGTGCTGCTTAAAATATGAGTCTGCCTGAAATAAAACAAGGACATAATCCTACAAGTCTAACAAATAATATTTCAATTGTCTTGCTCCATGATATAGACAAATTTACTCTTACTAATGTTAAAACTGTAATCCTTTATAAATTATAATTATCTTTATTAAATCAATTACTTTAAACTGCCAAAGTAGTTTCATGGCTAATTCTTCTTTTTTAATGTAATTAACATGCTTACTCTTACTCATTCACTTGAATTTAAATGATTCTGCCGTTGAATTTGTTTCCTTAACTTTGCACTTACAGCCACACTTTAATTAATTAAAACTTCATCCAGATATAATGAGACAGTTATTGTGTGTTAATGAAATATCACTAGAAAGTGCACTAATCAATAATTAATTTAATTAAGGTGTATATGAGACAATATTGCCATATAATTAACTGAAAACCACGTAAGTAACACATGCATATTTAAATTTTCATTAATAAGTTTGTTAGGAATTTTAGATCGTACTGTTTTATGGATTTACATGAGATGTATAAAATTAAAGTGTTTGTCAAAGAGATTCTGAAATACACATTAAATGTAGTCCTGAATCATTTAGACAGTCACGTAGCAAATGTAGGCAATTGAAGCCATACTAAGAATGGGAGTGTGCCTTCTTGGAAATGAGATAAAAATCTGCGGGAGATTTCTTTTAACCTTTGAAAGTCAGACATGTAAAAAAATCTATGAGATGAAGTTACATGTGAGAAAACATATTCTATACTTGAAAAATGTGCCTTAGGAAGGATTATGAATAATAAAAGTATTTTTTCAATTCCACAGCTAAAGCTGGATCATCCCACTAACATGCTGTTCAGGCACCCTACTTATTAAGGACTATGTTCTATTAATATTGATGAAGTTATCTCCTTTGCTTATTGTTAATTATTTTTTATGAGAATTTACCAATGAATCTGCTATTTAAAGGTGCAACTAATTTGATACATTTCTGAGTGGAGTATCCCAGGGAATATTGTGTTGGTTGTTGCTTGTTACAGGCTGCAGGCTTTGCGTTAAGCTCTCAACAGAGACCTTAGGCTGTGTCAGAACCTCTCTGGACTTATTTTGGCCTGCCTGGTGAATCGTTTTAGCTTGTAACAGCTTATCTAACAATTGGGTGGTTATTTTTCTGATTTCTTTTAAATTTTAGTACAACACAATTGTGGTTTAATTCTTATTTTTCTATATATTTTTGTAACAGATAGACAACAATTGCAAGTAATTATTCAATGTAGGATGAACCACCTATGACCCTAGAATATAATACAGCATGGACGAATCTTCCCTCGGAAGGTGCATCTTCACCAGGCGACTAAGCAGGAGAGCACAGGTACTGACCTGGAATGGTGCCAGGACTGTAAGTAACTCACCAGCTAGTTGTCGCACAGGAATGCACCTTTGGGAGGAAGAAGGCAACCAATCTGAGGACCAAAAAAAGGAACAAAGAACTACATAATTGAGCCTCTCTATATAGTAAATTCAGATGTAACATGACGTTTCTAGCCAATGAAGAAAGAGGAAGATGGGAAAATATTTTAGGACAAAAGCTCACCCCCAAGTTAATCTTAGAATAAGGAAAAAAATAATCAATATTAACATCATGCCATTCACAGCAAAGAGAAAAAAGCAACTCTTTAATTAGACTGTTATTATTTTAGTTAGACTAATTATTAATTCCTGGTTTCATATGCAAAGAGAATGGTCTTTTTGCACATAAAAAGTCTTTTTAGTATAACAACTGAAAAAGAAGGTTACATCAAACACAGACAAAATAAAAATTCTCCTGAATGTCAGTGATGTCTCCTACAAAATGGAATCTGGATGTCTTGTGCCTCACTCAGACTCCCCAAACTTCCATGAGGCTTCATGGCAACAGAAGTGGAAAGAGATTTACACTTGCACTGACCTGACACTAAATATTTCGGCTCAGTTTCATGAGCTGTAATTTAGATCCCTTTGAGGCAGATCTAGTGATTCTATTGTAAATTTCAAGATTTTTGTGGGCTTTTGTGTTTTGTTTGGATTTTGTTTTGTTTTGTTTTTTGTTTTTGTGTGTGTGTGTTTGTTTTGTTTTGGAGGTTGGGTTTGGTGTTGTTTGTTTGTATTTAGGGTTTCTGATATTGTTTTTTGGTTTGGACCATAAACACTTGAAGGGCTTATGATTAAAAAGATCATGTTTTAATGAAAAAACACATTTCAGGGCAGTCTTTTTTTTTTTGCTTGTTAGAAACAATCTGGCAGAAAATACCTGAGTCAGTTCTGTTAACAGTATAACATTCTTACAGAAAGCTAAACACTACTACAACATACACAACTAACACATACAAGTTCATATCAGTAAATAAATGAGCTGAAGTAGTTATTAAATAAGTGTTTGGAGGTAATGTAAATACTTCTCCCAAGAATTAACTCAATCCTGCTTTGTAAGGAAACCATACCACAGCGTGCTACATTTACAATATCAAATTAGAGTAAAATGAGTTTTTTAAAAATAATTTATATCAATTCAGAATAAAGGTGATATTTATTTTCATGCTTTACAAATAATATCTTTTGTTTCAGGAAGAAAAGCAAGCATATGGTAAAAAATAAAAAAAAATTAACATCATGGGACTTTAAAATGAAATAAAATTTTAAAGACACCTGTTTGGTAATATGAAATAAGTGCATGCCAACCTCATACCATTTATTGTACAGGTAAGGTGCTTTTCTCAGCTGAGTTCAGGTTTCACCTGTAAGAAGGAAGAGTTTTCAGATTTACCTTTTTCTGAAAGAGATCTTGAAGAGGTAGGGAGAATTAGTTGTTCTCAGTAGCTCTCTTTATATCTCAATTTTGGAGGGAGACTTGACAACTAGCTTACAGTTTCTGGCTGATTTTAAATAGCTTATATTAGTTGAGATTAATTTTCACCTATATTGATTGCATGGTTAGTATACGGTTGGAAGGAATTTAAGTTAACTACAGCTGGGATATTTTTTTAAAGTTATTTCATGTTGGTATAATAGCTTGAACAATAGCTTTAAAAACTACTGGCCTTATTTCTCAGGCCAACTGCTGTGAATTAGTACACCCATTAATTATCCTATTAATTTTTTTACATGTTCAACAATGCAGTTTTTCAGATTGGAGTTAAAAGGTAATATTCTATATAAGCATTGATTAAAAAGTGTTATAATATTTCAAAGGGATGCTATTTACATAGAGATGTCATGCAACCTCATGCTTATCAAGTGAAAGAAACCACTCAGTAAGAGGAAAGATTGCAAACTTTCTATTTCAAAATGGTGTATGTCAGTTCTAAATTATTTATATGGTATAGCTTATTTTTAAAAAATAGTTGAGCAATTTCTCTCCCAACTCCTTTCTGCTTTGTTAAATCACAGGTTTCAAATGCTGGTCAGTACTTTTCCAGGAAGCTGTTAATCACAGTACTAGATAAGACTGACTTCTAAATATATTTTCAGAATCTCAGATTTCTATTTAGCTTTTAGGTTAGAATACACTAGTCCACACTCAGCATCTGACTCTGTTGTTTAAAGTGTGAATACTGGAAATTGCAGTGTTGCAAGACTGTAACTTCACAGCTGAAATTGAACTGACCCAGAAAGCTGTGTTTTCTGACCTGTGTTAGAGCTCACATCAGCTCCTGTAAAGCCCAGGTGTGATCTTGCAGCATGAGACCGTGAAGACTCCATCCAAAACTTGAAAGCTTTTTCCTGCTGAGCAACTGAGCCCCCAGCCACAGCCATCTTCTGGCAAAAGCAGAGACTCTGGTTATCTCCTACGTTGGGGGAAAATCTTCCCAGGGAATTGAACCCCCCCTCTTGAAGAGTTCCTATAGCCTTGTTTAAGGGTTGTCCTTGATATCAAGTATGTGCTGCATTTTAATAATGTAGGCCTCTTGCTCAGCTCTGTTAAATTGCAACTTGTCTATTTTCAGGTCTGCATTCAGGTGTACATACAACTAAAACCTGTTTTACATACAGGTTTATTTTCTACTTGAAATACAGAGGGTTTCCCCTGCAATATGTTTCAACATGCTAAAAATACTGCCTTAGTACAGAAAAAAAAAAGGGTCTTCCTATCACTACAGAGACAGGAGGCTTTGAGCACTCATGGCTCTGCTGCATCCCTCAGTGAGAGAAGGAACTCAGATGTCACTTGAAATTCATCTAATAGTAATTTCAGGACTCTGCCTGAGCTGAATACTTAATATGCCCATCACCTTCTCAAAATCACATTTAACACAGGGAAAAGGATGTGTACGTGTGACCTCATTACCCCAGGAAGACTGACACATGCAGAGAGAATTGGGCAGTTCCTTTTGGAAGCAGGAACGTGGCAGACAGAGGCAAGCTACCCTCTTGCAGAGTCTCGCGATGCAAGGTATGGTTCAGCTCATTTCCGTACACATGGCTTAGTGTTCTTTAACCACTGAGGATAGAGGCTTGTTCCATTGTGTTCTTGTGACTTCTTCCACCAGCACACTTAAGTCTCACTTTTTGGAGCCCTTGGCTGGTTACAGCCTGTCAGTTATTAAAAAAAACCTGCAAAGGTCTCATTTCCTCTGTCAGGAGCTTAATGGAACCCCCAAACCCATTATTTTCTGCAAAACACAAGTTTATCCACAGTTGAAACCGCACTAATAGTAGTATCTCAGGAACAATATGAAAAACAATGATTCTTACTCTTTTGCTAGGAAAATAACCTCCACAAGTTATGATAGTAAATTGCTTGAAGGTAGATATAAGGGAATTGTGTTGGCCTCAGTTGAATATGAAATAATAATACAGTATCTGCCACACAGAACAATATATTTTATAACTGTACAAATAAAACCAAAGAAAACTTCTCCCCCTACCCTAATAAGAATACAAAATATGTGGTATGTCATACATTTTTTCCCCTATGTGTTTCGCTGTACATCTTTGTGTTTTATGCAGACTCTTTACCTTGGGATTGACTGTTGCTATAATATCTGTGGAGAGGCAAACTTTTTTGCATTCTTTCATAGCTGATGCTGGGCATGAAAACCTAACACTAGCATAACTTTGCTTCCATACCAAAGTAAACTAAATTTATTTTCAGGGATAAAGCAAGGAAGCAAATCTTAGGCAACTTATTTTTATGCCTTGTAGTAACCGGAGTGACATACTGCTTTTGTTGACCCATGTCAGAAAAGACAGGCTTCTCATGAAGCTCGTGTGGTATAATTCACATGCTTAAAAAATAATGACTGGGAGGTGATGTTTTTTCTTCTTCCTGCCAAACCAGTATCCCTGTTCATTTGCCTTTTTCAGGGCCTGATGGTCCACTTAGGCTCTGTTTTTAAACTTGTCCTCCTTTTGCTTCTCATCTCAAGAAGAGACTCTTCCTCTTTAAAGTGTCGTGCAGATATGTGAAAAAAGTGTTCAAGGGGGATGAAGACATTATCAGAACAATTTGCAATGTTTATCTCTTTATATGGTAAATATTTTCTGGTAAAGAACCATGGCATAATATGTCATACAAAGAACCTCATAAGACCTTGGTAAGGTTAAATTTGTTAATGTTCAGTGACAGTCACAAAAGCGCCTTCACAGTCAGGCCAGTCCATTTGGTTAACACAAACAGACAAGTGTTTCTTTGTAGCTCTAGCACAAGAGCATGATGTGGCTAACTCTCTCCAGGCTCCACATTTAAAGTCCCAGTTAATATGATGTCCTGGGCAGTTTTACGAATACAGGCATATTTCCCTTCCTGGTGCCAAATATCTTAACTGCTCTGTTATGATGTTGTTTATAATAAAGGTAGTATCAAACATAAATTACTGCCCAGAAACAAATCAGCTATAAATGCTATGGGGGAAAAAAGAAAAAAATCTTTAATTTTCTTAGTTTTCAACCCTAAGGATGGTAACATGACATTAGTCTAATTTACTGGTATAAAATGGTATTCAATCAATGCTTGAACCTTTCCTTGAATATACCTCAAATTTGTTTCATCTACCATTATTGAAAAGTATCACATTTAAGTCTTAATAATTCTTTACACTAGAGTGCTATTAATGTCATCATTATTATTACACTTCCCTATCTTCAATATATTGTAGCTGTTAGAATTCAAGTACAAAAATCAATGGGAAATTTGCATTTGGTATAAAATATTCTAATCTATCACAATTAATTTCCTTCCCTGAATTATGTCAATTATCCTCTTCCCCACCTGGGAAGAAACCCCTATTGCATTCGTGACTGGATTTAGATCTAAAGCTGGTTCCCTGAAGTGCAAATCTTTGATAAAAATTCCATACTTACTCTCTCTTTTCTTCTGTCTTTTGTACACACAGCACAGTGAGAAATATTAAATGAAAGATTTTGTCTGACCAACAGTTTTTAATACAGAAGATATCTGGTTGTCCTTTAAATAAATAAATAATAATTTAAAAAAAAAAGAAAAAGAAAAACCACAAGTCCCTCAGTTCTTGCCCATGGGCAATTAAGCTGTACATATGCAATTTCAATATTAAAAGCAGCACTGAAAACCCATTCATGATTGACTGCTGAACAGTCAAATATCTTTGACATGCAGTTTTCCTTCAGCTGTTTCAAAAATTGACTTATCTCCTTCTGTTCCTAGCATGAGGAGAATTCATCCCTGAAAGTCCTAGAAACTCTTCTTTATGGAGAAAGTGTTTTAGATAAATTATCAGTTATTGTTTGAGGACTTGCACTCCTGTCAGTGAAAAAATTGAATGTTTGATTTATCATGAGGACAAATGATCTAATCTGTTGACAATCCACATCGTACTAATCATTGCTGTCTTTTCCAGACCTTTCCGAAAATGTTAGAACAACAAAGTTTGCATCAGTTACTACCATTCACACTGTTTTATGTGAGTCTTAGTTATCTCTATTTTTTTAGCTTGCCCTGTGAATTTTACTGAAGGAATCCCTCTTTCCACACTTTTCCTCATATCTTACTGATGTTGTGGTTATTTCAGTTTAAAACACACTCCAAAATTCACTGAAATCTTAATGACAAACACTTTTTCTCTCCTCTAATTTTGCTCATAGTGTGTGGTCATGAATCCTGGTCAGTCTGGGACCTTGAAAGAAGTATATGTACCAAAGCAAAGTGATCCATAGAAAATAACGGTTCAGTGTGAGGTCTTCAAGAATGGGGCTTTAGTCTAAAGATTTAGGCTGGTTATATATCTGTCTCTGACTATTTTTAATGACTTCTTTACTTGATTATCAGGTTACTAGCAACAACAGAAAATAATTATAAATGCTGACATCTGCTCAAATGCTAAGTTTCTTCCAAATTGACAACCAGGAAATGTACGTTATTTCATATTTTTTCCCACTGTCTTATGGTTAGTATATGAAAACTTTCTAGAGTAATTTGTTAGTTCCCCCTTGCACACTGCATCTGGGGAAATTGTATAAAAGGTGAGAGAAATATCACCACATCTCTCACTTTAGAATTTGACTTGCAGTTTGAGGTTACGAAGGTAAAATGCAGGACAAAGTGGCTCTCTTGATTGCAGCCAAAAGGTATGAGGGGAAAAAAAACACCTAGTTCCTTAAATATGTGGTTTTATTGGAATGTGTTTTCTTGATATTTTGGTCTTGTAAAACAAAGAGAGTCACAGGTTGAGAGGCTACGTAACACAGGAACTATTTTGGCAATGAAGATTCTGCTAGGCTCAAAGTGGCCTAGTGTTATAGTACGTAAGTACTTAGGTCATCGACTACAGTGATTATGTAGTTTTGTTCACTCTTCTGACCTCATTTAGTATTTTTTTCCTTAGCAAATAGCAGATAACTACAGAATAATTAATCTTCCTCTAGAAATCCTTGCAATTACATTTTTTAACAAGGGAAATGATTGCTAATAATCTACAGGGAACAGAAAGAAAGTCCTGTGTACTTAACCTGCACTTATGTACTTAAAAGGCAATATATTAGACAAATAACAAAAATACATTGCTTTCCAGTGAGTGGTTTTCTGTGAGTCTCCTTGTGTCTATCTGAAGTTCATTAAAATAAAGACTCTTTTGATGGCAGATTAATACAGTTCAAACAAACACTGCTGGGACTGGAGATTTCATCCTTGTTTGAATAAGTTTGCGTAGAATGAAAAGAAGCTTTGGGACCCTGCTCTTTCTTGAGCAGAAGAGCCTCAGCCTCACTTACATGCATTGCAATAGTCTTTGCCCAGAGCTCCACATGTTTGTGTTTGCAATGTGCTTAGCATACTCAGGGTTGCCCTTTGAGTGTTCAAATGGCAATAGACTGTATTCAAACAGTTCTCAGAAAAGAGCATAAGAAATGTGTAAGGTAAGCTGTGATTATGAAAGTTATGGTGTGCTTCCAACTGTTTTGATAACGAGATGCAACTTCATTAAAGGGCTGTGACCAAGAGAAAAAGAACTCCCAAGCCACAGCACACTGGCAGCACCAATACTGCCTTGTTCTTGTGCAATTTTGAACTATTTCAAAAAATATTTTACTGGCTGAAAGACTTTTCATGGGCATTAAGCTGGTCTGATAGAGAGGCTGAGTAGTATAGAGCTAGATTTATTTTGTCTAGTCATACGGTTGTGGTAATTCAGAACTGGCTTCATAATCATGCCCACAGTATCAGATCTGATGAGGAAAATGTTCATTAGAATTGGATTTCAGTTGACTTCTTCCTCACTTTGAAAGATATTAATTAGATGCATGACTAGAAAATTGCAGCAATTGAAGCTTCTGCATGAAAGAATTTGAGACTTCAACTATATTTGCAATTCATGTTTCAAAGCATACAACTGATGCTAACAAATGAGGTGTGGCTTATTTTTACATATTCGTGCTTTTGATCATCTTTTTACCTTTGGGTGGAAAAGAAAGATACCTGAGCTTCTTTACTCCCAGGGGCTTCAGAGTGAGAGAATGTGGTAATACTGGGGGAGGTGACCAAAGATGTGTATTAACCAAAAAAGAGGAGCATGTGTCTGGAGAGAGTTGTGAACCACATTTTCACTTGTGATGGAAAAGTACATCTGGAAATATCATGCTCTGTGCCAGTTTTTTCTGTTAATACATTGTGCACATGGCAAAGGCCAATTCAGTTGTATTGGTGTTGATATATCACAGCATGCTAGTCATTTCTTAAGCAGGTGCAATGCAAATAGTAGATAGGATGGCTGGTAGGTTGTTTCTTGAGTTTTCTGCTAGGTTTTCTTGTGTACAACACATCCATGTGTTAATTGTCTCAGACACTCAGGCAGCAAAAGTTTGAAGTGTGTGTCTGTTTCTGTACTACATATATGTGAACCAAACTGTGTGATAGATCGTGCTCAATGCCTGTGCTTGGTTGTCCAAGCAGTAGCTGTTTTTGAATTGCCAGTCTTATCTTGAAGAAACATGTCTTGTTCAGTTCAGAACCAGGTAGCTTATCTCACCTCTGAGACTGCACATCAACCCGAGGTCTGAAGTGAAATGACTTCAGCACTATCAGATCAATTTGCTGTGAGCAGCCCACATCACAATACCAGCACACATAATTCAGCTGGCTTTGGCAGTTTGCTCAGGAGAGAGCTAGGCCTACATTTGCAGGAGCACTTAATTATTTTTTCTCTCTGGAGACGGAGAGTCAGAAAAGATGCCTTCAGGTCAGGGTTGAAGACTCAAAAGGAAGTCAGCAATGAGGCAGCTAAATTTTACTTCTGTACACTGAGCATTCAACTATTTTCAAGGCTAAAACAGTGAAGGTCAAGAGGCTAATCTTCTCAAGAACAGATGATCATAGAAAATAATGTGACACATCCAAAGTTTTCATGTGACTTCCTGATTATCCTAGTTAATAATTGCTTTCTCTTGAATTAGTCCTTTCTTTTATTGGTAAACAGTAGCATTTTTTCTGTGAGTATCCAGAGATGTGGTTGTCCAGGTCAAAAGAGTTTTGTTCCGATTTTCGTTTTTAGACACGAATGTATTGCTCTTCACAAACTTATTTCATGATAAAGACATGCTCGACTGTGTTTGACATTTAGCATTCATGTAGCAATACAGGTATTGTTTTCCTCTATTACTGAAAATGAAGTTTTACTTTCATTTCTGTGGTAATAAAAAGCAGCTTTAGCAATACCTCTGTCAAAATATTCACCTCCTAGGCCACCAAATTTGATGTCACTATCTGCTTAGTATTTTATTTTCTATGTTATCAATACCAGAGGAGAGCAGATGACAGTAAGACACTACATTATGCATCTCACGAGTTACAATAAAATAACAATTTGGATTTGTGGCACATCTTGGGGTTTCTCCTTAAATGTGTGCGAGTAATAAATCAGATTGACAGGGATCTTAATATTTACAGGGCTGTTACATCTAAATGCTTCTTTAAGGTAAACACTGGTGTTTGTGCAGCACTTTTCAATAACTGCTTTTGATTTGGTCTGGTTTGGTAGGTATTGACAGTGGTCAGGTGGATTGGGGTTTTTTTGCTTGTTTGTTTTTAACCCCAAGTGCCATGCATTGCCCTCAAAATTGCCAACAATTCTCAGACTGTTAGTCAAGCTCTGCAGTGAGACTAAGGATTGAACAGATTCAGAGAAGCTTAACTTTTTTCTGTCTCCCTCCTTTTTCCAGGTAAGGCTGAAAAGGCTGGTGAACAGGAACTTATTTGGTAGGTTAACTAAATATCATTTACTGGCACTCCCTGTTGTGAACAAGAGGAGAACTGCTGTTTGCACTGGGACATACTTAGTATTTTTGTGCAGCTTTAAAAGTAATTAACATATGGGGTATGTCTATGTGGGATGGCAAGGAAGGATAAAAACAAAATGTCACACTTTTCAAATGCCAAAGAGAGATTGTATGAAGGAAGCATTATGGATGAGAGATGGTTAGAATTATTTTGCTAAGCCCCCACCCCACTCGTAACCCTGCTCTTGTTATCATCTCTGAGGCAGGGAATATCTATTCTCCTTTCACTTACCTACATTCTCTCTGACACCTTTCACTTACCCGCATACATTGTGTTCCCCATGGAGGTTTTCATCTTGTTGTAAAAATGACACTTTCAGGGATATGACTGTAGAGGCTGAAACGTTGATTACCTAGCATTAATCATTTCTGGAAATATCAGTCTCTAAAGATGCTAGTCCTCTGGTGTGCACATAATATGCATGGAGAGGGACAGAGTGGTAGGGTGTGTGGGACAGGGGAGGAAGCAGCAGTACATATTTACTCTTGGCTATTTTGGCATTGATTTATTCTTTTGTGGTCACATTTTAAAAATATTGTTGACATCCCACTCTGGTTAATTAATTAAAGGAGCCCTCCTCATTTGGTGGTGCTCTCCACTGGTTTCATTAATATGTAATGAAATTTCCCCTTGCGCCTTTATTGTCAATGTTTGAAAGCACATCTGCAGGGAAGGCTTTTTACCTCAGTCCAGAATCCCACTTCCCTCTCAGCTGCTTCTCTCCATATTGATGGCATACAGGATAAACAGAACAAGTTAATTTGTAATCTTAGATAGAAAATGATAGCTGCAGTGTTTCTGTCATTGAGCACTCTGCCAGTTTAAACAGCTGATTAGTCAGCTTCTGTGGAATCGATCTGAATCAGTTCCACCTGCATGCACCCACCAGGAGCCACTTTATTGTAAATCAATCATTCTGAAAACATCTCACAAAGGGGCCAGTCCTCACTAACAAGCCATCAATTTAAACTGTCTGTCTGGAGTACTCTAGAAATTAGAAGTGCAACAAACATTTATTCTAAAATTATGGAGAAAATGTTTGTTTGTTTGTTTAAAAAAATACAAACAAAACCAAAAACCAAAACCAAACAGCCTGTAATTATTTGGTGCTGGTGGTGATTTTATTTTTAATAATTATAATTATTCATATGCATCAGGTCACTTTTCAGGCATTCCAAAAGTGTGGGTGCTTTCTCATAGAAAAAAACCCAATATGTTGGGAATTTTAAGAACAATGGATGAAATGAATGGCCTTTATTACGAGAAGGCAACATTAACAGTAACTCAGAGACTTTATATCCTGCCCTTGTGCCCCTTGGGTGTTAAGATCGATCCTCAGAGTCAGAGAAGTTCTCCTTTTTCTTTGACATGATGAATTGCTAAATTTTGCCTGTGCAGAGAGAGGGTCTTCCAGCTGGCAGTGGTTGGAGAAGCTGTCCCAGGGGAGAGATACAGATATATGGCTTGGTCTCCAAACTCTTCCTTTAAGACACTTCATACTACCCTAAATAAAAGAGAGTGAAGAAGGTAGATTCTACTTTTTTTTTTTTTATTGGTCTGTCTGGGCATTTCACTTATGTCAACAAAAAAGCTGTGAGAATCATGTTTTAAGATTGAGTGCATTGTTTAGAATCTCTGGAGTCTTATTCAGTTGAGGAAAAAAATATGGCAACACTTAGTTTGCAAGGTATAGTGCAAAATACTGCATACGATTTTATGCTGTGTAATTACACATTGCCACATGATGGCATTGTCAACACCATCTGATTACAAAGTAATTGCTTAGTTACTAGTTTAAATGCAAAGTTTCTCAGAGATTTGCATATTAAACAAGTGTGCCACTCTTGGAAATATAGTCAAAATAAAAGTGAAACCTCATGTGCTTGTGTAGAAACTGATTTTGCACACAGATGATGCTGTGCCTAATCCAACTCTGACTAACCTCAGCTGAAATCTTTTTGTTTATGCTCTCATTTATTGTAGGATACTTTGGTGAAATATCTCTTACCAAATAGTGTAGAGTGTTCTCGGCAAGTTTGGAGCTTCAGCTTCTCCCTTTTACAGGGTGTGAATGTTGAAGCATTTCATATACTTAACATGGGTGTATGTCTTGCTGCCTTCCGGCCCACATGTGACTTCTGCAGTTAGTCTTTCTAACCAGCCTTACTTATTTTTAAAAAGTTATAAATGTGAAGAAGGCAACATCAGCTGTTGATTCATGTTACCTTTTGACGATATTGATATCTTCTTAAATCATACCGTGTTAATATTAAAAAGTGGAGTGCCAGGACTTTGGGTGACATGTCTCTTACATTTACTTTGCTAACACCTAATCAGCTGTCACTGAGGGGACAGGCTGTGCCTCTACACTAAAGCTGCAGAATATGGCATGCTCCTGAGCTCAAATCCTGCTTTCCCTTGCCCACTGGTCTCACAGAGCTTGGGAAGCCTCCTCTTCCTTCTCTGTTGCATAATTTCCTTCAGCAGTCTGTTAGGAAGGGAGATGAGTGAAACACTGTGCAGCTGCCTTCCCCCAGCCTTGTGTCCCTCTGGATTTTAGGCCACAGAGGACAAACTTTTTTTTTTCTTTTTTCTTTTTTTTTTTTTTAAGGCAGTAATCATGTCCTTCGGTGTTGCACTCAAGATGCTGCTTTGGCAGGTGAGCTATGTTTGGGCTGACAGAGGACAAGATGTGTGTGAGATCCTCTTTCCTGTACAGAAAGTTCTCATGCAATTTTTGTGTTGTTAGAGCTTTCTCGCCTTTCTTCAAAGGAACTTCATCTTTCTGGGCTGGCTTATTTTAGATGATACTCCTGCTCCTCAGCTGACTTCCACTTCTGTTTTCAGATAGAGCTGGTTCAGCTGTTTGCTGAGCCTTTAAAGGTGCTCTGTTTAAATGACTTGCCTATTATGACAGGCTTGTGCCAACATAAGCAAGATGACCACTGTTTGGTGTTATAAGTCAAGTCACATTTTCAGACAAATATTATTTTTGTCAGTGATGGCCATGATTTCCATTTAATTCATTTTGTACAAAACCCTGAGCTCATTTGTCATTATTTTTATGATGACAGGTTTTGAGCTAGAGATCAGTAGCAGATAGAAACTTTGTAAGAATGCTTATGGTTTCCTGGAAGGGCAGTCCTTTCAATACAGAGATGAAAAAATAGGAAAAAAAAATATGTTACGCCTAGTTAGGAAAACAATTGATTTCTGTATGTGCAGTATTTACTGTCTGCTCACTCCCTTCACAGAATTATGTTGTATATCCTTACCCCAGTTTGATGGACTACCAACAGAGTGTGGATTTTTACTGCTACCCAGTCCTTCTGTGGCTGCTGAATCTTGTAAAGATCACCATCAGAAACAAATTCCTCATGAGCAAGCAAACTATGGATGCAGTCAATGTATGTCTATGATTATAGTAGCGGATTTTGCCACCTCAGAATTATGAAAATCTGGATATTCCACCAGTGTAGCCCAGATGATAGTCTGTATTATTCAGTGAAGCAAATATACTTACAGAAAATGTAAGTTAAATCATATATACATCATAATGGTTTTAAATTAAACATATGTGTATATATATACTGACAAATAATAGAAACTTATAATTACCAGAAGGATTATATTTGTGTAAATACCTGATTATGTTACTCTGATTCTTTGTGGAAATGTCTTCAGAAGAAAAGTCTGAGAATTAAAATGAATCATTCTACTGGCTACTAAAAATCATAAATTAGCTATAGAGGCACTGATTTTCTGGCTCTTGAGATAATATCATGCTATAGATACCTGGTCTGTGACTAGGCCTCCCAGGACCTACAGCAATATAAATAATAGCTCATTATTACCTATGACTAAGTTTGGTTTTCCAGCTCACAAATATAATACTGCCAGTAATCTTCCCAAATTGTATGGTTTCTCTCTCCGATACAGTTGCCTGCTGTCTGACACTGTGTCCTGTCTGTGCAGGAGGATATGGCTTTAATTACTAATTTGGTTTATTATTGCTCTTTTAATATTACCATCTTGATGATTTTACAGCATGTACTGACTTGATCCTGCATATGGAATGGCTCACCATAGACACTTGAATTTCATAATGAAAGCTGTCTCTTGCAGACGTAGGGAAGATATTACAAAGCGACGACTTGTCTGCTTGTAGTGATACTAGGGTAAAGGAAATAAGAAAAAAGGTAGTCTGGGACAGTTATGAAGCTCAACCTCAATACAGCAGAAACAAATACAAAATAATTTTAAGCAGGCCAATTCAGATTCTGAAAGTATAGTAAAGGTTAAAGAAAGCTAAACTACATACATAAGCGTGAGCTTAATAAGGACATGGCATAAACTAGCAGAAACACTTGTACATTAATGCTCTGGTATGCTACTGGTCTTCTTACAAAATGAGAACACATTAATGGACTGTTCTTGGTAGTTCTGCAAGTTGTCTTTGGCATGTTGCGTGAATTATGTAGTGATTTCTGGGTACTTATAAAGATCTTGTTTCTTTTCATGCTCTTTATAATTAGACGAATGCTTAAACCAACAATGCATTTTAGTATCTCTTTCCTGAGTTACTTTTGACTGATTAAGACTTCTTTCCTCTGTGATCTTTATTTGTTGGTGTTGAGTGCTTTGCACTACATTGTAACTGTCGTGTTTTTTCGTTAGCACAAGTGTTATGCATAGATATTATCGGACTGAATTATCAGGAGGTACAAGAAGGTACAAATATAATTTTTTTGTTAATGACAGTGATTTCTAGAATGTTCAAATTGGAAAATGAAGATGGGGAAAAGTGCAAACGTTGCCAAAAATAAAACGAAAATTACAACTACTACATGGTGAAAAGTATTTTAATAGAGCTGTCATTAGCTTATTGAGGGAGATTATTGATATCTGTAAGCATCTAGCTCATAGTAGCTTCTCTCTCTGAAGACTTTAGTCTGACCCTACCGGCTATCTTACTGGCTGTGTTTCAGTACATTTCAGGATGAAATGGAACAACTGAACACAGAGTAATATGCAGAATCATCTGTCTTCCCTTCCCCATCAAATAGTTGATGCATTATCGATTTCTTTTTTTCTTCCCCCCCGCCCCGCTTTTGATCAGGAAATAAGTCAGGAGGTGACTAGCAAAGACTGAATAATGTGTGTCATGGGGCAGTGTGGTTTTATTGAGCATAACAAGTTGCATTTTCTTTGGGACCTTAGTATCCAAGATCCCCCTGTGGGATGTGCATGCTGGCAATCTGCAAGACTGTGCAGATATCTTCAGAGTTCCCTGCTAAGATGTTGACTTCCCTAATATAAAGCAAAGCCCTGGGCACATCTGCCATTCCCAACAGCTCCCAGCGTCTGAAAGGGTTGGATTAACCAAAATTTAAAAAGTTAAGAAGTGCAAGGAGTTGCATTGCAGTGAAAGTTATTAGCAAGATGATAGCTTGTGCACAAGAAATCAAAGGGCTGAAAAATGAAAGCAGCTCCATCTGTTCTTGCCAAAAGGAACCAAAGTAGAAAATCACAAATTTCTTACTTTATTTAGTATGCAAGGTGTATGCTCCTTTGGTTGGCTTACTTAGATTTCCAATATAAAAAAGATACTTTAGTAAAACAGTGAAAAATTGCCATAATCTTTATCCATATTTTTTCCTAGTCCATCAGTGGTTAGAAAGCTCTCTGTTGTACCTCACCCACACTCTAACTTCATACGTAGTATAGCATTGAAAGTGTCTCCATTATGTGCCATTTAGGGCTTCATATTTATTATCTTGCAGCATCAATTAAGCTCCATTTGTAAGCAAATTAAACTATATTTACTTTAAATGCCAATTCTGCAACTTTGACTTGGGAACTGGGAATAACAGTTTCTTTTTGGAACTGCATTTTGACCCTGGCAGTAAAAATTGAGAATTGGCAGAAATTTCTGTAGCTCAGTTGAAGCAATTCTCTGGTCCAAAGACTAGAGAACATGTTTCAAAATTATATGGATTATGTGTGAACTTAAAAGGATTGTGCTCCAGTCACTATGGTATTTTAGAACCAGTTGAGCTACGATAATAAAACGTGCTAAAATATATTCATATCAGTCAAGTGTGAGCAGATCTAATTTGGGATACGTGTGTGAGATAAGCAAATTCTCCTCTGTTACTTTGGTTTAAGTCTTCTATTATTCCACTGATCCGTTGAATTTGTGTGGACTTAGCCAGCATAACTGTGATCACATTCAAGTCTGTGAAGTAAAACTCAACACTGATGTGAAAGGTGATCTAAATTACACTATTTGATAATTTATAATGTCTTTTTGATTAACTAAAACTCAATGAACTTCTTATCAATGCTATTCACATCCTGACACATTTTATCCTGGTCTACTTCTAACATATGTAACCATTTATTCCAGGCTGCATTTTGCCAAATTTTACTTCATGTGGGCCACTTCAACCTTGTTTTTCCACTGTACTCTAACAGTGTTGTGTGGTTTAACAAATTTGGACTGAAGGCTGAAGGGCAGTGAGAATTAAAGGAGATAGAATAAAGATGATAGGATAGGGAATAAGATGACTGTGAAATTTGTTTAATTATAAAAAGGCACCAAATGGTGTCTTTAGAAGCTCTTCTGTCATGCCCTTTGCTTATATTAGAAATCCAAATGTAATATTTCTCTCTAATAGAGACCTTCATTGAAGCCCTTTGATTTGCTTATTTGAGAATAATTTATTTTTTCTTAGGACTCAGACAACAGTTTTTTGGATTAGATGGACTGCTCACTGTATTAAAGAGCAAAGAAACAGAACTGCACTTGGGAAGCTTCCTGATTCTGTTGTTTGCTGATATGATATTATTGTTGGAATAAATGCAAAGTTGTGTGTAAAGAGGAATAACTCTCTACTTAGGCATCCAGTCCAACGTAGCACTCTACAAAAGAGTACTCTATTAATTACAAAATATATTGGTCTCACTAGCAAGAGCAACAAGACTGACCAATCCTTCTCAGCAATGAAAAATCAGACAGTCTAAAATGCTAGTATGACAACAATGTATAGTTTGGGACCTAAGAAGTGCAATGACAATAACAATAAAAATCCCCATTTATGGGGCACTTTATCAAAGAAACATCTCAGGGCACTACACAATAAAAACATAAGAAAATGAAATCAAACAGAGCTGTGGGCTTGATTGAAGGGAAATCATTGATCCTTATTCCTAAAAGCGTAATGAAAAAAATCCTTCATCTCTTGAAGCATAGCATAAAAGTTAGAAATCTGCTTTGGAGGCCTAGTACCAATACCCTGGAGATAATTTCTTTCCTTGCTGATTCTAGATTTGTGTTGGCATGGCAGAGAATAGGTTGCCTGAAACCATAGATTGAGACTGATTTAAAGAGTATGGTTACCAGTTTCTAGTCCAAAAGGATATTTATGATTACAGAAATAATGCCTTCAATTTGAGGAACAGTGCAAGAGTTTAGCTCAGATAATTTCTGATCCTTTAGCTATTTTCTCTCTTTTCTTGATATGCCATGTTCTGTCTTTGCTTCAGATTCTTGCAGGTGGCTCTATTATGTGACTCTACCAAGTCACAAAACAGTTCTGGGCTTTTTCTTGATTTCCCTGATCTACGTTCCTTTTTGTTGATACTGGGATTCCTGTCCTGCATCCAGCTGCGTGATGCAATTATGTCTGTAAACCCAAGTGCAAGCCTTTTTGTCCATTTTTCATACGCAAGGGTAGGTGCACCAGAGATTCTGTCAGTTTTCCTCTTGGCAGATACACTAGGTGAAGAGACTTAAATATAGCAAATTTCATCACTAATGATTCATTCCACTGCCCACCAGCATATGAGTTGGGAGGTAAAATGTTCTATTAGTGAGTCCTATAAATTACTTACGGTTTAGTGTGAAGCACATAATAGTCAACAGGGCTTTCAAAGGTCAAGAAAATATTAACATACATATGGGAACCAGGGTTTTGCTGATGATTTATGTTTCAATATCATAAGCAAATTTCTTTAGCTAAAAAACATAAAATGAAACTATATACAAAATTTTTATGCAGTCACTTTCTGAACAGAAAGAGAAATAATATGTATTTTCATATATTTACAAGGCTGATAAACTTCTTCAGCCAGGCTCTAAGTAGGTATATTTAGCATTTGAAAAAAACTTTCTGGAATGTAGTGTTCCTCTTCAAATATCAGTTCCAATCATTTGATAGAGACATAACTTCCAAAATTATTTACTGTAATAACCATAGGGCATGCTGTGGAATAAAATTCTATCAGTGATGATTCTAATTTGAGTAGCTCTTCCTGTCCAGATAAGTTGAAAGATTCTTTCCAGAACACTAAGCAGTTATGTATTTTGGAAAGGAAAAGCTGTTATCAGTAGGCTTTTTGCCTTGGGTTCCTTTGAGTGGGTGTTTGAGGTTTTGGGGGAATTTGGTGGATTTGAGGAGGGGGGGCATGTGTGGTGTTGGTTGTGGTTGTGTGGCTAGTGTTGGGCATTTTTTTTCCTAACAAGATCTTGAATTTTGAAACCAAAGCTACTATGTAGTATGCTAGCTGTTTACGTTTACGTTTATGGATACCCCCTCATAAATGCAATGGGATATTAATAAGAATAATGATGTAATAAAGATAATACTGTGGCAAGATAAGGATAATAAGAGAATTTTTAAATTTATAATTTTCAGTTAGTTGTGATTTTAGAGTTGAAAGCTTATGTAAGTGAGCTAACAGATAGTAATCTACCACCAGTAGCATTATGAGATATTATTGCTATTGGAGGATCCTATGGGTTCCCTACTGTAATTACTAGAAAGTCTACACCAACATCTGCTATGAGAAAGAAACTGGAATGGAGTTCATTGTAATTGTTTTATGATTCGGAGTGTGAAGTCAGGAATGATGAATCTTCACTGAATACAGAATACATTTGTAGGTTTTTTTCACATTCCTAAATGTTTAATTCTTTGCACTGGTTTTACTGGTTCAATTGATAGGGAAATACTTGAGCTGCAAGATTTTGAAAAGTCTGTCAAAACCAGTAATTTATACTACTTCTGAGTGTAAGTTAAGATTTTGTTTATTGCTGCTGATTCCTGATGTCTAAGAAGAGCAGTTCTGTACTTAGAATGCAAATACAATTTGTGGACATCTAAGTCTGTGCCGTTCGTGCATTTAGACAGTGTGGACACTGTCTCACCAGGAACTGATGAGGAAGCTCCGGTCATATTCTCTATCCATGGCTCAGAACTCTGAAATAGATATGCTGTGAGGAAAAGAGCTAGAGTGAAGCTCTGAGTAGTATCTCCAGGATGGCAGTAGAAGCAGTTATAGGGCTTCCTGTAATAATAAATTGAGACCAGTGAGAAAATAGACACTGACAGCTGGCTTCACTGAAGTTTTCAAATTTTACAAGAAAAGTATATGGAGTCTCTTGACAATGACCCCAAAGAACCTCCATTTTCCCTTCAGTTATCCAAGAGCATGTCTCCCTGATAGGTAGCAACTGTTGAAATAGAAATCAAAGCTTTCTTGGCTCGAAGCCTGTGCTTCTTGAACCACAGAACACAAATACTGGGCCAGATAAGATTTGCAGGACAATGGGTCCAGAGAATTCCATGTGCTCTGTGCTGCATTTTATGCATTCCGTTCACGCAAAGTCAGCGAGACCAAAACTGAATCAAGTGCTTCCTGAAGCCGAAGGTTAGCAGATGCGGCTTTACATCTCATTTGTGATACTGGTGCAGCTGGAGAAGGCTATGTGCTAACTGACTGCTACAAGCTTCCTCTGTGACTATCCCTCAGATGTAGCATGGGTTGGCAACCTCTGGCCACCAAATTTTCAAATGTTTCCAGTGCCTGTATAAACCCTGAACTCATTGATGAAGCAGCTGTAGGAGTCTCTGGTAGTTCCCTAACAAAAAAACAACAAACAACAACAAAAAACACAACCAACCAAACAAAAAACAGACCAAAAAAAACCAACCAACCAATCAACCAAACAAAAAAGGCAACCTTTATTTCTATGCTCAGTGAGATGTCTATGTTAACTATCAGGTGCAATAAGCTCAGCAGATGTTTCCATCAATATCCTTTTCCTCAGGTTCAGTGGTCATTGACACTTCTCCTATGTTTGCTTGAGCAAGCTGTTATGAACCCAGGCACTGCCTAGAAAAGATGCCAAGTGAACAGAGACATCTGTGAACTCATCAACATTGACAAGTTTCATCAAACTGATCAGCCCAAACTGCATTAATTCAGTTGTGTGAATTCTGGTAGTGTGGTTTTATTGAGCATAACTGCAAAAGTTTCATGGAGGTTTGTTTAGGTTAACAGGGTGTACTCAGAAGATTAGCGAGTGTAATAAGAAAGGGTGGTTTCAGGTTCTTGCTGAGGCAGGATGATCATGAAGGAGCAGATCCTGGTCCACCTGGCTTAGCAGTGGTGGATCCAAAATACTGACAACCAACAGCCAGCTTGCATAGGTGTAAAATCTATTTTAGAGATTATAATTTGCCTTTTTCTAACTTGCACTGGAAAAAAACAATGCTTCACTCAGGAAAATCTTACACAGCAAAATTCAGTTTGACAAATTTCAGCCTGGGGCAGAACCTCTGCTCTAGACTTTTACTCCTACTTTACATTATCTTCTTATATGTCTACAATTAATATAACTTCTACTCGCTCTCTGTACTATCACTTTGTAGGACCATAAAGGAAAAAGACCATTTTTACTCCATTTGATTTGATGCAGTTGTGCAAACATGTAGTGTTTCTTTGTGCAGTCTTTCAAATCCTGCCACGGTAGTCATACTGATCTGGTTGATAAGAGAAAACATAAAAAATTTTATCTCCCTCCAGAAACAAACAAAAAAATAACAAATCTGATAGTGCTCATATTTAGTGAGACACTGTCTGAAAACTTTTTCTTTTGGGCTTAAAATAGAGCATGTGTTACACAATACGTGCAATGGCTTAATCACAAGTAATTTCCATTAATGACAGCTTAAATATGTAAGAGTCAAAGGACTTTCTGCCCCGAAAGAGGGAGGTGTCACACACACAGTTTGAGGAATCTACATTTTAATAATACTCTATTTTGAAAGGTAGCGGTCCTTTAATGACTGATTTTAATCAAAATAGACCCCCCTTCTACTTACAAGTTTATTAATGTTCTCTTTTAACAGAACTCCTACAGCAGTATAAGATCTTTTTAATTACAATGAAACATAAATCCAATGTTTATGATCTGATTTAATGCCATTTTAAAATGAGAAAGTTATTTGAAAAGGAAAGGAAAAGAAGGTTATCAGGAGTAGTCAACATCGATTCACCAAGGGGAAATCATGTTTAACCAAATAACAGCCTTCTATGATGGTATGACTGGCTGGGTAGATTAGGGGAGAGCAGTTGACCTGCAGGAAAGCAGCATTACAGAGGAGAACCTAGGAATTCTCATTGACAAGGAGGAGAGGGAAGGAAGGACAAGGGAATGGAGGGAAGGACAACAATCACTGGAGAGAGTCCAGTGGAGAGCTACAAAGATGATTAGGGGTCTGGAGCATCTTTCTTATGAGGAGAGACTGAGAGAGCTGGCTCTGTTAAGCCTGGAGAAGGCTGAGAGGAGTTCTTATCAATGCTTATAAATATCTCAAGGGTGGATGTCAAGAGGATGAGATCAGACTCTTTTCAGTGGTGCCCGATGATAGGATGAGGGGCAAAAGGCACAGGCTGAAGCACAGGAGATCCTGTCTGAATATGAGGAGAAACTTCTTTATTTTGAGAGTGACAGAGCAATGGAACAGGCTGCCCAGAGAGATTGTGGAGTCTCCTTCCCTGGGGACACTCAAGACTGGCCTGGACACATTCTTGAGAGATCTGCTCTGGTGAACCTGCTTTAGCAGGTGGGTTAGACTAGAGGATCTCCAGAGGTCCCTTCCAACCCCAACCATTCTGTGATACATGGGACTCTGCATTTGAGTCTTACATAAATACTGTACCTCAAAATACTTAAAGCAACTGAAGAAAATTCAAAAACAGTGCTACAATGCAATGAATGAGTTGCAATTTAGTAAATTGCCATTTCCTTGTATGGTTGATAGAACATTTAAAGAGAGGATATCTAAACAGTAGGTGCTGTGATACATAGCACACCTGAGAGGGCAGTCACCACAAGTTCAGGGTATGAAGGGCATGGGGACAGACTCAGGGGCATGTGGGTGGAGCAAGGAAGAGAGAGGAATGGGAAGCTGAGTAGCTAGGAGTCCTTGGAACTAACTCTCATTATTTTTGTAGCTTTAGTTAATAACAGGAGGTGTCATCATTGGCACCAATGTAGAAGAATAAATAAGGGGAAAGAAGGAGGGATGTGCACCAAGAGGGAATTTTCTATATTATTTTTTTTTTTTTACGTATAGGTCCATCAAAACCTGTCAGCCTACAGTGATGGGAAAGATACACAATATGATAGAGGTTGGTAACAGGGGTGTGTGATTGAACAAACCAATGAAGAGATAATATTTGAAAGCTTTACAGCTTGGAAAGCTGTTAGCAAGCTGGTGTCCCCTTCATCATTTTTAATTTTAGTTTTACTGCCCTTCATTTGCTTTGATGGGTTGATGTTGCCATGGTGCAGTTGAAATTCTCATAAAAGTGCTGTTACCCTTTCAAGATGGCTATTTTTTCCTAGGGTTTATACCACATTTTATAGTTATGTCAGAAGGTTTGCTTGGTTTATGAATTCTCCAAGCTCTGAGAGTGCTCTAAAAACTCTGGGTTGCAGTTCAGCTTTTGACTTTTAATTTGTGAGATTTAACAACCAATACACCAGTGTGTTATATCTCTACATAATTAGAAAACTCATTTTAAATATATCCTTTTGTTAATAAGAGTAAATAAAATTTCATCTTATCCCTCACCTCTTTGATCTCTACTTTCTTTAGCAAAGAAAAAAATAAAAAAGAGGCATCATTTTTCTGACTAAAGCTGTGTGGTTCCTTTTTATACTAATCCTCCAACTTTTAAATTATTTATCTCATGTAGGAAAATAATTTTAAAAGGTGTTTCTACTCCATATGAAATACCATACCCAGTACTCACAGAGATATTCTCATGCTTGCAGTGGAAGTTGATTCATGTCAGATGTGAATTAGTCCCATGGCACTTTTGCAATCACAATGAATTTCCCCTTTGCTTGCTCTGTAGCAATTCAGGTTAAGGATCCACAGGGTGAAACTCTTGTCAACTGTGTTGTGAGTTAAACTTTTGCAAGATTTTTATAAAATGAATGTACATGTTTTCATAAACCTGCAAGCCTGTTAGTCATTAAGAACTGTGCTACATGGCCACTGCTCGGTGTGAACAACAGACCAGCTTCACAACTTGAGTGGAGCTTTGGGATCGGAGAGGATAAAAAGGACAAGAAGAGAATGAAGTATACCTTGTATGAGAGAGGTTTTCAGATCCTTTAATGCTTTAATGCTTTACATTTAAATCTAGAAAAATTGTTCAGGAAAGATAAGCTGTCCCTGTAAGGACAGCTGGTGAGATTAATTCATTAGTTACCAGTTCTGTTGTTGTTTTGGAAGAAAGAAGTGAATTTAAGAAATAAACTGTGGCTAGCTTTCATAACAATACTGATGCTAAGGGAAGGAAGCAAAGTTTCAGACAAAACTCTGTTGAGTTGGTATTCATTGCCTTCAGCAGAACTAGAAGCAAAAGTTAGAAGCTCTGATTTTGCTGTCTCTTCCAAAAAGCCCCCCTCGTAGGCTCCAGGTAAGATATTAAGCAGTGTCATTAAAGACAGCACAAACTAAACTAGGGATGAACGCAAGTTGAACTTGGCCATAGTTTTTTGAATAATCAAAATTTTCCACCTGGTTTGATCCTATTTCTGGTGCTAACATAACATTTAAATGTTAAATAGAGTCAACAAACAAACAGAGTAAGATACGTGCAAGTAGGTGCCTTGCTGGAACTTTGTGTTCAAAAGCAACAATTAGGCATAATTTCGTGATGCTTTGGTGAAAAACTAAATAAAATCTCTACACCTCAAGAGAGCTACAGTCTATAATATGTAGTCCAGCTATTATTAGTGCCTCTCACAGCTTTGCTTTTATTTCCTTACAGTTACTTATTTTACATTATAGTGTACTGACCAGTACCATCATATACATATAACTCTGCATACCACAAGGACTGTTTCCTCACATATGACTGAGATATCCCCTAAGCATTAAAAGAAATCAGCTACTTTTTCTGGATTTATTATACACTGAAGTAGTTTCACCCAAATGTCAATGATACTCTGCAATTTAGAAGGTTTATCTTTGAAAAACAGAAGATTAGAAAATTTCATCTAGATATATGAGTTGTTCAGGTAAGTATTTGATCAGGTCATCTGAAAAAGAAAGTTATACTTGCTCCCATTTGTATTTGTAATTTAGGGAGGAGTATAAAAAGGAAGTGAAAAACATGTTATTTATTCAAAGTATTATTACAGCATGAAGTGGGTTTTTTCCTTCTGAATTAATAGGTTTGTTCCCATCACCCTTGCCGGAGTCCCATGCAGCTTTATATTGTTATTTTATTTTAGCTGAATGACAGTTTAAAAGTCATTGTAATAATGATCTGTCCTTAAAACTGTATCATTTTGGTTTGATCTCTTGTTAAATACTTTCCTCCTTAATTGCATTTTCATTCAATGAGAAGACTTCTAATGGCAACCAAGCACAGATGAAAAACAATTCATTTTATCAGTCTCAGACTCTCATAATGGAGCACCTTAATAAGAGCAAGTTCTGTACTTCTTGAAGGCACAAGATATATTAGGTTCATAGTCCATTATTTGAACAAGGGTATCTGACTTATGGCAAATCTATCTGAAAGACTATTGTAGAATTGTATTTTATCTTTAAGAAATGTGTTTTCTAAAAGTAAGATATTTACTTCTGTTGCAGTAAAGGATTTAAACAGAAGAATTTCTCTCTAATGTTTGTTGAATCATACTAGAATGATGAGGTGGAACAGAGCCATAGATCAACCAACCAATGTGAAAAACTTAGTATTGTATTTTATTTCAGGAGGGAAGGCTGAGAACAGAATGCCCAATGGTTTTGCCAAGAGCACACTTTCTCTTCTTTATTTACCAAGCTATATATACAATGAAGAAGGTGACAGCACTCTTAAACTATTTCTACTGCTGAAATTTACGGATGTGCACATTTTCTTTTGCAAAGAACATCACAATGGCAGTGCTGGAGACTGTGATACTCTAGCTCTGTAGAACAGCTATAATGTAAAGAGAAGCAAGACAGTTGTTCGGTGTTGTTTTCCTGTAGATGCTCTATCAGTTTGTCCTCTTTGTCAAGTAGAGAGCTTAGAATGGATGAAGAGAGAACTCTTCCTAAATCTCTTGGGGGGGTTTTCATTGCTGTATAGTAGAAAAAAATAACAAGTACTAAAGGTAATATTTACTCTGGTGGCTATTTTCTAATGAGGAGTCTTCTGTATTAAGCATTGAACTGACACTAGGGATTCATTTTTTGGGTGCATGTCAGACATCATCAGAAAACCACTGGGTTTTAGGATTACCTGCAAGGGATTCAGACTTAGAGTTTAACACCTGACAAATACTGTAATACACTGAAATTTCCTGTACAAGTTCCTTCAGTTTTGGTGCAAATAACACAGATTCAATCGTCATGTAAATGCTTGTTCCTAAGTGTCAAGAGGTCATCCAGTCCTGTCTTGGTATTTCTTGATCCACCAATAGGATAGAGATAAGATTTGAGGCAATCAGTTACTCTTTATACAAAGTTTCCTAAGGTATAAATGGAAAGAAGGCTTACTGTGATTTTTTTTTTTTTTTTTTTTATCCCATCTTACCAGCCCCTTCATTCAACTGCCTGAGCGTCCTTGGTTGGCATTTTGAACTACTGCTCCTGGAGTAGGGCTGTTTCACTTTGAATAAATATAGGAGATGTCAGGTAAAAAATTTGTTTATTGTAAGGATGTAGCTCTCCATTCTTGCTATGTTATCTACTACTGTAATTCTGTGTATGATTTTACTTCCTAAATACTGAGCCAGTGAACTGTGCTCAATCACTCACTGCCTCCTTGGTCCTAGTGAGAGGCATTCTGCAGACTGACTACCAAGTCAGTGATGTAAAGCAGAGACTTAAGAACAACAGCAAGGTGAGTCAGTAAACCCTGGCTGCAAATGGGTCTGCTAGAAGTAGAGTTTCATAACCATCACAGTGTTAACAGGAGTTAAGTTCAGTGGTGAAGTTTCTCATTGTCATGGATACAGAGTGCCTACCTAAACAGGTGGAGATAATGTACCAAGTAAGTCCTTTCGGTAAAGAAGCTTTGATTCAGAATAGTAGATATGTGATGATGTAGAAACAGTCATTCTTGGAAAATCTTCAACAGAAATTATATATGTGGGAGCAGGAAGACCGAGAAAAGACATGGCTGCTTCTCCCAGCCGTTAAGGGTCCATAGCTATTGAATGCCTTTGTTCTCTTTCTCTTTTGAATAAGGAAAAAAAGTGCAGCTCCTTCCTAAATACTAGGCCAGATACTGTGCTGCTATCACACCTGCAAAACGATGCTTTGTTTTTTTGGAGTTGCAGACAGAGACTTCTGGTCTAAGGATCTGTAAGTGAAATTAGGAGGGCTGCGCATTCATGTATAATTATTGCTGTTGTTACAAGACATCTGACACCTAAAACTTAAATTTATGAAGGTACTTTGGGAACAGGTTTCCTAAGTTGTGGGAATATATAACTCCTTCCCTTCTTGAGACTTCTGATTTGCATGTGACACTTCTCATTCTATGCTTTGAGTGGCTCCTGGGTCAATCTGTGTGTCTTCTCTGTGCTTTTCAGTCATTCAGGATGGCAATAACCAGCCAACATAACTCCTTCTTAGTGTGTTATGAAAAAATGGCTTTCTGAACAGAAGAAAGGTATTTTGATGCATCACTAGGAACAAACAGGTCTAAAATTAATGCGGCCATTAGATACATTACAGCTTACTATTACAGTATGGCTGCAAAGTACATGGCAAATTTCACGGAGAGCACTCTTGAATATGCCAGTAAAACTGTTTCCTAGATGCAAGGAAGATGTCCATGAAGATTACATCCTAATGTCTAGCATTTTGAGACATTTCAATAGGAGTGCTACTTTTATTAGACTTTCATTAGATTTAATCGTGGTGATAAAGACTGTTTCTGTGATGTGGAAATGTTATCACAAATTCTTACAGTTTTGAGTGTTTATTGTTACTTTTTGAGTGACTTTTTGAGGGACTGAGAGGCCTGTTGTTTTAGCACATTTGTGTATTGACAAATTCAGTGGATCTGTGATGTGGTTACCAGGATATTACTTATGCAACTGAATATTTTGCAATATTAAAGCTTCTGCTGTCATCCAGGATCAATAATGTGATTCACCACAGAAGAAAATATATGCTACCATGATGGGAACAGAGGCAATATTATTGCTTGAAAGAATATTCTTTGGGAAAAAAAATCACTTGTGTTGATTTTTGTTCTAAACCAAAACATTATATTTGTTGACTATATAGACCTAATCTTACACTTAATAACATCCTATTGACCTCAGTCATATTAACTGTATGCCTCTGTATCATAAATAGCAAGATTAGGATCACAGCAACAATTGAACATAGGGTCAGCTCTGCTAGATCTAGCCTTCTGTTTTATGTGCACATGGATGCTAATGTAGTGGGTCTCTGATCTGGAGGCTTATACAATGTTTTCTTGTTTGCCTGAAATCTATCCTTTTCTGGGTTGGCATAGTGATAGAGATTTTTGGGATTATGTGTTTGTTTTGAATGATTTTGTTGGGCTGCTCTAAGTGAAGGTTAGGTTAGTTCAAACACTAAACGCAAAGAAATTGTCCTGTTTAACTTCTGAATCCAAAGTTGTTACATTTCTGAATCCTGGAATAGTAATTTAGTTCTCAGCTTTTCCTCTCCAGCCTCTATTGTATTTTGAAGTGTCTGTGCCTGGTTTTATATCCAAGGCTTCCTGAGATCCGAGTTTGGGGATCCTGAGAGTGTTTCTGGTGAAGATTTTTTTCTTGAAGGAAATTTATGATGAATAGTGGGCAGATTCTGGTGCAGCTGAAGTGTCTGATACCAAGGCAAATGACATTGCTTGAAAATGATGGCCATGAAATCCAAGTACATTGCAAATCACTCAACTGCAGAGTCTTGGAATAAGAGCATTGCAGAGCTGATGTATGGACTGATATTGCCATTTAATGTGGTTTCCCAGCAAACCTTTCATAAAATTCATGACTGTAGCTGACCTCTGTTACTGTGTTCCTCTTAGGGGAAGAAAAAAAAAAGGCTATAACCCAGCTCTCTACGGCAGTGCACTGAAAAGTGATGTGTGATGTGAAGCAAGGTGAGGGAAATCATGTTCACTTCACCACAGACACTAGAGGTGAGCCTGTAGTCAAACAGTTGATTAAATGTCACAGCATATTCGACAGTCTTCCAGGCTGACAAGGTTCTATTCTGACCAGCTTCAAACTAGGAGACTGATTCATATCACATTTTCTACCAGCTTTACTCATTGCCAGTGTTGCTTTAAACATAGAAAGTAAAAGCAGAATCGGCCATCAGCTGCCAGCAGGAACCACATAGCTTCTATATGTTATTATTACCACAAAATATGAGACAAGACACTGCTTATAGTATTTTGTTCTTGTATTAGATAGAGTTATTTGGCATCTGGATTATGCATGGCTGTGGGTGCTGATACTTGCTGAAATCAGCAATTCTGGTCTGTCCTAGAAAATCTTAACTTCTTGTGTAAAAACTGGTGTACTGTTTTTCACTTCCAGCATAGCTTACAGTCAAGGAACAATTGCTGATGTTGTATGTTAAGTTAATGAATGCCACAGCAAGATGCGTCTGAGGTAAAAGGACTGGCTGACACGGTCATGTCTGAGCCACCTCCCAAGAGAGCAGAAAGCAATGCAGATGGACGAAGATGTAATAGCTAGAGATGCTCATGTACCATGAAAATGCGAAAAGAGGCAACGAGTATCTAGTCAGACAGATGGCATATTTAAAAGGGAGGAGAGATAGATGCTGAAGAAGCACTCCTATTCCTCCTTCCTCTGTGTAAAAAGTTAAATTAAAACCCACCTCTCATTCTTACTTCCCTGTACTTCAACTTCCCACCCTCCTCAGAGTACCTCTTTAAATTACAAGAGCTAGGAAGGCATAGTCTTTCATGTGTGAGATGGCTCCCATGTTTTGTAGAAAGAGACTTGCTTCAATGGAAAATTAACTGTTACCAGCGCACACCTTTGTCACTATCAGCAAATAAAAATAATATAGCTCTTTTAGTCCCTCAGATAGAATTAATAAACAAATATGTGCATAATGCTTTTGTCTGTGTGTGAATCTCTGTCCTCTTGATGCAAATGATTTGTGAATACAAATTGAGGGTACTCTGTGTGTCCTAATTACCTGTGTGATCTTGATAGCCACACTGTCTATGAGTAGAACATGCCATGTTGTATTTGCTTCTCTAAGAGGATGATGTATTAGTCCCTGAAGGTCTGTGGCACAGTTGAGAGCAATTGCTTTTTTCTCCCTATCTTCATGTTGCCTTTTCCAGTGTGTGTATGTATAAGGGAGAGGCGGGGAGAAAGGAAAAAGATGTAGGAAAGAGCATATTTCCTTAGAGGAAAGGAATATCCCTTGCTCTAGTCCAGTGATGATGAATTAATGATGTAGGATTTGCCTGATGAACAATATGCCCTAAGTTTTTTTTCAGATTAGCTGCCAAAACTGTTCTCCCCAGTAGTGATTTGGCAATATGTCATGGCAACTGCAAGTCAGAGCTTGCACAGTTTCATCCAATTTCTAGCCCAAACTGTGTGTATAGTACTATGGTGCAAGACTATAAAAAAAATTACAATATAATTTTTTTTTTTTTTTAATTCTTGTTCTTTCTGGGCTGTGTAGTCGCTGCCTGTTGTTTTATTTACTCCATAGCTGTTCTCATTTTGTAACTATTTTCTTTAGCTTGTAGCTCTAAGGTCACTCTAAGGATAAGATGTTCCTTCCAGAGTAGAGTTGTAACAAGTAGGCTTTGTAAATGCATCTTCTGTGTCATTCTGAAAACCTAGCTTGTTGGGGTGGGAAGTGTCCTTTAGCTCAAGATTTAGGTCCTAAATTCAGTCAGATTTTGAGCTTGTTATCAGTCCTTTCATTCATCTTGAGTAAACTGCAACAGAATAGTTGCAAGGTGATCTAAAGCCATGCCTATGTAAGTTGTAATTCTTCAGGTGGTAAATTGTAAAGGACAGCATTTTTTTCTATTTTGCCAGATCATTGATTTCAATAATTTCATGTAATAATTTCTATTTTTTAAATAATGTCTTGATTCATAAAAAATGTTACATACCTTGCATCACACTGGAATCACCTGTACTTTTCTAGGACACTAATACAAGTATAACAGTTGTGGCTAATGTTCTAAATATTTCCTCTGTGAGGGCAGAGGATTTTAACAAGCAGTCAGAACGCTTGATTAATAGAAATGGCAAGAGTAGCAGTACCACACTCATGTCCCCTTTCTCTTTCTTCCAAACAATATAAATGTACTGGTGGTGCCAAATGCCTTCATTCATAAGCAAGTACAATAAAGATTAGTCTTTAATTATTTCTGGCATATGTCCTTTAAATTCAAAGCCTGTAAATCGCAATGGGCAAAGGGTAATATGTCTTAACAGGTTACACCTCCCAAAGGATTTGTTGATTGACATCAAAATTGTTTCCCCTCCCTCTCTTCTGACTGACAGAATGGCAGGTGTGAAGTGATGGCAGTGTGCTGTAATAATGTGTCAAAAGACCTTAAATCAAGACTAATGTGGCTTCACTGATAAACTCACAAACGTTTGTATGGTAGAAAATGGAACTGTAGGGCAGATTCATCTTGGAACTATTATATCTTTGCACTTTCTAAAAGCACTTTTTAGTTAGGTTCCTTGGATGATTACAGGGCAGAGGTTTTAGGAGGATTCTTACAAAGTCATTGTGAGGACAAGAACATTTCTATGCTTATTACTGTGAAGCAAAGAACTTACATGTAGTGGGTTTTTCCATTGTGATACTTTAATATAAGTGTGATACAGAACGTGAAATAGATAAAAGTATACTTGTTTCAGCAGCTACCAATGGTCAGTGCTTTGAACAAAACTCTATGTTTAATGTTTGAAGAAACAGTACAAAGGCAGTGGGCATAAATAACAGTGAATACACAGAGAGTTTCATGTAAACCACCTCTGATGTGCAGTTTGTACTGAATTTTCTGACCTACAGGGAAACTGAACTCACTGTCAAAAGGATGATGGGTCACTACATCTCAATTTTATCCTACAAAAGTGGGCCTTTGCATGCATAAATATTAAAAAAAAAAAAAAAAGAAAATAAAATAGCATAGAAACAGAGAAGTCCGGTCAAATCATGATACAAAAAAACCCAGAGACTTTGTGTAAGGAGTTCAGCAACAGTATGAATTCTGCCCTAAGTGACAGGCAGATGTTCTCTGATCTTCCCAAAGTTTCAGATCTGGGCCTTATTCCTCAGTTTCTGTATTTGAGGATATTTGAGCAGAATACTTGAGAGAACCAAATTCAAATTTTTGTATACAAAGCTGAAAATGCTTTTACATGTTGTTATAATGTCTCTCAAGATAAAAGATTTTGCATTTGTTATACAGATGTAGTCAGAATGTTATGAATTTTAATGAGGAAAAAAATGACAGTCCTGTTGATTATTTCTCTTATTTGGAAAGCAATTTTTGTGCATTAAAACTGTAGGACACTTTAAGATAATAATTATCCAGAGAAGTTCATGCTGAAAATTTATAGAAAACCTGCAACTGGACTTTTGGCATTATGTATATTTGTAAAAGGTTTTCTGTATTAAAAATGCAATTATATATATTATTCATGTGTATAAGCAAAGAGAAAAAATGTTTTATGATAGGTACAAGGCATGGTTGTGGGAAGGCAGAGATTTTTCCCTTCAATATTACTACTCAATATTTACTCAGGATGCTAATGATTGATGGAAAACCGCCATTGTTCCAGAAATGGTGTGATAGATGGTATTGAAATGTGCCAGCACCATCCATTTGGAACTCAATTAATATGATAGTAATACTGTGTCAGTGTGGGGAAGTTAAACTAGAACACCTAACCAAGGCAAATTATAGTTTTGCCTTAGACAACAGTCACTATGAGTAATAGATGAGCCATGTTAGCAGAGTAGGTAGGAGAAACTTCCAGTAATTCCTCATGTGCCATTCCTAACCTCTGAGAAAACAGAAGTTTTAGGTTTTATGACCTATCTAAATAAATTCAACCAATAATAAAACAATTTAAGGCCTTTAGTTAATGCTTTTATGTGTGGCCTCTTGTTCCAGGCTCTATCTGCCTGGTAACAGTTAGCTAGGGCAATAGGCAGAGGAGGGCAAGTTTTAATGGAGAATTCCAAGGAATTTTGTACTTACTTGGTGACAGCATTGTTCAGGCATGTTTGCCAGCAGGTCTGTATGGAAATGTTTTAATTAGTTCTCAGCAATATGACAGATACTGGAAAGAAAGAAGGACATTTAATTACTGCATTCTGGGTCAGAAGAAACCCTTTCCACCCTGTGGTTTCTGTAAATTACCATAAAAATTTCTTGTTGATTGACAGCAAAGTAACAGTCAGGACAGCTTTGGAGAAACCTACTCTAGTCACCTTTCAGAGCACAACTGGGAACTATTTCTGATTGAGGGGAGCCTATGCATATAATGACAAAAGAGCCAATTCCAACTTTAGTACAGTAACATGAGTGAAAATGGACTTCTGGGAGGGGAAGAAAAGGGTCAGTGGTCATGGACATAAATTAACATAAAAGTTATAAATTAAACACAAGCAGAATGAAAAATTAAGACTACATGAAATAAGAGGGTAAGAGGAACTTTCTGCTGTCTCCTATGTATGACAACTTTAAGATAAATTATTAAAAAAAAAAAAAAGCAATGAAACAGTTGATACTCTCTGCTCTTTGCAGTGCATTGTATTTTAATGTACACAGCCTCTTCATACCTCTGTAAAACTCCCTACCCCATGACCAAGTTTCATGGAAGTATTATGGTCCCCTGACCCAAAATAATGGTCTGGGAACAAAATCTGATTCACAGTACTGATTTTCGAGTTAGATGGCTCAGATATGCCTACGATCAATAAATGACAAGGCCACAAAAGCACCCTGATATACAGTCAGTAATTTACATTCTATACACTATTCAATTAGCAGTATACTGCTCATGGTTGTGGAAGAATCTGTCCCTTTCACCATCCAAACACTTAAACTGAAAAATGTTTTTTAAAACTTTTTTCTTCAATTTATTTATTGAATTTGTCTTTTAAACCAAGCCCTCCTCACTACGTTTGTGGAATAGCAATAATAATTGGGAAAAAAAAAGAAAAAAGAAAAAACACCACCACCACCAAACCTGGTTTGGTTTTGTGAATTTTTTGTTGGCTTTTTTTGTTGTTTTTTGAGTTCGGGAGGTGTGAGAGCTGTTTATTTTGTCTATTTTCTATATTAAACATTGTGAAAATGTGCACTATGGTGAAGTCTCAACCCTCCACCCAAGCAGCCATTTCAGAAAATGTTTCCATTGGAAAAGTTGGTGAAATATGAAAATTTTCCTAAACCTCATTCTTCCTCTGAAGCATTACTTAACCTTCAGGCAATAAATTTAATCACTGAAGTGAGAAATGGACACTTTTAGTAAGGCTTTTAACTACATATCTTAATGAAACCTAAACAAATGGTGTCCCTGCCACTGTGTTGGTTGCATGTGTGTTTATGTACAGCATGGAAGCAAATTGAATATTTTTCATACCTAAAGATTTATTGTTCTATGATAATTTCCAAACAGCACTGGAATACAAGCAGACAATTCTTTCTTTTTAAGAACTGTAGATTGCTGGCTTTCTTTGTTACGTGACTAATGACCGCCATAAGGGGCTTCGCAGCAACTTGATTAGTTACAAGATCCAGAGAATATGTGGGTTTTGCCTACAAAGACAGTGTGTGCATTTCAAGGTACATTTATCTTTATTTGACTTATTTATTTGTTTGTTTATTTAAAGATAACTCACATCTCTGACCTCTGACACTGGCTAACCCAGGCGGTAGGCTGTGGAAATGTTAATTTCCTATATCTAGCCATTAACTTGTATGCTCCTTGTGTCCCTCCTCCCTTCTAATTCTAGTGAATTTTGTGCTTTATAAAATCAGGTTGTTTCAAATATGAATAAATCTGTATGACAACTCCACCCTCTTCCCCACAAATACAAATCTGAATATGTATGTCAGGACCTGTGCACATGCCTAGTTTCTGTATGAGAGCATTCTGCCTATCTGGAGAAGTGATTTGACTTCTCTGTGTTACATTAGACCACTGTCATTAACGACAGAGGTGTCATTTTGATGTGATCTGTGAGGCAGTGGAAGCTTTGAAGTTGAAAGATAGAATAGACATGGATAAATTGTGCTCTTGAGTATGCTGCTGTTGCACCATTATTGCTGGCAATTATTTCACCAAGTGACACATCTGATAAAAAGTCATCCGCCTTGCTGTGGAAAGAAACCAGAGTTCGCTGAAGCACATGGTAGATCCGTCGATTTTAGAGGCTGACAAAAAGCTCATTAGTTTTGGCCTGATCATTCTGCAGCAATCTTGAACTCTTTTGCATTGTTTCCCCCCTCCTTGTCTTTTCAGTTGGTTTCCTTTTCTGTGATAGCATTTCTGCTTTTCTGTTTTAATGCTTGGCCATTTGCTCTCTTTTCTCCATACTGCTTTCCCCAGCACACCGCTTCCTAATGAGGTTCTTCATATGCCTCCCCCTTCTCTCATCACTTCCTTAACTGTCTTGAATGATGTTTATTTCTTTATTGGTCTTATAAAGTGGGTTTTTTACATCTTTTTTTTTTTTTTTTTTAATCTGCAGAGCATGTAAAATCCAACTTTTCCAAATAAATAACAGCAGATTCCAGGTAATTACATTTAAGGTTAGTTTCAAGTTAAACATGGAATACAGATTTGTTCCTTCAGCTATGTCCCAGGGGCTACATTCTTAAATGGATTCATATTGTGGGGTTGTACCTAAGTAAAGACTTCAATAAGGGGAAGCAGATAGAGCTACTGCCAAAATTCCCACAGCAATTTATTTATATTGATTCCTTAGATGATAATATGTCTGTGATGGAGAAAAGGGAACAGGAGTATGCAAGCAGGAATCTTTTAAATAAACTATGTGATCAAGAAAAAGGTAAATGAAACTACATGTTTAAGTGTGTAGGGTAACAGGGCAAGATAAAAGCCCAGAATTTATGATCAGATGTTTTTATATGACTAACAAAAAAAAAAACCAACCAAAACCCAGTGAATGTATAGTGAGAGAATAATTACATTTTTAGAGTTGTTAGAGGATGAACCTATGTACATTAGAAAGGAGTTCCTTGTCACATTAAAGGATTCTGGACAAATTGCTTTAAAACACAAGTTTTCAGCAACAGAGGCATGGTAAGAATAGAGGTATTAGAGGTTCTTCCTCTTTCTAAGCTGAAGAATGACTTTGTCAGAATGCAAACTCATGTTCTGTGCTTCAATTATTATATTTTCCTGAATAGGTGAGCTGTAAAAGAAGGTCACCTCAAGCCATCCACATTACAAAAATTTCTTTCATCACAGTATGTCACAACTGGTCTTCCACAAAGGGGTCACAGAGTATGCGGCATAGATTAATTCCATCTAAACTCAAGTGTCTCAGATATCCAGTTACATTAGACTCCTTTCATAGATAATCAGGACTGATCAACATCTTAAAAAGGCAGTTTATGTTAAATAACTGCTGTTTGCTGGCATGAGCTTGGTCCACGTGCTTACTAAGCATGCTAAAGGTATTATGAAATGTGATAATGGTAGAGTCCATGGAAAGTAACCATAGCTTTGGAGCCTGTTCTGTGAGACTTCAACACAGCAATAGGTCACTGTCCAACAACATAAGCTTTACCAGCATAGGGTTACTCAGCCTCGAGGATTTAAATGTTCAGAGTCTTACAGACAGTATTATTTTTGCTCTAAATTAATGGTCTCAGTCTAATTCTTATAATTATGTCTTCACAGCATTTATAGCCAAGGGACAGGTGATTTAACTAGCTGGAGAGTCTCAGTCCTGCTAGCAATAGGCTTCTAGGTCAGAGGTGTATTAATGAGAGAACTGCTGGAGGATGATGAGCTGATCCTGCAGCTTCCAACAGCACTGAATTTATTACTAGGGACTCTGTAGAGAAAAAAAAAAAAAATCAGATAATAACTATGCAAATCATATTGCAGATACAGCTATTATTATGACTACAAGCACTTTTTTTATTTGTTTTGGAGGGGTCCAGAGTGGTTGTGTCAAAGCACAGGCCACATGTACACTCTCCAGTAGTCACCGTGTAACACATCACAATGTTTGAAAGGAGCAGTAGAAATAAACTTTACATCTATTCCTTCCAGGACTCATATCCTGTGCCAGCAGAGGTGGAAAAGGTCCTGTTTTGTAGAGGGCTTCTCTAGTCAGTATTCTTCAGGTGTATCTTAGTGGTAGGAAATAGTAATACAAGTATTAAAGCTAACACACACAACTAAGCTACACGTAATAGGGGATAAAACTAAGTTCTGCTGCTGGTACTTGATACTATTTGCATTGTTGTAGTTAGGCATGTCATACCCCAACCTTTTTCATTCTGAAAAGGATCTCCAGGTGTATTTTGGATATTTCTAAAAAAGGTGGATGAAAAGCATAGTATATAACAAGTATAGATTTTCACATTGTTTATAGAGACAGTTTTGATTTGTTACTTGCAAGCAAAGTGTGTGAGGCTCATAATTGATTAGAACAAAGAGTGTAAACTAGAAAGGACAATAATCCTTTGCTTAGACCTTCTCCTGCATTCAGCAGGTGGTTGGTTTCATCTTGGGCAGAACAATGCTTTTCAGTGAGATTTGAGTTGTCAAAGGAGCATTACAAAGCCCAGCCTGCTTATTTCCCTACAAAACATTCTGCAGGCATCAAGCATACATTAACAGAACTGTATATTGAAAGTCCAGTTTCAACAAATTGAATCAAACGGCTGTAAGGAGTTTCATTGCTTGGTGCTATGATCTTCCCTACAAATTCTTTGCACAGAGGCCAAACACAAGAAAGCATCTGCAGAATCTAAAGTGATGAAGTAATATACCATTGCAGAAACTGATCCCAACTGCAGGGAAACATGAATGCTGAAGAAATGAGCAAATTTAAGAAGGTTTCTTTGTCACACTTACCATCCATGCAAAAAACTGAGGTACTCAGCTACCCAAACCTCTAGCCAGCTTCAAATCCCCTCTCATTAAACCTCTCTAGCTTCACTGTCATATGTAATTGTCTACACACCTAAGTACCTCTTTTTTTTCTCCGTCCGGGTTTCTCAGGCGGTCCAGGAGTTTTTAAATAATTTGATAATTTTAATAATCTGCTTAGATTTCATTCTGTAAAATGCTGTTTCTCAACAAGTAATTCATCAGTGTGGGATACTATATGTGTCACGGAGGCACCCCAGGAGTCAATTTTAGGTGGACAAGTTCCAAAACAGACTTTATTCTAGACAGAAAAGTGTAGCAAATAAACTGACTAGAAACAGGCTTTATACAATTATTTACATTCTGACAGCATAAAATACAGGTTTGGGTATCAGTTGAGGAGATTATCGGGGTACGACAACATAAGAAAAATGACAACCCACAACCTACACACAATTGCTCTCAGGAAACAAAACTAGGAGCCTCTCACTCCAGGGCATCCAGAAGAAATAATTACTTGTCTGGGTTAGGCGAGGGCTCACACTTGTCTGAGTTAAGTGTGGACTCATTCAAGGATGTATCCAGTAGAGAAAAATAACCACTCACCACAGGAGGAGGTGAGGGGCTCTCAATTGCGGGAAGTCTCCTTATCCATATACAGGATGATGGAAGGATGAGAGCTTTCATTATCTGACTAGAATATTGCAGAAGAAGCAATGAAGTTTGTGCATTATGAAAAGACAGAACAGAGGTGGCTGATCCTGTGTAATGGGGGGATAGGAAAAGAATTTTACAGCACACTTCAGAAAGTCTATCACAAGGAAAAGTTATCTTTGAAATGATCTCTTCCTCAGTGGGAAAATAAATATATATATGTGCAAATCATAGCCTTTCTTGGCTTTAACTGGTATCACCAAAGTCATCTTTGAAGCAGAGGAACCAGTCCTGTTTCTATCAATTCCAAACATTAGATCAATACGGTATTGGCTTTTAAAAAAGATTTGCATTCAAGCTGTGAGCCTGGGGCAGAAGGCTACCTAATTCAGCTTGCACACATGGATTATGTACCCTACATATAAAGTCTTTTATCCATGATAAAACCAACATTTACTTATTTGTTTTGCACCATTCCTTGAGATAAATGCATTTCAAAATGTATGTTGTATTGTATCTGATGTCTACATAGATGAGTTTGCCGGATAACACTTGAATGAGTGCACTGAAAAAAACAGATATCCTTACAGTTTCTCCAAAATCAGAAGTTTCAAATACAATGTATTATTTCACCAGTCTTTGCTGTGATTTGATTTGCAAACTTCTGTGGAGAGTCTAAGAAGACAAAGATATTCAAAAATAAGAGTTTCCTCTTCCAAGCAGGAAAAGAAAGTGGAAACTGAAGAAACTAGTAAAAAAAAGTGCTATGGAGTGTTCATCTCTCTCCAACACATCCACTGGGACACTTAGATCTCACTCTCCTCCTAACAGCAAGATATTTTTGACAGAGACTGAAAGTGTCTGGTGACTGGATACTAGTGTCTAGTTGCTGGAAATAAATGAGAAAGTAGAAAAAGGCAAACCGCACCCAGTGGTAGATGAAAAATTTTGCGTAAGGCATGTTCTGAAAAGAACTTCTAGTAATATACATGTGTTTTCAGGCCTGAGGACTGGGGGAAGGGAAGGAGGTAGTGTTTTTTGAAGAGGTCAGTTGAGTACATATGGCCAGAAATCATGCTTATGACCTGGCTTAGCTGCAGAAACACTACATACTTCAAGTGCTCATGGATATATAATTAATTTTTTTCTGACTTAACCAAGACAGCACAAAATCTTTGCCAATGAAACCTGCCTATTTTATTTCCTATTGTGTTATGTTTGAATATTATTTAGGTATTTGTCCCTTCTCTTCTTTCCCCATTTTTTTTTACAGATAGAGTTTTTTAGATGCATAATGCCTAATTGAAAGGGTTAGGTCTCTGTGCTATCTTGTGAAACAGCCAGGCACAGTGAACTCCCTTGCTGTATAAAAGAGTAAAGAACCATTGCAGAAAACAAAGTCTGAATATTAACTCAGAGCAATTGATTTAATAAAGGCCAGTGTATGGCAGCACTACTTGCATTTCAAGAGTAAGTGCTGGTTTCAGAAATCGAGTTCCTCCCTAGGAGGGAGGCAGATAAGTGACAGAAAACAGACATGAAGATATCACTTTCTGTATTTTCTGCTTTTGGTCCCTTGATGTGGATAGTAACAGGTTTCAATCCCCTGTCAGTCACCATTCTTGAAGAGGATTCTTGAGGATGGAAGAGCCAGGATCAAAATCTGCAAAGTTTTATCAAATACCTGCCCTGAATGCAGAGGTCCTTTCTTTCCAATACACTGTAAAGATTTTCTTACTTGATTTCACTCACATTTGTAATTTATCTATCTCCTTAGGATGCAATTACATAATCACAGTATCAGAGTATCACAGTATGTTTGGGATTGGAAGGGACCTCAAAAGATCATCTAGTCCAATCCCTCTGCTGGAGCAGGAACGCCTAGGTGAGGTCGCACAGGAACATGTCCAGGACGGTTATGAATGTCTCCAGAGAAGGAAACTCCACAACTTCCCTGGGCAGCCTGTTCCAGTGCTCTGTCACCCTCACTGAGAAGAAGTTTTTTTCTCAGATTTAAGTGGAACCTCTTGTGTTCCAGCTTGATCCCATTACCCCTTTTCCTATCATTGTTTGCCACTGAGAAGAGCCTGGCTCCATCCTCCTGACACTCATCCTTTATATATTTATAAACATTAATAAGGTCACCCCTCAGTCTCCTCCAAGCTAAAGAGAACCAGCTCCCTCAGCCTTTCCTCACACGGGAGATGCTCCACTCCCTTCATCATCTTTGTTGCCCTGCACTGGACTCTCTCCAGCAGTTCCCTGTCCTTCTCGAACTGAGGGGCCCAGAACTGGACACAATATTCCAGATGGGGTCTCACCAGGGCGGAGTAGAGGGGATGCAGGACTCTACACTTTCCCTTGTTAAATTTCATCAGGTTATTCCCTGCCTAACTCTCCAGCCTGTTTAGGTCTCGCTGGATGGCAGCACAGCCTTCTGGCGTGTCAGCCACTCCTCCCAGCTTAGTGTCATCAGCAAACTTCCTGATAGTACACTCAATTCCCTCGTCCAAATCGTTAATGAATATATTGAATAATATTGGCCCCAGTACTGACCCCTGAGGCACTCCACTAGATACTGGCCTCCAACTGGACTCCACACCATTGACCACCACTCTCTGGCTTCTCTCCTTAAGCCAGTTTGCAACCCACCTCACTACTCCATTGTCTAGACCTCACCTCCTCAACTTAGCTCTGAGTATGTTGTGGGAGACTGTGTCAAAGGCTTTACTGAAGTCAGGGTAGACCACATCCACCCACCTTGTTACATTCTCATAAAAGGCTATGAGGTTGGTCAAGCATGACTTACCCTTGGTAAAGCCATGCTGACTGTCCCTAATAACCCTCTTATCCTTGAAATGCCTTGAGATGACACCAAGGATAAGCTGTTCCATTACTTTCCAAGGGACAGAGGTGAGGCTAACTGGTCTATTGTTACCCGGGTCCTCCTTCTTGCCCTTTTTGAAGACTGGAGTGACATTTGCTTTCCTCCAATCCTCGGGCACCTCTCCCATTTCCCAAGACTTGGTAAAAATGATGGAGAGCAGTCCAGCAATGACTTCAGCCAACTCCCTCAGCAGCCGTGGATGCATCCCATCTGGACCCATGGATTTATGGATGTCCAGACTATTTCATTGTTCCCTAACCCAGTCCTCATCGACTAAAGCAAACTCCTCCATTAACCTGGCTTCATCCGGGGTCTCAGGGGTACAGGGCTCCCCAGGACAGCCTCCAGCAGAGTAGACAGAGACAAAGAAGGCATTCAGTAATTCTGCCTTCTCTGTATCTTCTGCCACCAGGGCACCCACCCCATTCATCAGTGGGTCTACGTTGGCTCTGGTATTAGTTTTATCTGCTATGTATTTGAAAAAGTTCTTTTTGCTGTGATTGACCCCTCTCGCCAGCTGTAATTCTAAGGAGGCCTTGGCTATCCAACTGCCTTCCTACATCCTCTAACAGCAGCCTTATATTCCTCCCAAGTGGCCAGCCCCTGCTTCCATGACCTGTAAACTTGCCTCTTCTGCTTGAGCATACCCAACAGATCCCTATTCAACCACACAGGCCTCTTGGCTCCCTTCCTCGGCTTCCTACGTGTGGGGATGCTCTGATCCTGAGCATGGAAGAAGCAATCTCTGAATGCAATCCAGCTCTCTTGGGCCCCTTTTCCTTCAAGCAGTCTTGCCCATGGGATTTCCCCCAGCAATTGCTTGAAAAGGCCGAAATTAGCCCTGCCAAAGTCCAGGGTTGCAATTCTACTTGCTGTTCTCTTCCTACCAAACAAGATGCTGAACTCCACCATCTCATGGTCACTGCAACCCAGGCAGCCCTCAACTTTTACTGCTTCGACCAGACCCTCCTTGTTAGTGAGGATGAGATCCAGCAGTGCACCTCTCCTAGTCGGCTCCTCCACCATCTGCATGAGGAAGTTATCATCAATGCACTGGAGGAACCTCCTGGACTGTGGCTGGCTGGCTGAATGGTCCTTCCAGCAAACATCAGGGAAGTTAAAATCACCCACAACAACCAGGGCCTGTGACTGTGAGGCCACTCTCAGCTGCGCATAGAAGGCCTCATCAACTTCCTCAGCCTGATCTGGTGGCCTGTAATAGACACCTACAACAGTATCACCCCTGCCAGCCTGTCCCTTGATCCTGAGCCATACACTCTCAACTCATTCCTCATCCTCTCCTGGGCAGAATTTAGTACATTCGTAGTTGTAGAGAGCAACTCTACCACCACGCCTGGCTGGCCTGTCTTTCCAGAAAAGGGTGTAGCCATCCATGACCGCATTCCAGTCATGTGAACTGTCCCACCATGTTTCTGTAATTGCCACCAGATCATAATCTCCCAACCGAACATAGGATTCTAACTCCTCCTGCTTATTCCCCATGCTGCGCGCATTGGTGTACAGGCATTTCAGGGAGCGAGCACAGCACAGCACACCAGTTTCTCCCTAGGGGCACAGGAGGCCACCCGGTCCTCATCAGTTTTAGAATGCTGCCCCACTGGGACAAGCTGGTAGCAAATCCAGGCGAAGAACGTGCAGGTCCCAGCCATGCAGCCTTTCTCCAAGCTCCCCAGGTGTGATTACATATGACAGTGCCAGCAAACAGTGAGCCAGGTAGCAAGCAGGCCCAGCAAAGGGCTCTGAATGAGAAACTGTGCTGTCGATTTGGACCTGAAGCTTCCCTCCTTCCACCCACCCTATGCCTTGAGCAAGATACGTATGTGTAAGTGCCTCATATCCCCATTTGCTTAGGACAGTTCTGGGGTAGCATGGGTTTTTCTCTTGCACTGTAAGACAAGAGATATCCCCTTGAATACTAGTAGCAGGATTCACTTGCATCCTTTGCCTGGCATCCAGCATTTGACGCAGTAACATCTCAGGCTTTCTGAGGCTATTCATATACTTCACTGCAAGTTATATTACAGCTTTTATATACATCTACAAAAGAATAATGTGATAGGAATTGCTGAAATGTCTTGCATTTCAATAGCAAGTTACATTACTTGCATCTTCCTTCTCATGTTTGTTTGTTTGTTGTTTTTTTTTTTTCCTTAACCTGTTCAGATCATACAGTGGCTTCACATTCCTGTTTGGATTAGAATCTCCTTTTAGCCAGATACTGTGGCCCTATGTGCTGCTTTTCGCTGGGGTGGAGTTAATTTTCTTCCTACTTGCCAGTATGAAGTTGTGTTTTGAATTTGTGATGGAAACAGTGTTGATAATACAGGAATGTTTTAATGATTGCTGAGCAGTGCTTACACAGAGACAAGGCCTTTTTGGCTTCTCATATCACCTCACCAGTGAGTAGTCTTGGAGAGCACAAAAAGTTGGGAGCAGACACAGCTGTGACAGCTGACCCCAACTGACCAAGGGGATATTCTATACCATATGACATCATGTTCAGTATATAATGCTGGGGGAGAGGAAGGAAGGAGGGCAGTGTTCAGAGCAATGGCTTTTATCTTCCCAAGTAACTGTTACGCATGATGGAGCTCAGCTTTCCTGGAGATGGCTCAACACATGAACGCTGATAGGTGAATGAATTCCTTGTTTTGCTTTGCTGGTGTGCACAGCTTTTTCTTTACCTATTAAACTGTCTTTATCTCAACTCATGAGTTTTCTCACTTTTCCTTGTCCGATAAGCTCTTCCATCCCACCATTAGTTGCCAGCTGAGGTTAAACCACAACACACTGGCAGTCAGTCTAGTCCCAGGATATTTGAGAGTCTTTGTGTGTGTGTGCGTGTGTGTGGGTTTGCGTGTGTGTGGCATGTTTGACCTTGCCTTTGAAATTACCTCCCTAGCTTGAACCAAAATTTGTATCATATACAGCAAAAGGCAATTGCATCCTAATTGAAGTATGGTGGAAGGCGAGTAGTACTGCCTCATAGGCCAGAAAAGGTGTGAGCAGCCTGTTCATTCAGTGCAACCACTTGCTGAGTAAGACTACCACATCATTTCAGAGGGACTGCATAGGGTGCTGCTCAGCCTAACCTTTGTACTAGTGAGTAAACAGGACTGTAGATACACAACAAAACAGTTTCTTAGTTTAGCTATTCTATGGGCAGCAAACTGTGCCATTTAGCAGTCAAGACCCTAAAAAAATTATTAGGTAGTGACATATATATGTGCAGATAAAAATATTCACATCCAAATGCACACTCATATATTAATGAATGACTATGTATGGATAAATACTTCTTTTGTGATATGGATTCTTGTGCAGGAAGCAGATTAAACCTGTGATGAAGAATTATCTTCTCATCTTAAAATGGATACCTGTTCTTGGTGGCTTACACGGTTGTGCCTCACTTTCTTGTTATCATTTGCCTTCAGTAATTAGAAGTCAAGCTTACTAATTAGTGCCTGACACCACAAAGGCATGATGTGAAGGAGTAAGATCTAAAGTACGCCTAGTATACATCTCCATGCAGATTTACTAACACAGAGGGGTCCTTTCATTAAACTGCTCTAGGCCAACATCAAGGTTTTTATGGTACACAAACTACCTTATCCAGTGAAAGTACATAAGGATGGTTTTGACAGGTGAGGGCTGGACCAGTTTTCTTCACTGACAGAGGTGCTGAGCCTGTTTGTTACACAGTTCTCGATAGTCCTGCACAAATACTGTTGTGCATTGATTTTGTGGGGGGTTTTTGGTGTTTGTTTGTTTGTTTGTTTTTCTTCCCCCTGAAACATTCTATTTGCTTAGAAAATGCCAGTGTAGCCATTTTATACCAGGTCCAAGTTAGGATCGAATTAACTATTTGGACTTTTGGGTTTTTTTTTTGATGCTTAACTGAGTATTTTGCAGTGCTCCGCTCTTCTTTCCTCTCCATGATTCAGAATCAAAACAAGGTTTATCACACTGTGGTTGATTACAAATCACTGTGGTGATGCTACTGCACAGAAGATTAATGATGTTAACTTTAATGATAAGGTTATTTTAAATAGCAAAATGCCAGGCACATGCATGCAATCTTACAGACTTCAACAGGAGACTAAATTATTCTTAAACTTAAAACAACTGTACAGTTGCATGTAGGATTATACCTAGTTCCTGCACTGCACTAGAAGAAGCATAGTCCGAATCTTTCAAATAAATTTTAAATGTACTTGTCATGAGAGATTAGAAAATCTTTGGACTGCTTAGCCAAATTGTCAATCCGTCATAACCTGACCTATGTTGGAGCTAAAGGTTCCATGAGATGTTCTGTTCAACCATGTAAAGTAGCTAAATCATACCAGCTTATAATTGTATTTGACTACATGACTGGTGTTAGCGTGATGTTTGTTGTTACTGCAGAATTATTCACTTACAACCCTCACAGGATTCTCTGTGGCAGCTGATGTTAATTACTATGAGGAAGGGGCTGATTCTGGAAAATAAACAGCTGGGTTAGGCTTAGTTTGAAGTATTAACAGCATTATTTTAGTGAATAAAGTAGTATTCATTACTTGGTTATGCATGTTGCATAACTTTATGGGACAAAGCCTGTCTTGAAGAGGAAAAAAGAAAACGCAAAAATCTCTCCTGCTTTTAGAACACAAATACATAAATTTTAATCTGAGAAAAATACAAAATGAAACCATGTACAAGTTATGTACAAACCTTTTTTACAGGACAATATATTTATCACTGGATATTACATATGACAAAGTCAGGTAGATCATTTCTGAGCACCAGCATTTGTTCTCTCTCACCAACCCATAATGGTACAAAGTAAAATGATGAAGTCATACTCCTTTTTCTTGATGAACTTTTAAGTTAAGATGATAGCTGGTTCTCAGTTTACATCCCTCAACCCCACTCCCAAACCATAATTAAAAAGACGTGTAGCCATCAAAATATATTCTATATGTGTTCTTGTATATGTGTATTTTTTTCTGAAGGAAGAAAAAACTATCAGCTTTGAACTCTACAGAAATGCAGTAGTTAAAGTTACATCAACTTTTCTTTTATTTGGATAAGTGTATCTGTCCCAAACTATACCATGGCAGAAGCGGTACTTTTTAACTCCTACTTAAGGAAAACTTGAGATAACATCTGATGACCTTTTCATGTGGTTCCTGTCAGTTATTGTCCAGCCAACAAAGTGCTCATATGATAAGTTTTTCATTACTGAAAAAATCTTTTCTGTTACATATATTTAGCTGCATATATGTTGTGTTGGTGGTGGTTTGTTGAATTTTTTTTTTTAAAGAAGTTATAAAGATCTCCTCTAAAATGCATTCATTGACTGAAGCAGTAAGAAGCTTTCTCTCAACCTCACTAGGGTTCTAATTAGATGCAGCGTTACTGTGTTTAGCTTCATAAGTTAGATGTTGTTCTTAATTAGACCCAAAGTGATTAAAAAAAGTATTTTATATTTTGGTTTTTTTTTTTCTTCCTTCCCCTTTCCCCTTCTCGTTTTGATCATTATATAAAATAGATACATTAGTCCAGCAGTCCTATTCTATTAACTTCAGTGGAATTTACTTGATTATATAGACTACTGCACATTATAAACTATATCATTTCAATGTGGGTGCATGTTCTATAGGAGAGAATATCTGTGCAGAATAGATACATTAATTGTATAATACAGCTTTGATAAATGCTGGGGCAGAGTTGTCAATACTGTAGGCCTACGTACCATCCTAGGCAGCAGCAACAGTTGCTCCATTCCTTCCATTATTTCAGATGGGGACTGTACCCACACCTACAAGTATTGCTCAGTACAAAAGTACTAGAAATATTACGCCTGCTAACAGAATATTAGGAGACCTGGTGTGCATATATAATGAATTTAAAAGCACTATATCCCCTAAACCTGGGATTGTTCTAACACCCCTAGAATGAAGAAAGAAATAAAAAGTGCTTATTCAAATGTTGGAAATATTGGTGGTTGAGTTGGCAGGGAAAGGAAAACAGAACAGGGAAAATAGAGAACTATCCTTTCCCCTGAATTTTTCTATGCATTGGCCGTTGACTTTGACAGATATTCCCAGGCCAACCCAATGTAATACAGGAAAGGATTTCTGTTTTCACTTCGAATAACACTGCCTTTCACACACTTGGTTGTTTTGTTTAAGCACATTTGAGACTAGAGATTAGAAGTCAGATGCACACTTCTTTTGGTGCTAAGTAAATGCACAATGATAACAGCTTTAAAAACAAAATACCCCTCCACACACTCTGAACTCAATGTGGGATCCAGAAGCCCTTATGAACATACTTCTTGATAAAACCATTTACGCACCTGCTCTGTTTTTAACTTTGAGCCCAAGTGAGTAAGCTAGAACAGGGAAGTTGCTACATGTTTATGGATTTCCCAGTGAGTGACCAAGCAGTGAAAACATACATAATTACCCATTTATAAATTATTGCTTTTTTTACTATACATTAGTTATGCATCCAATTATTGCAGTAGTTGTTAGATGTAGTTTACACACACACAAACCCCAACAAATACAGTCTTGTCAGAATGAGAACATGCTATTATAATTTTTCTCTTCTCCTACCCTGTGAAGAGTTCAAGAAATGCAGATCTTTCTTATACTGGCCAAAAAAAACTGAAGAACAACCACCAGCTTGCTGACTACCACCCAACACCCTGTAATAAAAGGCTATAGACAATGCTTTTGTAGTGTCTCCTGTGCATCACAAACAAACTACTTTTCCCCTTTTCCACATTTGGCTGAGGCCAATTAAGTCTTTTCAAATCTGTGCTGCCTGAGTCATTGGGTGGTGTTTGTCTTCTTTAAAATTCAGAAATAGGGAAAAAATATCTTTAGTGGGACTAAACCTGGCTGCCTGCTACAACAGCATGTAAGCTGCTGATGACTCTTTCAATACATCTGTGTGGCTCAATAAGGGTCACAGGATCCTCACTATCCTGAAGCTCCTGGCCTTCACTGTGTATAAGCAGCACCTGCTTTCCCATCAAAGATGAACTGTAAATAGCCACGTGCTTACAGCTGCAGGGTCCCATTGTGTTACAGGTGGAATAAGAAGGTTGTTCATTAACCTGTAGCACTTATAACTAATCATGCCCCACTTCAAGTGGTTTGTATGTTCTGCCACATGTACCATCTACTGTTTGCCCATCAATGCTGATTTGAAAGAAGAAAAGCTGTTAAAATGCAGGTGACAGTTTTAGAAAGTTTTTGAAAAATGCAAGGAATTGTTTGCATTTTTTCCCTAGTAATAAATATTTTGTATAGTTATCATCTTACATGGATGCCTTAAAAACTTGCATTTAGACTCTGAATAGCTTGTTTTCTTTACATCTTAACTTTTGCTGTGTTGGCACCCAAACAGCACCTCATCAGAAGACAATTTTAGCCTTTCATCTTAGTGTTTAACAGGCTTCAGGGGCCAAATTTAAATAATAGCCAGGAGACAGCAGAATTTCTGGAAATGTGGGAGTACACCTGTGCATGGGTTTGAGGAGGAGCCAGGAGCACACATCTCCTCCAACAGTGAGAGAGTTTTCTGTCAGTGAACCATTAACAAACATAACTAACAAGAATGGCTGTTATTTTGGATCAAAGCAAGAAGAAACGGTAGGTACAATTTCCCCATGTGCTAGTCATCTTCATATATATATATATATATGAATGCATGTCCACACATACATATATGTGAACATGCATCAATGCAAACACACACAGAGACACACTCTCTATCCGAGTTACCCAAAAAAACCCCCAAAATTCTTTAGTGAGTGTTAATTGTGCAGGCAATTAATAAAAAAAACTGGAATTCCTTCTTTTTTTTTTTTTTCCCTGTTTCTTTTTTGGTTGTCATTGTTACCTTTTGAGGAAGGAGTAAGAATTATTAATGAAGATCAAAACTTATTTCTACATGCGATATCATATGGTCTGTCAGCTGTCACTTAGGCTACTTGCCTACATCCAAATACTGGTGCTGACCTTATTGTAGCCTTTAATGGCTGAATGCCAAAGATGTCCAACAGGTTTTCTTCATGTTATGCCATCTAATTGCCAGAAGTCGGTCCTGTGTCTTTGATCATCAAAAAGAGGAGTAACAAAAGATTATTGAGTGCTCTTAGCTTTTCTAGAAATGAGAAATGCAAAACTCTAACTATATTTGTTTTTCTCGCTCTCTGCAGCTGTTGTTCTATCTATCATTACATGTGGAACTATCTTTGCTGGCAGACAGTGCAAGTGTATTATTTAGATCTTGTTCTTTGTCTATGTACAAGTTGGCAGCATGATATTTTGGGGTTAAACTGGACAAAGACACACAAACCTTAGCTAGGTAGGAGTGTTGTATTTGATTTGCTAGTATGTTTTATCCAATGAATGCTCCCTTCTGAAGGAAGGACACTCAGAAATTGCACTGTATATGATAAAGTATAAGATATAATGTTCTATGCCCCTACAATAAACACCAGTCTTCTACAGAAAAAAAAAAAAAAAAAAGAAAAAACCCCACATCTACTTGGTGAAGTTGAACACAAATTTTGAAAATTCTCCTGTACTCAGTACCAGCTTTTTTTTGTTGTTGTTTGTTTTGCTTATAATATGAATACAGTTCATAAATGAAAAAGGAGCACTGACTTCGAAGTAAAGGCTTAACATGACCCAAATTAGAAACTGGATATAGATTATAATGTGTCACTAGCTGAAGCAGCATAGATTGGAAGAACTCATCAGAATCATCTTTTGTTTTGGGACCTGTGAAATGGGTTAAAATGCCCTAACTAATAATGAAAAAACTGCTTACATTGTTGCTTTGTAGGAGAGTGAAATATTTTAAACAATCCAATTTTACAGATACTGTATTAACAAGTCTTGTTATTGTCTTTAAATAGCTACTCTACAAAATGTAACAACAAAGTAATCACAGTCCAAGAAGTCACTCCAGAATAAAGCCTATTAGGTGTTAGTATGGTTATATTTGTACTGCAGCCAGTGGACAAACATTAAAGCTGAGATAGTTTACCTTAAATGTTGGATTACATACTGGACATCATTGTTTTCACAATAAGTTCAACTGCTTTGTATTTGTTTGATTCACTGATATTTCTCTAAAAGTACCACAGTATGTTTTATTGTGGTGTTTAACAATTCTGCAAAATTACAAAGCCTAAAGTTAACCTGCACAATGAAAACCTGCCTTTCCTGATGACTGGGTCCTATGCTTTTTTGTTTTAATCATTATTAGCTCAGCCTTTTTTTTTAATTTTCTTTTTCTTTTTTTTTTTTTTCCCTTCAGACAATTGTGTTAGATGTTGCTAATTTGAGACAGAGAGAGTTATTGAGTCATTTAGAACATCAAATGCTTGGGTGGATACATACTGCAGCACAGACATGAAACATCACATTTTTTTCTGACAACTGTAAAGCTTGTTGGCAACTTTGTGAAACTACTAACACAAAAGGCACCCATCAAAGGCCTTTTGTAAGTTATCATAATAAATACATTCATTACTTTTATTTTTTTATTGGTTATTTCTGTACTTTTATGTGTTGTGTCCTAGCAAAGTGAATATAGATTACATTAAACCAAAAAAAAAAGCATTGCTGTGTGTAGGAATTAACTGAGAACAGCATGTTGTAAGGTTATGGAGCTGACACTAAACCAGTTTTTGTCCTGATCTGAACTCACCAAAAGGAGATTCAGTGCCTTTTACCAGGGTATGAGATATCACCTAAGTGCAAAGATCTGGAGCTAAACCTCTACAAATATCAGGAAGAATTTGAACCAAATACGACTGATGCAATAGCATCAGCACTTTTGAGGTAAGGAACCAAAAAAATATGGTTGATGCGAAGACTTATAACTTATGATTTCACACACTGTTTAAGCACTCTGGATTAAAGCACTGAAATACATGGCAAAAGAAGAGGAATTGCCAAGCTTGCCTTCCTGGAATTAGCAACTGCTACTGAGAAGCAGAGTGGAATTGTCAGATTCACCATTGATAGCAAGTGCTGGCTCTGAGCAACTTATCTATGTGGCCTTTGGTTTAGGGTACTGGCGGTCACTGTGGTAGTGTGGCAGAAAGTAAGTGATCAAGGATGCTGGGGGAGTGTGTGTGCGCAAGTGGTGTAGAGAGGAGAGGGCACAGAGTGCGTGGGGTTGTTGGACCTCAATGTCAGTGGCAATTAAGATGATCTGTGTGTGGTAACAAAACAAAGGATATTTTGGAAGAATGTTGCATGTAGGAAAATATAACTTTCAACATCGAAAATAAATAAGTTCAGTTTATTAAGAGCTGGTGTCAATGTGGAACAAAATACACATCCGCCAGTAAAGAGACATTTCGGTGAACTGTTCCTTTTTTTTTCTTCTTTTTTTTTTTTTTTTGATTTACTAAAATACAAGTTGGACCTTTTTTCTTCTGTTTTTTTTTTTCTTTTCTTTTTTTTTTTTTTTTGCAAATATATCTTTTGTCCCCCTTAATTACATGTTTTTATAACTGTGACCATCATTCTCCTTTAAACCAAAGACTGAGGTTTGGGGGTTTTTAGAATCTTAGGAGTCTGGCCACATATGCAGTTTTTTTTCTTTTTTTTTTTTTTTAAGGGAAATACTTGACAATGGAAAAAAAAAAAAAAGAAAAATAGATTTTTTTTTCTAATAAACAAAAATAATTTAAAACATTAGAGGCTATACACGACTAATTTTGATTATGTTCATTTATAAATGAAATAATATTTTTTCCAAAATACATGGAAGCAATATTAAAGGCAGACAAACAGAGATCCGTCTACTTTATTCTCCCATTAAGCTTGCCCTTCTTAATTTCTCCATCAGTGGTTCAGCATGTAAGAGGAATAAATGTCACATCACCATTCATGAAGTTTGTCAGGCTTTAAAAAAATAGTTCTGGCCTCAAAGGAGTCAACATTCATCTTCAACTTCTCTGATTGGTGGTATCAAGCTGCTTGTTGATTTATATTGATTGATCTGATTGGCCATGTGAGTGCTCATGGGCTTGATTTGAATGTTTCTGGGATAGGCATTATCCGGCTCATCTGTAAACCATTTCTTTTCTGCTAAAGAGCAAAATGGGTAGAGACAGAATAAGGAGGAAAAATGAGAGTTTTAATTAGTGAAGCACATACATATAAAAACACACCAAAAAAAAAAAAATTTAAAAAGGTGGGAGAGCAGTCAGTAAAGTTTATAGAAAAAGACAATCAATAGAAGGTGACTTTGACCAATTACTGGAAGCACAGTGCATTAGATTAATACCTCTGAAAATACTTTTCATGAAAGGAGGATGACATGTTTGCAGATTTGATACTATAAGCTAAAGAAAACTGTCAATATGTTAGTTTGCTTGTTGAATGTAAGATAGATAGATAGCTCCTTTTTCTTCATGCTCAGGTGAACACCCTCTGATTCCTTTATTGGAAAAAAATGATACAAATAAAAGTCTAAACTGAGAAGCCAGGGAGAGCATATGGAGTAAGAGTAATGCAGAAAAGAGCACAAGTCAAGTTCATATATGGAGGAGCACCTAAAAAATTTGAGGTTTTCTGAACCATTTGAGCCTCAGGGTGGTCACTGCTGATGGTTCAGAAATCGTGCAGGAGAATGTAAAGAACTTTCCACAATTGGTGCTAGAATAAATTGGGCTTGTGTTCATGCTGCCAGGTGGCTGCATGCTTGCACAGGATGGCCAGTATATTGCTACTTAGCAATCTGTCTGCTTGGGCGCTGCTGAGTTCTCCACTTTGTGAAGGGGCATGGAACACACATGATGCTACAGATGACTGTAGTAAGGGAGCAAGTTAATCCTGAATGGCTTGGTAGTGATACATGACAGCAAAGCAAAGGAAGGGCTTAAAGGAAGATCAGAGGGGAAAAATGTTCTTTCTCATGTATTTGGGTAGTGTCTGTTTCCATGAACATAGGAAGAATTTTATGGTACTGGTTTAGGTTGGGCTGGGAGCAATATGGGAGGACGTGAGGATGCTTAGACGCTGCAGCTTTGCAGCTATTCCCTACCTGCTTATGATTGAAAGCACTATATTGAATTGTTCATATGCAGATGCAGACAAAAAAACTACTTAGACTTCACAAAAGAAAAAAAAAAAGGCAAAATAATTTTTTCTTAAACCTTTTAGAGAACAATCACTGCTGTCATTTCTTAATTACAGGTGTGCAAATTTACAAGATAGCTCTATTCACAGACTTAGAAATTCCTAGTCTTAGAGTGGTTTATGGCCATTAGGTGCTTGTGCTTTGACAAGTATTTGTGAACGGGGTCTCCATTCTCACCGGCCTTCCCCAAATTCCAGAGGTGGATGTGCAGAGTAGTGGATACAATTGGTTCTGGGGATGGGATTCTGCAACTGGGGCACAGCAGAGCTGCTGCTCTTACATGTACACACTACTTCTCGTTCCAGCGGGGAACTCAAAATGCTTCAGAAGCTTTAGTGTCTCATTTAATACAAACTGCCATTTTTGCTTACCAGTGACATACTGCTGTATCTGTCCTGGTATCAGGGCAGGAGTGGAAGGAGTGCTCATTTTAAATAAATAAATAACAATAAGCAAAGCAAAATCCACCTTCAAAAACCCAAGCACTGAGCACAAAAGCTCAGGAGGTGAAGCAGATAATAGAAACTGGAAGACTAGGAAGAATAAAGGAGAAATACCTGGGCACAAGTGCATAAAAATAAGCAACTAGCTTCCAAGTTAGGGACTGTAAAGAAGAGGTTCAATTTCCAGAATGACTGGACTTCTCAGTCACTTTTGTGAATATGAAATTTCGACACTTATACCTGATAAGGAATTCATAGGAGTTTATTCAATTTTATTTTATTTTATTTTTAATTCAGCTATGTTACCTGTGCTCATGCTTTAAAAAAAATATATATATATTGAAAAAGTTGAATCATATTAATCATCAGTGGCTTATTACTGAGGGTAACCAGAACTACTGTATTGTTTTTCTTGTCATTTTCTAAAATGTATTTTACTAATTTTTAAAATATTCTACTCATCAGGGTAAATAGTTCCCTGCCCCCTTAAAGTTCCCCAAGCCTGAACCATGTTCAATCTCCCATCTCTCTCGCTCTTACCTATTATAATTAAGTTCCCTTTGATTTGAACAGATTGGACGATAGGAATTCATAATGTTACATCCTGCACACTGAAGCTAACTGATTAAGTGCTTTAAATTATTCTTCCTGACAGAATGATAAAGTTACAATCTGTTCAGAGATGATCTACAGCTCGCCAGACTCCTACCGCTTCTTTCTACATTCATTTATCTTTTTGTCAAGCAGTTAAAAAAAAAAAAAAGCCTCAATTCCATAGATCTTTTAAAGTCATCAGAACATCTGAATTATTAATGAGACTTTAAGGGAATAGTTCCTGATGGTGGCTGGTTTAAGAAAGGTTGTAGAAAAAAAAAAATCTGGGAATGTGTACACATCAAAATAATTTCAGCTCCATTTAAAAAACCATTTAGTTCAAGTGTGACACATGAACCATTATGCATTTGTGGAAACCAATTTTACGTGATATACGATTAAACTAACCTTTCAGAGAGGTGTAATGTGTGATGGTTATCATGTTTTAAAATCCTTGCAAGATCACATAAACAATTTCAAACTAACAGTTTTCTAATGGTTTGTGTTTAAAATGATTTTGAGGCAAGTTAAGCACTGTGAACTTTTATCTCTAGTTTATCTTTTAACACATGGTGCACAAAATTTCCCTTACAAACAGAACTTGTTGCAAGTTAATTCTATCTATCTCATAGCAAGAAAGGGGGAACTGTGTGAGTGCCAAGGAGCAGGGATGAAGGGAACTGTTTCTCAGCAGTCTGTGCAAAGCACTTCCATCTTCCAGGTTTTCCTCAGAATTTTGAAAACAAGGCAATTATTTATATCTTAATCTTTACAATAAAACTGACATCCAAGGAGCTGATCTTTAAAACAATACCATCTAGTCTCTTTTGCCTTTACCTGGCAAGTAGAAATACAGAAAATAAATAATAAATGAAGAAACTTACAAACTCTAATTTCTTTTGCTGTTTAAATTTCTTTTTGCTGGTGCTGAAACCTTGATCCAGGCATTATCATCTCCAACATCAAATGGTTGAACCCAGCTTTACATCTTTCCTGTTCCTTTTCTGCTCTTAAAATTGTCTTTGACCATATAATGACAAATCTCCTGTGAAAGCCCATCAACCTCTATACTTACCTTTGAAATGAGAGCTTGACACTAATTTTTACTCTTGGCCACTAGGATATTCTGCTCCCAGTTACTAAATGTCCTTCTTGAATTCCTTGCACACATTTCAATCTTTTTTCGTTATGATCACAGTCTGGCTTTGATATGTTTTTCAAAGTCTCAGCACAGATTTTTACATATCTTAAACACACTACTTACACTTTTCTTTAAATCAGCCCAGAAAACCCTTTTTTAAGTCTTCATATATTGTTATATTCACTAGCTTTTTTTTTTTTTTTTTTTTTTAGCTCGCTGTCATGTTCACTCTGTTCCTTTGCCTTCTCGCATATGTCTGGTCCTTACCATATGTGTTTCTACATTATAGTGAGAGCAGGCATGGCTTTCTATTTCTTTTTCTTTAGGAGGTATTTAAGAGAGTTCCTGATCTTCCTATGCTATTTGACAGGTTTGCTATTGACAGCATCACCTGAGAGATGTTGGACCAGCTTACTTGATGTATCAGAAAGCAGAGAACATTTCCTTTCCTCTGAAACACCTGTGTTTGCAATGGGCTATATCAACATCCCAGTGCATCCCTGAAGGTTCTAAAGGCCTCATGCTCTTATTACAAACAAATCAACATTAACATCTTAGTTGCTAAGTACTTAGTTACTAAGAATGTTTGATTTGGGATAGATTTCTGAACAAACTGGAGATTTCCTGTTACTTTTCAATATAAAAAAATTTTGACAACATAACATAGTTGATTTAAAAATCCCTCTACTTCTAATGACCAACCTCCCAATTTCATTAGTATGTCTGTATTAGAAAATCTTCAGCACTATAATAAACTATTTGATCAATTTGACTATCATTAGCAGTGAAAATTGCACAAGATATAACTAAAAGTCAAATCTTCGGACTTTAAGACAGAAGATGGAGGAGAATTAGACTTCAATGTGATTTCAAGAATTTAGGTCTGCATCCATATTAGATATTTCTCTTCTACTACTCACAAAGTAGACAGGTTGCTTCTCTAATGTACACTGTTTATATTTTTTTCTATTTGAGCTGCATAGTTATACAAATACTATTTTTTTTTAATAAAATCTTTATGTAGTATGTGACAAGTGGCTTCATATTAACACTCTTCCTTCCTCTGTTAAATGGAAAACAGATGAAACATTAATGGAAAAGCATTTTGGTGTCAAAGCCATTAACATTCTTCCAAAATGCATAACTGCTCTCTACTATCTTCAGTCAATATTGCCAACATAAAAAGATGCTCATGAAGATACACAGGGGAGAGGGGAGTAGGGAGAGGGAAGGAGGAAAGGAATTGGAATGGGGAATGGGAAATTAAAGCAATGTCTGCACCAGGGTAGGAATCTTCATTGAGCAGGTACCTGGGTGTTTACAAAAGGACACGTGCAATTAGAAAGGCAAGCAGATGAGAGGATAAAAAAATAAAACAGGGTTGAGCAACAGCAGCAGCAGCAGCCAGTTTTACTTCTGGTTTGGAGGGAAAAAAAGGGCAAAAGAAAACCAACAAAACAACCAACCAAACAAACAAACCAATAACTGAATAAAGTTTGTAACTATTTTTTTTAATTTCACAAGTTTTCACAAGGACAAAGTTATAGAAGGAAACCCACAGCAGTTGCTAGGTCATGCAGAACCATTAATTGTCATACCTTGGCCCATTCTATTCATCCTTGTTGCACTTTAGAAAAAGAAGTAAGCTATGTAAGTTTTACAATGCTTTTAAACTCATATTTCCTGTTGAGCACTTTAACTGGCACATCCTTGTAATAATAAATATTCTTAGGGGAAAACATGATACCTTTCTTCACAAAAAGAAACACATGAATTTGTCTTTACGGTGAAGAGCAACTGTAATAGACTCATTTGCAGGGGTGGATCCATAATTTGCAACATATTTCACTGATAGGGCTTACAGCTGCATTTGAATGCACACACATATACTGTATTCCAATCATTACACTTCACACTGTACAGTGGGACTCTCTGTAGCCCACTCATATGGTTCCAGGTTTTGTCAGTAAAAGTGCTTGGCTTAATTGTCAACTCACACAGCAAACAAATCTTCAAAATTATCATGCTTGGGTAAAGGGAAGGTAGAAAACAATACTAACCATAAAAGCACCTTGTCTGGGTTGGCAGTTACAATGCTAATCACTCCTACATGTAAATATTTATTTTCAGTCTACATGCTTTCTTGCTGGGTAGCCAGGGAGGTGGTATGTGTTGCTGGCATCCTTACCCTGGGAAACTCTTCATACCACCTAGAACTAGTTCTATATTTCAAAAGATTGGCATTTGAAATTAAAAACAAAACAAAACAAAACAAACAAAAAAAACCAAACAAGCTGGAAATGTAATTTCTATGGCTGTCTAGGATATGTTCCTTTCCACTACTTTATTTAAGTCCCTGACACAACTTTTGGCTGGCTAGGTGTGTCATTGGTGAGAATCTGCAAGAACCAAACCCTGGCAAGTGCCTAGAACATGATGCCTCAGCACAGTGAATATTTCCACCCCAGCCTTTCTGTTCTGTTCATTAGCTGTCTAAGGCACAGCACCTTTTCTTCCCAAATGGGAGAGACCTGAAAGGCACTCAGTTGTCTTCCCCTATATTCCTGTGTACTGGCATGCACCTGTTGAAAAGAACCAGCTAGAGCATGGAGTGGGATTTCTGGAGGATCTTTCCATATTAGGACTCTCGTTGGAAGATTTATACCACCTACTCTTTCTTGGTAAAGTTAAACTACCATCTGGGGAAAGGAACAAAGTTCCTCAAGATTTGATACTTAAGCATAGAAAAATGCCTGCTCTTTTCTGAACATTATTTATTCTGTACATAAGGTGACTAACTCACCTTTTAAAGATGTAAAAGTCCCAGGAAGGCAATTTTTAATGACTTACATCCAATATTTATGATACATATGGCTTTTTATCCCAAATGTCAAAAGTGAAAGAAAATATAGCTATTCATGTGGCAGTATAAATAGACAGAATAATAATTTAATATGCAATTAGACTCTTTCTAAACTTAAATTAAACCATTGGAGTTTTACAGCTCCATACCCAGACCATTTCAGTGTTATGGGGAAAAGACATTATCTCCAAAAGGCTAGTATTTTAGAGAAAGACCTTAAACAAGCAGAAAAATCCCTGATGTTGCTTTGGTATAAAGCAGGTGCGTAGCAATAATCTATAGAAAGATTGTAAGCTCTATACAATATAAGCTTTGATAGTGAAAAATCAGTGTGTTTTTCGTTTGTTTTTTTAATGAGTTAGTTTTTTGCAAGCTTCAAATAAATGTAGCAACTCCTGTAAATATGAGTATTAAAAAAAAAAAACCTATCGCAACATACATCAATACTTCTGCACTAAATGACTTTCTTTGTGTAACTCTGACATCAAGAGCAAGTGTTTGTGTTAAATATACTCTGTTTTCTGATGTAGAGTAACTGCAGTGAGTTATTTATGTTTTCAGTGTGCCTATGGGTTTAGAATTTTTTTTCTCCCCTAGCATCATAAATAACTTTTGGTCCGTCTGCTTTGTTGCTGTTGTGCTTAAGGGTTTTATGGCGGTGAAATAAAAATGACAATCACATGCACACTGTCAAACATATGCAAAATATGTGTACAAAAAGGGAGAACTCCATGGGAAAACAGGGAATGTTACTGCTGGAAACATTAACTGTGGAGAATGGGTGGTGAATGCAAGTTTCACACACAGTGGGAGCAGGTACACATATCAAAGTCTATCTTCCTGCACATACTTCTGTTTTTCCCGGGAATCCCTGGTCTTGGTGCGGTTCGGTCGGTTTGCTGTTGATGGGATGGAGTGAACTGATGAGCTCTTCTTGCTGGAAGAATAGGAGGAATGGGAGGAATGAGAAAGACTGGCCCGGGACTGGCCAGCATTGTGGTCAAATTGCATCAAACAGAAGATCAAGTCTGTCGGCACAAGCTCAAATTCATATGGTGGGTTTGTGATAACATAACTGGAAAGAAAGGAAGAAAGAAAGTAGAGAAAACAGGTTTAGATTTATACTAAAAAATTATTCTGCAGTTGTTATCTCATGAACATTTACCCAGATTTTTGCATTTCTGTTTCCTTCAGTGTGTACATCATTTTAGCTCACACAACACCCACTAAGGACCTTCTTATGTCGGATATCTCTTTTTGTATGTTTTCTGTTGCACAGTCTGAGTAGGATCTTTTTCAAGTGAATCAAGTCATGATTTTTCAAAGAAGACACCATACAAATCACCCTCCTTTCTCTAGCTGCACCATAATGCAATGAGTCTAGCAAACAAATCTACCTATTGACAGAAACCAGTAACATATCCACCAGCAATGGTATTCAAAAGAATGGCTAAAAAGCAGGGAGAGAAGGATTTTAGGTGCAGTTGTATTTAAATACATATTCATAATTATCAAATATTTAAAAACTGTCAATAGAGCAAGGGATATAATTATTTGTGTGGATTGTGACTGTACATAAAACATGTTAAGTGAAATATATCAGCAAATTTGCAGTGAGCTTAATTTTCTTCATTCATTCCACATGTACACTCATGGCCTCAAAGAGCATTTATAAAGAGAAATCCGCATATCCAAGAATCCAGCATTGCTAAGTATATAAGCCAAGCCTGAAGTAAAAACTCTATCAATTTCAAGAATCCTCACCTTCAACTAACCCGTTGTCAGGGTAGGAAGGTCTTGTAGACCCTGCTGCTAAATTTTTCGTATATGTGAAAAGCATATTTGAGCAAGGCAAAAGTTATTTTCTGTTCAAGCAAGAAATTAGTAAAAACTGATCACAAAGCTCATGACTTCTTCTCAAATTAATTCGGTGCTCATAAGAAATCTGGCTTAGCTGCCTCAGGGACAGAGGTCACTTAGTAATCCAACAAATAATCCCATGTATAGTAAGGACAGTATAAATCTTGACTGAAAATCATTTTTTCTACCCAATTTGTCCAAATCCTCACAGAAGAAACCACTTTGGTGGGCTGCAGGTTGCTTATTGCCATGTTCAACCAGTAATGATTCTTTTTGTATAGAATGAAACAGTAACAGATGGTAGATTTGTGATAGTTCTGGTATGCGTCTGTACGTGTATTTCTTGTAGGCACTTCATTAAGACACATTTCAAGTAAGCCATTAAATGGCTTTCAGTTTGCAAAGATGGAAATGTATCTGCTCTATTTAAAGCACTGAAGTCAGCTTTGGTGCTACCAATGTAAATATGCAGCCTACCAAGAGAAGGGTTTCAATTTACTGGAAGAAATCATGATTAGATACAGATAGTACCAACGGGAAGCACACAGAAGTATTTCCTGAGCACTCAAAAAAAAAAGAAAGCCTAGCTACTATTGTCTAAATTATTATCCAGTAACTTAGAGCTGATTGATATAAGCAACCTGAAATCCTTTCTTTGTATTCAAGCAGTGGTTCTTCATGAATCAAACAAGATAAAGATATGTTCTGAAAATTTACTTTAAAATTTTATTAAAATTAGCTGAAAACTTATGCTGCGATATCCAGCCTATGATTTAAACTCAGCTAAAGAGTGAGCATGAAGTCTTCAAAGAGTTAGCTTTTGTGGCAAAGTTATGTAACAAAATAGAGAAAAGCTCTTTTTTAGATGTTTTACAGGCACTGGGATCTTCCTCACTGAGAAGACTGAAGAACAGTGAAGCAGAGATGTTCTAAAAGACTGGACTTACCGTTTAGTGCATTGGCTGGGAGTACTTAGATGTGCATCCCTTAATCGATAAATTCCAAAGCAAAGCATATTGTATGTTTTCAGTGCTTTACAAAATAAATCTCCATAACAACCTCCATCCTAGGAGAAATAAAGGAGAGGGGGAAAAAAAAAAAGAGAGAGAGAGAGAGAACAGCACATTTTTTTCCTCTCTTTTCTCTGTTACACCATGTCATGGAATAGGATTTTCAGTATTAACCTGTACAAAAATGACAACATATAGACAGTCTGTTTGTCCCAAATGAGAATTTTTTACCCAAGAAAATAAGTAACCTAAATGTTTTGTTTCAAATAAGTAATTAAGTTACTATTATTTTGGAGAGCCTTGCTCCATGAAATGACAATAAAACTCCTAAACTGGGACTCCCTGTCATTTCTGTGAGGAACAGAGCTGGTGAACACAAGGTTAATTTAAGAAATATCAAATCCTACATCACCATCAAAGCAAAGTGGGTATTTTAGCATTTGCTTCAAGAAGATTACAGGATTTGGTCCAGAAAACATTTCTAGATACTTCTTTATCTAAATACATGATTTCTTAAGGTTTGGGTTTGTTGTTGTGGTTGGTTTGTTTGGTTGTTTTTTACTTCAATCTTAAGGTAGTGGAGTCAAAATCTCAGGAAATTAGGATTTTTCAAGAATTTTAGTTCATCCAGAAACAGCAAGAAACATATCTTTTAGCTTTGTTTTCCACCTAATAAGTATATTTTAACCAAGAACTGGAAGCTCCATGGAAAGACTAAGTAAGCGTATCAAAGCCCAACAAAGGTATAGATATTGCTCACATTTACAATGGAATATTGTTAGAATGGTTATATCGTCCAAGTCAGCTCATCCATTTCCTTAGCTGACAGTTAACTAAGAGGATTTTCAGTGAGCAATATCTAGGCAAGTAGTATGGGAAGTCATATAGCTTCTTAAAAAGGGTAAGAGCAAACCTGGCACCCTGTGCTGTGAATTGTCAAATGATCTAAAAAAAATCTATTAAATTAAATAATAGAAATCATACATTAATTAAAACAAATTTTTAATTCAGCCTGAGAGAAAAGAAATAGATTGCAGACCAGTTTTGATCCTACATTTCCTTCATGATCTTACCCCTAGATCCGCAAAGGGCCCATCATACAAAGCCAACTGAGCAACTCGACACCTGTCCCTGTTTGCAAGGGTCTGGGGCGTGCTGTAACCTCCTCTCAATGCATTTTCCTCAGCAATCAGTGCTTCCAGCTCTGGTGTGGCTCCTCCTGTTACCAATGTCCGTATCAGTGTGAGGATATTGTCATTGAAGTATGTCTGCAGAGATAAAAGAAAGCTCTTTAAGCAAACACCATTAAAGTCACAACTGAAGACATCCAAATTACAACTTTTCTGTGTTTCTGCTGTTTAAAGTTCTTGGCTGTCTCTTCAAATAATTTTATATAGAAAGTGAAAAGACAGCAGCCTCCAATTACTCTATTTTCTTCTATCCCATTAGGCTCTTATACTAGATCCTTCTTTTTAAACACCAATTCATGCTGATTTTTATTAAAGTACAAAAATTTGAATGATTTATGTTTCCTATAATTGGTGTTAGTGGTGATGCAATGACTGCTTTCCTTCTCATTGCCTTCATGTCTAATAATGGGCTTTAGGACATGTAATTGTAAAACTCAGACCACATTTAAAGCTTACACAGGCTAGATTGCCTTTTTACTCTTGTCACCAATTCGTTGGGGAGCTGCCTTTGTGCTGCAAATGTCATTACTTATTACTGTGGCTGGACTCTAGCAGTCTAACCGATGTATTGTACTAAACATCTTATTACGAGACTTGACAGTGTTCAGACATAAGCATGTATCAATTAAACATCTTGAGTTCATTCTAGATAAATGTATGATGAGTTTGGGATCCTGGTGGTCCTTTTAAAAAACTCTAGGGTATAGGGTAAGTGTGGTTTATTAGGGAAGATTTACTCCACACTGACATTTTGCCAGCATCTATAGCATTCCTGGTCTGTCAGGCAAACAATGGGTATTTTAAATATTAATTTAATGCCAGATGAATGACTTTCAAGTTCACTTAAAAGTATACTGGTATAGTTCAGAGATACTCAGTTAAATATCTGCAATGTAATGTACTGGGCAAGAAATAATGTACAACAAAAAAAGCATACACCATCACTTACACTGTCACTAATGTCTGTGTTTTCAGAAGTCTTGCAAGTGTGGGGGACATACCAGAAGAAAATGAGCTCACTGTAGAGTACACAAGATTGACATTACTGGGTTTCTGGATTCACATGATTAGATTTGTGACTTTTGTTGAACTTAGGATTTGGAACAGATGTCTGTAATCCAACCTAGTAAAAATGAATACTGAATTCTCAGTGTTTGTTGCCCCCAAATAGTACTTTTTTGGTAATACTTCTCAATGAAATTCATTGGTCTATCCATATAATGTAGTTGTGTTTAATACATGGGTAAACTAAGGTGTAGGTTGAAATATTTTTCCCGAGATCAAAAAGCAGAACTGGCTTCCTATCCATGTTACTTTGATATTCTTTCTTTGTATAATGAAAGTTTAGTTTTATTGTTCACTTGAGATGACAGATAAAAATGCAGAAAATGAATTCTATGTGGCAGCATTCTTGACTATTACAATGAAGTTTCATAACTTCAAGCTTCTGTGCTTATTTACATAGGCATATATGCCATTCACCTGTTGACTAAATTAAAATGAGAGGAACATATTGTTATTGTTATACATGCCCTAAAGCAAATATTTGCATCTCATCAACTCCAATTATTTTAAACTAGCCCGGGTAAGGCACTACATATTCTAAATACAAAGTGTACTGTAAGGAGTTGTCTCACATTAGCAGGGGTTCAGGAAGGTTCAGTTAGTCTAAACCAATAGCTAATCTCAAAGCAGCACCTACATATCTTGATGCATTGTGTAACAATTCAAGTGTAATACTCAAACATTTCTTAAAATATAGAATATAGAAATCAATGTGATGCCTTCCTTGCAGGAAGGTATATCTGGATTGATTACATGAAGTTTAATAGGAATTGCTATGTTGAGAGAGAGAAGACAGTCAGGCATGACTGTTTATTCATCAGTTACTTCTTCCTTCATGTCCCTGAGATGAGAACTAGGGTTGCCCTCTTTGACAACTCTTCCCTCTGTGCTATACTTTTCTAACATGGAAGTACTCAGAATTAAAAAAAAAAAAAAAAAAAATCAGCCTTAAGTTTAGCCTCTTTTCTTGGCCTTTGTCACCGTAGACTGCATACAACTGCAAACTAAAATAATTAGCATAATTCTGTTGCTTCCGCAATTAGGCAATGATGTTAGTTGACATGTTTTAGGGATATCAAGCTACATTCTGCCAGATCTAGAGGTTGAAGGCACTGTAGAAGTTGGAAAAGCCCTTTCACTACAAATGTGCTTCAAGATATTCTATGTGGCACTGTAAGCATACATCTTCACAAAAGCATACCATTTTCTGAATAGTATCTTTTCTCATGCCTTCCCCACTCTTTTATTCAGTATTTTTGATCCTTTTTTTCTTCTCTAAGTAGTGATAGTTCATATTATTAGAAAATGCTATTCTCAGTTTTACATCAATAAATTAAGATAGAAGAACATGAAAAAAAATAACGGATATCTTTACTGGTAGATATTCAAGTCTGGTTTACAATGAGGACAACTACGGTAAGAAATGTTCAGCTGCTCTAAGCCTGATATATGTTGGTTCATGTAAAATAGCCTGGTTTTACAGACTGCTGACTTGCAGTGATTGGTAAAACATGCAAAAGTCTAAAATTGTACTAATCATTTTATTAGTCTTTAGGAGGTATCATTAGGCCAGCCTTCACTGGTTTCCAACCCTTTTTCTCTCTCTTTATTCTGTAATTCAAATTATGGCAACTATAGCCAGAAGCCAAGATTTAAATATGTTTATTCTTAGCTCATCTGAATTTTGCACTGTGCAACTGCACAATTACCCCTTACTGTAAATTTAGTTGTAGCTCACTAGAGCATGATCTACAAAGAAATTATACTACAGCCTTATCGTTTATTTTACTACAGATTTCATATTAAACCAAGAAATGAAAGCAGTAGTAAGATAATGTACCAAGTCAGGCACCTGTCACAAATTCATTAATACAAATCAAATAAAATACCCTCCCTCCCAAAACCCAGTCCAACTCAGACATAATGGTCCCAATTCTGACTTATGTCATGTGCCAACCAGGATTAACTCTGGGAGCCATACACTACTATGAAACCAATGCAAATGAGAAAAGAATCAGGCCTACTGCTGATGGAACAGAATGCTGTCACTGGAGAAAGCCCTCCCACTGCTACACAAATGTTAAAGCAAAGCTAAGACACTTATTAGCAAAGGAGGCAAATTTATCTTGGAATAATGGCTTAATTTGGGTTTCAAACCATGACTGATGTGGATGCCACCATTGATTCAGATGGATGAGTGCAGCCAAATGATAGTTTTTCTTTATTTGTCGTCAATAAGTGAAAAGATTCCAGCTTTTAGGATGGACTGCTCTGGCATTGCAACCAATCAGAAAATTACCAACCACAAGCAAGAAAGGACGGGTGAATAGGAAGCTGTAACTTGTCACCTTCTGCTAAATAGGGTTGCTTCTTCCTGTCCTAACATATTTAGTTTTCCTCAGGAAAAACCCATCTATCCATGCTTTTGATTGTCACAAAAATCAGACTCCTCTCATTACCTCTTGCCAGTTTGGAACTGGGGGACACTGAAAAGCTGAACTAGCTAATATCCATTTCCTCTGGAATAATAATACACTGAAATTAATTTGAGAGTGATCTTCTACTTGCTCTGTGGGAGGGTACATGGCCTGGATATGCCAGTACCTATAAAAAACTGATCTACAGAATGTCTTTGGAAAGGTACTGCTGTACTTAAAGTAGCAAGACACTTTCCAGTGATGGTAGTGAATCCTTTTTGTTGACTGTAAAATTGTAACTGAAGAAATATTTGTTTGCTGCTGCCATTAACTGAACCCCACACTGGATGTGGCATCCTATAATCGGCATCTGGAATAAGAGTATGAAATAGGTGTAGTCTAAATACAGAAAAAAAAAAAAAAAAAGGAAATGCATCATAGACACTGAAACTGGGTAAACTGCAAGAAAATTCTGCAACAGATATCTGAGGTAGCAGTGCCACCTAGCCTGTTCTCTGAACTTGTAGTGCAGCTCTTTCAGCTGTTTCAGGGATGCTTTCCCGTTTGTTCAATAATTTTTTGAATATAATTACCAGAGTGTTTATGTTTTGCAGTTAATGCTGTCAAGCCTTTTAAACTAATTGGTCATTTACAGAAAATTTAACTGAAAATTAGCACATCTTTTAATAACATTGCTTTAACTTTAATAACGCTTTGCCTTTCATTTATAATTACTTTAAAATTGTCTTTTTCCAAGTCATATCTGCCATTTTTTGTGTTTCCTAGTGGTTTGTTTATTCATTTCTTTTAAGACCTTTCTTCCACTGCATGCAGTTTTTAACATAGCTTTCAAACAAATATTTTAACTTGCTTTTCTTTTTAAATTGGAGGAATTCTGTTGAATTAATCATGTATACCCAAACCTGGGGAATGACTGAGCTAACATGAGTTACTTATACCAATAACAAAAATGCATTTGAGACAGAATCAACAGCAGAAAAGAAACAACAGGGTTTCACAGTATTTGAAAATATATTGATTCTCAAAATATTGTCCAGACTTTGAAGAAGTTTGGGACACTTTTGGTTAAAAGATGCTACTTGCTAATTCCCTGAACAGACTTGCACAAAAAACAAAAAAAGTCTCACGTTTCAAAATATCCGTATCATAGATTAGAGCAGTTTCTTTTCTGTATAAAGACTGTAAGGATTCCTGAGGGAAAACTCTTGAGTAAAAGACATACCAAAAAGTTGCTTTTAACTGTTTCAGCTATTTTCTTCCATTCTGTGCTTTCACTTATAAGAAGAAGAAGTAGTAGAATTTAGTATTATGGAACAAAAATCAAGACAAAGTTCTAGCACAAGGAAATAAATTCTAGGATATCAAATTTTAAATTCTGTAATCTTTTTTCTGGAGATCCTTGCTTCTAACAGCATCACTCTGGCAGTATAACAAGTCTATTGTCAGGGCTATGCATGGGAGTGATGCCAACCTGCCAGAACTTCTGTCGTTCTCATAACTTCAGTGCCAAAAGAAGTAACAGAGAAGCTTTAGCTCTCAGGCCAACTTTTCAAACCTTCAAACACACTGTGTATTGTTAAAACTGATTTCCTTGCACACACAGGATTTTCTGGAATAACTATCCCAACAAGACCCAGAAAAAGAGAACGTACTTCTCAAAAAAAAATTTGCTTATTTTCAGCTATCCTATGTCAAGTAACTTTTTTATAGCTGATGATAACCTTTTTACAAAAACATTCAAATTATCTAAAAGATGCTTCCAATATGATGCTTTTTAATTGTGTTCAATTTGGTGATGAGAATGTGCTTTGCTTTTCAGGAGTGGTGACACCTTGAGACTGACAGGCTACGTGTATTCTTTCCCCGGGTTTGCATATGTTATGACAAAACAAATATTAACATATCATTCAAGTGTCTGATGGCAGTGGATGTCTCTTTAAAGACATAATAATGATTAGCTGGCGTGATTTAAAATAGCCACTGCCACACTTAAAACATGAACCATGCCTACAGTCTTCACACAGAGTACAAAAATGCACTTTAACTGAAGCCTGGAGAAAACCACCGTTACCAAGTCATCAAAAAGACAATGCAGTTTTTGAGCTCGTTATTCTCTTCTGAGCAATGATCTTCGAACTGCTACACTGTGAATCATAGGCTTGTGGAATATATTGTCTTTGCTGTAGAGGACAAACTGTGTGTAGATAGCCTGTAGATAGCATTTTGAAAAGTAAACTTCATGAAGCCTTTTATCTTTGAAATAAGAAAGAGATAGAAAATTTCAAATTTAAAATATCTGATACCGTCATCTTAAATGATGAAATAACACTAACTAGCAGAAAGTAATGATCTCCATCATTCAGATTTTAATCAGAAAGTGACAATGCATTTTCTAATCTGAGATTCATGAGTAAGGTTTTGTCTACTATTTCTATATTAATAAAATTGTATAAAAGAAAATAATAAGTTAACAATTATTAATACTGTTTAATTGTTGATATTCAGTAACTGAATACTTTAGCAAATTATTTTAAATATGAGGAATTTGCATTCCAGGGATATGAACAGAGATCATAAGTTGGAATTTTTCTGTAAAAAATAAGCATTAAGAGGATCAAGTAATGGACTATATCTCAAAGTGAGCTGGCACCAGCCAAAGTAGTGTGAATTATTTCTTTCTTGCAGAATTCCTGTGCAATTAATAGGATGAAAGTGTGACTGCAGATCTAGATTTAGTTAGGAATTTGGGTTCAGTTTCCCAGTACTAGGTTGAAGCTAGGCGGAATAAATAGACGCTGGTTCCTAAAAACAATTTACTCTTAAAAAAAATAAGAGAGGGAGAGATAATATAGTGGAAGTAGATTAGTTTGTGTGAGAAATGGTCTTTTCCTTCGAGAAGTGAAAGGAGCATACATTCTTCCCAGGAGAATAGGGATAGCAAAGGCAAAACACCTCATACATCTTACACATTCTGAAGGGTCAAGAAGAATTCTACTTTTCCAATTCTTTACTAGGCTTTTGAGGAATAAAAGACGAAATATTGCTGCCACTGATCAGCAAAGTGGTGAAAGAAAAAACAGGATGGTGAACAATTCTAACTGACTGAATCCATGGCTTGTCTTCTTGATTAGTATTTTTTCTAAGTTAGAATTTTCTACTCTTGTTATCACATTTACTTCTCTGGCTTCAGGCTGTACTGTCCTTGACATATAATATGACCTCTTAGATGTGAAAATGTTATAAAAAAGACTTTGTTGAAGACAGGATTTGCAGAAAGAGGGGCATGTTGTCAAAAACTAAAAGCTAATAAAATCTAGCAATAGCTAAAAATATTGTGAGGATTATATGATGAGTTTCAAGTAAAAACTACTGAACAGTCATGTTCCACATATTTCTTATTACCTCATTATTACCTGCATGCTATACCTTTACGCAAGAAAGCAATGGTGTCCACAACATTTTGCTTTCATTTTGTGATGATGCCAGTGGCAATCAGAAGAATCAACAGTACTTTTTCCAAGATTCTGGAAGTGCCCTATGGCACGATTCATTCAAGGACATTGATTTAGATAATGTGAGGAGATAAACAGCTCTGAGTATAAATTTGAAATCTTCATATTTAATTATTCCCATTTACAATATGAAACCATTAAATATTTTATACATAGAGATTTTAATTAGATAAGGTACAGGATTTGTATGTTTGCTTAGGCTTTCTGAATTTGTCACATCTGCAAAATACGGCCAATACCTTTCAAGAAAAGTATTCTCGGAGTTTATTGCACACTACTAGGCTGCATTAGAATAAAATTTTATCAGTGTACACTGACATTATTCATCTGTGGATGGAACATACGAAGAATATAGCACCAGATACAAATACGAAATACAGACACATAAATATGAAATACGAATAAAATATCAAATAATAAAGATCACAGAGAATTTTTCTTAGAAGCAAGAGGTTTCATTCTGAATTTAGGTGAAGGTCAGACTTGGCTCCTTTAAGGAAATCTCTTTGCTCATTTCCAGTATTACATGGGGTTTAGATGATTCCCAGAACTGTGGAACTTTATTCCATGTGGAAGTCAGAAAGCCTATGCTCAGATTTTAAAAAGACTATGTCCTTGCTACATCTAGCAGAGCTTAAGGTCCCTCTGAAAGAAGTGCAGCTCGCACAGAGCAAGACTGATCTGAAAACCTAGCCAATATGAAGCAAGGGAGGATGAAAAGGAGTATGGCTGAGGTATTTGCTTCAAAACTGTACTTTGGCTGCAAACCAAAACCCAAACATAGACATAACCAAAGACTACCATCTGTAGTTTCTGGCATGCACTTTCATGTTTTGGTTCACAAAACAACTCAAGTGAAAAAGAGATGATGACCTCTCTTCACACAATTAGAGTTCATCTGATGTGTACAATGGCTTTTGTCTAGTTCTATCAATGTCCCCTATTGCTCAGACTCAGAATATTTTTCATGGCTACAGGAAATTAAAAGCTTAAAACATGGTTGGTGCTGTCTGACAGGAAGAGTGAACATAGGGACTGACACACTGAATTTGGGGCTGCGTTTCAGGAGAGGGATACAACATTCTTTGGAAAATATCATCCAGACATAAGACCCTCTTCTTTTAAAATTGTGGACTTATAGTAGTCCTATACATCTCAGTTGTTTTAAGGTCTTTGTGTCCGACTAAAAATAACATAGCTTAGGCCCTGAAATTCTCTTGACATTTAAGAGAAATGTATCTTCTGCTGATTACCTGTGGAAAAGGGACTACACTTTCATACACTTTCACAATAAGTCTGATGGAACTGAATGAAAAAGGGTTTTTTTGCTTACTGCGCTCATGAGAGAGTCCAGCACACTGACAGCAAATGCGGTTCCACATGCAAAGGGCTGCGTGAGATACAGTTCCGTGTCTGGGTCATCGTCGTCATCTTGGTCCAAGAACTGAACATTTGAATCATTTACTGAAAATAATAATAATAATAATAATAATAATAATAATATCATAAGGTGCTTCTGGGTCACCAGCATATTACCTTACACATTACACAGTCAGAAAGAAAAAGAAACAGCATATGTCTGGAAACACAGACTTGTGTCTTTGACGTCACTGAAAATGAAGTCAAGATGGATGTGAAAATGTGCATTTAAAAATCTGTTGATCATTATCTTGCTTGTAAGAGGTGACTCTCTTGCTCTTGAGAGATGACTATCCCTTTGTCATAGAAGTAGCTTTGTGGCACCAGCTGCCTGCACTCAAAATGAGATACAAGATGCTCTTTTATATATTGAGACAATCTTGGTATTGGTTGGGTACACTGGCTAAGGCTGTATGCACGTACAGTGAAATGTTATCACAAGATACCAAGTCAGAACCCCATCGTAAAAATAAAGGCTGTCCATAAAACTCTGATGTAGCCCACAGGCATCTTCTGTGATTCTCACTGAGGTGCTGTTAATGCACTTATAGCTCAAAAGAGGATAAACTGTCCCTTTAACATGCATCTATCTGAATGAATAAGCAATACTCCAGCTATCCTCTTGCAGCACTGCCTTTTGTTCAAATATTTGTCTCCATAACTTCACTTCCTTAGCCACAAACTCTATATTAGGTAGCGTGAAAAAGAATCTACATCAGGCTGTTTTAAAGAAAAAAACCCAAATAAAGTAATATGTTTCATCTAGACTTTCTCTGGCATTTCATTGTCACAGTTAAGCTCTCTGCCTCCACCTCATTCCATTAAAAATAGTTGTTTTCTTGAGATCAGTGTATCAAGTGGTTCATATTTCATGAAATATTTCAGTTCCATATTAGTCGTCCTCAGGCATGAAAGCACAGACCTCTTAGCTATGCCATCGAAATACCCTTTAACTTACTAAATGACAAATAAATTTCAGTTCCCATGCAAGTAAAGGAAATTAAATTTTTTTTCAGCATTTGAAACTGTACATATTGACTATGTTCCTATTCCCTATGTGAACACATCTCCCAAGCTAAGCCAGCAAGCTTTGAAAACGGCATGAGAACTACTGTTAGCTTGATCAGGTTTCAGCTCTGGACTTGTTAGGTTAGAAATTCTTCTGCCTGCTATTCTGATCTTCCTTCCTATAGAGTTTCATTTTCCATCCACTCCTTTTCCAACCTGTATATACTATCGCGCTTGCCATGCTTAGCTTATAAAACATGAATAACTATAGATAAAGCCTCACAATAGCTATCATCTAAAAGAGATGAGAATTGCTACCCTGTTGAGCCAGTACCTGGTCATGATCATTCAGTCAGGACCTGCCTTCCCACTCCCTGATGTAACCATGAAAACATAACATCTCAGCATTGTAAACAGAGAAGTGTTCTGCCATGGGAGCCAGGAGAATTTCATCCTAGCAAACACCAATATCCACAATACTCCTTTCTTTGTACAATGGCTACCAATTTATTATCCAGATTCTTGAGCAAAATAGTATTTGAAAGCCTGACGTACCATTTCAAAATGTACTTTTTGAAAAGCTTGTGCTTTGGTTTAATTTAATATTTGAGAGTAGGCACTATTGACAGTAGCATTCTTTTTCCACTTACATCTGGCAGACTAATACCTAACTTTGACACCAGCTTGCTAGCTGTGCCTGGTGTCAGTTTCCAAGGTACTGCAAATCTAAGGCGAATTCTGCAAGTGCAGGTTTATCCTCAATATCTTTATCTTCCTGATGAAAGTTAGCACACTAGCATTTCTACAGAGGGTCCCTGGGCTGGCTGAGGTAGGTTCAAACGCCTGGTGCTGTGCTGTAAGAAAAGCTCGTCAAACACTGCTCACAAAAGCTGGTGAGACCTCTCTTTATTGAGAGGGAGCAATGCAGAAGCTTGGCTGCTCTTTTTACAGCTTCAAAACCTGAGCTTCTGAGACAAGGCCTACTCCTGAAAGTAAACAAACAAATAGCTTAAGGGAAAGTATGATGCTGGGGTTTCTTTTCTGATATCATTTAATTCTTCTTTGACTTCCTGTGAGAACTGCTAAGGCATGTCCACCAAATTGGCAATAGGCTGAAATAACAAAAAGAGAGAGAGAGAGAAAAGGAGAGAAAAAATTGGGTATAGAGCCCAGGAGGTGGGGACCCAGGCCAAAGAAAATGAATTGGTGAGAAGGTGCTATGAAAACAGCCGGTAGGTCAGACGGGTGTGATCAAAGGTTTACTGATGCTGTGTGAAAAAAACAAACAAAAAAAATCATTAAGAAAGGCCAGAACAGGACAGTCAATTTCAACCAAAACTACAAATAAAACACATTCAAAGCAGTGCCATGAGGGTAGCCCCTCTGATACAGCCAGATAAATAAAGAGAAAGCTGATGACAGTAAGAACAACAACAACAGAAAATAAGACAGTGATGTGAAGGAAAAAGGCACTTCTTACCCAGTTCAGTTATCATTAGAATGTGGGTTCCACTGTTTTTTTCCTGACTGATTGAAACCAAAGGCAGAAGTTTGCCAGGCTTAGCTAATAAGTAAAGTATTTAGGGGGAAAAGAAAGTACAGAAAGAGAATAAAGTAAGGGAAAAAGACAGGTAAGGCTCTAAAAAATAAAACTGAAAAGGAAAATAAAAGGACAAAGGACCACAAATCAAGTTTGTATTTGCCATGAAAAAAACAGAACAGCTTCTGCACTTCACATCACACCACTTGACAACATAAATACCCACAGCTAGAGTGGAAATCAGAGTCTGGTTACCTACCATCATCATATTCTCAGGAGTAAAATGTCTCATACTATTATACAGAGTTTGGTTACACATGATTAAACAGTTCTGGACCATGAAGAAATAAACAAATGGCCTCTTATTATTGATTAAATGTACAGGAAATGTCTGCTCATACTTACTGTGGTTTTTTTCTCTTCTAACCTTAGCCCAAAGACCCCTGCTTATTTGTTATGCTATGTAAAAAGCATCTTGTCTGATAGAGTGTTTATTTAAGAAAATGGAGAAAACCCAAAGGAGAGAGACAAATACATTTCAGTTATTCAAATAAAGTGAAACAACTGTAACTAATCTTTCTTTAGAGAGAGTAATTCACAACAGTTATCAGAAGAGAAAACATAGCAGTGTAAGATACAGTATCAGTAATTTTCCCGAGACTGCATAACAAGGGAAGTGGGAAAAAGATATGGGAATGTACATGAAAGGATAAATGTTAGCTTTTGTTACCTAGTTCTGTTATAATAGGGATGTTGGCTCCTGTTGTAATGGAGGGTTGACGTAACAAGCCATGGACTGGACTGTTGTCTGGAGATGACCTATCCATGCCAGGGGGGGTAAAGCCTAAAGGAAAGAAAAAAAAAAAAAAAAAGAAAGAAAAAAAAAGGAGAGAAAGAAAGTTTACACTGGACAACAAACTATATTTAAAAAAATCACCATCAACAGGCAATCCCTTACCTTTCTCCCTAGCCCCACCCACCTTGAACAGTATGATGAAAAAATTGCCATTAAAACAAAAATTGGCTCAATGTTCAACAATTACTTCTTAAAAGCATAATCCTTCACAAATATGCAGGTCATTTCTACTGTAAGATATTTGGTAGCTAATGGAGAAACAGAAATTTATTTTGTTATCTGAAGTAGCCTCTGCATCAAAACACGCAAAATGGAAGGAGTAATGCTTACTTAAATAAAAATTAAAAAATAAAGACTTCAGTGTTAGAGAGGTTTAATTTTGTCTGATGAGTATTTCAAATAATTCCGAAACAAACACCTTTCCTTAAACCTCAATTAACATTTTAAAGTGCATTGCTTGTAAACGCTAGTACAACCACTAGAAACAAACTGCTTCCACTAGCAGGTTTTAGGTTTGATCAACATGCAGGATTTAAAATTTTCTGTTTTCCAAGGGCAATACAATCCACACAAAGTAGTTAGTTAGTTGGTTTGGTTAGTTTGGTTGGTTGGTTTTGTTTGTTCTCTTTTTTTTTTGTTTGTTTGTTTGGGTTGTTTTTTTGGTGGTTGTGTTTGTTTGCTTGTTTTCCAGATGTACCATTCACAAGATGTGTTTTTATAAGTATTACAATTATAAGAATAATGGGACTGAAGGGCTCATTCTAACAAAAGAAAAACAAAGATAAGATGGAAGGAAAAAGACACAGGCTTTCAAATGGTATGTAAGAGGAATGCTTGAAAAGAAACTAGAAAGAGTTTTATACCTTTGGGGATGTAAAGGAAACAACAGTGGGAGAGGAAACATATTGGCAGACACTCAAAGAAAAAGAAGATCTGGAGAGCAGCAAGGTGTTTTCAGCCTGATTTTCTACACAGTTTGAAACTGAGCTCTTGACACTGAGCATTGTCTAATCTTTCTCTGTGTGTGTGTAAATAAAAAATACTCAGGTGAAGTTCTTTGGAGTTTGATTTTAAGTACTGAAAAATAGGCAGTTAAATAAAAGCCCACACAACAGCTGGACTGGAAATTCACAGTTGAGACTAATGCATTCCATCTCCCTTGTCCATTAAAGCTGTGGAAAGCATGGACATGTTCATTTAAGGCCATTATTGTAGAAGTGATGGTGAAGACAGGGTTTGACTTCAGGGTTTCATGTAGACCAATGTCAAGGCAGCATTTTTAGGCAAATATTTGTCTGCTAGGAATAGGATTGAGCCAAGGTAATTTTAAAACACATGTTTCTGAGAAAACATTCATGTTTTTGCCACATTATGCCCAAGTTCTTTGACTTAACATCTGACCATCCAGGGGTAGGCTTTTGATCCTCTGTCATTACTGGTCTGAACTAGTTTTGAATTCTCCATATATTAATTCTAAATTAATCACAACCAAATTAATTCCTGATGTAACTTCATTATCTTCTTACAGTGTGGAAAGTGTTTCACTGTGTTAATTTCATTGATACGTTCATCTGCTACTGAATTCAGAAGAAGATGAAATGATATTACCTACTTTACCTTTCTTCAGTTTGGGGACTAATGTGCAAACCAGGAAGTCTCTAAACTAAACTGTAGTTGTTAACCTGTGGTACTGGATTTATATTGTCTTTCTGAGGGATTTATGGTTCTTTTCAAGGGATGACAGTCTGTGACTCTGTGATAATTACCATCACTCTTAAACTGTCCCTAAACAAGACAAACAATAAGGACCACTAGATCTGGACTTCTTGATTTAATTTGATTTAAATTTTTATTTGACATTCAGTTCATTTCTCCCTGTGTTCTGTCTATATCACATACAGAATATATAAGTAATAAAACTAGAATCCCTGAGAAGAGAGACTTACTTGTCCCTCCAGAAGGTACCAGTATGAATTTCCTTCTGACTATCACATGAAAGTTAGATACAACATGGAGATTGTAAGGACAGGATAATTAAAAAGGGAGTGAAAAATCTGTGAAAAAAAATCCTTAGAAGAAGTGGATGTTGTATCTTCAACAGGCTTGCAAGACAAAATCATCGCCACAGGCAAACCTAAGAGAGCAAAGCAATTCTATTTAATATTATGAATGTATATAAAATCTTTAGAAAGTGGATTTCTTAGAGACTATTGGAAATATTGGCAACATTAACAGCCAGTCATTTAATACTACTCATTGTGCTGAAACTAATTCAATAAGACCGGCATGGTGACAGTGAGTTGGATTCCCAACTGGTATCGGCTTGCAGATGTTTCTTTGTGTGTGGCACTGTGACTGAGAGCCATATTGGGTCTTTGAATGCTTACTTCTGCATAACAGAGCTGAGGATTTCTGAGACTCACAAAGTGAATCAATGGAGTTCCTCCAGGCACCAGCTCAGGAGTTAGAGGTAACCCTGACACTCACAACAGCACAAAAATTAACTCGGAGTCCAAAGGGAGGGAAGGCTATCTGAGGAGAGGTGGCTATCAGTTTGACATCTCCTTCTGCAGCAGACTCCAGGGTTTAAGTTTTGCATTCTGTTATGCTACAGAAAAGGCTAGACATGGTTTTTGTCATGCTACATTAAAAAAAGCTCAAGTAGCTACAGACACCTTGAGCAGTTAAAGTGGCAGGCCCAGTTGGGTCCTCTCCAGAAATATAAGGCAAAGTGGCAACAGCAAGACCTTTTACACTCACTTATGTGAGAGCAGAGAAAACTAATCCTGTTCCCATGCACTCGAGGGGTTGTACGGCTGGGAGCATTCCTAGAGGCCTTGGTTCTCCCTTTTTCCTGAAGGCTTTTCTCTCCCTATCTCAGGATGCACTCCTTAAAATATCTTTTAGTGAATCAGGCTCTTCAGAAGGTAACAGCACATCGGTATTTTCCTACCAGCTAAAAGCATACTGAAGAAAGTTGGCATAACTGAGTCTAAATGTGTAAGTCCTTCTTGCCCTCCCTCTACTGCAATATGCACACACAGAGTCATGCAAGTGCACACTCTCCATCGAAGGCTATTTGTAGCCACCTCTCTAACCCTTCAAATATTTGTCTTCCTAGGATGGTGTTAGAAGCTTGAAATAAATGTGTCATTTCTATTAGACACAGAGTGTCAGGAGATCTGTAATTGCATGCTGCACATATAGTACATTCAGTCTGAAATGCAGGAAGCATGTTAAAGGGATTTTGTTTCCTTCTTGAATGAAAAACAGACTCATGCCTTAATATTTTTCATTCTATGATCTTGGAAGATGTGAGAAATACCTGCTATCTTTATTTAATTTCCTTGTCTGTGCTTAATTCCAATACTTCTAAAAATCTACTTTTAAAAAATATAAAAATCTTGGAATATTTTCAGGAAAGGAAAACTGGAAGTACTTGGTGATTTTGTGTGCCTGTATTTGGAGTCACAAGGCATCATACACCTTCAGGCCACACTCCTGCTCCCAAGCCACAATGTAAATTCTATAGATAGACTCTCTATTTTTTTCCCTCCAGAAGAGAGGGGGGAAAAAAAGTGCAGGAAAACTAACCTGCTTTATCAGAACTTTCATTTAAAGGCATGAAAAACTACAAGTGACAGCTGTGCAGATTCAGTGAATGTGACATTTCTGAATTTCTTCAACTTGACAAGTAAACACCTTAAATCGGTAATGCTATATGCATAATACATGACCTGTATTTTGACATCCATCATCAAATGCTGACTTGAGAAAATACAGGTTTGTACGTCAAGGAATAGCACCCATAAAGCAGGGAGAAATTCAGGTCACAGGGTATTAGGAAAACTCTATTTCATTACAGAAACTGAAACAAGCTAAGGCATCAGATTTAAGATCCATTTTCAGCTGTGAAAAGATTCAATTCCTCTGCACAGAGCATTCATTTAGAAATGACATGCTTTCCTCACAGCCTCTTTTCATTCTCCTTTTCATATTCCATTTTCTCCTTCAGTCACCAAACCTTGTACCATTAACGCTCATAAAAATTGTAAAACAGGGCTGATAGTTGTGATCTTCTTATAACCACAGTGTCGTCTCCTTCAACAAACAACTGATGGAGCTGTGGCTACCATTGCTTAACAGAATCAACCTCTAGAGTAAAATCTGCATGGCCTGTACAAGCCTGAGCACAGTCCCTGCATAAAGAACTACAGTGGCAGTGAAGGGCTTCTGGAAAATGGAATTCTCTTTGCCAACAGTTAGGAGGTAAGGTGCAGCACAATCATATCTGTTCCTCCAGCCACTCCATCTGATTCTAAGTTGCTGTACTGGGTGAGCGATTGCCTTTACATCCTTTTTTTTTTTTTTCTTCTTCTTCTTCACTCATTAAACTGTCTTTACGCCAAGCCATGAATGTTTTTCTTACTTTTGCCTTTCGGTTTCTCTCCCACATTCCACTGGGGGGAACCGAGCAAGAGACTGGGTCAGCCCACTGCCAATCAGGGTCAACCCACCACCATTTGCTGTAGTGATAACCACCTCAACATCAAACTGAGAAAATGGTTTGGACTTCAACAGGAGGTACCAAGCGCCTGTACCTGTCTCAAACATGATACTGCCACTGGATTAGATATATCATGCATCTGAGAGGAACACAGGCTCTGGGCTTCTAACATGCCCAAAATCAGTGAGGACAGGCAGATGGGAGTCACTGAGTCCCTCCTTATTGGAGAGGCAGGGAATCCCATACCCTAACTCAGCTATCCGCTTTGAAGCAGTTTAAGCTTCCTGCAGTTCTCTGCATAAAGCAGCTAGTTCAGTGTCTTGATTCTATGCAAAGAAATATCTCCCAGCTCCCTCTGGGATACTATTGCTTGCAAAAGTAGGTGAAACAACTGAACAAATGCATTAGAGGCAAGGTCCAATGTCTTTAAGATGTTCCCATCTTTGTGGAAGGAGAACCTCCGGGAAACTTCCTCTGCACAAGGACACAAGCTCTTTTTCCCAAGACTTACTGGCGATTTTCCAAGAGTTACTGAGCTGTCCTGCTCAGAGCTCAGCAGGGCCACCTGGCTATGAGACACCCTTGTCTCTTACAAAATCCCATCTACCAAGTGATGAGCAGTACTATGTTTCCATAAGACCTGTGCCTTCTGAGCCAGGCTGATCCATGGTCTTCTGAGGAACCCAGATGGACACTAACTATGGCTCAGCAGTAACATGCACATATTCTGGGAGCCACAGTGACACTGTGGACACTGTGATGAAGTTTAAAATTAAGGAATGCTGGCAGGGCTTAACTGACTTCTGCTCACTGAAAGCACCAGCAATCATTACAGTTTGCACTGCTCACATGTTTTTTGGAGCAATTAGCCTGATAGCCAAGTGATCTGCTGTTTGTGCACTTGACTACGTGATATCCCATGAAATGCAGGAAGGCTTGCTCTGCATAGCAGTAAATATATCCTTTTAGTTTGCTGAGGGGTCAGTAAAGGTTTACTGGGGTTTTAATGTAGAAACAAGTTTGGCTTTTGGATGTGCACTGCCTCTGTTTCACTGACTTCACTGAGAGCCAGATGGGCATATTCTCAAACCAGATTTTTATGTTACATTTATAAAATGTCTTCTGTTCTAAAGGATTATAATGGATACTTTATGATACTCTTCCTCTTTCCTCCTGCTCCTTTCCTCTTTGTCTCTCTTCCCTTTCAAAGATTTATGTTTTACTAGACTGGAACTCTGTGCAGGCAGAATGCAGTTTCCGAAACTGAAAATCCACTTGGCAGACCCAAAGGTTGTGGCCTTGTCACTAAAGTGCCATGTAAATTGATAGTGCCTTTTAAATAATGCTGTTCTAGGGAAAGGTGCCATGGGATTCACTGGGTAATGTATAAACTAAAGTCCTCAAAAATACGATTTTAAAAGCATACATACCATAAACTAGTTCTGGCTCATCTAAGAAGCATGAAACAACAATCATATTTTGAGCATATATGAATAACACACAGGTGGTGAACTGCCAAACATGTCCCTGACAAATTACCATGCAGGAATGTGGGATAAGGATTTTCATTAAGAAGAGCCAGACAAAAAGAAATAATTCTCTTACAAAAGGACCTCACAGCTATATCCCTTTGCTACTGTTTGCTGACAATGTCCATTAATATTCCAGTGAATTCAATTGAATGATAGACTTTATCTGTTATTCTCCAAAGTACAGCCACTTGGGTATACCTGGAAAGTTCAGCAGCAGTCATGCAGCTAAAGAGCTGCTGACATTCATGGGAATCTCTTACAGCCATTCAATTTAGAAACAATTCTAGCTTCAATGTCCCATGTGGTCTGAGACAGAGAGTTGTAGTTTGGCCTCAGAACATGGAAATCCTGAATTCTAGTTTCAGTTCTGACTGAAATTTCAGTTCTGAATTTGTGCCTGAAGACTTAATAATCTCTTGGAGACTATTTCTACAGCTCTGGAAAAGCAGAGGAATGTGCGAGTCCAGATGTGGCTGCATAAGCTCTCTCAGAGACTGTAGCACCTTCAAGGATGTTCTGGGTCCAAACATAGGCCAAGCTAAGTCTGTAGAGAGTAGATGGTGAAGAAGGATATACTTCTCAATTGTAACGTCGCTCCAATGCTTTGAGACTGAACAACTCCTGGAGCACTGAACACTGAGAGACACTGCTATGGAGAACAAGCTGCCACCTTCCTCCCAAGAAAATGCTCTTCTTTAATGTCTGTTCATTCCCATGCTGCTAAATTACAGAAACCTATAGTGAAACTTTCCAAATCCAAGCTCTAATGAAGGTGCAGTGGGATTGATGCGAGTTTCTGCTCCCAAAGTGTGAGGAACCATTCCTGGGTGGGTTAGTGATCCCATGTGCTGAAAGTGTAAAGGATTTCTAGGTCTATTGGTTCTTGCACCACTCTGGCGAGGCAGGATTAAGCTGTAAACACAAAGATCAAGAGAAGGATTGGAGTTTCATCGTCTTGAGGTCTAGCATAGAATGATACCACATTGTTGTTTCCATTTTCAATTGTGAACAATATATTAGAAATAGCATTATATTTTAAGCACAGTGCGGAACCATGTATAACTTACAGAGATTTATTCACAGGTACTTGTAGAAGTCTCCTCCCAGTTTAAGCACCATTTTCAGGATCAACAGGAAGTCCATCTGAAACTGCCCAGGGGTTTTTTTTCACAAAATCTCATATGGTAATTACCCAAACTGTAGTTCTGCCAAGATTCACCACAAGCTTACACAACCCAAAGGTACCAGAACAAATGGGCTTTCTTTACTAATGTTTTGCAGGATGTAGCCTTGATGCTCTCTCCTTGCTGTTTTGTTTGCTTTAAGTAAGAGAATACACAGTTACTACCCATTACACTTCCCTCATGTCTGCTAGAATAGAAACTTTATTACTCTAGACAGTAAATATTCCTGGCCCAGTATTAGTCTGACATGAACTTCTCACTGTCAGTGGAATCAAGCATGATTTTACTGAGTTTATTTTTATATTTGGCAAAGGGAATATAAAAATCCCAAAAATTTCTTTATGGAGTCTTCATCCTTATTTTTTGAGTGCTATACGAATTTTTTAAACCTCTAAGTAAGTTTTCCCCTAGGTTACTGATTTCTTTGTCCTGACACACATTTTTTAATTTTGTTTGGTTTGGGTTTGTTGTTACTGTTGTGGTTTTGATTTTGATTTGGTTTTGTTTTCAGCCAATAAAGTCAAGGTTTAACTAGATCTCCTGTTATGCAATGCAGCCATCTTGTTTTATAAACATCTGTCTTGGGAACATAAAATGTACTCCCAGAGTACATCAGTGACTTCTTATTCAGTCTCTAGTGTAGAAGCAAATGATTCTGGATGTGTAAAACTTAGGAAGATAATTTCTTATTTTTTAAAGCACTGTATGGTACAGAAAAGAGTGACTCACAGAAACCTAGGAGGGTCATGAAGACAGGCATAATGGTGACAAAGAAAATTGCTTGGGGCTTTCAGACTACGAAGAAGGAAAATCAAATACTAAACTCAGGCACTCAGCAGCTTCTCCATTGTGCAATGAGATGAAGGGATGGGCCATCAGGAGTTTATTGCCTGATAGCACCATCTATTTTTTTAAGCCATCTCCAGAAACAGAGGAATGTTTGGGTAATTCAAATAGCACAAAACACAGTAAAATACAAGGACTTTTAGAAAGCACAGGACATCAGTTTTCAAACTACTTCACACATATCCACTGCATGCGATGGGCTCACTTTAATTTTATGCTATGTTTTTACAAACTGGTCAGAAAATATTTTAACTCCTGCCAACATACCATATGTTTTGTATTTGTTAAATTCTTGTTTTGTTTTGTAATTGTAATCTCATCTTTGGTTTCCCATCTACTTCTTCCCCCTCTCCACCCTGCCTTTCTCCGTTGTCATGAACTTGCTATTCCAAAGCCTAATCCTGTTGGGAAAGAATTTAATTTTCTCACATTGTTCTTCTAGTGGAAATTTATCTCTCGGTAGCAAGTGACTATGCATTCTTTCTGGTGGATTACACCTCTAGGTATAGTACCTATTCCTAATACTACTCCCCAGGTGCTAGAGTAGTTTTGTTACTTCTCACAGATTTCTTTTTTCTTTGCTTTTTCTTATTTGGTTCAGAAAGAACCACTAGAACTAGGCAAATGTTCAGAAAGAGAGAAGAAATAGTAACATGTTCATTCAGCAGTTATTATGGAATACACTTTAATTCATAATAACATCAGAAATTATAATTCCTATGTTGTTCAGCTACTTTAATTACAAACTTAATTTTCAATTATCTCTACTCTCCATTTATTGTTTAATAGTTTTCTACACTAGCTACTTCTATGGCACAAAGTTGGTAGCATCTCAGTGTAGCACAGGTTTGCAGCTATAAGAATTTAGTATTAAATTATGCCAAATTCTTTTCAGCTTAGTCATTAATCAACCTTGCATATTTAGGCCTCAGGCAAAAATAAATAAATATGCTGAATAAAACTTATCAAATAAATTAAGCTATATTACCTATTTTAGAGAGACAGGTATTCAATAACTACAAATAAAATGGAAAGTTTACCATTAAAAATGATATATTGGCATGTTAGGCAAGACTCTACATTATGCCATTATATCCTACATTATATAAAATAAAGTAAATTTTTCCTTACTGAAAAAGGAAGAGCAAACCCAGATGCTACAGCAAGCAATCAATAAAAATATTTAGATAAATAAAAGTAAGAATGCTGTCCATTGCATGATTGGCAACTACTGAAATATAAATTAAACAAATTTCCCATTGCTGCTTATGGGAAAATTATGCAGATTAGAATTTGATTAGGTTTATATCATGAGACTCAATTTGGACTTTTAATCTATTAAGCTCCAATAAATGAGGCATCTGAATAGCTCCCCTGAGCAGCAACAGTAATAACCACAGCAGTCATTTTTTGCAATATGTATTCTGACAATTTCTTTAGCAGATGATTCCATGTCTGTAAGTACAATTACTTTGTAACTTCTACAAAAATTTCAGGTGTATGCAGTGAGGAAATGGATCCATACAAAACACTTAAACAGACATTTTGTGATAATCAACATCTATCACTCTCTTCTAGCAGTATTGTTTTTCCATCAACTTGGACTTACAGTCAACTTCATGGTCTGTGTGGGCTAAATAGTGCCAGCAGACTTGTAAATTACTCAAGCTGGAACTGAGCTGGAAACCTATGGTAAAATGTCATTAAGTTCTCTATAGGCTGAGTCAAAACCAAAATCCCACTTTCAAGGCTGTCTTGGGGATCACAGATTTAACTGTGAAGCCTAAAGCCTCATTTTATCAAAGAAATCTAAACTGGATTCTCAGAGCTGAGCTCTGAGACAGGTTGGATTCAGATCAAGACCACCTCTAATTTCTCTGGCAGGTATGCTCCATAGGCCTTCTGCAAATTTTCTTCTGTCTAATCTATTTGCAAGTATCCAACAGCTCTTCCTCCACGTTACTCCATATTGTAAAAAAGCAACACTTGGCAAAGCCTGCCAACTAGAGAGCATATTGTGCCCATGTGCAACCCTGCCAGATTTCACCAAATCCTGTCACAACTTTCTAGTGGACAGGTTGTCATAAAAACACATAGTCAATTGACAGCATGCAGGTGATTCCGAAAGATTAAATTTGTATTTTTAAAACTTCAGGGTTTGATTAAATGCTTAGAATAATGGATCATGGGTTTTGTGTTCATGTGTGAATATATTTCTTAAAGAGAGGCTTAACAGATGGTTTCTTTCTGACATTCATGCTTTCAGCATACCACTGAAAACATTCTCCACAAGCCAAAATTTTTTTAACAGAACTCCAATTTGAACACCATAAACACGGGAAAAAAATCATTGTCATGTTCTTTGTCACTCAAACACTTCCTTCTGTAACACACACGACTTCAGAGTAGCATGTCTGTTAAAGACATCTTAGTAGATATCATGTATGAAAACGAGTATCAAGTGGTTTTGGACTATGCCAGTCTGCATAAAACTTTCCATAGGAAGCCCAATAAATCACTCACACTCAGGTGCAGCTACCACTGTGGGGAATGATAATCACCTAAAGAGTATTTGTGTATTTCTTTAAACAAAACCCTCCTGATCCAAAGAGGGAGCTTACTACATCCCTACTGCAGTTTAATCTGAACCTTGCAAATAACGTATGGTGCCCCATTTGAATTGAGAATAAGGAAACATCACCCAAGGGAGTATCGTTTCAAAACACACACATCATCCCATCAGCACAATTATTTGCACTTCTGAATTATCGGTGTTACTGGCCAGTATGAAAATCATCCCTGCCATGCACAATAAAATAATAGGAAGGTAAGTAGCTCAGAAAGTACTTCCATTAAATTAAATGTCAGCCCTCTGACACTGTAGTTCACAGGAATGGCTAACACAGCAAGCCAGTCTTATACTCTGTTCAGCTTGTAATATTACCCCTGTTTTATATGTCACAATATACATTATGGGACATTCTCTTTCAGTCTCAATATAAGTCTACCAAATACTAAAATTGGATATTTTGTTGCAATTACTCTTGACTGATTGGAAATATACAGACAATGAGGATTTCCTTTTCTTTCTACTTCTCCATTTTCACATTAAAAAGCAAAAAAATCTACATAGAAATTGCAGTTACAAAATCAGGATGAATCTGAAGTATCTCTCTAACTGCATATTCTTGAATGATGCACAAGTAACAATATATTAACTACTAATGATATCTAAGGTTGTGTAGACACAACTGCCTGAAAAACAGCAGTGATACTGCTGGTAGTATCCAATCCATAAAATCTGGGAACTTCCTCAATCAGTACAGGATCCAGAATCAAGAAGCCAGAAAGTGATTTATGCTCTGATGTCCATTCAGGAGGCAAGAATTTCCAAAGCATACAGTCCTCAGTGTCAATAAACAGGTAATTTGCTCAAACGTATCAAGAAAAAAGGAAAAATATACACAAAACCAATGAGGTACTGCCTCCTTCTAAGAAAAAAATCACCTCTCCCTTGCTAAATTTACACTATTTTGGCTCACAGTTTTTCTGCTGTTCAGTCAATATTAACCTTAGAATGAAAAGTAACTCATTATCATGATAGAATGACTCACTATAGAGTTTTTGCTAAAATCTTTAAGGGTCTTTCCTGACTTGCATAGATCAAATGTCTTTTTATATTTAAAGAAGTACCACCAGAAGTGTCTCTACATCAGCTCATTTTTTTTATTAATATGGGATCCAAAACCCATTACACTAGCAACCAAGCTGGTAAAGACAATTATAAAAGTAAAATGTAATGTGGTATTCTTTCAGTAGTGAAAATTAAGTGGCAACCATAAAATATACGCCATGGTATTCAGTGCACAGTACAGTCATACTTCCAGTAAGCAGCTCCTTTTTTCTTTTTCAGTTTTCAACATTATGTTGACTATTTACTGTCATTCATGCACCTAAATACTACTGTTAGTAGATTTAAAAACAGCATAACATCTATAAACACTTAACACATTAACTTTCCTATCCATGATTATTTACTAGAGAATTAAATGAGTTGATAAAAAATAAAATGGTTACTTCCTTGTTTGAATTTCATTAGTGCCAATATCAGTGGAAGTAGTTGTCCTTTCATCTAGGGGGTTTGAATATTTCTAACATTCTTTAGCCTATTTCTAGTTATTTGATAGGATTCTAAGAATTCAGGTTGCAATGTGGATTTTTGTAGGTAGTGAGTTAAAGAACTTTGAATCTATGGTTTTTGGCAGAAATCTGGAAGGCACAAGGTAAGGTTGCACTTCTCAAGCAAGTAAGCATCTTCCCTCTCTTGCAAGAAGAGTGTTTTGAAATGTGCATCACAAGATTCTTTGCATAAGCACTTCCCCACATATTTCTCCTGACAGACTTCTCATTGCTTATCGAAGGGTAGCTCCTGCTTTGACTCACGTGAGAGAGGCCCTATGAAGAAATGAGTCAAGAGAGTACTAGTCTTGGAGGAAAAGCTCAGGAAGGCACTGCCCCCCTTCATTGATCAGCAAGGGAGAGCTTCAGTCCCCAGCCCTTCCACTCCTGAACACCTAGATGGAAAAACTGGGTCCTTTCTACATTGCTAGCTAACAACTTGGTCTCTCCTGTTTGTCAAGAAAAAGGATGAGGGTATTTCCTCCGTCTCATGGTATTTAGGTCTCACACTAGGCTTATCAACACCTAATAATGAAATTTAGAAACAAAAAGCCTCCAATTTTCATTAGTTTTTAGTAAAACTACTGTAGGTGCTAGACACTGAAAATAAGCAAGAGTTGAGAATGGGAACACTACTTATCACATGACTGGCTAAGAAAATGTTATAAATTAGACTTCCAATCTGTGTTTAAAAACTCCATGAATGTCATACTTCAATAAATCCTTTTCCACAATTTTGTGGCAAAATCTCTTTTTTCATGAACATTAAAAAAGATTTGGTAGCAAGAGGCAGGCAGTGAAATCAACTAGTCTATAACAGAGTATCTGAGATTTATCTGTTTGCTTTGGTACATTTATTAAATTGGAAACAGCAAGGTTGCTAAATCGGAGTGATACGGAAAAAGCTTTTTTATATTTGTCCTCTAAGAAAGAGTTCATCAAAACATTATTTTAAGCAGCTTGTCAAACACTGATTTCAAGCCAGGGTAGATTAGATACATCAATTCAATAAAGATTTTTAAAATATATATAGCTGAATTTCTTTCTGGAAAGTTCGAAGTTACTGTTCTAGGAAGACATCATCTTCATACATGAAAAGTTAGAATGGGAACAATTCACAAATTATTGAGGATTTACAACAGATACAACTTTCTAAAATACACAGCTTAAAATGCTAAACAAAATAGTGCAAGTACCTTTTCTGAATTTAATTTTGGTTACAGCATAATCTGGTTTTGAGCAAACTCACACTTCTGGTTAATGAAATATTTGTTCTTAAGAATATGCCCTATAACTGTAGCATTATTAATCCAATCCATCTGTCCTCAACCATAAGAAACAATTCCACCAAGATTTTCTCATATTCCACATGACGCTGCCTGATTTCAGTGAAATATCTCTTCTTTGTCCTTATTTCAAAACTATCTTTGCTCTGACCTGGAGACTCATTCTAAGTAACAGAACAAGCAGACTGACATGAAGTTAGCAGAAACAGGAAATCCTATGAGGACATTCAATTGCATTATAATCTTGCCTATGCATTCAAGCAAAAACTCTGTAACATAAAACTTACAGAAAATATATATGCTGTTACACTGTAGAGATACCTTGCCTCTCACTGCTAATCAGTAATCATGCTGTTGTATTATTAGGAGTATTTGACATTAAAAGCTGAATGCAAAATTTTAACCAGCAACCAAACCTCAAATCAATATGAAAGGTCCAATCTCAATTATACTTTCATAGAATCTACTTTAAAGCTCTACACAGAGTTAGCAAATGATCAGGTATTCCTGTGACATTACAGAAATTGTATATAATCTTTCTTGTATCTAAATAAGTCAGTACAGACATTCCCAGTAACCATAATCATCTTGGGGTGTGTTGAATAAAAAATAAATCACAATATATAGTCAAGAACAAAATTTTTCCTTCTCTCATTAAAACACCTACCATTTGCAAAATTCTTAGATTTACTTTCTCAGGCTTGGTTTGTTCAGATATTATAAAGTTGTAAAATTACATTAAGATCACAGCAGTATTGGTTCTCAAATTAATGCTGTGGCCCAGTTCAGCCTTCATATCCAGCTCTGCAGATGATGAAAGGTTTGGAATGCTCTTGATAAGCAGAAGCTACCAAATTTTTAGAGACTGCCTAATATGAAAGGTCTAGGCTGCCCCAAATATAACCATGTCAAAAATCAACAGATCTGTCTTGATAAAGGAATACCAACTATTTTGTAAGTTTTACCCTAAAGCTGTTGAAGTTCTGCAGCTCACTAGTAGGTGTTAGATTCTGCTCTTCTACAATGGATATCACAGAAGATGATTTAATGGAAAGAACAAAGAACTAAAATCTAGCTTCCTTCTGTAATGCTATTAGACAGGTGGAATCTGACGGATATTGATGTGACATTGATCTCAGAATTCATATATGTCCTTTAAACAACAGCTACCTTTATGCATATAAATAACCATTTATAAAACAAACAATACATACTGAAGCAAAGAAAGATACAAGAATTACGCTCATGAGGCTGCTTGCTATGGTGTATAACTTCCAAAGTATCCTGTAATCCTGTAATATATTATCTAAATGTTCAATTTTCTTGAAGTTATCTTCATAATCAAGATGCTATCACAAGTATCATGGGCATTGGAACTATTTTTAATTTTCATTTAAAGTGCAATTAAAGAAAGACAATGGATACATAAGATAATAAAGTAAGTGATTAGCAGCATGCAAATGACATAGGCTTAATGACAATACCCTGTTCTATTCTCCAAAGGGCCTGTCAAGAAAAACCCTTCCTACATGTGGTTGTGCAGCTAATGTGCCTCAGCCTACAATTACAACATCGCTGACACCATTAACCACTGAAACAACATCACTTCATGAAATCCTTGTTGTCTCATTAAAATGCAAAGGGTCAGGTAATTTACCAGTATTGTGTGTCTACTTTTGTTGTGGGTAATTAGCAAGGATTACCCAGCATGGACTCCCACTGGGAAATAGTGAAACTGTGAAATATTAAAAAGATTATTTATTTTTTTTAAGGGAATTTGAAAGATTCACAATTAGAACCTCAACACACCTTTGTATTCAAAGGGCCATAAAAAATGGACTTTCTATAAATTTCATGTTGCAAGGTTTTATGGTTGATTACTTTAGAAACTAACCTTCACATTTAAAAAAATTTACTCTTGTATAATTGGATCTAGATTTCCTTCTGCAATTAAGAACTTTTGAAAATTACAGAAACAGAGAAGCAAAACACCTTACAGTTTCATAAAGACTTAAAAAACAAATGGTTGCTGCAAAAACTACTTTTTTGAAAGCTAAAACAAACGTAGTACATTCTAATATCCACATTCCCTTACTTTTTGCTAATTGAAGCCCCATATTATCACTTAAAGTAACCTTGATAACATTCATTATTGGCTCACATCTTGTCAGGGAGGAGAATGGTCTCTTATTCTTTAAATGGAAGTTTTGGAACATAAAACACATTCCAATAAAAGTGAACAGAAAATTATGAATTCATTAAACTACTTTGGTATCTTGTGCTATATATAATATTTATATTCCAACTACTGTAAAATATGCTTTAATATCTTTAGGCAACTATAAGGACTTAAATATTTATAAAACGGCTAAAGATAAAGTATAGCTCTCTTATTCCTACATACAGATGATGTAAGGCATGCAATCAAAGACAATAACACTTTCAACCCATTTGTCATCTTAAAGGAGCCTTTCAACTTCAGATCCCTTGTGTGCAATCTATGTAAGAGTTGTTGCCTACATAGGCAACTCCAGAGGAGTTTGCTCCTTAAAAACTACCAAGAGTGCTATACTTCACATAAAACAGGGTTTTCTGAAAATGGAGACAAAACTATAAATTTGCAGACAAAACAGCTCCAAGTGGGGCTTCAAAATACTGCTGTATTTATCTCTGGGACATCTGGGAACAGGAAGCATTTTGATTTAATATTTCATAACATAGAGGCAATTGCTTCCTTGCTTGGTGTATAATTAATGCTCATAAAAAGAACAGGGTTTTTTTATTCCTCAGCATCAGAAATGCACAAAATAGCACACCTTCATAATAGGGGGGTTGCTTTCAAGATGTTGAACAGCAGATAATAATAAAGTAGAGTCACCATGAATTTATAACAGTCTTGGGATGGTTAAATATATTTATAGTTTAAATGTGAAATCACGTGCTTGATGTACTGTACTATCTACCTCCTTTGCCTGATCTTATCTTTCTCTGGCTGAAGCAGAAAGTTTCTTGAAAGCAGAGGAGAAAGAAAAAATTGTGAAAGCTTGAAGGCATTTAGGCTAGGACCTTGAAGCATTTCTCAAATACAGAGAAACTGTGTCAAAGAAACATGTCTCTCCAGCCATTTCCCAACACATTTTTAGTTTATAAACAACAGAGTTGAAAATCTCTTTTCTTAATAGCTTTTCTCTCTTCCTAGGAAAACTTTGAAAGAGACAGGAAAGTATTTTACATGTCTGTAAAGCCAGCAACTAATGTTAACATCCAGCTGCAAGGAAAATACATGAAATGCAAATGGTTCTGGGTAGAAACTTCTCTCTGAAGGGTTTCTTGTGAAGGCTGGAAGGCTAGCAAGGTCCTGCTTGACAGAAGTGAATGACTCCTGACATAGATGTCTTCTACAGCACAGGAAACAAAGTGAACAGCCTCTCTCCCACCCAGCCTCTTTAGTTTATTTAAGTCCAAATGCTGCAAAGACTTGCACATAATCTAACTTTAAACAGGTGGATAGTTTCATTGAAGTCAGAGAGATTTATTAACCTGTATAACATTGAGCACATAACTTAAGTTTTGGAACAAGCAAGGCATCAGATTGTAAACTTACCAGGGCAAAGACCATATTTTATTCTTGTATATATCAGGACTATGACAACAAGCTCTTAATCCCATCTAGAGCTCCAGTGTGCTACCATAAAATAAATAACAGCTATCAGCTGATCCATCTGGCTCAGCAGGATAAGAAATTATGTGCGTGTTGCAAAAAGGCAGTACTGAGTCATTTATCACAGTGACCTAATCTTCAAAAATCGGATTTTTTGTGAGCAAATGGTGATGTGGGGCATGTGCTGGGAAGTTAGGATACCCTCATCTCATTTTTTAGTTTTTAACTTCATTACTTAGGATAGTCAGCCTTTGTTTTGAAAAATAATAATGAAACTGAATTACAATAAACATTTCAAAATTCTGTTACTTAAGCACTAAACAACCAAGTTAGAAATATTGTTAATTGGATTATTTTTGTAATTTACAACAACTGATGTTTGCAAAAATAAAAGCAGCATTCAGAAACACACAGCACAAAAACAACCTTAATGAGATGTAACCCCTACACTAAACTATCAATCCTGACAAACCGATAACCCTAATGTCGTGCAAAATACTTGCCATTTTTGCAAATGTGACTGGTAGGGGTGATATTGTCTAGGAGAAAAATTTTCAAAACATCTGTGCAATTTAGGAAATTAGGAGCTATCTTTAAGTATAACAAGCATCCTGCAGCCTAAATTACCTTGATTTGCAAAGACACACAGCAATCTAAGTGTTTAAAAGATTAAATTTAATGTCATAGCGCACTTTGACACTTTAAAAAATTACCCCAAATCTTTCACTTTTTGCCAGAACTATTAATTTTTCTTTATTTTTAATATTACCTCTACATTTTATATTCCACATTTACTTATATGCTTTCCTAAGGAGGTTAACTAACTCCTTAAACTCTGAAACTATTTAGCGGGCTTAAGTAGAATTTGATTTTCTTTGCTTAAATGCAAGGCTCTTAATTTATACGTTTTCATGTAATACAACAAATTAAACATAGAAAACAGTGCTGTAGTTGCCACAGAACACTGAATTCCATAACAGCCTAAAAAGTAACTGCATCTATGATTATAAAACTCTCTGTTCTGAAACCCTCACTTTAAAAAATGATCTTATGACTATAAAATAAGAGAAATAAGATGCAACATTCACCAAAAATCCTCCTTCAGGAATACAACTGTTGTTTTGAACTTGCAACAAACATCTCTAACAGTACTACCATATAGCTATCTCTGAAAGTGACACAAAACCTTTGCTAACCAAGGATTTCAGACAGTATTTATCCTTTCCCCTTGTTTGAGAATTTTCTCATGTTTCCAATCCTGATAATACTATTGTTGTTCTCTCTTTTGCTAACGTTTCAGAGATAAAACAATCAAGAATAATTAATTGGTAGGGGTGAAAGAGACTATATTACCTGCAAACACAATAGAATGTAGATGTCAAATTCATTTTAATACGAAATTTCTTGCAGCAGATTGTGATACTAAGTCCATAAAAACTTGCCATAACTTAAGAATTAATCAACAGATTGTGAAATAAATTTAATGAAACCCAGTGACTGCTTTTGTCTTTTCAATTGAAGTTTAAGCCAGCTCCAACAACAAAAAAGAGATGATGAAACCACAAGTGATTTTTAAAGGAACTTGATCAAATGAAACTAAACTTGTCCAAGGTTATTTTAGCTTGTGTAATCTGTTACACTTGAATGTCAGGGTGTAAAACTCTGAGTATGTTTACTTGATTTTATAGGATCTTCCCCAGAAGAATCCTGCCATGATGTATGAGATGTATTACCCAGGAGTTCATCCCCTCTTTATTTTTTTCTCTTTATTCTTTCTTGTTGGAGGATCTATTACAAGAACTGCAAATGGAGGCCTTAAAAAGATCTCTCATGTGTTGAAATAGTGTTCCTAGGGAAAATTCTCATAAGTTGAAGTCATTGAGAAAACAGCTGCAATTGTTACTACGCTGAAATACATCTACCCTGCTGTACTGTGATCTGTCTTGCAATGTCTGTAGAAAAAATGCTACTATACAGCCTCCCCTTTCTGTACTTTAGACCTGCTTGGAGCCATAAGATCACTTTTCTTTACTGTTTAGTAAGTGTTTTCTAATGAAATGTACTGCTCTTATTATATAGGACTCAAAATCAGATCTAAATCACTATCCAGTAAAAGAAAATTATTAAGTTGGATATCTAAAGTTACTACCCAGAGGCTACTCTGTTACAGTATTTATAAATCTCTGAACAGTTAAGTATAATTGTCTTTCTGGATTTTGGGAAGAAAGCCAAATAGCAGCTTTAGTTACACTTGAAGAAAAATATTTTGTGTCGGGTCCTGTTCATCTAGTGGGTAAAACAACTAAAATTCCCACAATGAAAGACTCTGAAAGAAAATACAAGAAACATGGAAAAACTAAGCGGGAACAGCCAATAGATGCTACTTGAGGAAGAAAGGATGGAAAGGTCATAAGAATGAGGGAAAGGAAAATTACTGGAGCTCTCCCAACATAACTGCCAAGCTAGAGCCCATCTAGGACTCAGTGTTCCAGAGTGCTTGGAAAAGTGTTATGGCTAGGGAGCACACACACTTAACATTGATCTAATATTCTTTGGTGTTCTCTCCAAAACACTTCTTGATAAAATAAGCCCACTTCGTATTTGAGAAGACAGAATGGGAATCCAAAAGGATCAAGGGACAATAAAAACATATCTCAGTACTTGAGGGTGAATTTTTTTTCTTCACCAGAAATACACCTCTTTGCAAACCTTTCTAAGAAGATAATCAGTCAACATCTGTAAGTCAACATCTATCAGTCAACTGCAAGATAAAAAAAGGACTTTCCTTGTCACAAATAAGACATCTGACTGAGTTTATGAGTCATTTTGTGAAGAGGTTGGCCAAGCTCCAACTTTACAACACTTAGTATTTCAGAAGCTGAGATATCTTAATGAAAGCCATAGTTTGCTGCATCTTCAGCAGGATACACTTTGGCCTTTCTGTCCTTGAAATCTAGGTCTCCCAAAGACAAAAAAAATGGTCTGACGATTTCCAAATGCTTTTTCAGGACATAAAGACTGCACTTCTAAACTCTAGCAAGCCTAAGGAGTTGCCCAGTCAGCTTTGAAATGTTCAATGCAGGCAGCCATAGGAATGCTTTCAACATGAGAGTTTCAACAACATAGGTCCAATTTGGGTTTCTTGTTCTTTTTGAGAAGAATTACACGCTTCACGGAAAGGAAACTAGCAAATCCTTCCAGAACAGTTAGTAAGCTCTTCCTTCTAAGGAAGGTACCTTGTTTCCATTCACAGTTCTGTGTAGTCTTGTGTTTGGTCACATGTTCCTGATGACCATAGATTTGACAACTTAGATAGTTTGCTGTCATCTGCTCTGGGTACTTCAGGGTCCTTTGTAGCTCTGGTTCAGAATTTTTTTTTTTTTCTGTGCCTTGGAACTGTGAGCTATTTTGTTCTTCTTCAGGGGGTCAAGGCAGAGCACTATGGTTGGTTAATATGCAGCTCTGGCAGGATCAGTTAGGACTCAAGGCAGGCAGACCAGAGGACAAAAGTGTTGTTGCACTACTTATAGAAGGTTCAGATAATTAATGCTACCCAGTTCAAAAGCCTGGAAATATTTTAACATTATAAAGAGACCCTAGCAAGTCTTTGTTCCTGCATGAGAGCTGCTATGTGTGCATTAAGTTCATCATGAACTAGTAATGAGAAAATCCTTTGTTGACATAAACCAGATTAATTCAGTAGACTTTCTTTCAGAAGTTAACTTAATCCATTGGGAACTGGCAGCCCTATTGTTACAGAACTTTCCCTGTCAAGAAGCCTTGCCCACCCTCCTTTATCTCAGATTGCATCTGGGTTTAGTTCTTGGTGCAATGCTATGTCCCTAGTCAGAAAGAGCATGTTTAGATTGATACAGAAGATGAACTAGTGATTATATGCCTAGGACTGGAAGTGGCTTCAGTGATAAAGTTGGTGAGGAGAGTGAGGCTCTGGGGAAAAGGGAATGAAATACCCAAACTTGTGTATTTTTTTTCTGCTACCAACTTAGAAAAAAGGACCTATATACGTATGGCCCTGTACTTTAACATTGGTTAAGGATTATGGCTTGTCTGATGGTTAAATAAATTTGCTTTTTATGGTGCACTTCTTGTACTGGTGTCACCTTTTGTCTGATGCTGGAGTGAAATAATCACAGATAAACACTGGAAAGATCCTTGTGCATTCAATAACCTATAAATTAAATGACAGAAAACTTTTCTTTTTCAGAGGCATAAGAATAAATTATATATCAGGTTTTCATAAGATATTTCACTGCCTAGAAACTACAGAATTACACTGCCTTATTACTTAGAATAGCAAGGGTAATAGTACACTTTTAAATCCCTCACCAAAAATCTTGCAGCTTTGCCCGTATGTTTTGCAGGCTGTTCACATATTTTGTTTTGTTTCTCCTCTTTTCAACACCCTGTCTCAGGTCAACTGACATTCTTCCTCACATCCAGATTTTTTTAATGTCAGTGTTTCCTATCATCAGTAATAGGAGTCACATAAAAGAACAACATAGAACACTCTTTCAAGGGATGGTGTTGGTGAGAAATGTCTTAATTCAAAATCATACAGCCAGCTCTAGAAAAATTCAGATTGGCAATGCTTAAGGTTTATACCAGCTAATGTGTTAAGGCTAAGTATGTCAAATAATACACAAATATTTAAACAAAAGTAAAATGACAACTCGCTCTGTCAATAAAGGTACTTAATTGCCAGTAAGGAGCTGTGAGATGGTTCTAGTATGCTCCTTGTTGACCAGCAAAAGTTGAATCTCCTGAGTTTATAGAATTGTAATTATAGTTGTGCTCACAATACATTAAAGCTGCATTTCCTAGACAAAAATGTCACATTGCATATAACTTACAGTAAAGTTTGTGCTGTCTATTGATCTAATTGCTTCTGATAGTCTAACCACTGTATTCAAGGTCTTTCAATAAAATTTACTGTATGGAAAGCAATGCAACCAACTCAGGAGTTGTGAATACTGTAAGCAGAGAATTTACCAGGAAGATGATTATTTTCTGAAACAACTGGTATTAGAGGAACTTCCCGCCCTAGTCAGTGCTCCCAGTAAAATAGGCTGATGGTTATCTGCCTTATGCCCTGTTTACCCAGAAAATCTACAGAAAGAGTCACCTCTTTCTTACATGCGAACTGATACTTACCTGAGGAAATGTCCAAAATTTCTAAGTATGTGCTTTTCTGCATCAGCAACACTGAATAGGGCCAAATGGATTTGGACCATGGCCCCAGCCTACACTTCCGGACCTATAGGGGCAATACTGTAGCAGCAACCTGGATATTATAGAATCATACAACAATTCAGGCTGGATGGGTCTCTAGACTTCCTGCTCAAAGCGGGGTCAGCTATGATGTCAGATGAAGTTCTTCAGGGCTATATGCAGTCAGGTCTTGAATACCTCCAAGGATGGAGAGCAAAAAATTACAGGTGTTCATGTGGCGCACAAGACTGTTATATTTCTAGGTTTTTCCATCCTCATTGAGGGACTGCCTAAGATCCAGTGTACTCCCAGAGGCATGTTGGAAACATCACTAACTTCTAAGCAAGAGCAGAAGAAGGAGATTCTCTCAGACTGCCCATGCTCAAGAACAGGAAAGAAGGGAGGAAAGGAGTGAGACACAGTCTGTTTCTCGATGATTTTGATTATGTGTGTGATAGAAGATGGAGAGACCCACCAAAGTATAGGCAATGTAGTAAAAGTAGATGTTTGCTTTTGAGATACAAAATTTCAAATCCGAGGCCTAAATCAACAAAACAAGGAACCTCTATGCCTGTCTTACACTTCTGCAATTAATTTCCTAATCATGACTATAAGTTATCACAGTGTGAGCAAGTCAGTCTCACAAATTTTTAAGGGAAGAACTCCAAAATATTTGGGGTCATATTGCATCCAGGCCACAGATTTGAAACTTCTAACACCCATGGGATTGAAAAATCACTTCCTTACCTTTCTTCTCTAAATCTACTTGTTACCCAGAGAACTACCCAGCCTGACTTCGAAAATTTCTGATACAATTTAATTTGGGTATTAAATTCCAGTTTTATTGCTGATTCTAAGAATGAATTTTCCATGTTCAAGAAGTTTCTGTATTCAAAAAGTTACACTGTTGCCTCTGATTTTTTGATCATAATTCCTATTTCCTGTTTAGAGTGTGAAGAGGAAAAACTGAACTTAATCTTAGTTCTCACAGTCCTTGAGGGAAAACTGTGTCTGGGTCAGGCTCATGGGGAAATTGCAGACCAACACAGTATCCCTTCTACACCCACATTTATAGCAGGGCTAGATCCAGAGGAAATATTTACTGCAGCACTTAATAGGTTTATCAAAGGTAGGACTTCAGCTGCATAACCTGCAAGACCCTTCAGGGATGGGAAAATGATTTTTTTCTGCACTGATGGTCTTTGCCAGGGTGCTTATGATTGCTCTGCACAGGCATAGTTGGTGTAAAATAGCCTTTGGCTACCTATGAATCAGTCCCCTACTCTCAGCAAAGATGGAAGAATTTTGTTCAGTGTCCTTAAATGGAATGAGTACATGTCAAACTATGGGAATAAATCAGCTTTGAGTTAATTCTAAGTGGGTTTTGAGCAACAAGGCACAGGAACTGTAAAGACAATTCAAAATTCTTTTTCTGTTTATTTTACTTTTTGGCTTGTATTACTTAGCTCTTTTTCTCTGTGGTTGCAACATGATTTACATAAAAAAGAAATCTTGTTAGACAGTGGCTTCAGGTATTCCAAAGTGAGTATGAGTTAGCTTTGGCTACATAACAGCAACTGCCCTGGTTAGAAAGCCACAGAGCAGAGCAGGGTGAGAAAGCAATGTTTTTATTTATACTTTGAGGAAAATTTTAAATTGGCAAAGCTGATAGTTTGATGTTCATTCATTTTTCCTCTGCAAGACGTGCTTTGTGATGTAGCAGAGAAACTACGTGACTGTCCCTTTAAAAGCCGTCATACCAATCAGCAGGTTTAACTGTCAAGCAAGCTGATGTAGGGCTCTTTGAATTACTGAGTGAGGGATATTCTTCCTGCCAGGTCCTGTCCCCTGTAGGCACTGCAGAGAAGTATTATAGGGCAGTCCTTACCTTGGGAATTAGCCTGCAAGACCCCAATGCTGTCATCAAACTGCATAGATTTGATGTTGAGTGACGCCAAGATGCATTCCTTGTCCTGCAGCGAAGCATCATCAATATTATTCTGATTGGCTGACAGGATAACGCACATGTCGCAGAGGTTGATGTTGACAGCCCTTAAATCAGCCCGACTTAATGGCGTACCCTTCGGCACAGAGAAAAAAATGGGGGGGGGGGAAGAAAGGAAGGAAAGAAAGAAAGGAAAACAAATTAAAGATTGAGAAGGAGCTTTGGGAAATTATTTAACAAGTATCTTTTTTATGCTCTGACATTAAGCTGGTCTAACTATGTGCCAGGGAATAGGAGATGTGTGCTAATCTAAAGGGTAGTTGGTGCTGATGGCAGCATTTTAGGTTCAGTCTCAATACTCAGTCAAGCTATTACTAACAAACAAGAAACAGGAATAATGCCAGCATTCTACATCTCATCGGTGACTTGAAATTGTCTTGATTTAAGTTGCGATCGTGTGGCAACCTCTGGCTCTCTGTATATAGCAAGGGGTGTGTTTTAAATGTCTCTTTATCTACTACCAAGTCACAATGATCTTGGGCAAAGAAACAGCAATTTAAACAGGAAGGCATTATGTGTCCTACACACCTGAAATGCAATCAGGATAAAGCTATTTTTTTTCTACCTGAAGCAACACATGAAAAAGGTTAATCCCTTTCAATGCATGTTTATGGTACTTCTAGAAGGAAAACACACTTATCTTCAAAGTTGTGTGATTAAATCTTTGAAACAGAAACAAGATTTTACTTTAATTGGCACAGCTCATGCAGTGTTCCCTGCTTCCATAATTCTCAATTGGAGAATGCAATAATTAAAATGAAACGCTGTGGTAGTCCGTGGGCTTTTTTTCATAGTTAACACAACCGAGATGTGACACTTAACCCATTATGTTTTGTTTAAAATTAACACTTGCCTTTCACATCCGATGGTCCACATCTCTAGTTACAGAATATGAAGTCTATGTCAGGGGGCTGCAAAGTCCAGGAAAACTAAAGATTATTTTATGGAAACTAGATTTTGCTCTGCTGCCTCATATAGTTTGGTACCCAAAGACCCTAATGGTGATGAGGAGACTAAGCTGTCCCTTTGTCATGCAGTGACTTTCATAAAACCAAGTCGAGACCCTACTATTCCATCTCCTGATGACTCATGGTGAACATCTCCTGAACTCCACTGAGAATATTCAATGCAAAAGTGAATTTTAAATGAGCAAAGTGAACGCAGAGCTCAATTCTTATTCAGTGATTGCCATCTCCTTTCAGATACCAGCCTCACTATTCCACATCATTTTCAATAATTTGAGGCATGAAACCTTATGGAAAACAGTATATATCAAAGAGATATGATTTCATCATAGAGTACTAAAAAGTTAGGATATGATTATTCCTGCCACCTTAACTTTGCCCTTTGCATCTGTACTGTATACCAAGTAAAGCAGGATTCCTGTGGGCAAAAATACTACGCAATCATGTAATTAATTAAAGGCTTACTCCTGATGATTTTATGCAAAGGGACAGAATTAAGGCTGCCTGAGGATATTTAAAATTGGCATTTGCCTACTTTTTAAGAGTTTATTCAGCAGCTTAAATGCCTCTTTTAATACAGACTTTAAATGAATTTCCACTTTTTCTCTTTTTTTTTTTTAAATCAGAACAGATGTTTTTGTATTCAGCTGTAACCACATCCCCATCAGTTCTACCTCATGAACCAAAGCAGAGAGAAGCATTCACTTTGAGTGGCCTCCTTTTAACATATGATTCCTAACAGTATGATCTCAGAAACCTTAGTAGTCTTTTAAATTAGTATATTTAGATCAGAATGATGCTGATATTTTTCAGTTTATATCACCATTTTGAACCAGATAGGCTGGGGGAAAAAAAAAAAAGGAAGAAAGTAGTAATGAAGTCTGTGTGGTCTTCAGCACCCTTAATTACTGTGTAGGATACAATTCTTTTATATATTCTGTATTTTTAAAGGTGCATTAACTATCTAAGCCTTTTAACTTGAAATTAGTCCAAAACTATTCTAAATTTGGGTGCAAACTGATTGGAGAATGTAAAGGTGGCATACATTTCCTTAATGCATCTTCAGAATTCAGAATGAAAACTTTAAGAATACACATAGATGTACATTATATACTGGATAGTTTGGAAGGAGTAGATGGATTCTGTTCTGTTCCACAGTTCAACAGTATTATTAATTTAATTCTGATTCCTTAGTCTTCAGTCTTCACAGTGACTGGAATTAAAAGGGATTGGCAGGAAGGGAAGAATATTAACTGACCAAACCTGATATTGACACTATTTTTGTGACAGCAGAGAATCTTGTGACACCATCTGTTGTATCAGTTTACAGAAAAAAAGCCAAGGGCTAACACTAAAACTGCATTTACAGTAACAAAGACCTACAGCCTGAATTAATCAGAAAGTGAACGCAGTCTTTTAATTCTATAGCTGTTTTACCAATTATTCAGTTTAGTTTACATCCATAATTGATTTATTTATTTTTAAGTGCTGAAATGTAATTATTAATAACTGGTAAATTAATATTGTTTCATTCTCAGAAAAATATCCAAACTTTACTCTGTAATGTACAGAGCTTTCTCTTTCATACTTATACTGTGGGCTTGTTTCCCTCCTGCCTTCAGATCTGTGGGTCATTTATAGCTATAACCACCTAAGATCACTAGCTTGGGGGGCTTCATTTGTTTGTTCTGGAGCTCATGCTTCTACATTCTGGACACATAACTGAATGATGATGATACACAGGAGAAAAAGGACCTCTGAATCATGGTTTTAGTGGTTGTCCCTACTAAAATCAATAGGAGCTCTTCAGAGTTTTGCTGTACTTCCATGTGTGAGTTTGGCAGGAGTCTGAAGTGCTGTGGCAATATTCCTTATATAGTAGGTCAGCCTACAGGATTTTTTAATAAATACAGGTAGATATAATGTAGCTTACGTAACAATAATATTTTTCAAAGGTTTTGTGGGTATAAATACATAAATAATGTCATAAATAGCTACTGTCATTCTGTCAGGGAAATCACATCGGAACTGGCTACATATGGTGCACTACAGTCAATGTTTGATATATAACAGAGCTAACGTATTTGATAGCAGCTGAAATTCATCCGATGAGGATGATGAGGATCTGAACACAGCAGCAAATATCTTCTAATAAGGTCTCACAGGGCTCTGTTTTCATAGACACAGTAAAAGGAAAAATCTAAGTCCTCAGGCCTATAAGTAGACAAAAGTAAAAAAGCCTAAGATCAAAGTCAATACGAATCTGTCCAGTTGGTGTCCTAAATAACAAAGTATCAATAATATGGCTTTGGACTTACAGGCAAGATTGAAACCTTGGGGAAGTTATGCAGTGTCTCCCATTCCCTTCTCAGGTATTCAAGTGAACCCACAAACACAATGTGCTTGAGTTCATGGTAGTGAAAGTTGCTGGCTCGTAAAGGCATCACTAAATTTCTTAATCCAATCAAAGCAGATTTAACATCCCCAAATATGCAAACGACTACATGCCCACTTAAAACTGTCATCGCTGCTTCACTTCGAGTCTAAAAAACAAAACAAAACATAACATAAGACAAGGGAGAAATGAAACAAAGGAAAGCTTAAATCATATATTGAGTTTTAAACCAGGAAAAACACAACTGTCAATATTGTTCATACACAAAGACGTGGTTTGATAATAGCTGTTCAGAAGAAAAATTTGTTCTGTTTGCAAATGCTTCAGTGTTTTGGAAGACATTGTACTGGACCGCATTCTGGTCCTATATATATATGTATATATATATGTTTCCACACATGTGAATTAAGATTCTGCTTACAATCACAGTGCCATTGCTTCAGCTAGAAACAGAATTTGACCCACTATGCCTTTAGCCATAAGAAGGATTATAGAAAAAAGATGCAAAACCATGACTTAGCTGACAAATCACTAGTGTGTTTTTTTTCAGGACCAATTTGAAAAGGAAAATGTGAGTGCCTGTTGTCTTAGCAGGGCTTTGTGGTATTACACATCTTGTGAAATGAGGACCATATTCTCTTAGAGTCAAAGCTCTTATTTTAGAACAAGCTGCTGCTACCCTGAGAAGCAATCAAAGAATGCTTTACATTGTTCTGTTTTACAATGGATGTCCACCATACTCCATGGAGCTTCTCTCAGTAAGAAAAAAATAGCATGCAAGATCATGACTAATGCTAACTTTTCAGGCCCACTGGACTTCCTTGAGTATTTGAAAAGACAGAATGAAAAAAGTCTTATGGAGAACATTTGAATGGTATTCCAAATTATCTTCTTGTTTCAGTGATAAGAATAAATTTTTGCACTAATTTTGTCAGTGGTAATGTCAGTTGAGCAGGCAACTCAAACACCAAGATGACTAAATAAAGTCATCAGGAAAAAATTACCTTCATTTCTTGAGCCAATCATAGCATTATTGCACTGCATCAAGTAGCTGCAGATTCACTGATATTATATTGCCAACAAGTTGTACACTCTGTACCATTACATAAGAAAACTTGCCAAATAATAAAACCAAGACAATGGTGAACTGCAAAGTTTTCGCCTCACTTATGCATAGTTAATGTCCTTTTTCTAAATTATGGAAGCATGACAATGTGCAATACAGGTTAGAATATTCAGCAGAGGAGTTCATGATGTAGGAAGAGTAGGAACTCTGAGTAGAAGATTTCTGATCAGTTAAAAAAATGAGCTTTCAGTTTCTCTGGGGCCACTACACTGATTTTCATAAAACTCTACAAAGACAGTAGTCTTGGCCCTTCAAACAGCAGACGACAAGAGTGAATGCTCAAGTGCAGCACATAAGTTGTCCCATGCCTCTGCCTATGGGTCTGAAACACTCAGACTTTACAAGACAGAGACTGAGTCGTGAAAGAAACTACATAAAAAATGTCATTCTATAGTCATTGGTATGTATGTAGCCACGTACATTTGACTGTATGTCAAAGTGAGTTCTTACTACCTGATACTGCAGGAGTCTGTCAGACCTTGGGCATAAAAATTAATTCTTTTCTGATTGAGGCATCATCAAGTATCAATTAGAAGGCAACTGGGGGAAATCCCGTCATCTTCAAATTATGTACTAATTTGTACTTGTGTAGTCTCTAAGGACAACATTAAATTTGCATAGTTATGATGGTAAACATAAATTGTGGACAGTAAGTTTGAAAAGGTGTAGGAAAGCATTTTGCTGGTAGTGTCTTTATTGGTGATGATGCATGAAGCAGAAAGAACCAGGCGAGACTTACAGTTCACAGGCTAGTAGAGGGAAAAACTGACATGGCATCACCAAGAGAGTTGAAAAATTAGGCACTCCACAATGCCACTTTTGGAGCAACACTTTCCAAAGTGGGACAGCATGTAAAGGTCGTCTGCTAAAATGTGTTTAGAACATGAAAGCAGATTTCTCTCTCTGTCTATTACAAAGTATTGTATAGCAGGGCTGCCTCTCCTTGCCTGCTCAATACATATAAATGCATATATTTAAAGCTGCTCAGCCAAACTGTCTTACAGCCCAGTCTCTAGAATTTGGAATTTACTTGGTCAACTGTTTAAACACCAATATTACTATTCCAGGCAATGGCATGGTTATTACAGGAACCCCGAAGGAGAAATAGAGACAAGCTTTTAACCCCTGATTGCTAGAATAAAGTGGGGCTGTCACCATCATCAGCTACACCACGCCACAGCGCAAGAAAATCTAAGTAAGCAGGCTCAGGAAAAGCTTTATGAAGTGCGACAAAGTGAAGATCCACTAGGGAGTTCATTTCAAATATCATCAGTTTTGCATATGAGATCTGGAGTTAGTTACTTGTTACTCTTAGGTATGAGTACATGAACACAAGTGGCACAAACTTTCACCGAACAAAATAGACTGTGATAGGCCTTCTAATTATTTTTAATGACTTGAGTCAGTTTGGTGGTTTCCCCAGTTAAACAAACAAAACAAACATAGACTAGGCTCACTGCAACATGCTAGAGAGGCAGAGTAGTAGTACTACTTACTCTGGCCTATTTAGGCATCTTGAAATGTTGGAAATTGAGAGAGAAGTTCTAAGAGAGCAAAATTCACATAAATAAATGAGAATGCAAAGCAACATTTGCCCATATTAGAACCATTACTGCCTTGTGTAAAGAGATAAATGGAGTATGTAAACACTTCAATATTTCCAGTCTCCATTCTCTAAAGATTTAAGCTCAATATGCAAATTTCAGCTTATGAAAAAAGAAATTATCTATTTTGGACCAATTTTTATTGTTGCACTTGGCATACAGATTTATATAATCATAATTCTTGGACCAAAATGCTAGCTTTGATTACATCACACAGTTTTCCAATTTCAATATACTGGATTTAATAATAGTAGCAATTCATTTATTAATCCATTAGACATCAGTTTGATGGTTCAAGTAATCTCTTTTCAAATACAGCTTATCATCAATACCTACCAAAATGACCTTTTCAATGTCCTTGGCTGGACACCAATGAAACATCCCTGTAGAGTCATATTTTTTCACATTGGCATCCATATTGTCAATCTGCTCATTGCCAGGAATTAACAAGGGGTCATGCCTGGGGAAAAACAAGTTGAGGACAACATAAGTGGAAAACATTATGAATTATGGATGGAAAGATATCCCAAGAGCTGTGTACAAAGAGGGGTAAAAGTAAAAAAAATGAAATGTATTTACACTTTAACATGATTTCAATGCAGGCACTTTTAAACAAAAGCTGAAAATAATTTTTTTGAAAAGCTGTTTTTTAAGCTTTGGGCACAGTTCTGAGGATTTTATATACTTTTTCTACACCACCAACAATTTAATTTTGAACAGGACTTTCTGACACCATCACATCTATAAAAGTTGTGGTTTTTTTTCTTTACAGTGCCACCTCTCCAAAACAAATACCAGAGTTGCTATTAGCATCTGCAATGAAGTAGAATGGATAAGAACAGAGCCCCATGCTGACTGACTGGCATAAGTATGGAAAGCCAATTACTTGCTTTTACCACATATAACTTCTGACGTGATGCTCTTCACAGTAAAAGCTTTAACAGGCTGCATTTTAAATATTTTAGCAATTTGCCCAATCATATTTTGCTTTCCCAAACTGAAGCCCTTTAAAGATTCAAAAGTATGTCATTCTTGAGCAGACTGCCTAACAAATGCCCATATCTAGAATACATGATTTTAATACCAAACAACAATGTCCATTTTCTCTGACAACTCTACCTGTGATAACCTTCCAAGTCTTTTTGCAGTAAGATGTTAAAACACAAGGCTTCTCAAAGGAGAAGCGAATAAAAGACAATTTTATAAACTTGCTCTCTAGCAATACAGTTACATGTAAGCACAGACACATACAGTTCTTTAATTCATATGCTAAAATCAAACATTAAGCTAAGTACTAAGTGACTCCAGCACTCTCAGATGCCAGTGAGGACCCCTAGGTGATTAAATTATACAATAGCATTAGAATGAGGACTACATTAACAAGGCACATGGCAAACTGACCCTACAATCTTAAATTATAGGAAGGGGCAACACTTTATCTGGCAAAACTAGTCTTTACTTAAGCTTTTTGTCATGAATTCTTGAAATATCCTGATACAGAATTGTAACATTTCAAAGAAGAAAATATTTGCAATGTAAGAATATGTTAAGTACTCTGAGACCAGCAGCCAAATTTTAAAGCAGTTTGCCTTTTGAAGCCTGTTAAAGAAATGCCCATATTGGTTAAACTCTCAAAGCTGGGAACTTTTCTACTTTTAAAACATGGAGCCAGAAGACTGTGGCAAGAACGTCTCTTCTGCATTGTCTGCTAAAGTAGACTTTGTGTATAATATAGGTTAATTTACCCTGAATATAGTATGGTAAGTTACCATACTTAAAACAGTTATGCTTGCATGCTTAAGAAAGGTATAATCTCTAATTACATTATGGTGATTAATTTGCATAATTTTATAGCCACTGATTATATATCCATTGAAATCAGTGGAAAATTCTCATTCATTTCACTCAAACAAGCTTAACTCCATAGAAAGCAGCTTAAAAGAGCCTGAGAAACTATTAATACGATGTTTCATTTAAACCATTTTAGAAAAAGCAATGCACTACATGGCAAAGGCATAAATGAGTCTCATCTGGAAAAAAAAGAAACACTGTATTTTCAAAGTTTTTTAGATTCACTTAACAGAGATACAGTTCAGTGCATTTCACTATCTACCCACTGGCAGCAGAGGAGTCTCTAGGGGAGTTTCTGACCCTAGTTCAGGTTTAATTTACCTCAATACTAGAATTTCTAGTTGTCTTAGGTTCAAACAGAAGTGTGCTATGAAAGGGAAGAAGAATGTGAATCATCAGACATAACTCCCTGTTGAAGTTCTCAGTAACAAATTGTGGTGTGTGGGGTTTTTTTGCTTTTGTTTGTTTGTTTTAATCAATACATGCATTTATTTGCAATATGATGAAGTTTTTGGATCCTCTGCTTCACTGCTTGGAGTACAGCAAGGGAGAGGCTTCAAAGAAGCAAACACGATGCAACACACAACAAGAAGTTATGCTGTTAGATATTACTGCATGAGTTCAGGAGACTAGATTATTACCTTAGAAGGAAACCATGAGAAGCTTAGCTATGCTGTGTGTTTTGGAATCTACAGGTGTTTTACATATAAGTGTGTTTATTAAATTAAAATCTTCTGGGCTACGCTATTATTTCAATCTCTATGTGAACAATTTTTCATTCTCAGTAAAGCAATCTCCAAAGATGTCTATGGAGGTTGAAAACTGTTTACTGCTTTGTCCTCAGATGTTAGATGATACGCTGGCTTATGTACTTAAAAACTAATCTTTGGATTTATTATTTTTTTTTTAAACGATCATTTTAAGAAGTAATACAATAATGAAATAGTATTACTACTTTGGACATCTATCATCTTGTTAATCCGATGATCTAAACCCATTTTGCAAACACTGAAAATTAATTAAGACAGACACACAGAGGCCAAGTCTGTCTAATCTGCCTAAGGGGTTTGGACACCCTCTTCCCACTAAAATTTACATTACACAAAGCATTACAGTTGTTGGCTTTACAGCCAAATCATGTACTGAATGTTTCTAGAGTCTCTTTGCCCCATTCATCCTTGGAGATGGCCCTGTCAAGCCATGCTTAAGTCACATTGGCCGGTTACTGTGGAAATGCTTGTATTAGTGCTGCAGCTGTTATGTTCTCCAGGGCTGTAAAGTCATCCACTTGAAAAATTCAAATTATAGGAAGAAAACCACCTCTTATCAATTAAAATCTATAGTGTTTGTTTTAATTGAGATGTTGGCTTTTATGATTTGTAATAACCAAAGCATTTGATAATTCCAGCTAGAAAGAGACAGGTTTGTACAGCATGCATAGGAGAAAAGGAGCAAAACTTAAATTTCCTTCATCCACAACCCCAGTTTAAAAATAGCTTCTCTGGTTCTTTGGCAGATATTACATACGCATGACTTAAAATGAAGAGCAAAATACCCTCTTTTCAAGGTTTTGAATAGCATATAATGCCACTTATGATCAATTAAACTTGAAAACGATCCTAAATGCCACGCTACAGCTGCAACCCCAAAAAGCCTGCCTGGAAGACAATAGCCTAAAGCAAAACCATAAATCCCACTTCCAACAAACCTATTGCAAGGAAGTTACTATTACATTTTAAAGAGCGCTGCTTTCCTAGCACATATTTATTATTACTGTAAACTTATTTACTTGGAGTTTTTGAATCTGAATCTCCTGAGCAAAGAATGTGGAGGGATAAAACAGAAAAGACCATACGAGGCTAAATGGCTGCCTCATTAAATTACTATTGTTTAGCATATCCGTGTATTCTGCCACCTTTGTTTTAACCTTCTTGCTGTCACTCACATGCAATTGAGCATTAGAACAACATACCCTCATTGATCTGCAGTGAAACTGCCCATATGTTGAGCACAGGGAAGAAGAGTATGATATGATCAGTAGGGACCGCGGTGTTATTTGAAAATAATTTGTAATTTGTTGATCTTTGCGTATCAGTAAAATAATGTCTTGACTTTTTATTCTGTCCCCCCAATAAAATTCCCCTTCTATCAAATCAATAACAAAACACACCTGAAAACACAATTGCCCTTTAACTTGTGTTTGTTAAAGTCTCCAATTATGCCTTTCTCAGGTAGATATAATATATCTAGATTTTGCCAACAGAAAGATGTTTAACAATCTCCTGCTGAAGATTCAGGATCTTGAAACTCATCTTGTGTGTGGTCTAAGAATTCTGAGTTTTCCTACCTGATTTTGTATGTAGCTGTGAGTTTGCGAGTGTATGCACACACACATACTCAATTTTAGGAGGAAGGAGTGGGTTTGCTGAAGGTAAGATACAAACTGAAGACACACTAGAGAACATCTCGTGCCTTTGAAATTTCTCCTACAACTATCCTAACAAATTGTGGCAATTAACATGCTGTTAGTGTTAGATGTATGCAGCCAGTGCAGGTGCTAATAACTGAAAAAGCATTTAGAGCTTTTACACCCTGGTTGAATATTTCATGATGTGCTGCATGTTTCACTATTTACTCAGTGGGCCTCTGTCACTTCAATCTTCTCTGACTGCTTTGACTGGTGCTATAAAGCTCAACCAAGACAGAGTGACAGCTTGTCACAGGCAAACTCCACTGATTCCAGCAGCTCGCTGGGACTAGCTTTGAAGGTTGTCACGACATTCTGATGGAATTCAGCAAATGTTTTGTGACTAATACACCCAATATTTGTCGGCTACCATTAGCCATTCCCCGTGACCCTCTGCAGTCTGTGTGGATGGCATTAAGTTGTAATGAGAATTTGTTGCCTATGTGTGTTACACCAATGACACTCTCTTACTGATCTTTCCTTTCACTGGTTAATCAGCAATGAAATTGGTAAGGATTCAGTGCCCAGACACACGGGGCTTTAGGGAAGAAAACCCAACGTGACAAGAGAAAGCAAGCCTACAGTTTACTGTTAAATGCTTTCATTGTAATGTTCAGTAGCTATCCTAATATTGGCTACAATCTCACACTTTTTTCCTAAATCTACAAAGAAGATTTAGGAAAACTAGTAAATACAGTGGTTGGTACCTAGTGCTCTGTGCTTGCTTATGGGCTGAATTACAGTGCCAGAAATACCAACAATTCTCCTTCCTTCCCTCTTGCTCTGCCCAGATGTCGCTGAAGTTCTTTTTATCCTCAGAAGCCTTACTGAAGAGTTCACGTTAATTTATCAAGACTACAAAGGACATTGATATAGAGCTGTTTACTTTAAGAATCTTGCTCATTCAAGTATCTTGATACCACAGGACTTGCTCAGAATATGCTTCTGAAGTACGTATCCTCTCACACAGAAAAGTAACAAAATAGTTAATATTAGGCTTTTGTACGAGCAATTTAATGAGGGGGGGAGAAGGCACAAAGCCAATGTATCTTCTGGTTTTAATATTTTCCATTTATATTTTCTCAGGCAGCAGAACTAGCAATCTTTGAGGGGTAGGAGAATGTACTTGAAAAAATAATTTTGCCTTTGTAAAAAAATAAACCCACAGTTAAGTGGCATCATAAAATATAGGAGTGTTTTTTGCAAGTTAAATGAAATGTGTAGCCTTTATACCTTATGATAAAAGCTACCACTTTCACCAGTCGAAGTTTATAAGAATATGTTATTTTCTTTAAACCTGGTTTAAAGCTAAAGAGTTTTTTCTTTCCATTGCCTTGATCTGCGTGGATCTTCTGTTATCCTGAACTTTATAAAAAAGCCTGTTGATTTTTTCTGCTGGAAAATTATCCTTTTCTTTCCTAACACTGCTCTCTCATCTCAAAATATTTGTGCAAGATTTCACAGTACTCTAAAAAAAAAAAAATAATCTGAAACTCTTCTTATTCCCATGGTTTGTAACAAAACTACCAACAATGGCAAGAGTCAGAGGGCTAGCATATGCTACCCCTATCATTCAAACCTTTTCATTCTATAATCTGGTTAAAAACAGGCCTAAGAAAACAGTGAGTACTGAGCTACTCCTGTTGCTCATGTTGGTTGTAGTGAACTTGTAAAACAGAATCAGGAAGTGAAATGTGCTGTTAAATACCTGCTGTGTTGCAGCTTAGTTATCATTGATTATCAGCACTGCATGAAGTTAGCCTTGTAAATCCTTAACAAAGGATATAAATTTTAGAGTACATGATCCAAATCTCCAAGACTGAGGGACATCAATATAAACTATGATAAGGGTTAATCAGTGAGTTTCACCTCAACAAACCTTACCTTACCTTCACGCCTCGTTTAGGGGAGTCATAGAAAATGATCAGATTGAACTTATATTACCAGTTTTTGGTCAAGAAATGTTCCCTTCTAGACTCCCATCACTTTTTTTTTTTTTGGTTCCTATGAGAAAGCTCACAGTTTAAGCTCATGGAAGAACAGAACTACAATGGCAGGGGCAATATAAACCCATCCTGAGTGGCACTAGCAAAAATGTTTGTGTACATTTGAGTGTATGTAACTGGGTGGGTGGATGAGGAGATAAATGTGCACAGCCATCGTTCAGATACTTAGAATATTATATCCAACTTCAGGAAAAAAGACAGGAGGATTCCCCTTCAACTTCAGATCAGTAATCTCATTAGGTTTCTAGAAGCATATGCCAAAAAGCTCCCTTTTTTCTGTATCACTTAACTGGGTCTTGACAGTCCCTGAGCAGGTTTTATGGTTTGGTTGGGAACTATTTTAGATCCTTGATCAAGAAAAATCTGCAGGCTTATGAAATTCTCCTTGGCAACACACTGAAAAGACAGCGTCCTCTGTCTGATGCCTCTGATTCTTATGTGATCAGGGACACTAATGATAATGACCCTTTGCTGAGTATGCTACTTGTCTAGAGGCCCATGTCAACTACACCACTACATTCAAAGTGGACAGGGACAAACTATTTGTTTGCTCTTCAGGCCCCTTGGGCCCTGTCACATGCTATTTGTTCTTGCATTAGGAGGTAGTTTGACTCAGCTGGGCTGACATTTCCTTCAAGTCAGTGCATTCCACTCGTGCAGTAGCAGCTACCAAAGCATTAAGTGCAGACTTGAGCCCCAGCAACAATCCTTTTAAATGGCTTTTTTGATTCATATCCAGGGCTTTTCAGATTTTTACTGGTAATTCTGGAATCCAAAATGACACATTTTTTGTAAAGCTAGATTTGCTATTTGATATTTGGGTGACATAGACTCTTCATATTTATTGTGGCTGTTCATTGATAACATGCACCAAAACCTGTGACTGTGAGATGATGAACAGGTGACAATGTCACTGCATGACACCAGAGGCGTCAAATGGTTCTACATTTCTTCCCCATCTCATGAAACAGAAGACCTGATGTGTGATTAATTTGCTACTCACAGATTTCCTTCCACTTTCTATTTTAATTTTACTTTTTATTGTAATAGGATGACCTTGTGTTCACATGTCCACAGGAGAAGTATCCATTTCTTCCTGTTAGAGTTTAAGTTCTTTTTAAATAATACCCATGTTCTTTTTAGCTTAATGAGACAGACTTCTGTTGATGTAAAACAGATATAAAGAACTATGACATTGCAGAGTATTTTTCTCGTTAATTTGCATTTGTAGCTATAGTTGGAATTCGAAGGATTTGTTTCCGATTGGTTAGATTCTTTCAGTATTGCATCACTGATTCTGCTCATGTTATTTGATGGGAATGCAGGATTCAGTTAGAACAGTGACTTTCTAGACAGTTTGCGTTGTATACAAAGAACATCTGTATGCCTACCATCTATTTGTTTCCAGTTAGTAATTTATTGGCATTTAAAGACTCTAACATAAAAAAGATGACATGGAAAAAATGTCTTCAATCTAACCATCTATCATCTATTTATCTATCTATCTATCTATCTATCTATCCATCCATCCATCCAGATCTTATTTATTAATACAGTTTTCTACTTTTGTGTGAGTAGATCTCAGAAATTCCCACTTTCTGACTAGGTCTAAATAAGCACCTGTCAGACCTCTTGTCACAATGTCCCAGGGAATACTTATGATCTAGCTTCTGTCCTCTGTTCTACTCCAGTGGCAGTAGAAGTCAAAGTTTTATCTCATGGCATAATACCCTCTTCCCTGATTTGATTGAGTCCCTGTGGAAATCTAAAATCTACACAGCATTTTCAACATTATCTTAAATGCAGGTCTGCTCAGAAAGTGATTCTGAAGTCACAAGTCTGATTACAATTTATAAATGAACTTTTCACATATTACTCCTTTACATGCTCTAGACTTTTTGTCCTCCAAGCCCCCTCAAGATCCAGGATCAAAGCTGAAGAAAAGTCTGCAAAATAGCCAGCTGTTTCTGTGGGAGGGACAGGGTTGAAGATGGTTTTGAAAAGGAGCTTTTAAAGTAAATTTAGGAAAAATATTGCAAAGATAAATATCAGCTACAGACATGGCAGTGCTTTAGCTGATTTACCTCTTGTTTACTTTTAGCTGACATACACTAAAGATTTCTGGGCAGGAAAGCAAGTACCTGTCACCTTAGGTAATTTACGAGGATACAAAATAGCAGATAATTCAGCCCACCTTTGTTTATCAGAAAGGAGAGAAGTGTTTGGTCATTACGCACAAAGCTTAACAGAGTTCTCTTCTGATTCAATCCACTTTCTCCTGTTTAGCACTTTGAACCAAAGTTAAGTCAGTGTAGATAAAGGGTAAGAAAAAGAGATGGTTTGGTCTGGCGAGAGACTGAGGGTGCCAACACAGGGCTGGTGAATAAATTTAGCAGCAAGAGAGAAGAGGAAGAATATAATGTCTGGATTTGGAAGCCTGGCAAGTTCTCCAGTCACTGCTCGACCTGTATTTAGCAATTCTGATGTGCTACTGAGCAGACAGCTCAGGCTCAGGACGACTACTCTCCCTCAGTCCCTCTTCAGCAGGCAATGAAAGCAAGCTCCACTTTGAAAATCTTCCCCCATCATGCAAACTGACACAGGCATGCTTTTCAAAAACCCACAGCCAATCTGTTGATCATTACTTATTTACAAAGGCCTTCGGGCAGAAAGTCCTGTAAAAACCATACTTGATACGGTATACACTAGCTTTTTCTGCTTGTGGAAAAAAGTACCCCTAAGGCTACCTCAAACCATCACTTTCTATTGCACATAAAATGTACCGTGTAACACTAAAGTATTTAATATATATGGTATAATATATCTACAGGAAAGGCATTTGTGTAGAAGTATGTTACCCTGTATTTGGTAATTTGATGTTTTGCTGAAGGCTATGACTTGAAAAAGCCTGCACCTAGTACAGAGGACCTGTCATCTCAGTACCCAAGAGCCAATAGAATAAAGAAGTACCCTTAAGCAGCAAAACTTTGACATAGCTTTGAAGCATATGAAAACAGTATAACTCCCCAGAATTATTATTACTCAAGATCAAAGAAATGAGGCATACTTTACATAGCAAACAGGGACAGTGGGCTCAGCTCCAAATGTTTCAGCTCTTTTCCTCTCTTATTTTTATTTCTACTTCCCCAAAATTAGGATTTGGTGAGGGGGAAAAATCCCCCACATGTATAAAACTTTAAGTGATTAAAACTATTAGTACCAGATAAGAAGACTATCCAAACATAAGTAAATTGAAAACGATGCTAGCATGACAACTGGCACTATGAAAATCAGAAGCTTGCCCATATGTTCATTTTATTCTTCCTCATAGACTGTAAACAAGCATGTAAATCAGTGTCATATGGGCAAGGCTGAGCTAACAGGAAGGCAGAGAAGTTTTAATGATACATTTAACAGAAATAGATGGTCAGTAGGAAAAAAAGACATAGCTGGGTGCATTTTCCTGTGTGAATCAATCTCACTTTTGGTTCTGTAGTCTAAAGAGAGATGAAAACAACTTGTAGAAGTTATGTCCTTGAATATGCCCTATATTGTAGTAACAAGAAATAAATATAGATGCTTCTGTAACTGTCCAAAGAAAACTTCCAGTCTACTGACTGAAATATAAAGAGGAATATTACCTAGCTGTACCCAGAATCATTAAAGGAACAAAATAATTGTCAACATACAAGAAAAGTAACGAGTGATTTTATATATAGAACTAATTTATATTCATATTATTTTTTTCACATAAGCTCTGTGACTGCAGAGCAGTTACTGATATACACACACCTAAACTGCATGAATGTGTCTGTTTATATTTGCAAATAAATTTACATTTTTATATACATATACATGCAGTGGAAAACCTTTGCTATGATATTTAGTGCTGGATGCAATTATGGATTCAGGTTCTAGCCTGGCTACTGTAGATACAGAAAACCAGAGCAGGGGAAGCCTCCATGTAGAAAACTCCAGGTTTGCCATCTGATCCTGTTTTGACTGACTTGAACAGGCAAAAGGTGATGCGCAGTGAGACAGAAATGAAATGCCATATTATTTTAGTAGGTTCCAATTTCTTGTTGCAGTTCTAGTTTTAACCAATGTCTTAGAGGTAATTTGTCCTATGGAAGGAAACTACATAGTTTTGTAAAGGAATACTGGTGTAAAATAATGTACACACATCAACAGGGGAAAAATATCACTAACAAGATGATGTTTTCATCACCCACTTTTAGAGTACATACTACCCTTTTAAAAATCCCTGTATTTCATAATTAATGTGCTTTTAGCCTGAGTAAAACTGCATTAGTTTTGAACTTTGCTTTGGCAAGTACATAGATTATTAGACTTTTTTTATCAGTCTAAATCAATTAACAGAAATTTGATTTCAATCGACAGGATAAAAGGAAGGTAATATTCAGGTTCATTTTTGATTGTGATGATACATCTCACATATGGCCTTAAGTACAGAAAACAGTACTCAGAGGGAATCCAACAAAAAGAGAATTGCCTGAGGCAAACTAACCACATGAGTTCCCCTGATTGGTTAGTGCTATCATTAGTGCCACTGCTGTTTAAGAACTACACACGGACAGGACAGGGTGACAGCTAAGACTTTAAAGCCTATGTATTTTTCAAACAGCTTTTCAAACTGTTTTTCATGACAGAATTTTTTTCAGCTCTATCATTAACTGCTGACAAGCTGACAGAATAAATACTTCAGCCTTTCAGAAACCATCTAACAACCTTTTTTTTCCACTCCCTCCCCTTATTTTTGATGTGGGGGGGAGGAGAAGAGGAAGGAAGAAAGAAAGGAGATGAAGATATGAGTTTCTTACAGTCTTACCTCATCAATTTGGGTGAGGAGTTGGGTGAGTTTCGCATGCCTCCATTTCGCTGCTTTTTTTTGGGTGATAGTGTTGACGGCTGCTCATCTTCAACTGGAAATATAAGGAACTCATGAGATTAAGTACTGCTCTAAGTGCAATATGATATACAAGTGAAGTAGCAAAGAACACACACTCTATGTCCATTCACGCACTGATACTTCTTTGCTAACATAGGCTCAACGGTAATAAAAATCAAATACATGTTAGTCAAAGAGATTGGTTTGAAGGAGAAGCAGAGAAGAATACCAGGTTTTTGAACATAGGCGTTCAAATTGGTTTCATACTTCAAAAACAAAGGGGGAAACCACATTCGGGTTATTCTTAGAGTTATTTTCAGTTAATCTGCACTACAAAAAAGTAGAATTAGTGCTCTGCTATATTCCCAGAAAGATGAAGTACTATTTGCAATACCAACATAACAGCTGCCAGCCTGCATTTGCTAATGAACTAGACACCAGTTGGTTCTTGCTCCTCACATGCCAAACAACAGAGTCTTCATGAAGAGATGTAAAATATTCAATGCCTTGATGTTCAATGATTCAGTTAGTTGGGAATGTGAACGCAGTCTGCCATTGTGCGCAGATCTCCAGCACAAGTCAGACCTTATCGCTCTACCCTTCTCACAAAAGGGAGTTTTAACAGGAGTGAACAGAATGAGGTTGAATGAAAGTAGGAAGACAATACCTGTATAACAGAGGATGCATGTGTTATGCAATCTTTTAATGAGGATGAGGTGCATTTTCAATGACAGATCAATCTCCAGATGTAAAATCTCTTGCAGTTTTGCCAGTCATAAACTACTCTCAGATAACCTATGCCACAATACATATTGCTTAAACAAGTGCAGCTTCTTAATAATGTATCTACTAAAATTAACCATCATCTTCACTGTTTCAGTATTGTTACTGCACTTGATAATCTGCGCATAAGGTTTACATGTGCTATCAAGTGGAATTACGCCTGCTTTCTCAAATTCGCACTAATGCTGAATTACTTTAATATAAAGAAGGAAAAATACACTTTTTTTCCCCACCCTATTGTTAACTGAAAAATTAACTAGAAGATAATAAAACTGAAGCCTAGGAAGCTGTTACTTTAAAGCTAAAAGGAAAGAAATTAGTAGTAGTAGTAGTAGCCGTATTAAAAGAGCTTAATACACACTAGCAGTGCATAAGCAAAGGCTCGGGAAAAAACTCTATATGCAATTAACTACATAGGAACAACAACAAAATCTGGATATATGTCACCTGCCCTAGACTTATCTGGGAACAAATGAAGCAATAGCCTTCTGCTACAACCCTCTTCTGGCACTATTTTATTACAGACTGCGTTCTGGCCTGTCATGTCTGCTGGTTTGCCCAAGTCTGCTATTGAACTTCATTTTGCCTTGGTCAAGACTGAAGGACTTGGCCCTGAAAAGACAGATGCGCTGCCTTTGTAAATGATCTGGCATCACCTAACACACCAAGGGAATCAAATTAAAAAAAAAAAAAAAAAAAAGCATTGCAAAAGAAAATATATGAACAAACAAAAAGCTAATCCCAAAATAAATGCCCCAACAACTGGTGTAAAAGGTAATACTCAGATTACTCAGATCACTCACATCAGAGTAATGACTGCCTAATAATGATTTCTTTCAATAACTTTCTCTTCTTATCAGACAGTACCCCCAAAGACAAAGCAATAAGTACCATTCTTTCTTTGGCTGTGAGATAAATAAGCCCATAGAAAGCTCTCAAAAATATACAAATTGAAATCTTTTTTCTGTGACAGTTCATTTGGATTAAGCTAGATCACTTCAGTATTTAGTTATTTGTAACATGAAGTGAATATGCACAGAATTATTTTGTTAGTAATGTAGGGGTTTTTTTCTAGTTATGCCGAAGTGTAAGTATTTGTGAATTTCAGAACACCCTCTGCAAATCAGTCTCTTGGAAACGGCCAAGTCTTGATTTAAACTTGTCTATCAAAAAGTTATTTGCACACTATTCCACACAGGCAATATGCTGCTTTCAAGATATACACTGTGCTCTCTTGTTCTTTACAGGATGTAAATATTCACTTCCAATCTAATGAATTAATCAATTAAAAGATCAAAGGAACAAGAACCATGCAAAATGTTCCTTCCAGAAACCAGCTACAACTGATACGTTTTGCTCTCTTGGTAGTAAACATTCTAAATTTCACAGAATCACAGAATCACAGAATTGGCTAGGTTGGAAAAGACCTCAGAGATCATCAAGTCCAACCCTTGGTCCAACTTCAGCCCATTTACTAGATCATGGCACTAAGAGCCATGTCCAATCTCAGTTTAAAAACCTCCAGGGACGGTGAGTCCACCACCTCCCTAGGCAGGCCATTCCAATGCCTGATCACTCTTTCCGTAAAGAACTTCTTCCTAATATCCAGCCTAAACTTCCCCTGGCAGAGTTTAAGCCCATGTCCCCTTGTCCTATTGCTAACTGCCTGGGAGAAGAGACCAGTTCCCACCTGACTATAACTTCCCTTCAGGTAGTTATAGAGAGCAATGAGGTCACCTCTAAGCCTCCTCTTCTCCAGGCTGAACAACCCCAGCTCCCTCAGCCTCTCACCATAGGTCATGTGCTCAAGTCCCTTCACCAGTCTTGTTGCTCTTCTCTGGACCCGCTCCAGCACCTCAATATCTTTCCTGAACTGAGGGGCCCAGAACTGAACACAATACTCCAGGTGTGGCCTCACCAATGCAGAGTACAGGGGAAGGATCACTTCCCTTGTCCTGCTGACCACACTATTTTTGATACAGGCCAGGATACCATTGGCCTTCTTGGCCACCTGGGCACACTGTTGGCTCATGTTGAGCTTGCTGTCAATCAGTACCCCCAGGTCCCTTTCTGTCTGGCTGCTCTCCAGCCACTCTGTGCCCAGCCTGTAGCGCTGAAGGGGGTTGTTGTGGCCAAAGTGCAGGACCCGGCACTTGGCCTTGTTGAACTTCATCCCATTGGAATCAGCCCATTTTTCCAGTCTATCCAGATCTCTTTGCAGAGCCCTCCTGCCTTCCAGCAGGTCAACACTGCCCCCCAACTTGGTGTCATCAGCAAATTTGCTGATGGTGGTCTCAATCCCCTCATCTAAATCATCAATAAAGATGTTAAACAGGACTGGACCCAACACTGACCCCTGGGGGACACCACTAGTGACTGGCCGCCAGCTAGATGCAGCCCCATTTACCAGCACTCTCTGGGCCCGGCCCTCCAGCCAGTTCTTAACCCAGCAGAGAGTGCACTTGTCCAAGCCATGGGCTATCAGCTTTTGAAGGAGTATATTATGGGAGACAGTGTCAAAGGCTTTGCTGAAGTCTAGATAGATCACATCTACAGCTTTCCCCTCATCCACTAGGTGGGTCACCTGATCATAAAAGGAAATCAGGTTGGTCAGACAGGACCTGCCCCTCCTAAACCCATGCTGGCTGGGTCTGATCCCTGGTCCATCCTGGAGGTGCTGTGTGATTGCATTCAGGATGATCTGCTCCATCACCCTGCCAGGCACCGAGGTCAGGCTGACAGGCCTGTAGTTGCCAGGGTCAGCTTTGCAGCCCTTTTTGTGGATTGGGGTAACATTTGCCAGTTTCCAATCATTTGGGACCTCCCCAGTGAGCCAAGACTGTTGGAAGATGATGGAGAGCGGCTTGGCGAGCTCTTCTGCTAGCTCCCTCATCACCCTAGGATGGATCCCGTCTGGTCCCATAGACTTATGAGGATCCAGATGGCTCAGTAAGCCACCAACTATTTCCTCTTGGAATACAAGGGGACTATTTGGCTTCCTATTCCTGTCAACCATCTCCAGAGGCCAGTTATCCTGAGGGCCATCTGTTTGACTGGTAAATATTGAGGCAAAGTAGGTATTAAGTACCTCAGCTTTCTCCTCATCTTTGTTAACTATATTTCCCTCAAAGTCCAGTAGAGAATGGAGGTTTTCCTTGCCCCTCCTTTTGTTATTAACATATTTAAAGAAGGACTTTTTATTATCCCTAACAGAATTGGCCAAATTAACTTCAAACTGCACTTTTGTTTCCCTGATTTTTTTCCTGCACGATCTAGCTATTTTCCTAAATTCTTCATAGGTAGCCAGCCCTTTTTTCCACAGTCTGTAAACTCTCTTTTTATTTCTGATTTCCTTCAAAATCTCCCTGTTTAGCCAAGCCGGTTGTCTTCCCTGTCGGCTAGCCTTTCGGCGCACTGGTATAGCCTGAAATTTCACTTAATTTAATCTGCTAATATAGGGTTACAGAATGTTTATCAAGGTATTCAGTACTGAACCATAAATAAATTGTATTGTTATTCTATTTTAACAGTTTATGGAAAGATAATCATCAAGATCATGTGCGAAATCTTACATTAACACAAGTGAACTGTAGATCATATTACAGACAGAAATATTCCTATGAACAATAGAAAACCCTATTAAGAAATAATACTTTTCCAAGTTTCAGCTAGCTAATAAGATTCCTGTCTGATCCTTTCAAATACTGAAAGCTAATACAACAAAGATCATTTGTGCTAAATATTCCAACATTTGTGCTCTCCAGTGCTGGCAGGTGATGCTACTATGCTGTCCAATTAAAAAAACAAAGTCTTACTAGTAATCATCCAGAAAAAAACATTTCTAGAACTAGATTCATAGCAGTCTGCAGTTGTTGTTGGTACTACATCTACAATCAGTAAGTTCCCTCTTGATATGTGCTTGTCATATTCAAACTATGTTACTGTCACTAGTTGCCTGGAAAGTCCAAGGTTAATGTGGCTCACTAGCTAATACCTTTTAGCAAAGCCTTGTGAGGGATCTCAATTTGTTGCTAAAGCAATGCCTTGCTTAAGTAAGGAGATAAATTATTCTCATTGCAGCAATGAAAGGTGATCTATCTTAATCACATCACATCCAAACAAGATTTTGTTTTTCAATGAAATCTGTGTGCAGAGTTTACAGGGCACCTGCAGTTTAAGATTTGGGGAAGGGAATCCACAGAGTTGAAATATGTGAATGGCATATAATGGACACCATTACCTATGGCTTAGTTCCCAAAAGTGTTGCAATGATAACTCACAAGTGGCTTCTTAATAGTAAGAAGGATATAAAACATATTTAATTATTACCCTTCAGATACTATTATCAATTTCCTGTGTATTTAAAGAAATAGATCTAACAAAAGTTTTAGTAAAGCCATAAAATATCATTTTAGTTTCATGGTTCCTGTGTCTGCATAATTTAAAAGTGAGTCTTAAATTTGCTTGTTCTTATAAAAGACTACCATATTTGAATAATGGACTGTGATATACAAGAACTCAACTCTGATATTGTATGTTTGACCTAGTGCTTTTGTTATGAGAATGTGTCCCCATTTTTAGTATTTTTGATGTCTTTATGCTACAGGATTTGTATTAAAATGCAGTCATATTATATTATGCAGACTTTCTTTACCAGTTTTCATGAAAACTGCAAATAAGTTCAAGAATCAGACTCAGAATTTTATAGAATTGGAATTCAATCCAGCCTCTGAGTTCTAATAATATTCAAGAGCTTGTTTGTACATCCCTAAGTATAACACTTACTGTACTGTTGTAACAACCCAGTGCTCACTTGTCTAATAGTCAGAGAATCTAACAGCTTTGCAGTTCACGAAGACTTAGTGCTAGAAAAATGTCAGGCAAGTCTAATGAGGCTTCAGATGCTCTACTTTATGCTGGAGTTTAAATTAAAGTTAGACTGATGTTTTAACATGTTTGCCTATTCTTGAGTAAAGAAGATTCATTATTTCAATGACATAACCTCCAGACAATGTTCCATGAATTGATTTAAGATGTACTGGTAATTTTAACAGCCTTAATGTGGAGCTGAACATCTGTAACAACATATTACTTGACTTTTATCTTCATTTTATTTTTTAAGCAAAATAAAGGGAATGTCTTTCAGAAACAGTGGACAAGTTCATAACTTTTTTCTTTGTTATTTTGTTACTGTTTTTTAAATAAATCTGTTTCCTTCACTGCCTCTCCCAGGTCACTAGCAGAACAGTTTACAGACACTGTCTCTCAGACCCCAAAAAGAGCTGGAATTTGAAATTACATCTCTGTTACTGAACATCACATGAACTGGAATACCAGCTAAACTCATTCTGCCTAGCACATAAATGCTTCAGAGCAAGTAAACCATATGAAAGGTAAAGCACAAACCACCCATAAACATTAGTTGACTGGCTATCTTGATTAACTTATTAATCACCGCATCTGGAGAAACCCACATCTGTAAGCACTTAACAGAGCATTAGTAATGTCATAGTCACATTGGAAACAGACTGCAAAACCATGCACAAACCAATCTCTATTGCCTTATGCATCCAACTACGGGACTACCTACGGAGATCTTGGTTCAACCCAGGCTTGTGGGCGTGGTAGCGGTATTTTACAGGCAAGCTGTGTGCCTTTTGCAAGCTACAGTACGTAGGTTTTCCTTGTTCAACAGAACTCAGTAAGTTAAGGTGCAGCAGCGAGGGGTTGTTGGGTAGGAAGAGGCTCCCTTTACGATTATTAACAAGTGGAACAGGTTCCAGGATTCCTTCAGTGGACTTGGCACCAACCAATGCACTAGTAGTTGCATTCTTGAACTGATATGAACATTTTGAGTAACTTGATCTAGCTGCATTCTTTACTTCTAAATAATAAGAAAAAAATTAAATTAACGCCTTTGTAGTAAAATTATTTCAAACCACAGGCATGAATCAATTTTGATATTATGTGGAATTACAGACTTTAAACCTTAAACTATCAGTTTCTATAGCTGAAATAAATGTTTATACCTGCAGTTTTTATAAGTTTTTTTCTAAAAATGGCTTTTTATAAAAGAATCCTTATAAAAGGATTATTCCACAATATTATCATCCTTAAGCAATAATCCCATCCTAGGATAAGCGTGTCTGAGGGAACACTTATTTTCCGCATGTTGATAAAGGCTTTGAGATTTACTAGCTGTCGAAGATGTTTATTTCTTTGAATCAACTGACAATGACAGGGGAGGTGCAGCACTCTGCTGCTATTAAAATAAATAAGGAACAATAGAAAAAAGTAAGGTCAACGCTTCAAAATTGTGCAAGCATACTTGAGGAATTGAACTGATGTTTAGAAACCTACATAAAAGTTGCTGGGTATTCAGAAGCGCTGAATACTGTATATTTCAGAGGTCATATATAGCACCTCTGAGAAGAAACCTAATAAATTTAATTTCCTAAGTATGGATTTAACTTGAAACTGCGATCCTTACTCTTTCATTTCTAATACATCAAAGCTAATTAAACACAACCCCCATATTAATACCTCTAACAAATCCTCTGTAAAAGACAATAACAATACTTTTTCTGGTAAAAATATGCAGTAATGATCTTCTCCTAATGCTTGCTTCATTCTGAATGAGTATATTATAGAAAAGAAGGTATATTACTGAGCCACTAAGATCTTATATTCTGTTATGTATTATGAGGTGAGGAGGTTAGGTAGGGAGTACTTTATGGACTGATAATCTTCCAGCATTATTTCCATATGTTTCAATTGCCCTAAAGTTTTCAAGGAGAACTTTGAGTAGATAGTAGCTCAAAATTGGTTTAGGAGGTTGGCATGCATTTTGGTATTTTTGTCTAGCTCACTATCACCTAGAAACATTATCTGGTAAGGAGAAAGATAAGTATATAGCACCCACAAGCTTGCCATTTTTGTTCAAGCACAAAAACTGTCTCTCTCACACAAAAAAAAAAGGTGATTATATGTCAGTTACAAGAGTCAATTGAATGTACTTTTTAACAAGGTTCAACTATTTGCCAACCAAGTATCCATTCCCATTTAATGATCTCTGAATTGATGGCTTGATACTACTCTGAGGTGGATAGAAAAATCAGCAAGAACAGCAGTAGAGTCTAACCCACAATGTCATTTTGTTCTTTGCTAATAGTAGTAACATTTAAAGCATAATGACAAAAATGCATATTCACGAGAATTCATGTACATTTTAAATCATTGGAAGATAGCATGTATCTTTGATTAGGAAGAACTGACACAAAAAATGCTGTGTATCATATTGGATACACTACTTGAAAATCATCAATTTTACCTCAGAGATACTGTGTTTTTGCAAATCTTGTACTTCTATCTTTGACATTCCTCCACTGAAACAATTTCCAGATGATAGAATATATATGCAGAGACCTACCTCCCTACACAAGTCACTGGTTAAGCATGTATTTGAACATTTTGAAATGCATCAGTTTTTAAATGAGAGTAATATTGGAAATAATCTTCATAAATCTACATGTCTGCATCAAAGTATCTTCACATACAATGGAAGAAGACCAAAATCTATTAATAATGCTTATTCACACTCCAATCAAGTTGTTTAAGAAACACCATAATCTTTTTACAGTCTCTTTTGGAGTTGAAGAAGTGATGGTTTCAGATACCGGGCTTAACTATTAAACATTAGATTTCCCTAACAGTGTATATCTTCTGGCATATTCCATGCAGATATAAGCAAGCTTTCACAAGATTTTGTGCTTGCAGTGGCACAGCATGAGCCAGAACTAAAATACGTTGTCTTTCAGTATGACTTAACAGCTTGAGCTTGGCATCATATTTAATAGCATCACATGATCTTGTTCAGCATGAGTACAGACTGAGCTCCTTAAGATATATCCTACTTCCTCTTATTTCCAACAGTGTGAATATGGTACTACCACTGAAAAGAAAAACATGAAGCAATGGGGCTGGGTAGGTTGTTTTTTTTTTTTCCAAATTATTCCAGATTTAAAAGTTCTAACTAACATGTTCATCCCATGACCTCTAACCTCTCACTTCTGACAAGAGCTTAGCTGCTTCAGATGAAAATGGAAGAAGCTCCGCTGTGGAGGAGTATGAAATACCGTGTTCATATGACAAGTTTCTTTCTGATTCCAACAGTTTATGGCTCATGTCTTTTTACTAATCTTCAGAACAGTACAGTATATCTGAATAACATATCTTTGGTAGATATAATTACCTCTTTCTCCATTCCTCTAATACAACTATTCATTTTTCACCCTAGAAGAGTAAAACTGGTTATTTGTAGTCTAAACAGCCTGTCAAGTTGTACATGCAGACTGTGCTACAGATACAAGCATCTCAGGATACATGTGGAACTACAAGTGCAAGCGCAGAGGTGCAGTTTTGAAAACAAGACATTACTGTGCTTTCAGATTAAGCAGTATTGTACAACTAGGTGAGAAATACAAGTCAACGCTATCACTTCTGCAGATACATACTATAATGTTCAGAACCTAAACTGCATTTTTCATAGCATCCTATTGTTGAGCAAATGCAATTTTTTCTTATTAATAATTTCTTAGAAATCTGATTGGGTCCTTGCACCACTATGTGGGCTGATTTTCAGAGAGAACATATTTAGGAAACAAAGATTGCTGCTAATTGTATGGAACTAAATACATCCTTACATATCACCACTGTATCACTAGGTTTGGCAATCTAACTGACTAGATTGGGGTAATTTGTTGTACCACTGTGCAATGTTAAACCACAACCCCCAAATCCACAAGTGTTTTCTTCTAAGTATGTGATGAGTTTAGCATCAGCCAGTTTACTAAAAGAGAACTATTTTCCAATCATAGTTAATTTCTCTTTATCTAATATGACACACGCCTGCTTCATTAGAACTATACAAAACTCTTGTTGTGTATCCATAAGGCATTATTATTGTTAACTAAGAACAGAGATACTTGCTGGTCATTTTGAGAGTAAATTTTGAATAGCTTTTTGAGAAAAGCAAACAATAAGAAAGTGGGTAAGAGGAGTATGAATAAGAGAGTCCATGTTTTCTGTAGTATTTCCTAACTGAACCCTGGGTGAACACTACCTGATTTTTGTAAATACTGTACAGAACTTTGCCAAGAAACCTGTCAAAATTAGACAGATAAAAAATAATGCCTATAAAATGTGAAGATATTAATACAATTTATGTAAAGGTATTTTGAATCTGCATACATTCCTATTCCTTCCCCCCACCCTCAAGAACTCTCTTTCAAGCTCAGTGAATATACGCTTGCCTACAGACTGCATTAGGGAATCATGCCTGTTTCTATTTCTATACATTTTATTTATTATAATGAAGATAATTTGAAATGCAATCTGCAACTCCCTGAACATTTTTAAAACAACCAATGTAGTTAATCGAATGCCTATGGCAATCTCTATTTATTATTTGTGAGCATACACTTGCCATAACTTAAAACTAGGCTGAGCTTTAATTTAAATGTAACAAGGCAGAATACCAGTACAGTGCTTTCAACAAAATGGCTGAAACTGGCTTCAGCATGATTTGCCTGGAAGGGAAGATGAAAATGTGTTTTAAAGGAGAAAAAATATCCTGACCAAACCCAGACGCTCTAAACAACCACCACCGATACCCACTGCTCCTTTCCTCCCCCATCTCTATCAGCTGCTAGGCTTTCAGCACTGTTTTTCGCCAGACACTAGCACAGTGTTTTCCTTCATAGTCAGCCATCAGCCAGAGCTGTCACTTGCAGATACTTCATTTTTGTTTCAATCTAATTCATACTGCACCCCCTTAATCTCTGTAGTGAGTAATGCCATGTCACTGTGCAGATATGCCAAATCCAGCACTAGAAGTACAGAGTTCATTTTTAACAGTTAAACTACCTTGGTTTGAAAAAATATTTTATTTCTCCCTTTGACTTAACTGTTGTCTTTCTGCTAAGCATCTTCCCAGCTGACTTCCAAAGGAGCAACCACCGTTCTGCAATCTGGCATGTCTTCCATAAAGCTCAGATTTCATGTGGTGAGTGAGGACAAGCTGCAGCTCTGTATCACTAAAAGCAAATAATCAATATGTTGATTGAGCTTTTGGCTACCGGAGTTCTTTTGATGGGAGCGAGTGAACATGACTCCCCTCTTTCAATGACAAGCCTGTTTAGACTTTGCTACCTACCACTTTGTGAATCAGGCAACTGAAAATACCCACAGCAATTCCTCCAAACTGTCAGCTATTGCTGTGATTCCACCCAGCACCCCCTGTACAAGACAACAGATTAACCATTAGGCTAGATATCTTGAAAATATACAGCTTCAACCTTTCCCCAGCTAGCTCAGAGCGATGTATAGATGATTATTTCAACCGTCAGCTGCCGCATAGACTTAAACCCCTGCACAATAACTCCTGGATTCATCTGCCCCTTGTCAAACTTGCACAGCTTTACTTTGAGTATACATAGTGTGGCAGTTTCACTGCGGATCTAGAATAATCCAGACGGCTGCTGTCTCTTTGTTAACAGGAAGCTAAACTGATGAGTTTGTAATGCATTTCTTATCAAAGGTAGGTTCAGAAAAGAAAATGTGCCAAATCAGTTGGGGGTGGAATTTAGCATAGTATGGAAATATGGCTTAATCAGAACAATTGTTATTTGTTGGGAAAAAAATATTATTTGTCCCTTTTGAAAAAATTGTTTATGCTGATGAACCATTTATTTTACAAATTTGTAATTATTACCTGATTTTTTGGTGGTAGCAGATGTAACAAAATCATTGACTAGAAACTACAATGCAATGGTGCTTGATAAAATACAAGAATATTAATTTTAGAAACTGCAGAGCAGTGTTTGCTTGGTGTCTGAAATAGTAATTCAAATGAAACAGAATTGCTGTTTGGGTTTCTATGTGCATCACAAACTCAGGGAAATGCATTCCATTGCTTTTTTTAATACAAAGAGAAACAGATACATTGTGTACCTCTACATACTAGTACCATTAGAAAAGCAGGTGAGGGTCACTGGCTTTTAGTTGCAGTGTGTGTCATCTGAAGCAGATAGAAAACATGAAGATCCGAGAATGTCAAGAATGCATCGTCTCAGAACATTTTACAAATACTGAATAGTGCTTACATGAGACATTGTCTTTGAAACAGTGTAGCCCAAGAAACATCTTTTTTCTTTTTTTTTAATCTCTTTTTCTCCCAAGCTTGTACCTTTTTGCTAAAGGCACACAAAATTGAATGACAAACACATTTCTCTATTTTTTTTCTATTAGTATACAATGCTTAATTTTTATCTTAATCATATACAGTCTTTCAGTCTTAATTCTTCGCACACATACAGGACTGAGATTCAGCTACAGATATATTCCTCACCTTTGCTTTTCCCTGAATGCTGTAAAAAGTTAATAGAAAATGTGAAATGTTGCTACAATGGAGCCTGTTATGTATTCTAGACAGCTGCTCTGATATTCTGTGAAACCAAGATAAACTTCAAGTTCCTGAGCTTTTAGGGTTACACTTGAACATAGAATGAAAGATAGACTGAAAAGGTGTTGGGAACCCAGCAAAATTTTAACTTGAATCTTTCAGTGAAAAAAGTCCAGGCTATGGTTTTACACTTCTTCAATTTATTTTTAGGGCTAGATCAACCCCCTAAGGTTACTGTAGAATGTTCATTTTTTTTAGTTTGATCCTCCAGTTTAATTCAAGAGCGTAATTATTATAAATACTTTTGAGAGATACCAGTTACTATCATTTCTCTATTACTACAACTTCAGCAAGAAAAGAGGGCTTTAAGGCCTGTTCAAATCGTGGCTGATCTATAGAGTATTGAAGTCAGAGAAAATACTTAACATTGACTTTGGTGGACTTCAGATCAGGAGCTGTTCATATCTTACGCTTCAGGGAGCAAGTTGATAAAATGGGGCGGGAAGAAAGCCTTTCCCATATACACAGCATTTCACAATTGGCTTGGGCAATTTAGAGAAGAAAAGCTACAGATTTCATGGACCGATTTCTTGTTCCTGTACAGAAATTTACACACAACGTAACACTATTTGTACATTACAACCATCTTCCCTTTCCCCTGACAAATGTGTACAGCAGAAAAAGCTATTTAATTCCTAATCAAATCCTATTTTATATTTAGACTAAGTCATATGCTCATTAAACCTTGAACAACATTTCTGATTCATATTTTAATATGCTGTCTCACATTATTCTTGATTTTTAGTCTTCATTCTCCATTGCCTTTTCAATTTATGATTCGCTCTGTAATTGTTTATTCAAGTAATCATATTGTTATTGGAAAACTGTCAAATGAAAAGTTAAAAAGAAAGCATCAGTGTACTTGTTTTTCCCTGTCCATTTAATTGTCCAATTGACTGCTCTACAAGTTGCACCCATAGACTATTATTTGGGTAAAACTAATTCTATTTTGAAAAAGCATGAACAAAGGGACATGTGTCTAAATAGCAGAACTTAGAACATGGTCTGTGTTAATGGGGATCTGCTCTCCAGACAAACATCAAAGTGAAGGGAATTGACTTCGCCTTTTGAGAGTGCACTTTGGAGAATATGGAAAAGTCTGTCATGGGGTATGGCGACTGTAAATGTTCTCTCAGTTAAATATTAAATTCTGTTAGTTCATTATGACGAGCTGTTCTGCTATCTGAACATGAAGGAGGAGCAACAGCAAAGTGTTAGCCCTCTGTGTCAGAAAAGAGCTGTTCAGACCCTGTGTGTCCTACTGCGTCAGACGCAGCTATGAACTCCAATTTTAGAGCTCCAGCTGCTGTGTCTGGCAGAAGCACAGTACAAAAAGATTGCTCAAAGCCACAAGTTAACTTTTTAATAGACTACCTGATGATCCCCTGGCTGCAAAGAGAGGACTGGGAATCTCTTAATCGGGAATTTAGTTCTACCACTGATCTGTTACACAGCCTTGGGTTGCTCACTTGCAGTCAACTTCCCTTTAATGGACTTTTTTACTAATAGGTCTTGCTAAGACTCAAGTGACCAAATTACCTGAAAATGTGGCTGATAATCACTCTTTCAGAGTAGCATCACTCAGCAAATTGTAGTATTTTAGTATTTCTACAACCATAGTTCTGAATTCAGTGCATTCGCAAAGACTGTCCTTGTCTCAATACACAGTAACCCAAAGTGTATTGTCCTTTGTCCTGTTGCCTCAGAGAGGATTTTGACACCAACTCTAAGGGACACAGATCAAGTAGTTGCAGCACGAGCAACGGTAGACAATAGTTATATAGTTCCGCCAAGCTGTAGGAGAAATCTGTCCTTTTTTCACAAAGGAAGCTTCCCCCTTGTGACTGAATACACTCACACTCTGATCAGTCACTGCTAAAACCAGTGAAGTTCTCTATGTGGACAAAAAATAAGCTCCTCTTAAAAAAAAAAAAAAAAAAAAAGTTTGAAAGGCCACTCAACATTCTGCATATGAACAGTTTGCTGTTTGCACTCACTCAGCCCCATTAAATTCACTGGGAAAATATACAATGTCCAGAAATAACTAAGAGAAAAAGGAAGCACAGGAGTCCTTAGCAATTGCTCTGCTCCTTGGGATTAGAAATCTTACATTTACTGCATAGATTGTATTCCTCAGAAAGAGAGAATATTTCAGCGCAAAGGAGAGGGATAGTTATACGCTGACTTCTTTGGAGCAGGACTCCACAAATTTCAGCTACATCTTGTTGCAACTGTTTCCTTCCTAAGAACACTGGGAAATGCAGATTTCATCTTGCAGAACTCTCATTAGCATTACTACTTTTTTTTTTTTTTCCAGTTCAAAGTGCCAATTTATCTTAACATATTTAAAATACATATTTCCAATGTAATTCCAATCTGCATATCCTGAAATTTTAAACTGAAGTAACCTTTTCTCTGCTCTGCTCATGACAGATTAAAAAATAAATTTGTGATGGTGTTTGCATTAACACATTTCCTGAAGAAGACGTATTAGGCCTCTTTGCCCATTTCCCTGGCAGTACAGCATTGCTGAATAGAGATTTTCATAAACATCTTCTAAATCTAGGGGACTGTATTCTTAACTTTAAGATTTTCCTTTTTTTCAGTTCTCTCTCTGCTTCCCAGTAAGTTGTCTTCTTTCTTAAACACACAGTTTAGAAGACATTGCTCAGGGTTGTTTGTTTTGGGTTTTCTTTGCCTGTTTTGTTTTACGCCACCAATAAATTGCTTTTTTTAAATTATTTTAACTTTTTAAACTTTGCTACCATTGAATTTCTTTTCCATTTTTGGCTCTTGTTTACCCTTGTACAAAAGGGTGTAGAAGTGTCTGTGTCTCTGAACACGAAGAACTGAAATCTTGACATTTAACTCTGTCTTTCTCATCATCAGCCTTACCTGGCTTTCATCCACATCAATGGAAAAACTTCCATTTATTAAATGTTAATAGGATCAGGCTCAGTGATCCCACTACTTTTTCAGGATCAGCTACAATACTCCTCTGGGATGGAGGTCTTCACACAACTGTTACCTGTGAGGTCATGCTATCACTTTCATATATGAACTAAGTATAAAATGCTGAGCATGTTTACATACATGCTGGTTTTACATACAAGTGTTTACACTGTATATACCTATATTCAGAAACACTTGTATACAATTAAAATGAGCCATCTGAAATATTAGTGGGGTTTTTTTTTGTTTTGTTTTTTTTGGTTTTTTTTTTAATAAAACTGTTTCCCACAAAAGCAAAATGCAAGGGTTCTTGGAGGCTTTTCAGTTGCTACTTATTTCTAAGCCAGCACCACCACCTGCTGGTTACACGGAGTTTCAAGCCCAGTGCTGTTTTTCTATCTTGAAATCTACGCATAAGCATAGAACAGTATTTCCTAGCTGCTCTTATACATAGAAATGTTATTGCCAGAAGAAAGATTTTTAGCACATTGTTTGCAGTTCAATAATACTCTATTATATGAAGTACAGCTTTCATAAAAGCAAGGAATGTTAATTGTTGACAAACCAATTCTCTTACACAAAGTACTGTAAGTCACAGGATAAACATCCAAATTAATCAAATAGATTGAATCTGTTGCATTTAAAAGCCTCTTGTAACATATACTGGTTTTATCACTTACAGATAAACAGTTAAATACAATTCATGACAATAAGAGATCAGTATGTTTTCTAGTGTTCCCTCTTTTAATGAGTTCTATAAAATACTCCATTCTTGTCAAGCTCTGTTTTTCTCTGAACAAATGTATCTAAAAAAACAATATCACATGGTAAATATATTACTATAAGAAACAACCAAAATATAAATAAGATTAAATCTATAAAATAATAGCAAAATACTGATAACAAGAATAGAGATGGAATATAATTCCTTGCTATAGAAAATTAGAGAAGTATAGCACATAATTTCTAAGTAAACAATGGCAAAACAAAGAAAGTAAACCAATGCAACACTAATAACAATAATAATAAATGGAAATATGTCTACCTCTGACTGTATCTGCAAAAGGACCTGCAAAATAATAAACTCCCATCTCTGCCAAAGCATACAGCAGAGCCTGGCTGAAATCGTTTGCTATGGAGAAGCAAGGGCTGGCAGTTTCATAAGGGTAGAAAATAATGCATAAGCTAAGAAATCCAGTGGTGAGAACTAATAACAATGTTACTTACAACAGTGTTTTGATCTCTAACAAAAAAGAGTACTCAAAAGGATGGATGTCTTTAGCAAGGATTGTAATTTTTAGATAGAACCTAAATACAATTAAAATACCTCCATACAAAACAACAACAACAAAAAATACTGTTATAAATTTCATCTGATCATTTCTATAATACTCAAAAATACTGCACTGATAACACTGATATACATGCAGAAGTTAGAGTTGAACTATTCAGAATTATTGTAAGAGGGAAATGCATGCTATTTCACATTCACTTCACATAAGATGAACTACAAAGGTATAAAAGTATGCAGACTAAAAACTGAGAAAGAAAGCAAATAATACTGAATCTACCAAACAAAACTGATAGTCAGCTTTAAAAATGAAATTAAATATGTTTTGCCCTTTTATTTTTCACTTTGTTACTAAGGCTACACAAAGGTGTCAAGCTTGCTGAGTTCACAGCAAGGATCAGACAGATAATGCAAAGAGATCACAACAAGGAACAGCTTTTGAAAGAAAACTTCATCAAAGGTAAATGCATTGTGCTACATATTTCTGGTTTCATTAACCAAGCTCTGATGAGAATATGGATATTAGCAGAGAGAGTGAAGGCAGCCTAAGAGCATCACCCTCACTGCTAGTACACAATGCACTGAAACAAGAGGAAAGAAGGCAATGGAGAATTTTTAAGAGAGGATTGTCAAAGTGTCAAATCAGTCACTCGGGTTGCTTAGCTATGTCTTGCAGAATGCTTGGTGTGCTCAGTGTTACACCACAGAAATCACTTATAGGCTGTAAACATAAAATTAAATAAAGATGATGTTCGTTTTAAAAGCATTTAGCATTATAAAGAGAAAAGAAGACTGATAAAGAAAAAAAAAATCTGCAGGAAACCACTGAACTGACAGTATTTCTGTTATAATTATCACACCAATTTCAAAATAAAGTCCACAATCACCTGGACAAGTAGGAACTCTCTCCAACAAGGATAAAATTGATAAATAAGATTTCATAAGATTTATGGGTCAGTTACCACCCTGAAAGTAACTATATCAACCACAAATGCCACAGGATGTCAATATATTTGGAAATAGTGTTCCTGCCAGATGTTTTGAGAGTCAGATACCGAAAGCATCCAAAACTCCAGTGCTCAGGAGACACTGACAGCTGTCAAGTAAGGCATCTTCCAAAAGCAAATTGCTTGGAGCTGTACCTATGAGGATTGTATTTTGTCCTGCTTGAGGAGAAAGAAGAGGGCAGACAAAAGACTCATATGCTAAAGGCAGACTAAAAACAAATGCATATTCTATATTCCTCATGGGCAGAACTCAAGGATACTACTGAGGAAATCTGTGGGACCCAAGGGACAACTTCAGGATATTTCCTCAGGAGTATGTGTGGCTTGAGTATTGAGGCTGAATATATAAGCCTAAAGATACAATTCTTTCATTCCCTGAAGCTACTATTTGAGGTGCAAAATGAGAGCTTATCTATCTAGTTAGCAGGAAAAATCCCAGTAAAACTGTAGATGAATCAGCCAATCAGCCAAGATTCAATCAGCCAATCAAAAAGACCATTAAATCTTGATCAGCTACTAGACATGATAACACTAGAAATCCAGAATCCAAAACCAGAATATGAATTTTCATTCAAGTAGGAGATAGTATTTTCAGGAATTATTCAGAAAAGAAGGGAAGAAAATGAAAGTTCCACAGACTATGCTGTAACAATAAAAGAACATCTGGTGGTGATCACAGGGGAGATCTGAAGCAAAACCAAAACAATTCCATGCCTGAAAACAGGCAAATTTAGGTATAGGGGGTTCTAAAAATTGCAGAATTATATAAAAATGGCATATTGAAGTGCACAGATGGAATTCATACTACATAATTTAACACGCAGAGGGTCTGGTGTCAATGGGTTAAAAGAATGCCAGTTCCTGCTCTTGCAGAATTTCAGGTTAATGTAATATCAGACAAGTCTAGACTGCATGATCACAGATTCTTGGCTTGAATCTTCCCTGTCACTGCAAATTGTGTGTTCATTTACTTATCTTCCAAACATAATCAAGGGCTTTTGTCGAGTCATATAACTCTCCAAAGTGTAAGATGACTATAATTTGGACTCCATGTATAAAACTAATATTGTATTACTTATTCCAGTCTCTGCAGATCCTTGCATTATGACTAACACCACAGAATCTGTGCTGAGACCAACACCTGTCCCAAGTCCACTGTTCTCTCATCTCCTTCTTTTGTCTGAATGAAGAAATCAACAATGTATATCTTGTTACCTAGGGCAGTGAGACTCTCGACTAGAAACAATAAAAATACACATAATGAAATGTTTTATAAATATATATATATTCATTTTTCCTTGGACAATTCTCTATGGAACATAAGCTCTTGGTGCAAAAAATTTCACTTTTAAGAACCGTGGAAAAATTTAGATCTTTACCAAATGAAAACTGATTTAATTCTCAGCATTTTTTGTACATAAAATGAAATTAAAATTACATTTTCATGTCTCAAGTTACACAAAATATAATTTAGCAACAATTAAAATTTCATTTGAGTCCTACTCTGAAAATGTGCAACCTCACACAATGGGACAGATATTTTTCTGTGGAATATCAAAAGCAGCTCTTAGTGTGCAAGAATTAATAAAATGTATTTTGCTATTTTGTTGCTTGCCCTGACACTGGAAAACATATTGACTTTGTTCAGAACCAAGTAAAAAAGCAGTATTTCATGTCAAAGACAAGGCAAGATGCAAGAATGCCTATGAGTCCAATTTTGTTATTAGTGAAAAACATTAGCATGCCATTTAAAAATTTGAGAAATGTTTCTCTATATGTGCAAAGGACATTACATAGTGCAATAAAGAGAAGTACACCCTGCTCTATCCAGTGGTGCATCTCACTTCTTTTCGTCCTTCTGCTGCCTCATCCTGTGAATTATATTAATTTTCACACCCTGCGATGCTAAATACGTACTGTACCATTTGTTTGTTGCCACCTATCTTGTGACTGATGATCGCAGAGAATCTGACAGTCATTGCATGTTTTGGTAAATCAAGAATAATTCTAATAAAGTATGAATCAAAAAATAACTGGACAAATGTCTGTTAATGAAATATGCTATCAGTTTGTGACTGTAGATTTTACCTCATGTTACGCATAGAACAGTTTGGGTTGGAAGGGTCCTTCAAATCTCATCTAGCCCACTCCCCCTGCAATGGGCAGGGACATCTTCAACTATATAAGGTTGCTTAGAGCCCCATCCAGCCTGGTCTTGAATGTTTCCAGGGATGGGGCATCTACCACGTCTCTGGGTAACCTGTTCCAATATTTTACCACCCCCATTGTAAAAAATTTCTTCCTCATGACTAGGTTGAATCTCCCCTCTTCTGGTTTAAAACCATCACCCCTTTGTCCTGTCACAACAGGACCTGCTAAAATGTTTGTTCTCGTCTTTCTTATAAGCCCCTCTGTAAGTACTAAAAGGCTGCAATAGGATCTCCCTGGAGTCTTCTGTTCTCCAGGCTGAACAACCCCAGTCCTCTCAGTCTTTCTTCACAGGAGAGGTGTTCCATCCCTCTGATCATTTTTGTGGCCCTCCTCATGGAACAAGACTAAATATCATCTTTACATTAGGCTCAAAACTTCTAATTGTTTTCAGTCTTTGCTAGAAGAATCTTAGTTCTATTAGATGATGAAACTATATCAGCTAGGCGAATTATTATCTTAACTTCTAAGTTGTTGTCCATATGTTACAACTCCTCTTTTACTTAAAATTCAAGCAATATGGCCCATATGGGATCATCTAAGTATTATAGATGAGGGGCTAGTTGTATAATAAACCATCTACACTACTAGATACCACACCTGTTAGTCCTTTCTGGCAAGAGTCTCCTCAAGGAGAGAACCACCACACCCTGTTGCAAATCTTCCTCCATAGCATAGTTCTGGTGATGTAAAATCTCTCTCCATACTGTAGTGCCATGTCAGATGACACATAACACCACTGACTTCGAGAGTGAAGATAATAATGTCAGGAACATGGGAATGGATAAAGCAACATGCTTAGTGCAACCAAAATCTTTTATGCAAGAACAAAGGAAATTGTGTGACAAAGATCAAAGATCCTATAATGATTTTTTTTATTTCCTTCAGCAGTTCTTCACAGTAAAAAAAGGTCTGCATTACCATTAAAGTCTAGAAGCAGCCAGAAATTGCAGATGATTTTAATTTTTTTTTTTTTTCTAGAAATCTAAAAAGAGATACTTCCTCGCTGATGCAGATAAACAGAAGGTATTCATGCCCTCTTAGATAGTATTCCTTTTGAAAACCTCCCTAAATCAGACAGCAGCAAGGCAGTTCTGGTGATTTCTTCATTCCTTCTTTTTGTCATGTTCTCCATTTCACTTTCCTTTCCCTGCTGTGTATCTATGATCTCCTTCAGCATAGATCAGAAGACATGAAAATTGTCCTCTGTAGGAGAATCACTATGTCAAAAGGACACACAGGTTATGTTCAGCACTTCAAACTATAAGAACCTCAAAACACTTCTTAGCACAAAATACAATATATTGAGAAAACAATGTTCTCAGTTTCTGGATGGAAAAGGAGCCACAGTCATGTGGTAAGTCTATGGCAGAGCCAAGATCGAGATCTTTGCCTTGTGCCATTTGCCTAGATAGAATTTCCAGTCAAACTGAAACGTTCACATGAATTTTTAACCAGATGACACTGATCAGTATCAGTGAAGTCTGTGTTTCTGAAGTAGTACACAGTATGTTTCCAAGTCATCGATAAAAAGTGAATCACAGCATTACTGCATTCAGTAATATGTAAAATATCACAAGGAAAGCTGTATCATTGTATAATAAAGAGGAATGCTAACAGAAGCTCAAAGAGTCTCAAATAGTAAAAGTACAACAACTGAACTTTAACCTATGTTAAAGAATATCATCAACATATTTAAGAATTTGACATACTAAAAATTATGTCTATGATTTCTTAAAAATCAATTAAAACTTTTCCCATCTGTTCAATTCCCTCGTTTCTACTACAATCTCAGTCAAATCAATGATACAGGATGGGTAACTGTTTCATGGCATTTCAAGAACTACATATGAAGTTATGTAACAACAATCTCCTCTTTTCAAAGAGCACATAAAAAAATGAATGAGGTTATGTATCCTGGCATATACAAATACCTGGAAAGATTCTAGATTCTCAGCAGAAAATACGATGAGTGAGCAAAAACTGACTTGCAAGTTGCTTCTGGCTTCCAGGCTGAGGACTGGACCGCTCTGCTGGACCTATGCTGAACTCGAATTAGAACCAGAGATCTTCAGGTTTTCTCAATGGACTCTCCTACCTTAGGTAAGCACTATGTAGGTTGCCTCTGGCTCCGGGTCTAGAAATATGAATCATGTAGCATGTGCATTAGTGGTCAGACTACAGCTAATGTGACTACATACCTGATTAAAAGTATGCATGTATGCACTAGGGAATACGCAATGGTGGAAGTACTGTGATTTATTTTTTTTCTTCTTTCTCCTGTCTTTACATCAAAATGCATAAAAAGTAATAACATTTCCAGACATAATGCAAGTCAAGCACATTTTAACTTTGTTTGGAGGGCTTTTATTCTGTGTGTGGTTTTTTTGTTTGTTTGTGGGTTTTTTAGTTTTGTTTTGTTTGTTTGTTTGTTTCTTTTTAATAATAAACAGCATTCCACTTTATATGTTGATACTATCCTGTGGTTTGTTGTATATTTCAATAAGCACCTCCTTCTATACATTACAATAACTTCAGATCACATAAAATTTAGAAGACCTGGGCAAGAGTATTTCTTTTTCTATGCATCTGAGGGACAATATTCCAAGTCAGTGAGCATGTTTTGCCCTGAATTATAAACGAAGCTAACTTATAAGGACACCAAGTGAAAAAAAATATAATACAAGAGTGTGAGAAATACATGCTTTACAAATCAACTGTTCTTTTTCGTTCAGAAGCAATTTGAAAAGAACACAAAGTGTATCTGTCATTAGCATGAGCTGATAGCTTTCTGCTGTTACTGGCTCAATATTAATTTAAGACCTTGCCCAGTAACACCAACACAGAGACTCAAAATGGCAATCAACTTGGGGGACCTATCCTGAAAAATGGTACTAACAACTTCACAGCATCAATGAGTTTCTCAATCTTGCAGCTGTTTTTAAAAGCTTCCTCCCAAAGGCACATTTATAAGTAAATTAAATGCAGTTTTGACTTAATTAACGTTTTAAATGATAATGAATACAATGTAAATTCATAGAAGTCATTTACATTGTGTTGTAAAACGGATAAAAATTTAATAACTCTTGGTTAATAAGTTATGTCTCTCCAGACCCATAAAGCCTAAGGCAGTCAGTGCTCTAGTCTAGGGTCTAATCTAGGTTCCTAATGCAGGTGGAATAAGGAGGCAGGAGACTGACTTGACACTTGACATTTGCTCTAAGCCTGCTCTGGATCAAGCCACTGCTTGTTCAGAAGTACTTTATTTCATATAGTAAAGGTCAGAATTTAGGCTCAAGGCAGGGCTATGACAGAAATACTCAAGCTGAAACCGAGCCAGCTCTGGCATCTGTCGCTTGAAATAGCTCCGAAACAGTAGAGAAGGAGACCTAACCGGCTAGCATCTGTCCCACACCAAGGAGGTAACAGGAAGAATCTGCTGCCTGGTGGTAAGAAACTGTCATGGTGAGTTTCATGACAACCAGCCACACTCAGGAACTAAAAATGCAAACATAATTTCCATGTCACCTTGCATAAGACCCTCTGCTAAATTCACTCCACAGGATGCAGACAACATCTTTTCTAGCTTGTTCCCATCAAAGCAAGCCACTCACTAGATTCTTCCCTGTAATCCTGATAAGAATCACCCCTCACACAGAGACCTAAAAGAATTCAATGTAGATTTCTGGATCTCTCTTTCCCCCATGTTCCGAATTCTTCAAAAGATTTGCTACTAAACTTAGCAGTGCCTCCAACCCACAGTGATGCAAGAGTTCAGCTTCTTGTTACAGACATCACAAATTGGGCAGAGCATCCTCTCATCAGCCTAGTGGTATATAGCATCACAAAAGTCATCTGAAAAGGCACGTGCTTTGTTATTTATAATTTCTGGCCTGGAGCAACAAGTCAGATTGTCTCACTTTTACCACTCGACCACCTGAAAAGCAACAGTTCGGTTTGGGAGTGGTGGAGGTTTTTTTCATACTCATTTCTATATCTCAGTGTTCATCTATATTCTCATATTATATCTAAAAGAAAGTTAAATAATTTAGCAGCACTCAGGTTCTATTAAAATATAGAAGAATAGAAAGTATTCATTTCAGTCAAACTACCTACTCGAAGTCACCTATTGTAAAAATACCTATTTTTTCATGCTAACTTTCTCCCACCACCATAATTAATGTCTATTCAGTGTTTGAAAATTAAATAGTAAAGTCCTTATGCATTCATTCATATGAAAAAAAGATGGAATAGATACTTGGCATCTCAGGAAGGCATATACCACCCCACTCTGACCACTACTTCTATCTCTATGTTAGCAATGCAGAAAAAACATACAGTTGCATCAAGGAGAGGATCACCTGAAGGTCTGCACATCACAAGTGAGACAAAGGTGTACAAGTCAAAGTGTTGGTTAAGAGAAACCACTGTTCTAGCAAGAGTTCTAGAATGCTGGTTAAGACTGTGATTGCATATATTGAGTCATTTCATCCTGTCTCCTTCAGTGGAAGCCCCTGTAGGCATCTTTGTAGGACTGTCAGAATGAGAAGATGACAGAAAGAAAGTAGGCTCAGCAGAATTGCAAATATAAGGTAACCTTGAAAATGGAAGAATAATTAAGAGATTTTCATTCTCAGAAAAGCAGATCTCATAATGTCTGGCTTCTAGTTTGTCATCACCACAGGCTACTGAGTTGGTGGCAAATATAGCAAATCTCTAGCATGTACGAGCATTGACTCCATGTCAATGGCTACTCCATAAGAACCTCTACAAAACAGCACAGGAATCTGCCACGCTGATATTTGTTGTTTCAATTTTTCCACTGTCAGGTTTCGTATGCTCAAAAGACACATTGGCCAGTTCTGGTAACAACAACTTTCTTGACATTCATTCTGAGAAGGTGGCTAAGGAAGGTAAGTTTGTTTTCTTCGTTATCCAGTAGCAACACGGACTACATTAAGATGTATATGCCTGATTTTTTTCAGCTGTATTTGACTTGTATCTCAACCAAGTTACCTAAAATTAATTTTTTTTCTCTAAAATTAAACACTAAAATATACACAGGTGTCCATTTTTACATTATTTTCAGTATTTTGAAAGGGGATATGTGCAGTCTTTTAGAGATATTTAGAGGAAACATCATAGCCTTGTCAATTCTCAGGAACACAACCCTGAACACATGGGAACTGAGGCAACTAAAGTAAACATCTGTCACTCTAAAAGAAAGAACAATATTTGGAACTAGGTTTACGTAAATCAAAATTAGCCACAGCGTGGTTCACAGGCTTATGATTTATATTCTCTGGGGCTTTGAATTAACAGGCATTTGTTTGATACTATTCATTCTAATGCCCCATTTTCATCCATCTCATTAAAAAACACCACCACCACCAAACGAACACACAAAACAACAACAACAACAAAATAAAAACAAACAAAAACCACAAACAAACAAACAGCAAACACAAAAAAACCCCACAAACAAACAAAAAAAACCACCAGAAAACCAGTAGGCTACTGAAGATAATGCTGTATCATTCTCCAGTATACAGAGATGGAGTCATTCCATAAAATTGAGTTGTAAAAACATAACTATCTGATTATAATCACGTGTTTATGACATTGTGATGCCACCCTAAGGGACAACATCCTTCTTTCCAAGCAGACCTGACTGCTTATTTACTCCTTCAATTTCTTCTTCCTCAAAACATTAGTGTTCTATTGGCCTTTTGTGCAGGACAAAGATGAAAGAGTTTGACCACACAGGGATCAGTGGGTTATATTAAAGATGCTTATGCAGCATATGTAACAGTAAGAATTTCAGAGCAAATGAGTCTCCATCCCTCCTGTGGCCACAATAGAATTCTCACAGTTCAGAAAAGGTGTGCGGTGCTAGTACTCCACTTTCCCTCTTCAGAGTATTATAAATATAATGTAAATGGGATCGTATTTACATCTGGTTTGAGAATCTCAAAGTCTCTAGCCACCACAAGGTGGTATATGTATCCTGTAAAAGGGAAACCATTGCTCCTAAAGAGTGAAAAGACAATTCTAGCACTGAAAGTTGTCCTTTGACAGGGCACACTTAGGTCCTTCCTTCACCTTAGCTCATCCATGAAAGCAAGTATTTCTTGTTGTCTTGGCTACTTCAGCAGGACTAGAGAAGTAGTAGGTAGTTTTGCTCTGTAAAAAGAAGAGGACACAGTTCTTGCCCTCTAGGAAAAATAAAGACTACACAGTCTTTTCAGCCAATAATTTAGGAATCCAATACTTAATAGTCAACTTATTCAGAAAAGCCCAAGCATAGTTATACAAGTGATGAATTTTAGATACACTGAGCAATATGTGTGTGTGTGTGTTATGCATTCTTCTCTCTGGCTAAATCAGTAAGTGACATGTCACTTCAATGCTCATTATAAAATTTGGTTTTTTAAGTTGTAAAGACACACAGGCAGGGCCTAAACTGCCCTAAATTGCACAGTTCAATGAAGCAGCTGGAGTGTTCCTTGACCTAACTTGCTAAATCATGTTGCCAGACAGCTTCAGCACAGTGTACCAACTTTGGTTCCACAGCCATCCTTATTCGAGCTACCCAAAATGTCTGCCTAATCTTGCAGAATGCAGTTTTAGGTCCTTTGAGAAAGACTCAGCAGTTAACTTGCCTGTTCAGCATAAACCATGCTATGGCACTAGAAGACCAAACAAAATAAATGGTTCTAAACTGGGCTGGGCACACAAGTAAGTACATGCTTTGGCTACTTTCAACTTGTCTTCACATGGTCTTTCTTTCCAAATAGGATGACTAGGAGTTTGGACTGAACTCTGAATTCAAAATACAGTGATAATTAGTCTTGTCTTTTGTCTCTGGAGATCCCTGATATTCACAAAAGTCCAAGTCTTCACATAAAGCTTCTCAGAACTATCAGAGCATGCCCAAGCATGTTTTCTCACAAGCCAAATTAGACATGCCTGGGCCTAGTATCAGTGACAGGTTTAGTAAAGGTTTCCTTTCAGAACATGAACTTTTGATGCTCCTGAGAAGGAGGAGCCATATGGTGATACAGACACACAGAAATTAAATGGCTCAGGTTAAGGTTCTGTCTGAGCCAGGTCCTCATTTGAATGGCACTCCCCAAGATTTGGCACAGGTCTAAGCAGAAACATCACACTTATTAGTAATCACTGTGTAAACCAGCCCAGGTTTTTCAGTGGCTAGGTGTCTCTCTCCACTCTAATTCACTTGAGTCTCCCATACAAAAATGTTTGTACTATTTGACTGTTGTTCATGTACCAATCTACCTAAAGAAGCTAAACATGAAAAAATGTAGACAGAAAATATTTTAAAATTCTGTTTTCTTGCACTCAGAAAGATTTTTTTTTTTTCCAGACAACTGCCTATAAACTCAAAACCTATTTTAATGTAATTATACTTAATCAAATTATGATTTTCATTTGCTGGAAGTATGGGCAACAATATAATAACAGAGAAACAGATTCACAGTGGAAAATACACTGCAAGCATCACTTTCTCAATATTTTACACAGTTAGTACACTAAATTCTGTATACATCAATGAATATGTAAACTGATATCTTCTACTTGACATCAGACTCTTACAAACAGCATTAATTATTACAAAAGCTACTCATTGTTTCAAGAAGTTTCATACAATGGTCCGTGATTTTATTTACCTTCAAAAAAAAAACAAAGCGCCTGCTTTTATACCCAAAAATAAAGTTTAAAAAAAAAAAAGGGGGGGGGAAAGAAAGAAATGCATTAAGCAATTGTAGAAGCAAACCAACCCAACTGGGGCACTACGACCAAAGCAAGCCCTGTAATAGTATAATGACCTTTAATGAGCGTCTGGGGAAACAATACAGTCCCAGCATAAAAGACAAAGGGCAAAACCCATCATGGCTCCACTGACACTAATTCAAAATGATTTTCAGAACAACTAAAGAATGTAAGAGAGGTAATCTGATCCACCAATCTGACCTCACTTTGATTCTGGGGCCCTGCTGCTGCCATTTCTAATTGTCAAACACTCTACATTTCACATCTGCTCATATTTAATGAAAAGCTGACTCTCACCACCATTCTTTGAGTTAACTAGCTCTGTCAAGACAGGCATCATACGACCCCTGTGCACTGCAAAGAAAACACACTGATTTCTATTGAAGACTTGCCAGTGAAACGTTGCATGTGTATGTATATATTTTTTAATTGGAAAAGAAAGGCTTATGCTGCTTTGCAAAGAGTGTGAATTGGTATTGATTTTTGTACTTATTAGCAAAGGTGACTAGTCTCACAAGGGGAAGAGTGAGATCTCTTTTGATTTGATGGAGTGATGAAGGGAGGAAAAGGCCTTTGAAAGACAGGATGCTAAAAATTCTCAAAACTGTCAATATCACTTATCACTCAAATATAACATAGATCTAACGTGTTTCCCAACAGTATTGTTTTTGGTGGCAATAATACCATTATTGTGGAGGTTTTTGGCTCAGCAGGCAACACAATCAAAAATGTTTAATTTATCTGCCTCTGTGGAGTCTTAAGTGAACTTGAAAGCTATGGTAAACCTACAAATTATGGGTTTTCTTTCCTTGTCAAACAGTGCTAATGGTAGAAATTTTACCCATTTGGTCTGGTCTGGTTGCTGTTAACACCAGTGCCGGGACTCAACCACATACTCTCTGTACTAGTCTGAATTAATGCAAACTATACCAGGCACCGTGTTACTGAGGCTCTTAGGCTGTGTAACACTGCCTGCAGTAATTCTCAATCCAAGAAGGTTTCTTGTTCAAAATATGTATGGCTATGTTTTACTCTGATAAAGATTTCTTTAGATGACAAAAACTCCTGTAATTTAGAATAGGACTTAAAACTGGGAACCATCTCCCCCGAGGTAATGCAGAGTTGCAACCAAGTAGATAGAAAGGACATTCAGAGTGCTTACACTTATATACAGAGAGAAAATTTCTGGTAAAGTGTCTAAGAAAACCTGTTAGAAACAGTTTGAGAAAAATGCTAACACACATAATAGTATTGTTATACACTAAAATTTTGTGTCTGGAAAAATAGTTCAAATGTCAAAATAGTTAAAGCAAAGTCATTCACCACTCGGACTACATATTGCAGTACACATAAGGTATCAAAAGGCAACCAGATGTATAATCTACTAACTACATTTTACTCTTAGTAGTGGAAGGCATTTTTATCCGTAATGACTCGTAATATAAAGCAGACATGCTTCCTGATCAAAACTCCTAATACACCTTATAAACATATATGAATCATTTTATAGTTTTTGTTTACCACTTGGGTAAGAAAAGGAAAATAGTTCCTGTCCCAAGACATAGTTTTGCCTGTTATGAATGTCTAAAGAGGATATGAAAATTTAAAAAAAAAAAAAAAGAAAAAAAAAAAAAGAAAACCAAACCTAATCAACATTTTATTTAATAATCGTCCTCAATTGTTGACATCACACTGATAAAGGAAGCTTTGGAATCCCTACCACTTGCCCAAAGAATTAATTGCTACACAGGATTGTTATAACTTCTGTGTCTTCACCCTCCCAACACTGATCTTTCAAAAGAGCTTTTGGGCTATCCTCCAGTATGGTACTGTCCTATGGGACAGATTCCACTGTTAATTTCAAGAAGTTTGCATCAGGCTAGCCCTTCTAAAAAGGCACTAGAAATGTACAACTATTTTTATTAAGATTTCTGCAGTTTCAGTAGTAGATGGAAGATCCTGCCTTATTGAGAATGAAGGGTTACAAACAAAACTAATGGTAGCAGCATAGAACAGAACAGAATTCCAGCTACTACAGTTCAGCTACTAACTTGTATCCTGTGTATTTATTCACTGCCTATTGCATGCTGCTCCAGTGCCAGCACTATTAAAGCTGTCCACTTAGCATCAGTCACAGATTTAGACACAGGCCTACTCTACCACTGAAGCACTTACTGTTTATTTAACCACAATTTATATTGTATGAATTAAATAAAAAAGATGTCACCAAACTTTACTACTAAGGTCCTGCATGCTATTGTAAAAGTACGCTTCATAAAGAGCACACAAAGCAAAATAATATTTTTCCTATTAAAAATAAATTAAAACAGAAATTATAATACAGAGGGTGTATTAAAATTTGGGTTCGATTTTTTGAAAAAGCATCAGCCCAGTAAAACTCACAGAACTACAATGACGACACAAGACGGGGAATGATACCACAGACATCACAGACATGGAACAGCATGTGTTGGTGTTAAAACTTACAGGCACGTAAACTGGTGGAGCAATCATTAACAGAGACAGAAGAAAGTGGGAAGGCTCTCTCAAGGGTGTCCATGTTACTATGTACACTGCCTGACATGCAAGAGCAGTCACGCTCAGAGCGTCCGCAATCAAAACAACATGCCAGTTTCATTCTCTTGTAGATGGACATCTTGGCTATAACCATGTGTTGGATGGGAGGAGAGGAAGAGCAGCAGGTTAATGGCAAGGTTATATATATAACAAGGCAGCTGGAAGGTAATTTAAGGGATTTAATACAGGCCTTAGTTTATATTAACAGTCTTGACCCAGGAAAAAAAATGCAATAAGATTATTGATAACACTTTGGCTGTACATCAAAAACAGGGCAAAAGATAAATTGTTCTCTATTTCTGTTCAGTCTTATAGGATGACCGAAGACATGGGGAAGAATTACTGTTTACAGTCAAGTGTTTGGATCAAAAAGGAATATAGTAAAAGCAGAAATTTCTAAGAATATATTTTTCCTTTGGCACAATTAATACAATTGGACTAAAATGAAAAGAAAAATCTGAAGTTGCTAATCCATTAGATATTTTTTGCCTATCCGGCTTCCTATAAAAATAAAATACTTTTTATATATCTATATATATGTATGTATGTATACACACAGAAAACCACACATATACATATATTCTTATATACACACTCTCGCACACATATACATTATAGATATACATACATATATATAAATATATTTCTTCTTAAACATATGCTAATAATGTCTCTGTATTAAACTGTGCCAGGGAACCCTCTTATTGTAATAGATCACACATTATTGAAGAATTACAAGATGTTAATAAAATTTTCTGAAAAATTTACTTAATTTACATTATATCTTCAGGAATTAAAATTAACTCTTGACAAAATACCAAAATTTGCCCATATAAGAGACACAACTAATAATGGCAAATATGCTTGACATTAAAATCAGTTCACAAATAAGGCATCACCAAAAGCACACAGAGCATTGGTCCACTGAAACATGCTGAACCAATTCTTGGCATGTTTTCTGCTCTGGATTCAAAGGTAGATCAAGCACCAAATGACAATGTAGAATTAGGGGCTAATTCCAAAAGGAGTCCTAGGTTAGAACAGAACATTTCTTGGTTTTTTAGGCATGGGAACGTCCCTTTGTATATATAGCATCCTATTTTATAAATATATGATTAACTACCATCGTGCAATTACACCACTTGCCTGAATCACCGGTACATTTAAATCTGAAGAAATGCAAAGGCCACTTAGATTGTTTCACATGTTGCACTGAACCAACACTTTTGGTAATGGTTTAGATTGAACTGACTCAATTATACTAAAAACAAAACAGAACACTGACAGGCAAAAACAAAACCTTAAAAGCAAATGCAGAAAAAAGGTAATGTTTCTCTGGCCTGTACCTTCAGTTTAGGATGTCTTTTTTGCATTATGGTAATGACATTAAATTTAAAATTATTTCTCATTTTTTTTTCCAGTTTCTTAGAGCCACAGTCACCAGGGAAGAGGGATTGAAACCACTCAAATGGGTCAAGTCCTGTTCTAAGGCCTTGATGACTTGCCATACAGTATACTTGTCAAGCAAGGGTAACATTATGATTGTGGAAAACAGGCATTGAGGGAGATGAATGAGTGATCTCTTCAGCAGCGACTCCATTCCTCTAAAACTTTGCTCACATGACTAATGCCATGTTCTTTTAGCATCCTAGTAGAGTTATCTTACAGCTGGTCAGAAAGTCATCATGCAGCATCAGGCTTGTTCATTGCACGGTACATCATTCCTCAGAGCTTGGCTTTTAGTAAGAAGTTTTCCACTGCAGCTTTTGTTGCATACACATTCAAACTAAACAGAAAATTCAAAACAGCATTTGTTTTCCCATGGTTTCCCTCCTCTTCCCAACACATTCTTTAAAATTGAAAAGTTGGGTAGCAAAAGAAAAGTGAAATATGTTTAAAAAATGTAGAAGTCTTTCCATTATGCCTAATTCATTATTTTCACTTTAAGGAAATGAAAGAAAAATAAAGGGCATTTGTGAGACACACTAACAGTAGGTGAAATAAAAGGCAGGCCCATTTTGTTTTAATTATAGCTGTTTTGAAGGACTTTTTCTAATCAAATGCTGTAGCAAAACACACTGCTCAGAAATTCTCAACTTCTATGTCACTGGTTAGTAACAGTCCCTGTTTTTCATTTACTTATAGCCATATCTTGTCAACAGTCAATAATAGGATAGGACACATTTATGAAAATTAAAAGAAGTCATCCTTAAGGGCAAACAGGGTTGGGAAGGAAAACTTTTTGTAGCATTTTCATCAGACTTAAACCAATGAAGTGGGAAATTTAAGCACTTCTGTTCAATGGGGGAAGGACTCCATGGCACTTCCCCAAAGCAATACCCTTTCAGGGACTGTTTTTAACTATTATTATCAGTCGTTCTGGATATCATGCATCATTTTAATATTTCACATCATCAACATGCAGGAAACAGGCTTGGACCTGGAAATACAAGTAGCAGAAAGGACTTGCTATAAGGGTTTCAACTAGTATATAAGCAACTGCATATCAGAGCAATATATTTTGAAAAGAAAACATGCTATTACTCTTCATTCCTTTTATACAGTCATTGTTACATTCATACCAAATACAATACTTATTCTCTTTTAAATAAAACAAAACACAGATTATTAGTAGGGATGACTAGTGACAAGGTCAAAGACGAGACAAAAATGATTTTTAATGGTTCAGCCACACACATACCATTTCCTATAAAACTTCCATAAACAGTAACAAAAAAATGGGAATCATCAGAGAGACAGGGGGACTTTAAGAACAGCCTCCGGGCGGGTGTTAACTTCATTTGACACCTACAGCACCTGCGCGATAATCAACTAGTTTCTATTCATAGAAATGTTATGGATGTTGAATAGATCTGTTACTTGCAAATAGTGAAAATATAAGTTGGGACATAAAGGAAATTACTTCCCTATTTTCAATTGCCTAATAAATGGACAAAAACGAAGAACAGATCCTTCTAGTTAGTATGATGACAATACCACAGTATTTGAATTAGTATTTTGAATTAGTAAAAATTTCACGGGAAGTTATCATGGACATGGAAACCAGACTACTTGACTACTTAATTTACTGATAAAACAAGGAATATAAGAACTAATCATTTTCTGATTTGTTAAAAGAAAGCAAAATTTCTGTCAATTATTTGTAAGGTAAAGAAATACTTCTAAAAACTTTTTTTGTTGTTACTGTTGCCATTTTTTTTCTCAGAAGGCAATAGCCTTCCGTTCTAATAAGGAAGGAATGTGCCTTACATGTCTAAGCTTCTAGCAATGCCTTGCTTTCTGAAATCAGAAACTCAAAAAGCCCAGTCTGAATTTCTAGATTGTCTGGATCTGAGATGTTACTTAAGAGTTCACAAACAGTAATGGGAAATATTTCCAGCTGCAAAAATAAGCAAAGGAAACTGCAGATTATTCTCTACCTAAGATGTCAAGGAATAGCTCCTTAATTTTTTAAGCAAGCAGAACCAAGTATCTCCTCATTTTTGTTGAGGTTTGTTGTTGCTGGTTTGGTTTTTTAAACCATACAGTTACACAGTCCTCGTATTCCACCCATCACTATAGCCGTTTTGCTTGTGACCGCCACACCAATCAAAAGTAGATCTCCGAGGACATCTAGTGGATCTCTATGAGACAACAGCTGGTTAAGAATAACTGAGGGTTTCTTGACCAGCAAATGGTAAAAAAGGTCTCGCTACACTTAAGAATTGAAATGCATACAGTGTCATTTCAATTCATCAAGTTCTCATGATCCACACTGTGAGTCAAATAGCAGTAGCATTAAAGGACGACCAGACTGATTTGATCGCCTTTCAGCTATGCTTGTTAGTATCATGAGACTGAAATATTGAAAGGACTTCTCCCAACACAATTTTAGTTTCCTGAAAAATACAGCAGCTTATACTGTTTGTGAGAATTTATTTTCTCTTAACATAGCAGACAAAGCTCTCTCTCTATTATTTAATTTTTGCAGAACAACTTCAAGACCACCAAGACAGCTTGTTCATTATCTTGCAATTTTTGCAGTCAAAGGCAACTGTTTGGTTGTTTGCTAAAATTCACACGCTGCTGTTCTTCATTGAAACTGTAGAGACAGCAGGTGACCTGAGTGGACATTTTACCCTATTTTTTGTAACTATAAGAATGACTCACAGGTTTTGAAGTAATGGCACATTTATAGACCAGTTCATTATAGACCAGTTACATTTTCAAATCTGATCATGACCTTTCCTTCATTACCTTAAAAAAGACTCTCAGCCAGCACACTCTCAAAGCTAACTGCATTTCTGAACAAACTGAAGCTATTCGGGAAATGGAAAAAAAAAAAACAAGTCTGAGCTATGTGACCTTTTCTGTTTTAATACTCTCTTAGCATGAAGAGGTCTCTTATTTGTTTATTTATTACTATTTAAACTAATTTCTCTAGTCCATAAAGGTCTCAACATAGAAACATATTTAAAACAAATACATTGCCTCAAATAAATTCAAATTACTTCCAGTATTTTGCCTCAAAGTCAATAGGATTCATCATTTTATCCATATAGATTAGTTTCTCTCTGGTTTCTTATTAAGTATTGATTCTTATCATGCTGACCTGTTTCACAATCTACTTTTCTGTGCTCCCAATCCTTCTGCTGTGTCATTCTACTGGCTGAAAATAGATGTTTGGAGAAATTTCTGCTCTCCATTTGAATGCTTTCTACCACAACAGGATCTCAATCTTTTAGTGTAGTTTGCAGGCACCACAATAAGATAAATAGTAAATAATTATAATCATAATGAAGCCCATCACGATTCCAAGATGGCTATCACTTTATCATGCAGCTCCAGGAGTGTCAACTTTTATTTGATTCTTCGCAAGATTCTATGGTGTATACAGCTGAGAGGGGAAAAAATATCTCAATCCTGATTAAGACCTGAAGTGTTATCACACAATAAATTTGGAATATCTGTTGAAACACTGGAAGTCTCATAGTCTCACTAATTTAGAATACCTGCAGTTATACAGTATGGTTAGCAGTCTCAATCTGGTACAGTGATGCCTCACTGCAGCCATGAAATTTATGATCCCTCTTGATGTTGAAAGAACAAGCCCATATAATCCCAGAGCTTCCGTACAACCAGTACAACTCTTTGCAGTGCTTGTATTTCTAAGCAGCAATTTTATTTCCATGTCCCAAATGCTGTGTTTGTTTAAATTAATATGACTGTATACACTAAAAGTGGCTGATGAGAGCCTTCATAGGTTCTGTACTCTTTAAAGTGGTATGACTTAGATTGACATGAAGTGGTCTATAAAGTTTTTATTCTATATATAAATAAAAAAGTAAAACTTCACAGCTTAGGTCCTGAAAACTCAGTGTGGCTCTACTCATGTAACTAATTTCAAAGCAAGCAATCTGGGGAAAATAATCACTGTAGTTTTTTTCCTGTTGAACATATCTGTAGGTTTATACATTAGAAGTTGGCCTCACATTTAATTCATTGTGTGGATTTACCCCTTTTTTTTTTTTTTTTTTAATGAGGAGAAAGGCAGATAAGGACAGTAAAACATTGCTGTGTTGCTCTTTGTGTCAGCTATGCAATGGAAAAGACAAAGTACAATAACATTGAACATGGGTCTGACTATGAATTGCACTTAACCAGGCAAACAGTGCTATAGTAGCAATTATCCCAGCCTGATCACCCTAAAAATTCACGAGATATTGATAGAATAATTTCAAGGAAATGCCATTGCTAAAACCTCATTTTCAAATAGGGACAAAAAATAAGGTTGTGGGAAAAAAAGGGGCAAAATTGTGGAAGAGGGGAAAACTGCTGTATTTTCTTCAACGTCACCCTAATCTCCGTGGGTGTAAACGATGAGAAACTTGTGGGTATGACGTCACTGCTACATGCAACATAAATAAAGAAAAGAACCAAAATACTGAACAAAAATACTCTCTGCTAGAGAAAGACAGGTTGGACCGCACTCTGGGCTACAGGGAACCCATTTTTACTCACAATAGATCACTATCAGTGTGCAGTTAAAATATAGTAGGGGCCGTGTTCCAAGGCAGCAAGAGGAAAAATAAATCAAAAGTTTGTCAATTGTCATAGATTACAAGAAATTCCTTCAAACACATCAACGTACACACGATATGTCCCCTCTGGGGTGCAACCCCCACTGTTCACAGCAAGCACTGTCACTGGAAAAAATATATAGAGAATTAGACCATAGCTGTTGCACAAAATGAAAGAAACAGGAGTAGGAGGTCATCCAGTTTAGAGATTTCATTCCAACGTGGTTGCATTTTATATAAATATATACATGTATTTGGCCTCTTGCTGCAAAAACTACCGTTAAAGGGAATAGGAAAGAGATTGAAAACATTTTAAAAAATATTGACAATCTGAGAATAAAATTTCCACACAAGCATTTTTCTGGACAATGTGACATTAGCCTTCATGTGTTATTCAGGAAGTGGGACAGGTAAGAAGAAAGGGATGGCAAAGAAACTGCAAAAGAAAGCAAGGTTACTTTAATTATCCCTGGCCATGTGGAAACATACTGATCTGCTCTGAATTATTAATATTAGGCCTAACAGGTTTGGACGAATAACTATGTAGGTCAGACTCACGTTTAGACCCCAGCAACACCACAAGATAATGTTCAGATGGTATCCAAATCGATGTGCAACCTCAGATACATTATTTAAAGAATGTGTCAAGTGTCACAGGAAGCTGCATTAATTAATGCTACCATGATTAAGTTTTCCACATAAAGATATTCTTTCACATTTAATTCACCTGAATATGTCAGTATTTTTACATGCAACCTTTCATTTCATCTTACATATTTTCTGCATTCAGCTGCCTCTAATTGATGTGTTACTCACTAATTAAAAAATATATTTATCGTATAGGACTACATATACGCATATGTGACTATTTGAAATGTCATTGAAAATCAAATTGACATATTAGCTGTTGACAGATTAGTTAACAGTTTCCTAATTCAATAGGGAAAGAGTTTTCTTAGTTTATGCATTGTTTTGGTTAAACTTCAGTGTTAAGACCAATGATTTGTGTAGCCTACAGATGGATAACATAGTTAAGATTTTCAAAAGTCATTAGCTATTTGAAAGCTAAGGCATTTTGTGTGAATAATAGACTGTACTAAGGACTTACCTTTAAAAGAGAATCAGGTCCCATAAAAGGGATCTCAAGATTGTTATCAAAATTTGAGAGACCAAAAAATCACTAATTACTGTTGGAATTTTTCCTTTGCTGATTGACAGAACTTAAAAGCAAAGCAATTGCTTTATGCTTAACAATTGTGAGCATGCTCCTAAGTGGAAGTTGCTTTCAGCTGTACTGAGAGCTGCCAGCTATCATGGTGTCTGTGATCACACCTGTGTGTATGTCGGAAAGGAGAGGGGAGAGGGCAAATGCGGGGAGGGAGAGAGGCGAGACAATGAAAGAGAAATTTCAGATTTTACTCACACTGACCTTTTTTTTTGTTTTTCACTTGACTCAGAGGGTTCCCTCCTTAGTGTTCAGTGCTCACTGCAGCAGCTCTGACAGATACCTCCTTCAGCCTCACTAAACCCATCATTTTGTTTCTTCATCTATCCAACACCCTTTCATTTACTGGACTGATACATGTGACCATGCCATTTGGAACACTTCCTAGTGCTGCACACAGAAGTTGTCACTCTCACCTCTCCATGGCCCTACTGCTGGTAATATATCCACTGTGTCAACTGGGTCACGGGATACTCTGTTTTCTCACTGGTTTCCTAGTACTGAGGAGTTTACAATTATTGTATAATATTGGGCTCTTGCCCTTTATACTGTGAATTCCTGATTCCTATATCCTAACAGATTTCAACAAAAAGCGTGGATCTCACATTAAAATGACAGATCTTTAGGAATTTATTTATTTATTTTGATCAGCACATGTGAAAAGCATACACTGTGAAGGAGAAGTAGAGAAGCAAATGCAAATAAAATAGGTCTTTTTTGACAACATCAGATAAAATTAAACAGGTAACGTATTTCTCTTTAACTGCGGAGTAATTTGGAAAACAGATTGGGTTTGAAGTTACAGGCACCTCTAGGCATCTGTAACTGGCTTTACCAGAACTTACTCGGCAGCCTCATTGGCTTTGGCAGCAGTTCTAAGTTCACATTCTCACATGGATAAACTGTTCTCGAACAATTTTCTTCCAATATGTTAGGCAATGCATACATTCCTTCCACATCAGGCATGCTTTCCATGTGCTTTGCTCTCCTTGTGGCTACTGGGAGTATAAATATCATTTTCTGTCAGTGTTTCAGCTTTCTCTCACTTTTCCTACTTTGATCCACACTCCTGATTTTTGTGAGGAGAGGAGTTTCTTTAAAAACTTTAAAAAAAAAATCATCTTCAAGAATTCATTAATTTCAGGCACCCCTTAAAGGCAGAGAAGGTCCAGTCCTCTAAGACAGTGCAGTGATAACACTATGACTGAATCTATAAATAAGACTTTATTCCCTTTTAAAAGTAGTGGTAAAATAGACATGATCAAACTTTTCTGAGATCTTACAATTTACCTAATCAGTACTTTTGAACTGAATGATCTTTTTCATGGCAGAATACCATGGAATGCACATAAATATTCAGCTATCCACTGAGAAATGAGTCCCTAAATCCTTTTGATATCAATATTGCAAATGCACATGGGTCAGACACACATTTGGCCAAATGTGGTTGTGATAGTTCGTACAAAGTGTATATGGATAAAATACTAATTTCTATATATTTATAAAAATACAGAGGCAAAGCCTGATCTCAATTCCAAAACTCAATTACTTCTTCATGTGAAATTTTCCAAACAATTTAAAGAGTAGACCTATGAATTTAACTAAACCAAATACTAGCATTTCAACTACAGAATCTTCTAAAAGGATATATGTAAGAGGCACTAATATTTAATTTCTTCAGACAATCCCATCCTCCAGTAAAACTGACACTTTATTTCAATAACGCTTTATTTTAATATTTATATGATGGAATTATATTCCCTAGTTTCTTCTTTTATAGAATCATGTTCAGTAAGACAGACAGAAGTTCTTTACAGAAAATTATTCAAATTACTGGATTTTCACAAGGTACAAATGAGAGCAGAATATCACTGTTAGCTCATTCTTAACTCAGAAACTTTCACAATTAGATCTAGTTTGATTTAATTTTTAAGGTTTTGTTAGCTTTGGACTCTAATGGAATTTTTAATGAAGAAACAGGTGTAAAATGTAACAAAAATATATGTACTTCAGAAATGCAAATAGAACTTACTATGTTGCTGTGCATTTATTTCTTAGCTTTTTTGTACCATGGTGTAAAACATGGAAATGCATATACAGATATTCTTCAGTTCATGAAAAGGAGAGCAAGGGAGTGATAAAAATATTACTTACGCCGTTTGCAGCCACATTTTTTTATCCTTTTGGGATCCGTGATGTCATCATGACAGGCCTTGCAGTAAAAAAATGCCCTAGAGAGACAGAATGGAAAAACTGACACATTTCTTAATCTATACCAATGAAATTAGTCCCACATTTCCTCTTGTTGCAGTGCCAAATTAACAAAACAAGCCAGCACTAATTTCCTCTAATCTTTGAAAAGGTTTAAACATTTAGAGTGGGAAATATTTGCTGCAAGAAAGACCATTAATCTCAAACATATGACTTCAAATTAGTGTTTCTTTTAATATACTTTTATTTGAAAATTAATTGGGAGAACACAGTGTATCAGTTCATTTGTCTTTCATCTTAGAAAAAACAGAATTCAATGAATAAAATATATATATAATGAATTGTCTTTTCTTATTGGATATACCAGATTTTTAATTTTTTTTTCTTTTTGGGTAAAGATTTTCTAGCACCCTGGGCCATTTTTTCAGACTGGTCACACACAGAACTTCATTTTGAATACAACGAGAGATTGCCATGAAATCAACATCACAACAACATCAGATATGTTATTTACAAAACCAAACCACAACCAAAACCAGAAAGGGAAAAATCCACTAAAAGTAAGTTCCTAAAGGAACATTTAAATGAAAGAACTGAAATAATCTTGATTCAGACTATTTTTTTGGTTTTTATATCCAAACAGAGCAGAAGCATCTTGGTTTTGAACAGATAAAAGCCAAAATTTCAAACAAAAATATGCAATTAGCAAGGTGAACCACCTAGGCTTCCATTTAATGTTTTTGGTTATGGACTTCTACTGTTGTATCAAATGGCTCACCACTAGGTGAAGCACAAGGAGAACTATGGAAGTGAGAAAGGGTAAACATTTGACATCATACAAGATTAAAGCAAAAGTTCATTTTAATAACTATGCATCAGACTGCCCACAGGAAATTTTAATCATGCCTGTCAAGTCAAGATGTCATGTAAGGCTTCTGCGACACATTTCATGAAGATCAGACAGCTGGCCTCTAACTGGACAGTTACTGTTTACCATTATTCTTGGTGGCATAATGAATTAAACATATTTTTTAGCCTGCTGAAATTTCCCTGTACTTATCCATATGCAGGATATGTTAGCTCCATACCTATCTTCACAACCCTCTCTCATTGCATACTGCTCAAAGCAAACTGGCAGTAAGAACCAAAGGCACCACTTTGTAACCACGCATGGATTTTGCTGACAGCACTATTCGTAAAGGTAGGATGGCGGGATTGCTACAACAGTATGGAGGTCAGTGGAACAGAACAATCTATAGACCAAAATACAAAAATTAAAAAACAAACAAAACCAACAACAACAACAACAAAGAGCAAACAAAAAAACACCAAACAAACAAAAAACACCAAACAAAAAACAAAGCACCACAAAGAAAAAAAGGCAAACAAGCAAACACACACACCCCCCTCCCATATTAATACACAGCCTCTGAATAAATGCAGCATTTAGCAGTTTAGCTAGGACAATCACTACTAATTTTTTTAGATTAAGGAGACAGTGTCCACCACAGGTGGAACTATATTAAAACAAACATTCAGAAACATGAACTGAATACCTAATTCAAATAATTATGACATTGACATTTCTAAAATCAAGAGAGCATGCAAGCTACTGATGGAAAATATAAGTCCTAGATGTAGCAGACTTAATTTGTCCAAGAAACTTCCAGAAAGATGACTCTTTCAGACTGTGAAAATGTCTTACTATATCCAATAAGCAAAATGTAAAAACCTTCACCATTTGTATACTTCGCTGCAGAAAGTTTCTGGTCTTCAAAATATCCACGTTCCGACAAAAAAAAAAAAAAAAAGAAAACAAAGTGCCTCCCAAGCTAATGAGAATAAAATATCACAAATCTTCCCTCACAAAACTTCATTACACAAATTTGACACAGGTGATTTCTACAGACTATTTTTCTGAAGTCCACTGGAAGACAAGTGTCCTAAAAAGTACCTTAAATCCTATCTGAAAAGTCAAAAGTAAATGCCTGAAGTGATTGCTGTAATAAAATTATCCTTCTTTATAATTGGGTTGAATTAAGTGGATTTCTAATGTTCATACCAACACGTAAATGAATAAAAAATAAGAAGATGCAATTCATATAGTTTTTATTATATTTAAACACTCAACGTTTTACATGAAGCTAATTAACTAGACATAATTTTTAGATGTATAATTGTTTTAATGTGAGACTATTATTCTAAAAATGCAAAAGGAATTCTAGCAAGAAAAGTAATTGAATATTGCATGTTACATTTCATTGTGGAATACATATTTGATAAATATTAATAGATTTAGCTTAGAGGAGCTGAATTTTCTCCATTAGCATGTAACATAAAACCAGAATAACTTATTTTGAATTTCAGGCATATAACATGTTTAATTTTGCTTTATTAAAAAAAAAAAAAAAAAAAAACAAAACATTTTTTTTCCCCTCCAAAATACTTCAATTTTAGAACAATTTTCTGAGTCTGACTCACAGCTCAAAAGGGTGAAATCAGCATTTCACATAATTTGTTTTATTAGTTGAAACACGTTTGATAATCATTTGCTTTGCATTGGATAGTTAAGAAACGTGATAAAGGAAGCTGCATGTTTCTAAAGAAAGCCTTCTGCAAAAAGCAAGGCAAAATTGGGAATTTTGTTTCGGCTTGCTATGAGATACAACATGCTAGATTAATGATGTATGTTTTCTCTAATCTCACTAATAACTGTCAACTTCTCCCTGTCAAAAATGCCAGGCCAGGTAATCTTTACTTAGAGTCTGAAATAATTTCATAGGAGAGTGTAAAATGCCTTATAAATGAAAAAAGCTAGCATCTCAGTACAGAAATGTGAAGGTGGTTCTGTATATTCAAATGGAGAAAAACAATGGAGAGGAAAAGAACTATATGCTGAAAGGCAGTGAACCTGAGGCAGTGCTGGATGCAAATACTCCAAAGATGGTGCTAGAAGTATGAGAGGACAGAAGCTCTGCTGTGCTGTTTTATATGCTTCACCTAGTTAAAAACCCTTTTGATGAAAACAGAATTCTTGGTGATTTCACTGTTTTGATTTTCTTTAAATATTTGTGGCAAACATGCCTTGCTTAAACATTATTTTCACTGTAATTTATTCATAAAAAGATTAGGACCTAGTAAGGGTTATAATTTGAATATTTTAACCTTCTAAGTATAGGATGTATTAAAAATCAGATTCTTGATAGCATGACTTACAAAAAATACAAATTATGAGGAAGTATTCAGCTGCAAATGTTCTTTTAAAAAAACAACAAACTTATAGACATTGAATAATTATTTATTTTAAAAATTATATTTTCACACTACTCTCTTATTTATTCCAAGCATATTATTATCCTAACAAATATGAATACATAGGTTTGGTCCAAAACACAATACCATAAAACCCCTTTTCATTCAATCCAAATCTAATACAGATAAGTACAACAATCCAGTGAAGTTGTCTACCATGGCTGGGATATATTGCACCATTGTGGTTTCATTTATTATTATGAGGCCATGGAGTATTTAGTTCCAGTAAAGAAAAATGACAGTAACATAAATATTGTTCTGCTAATGCAGTTACTGAATGAATACAGTAGCTTGCTCACAACAAATATTTGCTGGAGTCTATGTAAATAAGAACTACTCTAAGCCTGAAACTCTGACAAAACTGTAGCTCACTGAGTCAAATTAATTATAGAGAAATCAAATCAAAACATTTTACATTTTCTAATAGGACTCAGACAAAAAACTCTCTTCATTTCTTTCCACATCTGCTGTAAAATTGTTATTTTAAGAAAATGGCATACACACATGGTTGGTTCACTAGAGAACCAACTTAGTTCCCCTGAGAATCTTTAAATGGATACAAATGAAACTTAGCAAGAAAACCAAACAAACAACAACAAAACCAGAAACCAAAATAAACAGAAATTAACTATTATTTGTTCAAATTTAAAGATAAAAAATATATTAATTACCTTTTTACTTCTTTGGCATCACTTGCAATGAAGAATCCTAATGTACCTTCTTGAATCTTGACGTGGTTTCCAGGATTGATTAAAATACTGCTCAGTGAAACAAGAAGAAAAACAACAAAACCATAAGTTTAAATTATTTTTAAATGAATGTTCAAAAATAGTTTTGTTTGGTTGTGTTATAGGGGACCCACTAGTCAGGAAAGGCTGCAAGGAAATTTTAAGCCATTTTTCCTTGAAATTTCCAATCAAATAACAGTTTCGCATGCTCTTTACAAAATCGTAGGTATGAGACAGTCACAGGCCTCTGTATATAGTCACATTATTTAAGTGTTTACATCTGTTTTCTTACTTTTTGCATTAAATATAGACTATACGAAATTAAGCCTCTCAGAAACATGATGTGTGAAGCTGAGCATTTCAGCTTTCTTGCTCTGTCATGCAAAGTGGTGAAAAAATCACAATAGGGTGAAAACAGAAGAACCAGCAACCACCACTCAGTAACAAAACAACATATCATTTATGAAGCTAAACTCTTTGATGCAATTTTTTGTCAGTTTCTAGCGAAATACGATGTTAATGGGACCCCTATCTGGACATATAATGTTATTATTTAAAATAATAAATACACACATACACTTAAGGGGAATGGTACAAGACAACCAGTCACGATAGCTGAAAAAACATAAAATGAATAGAAAATTTTTAAAACACTGCTATGCAGCTGTGGGAGAACAAAAGTAACCCAACTACACTGACAGAATAGGCTCAGTTAAATTTGATGAAGGAAATTATAAACTGCTATCAAGAAGTGAGGTACTCCATGTCTCTCTATGAAATATCTTTTTTATTTTCATAATAATTTAACACTAGATTTTAGGTAAGGCAATTTGCAAAGTATCAAGCTAAATATTAATACATAGATATCGATGTAAATATATTATCAGATAAGTTTTATTAATGTGTAATACAATTAAGTTTTTATTTGCTAGAACTTAGTAAAACTTGTCAGAAATTCTCTCTTTTTTGTCTTTTCTTAAAGCTTAGCCATTTTAAGTCAAAATGTAGTAACAGCACACATATACAATTTACAGTAAATAAAGACTAACAGCAATTTAAATGCTTGTGGATTTGTCAAAAACTGATTTTGGGTTAGCATATATATACAAAAATAAAGCACATTTCTGAACAGACATAAAATTTGACAGGCACTAAAATCTGAAAGCAAAAAATCTTCCATGTTATTGTTAGAAGGGAAAATGGGTCTCTTATTCAAGATTTTATTTATTATCTATAGGTTAGTAATAAATTAGTGTGACAAAAAATATATCTGAAAGCTTTATAACAAGCACATTGTTTTGTGTGATTACACATGCCCACAAGATCCTATGAAAGGAATATCCAGGCTGCAGAATAAAGCATTCATGTGTTAAGAATTAAAAGGTTGGTCATGCAGCCATAATTCAGCCCCTATTATAGAGATGTTATGATATAGTTCTTAAGTTAATAGTGACAAACTACTTTTTCCTCACAATTGGGAACTTCATTCAGTGGTGTTTCACTGCCATTACTCCCAGCATGGCTTCATGTAGTTTATCTTTCCTTAAAATCAACATATTTTTCTTATGTGTTTTTCTGCAGCGTTCATCACTATAGTATGCAAAAGATTCACAAATACATAAGTTATTTTACAAGCAGAATGAAGGTGTAATATCATCCCATTTTACAGATGTGAGATTAAGTCATTATGAGATATAGTAGTTATTAATTCGGGATGCCTACAGGCCATTTTTTTAAGTATTTAACATTGCATAGCTCCCTGTACACCTTCTAGGTACTTCTGCTGTAAGAATGCTCAGCATTTCCAAAAACCTAGCCTCTCTTTCCCAATATAATAAACACTTAATCAGAAGTCATCTGTAAAAGTTTTGGTTTAAATTACTTGCTCACTCTCATACAGATATTCTGTGGCAGAGGCTTGAACAGAAATTATATCTCAAAGAAAACATTTAGCCAGACATCCTTCCTTTTCCTTTGTTCACAGTTTTATGCTTTGCAACAAAAAACAGAGGAGAACTACAGAAAACAGAAGTCACTGCCACAGAAAGCAGATTCATCTCCACAGCATGCTTCAGTAGTACTGCAAAAAATGCAATGCAATAGTGTAAATAACACCTATCTTATGCACACAGATAAATGGGATGGATTAAAGTTGCACAGGTAAACTTCATGCCTGGTATTTCTTTTGTTAGCGCTTTGGGCTTAGTGGTTGAGCTTGCAACCAAAACATTTACCTACCGAAGTTTTAAAATGCAATTTCACAAGTTTTAAAATGGAATAAAACAGAGAGGAAAAAAGCCCAAATAACCCCACATTAATTTCTTTATATGAAACCTGTCACTCACGTCACAAACTGGTTGGAAAATTTAGATTCTCTGCACAAACTATTGTCCCTTTATCCAACAGAGCACTTACTAGTTGCTACAGAGATATTTTAACAGGCCATTCCTAAGGGAGATGAGACATACATTTTACCAGTACACTCATAGAAAAAAGCTGAGAATGGGATCTCTTAAGCCTGCAAGCCTGTACGAGCCTAGATAAGGCACCTCTCAAGAATCACGAAAAAACCCTTCTGCCCCTAACTCGCTGAACTCTTTCTGCCAAAACTTCCTATCGTGTCCATAAACTGCATCTGTGTTCCAGTCTCCATCTTTCCTCTTCCTTGCCTGCTAATCCTTAATCTGCCATTATACTGAGAATTTAGCTGTTAAACTCAAAAATCTACAGATGCTAGTCTCATTTATTTCTACTACATTGTTCTTTCTACAATATGTGAAGACTTGCAATATAGTTAGGGTTGGCTATTTTTCTTAGGTACAAATGTGTACTGCTCTGTAAGAAAAATACTTTGTTTGCCCTTATTTCATTCTTTGCCCTTAATCACAGATCTATTACAGCTTCGCAGTCAAAATAGATGAACTTCTTAACATAGGCACATTTTTTCCACCCTCCCATCCCATTCTTGGAGATCAATAAACCATACCCAGGCAGTAAAAAATCCTACCAAAAACTCGACAACCCTAACTCCACAAGCTGAGGCAATCACTAGATATGTAAACGTCCACTCTTTCTCACAGAACGTAAGATTTCACAAAGTAATAAGCAAATTAAGCAGTTCTTTTAAGAAGTAGTGAACATACTCTTAAGTTAGTTACTTCTGATTTAAGGTGTACTGTGAGCATGATTTTGTATCTCAAGGTTCTCTGAGACACATTAAATCAATTCAGATGGGTCAGTGTAGAGACTTTATTTTTGTAAGATCTTATACTTTGTTCACATATACTTCTTTTCACAAATACAATGTATTTAAAACCACAAAATATAGATGTGATAGTAGTAAATGCAGTATGACCCCAGCAGCAAAATCTTCTGTTGGGAATAAAAATTAATTTGCCCCATCACTGCTCTTGGCAAAAAGTTACCACAAAGGTTCATAAAGCTTTGGGGTTTTATACGCGTTGATATTTAACCAGAGCAAAGTAATGAGCAATTCCTACAAGGCCTATACGGATTTATTAAATATGCTGCTTATTAAAGCAGCAATTGAATTATTTCTTATGAGACCTGTAGTGTCATTAGCTAAAGTTATGCTTTGATAAACACTCGCTCTAATATGTACAGCAAGGGAAATGTTTTGAATTAAAAGAACTGAATATAGGGAACAAAGACGACAGAGAAAAATAAAACAGGCCTAAGAGTATACCAAGAAGAATGTATCCATCTGTTATTTAGAGATGTATGTATCTATTTAAGCAGCTCATGAAAGTATGCATATACAGGGTGTTTCAAAAAGATGGACCCAGTTTGAAGTCACTATATCTTTGAAATTGGATCCATCTTTTTGAAACACCCTGTATATCCTCACAGTTGAGAAGATAAGTACATGGCGAAGTAAATCAGAGTTGTAAGAGAGAAAGCTTCAGCTAATGTCTCATTCGTATGTATCTCAAAGGTTAGGGAGTTTTGCAGGTATAGGAAGGTGTAGGAAAAGGGGAAAAAAAGGACAGAAACTCATTACATTTAATAGTGATATATATAGCTAATCTCTATGCATTCTGAGACACATATTCGAAAAAAAAAAAAGTTGTTGAAGATAATATCCCTGATTTTTCCAAATATCTGTTTTTATCATAAAATATATGTATATGTTTATCCCCTAATTCAGGCCATGAAATCAAGCAAAATACTTTAAAAGCTTTCAAGATCTTGATAAAATTTTATAATTTTGTAACATTTCTAGTGCAGGTTACCTCAGAAAGTAATCACGTAATAGCAAGCTCAAAAAACTTTTAGTCATATTTTCCTTAACAATTCCAGTTCCATAAATATATTCCTCAGGACAAAGCTTTTCATGACACAGGTCACACGTCAGATTATCTTTAGAATTTCTTGCTTGTTCACGCACAAACATATAGAACACATGGCAATTACTGCCACGTAAACTGAATACATGTAAATTTAATATGATTTAATGTGTTTAACAGAAATTTAATGCGCTTTACCAGCATGAACATAGGAGAAGGTAGTTCCATTAGTCTATAATAATAAAATAATTCGTAAGCCACTTGTGGAACACAATATGCAGCTTGGAAACCTCTGTTTCACACTTCTTGGATGCCTCACAAAAGTTAGTCCATTTGCTAAACTAGATTCACTTGGTGACTAGATATGAGATCACACACATCCAAGAGCAATAAAAATGTCGCACATTGAAAATGCAGAAATCACCCCTGAATTCAGTTGTACTCTCAAGAATCACAGACTGAATCAGAGAACGGTTTGTGTTGGAAGGGACCTTTAAAGATTCCCTGTCACAGTTAGGGATATTTTTCACTAGAACAGATTGCTCAAAGCCTCATCCAACCTGGCATTGAAAAATTAAAGCTCAGGAAAGAATCAGGAACAATAGCAGCTATACAGACGAAACTGAGTTTCCAGATTGGCTGAAATATAAGCAGGTGAAGCACAAATGGGAATTAGTGCACACTTGAGATGTGCCGTTAAAAAACAAAACAAAACAAAACAAAACAAAACAAAATCACAACGTTTATGGGTCTCTTTCTATAGATTGTTCAATGAAAAGTTCAGATAAGATATGATGAAGTTTTTCATATATCAGTGGAGAACAGATATCTGATAGTAACTTTGACAATGTGCTAATTTTGATCAATTGACTCTCTAGATTATATCTTTCTGATATTTTAAGTATACATGCTTCCCTCAGTAAAATACAGTTATATGTAAGTATCTGTTCATTCACTTCTATTTACCTGAAACTACCACAAAACATGAGGCTGTTCAATATCTTTTTGGTAGTGCATGGATGACTGGCTGCACAATATAGTAATATTGTGACCTAGATAAGGAATACCCTATTCTACCTTCCCGTGAAGCATTAAAAGTGAGCTAAGGTTTTGATTATGAATTGTAGGTCTTCCATATTTTGCTGAACTTAAAGATATTTGATGGAGAATCTGATAGTCGGAGGTTTGAACTGTAAGACAATTTGTGAACTGACTCTTTGGAGCAGGACTAATTCCTTACAACTATGTATTTTTTACTCATTTCTGCTGTTCAGTGATATTTATTTTTATCCTGCTTTCAATTATCACACATGTTACATGTTAGCTTCAAATTATGTTTCTTGGGTGGAGACAGCATTAGAAAGTTTGATGGCTGATATCTTTCCATGTTATTAGAATACATAAAACATTCTTTCTATTTAATTTTCAGTATACAAAAACTTCAGCAGGAACACCCAGATGAGGTTACACAGGAAGGTGTCCAGGCAGGTTTTGAATGTCTCCAGAGAAGGAGACTCCACAACGTCCCTGGGCAGCCTGTTCCAGTGTTCTGTCACCCTTACTGAGAAGTTTCTTCTCAAATTTAAGTGGAACCTTTTGTGTTCCAGTTTGAACCCATTACCCCTTGTCCTATCATTGGTTGTCACCGAGAAGAGTCTGGCTCCATTCTCGTGACACTTACCCTTTATATATCTGTAAACATTAATGAGGTCACCCCTCAGTCTCCTCCAGGATATAGAGACCCAGCTCCCTCAGCCTTTCATCATAAGGGAGATGCTCCACTCCATCATCTTTGTTGCCCTACGCTGGACTTTCTCCAGCAGTTCTTTGTCCTTCTTGAACTGAGGGGCCCAGAACTGGACACAATATTCCAGATGTGGTCTCACCAGGGCAGAGTAGAGGGGAAGGAGGACCTCTCTAGACCTACTAAGCACCCCCATTGGCCTTCCTGGCCACAAGGGCACAGTGCTGGTTCATGGTCATTCTGTTGTCCACCAGGCCCCCCAGGTCCCTTCCCCCTATGCTGCTCTCTAATAGGTCATTCCCCAGCTTATACTGGAACCTGGGGTTGTTCCTACCTAGATGCAATACTCTACACTTGCCCTTGGTGTATTTCATTAAATTTTTCCTTGCCGAACTCTCCAGCCTGTCCAGGTCTCTGGATGGCAGCACAGCCTTCTGGCGTGTCAGCCACTCCTCCCAGCTTTGTGTCATCAGCAAACTTGCTGATAGTACGCTCTCTTCCCTCATGCAAATCATTGATGAATATATTGAACAATAAAGGCCCCAGTACTGACCCTTGAGACACTCCACTAGATACAGGCCCCCAACTTGATTTTGTCCCATTGACCATGACTCTCTGGCTTCTTCCCTTCAGTCAGTTTGCAGTCCACCTCTCTACCCGGTCATCCAGACCGCACTCCCTCTGTTTAGCTATTAGGATGCTGTGGGAGACTGTGTCAAATGCCTTACTCAAGTCAAGGTAGATCACATCCACTGCTCTGCCATCATCCATCCATCTTGTTACGTTCTCACAAAAGTCAATGAGGTTAGTCAAGCACAACGTCCTCTTGGTGAAGCCATGTTGACTGCCCCTAATGACCCTCTTATCCCTGATATGCCTTGACATGGTACCAAGGATAAGTCGTTCCATCAGTTTCCCAGGGATGGAGGTGAAGCTGACCAGTCTATAGTTACCTGGGTCCTCCTTCCTCCACTTTTTGAAGACTGGACTGACATTTGCTTTCCTCCAGTCCTCAGGCACCTCTCCCGTTTCCCAAGACTTGGCAAAGATTATGGAGAGCGGTCCAGCAATGACCTCAGCCAGCTTCCTCAGCACCCACGGGTGCATCCCATCCGGACCCACGGATTTATGGATGTACAGATTGCCTAATTGCTCCCTAACCCAGTCCACATCAACCGAGGCAAGCTCCTCCATTGTCCTGCCTTCCTCTGGGGCCTCAGCGGTACTGGGCTCCTCAGGACAGCCTTCGGCAGAGTAGACAGAGACAAAGAAGGCATTCAGTAACTCTGCTTTCTCTGTATCTTCTGTCACCAGGGCACCCACCTCATTTATCAGTGGGCCTACATTGCCTCTGGTGTTAGTTTTATCTGCCACATATTGGAAAAAGCTCTTCCTGTTGTCCTTGACCCCTCTCGGCAGGTTTAATTCTAAGGAGGCCTTAGCTTTCCTAGTTGCCTCTCTACACCCTCTGACAACAGCCTTATATTCTCCCTCTCCTTCCATGATCTATAAATTCTCTTCTTCCACTTGAGCATACCCAGCAGTTCCTTGTTTAACCACGCAGGTCTCCTGGCTCCCTTTCTTGACTTCCTACATGTCAGGATGCTCTGATCTTGTGCCCAGTACAAACAGTCCCTGAAGACTAACAAACTATTGTGGCCCCTTTACCTTCAAGCAGCCTTGCCCATGGGATTTCCCTTAGCAATTGCCTGAAAAGGCCAAAGTTTGCCCTGATGAAATCCAGGGTTGCAACTCTGCTTGCTATCCTGCTCCTGCCACATGAGATCCTGAACTCCACCATCACATGGTCGCTGCAACCAAGGCAGCCCTCAACCCTTACCACTTCAACCAGACCCTACTTGTTAACAAGGATGAGGTTCAGCAATGTACCTCTTCTAAGTCGGCTCCTCCACCCTTTGCATCAGAAAGTTATCGTCAAGGCACTGGAGGAACCTCCTAGAGTGTGGCTGGCTGGCCAAGTAGTCTTTCCAACAAACATCAGGGAATTTAAAATCCCCCACCACAACCAGGGCCTGTGATTGTGAGGCTGCTCTCAGCTGTCTGTAGAAGGCCTCGTCAACTTCCTCACCCTGATCTGGTGGTCTATAATAGACACCCACGATAGTATCACCCTTGTCAGCCTGCCCCTTAACTTTCACCCATAGATTCTCGACTCACTCTTCATCCGTGCCTGGGCAATACTCACTACATTGTAGTTGCTTTCTCACATAAAGAGCAACTCCACCACCATGCCTGGCTGGCTTGTCTTTCCTGAAAAGGACATAGCCATCCATGACCACATGGATCAGAGATATTTCCTGTAGCTTTCTATAATAGTTAGTTATCTTCTCTGAGAACTACATTGAAAAAAACAACCAATCAGCACTAGAGTCTGAACCATTGTTACACTGTATGTATTTATTGCTAAATGGCATTGCTCCACAATTTGCTTTGCACATCTTGAAACTGAGCTGTCTTCCATTGCTGCTGAAGTCGTAAATGGAGATAACTTTAAATTTTTAATCTAGACCCAGCATTTATACAGTAGATGATGCTTGAATTTGTATAACCATCAGTCTTTTCTGAGAAATAATCTTATTTAGATGGAAGAGGTTCAGTAAAAGGATCTAAACTAAGGCATACGGAGATGCCCAGCGAGTACAGCACAGAAAATAGGCAAGGGTGACAACATTTTAGCAGTGCTATATAAAGACTAAGAACTAGAATCATTAGAGACACATACTGGAAGAGTTCTTTTAAGAACTTTCCTTATCAGTAGCCTCAGTTATGTCCTTATTTGTTCTTATTGTCAAGGTTAAATTTTAGACAGCACTAAAGGTGGAACTCATTATCTGTCTTAGAATGGAAGCTACTTTCAGCAACTGTCTCTCTCTTTCCTTGAAATCATGGCATGAATTTCAATAATTAAAAGGAGATCATGGAATCATAGAATCGTTTCAGGTGGAAGAGACTCTCAGGATCATTAAGCCAAACCATATCCTAACCTAACTCTACCACTAAACCACGTCTCTCAGAACCTCGTCTAAATACCTTTCAAACACCTCCAGGGATGGTGACTCCACCACTTCCCTGGGAAGCCTGACAACTCTTTCTGTGAAGATTTTTTTTTTTCTAATATCCAATGTAAACCTCCCTTGACTCAACTTGAGGCCACCTCCTTGCTACTTGGGAGAAGAGTCCAACACCTTTCATGCTACAACCTCTTTTCAGGTAGTTGTAGACAGCAATAAGGTCTCCCCTCAGCCTCTTTTTCTCAGGCTAAATAGCTCCAGTTCCCTCAACTGCTCCTCATAAGACTTGTGCTCCAAGACATCTATTAATAATATTTAGATTGATAAAGTTAGGTGAGATTAATCCCATTATCAGAGACCTATCAAACATTTCATCCCTGCATCAATGAAATGTCTGATCCAATAAAACTCTTTTTTGTTGTGGTGGTGGTGGTGTTTTGTTTTGTTGTTTTTCGTTGTGGTGGGGTTTTTTCCTTGGTTTTTGGTTGGGTTTTGTTTGTTTGTTTTGTTGGCTGGTTTGTTTGTTTTTCAGATTTATGGCTACCCTTGTAACTGCAATCATCCTTGTCTAAAAAAAAAAAAAGAAAATATCAATCATTGAATTAAATGAAACACAAACAGCAAAATTTTGACTAAACAAATGACAAAAACTGTAATAACTTCATTTTAAACCTTGTGGTAGATGTACTGTACCATTCCCCGTGCGACTGAAACAGCAGCAATACCATCTAGTAATCAGGAAGTTATAGTATTGTTTGAGTATTATTAATACATTATCTATGTGGTACTGCTGACTATAGCTACCACATTTTTAAATAAAACCAGCTATTAGATCGTTTCATGCTATGCCCAGATGAAATGCACTACTGTTAGCATAATGATCTTTTAAACTGTGCCATGTCATTCACACAACTATAGAATTAGAATTACAAAATTAGTTTGAGACACTATTTTTTTTTTCAGGGTATGTTTCAAAATGGAGTGTGAGGGTAGGTGCACAAATCCCACAGTGGGAGTTGTGTGCTTCACACTGATTGTAACTCATAAGTATTGCTTCTTTCTTCTGGGCTCCATCATTTACATTAGTTTAGATCCATATTGCTCTACACAGAAAAATCCAGTAAGACACTAAAAAGAATACAAGGCAAAAGACACTGCACATTACATGCTATAGTATATTAAAGCTTAATTACTACAAGCATATAAAAGGTTGCTCCCAGGAGTTAAGTTCTTTACAATAGCAAATACTAAGTCATGGTCTACAGGATGTGCGTAAGGTATTTTATTGAGGCATAGTCCAAACTAGTTCAATGGTGCTGGTGAATTCAATACAGTTTGAAACAATTAAACTATTCCTTCTGGTTCCAGAAGTGATTATCAGTACAATGAAGCAGGACAATATTCTGGGAGCAAGCAACTTCACTTAGTACAACATTTCTTCATATTGCTCATCATGCCAGCATTATCATGCCTTCACCACCAGATAATATATACTTAAAAGCAAGAAGCGAAGTAGAGGTGCAACAACTGCAGATCCTTGAAGATGCTAAGTGTTGCAGTAACTTCTCTGCAGTTGGATCATATCAATAATGCCAAACTGACAGGAAGCCACCTCTCTTTTCACACATCTACTCAGAAACCACAGGAGAATAAGACTAAAAATTGAATAAATATAACACATACAACACACACAACAGAACAGATGTGGGAAGTAAAGTTTAGAGAGTATGATGAAGAAGGAAATGGAAATGTTTGGACAACGAGAATGGGTCTCCAAAGAGCATCACTGACAGTCAGACAGAGCACTATAAGCAATTAGAAAAACAAAGGTAGGAGGGGGAAAAGATGAGAAGGGGAAAGGAGAGGATATGGCAGAGCATGCCTGATTTCCTTCATCCAAACCAATAGCAGCAAGACAGAACATAGGCTAGAGAGGGGCTCACAGCATGGTATACCAAAAGAAAATGCAGAACATGCCATCCCAAAGGAAAACCAAAACTGGGAAACAAATACATTCAGTAACATCTTAATAATTGAGCTTAATAAATGTCATTAAAATGAATGTGACATATAGTACAATCTATCCATGACACTTTCACTGGAACAGTACAAGAGTTTTAATGAGTACTGTATTATGAATATCTGGGCTGAAAACAGGACCAGCATTGCAAAGAATTAAGTATTTGGTTGTTGTTAATGAAAGGTGAGACTACAAGAGAACAGGAACTACTGTATTTTAAGACATGTTTTGAAGAAAGACAGAGATTGATGGAGGTGTGAATATGGAGACAATATGGCAGCACAAGTGCTGGTAAAGACGAAATATACATTGTCATGACACAGTAGAAATGAAAAAAAGGGGAGGGGAGAGGTTAACAGTAAAGTCTGGTTTTGAAATGTAACAATGTGATGCATCAATGACTCCACAGGGGACAAAAAAAAAAAGCCTAAAAAACTTATACTGTTTTGTTTTGTACTTCCTGCAAAGAAGTTAGTGCATGAGACACAAGAACCAATGGAGAGACAAAACATTATTCTCTCTCCTCTTTGATATTGGGGGCTCATATATAAATACACACACAAATATATATATATACACACATAGACAGATGAATATATATATGCATATATGTGTGTGTATATACAGAGAAAGATAGACAAAGATGTTATCTTCCTGTATTCTTGGCAAGGAATTAGTCCTGAAGTTAGAAGGAGTGGAGGTAGGATTGAGGTTGGAAGGAAAGGTAACGAAGAGGGCATACCGCTTTCGGCTTCTGCAAACGACAAGAAAAAAATTGCAAATCAAACACTTCGATAAGATAACAGCTGACACCAAAGCAAAAGCAAAAAAACCCCTTTATTTAAAAGTCTTCAAGGCTCAAAGGTTTTTCTGCTGAGAATGAGAACAAATATACAGATAGACAAAGAGAAAATTTAACAAGAGGAGTAAACACAGGGTGCAGGAGGGAAGAATCCTGGTTAAGCTTTCCTTCTTGCTTACTCATATAGAAAAAAGAAAAAAAAAAAACACAGGAAAAAGGGAAGAAAATATCTCTAAAAGTGATCTCAGGTGAGTTTGAATGTCTGCATTTTGAACTGATATTTTTTGCTATCTACTCAGCAAGTTCTGCTGGGAATTTTTAATTTGATGGTCCTTTACCATTTTTCTACAGAATAATCAAAATCTCTCTACAAGTGAACTAAGACCATTTTTTAAAGTAAAGTAAATACTTACATCATAGACACAAAAACTTATTTAAGAAGTGCTTCCTGCTCTTAATAACCAATCATAATATTCCCAGATACTAATTAGAGATGAAGGAACGTCTAAGTCATATTGCGACCTGAAACTACTGAAGTGCAAACATTAGTAGCTGGTCAGAAACACACTAAATTCAGTCACATTTTGTAAACTCAGAGGTTTCTTTGTAACTGAGCAGCAATTTAAACATTGATAAATATATAAATGTAAAGGGTTAAAAAAATCATGGCTATTTTAATTAATCTTTAAGGTACCCTGGTGAGAAATAGTTGCATAAAAAGATAAACATTCTATAGATATTTTACTCATTATTTGGAAACTAGTTTGTAATTATCATATCTATGACTACATTACCTATATTTAGGCTTGAAAACTTTTAAATTCTGCTTTTAAGGAATCTTATAAAATTATAAATTGTTTATAATTAACAATCTAATTTTGTCAAAACTTGTTTTCTAGGTGAGCTTACTGTTTTCTGTAGCTTTATTAGGAGTCAGGAAAAAAGGAGAATAAACCAAACTGCAAGCAGGAAGCTCAGCTACTGCTGAAACATACATTAATATTGGCTTGGATAGAGTTCTGATGATTTATAATTACTATTGATCTCAAATTCTCTACAGTAGAGTTAACATAATCTGGCTGTAAATTAGAAAGCTTTAGAAAACCAGTATCTAGGAGAATGCCTGGGATGGGAAAGTGCATAGGTAAATGAGTAGTTATACCATTCTACATATATTGTAAACTAACAAAATAACTGAAAATTCTGTCATTGATTTGAAATGGTACTAGGATTTATCCTTAGCACTGAGGTGTAAATGTAGAGAGTGAATTAGGAAACCTCAAACACCATCACATTACCACTTGGGACAGCTGCACACACTTCTGAATTCATTTTGTGTTACTTTAGCTCTGAGTGCAAAATGATGAAGGCAGGTTAAACTAATCTTAAAAGGAAACTCCTCGTGTAAGTGAAAAATCAGATATATAATTTACTTATAGAGATATTCTATTACAATTAGTAACAAAAATTAAACTGGTGGGTGTAAGATTTTTCTCATGCCTTAGGCAGAAAGAATGCTTTGAAAATTTCCTCTGCTTCTGAAAATACCGGTCCTAGACCTGTCTGAGCTATGGCTCAAAATACTAGCACTGAATAAAAGGATGCCGCCTACATAATTTGCTACATTTTAATTTGTATTTATTGTTTCTGCTCTAAATCGTAAACTATGTAAAACCTCTCAACAGCTTTACAAAATATTAATCTAAACTATAATCATAAAATAAATCAGCACATATCTACTGTTGGCAATTCTCATAAAAAGTAAAAGCTAAAAGGCTACCATGATCAGTTCAACCTACACTTTTATGAAATTCACCAATGAAGAACTTATGATATGACGCAGAATAAAGTATCTCCAAAGTCAACATCAATAAACATAAGTGGTAAGGGATAAATTCATCTTGTTCAAAGATAGCTTGCATTTGCAAACCATGTTATTCTAATTTTTTATCTTAATTTCTCATCTTTTCTTTTAATAAGATGCAAGGAAATCCAAGTATATTTGAGAAGTGAGAAACTGACGTTTTGTTCCATTACTTTTCTGGTTAGACTAAATGCTCCAGCTTAGAAACCCACAAACGTGTACTGAAAAGATTTGGGTTGAAGAGCGCAGAAGCAAGTAGAACAGTAAGATATGCTGCAGGTAGCTTTGTTGTTCATCCAACAGTGACAATAAAATTATCACTGGTTAATAAAGTCAGCAGACATCACTGTGGATCACAGTTATAAGAAAATGTGAATATCTAGGCTACATGCTCTCCTTTGGTTACATACATATTCGCAAAATAAAGCTGTTAACATTCCTTTGTTAGTAGTGTTTCCTGCAATTTTTAGGCCTTTTTTTTTTTTTTCCAACCAAACCAATTAATTGTGAACCTGAATGGCTTTAAGTAAAAAGAAATATATGATTTTATCACATTGTGCTACTTTTTGTGGCATCCTCTGCATCACCTTGTGATTAAGAACTCAATCCAACTCCCACTGAAGTTAGTGCAAAGAATGATTATCTGTGAATTATCTGTTATTACTAAAAAAGACTGTAATATTAGCATTTTTGTAAGTAAATGACAACTGAAGTAAGGACAACCTAATGTTGAGCAGTAATTCTTAGGAGAACCAACAGAAACTAGATACTTTCTAACATTAGAAATATAAAATCTGGTAAATAGTTCCACTGCTGTTACTATTGTATTTTTGTTTTTTCTAGGAAAAGATCAAACTGTTCACAGAGAAAAGAATAATAAATAATTCCCTTTACATTAACTAACATGGAATGAGTTTGTTCAATGGAAAAGTATTTTAAGAGCCCATGGCAGCTGAAAACATTTTAAAAAAATATCTGTTATTTCACAAAAAAAAAAAGGCATTTCTTCATCAGAAAAATGACAACAGATAATAATAAATACTAAAATAAACTTTCAAAGTTTGGCATGAGCTCAAATGACAGATTTGGTTCCCCTGTGAAGAGAACAATTGCCCTCAAAAGTTTTAGGTAATTAGTGGCCAAAAATAAGATGAACTAATATGTACTGTTCCAGACTTACTACAATAGAACAGACCATGATTTTTGACAGAGGAAAATGAAATTCATCTCACAGTCAGTAATATTATATTTTTATTATAAGCATTATAACATTTTTGTTATACAAAAGGAATGTTGTATAAAGCACTGACGGAAAAGATTGACTCCAATGTTCACTCAGATTTTTATGAATTTTTGTATAAAAACCAACAAGAAATACTTCTTTTCCTGTCTGTGAATATGTACAAATAATGATGATTTTTTTTTTTTTCATTTTTATTTTCGGTTGAGGAAAGGAGTCAACCACTTGCAAATTTCAAGGCTAAACGAACCTTTTCCAATTTCATGATGTTATTCATATATGCAAGTTTTGTCAGAACAGATACCATATAAATACATCACATCTGTTTTTCACTTTTCCATTTTCAGTAAAATAAGTTGGACCTCCAATCAATACTGATAGACTATGAACAAAAACATTGTAAGTTTTTGTTTAAGTAAAAATGAATCACTTTTCTGGAGACAGGACATATGTATCACTGTCCTCTCACTTTCTCCTAAATGTTCTGACTTAAATACTTTCAGGGAAGAAGAATGGAGAAGAAGTAAAAGGCTCTCAGCACTATGTGAAATGGTGTAATGTGATGGGATGCTAATTATACTCTGAAATGTTAAAAAAATATAGGAATAATTATGTTCATTCTGAAAAAAAAAGCAGGCAAAATTATTGAAAGTGCATTCCAAAACTTCAAAAATTGTAGGCATTGGACATACCTGCTTTCTCGTTTTTCCGACTTGTATTCTATGGCTATCATTAAGAGCTTTAGTTTCGCAAACACCAGTCTGCAAGAAGAGAAGAGACCAAGAGTCAGTCCTTTTTCACAACCAACATCACTTATGGAGATGGCTGCAGCGTAGGTATTTTCTTTGAGAACACATATAAAGATCTTTTCCCACTTTTTTCAGTTCGGTTTACAGAGAACAGATATTAATGTTTCTCTATTTTCTATTTTGAAGTTAATGAACACATATTGCCTAAAAATAAACTTAAAAGCAACTTAACTTCTCTTCCTTGGTTTCCTAGTATTTGATAATCTATCTATATATGTATCTTCCTAAACAGGGAGAAACCAAAAAAGAAATACCAATACTAGCCTAGTATTAGATACCAATATCTCATTCTTATCTTTAGATTTACTAGGAATATTTAAGTGGTAACATAAATAGGTATACATGTGTTTGGCCATGTAATTAAACATCAGGATAAATAAGTCTCACTATTTACCTGTACTGTGCAAATGTAGTTCGATTTGATTAAAATAAGAAAGATCTTATTCCTGCTTTTTTTCTAGATAAGGTATGTTTTGTGGTCTAATCCCACCTGACCAATAAAATGAAACACAATTAAATTTCATATTTTGCAAGTTATTAATCACTGGCTACAAAGCAATACTCATTGCCAGGCTTGGTGCATTAAAAACATTGTTCATGCTTACTGCCAAAACACTGAGGAATGCAGTTTTTCAGTTCTTTACTCAGAGTCAGGAATGAATAGATGTATCAGAGAGAGACTTGAAACTGATGAAATGCATTACATAAAAACAATACCTAATGCACCTGCACGGCAACACTTTAAATGTACTTTAGTACTTCAGTCAACATTTCCCTGATGTATCTGAATACCATAAACAAGTTTTGAACTCTTTGTTTTTGCTTTGTTTACTTCATGATATGATACTACTTTGCCTTCGAAGGCTCATTGTGTAAAGTATCTGGAAAAGGTTCTTGTCCATCCAGTCTTCAAATAATCTTCTGGTTGAAGTTTACAAAGATTAGCTTCCTGTCTCCAACAGGGTAAGACGTGGGAAAATAAATAAAATAATAAAATAAAATAAGCTATCAGCTCTGTCATGTGCAGAAGCTGAGCATTTGGTGTGGGTCTTTTAAGCACTTAACAAAGACCTAACAAAGCTTTTAGCAATAATTTTGTTGAATAGTACTCATGAATGGCTGTGGACACAACCTTTTTTTCTTTTCCTTAAGAGATCAAGATCTCACGGGGCTATCCAAATGCTAAAATTCCATTCATTCCACTCCTTTTTCTTTTTTCAAATGAGTGACTTAAAAAATTAACCAACAGCAAATGGGTCTGATTTAACATGTATTAAGTGGACACCTTCCATTGTGTGGCTGATGCACTCGATCCACCACCCTCAGCCAAACTAGCAGAACCCTAAATTACTTCCCCAAGACAAATATGCTGTTTCTACTGCTAGGTCAAGTGTGAATCCATAGACATACTAGCCTCACTAGGAAAATCTTTGAGTCGAGAATGGTGGGCCTAGAACCTGGAAGAAGGTTAGCTTTGCAGTAGTAAATATTAGAAGGCTCCCTAGCAGACTGCACTAGTTCAGGATGGTTGGTTAGTCTCCTCTTCAGTCAGCATCATCTAAACCTGGTCTGACAATATCCAAGTGCACTGAATTATAGGAATTACATTCACGCATTGAAAATATATTGGTAGGAACATGTTCACGCAGTCCACATACACATATTCAGAGTTATAAATAAAACTTGTGGACTGATAATAACTTCTGTGTGTGTCTAATTTTCTACCCTGGTGTTGACAGTGAAAGCTTCAAATTCTTCAAAACTATTGTCTCATCCCCACTGAAACAGGAGATGTTTCTGCACTTCCTTTATGTTTGTTATCCAAAGTGTATGGCACCCTATTTATCAAAAAAATCCCATTCCTGGACCAGCAATCAAGACCAATAACCCAAGGAAGCAGCACATCTCATTTAGTTTCAGGGTATTAAAACATCATTGACTGCATGGATTTTAAAAGCTAAATTATGAAAACTATTCTCAAAGTCTGCGTATTTTGTGGGTAGTTCATCACATTAAGCTTTCACAAATGGCCGCAACAGACTTTTTGCTGTCCTTTGATTCTTCTAGAAATTGAATGGCCAGTTCTTACAGCAATGAAAATACCTATGCACCCAACTCTTTCATATGCAACATTACATTTTAATTTTCAATATGCTTTAACTAACCTGAATTTAACAGCATTATTAAAAATGCTGTAAAATTTGAGATAAATATTTTTTCTTTAATTTAAACTAGGAAAAAGTTAATTAAGCCTCCAGATAATCAAATGCTTGAGGAGAGCTCCGAAGTTCAGACATGTTTCTAAATCTAAATAAATGCCCTTTCTTTATGATTATTTTTTCTCAGCTCTACAAGCACAGTTAAATGAATGTCAGCTTTCTGTCAAATGCAGTCTCAGTCACATGTTTCTAAGACCTTCTATAGAAACTCAACTCTGTTTGACAACAGTTTGGTGTGGAGATGTAGTTTTCATTATTGTAGTCAGTGTAAGCAGCACAAATTATCTTTCATTCTCTATATAAGACACATTTCTAGAATACCTTATAAGATTTTCTATTTCAGGATATTCAGGCAATTTTTTTTTTTTTTAATAGTAATAAATATTTTCCCTCCATAACCTAGTAACAGTCTGGTTAATGAGTGGAGGGAGGGATTGTGAGCCTCTCCATTTTTATTAGCATTGTTATTACATTAGCAAATTGAAAACTGGGCTCTGTCATAGCTACATTGCAGAAAAACACAGACTTTTAAATGGATAACATTTGTCTGACAGTTGTTTCTCCCTCATTCTTATGGCATAACCTATGTTCATGTTACTGTAAAAATCACAAAAGGTGCGAGAAGTGAGAGGAATTAAAGCAAAATCATTCTCCTTTACGTAAGAGATAATATCTTCTTCCTCAATTTCCTCTTCTAAGTTTGCAGAAGTTTTTCTATTTTATCTACTTATATATCAAACTCTTCAGAGCAGGGTTTATTTCTTTTTAAGCATTTCAACAGTGCCCAGCAAAAGCTGTCCACAGCCTTTGGTACCTTTTGGTATGGCTGTAATGAAGAACAATGCCAAAAGAAGAGGAGATATGGCTATTATAGTGTTAAACTATCCTGACTATGTTTGTGGCCACAGTATTGTGCATATAAATCTCCAATTAACAGAATTATTCTAGGACAAATAAAAGAAATTTCAGTCTCTAGAAATCAATCTGTAGCATGGCTTATGCTATGGTTATATAGTTGTCCTGGTTTTGTTAAAAACAAGACGGGTTCTCTTGTAGTGATTTTTCTTTCAGCTAAGTTCTTCTAGGTGGCTGTACTTTTCTGAATTTTAGCCTGCATATTTTTCCTAGGATGCTGTACTCAGTGCTGATAAGAGATCAATGGAATGCTGAAGAAGCTCGTGTTTACATTTATTACTATGATAGCTAAGAAAAGGCTGATAAGTTTTCCCACGTTCTGTTGTGAGAGGGGCGTGTTTGAGGAGAGGTGGATGGAACAGGTGACTAGAACTGACCAACGGAAGTATTCTATCCCATAATCGTCATACCCCCTATATAAGAGGGTGATCACGAGGGTCAACCTCTCTTCGACCATTACCAGCATCTAGAGAGGATCCTGTCTGCCTGCCTGTGATCCACAGGCCTCAGGCCCTGCATTCCTGCAACCAGGTTCTGGTTTGCTGTGAAGTCCCGCCCATGACTTCTGGGGGGCCCGGCCTCCCGGCCTGCACCTGCTGGAGCCACCAGCTCCGCACACCCAGCTCGCCGCTGCTGGAATGACGCCAACTCAAGATTGGTTTTGTATTTTTAAAATATATATATATATATATATATATATATTAGTAGCATTAGTAAAACCCCTTAAAACTCTCCAACTTGAAGTCTAAGTCTCTCTACCTTTCCCCTTATCTTTCTTATCATCTTTCCAATCTAAAGGAAGGGGTGGCGGGAGGTAAAGGGGATAACAGGGAGCGTCTGCCACGGTTTATTGCCACCTTGCCTTCAACCGTAACAATAGTACATGCTTCAAATACTCCTTTTTCATTACAGAATAGACATCTTTTTTTTCTGACACATTTCACTTGTTAAAATTGATTTGCAATCAGCTCTACAGAGCTCTGGGTGACACACTACTTATGTGACTCCACTACATCTTTTTCAATTAATGAATTGTTTCCTTGGAAAGGGACATAAGCCAAGACAGTGATGCTGACAATCGCTATCCAAAGAATGGGAATAAGAAGAAACAATAGGACAGCATTTATGAGTAAATGATCCAATTTAAATGGATTAATTATTAATTTGTTCAACACTGAAAACATTTATGCTTTCATTCACAATCACTTAATTCCAAATCTCTTCTGAAAACAGGCATTACAATGTTTGGAATATTTCCATGTAGTGGTTGCTTTAATATTTACTTTATTGGATTCCATCTGATGTAGCAACATTAGGACTGTAGCAGAGTCAAAAGATCTCCTGCAGAAACCCTAGATCTCACTCGAGAGAAGGCAAATACTTATGCACATTAATATGTACTTCAACTTACTCACAAACTGCAGGGAAGGACAAACCCACAAAGGCACTAGACAAATACTCTGTATACATTTCATTTGCAACTCCTTCCAGGTAGTATTTCTGCCACGTATCCTCTTCAATCTAAAACACAAAACCACAGGTACAGAGGTCTGAGTAAAACCAAAAGTTTTCTTTAAAATTTATAAACAACTGCTTAAACATGAATGAAATTTTAACAAATAAGTCAGTAGACTACTATGGCAATTAATATTGCTTATTTTTACAGGATTTCCTGGAATGCCAAAAATAGAGTCCACATAGTCAATCAAGGATCCTATATAAAAATAATTCACTCAGTTCTTGACAAGCATACTCAGCATGAGGTGATATAAGTTTGTAGAGAGCCTGAGGAAAAAAAGTTTCTCAATTTTCTCTTTTTGAAAATTCTCAAGTCAAATGCTTATGTTATATTGTTAATTGAGTCTAACAACATTTCAGTTATTTTCACCTTGTTTAGAAATTGATTAGCAGTTAAAAATAATTATTTAAAACTCGTTTTTTTCTTCTATGCATCTATAACTGACAAGGAAATATGAGAAACATATTTTGAAACAATTTATTCAATGGTCATCAGTGCTTTAAACAACAACTGGAGAAAACTTTTACTGTTAAATTAAGAGATATTTTCTTGTTGAAGGTATGAAGTCAGAGATACTACAGGACTACGATCAAAAGCCTAAGCAGAAGTTTCTAATGATACTTGAGATGTAAATGCAATCCCATGATCCCACGTATCTTGCAGCTGCTGCCGTGAAGTCTGTGGATGCTATGTCATAGCTATAAAGCTTATGTCTCAGACACTCTATAAGGTCTTTCAATTAGCATCGAACACCTGTATGAAAGTAACTGGATCAAGCTGTTTAGCATCCATCAGCAGGAATAGCACTATAATTCAGAAGAGCAAATACAAAGCTAGCTGATGTGACTGGAAATACGCCACATGCTGAAGCTCTTCACTGTTGAAATCCCAGTTCTCCATACTGTAGTTTGTGCCCTCATCGAAAGTTTGTTTGAAATCTGACTTTCATTCCCAGTGAGACCTTCCTAGGCAAACTAGGGAAACCACCACAAACATGCAGCTTGAAATATGTATGACTTCACAACAAACAGTTGTTTCCCTATTTATTACATCACATTAAAAAAGAGCAAAAATTTCAATCAGGATGGGACATTCCTACATGTAATTGTCTCTTTGGTTTTATTCACTAAGTGTGTTACCCTGTTTCCCTGAAAATAATACAGGGTCTTATATTAAGTTTTGTTCCAAATCTTATTACTTTTTTACATGTAGAGCTGCCTGAACAGTATTTAAATTGACTTTTTAATGAACTGTAACTAGGGCTTATTTTTGGAGTAAGGTTTACATTTCAAGCATCCTCTAAAATCCTGAAAAATCATGCTAGGGGTTATTTTCAGGGAAACAGGATATATAAATTGTGTGAATAGAGAAATTCATATTTGCAAGAATTATATACAGTGCCAAAAATGTAGGTATGACAATACAGAATATATAAAATTAGAGAGAAACACGTCAATTACTAGCAAAAATAATGTGATATATTTGTTTCTTTACCACATTTTTCATTAACCAGAGTCTATACAACTAGATACTAAATAGGAAACAAGTAAAGAGAAAGAGATTAAGAGATCAGAGATTTTAATTTTTTTAAGTAAGGTGCATGATTTCACAGATAATGGAAACATTTTTCTTTTAATTTAGTTTGTGTCTAAAAGCTACATTTTATTCTTTACAAAAAAAAATAAAGAAACTTGTAGCTCCACTGTTTAGGTAGCCCCGTTATACTCTTCATCTTACAGAGCAGAAAGTGAAACAACATTGAGTTTATATGTGAAGGCCAAAAAAACGACATAAAGAGAAAATTGGGTTAGTTTTTGTTTTCATTTTGTTTTAAACTATTGGTAGAGAATGACAAAGCTACCTGAAAGGCTGAAGTACCACATACTGACTGATTTGAGGAGGGCTTAGTTAACTACATATATCTAAAACATTTCATAATCCTTTTTCCGATATACCCAACTTTTACCGAAACTCAGTCTACCTTGTGTAAAGAGATGAAATACTAATCCTTCAGGAAAAAGAGCTGTAGCCAGGCCAAGAGAGTGACAAAAAGGATGCTTCAGCAACATCCATCCTCATAAATTACTGCAGGGAAGGCTCAAGTGCCTTAATCTCCACTGCTGCTGTTTCTTGTCTAGAGTCCCAGAGCCAGTGTAATAGCAACCAGTTAAGTACGAACCAGAATTTATTTTCCCACTGCATAAAGAACTCTCAGCATTTCAGAAACTCTTATCAAAGAATTAAGTTCAATAAGACAAACAGCTTACTACTGCTTTAAAATTTTGTACAGCTGCATTACCACCTATGATGTCAAATGCCTTGGATAATACCCTGTCAATGATTTCAAAGGTATGAAATAGCTCATGGCAGCAAAACAGATGCCTGTATATTCTTTATGGCAAAAGCATTATAGTATGGTTAGTAAGAGTGTGAAGTTTTTTATGAACAAGTATTCCAAAGAGCAATACATATGTACATTTCTGCCAGTATTCAAGAAAATAAATTAATACAAGGGAAGAAAGTGACTTGGGTAAATGTATCCAAATTAATTTTTCAGCTATTCAGCAACGAATCAAATTGAAAAAAGCACCTTTAACCAACAATTTATCTTTGTCTCTTGTGCCAAACTACAGCTGTTTTAAAATAGCGTTAAAGCAACAAGTTCTTGCACAACTTACAAGGCTTAAAGGAAATCTCACCATGTAAATTGAAAAGGATAAAAGGGATAAAAATTTAAGATGTGAAAAAATAAAGCACATCCTCTAACCACCAGACAGCTCAGGTCTGCAGCCAACAACATACTGTATGTATTTATAATGTAACCAGCAACTGGCTTTCTACCTCCTAAATTTATAAATGAACTCATGCCTACATAGATGTCATTCAAGACTTTTTTCTGGATATAATTCTATTTTGCCTTTAACTGGTTTGTTTAGATGGTTGTTTCATTAGTTGTACTTCTTATTATTCTACTCTAAATTATGCTTCTAAACAAGGTATAATCAGATGAAAATGTTAAGTGTTTAACAAAACTTTTAAGCTAAGTAATTGATATTTTAAATTTAAAATTAAATCTTTAGGAACTATTTAAATATTATATGTTTTATGAAATAAAATGTATACAGCACAAGCTGTAAAAGTAAACCACATTTTAAAAACAAAGCTATAATAGTTACATAGTCGCATATATTCCCCAAGAGTATAGAACAGATTTTTCTTGTTCCTTTTATACATTTTTATTAGAAACTTCATATTTTCTAAAAGTTTGAAGTTATATTTCTGTATTCCATATTCCTACTCAAGTTCCAAATCATTAAGCTTACAAAACCCCATAAAATAAGAATTCTATAGAAATGCAGTGATGTTGCCCTTCCTACTCCTTTCCTTTTTTGGAGAGCTGTCTTCATAGCCACTTCCCCTGCCTGCAGTTCCATAAGTCTCTGTCTCTTCTCTAACATTTCATTACCTAACGTCATGCACAAGACCAACAGAACTTTCTCTAGGCTAGTGTCCTGTGTATCTTGCTTTCTATTTCTCCCTCACTCCTTTGTCCAAATGGAAATACCAGCCTGCCTAACTGACAGGTACTAAAAGAGGCACAACCACCAACTGACAGGGCTTTCACTGACAGAGTTTTTATCTTCCCCATCAGTGGTGTTACCACCTCCTTTCAAACTCCACTTTCGCATGCTTCAACTCAGTCACTTATCCTATGCTTAAACTGGACAGACCTTTTGAATTCCCACTGATCAGGATAATCTGTGATAAAATGTCTTAATCATGTAAGACAAAAAAAATCACCTTTAAAAGCTTAAAGAGACAGCAAGACCAGTTTCATGCCAAATTAGAATTTTATGGATAGTGAGTACCAAAACCATGAGAGATGCATTGCTGGCATACATACTAAGCACAATGAGTAAAACCGAGTTTATACTATACATTGTCAGGACATAAAGTAATAGCCACACTAAAACGCTTCAGAAGGGGAATTACAGCTGAGCCTCTACAGTTGCAGAGGCCCATGTCAGGAGTACAGTATCACAGCAGCATATATGTAAGAGCTAAAGCTCTGCTAATTGTCTAACTGTAAGAAGCATTTTCACACCATGTGCACACATAGCTTGTATTGAAATGCTATAATCATAATAATGCTGAGATTTTCAAACTCCTTTACAATTAAAAGCACCTCTTCCCTCTAACAGCCTGGTCCACAGCCTTTTCAAACCACTTGAACCTTCTTTACTGATTCTGACATGCTTAGGAACATTTTCTGAATAACACTAAAGAAGAAACAACAATCTGTTTTGATATAAGGCTTTAAGTTCAAAAAGTATAAATCAAAATATATTTCATGTTAGATCATTATTATGTCATAATATTGTATTATGAAAGAAAATGTATTATAGTGTTATGTTACATTACTAAATATTAATTTTCTATTGTATTATTATATATTATTTTAGAGTATAATATCAATTCAATTGGAACTTGGTGTGACATGAATCTCTCTTAGACCAAAAATTTTCTAATACTAAAAAAATATGAATTCTACAGCTACTTTGAAAGGCCTTGTATAGTATTTTATATAAGTTTGCATTTTCTCTCTTACAGGCTGAGTAACTAATTTGGTATTCACTATTTTTTCCCCGTGTTAAACTAGTCAAAAGGTACTCTTTCAAAGGAATGTTCTAAAGAACAGAAGGATTCTTCTCCTGTTGAGAGACTGTCAGGTAACCAGTTGCTCTAGGTCTGGAGAAGGAAACAACTGCAAGAATAAATTGTGATGTGGAGATGTTCCAAATCATATACTCCCTGACAAGTGGGCTGCAAACAATCAAGAGAAATTTCTTCCACAGAAATGGTTTCACCATTCAGAGACCATGTGGGATGCTAAAAGGGATTTGCATTGTGTTATTCTCCACCACACACAGAGTCATATCACATTTTTATAATCCTTTTATTTATTTATGTGAAGTTTGTAAATGTTGCTGATCAGCAACTCTTTATGTACAGAAAACAGATAAATTGCAGTCTTGGTAAAGTAAGAGTAATGATAGTAAGGACATGTTTTTAATTTATGGCCTATTTTGTGGCTTTTTCTTAGATTGACAGCACCTAGGGTTGGAAAAAATATACCAGTACATTACTGATTTCTCCTTTCTACTTTATTCTCTTGTTTTCTTTTCTTTAGGCAAATGGTTTTGCTTTGGAGGAAGGAACTGCAGATCAGACCTATAGTTAAGCAGTCAGCCTTAGTCAAGGACCAAGAAAGGACTGGAAAAAAACTAAGTAATTCAGAACTCAGTAAGCAAGTTTCATAGATACCGGTTACTGTTAAATCAACCTTCATGAATGTTTGAATGTTTAAGATATGTTCTGTTCAGATACCATCAAATATTGATTAATGGATTTAAAGAACTTCTGATATTTGGGATGCTATAAAATGTTATTATAAGATATAAGGGACTAAAGATGTTCTTTGCATTTTATATCCACTTGAACAATGACGTCTTCCCTGTAATTTCAAAGAGAGAGATGGTTACCTGCCTGATATTTTTTGAGAAGCAATACCTGCTGATCTGCTAGAAATAAAACAATTATGAAGAACCTACAGTGTTCAGTACTGCTTTCTTAATTCTTGGGTCTTGTAAGTTACCCTGAGTTTTAATAGAGTAAGTTTCAACAGATAAACACAACCAGTTTCTCCCCAAATCCATGTCAGTAAGGTACTAATTTCAAAAATCCTTAAACTGAGAATAATTGCTTAGGACTCACTGTGTTCTTGACTAATTTAAGCCTTTTAATGGTATTTTAAAATCTGCTGCTGCAGTTAACCTCAAAAACTGAATCCCTAAACCAATCTGATTCTTCAAAGTGTGCATTTACTTTCCTTTAAAATACTTAACCACAAGTTGAGTGATTGTCATCCAGTCCACCTCTGGACTTACTGATACTTATCTACACATTAAGAGTAAGTTGCCAAAGCCTAACTGTTAATGTAGAGATAAAAAAATCTGTCCCGTATTTACTTACAAAATGGATCTTTCACATGTCAGTTGCCTAAAACAATGGGGAATATTTAAATGTTATGTAAACTTTATAGAAATAAAAAGAGCTGAATTTGGGGTGAGTTTGGTTCAAGATGTGACTAATCAAACTTACCACAAATGTCATTCAGTAAAACTATGGAAGTTATTTATCTGGTTGTGGGATTTATACCTTGATTTTGGCGTGAAAATTTTGCTGTGCTTGCAAAGATGAAAAACAAAGTAAAACCTACAACACTTACAATTCTACAGTTATAAATGAATTTTGTTACTGCAAATAATTTCTGGTCTATCATATTTCAGGTCCTGACAGCAGAATCTGGATACTTGTATTTTGTACTTTTGTTTAGTATGGACTAACACCTTTGAGACACAGAAAATAGATTTCATTTCTGTGAAAACTTTTCTGAGGTAAAGATTTTCTTGTTAGTTAAACATATTCCATCAGAAAGCATAAATCTACCTTTACCAAGCATTGTGGATTCCAGGAACCCAAATGTGCTAGTTTAGTTCTGATATCAGAGACTGACAACATGCTTTACCTCTGTTTCATCAAAACCTCTGTGAATAAACTGCCAGTTTGAGAAGTTAGGAATTCAGATCATAGAATCACAGAATGGTTTGAGTTGGAAGGAATCTTTAAAGATCTAGTTCCAACCCTCCTGCCATGGGCAGGGACATCTTCCACTAGATCAGGTTGCTCAAAGCTTCATCCAGCCTGACCATGAACACTTCTAGGAATGGGGCATGCCATTCCCAGATAAAATCTTTATTATTTACTGTAAAATGCTTGCTTGGTAATAAAAATTGTGAATAATTAAGTGGTAAAATACTGCTTTGGAATGAGGAGATGTGTCTTTGCTGGCAGATCAGTCAAAGCAGAAGTTAATGCCACCCAATATTTTTAATAGAATAGAATAGAATGCAGCAGAAAACTGCAGTGAGGTGAAACATGAGAACACTGGAAGGCATGAAATACACAAACACAATTACAGTGAACCACTTCAGTGCAGGAAAAATAAGCAACAAAACCCCTTGATATTATTTGGTGCTGCCATCATTTCTTCTTTTCCCTTTTCCCTCTTCTCATTTCTTCCATGTTATTCCCATTTTAATTTAGCCTCATACAGAGGCCTCCACAGATCTTACATAAGGTATAACTGCTGAATGAAGACACAACAATTGATCAAGGACAACTCTATTCACCTTTTTTCATTTGGACCTCCCTCTTTACTCATCAAATATTGTACACCTCAAGCACATTACCAAACAGTGAAAAGAACTTCTGCACACTTTCCCTTACAGAAAAAGAACATATGTCTTTATGAAAGATGTTTTCCTGTACCACCCTAAGGAGAAGGCTTTGCAGATCATTCTGTTATTTTTATCCCTGAAGTTAAATAACAAACAGTCTTCAAGCTGATACCACAAGAAGACTCAATGTATCTATATGTCCCAAGTTCCTCTCTAGTATTGTAAGCACATGATTATCTTCCCCTGACTATGCTGCACTGCAGTTTTGTCTCCTGGATGGTCATAAAACAAATTACACACTGATGCAATAGCTTATATGAAGAATAACTGGAAAATGACAGAGTATATCCCAAGAGAAGAAATCTAATTTTCGTCTGCATTTTTTTTTAAGTCACAATGCTCCTCTGCTTTCCTCTATCTATATATAGATACAATATTGTTATCAGCAAATATATTTACATAATACAGTCATTTCCTAGTGATGAGACATGATGACACAGAGATGAAAAAATGATGTGCATCTTGCAAGCACAACCATTAGTATTGTCAGGAAAAATACTAAATCCTTAATACACCCAGTCTTACCCCCTGGCAGTGTAATATCAGGACCTCTCTAGTCCTAACTGATCTATCATACCACTTGCTTCTCAGTGTAATGATGTAGTTACGTGAAAGAGATTTGAGTATATTTGAACCCCATAAGGCTGTATAATCTGTCAAGATCTAAGTCTCACTATTGAGACAGAGAACTAGTTCTGGAATTGTAGTATGACCTAGTTTCTTTTATTGCATTTTGCAAGAAAAGAGGGAGAGGATGGTGGGGTGTCTTTATAAATATTAAAAAAGTGACAGAATGAAAATTTCTTCATAGCACAATGAAAGCAGCTGTAGAGTCTGCTTCCTAACACCAAATAACCTTAGTTCATCACCACCAAGGAAAGAGCATAAAATAGTACAAAGCCTTTAAGAATAATTTCAGATGTCTGGAAGAAGACCAACTATTTGATATTTTAGACACTTTTTTACTTTGATAAACAACCCTACCTAACTGAATTATAATAATAATAAAGTACAGTAAATTAATAAGTTAATTCTATTCATTATGTTTCCAGAACAGCACTTGAATATTTTAGTTCTTTTATTAAGTGATCTTGCTTTATTCTAATGGCCTAACTTTTTTTGTTCAGCATACATGTCCCAGTATGCAGTACTTTATCTAAGTGCATGCAATTCAGAATTTCTGAAATATCTTCCCAAAATTATACAGGTTGTATAAAAAATGAAATAAAGTGTTGTGTAACCAACATGAAAGTTGTTACCTATTTAGTTTCTAAAGTACATATAAAATTTTCTCTTCCAGCATGCCCAGAAAGCCATGTTAAGAAATGGTTTACAAAAACCACCTAGAAAATAACATCTTCCCTGAGGAAATTTCTTTGAGCCCTTTCCAAGCTGTTTTCATCGGCTTACATCTAACACAAGGACTCCTGCCTCCCCCTAGGCTCAGAAGGCTTCCAGGATTTCCTGACATTTAATTTTACAATTCTTTTCTCCACAGCCTTGTTTTTTGGTTGTTGGTTTGCTGGTTGTTTCTTTCTCCTAACAACATAGATGAAAATAAAAGGAAAGTACACATAGAATATTCTTGCTTGGTAGTTGAAAATAAGTTGTACATTGAAACCAATGTATTTTAAAATTTCTTCATATTCACCTACCATGCCCTTTCAGTCCATTGAAATTACTTGTGTGAATGTCTTGTTTTTATTATGTCTTTAGATGCAGATACCAAAATCTGACAGATGAGTACTTGGCTGAAAGCAGTTCATACATTCCTAGCAAAGAGTGAAGCTTCTTAGATTTACAGTCTTATAATTGAATTTCCTTAAGTATTATAAACTATCAACTATCTCTTTACTCAGTTCCATTGTCTGCTTAAATCAAAGCTAGCAAGTATCCCTAGTAGCATAAAAAGTTTACCACCCCAGCCAACTATGTCCACAATTCTTTCTGTATGCAAGAATTATTTTTAAAATTGGCATGAAAAAAGTATCTTTTATAAAACATCAAATATGCTAATTAAGATTAGCTCTAATTTCAAATGAGAGATACATGCACTTTTTCATTGTAACTTAGGTCAAAGCAGAGACAGTATTCTTGAAATATTATGACACCTAATTCTTTAGATGCTGGTCTTGATGAGTTTGAACTCAAAGGTACACAGGCCCTACTTTTAATACTTTCAAATTTACAAAACACAGTAATATTTATATTCAGTCATAATGGAAGAGATAGATTGGTGTTGATCTATTCAAATGATTGACTGAAAAATGCACTCCATGGTAGACTTCCGTCCAAGAATCATATAGAATCATAGATTACCAGGTTGGAAGGGACCACAAGGATCATCACTCTTATCACAAGGACTGATACTATTTGTAAATAGCAAACGGTTTTCAACCACAGCAGTTTTTAATTGCTTGACTCAGTGACTAAAAATCTTATATTCAGACAGACCTTTTAGAGAATAAATGTCTTTGTGAACAGGCTACATTAATATTTGGTCTAAATCCTGTAATGAGGATCAGGTAACCATTTTATTATGCAGCCTCCAAAAGAACTTCACAATAAATTGAGAAGTTGCATTTCTTCCCCATCCCCCTTTTATAGTTAGAATCGTAGAATCATTTCAGTTGGAAGAGGCCCTCAGGATCACTGAGTTCAACCATAATCTAACTGTAGTACTAAACCATGTCCCTAAGAACCTCATTTACATGCCTTTTAAACACCTCCAGGGATGGTGACTTCACCACTTCCCTGGGCAGCCTATTCCAATGCCTGACAATCTTCCTGTGAAGATTTTTTTCCTAATATCCAATCTAAACCTCCCCTGGCACAACTTGAGGCCATTTCCTCCTGTCCTATCTATTACTTGCTACTTCAGACAAGACATCAACACCCTCCGTGCTACAACCTCGTTTCAGGTAGTTGTAGACAGCAATGAGGTCTCTCATCAGCCTCCTTTTCTCCAGGCTAAACAGTCCCAGCTCCCTCAGCCACTCCTTATAGGACTTGTTCTCCAGGCCCCTCACCAGCTTCATCACCCTCCTCTGCACTCTCTCTAGTACCTCAATGTCCTTCTTATGATGAGGGGCCCAAAACTGAACACAGGATTCAAGATGTGACCTTCCTAGTGCCGAGTACAGTGGTACTTCTCTAGTTCTGCTGGCCACACTATTCCTGATACAAGCCAGGATGCTGCTGGCCTTTTTGGCCACCTGGGCACACTGCTGGCTCATGTTCATTCGGCTGTCAATCAACACCCCCAGATCCCTTTCTCCTTCATTTCAATAAATTACTGTGTATATCACACTTAAAAACAGCCAAGGCTGCCTAGGTGGCCAAAAATAAAGAGTCAACCAGTTGATGTGTTCCATCAGTGTAGGTAAGCATTTGACAGATGTAAATCTGGGCGGCTTTATTATGTCTTTCAGCCTGGACTAGAAAGGAATGTAGTGGGAGAAGGGGACACTGCATATGTGGGGCTGTGAGCAACAGCTGCCAAAAGAGTCCACAGAATGTTCCTGCTCTCAAAATAGCTTAGAGGAGAATTAAGACTGCTCTAGATAAATTTTCAGATCTGTAATGAGGTGTACGTGTTACCAACAGAGCAAAGACAAAACTAATTTGTTTGTGGACATGTGTTACGCTCAAGAACCACATTCGAATTTTTTATTAATGTATGCAACAATGCTAACTCATATTGGCTTGCATGGTTGTATAAAGGGACAGAATTTGGCCATCTCTGCCTTTTCTTCTGTTTACTTACTCTTTGCAACGCTTTTCATATGGGTAGACTTCTGGTATACATTTTTTAATCTAGACAACACAAAAATTTTGGTACAACATAGTATTTCCACCTTTTTCTGAGGCTATGCAAGTAATAAAGAGTCCCAATTCCTGTATTAATACACCAAAGATAACATTGTGTGCTATAAAAGAAATGGACCATTGAAATACAGTTTTCAGGTGTAAAGTTGCAGTTTGGGTTTTTTTTTTTTTTTCTTAACATATCATTTGCTGAGCAATATTTCTTTCTTTAAGTGTTTACAGAACCTTAATCTTTTTGAGCTGATTTTATTTTTGTTCAGTTTGGTGCCAAAGAGAATATAAAAGATTCCATATGAGAATACATTGCTAAAACCAAAAGGAAAATATTAGGAACACATAAAATATTTTGAGGTTTCTTCATTTGTTTTACCTCTAATACTGGTCACATTGTTTACACAAATCATTTTGCTGTAGAGTAACACATAATGAGTTAAATGTGTGCAAAGTCACCATCAATCATGTTCATTTGTGTCTGACTGACCAAACATTTATGGCACATTAAATCACTTTCTAATTACATTATAAAGGAGGAGGAGTACACATTACAGCTTTCTTTAAAAAATACAGAAGTTTCAGTACATATTCCTGGCGATCTCCTAACTTGTAGGAGACTCCACCAACAACATTTACCCAAGGAATTTATGAAGGCCTGACAGTACTTAAATTCAGTGCTCTAAGTGAAAAGGGGTGGAAGTTCTTTTAGGGAATGGACATATTTCTTTTCAATAGAATCCTCTTTAACAATTTCAGTCAATGTAGCTGCTCTCCTACAATACATTGTTGATTCATAGCCACCACTAAGTAATGGTTTTCTCTTTCAAATAGAGTTTTGAGAGTAAGACAGCTTGAAGAAATAACATTCTTTGAGCTACAATAAAGAAATAAAACTTTTTTTGGTGCCAACTGAGTTGGATTCTCTTGAAGAAATATGTCTCCATTCTTGTACATTTTTTAGCTTTAGACTTAAATATACTCAGAGATATTTGGAAATTACGATATGCATTTTACTTGCCTGGACAATTCATCCTTAGCTAAGTAGCAGGCATCCTTTTAAGCAGTATTAACAGTCTTGCATTCTCTACTATTTGATGGTATTTTTTCTCTCAGTATCATCTGAAGATGACGTCTGAAGTAACACAAGTTAAGGTATGCCTGCATCCTGTTCTGCTTCTAACTGTATCTAATCACAGATCCAAGAGCAAAACTGACATTAATATCTTCCTCCAAATCAGAATCATTGCTATTTTTATGGTCACTCAGTGTATATAGAAATACTCAGATGTAATCTGAGTACTGCCTTGCAAAGCTGAGCCTTCTGTTCATCAGTGAGATAGTCCAATCTGTCACCGTATTGAAATTATTATAAGAATATCTTAGAAAATAAAAAACAATGGAACTGAAGGTGGGTGAGATGATGGCATAAGTGGCTAGATATATTTCCTGGAAAGCTTGTACCTTTACATTTACAGCTTTTCACTTGTCTAAATGATTTAACTACAAATCCAGGCCATAAATGTGTCTCTCTCTAGTACAGTCCTCCAACAGTCACATATCTGTATACTTTACCACTTTCTGAATCTCTCAGTTTTCTTGCTGCAAGTTTAAACTCAGTATTAACACGACTTGCATGAAGACTGAATATACCCATACATTTGGATCTCCCTGAGAGAAAACTGATCCCTTCTGATTTTTGGAAAGACAGAAGCTGAGCAAATGTTTCAGGCCTACTTGTGATTCTCAGAGTAAGTTAACACAATAGGTTGTCTCAGTAATTTAGACACATTAGTGTGACTATTAAAAATGTTTGAGACTCCTGTGAGTCCTGGGTTACTGCACCAGACAAGAGTGAGGCAGACCAAAATGCCCGGCAAGAGAATTGAAGTTCATAAGATAAATAGTTTTCTTTTGGGATAAGTAGAAAGGATTAATATCAAAGTGACCATATGCTGATAAGTCATAGACAGTTCCCAAGTTTGGCATTACTGAAGTAAAATAGCTTTTTTTTTTTTTTTTTTTAAGAACATGAGTAAAGATCCCAACATTTTCACTGCAGACAGTAAAGTACAGAGCCCAGGTTTGTTTCCATTTTGAATACTGGCATGCTTTTTTGAGTATTTGTGATAGTCTGGAATATTCTTGACACACAGGAGTTTGTTGTCTCCAATTTTTTGGAGGTTTCCAAAGGATGCCTTAATAAGAACTTCAGGACATCAAAAGACATAAAGACTCATTGCCCCGCACTGAAGAGTACTGGCTTTGTCATCTGAGGATGTTAGGTTCCCTTTTTTTATTTTTTTTCTTCTTACTCGCACGATGGACTTGAAGTGGTCCAGGTTTCCCGTCCCATTAATAATACTCATGGCATTGGAAACCGACCACCCTTTATGTTTTGAATCAGTGTCCCAGAAAAGCACAAGGAAAGAAGCACAGATTGCTGCAATCAACGCCTTGAGCCAGTGAACTAGTACAGCTGCAACAAGAAGTCTAGGAATAACTGGGTTAAAATTTTGCCGTGTAAGTCAAGAAGAGCTCTTTGAGGAGAAACAACTACACAAATGATGTTGTAGGAAGTCCAGGCTTCAGTTTCAACACGTTTTTACTCTCACAGTCAGAGGTCCACTAGCCACTTGATGTAAAAGACCAAAATGATCAGTCCTTTTTCCCAGGCACTTTTTTGATATATGGGATATATATAAATCTTATTTTTGTTTAGCAGCGGGGGCTTTTCTCATAGATAAACACATATTTTATCTAAAACAAAGCAAAACACAAAACATCAGAAATATCTCCCTGGAAACGGCTGATGCTTAGGAACAATCATTTAAAGGCCAAACACTTGCTGAATAAAAATAAAAACATAACTTGATAGAACCTGGCTCATTACCCAATTTGCAGCAGAGAACTTTAGCATGTAAGTGTGCACTTTTGTTTTTTTATTTTTTTTTTCAAAAAATCCACTAATGTGTTCCTATCTGTTTCATATTTGAGCCATGTTTTCTATTCAGCTCTCTGACAAACTGAATTGTGGACTCATACATTCTAATGACACAAGATACTACCTTTATGAACGATCTCATAGAGAAGAGGTTGGCTAACATTGTTGAAAGGCCCGGTGCCAGGCAGCTCTGGGCTATGAAACCCAGCTTGAGCTCAGCAAGACAGATTGCATCATCCCCTTCTTTCCAGTTCCAGCTTGGGATATTTAGCAGGTGAGCCTGGAAAACAAACAGACAAACAAAAACACTGGTGAAGAACCAGAAATACTTCCTCAAATACAGTACAGTATTGAAGGAGATAGCAGAGAACAATTTTCTTTGTTACTGGTTTGACGACTTCTAAGCTGGCAGAAGCACTCCAAGTATTTTAGGGCTTTTAAGTCTATGCTAAGAAATGTACCAGTCTTACCTATTACAGAGAAAATCTTACATTTCTCAAGCCATATTCTGGTTGTGACACTCTGCCAGGCCCATCCTCACACCTAAACAAACCATAGACTCTTGTAAAGTTTTCCTTCCCTTCTGTGTATTCCTTTTACTTCACTTTAAGCTATTCTCTGCCTGATAAGTCACATACATAATATGACGGAATGTAATGTAACTTAGATTGCAACTTGTGTGAAGCTGCAACCTCCGTAAGATTGTTATTTAATAAGGTATACATCTTATGTCTTTTCTATTTCATTTCTTCCACGCTAAAGGATAACACTTGACTTAGTGAAAATCCAAACTTTTTTCTAAGACTGCTAATTATAAGGATGAAATAAAGAAAATAGCAGATCAAGTGAGACCTCTAGTATTGTCACCGCTTGGTTAGATACAGACTCATCTTCTTCAGTTATTGGCATGACTCTGTCAGATTCTCTCTTCTATCTGCCTTATAAAAATGCATAGACATAAGGAAACAGAGGTCTTCATGCTTGTTTCTCATCATAAATTAATATTACAGTTCGGTGCTATGATAAAAGCTACTCTTGAAGACATGTTCATTGGAAATACAAACGAAAATGCAGTATTTAAAGGAACTTCCCTTCTCAATGTGTTTAAAGCATATAAGCACCTTGCTTTTATTCTATAAAAACAAAGGTACAGGCTCCTTCCATTTATGTACAGGAAGCGGTAACTGCCAGCAACAGTAATTGCTCTTGTTCTAGCCAAATGAATGAAGATGTCCCTAGCCATGCTTTTTCTCCAACACTTGGCACTGGTTGATGCTTTTAGAAATAACCAAAGAAGCAAGTCACATATGAGTACTCTGTCCTCTGATATATTCCTTCTAGCCCTGCAGTTTATGAGCTTCCTCATCTCAGGACTGAATCAAATTACCTCATTGCATTTAAATCCCACAGATTTACCATTAAAAATTTGCCCAATTTCTTTCCATGGATTTTGAAGTCCACAACATTTTTAGGAACAAATTCCACAACTGAATTATGCTTTAAATGAAAAACAAAACAAAACAAAACAAAAAAACCCACTTAATTTTACTTTGCTACTTAGCAATTTTGGGTCTACATTGTCATGGAAGAAACACAAAATCAAAGCAAATATCTAAGAAGACAATAATTCTACGCATTCTTTTGTTTAAGTGTCCACAAAGAACTAACTTCAGCTGGCTTGCCTAGAGGCTATCAATTCATCTTGGGTAGCTCTAGTGTAATAAGATGAGCAATACTTAGAGAAGCCAAGTGGTTAAAAGCTCATCTGGAATCAACAGCAGCTATGGACACTGTAGCTTTAAGAATTAGACCCTAGGCAATTAATGAATGTCAGAGGATTTTTATAAGGTCCTTTACAAATATAAATAAAACTTGTAACTGGATTACATGATAAGGCTTATTAGGACATTTTTGTTCAGAAAGAAAAATAAGTGGAGACAGAAAAAATGTGTATGAGTGAATGCAATGTAGCAAAAAACTCTGGGGAGAGACACTGTTGGTTGTCACATTACCTTATTGTGATACTGCAACATCTGAGTGATAATTCTTATCTTCGGATGATAATTCTTTATTGAAATAACTCTAAAAAAATAAAAAGAAATCAAAACAAAACTTTTAGCTGGTGGGATATCCAGATAATGTATCCCAATACATTTAATGTGTTGTCAAGTTTCACAGCTTATAGTGTACTTTCATATTTCTCTGGCTGTAAAACATACTGATTGAAGTCAGACCTATGCAATATTTACATCTAGTGAATTCAGTTAATAGTCATCAACTAATACTAGAGAACATCAGCCTTCAGGAATTATACAGCTGAATGGTTTACTTTCATGGAATTTGCAGAAAAAGAAACTACATTTAGCAGCTCTGTTCAGATACTGTAGACATTCTGTTAAGCAAATAATACACTTGCAATTACTATGTCATCTTCAATTATTATCTTCATGTCTTTGAATCACCATAATTAATAAGTTTTCTGAACGATAAGTGTCTGAAGATAATCCCTTTCTTTCTGGTGCACCACATATTATTTATTTATAGTTGCTAGACATTTCTTATATTCAAAAACCTTGAATAATTTTGTTTGACATAAATCTACCCGCAATTTCATATTAATTTTTATGGATTGTTCCAAAACTCAATATTGAAACAGATATTTGAACTCTGAATTTATAAAATATCACGCTACTCTCAGAATCTGCAACTTGACTGTATTCTTCATTATTTAATGAGCCTAAAATGTCCTGAACCGTATGTATATTAAAAGTGGCTGGAAAGAAAAATGTTTGAGAAGTGAGGGGATTGATAACATGTTATGAAGAGAGAAATATTCAGTTTAAAAATTGAAAAAGCATTGAGCAAAATTAAAGACAGAAGCAAACCCCCAAATCAGTTCTGTAGATACACACTAAAGGTAGAAAAAGAAGATAAATTAATCAAAAGGAAAAATAATTAGAACTATTATGGAATCACCAGTCCCATAAAGTCTGAACACCGTAACTTTTTACATTGATGTTTTGTAGGAAATATCTTGCAAACTGCTGGCCTGGCTTCTGCTTTAAAGCATATCAAAGCTAGAGCATGAAATAGGTAAAAAAAGTTGTACGCATGACTTTATTTTCTAGATTGGAAGGAGAAAACACGTCTACCTTCTAATTTGCCATTTCTTACTGAATTACTTAATTAAACATTCAATTTTGTTGAACGTGTTAAATAAGATAACACAAGAGAATTCCACTCTTAAAATAACACTTCTGCATTTTATTACTTTAAATGTATTAAATCTATTAAGAATGCACTGATCTGCAACTCGAATATTTTTAAAGTGGTTTATGCAGTTAATGTAAAAATTAGTTTTCTTACATTGAAACTCAAAAACATGTTTGGAAAATGAAATTAGGCATATTTAAGTCCTGCACTTTTCAGATAGCCAGATCTCTTCCACCCAATGAACTTCTTCGGGAGGATTTTTTTTTTATTTCTCCCCTTACTTCAATTCACCGCATGCAAACATCTGAAAGGTCAGTAAAATTGACTCATAATATTGACCAATTCTGTGTTAGAGAATCCTTAACAAATCATTGACATTTAAAAAAGGAGAGACTAGTCTCATTAAAACTAGGGTTGTATGAACAAAACACAAAAATGGAATGGCTTAGCTTTGTTCTAACTCTAGCTGCCATCTACTGACCAACTCTCATCATCTTCCTTCAGAAAATGTAAAGAGGAAAGCAGGAAAAGATCTGGTGATTCCTAATGTGTTAAGTGCCTTGTGAATAAAAATCAGGAATGTTTGGTCTTCAGTGTAAAAAAGGAGAATAGAGGTAGGAGACCACCGTACATTATCACCATGATATATATATGTTGCCTTCCCCCCAGCACTGTAATTACTTGTAGAAGGAACCAAGGAACAATGAGGGATGAAGTGATTACGGGTCCTTCTGTCCCATGATTAGCACCAACCCATGCAGTACTTGCACTCGGGTACCATATTGTTGCAACAACATAACTGCGTTCCCTTTTCTTACATTTCTATTGGGACTTTGTTCAACCATGAGTACTAAAATCCTAGGTCCTGCAAAATAACTAAGAGTACCAAACCTTGTGTTCCAAGTGTCCCTTCTGACACACTTCTTCCAAAAAAGCTAAATCAAAACAGTTTAGGCAGGAATTTAGGTTATCCTCATCTCCGAACTTTTGAGACAATCTTGTAATTTGTCCCCTAAAAAAAATTCCTGCAATGTTCTTCAAGTACAAGAGATCGTCAGTAAAGCTCTATGTGGCTGTAGTCTATCTAGACACCAGAAGTTAGCTAATCAGAGTTAACAACCAAAAACCTATCAAAAACAAATGAGTTTACCTCATAATATTGGAGGCATCTTCAGCATCTGGGTCAGCGCAGTATTTATTGGCAAGGATTAGGCACGCATCTGCTGACTCTATCTAAGACACCAAAAAAAAAAAAACCAAAACAAAACAACAACAACAAAAAAATCAATAGCAACCTCTCTTTCCAGCTCCTCTCTCATCATAAAGTATTAGGGAATTCAACATTGCCAGCATGAGTGCGAACATCAGTTCTTAATACTGAAGATCAAAAATGTGACAAGGCTAACATGAGTTAATGTGAGTGATGATAACAGCTCTCACATACACACAGCAAACTCATGAGATGCTCAGACCAGGTCAGTAGCTCAATTATTGACTCTTACATTGCATTAGCTGAGGCATGGAGGTGTTAATAGACACATCTTTTGTAACCAGCTACTGAAATTTAGACCGCTAAATCCATAGAAAGTTGCAGTTATATCAGCACAGTGCACCCACAAGTCCTGTAGCTTTGTTTGGGAATTTAGAGACAGGAAGAGGCAGCTGAACTTCTGATTTAGAATCTGAGCACCAGTTTTAGAAAGTGGGAGGAGGTGAACTGATCTGTTCACAGGACTTCTATGTTCACACAAACCTTAGATCTATTAAACTCAAAGCAGATGACAAAAGTATTTTTCAGTGTATACAACCAAATAAAAACACAAAGAAGGGTGGAACACAGAACACAAAATAACAACACACAATTTTATGGTCATAATTAGAACATTATGTTCTGATGAACTGAAACAGTATGTGTTGGACTACAAAAGTTTAAGCAATTTCTGCAGCCAAAATGGACAAAAGACATGATTAATGCTCCAGAAAGTCTTAATATTGAACTAAAATGTTCCCGACTTAAATAGATTATTTACGTTCCATTAAAAAAAAAAAAGGCAACATGAAAGAGTTAATGCTGGAAATGTTGTATCTGACAGCTTGACATTTTTTAAGCTTCATGCTTTGCTTTAAGATTACAGAACAATTTACCACAGAGAATTCTAGACAATAAAGCCATCTCCTTTTAGCTACTAAAAATCTTAAATTGTAATTTTTTTCCAGGATTCTAGACAATAGAAAAAGGTTTTTATAGGTGAAAAATAATTTTCTAATCATTCTGATGAAGGTAAGACAATAGCATTTTAAGCAATTACTGTAAGACAATGTTCTATTATATCAAACGTGAGTGTAAAATAGATTCTTGAATTAAACCCCAAAGAAAAATTCATAAAGTGTTCAACAGAATGGCAGACAATGTATCTTAAGTCGCAGTGTTACCGTAGCTTTGAAGAAGTACTTAAAAAAAAAAAAAGATCAATTAGCAGGAGAACAAAACAGAGCTGTTACCTTCACTCTGGCCAGGTCATGGGGATTAAGGACTGAACCCTGATAAAATTCCACCTGAGTGAAGTGTCGTTTAAAAAGAGCTTCCAACTCAAGGTTAGGGGAGATACTGCATTAGGAAGAGGAAGAAAATACAAGAGCAAGTGAAAAGTCAGTTTTCATAACTGGTCCATTTCCTTCATTTATAAACCAACCTATTTATTTATTTACGTTTCAGACTTCTGCTGATGCTTTTCCTGTGGCATGGAAACAGCGTGCAGTACTTAAAAGACAAATACGATACTGCTTTCACTTTCTTACTTCTGGCCCACTTCATTGAGCTACTCTGTTCACCATCTATCAGTTTCTCACAGACATGAATCCAGAAGAATTGGAAACATTTGAAAACATACTCACACAGCATTCTCCACACAAATTGTCTAGTACGACAATCATCCTCTGCCTGTCCCCACCATTGTTAAAACAGTCAGGATAAGATTAAAAAAGTGTGCAAGTGCTGCTGATTCTTAGTTTTTCAGCATTAAACATCAAGTTCTGCACTTTCTGCTTGTGAAAGAAAATGGTTAAAAATTTAAAGAATCTTTTATGATAATTTAACAACAGAAGCTGAAAAACTAAGAATCAGCAGCACTTGCAACACTTCTAAATGGATGCCATTCCAGAGCAGAAAAGACCTTTCATACTGTCTCTCTCTCTGGCACATGGCTATTTCTAGCAGTTTCTCCCCATAGACACATCTATTTGATGGCGAATTACATGTAGTGCAGAGCCTACAACAAAGAGTAACCACCCTAAGACGCCCTTTCCAAATCCCACATCAGAAAAATGCAAGAGAATATGTGTAGGTAGGTATGAGTATATGAGTAAGAGAGCAGTATCTGTAATATATCTCATTTATATTAAAACTACATCTGCACCTACAGTTTTCTTTTTGAAGTTTGCAATATGAAATAAAATTTATCCTAGTGAAATCAAAGGTGAAAATGTGTTTTCAGATAGCATAAGTTAACATGACATACAGTATTTTTCACTAATTTTACTGACTTAAACAATTTTGGTAGTTCTCTAGAAATATTTGAAATTAAATTCTCACATTTATTTATTTCAGTTTTTTATTTCATTATTCCATTCCAACTTCGACTATGTGCTTAGCTATCCATCTCACAATTGAAGTGACTGGGTCTGAAGACTGCTTGAAACACCCATACTTAGCAACAGGTTATAAAACAATTGCAGAAAACAATTCGTTTTTCAAAATATATTGTTAACACAAGTAACTGCAAACACTAGTTTTATGGTTATTTGGAGCTTGAAAGATCCTCTATCTCACCAAAACAAAAGATACGGCTAAATATACTGAGTATCAGTAATAGATGATAAGACTAATCTTGAAAGATTACTCACTTATGCAGAAAGACGATTTCTACGTTGACATCATCCCTATCCTTGTGCAAGAAGTCCTTCAGGAAGTTGGACACACTTTCAAGTGTTATGTGACCACAGACAACTATGTGCCTGTTACAGAAAAATCAGAGTTAATCTTGCAAAAAATATAAAACAAGCAAGAAAGCAAAGAAGGAAATTGTAATTTATTGGGCAAACAAAAGTATTAGTCTCTTCTTGATGTTTCTTTAGATCTTATTCCATGAAGTCAGAGAATGAAAACATCAGTTCCAAAAGGTGCTTTGTAATTGCAAGTACATATACACTCTCACTCACAAAGACTACTATTAATAAACCATTTGGTCAAGTTGTATTACACATTTAATGGTGAGTGGCATCATTTATGTATATGTTTACACACTGCATTAAGTAGTCCCTTTCAAAGTCATATTTCTTTATTTTACAAATCTGTCTCCACATCTTTACCTCCTCTATTGAGATTTACTGTTCAAATTTTTGGTTTATGGCATAACGAGATGGCAAATCTCCCTAAATGATTCGATATTTTTCCGCAGTTGAAAGCAGACACTTAGACCAATGAGGGCAGTGCAAAGCTTGCCAATTATAGGACATAAGCAGTTAAAAAGAAATCTTTTTACTAACATAACTCCTACAAGGACAATTGTACTTTACAATTAGAAAACATTATTTATTGCACTATTGCAATAGATTACTTAGAAAAATCAAAATTTCCACAGGCTGTGATCCTATGAAGTTTTCTGTTGCTCGATGTTTCCATTAATAGATGCATCTGACCATATAAGATGGAAGTACAATATATATCTACACACACACTCTTGAATACTACATCTTAAATTCTGAGCTGCTGAAGAAAAGGCCTAGGAAATAGCACTCTTCCTGACTTGAGGGATTTTTGCTTCTTTCTTATCGTAAAGAAAAGTTTGTGATTGGAATATCCTACACTGTCTCACAACTTATTTCATGGAATAAACTCAACCCCAGCTTCCATCACTGTTTAAGATGGATGATGATTTTGATACACCTACTGCTAGCAGTTCCAACTACCACATTGCTCACAGAAGTCAGGAAGAGGGACAAGGTGATATAGATACAATTCCTGAACTAACAGAAAGTCAACTTCATTACTGTCATATAGGCTATGCACAAAAACTACAAACACAATGTCTCCAACTTTTTGGCACTTGAACTGCCAAATGTGAAGCAAAGTAGTTCCAAGGCTATGAAGTAGACTATCCAAGTCTCACCTACTTCATAATTGTTCTGTGGAAAACTCAGTAACACACAAACATCATTGGCTGGAAACAACAAAATAATAGGTGGCAGCAATGATTACTTATGTAATGGGGTATAATAGCAGTCTCTTCTTGCTTCATAATTTGATGCTGGATGAAATGTGTGTCAAAAGTGCTTAGAACTCATTGGAAAGGGAATAATTATGCAGAACAAAGAATAAATCAATAATATGCATCACACAGTGAATAATATCACCATCATGCACTGTTATTTTTGCAGTGGTTCAAATGGTCAGTAAAACAACAAAATAGGACAAACTATTATACCAGTCCAGCACAGCTTATGATATTGTTCTACTACAACTTTTATTAATAGTGTAGCACAGAGATTTAAAGCTTTATTTAGAAATATGATAAACCAAAACACTCCTCTTCCATGAGTTCTTAGTGACATCACCAGGACTCAGATATAGTTTTAGAAATAGCAGTAGTCAAAAACTCCAGTGGTTTCATTCTTTTTAACAAATGTTTAACGTTTATATGAGACTCAATACAATTGACTTCTATTGCTAAACTAGCTAGCCACAGTGTCACTTTGGCTTCAGTAAGATTTTGCTCAATTTTAACGTAAGTTTTTGGTGCCATAGGTCTACAAAGTGCTGAGTTCTCAGATTGTAAACATGTAAAACCACAAAAATCCCTGAATTAAAGCTCTCCTCTTTTATGAGGTGGTAAGCACAATATCTGAAAACAAGACATCCTTTTTCGGTGCAAGACGTCCTTAAGAGGTTTCCTCTGGCATCTTTGCGCTTGGCAGAGTTTGCAGCAGCCTCTGTACTGGCCAAAACTGTGCCTACACTCCTGCCTTCAGAAACACTCTTCCTCAGTTTCCCTAGTGGTCAATTACCCAAGCTGCCAGCACTGTCTGCACACATTATTGCACTCACAGTTAGGTCAGGATAATAATCTCCAAAATCATAAGTGTAAACATGATTTCAAGCACTAAGATACACTCCTCACTCCTCTAGTAGTTTACTAGATCTAAATACTGAACAAACTGTGTTTGATACACTAACATATTGGGAAATTCTAGCCATCTAGTGGCATTCAGCACTTTTCCTGACTGTAAACCCATCTGGCATCAAAAAATGCAAAAGCCCAAGAAAATCATAAATAGCAGCTAAAAATATTTGTTTGTATTCCTTACAGTGTCTGTACACATTTTCTAAGACAACTCATTTTAAACTATGGGTATTACTTTCTTCAGATGTTTCTATCTATTACTAATTAAGAAACTGGACTTTCCATTTGCATAGTTGATGCATTATTTTTAATAACAGAAATAATTTCTTCTTGTAGGCAACTGCTTTGTACAGATCCTGCACTGTTAACTTCAGCAGCGTCTCTTCCTGCATGCTTTTGTGCTACACTGCATTCCTGTGCAGAGAATTTACTTCCTTCCTGGGAGATTTCACTTCATATAGCTTATTTTCTGTCATTAACTAAGAGTCCACAGATAGACTGAAGAAAAAAAAAACAAAACACACAGCCCAAATTACTTTATTGCAAAGGAAACTTTCATAGGATCATAAGATTTCAAGATAACTGAAGTTGGAAAAGACCTCCAGAGGTTACCTACTCCAAAACCCTCCCACTAAAAGCTGATGCATTTGATTCAATAATTCAGTCCTGTTATGCTTCTCATTCAGTAGGGTTTTATAGCAATCTGCTCCAGTAAAAATAAAGTATTTGGCTGTAAAATACTCTTGCATTTTAGCACCAGGACTGATTCTTTTGCAAGTGTCAGAATGCATCTGTACCATGGTTTGATTTTAGCACTCTGATTTGGGATTCACAGAATCACAGAATATCCTGAGTTGAAAGGGACCCACAAGGATCATCAAGTCCAACTCCTGCCCCTGCATATGACAATTCCACAGTTCCCATCATGTGTCTGAGGGTGTTGTACAGTCTTTTCTTGAACAGTGACAGGCTCGGGGCCACGACTACCGCCTTGGCGAACCTGTTCCAGTGCTCCACCACCCTCTGGGTGAAGAACCTTTTCCTAATCTCCAACCTAAACCTCCCCTGGCACGTCTTCCTGCCATTCCCTCGCGTTCTGTCATTGGTCACCAAAGAGAAGAGATCGGTTCCTTCCCTTCCTCCTCCCCTTGTGAGGAAGCTGTAGACCACAATGAGGTCTCCCCTTAGTCTCCTCTTCTCCAGGCTGACCCAAGTGACTTTAGTCACTCTTTATATGGCTTCCCCTCCAAACCAAACCAAATTTGTAGCCCTCTTCTGGACACTCTCCAGTAGCTAATTGAGATTTGGTAGAGTGAAATTTCTCCCTACAGATGCTGCAAGCAGCATCTCTATAGTTCTTCCATGTTGCCTGACCTTGCTTCCACTGATCATGTAATTTCTTTTTTTGCTGTATTTCAAGAAGAAGATCCCTGCTCAAACAAGCTGGCTTTTTGCCTTGCCTTGGACATGATCTATTCTTCTCTTCTTTGCTGTTCTCATATAGTGCAAGACAGTGTCCTGAGCAGTGATTGCAACAAAAACTCCTGGATTTCAAACAATATTTTCTGATGAGATACTTGCATTCCTTTTTGATTGAAAACTCCCACAAAAAAAAACCCTCCTTTTAACATAAATTACATTTTTGCTTAGAAGTAGAAATTGAAAACAGATTTCCTGCTTACCCAGAGAGAGTTATTAGGTACATTAGTTAAGAAAACTTGGACAGCTTATACTGTTCCAGTCTGTCTTGTATATGGATTTGAAGATTTATAACTTCCTCTGTTTGTTCCAATAACCATTCCCTTCCCATGTACCACCCATTTTTTTCCACATAGCAAGAGTTTAAGTAAAGCAAACATAATGAATTTCTTTTGCTTTCAGCTATAGTTGGTTGGTAGGAATATATTGTATCAATAATTTTGGGTCAAGAGAAATGTCTAACCTCTGCATTAAGCTTTTGTTTATTAAAAACTTCAAAAGTAATACACTATTCAGCTAAATTATTATGATTACCAACTGCTGATAAATATCCGGGAGGACTACGTTTTCTGTTAAGTAATAGTTGTCACTGGTGTCATTGTCACAGATGTGAAACTGATTTAATATACCAAAGCAATAGACATATTGCACATATTTTAAAGAGATTCAAAAGCTCATCAGGAGCCATATTCTATCAACTAATAAAGCTAGATTAATCCATTCTCTCCCATATGTACATATCATTGTCAAAATTAATTACATGACTAATTACGAAAAATTATACACAGTTGAAATGCTCTACGGTACCTATTTTTTTTCCACTCAAGTACTGACATAATGATACACTTTCTAAAAATACACTAGCTTTTTATAAACTAAACAAAAATGGTGATAAAATGCCCAAAGCTATCACAAACAGTTTCAGGAAGAAAAAAAAAAAATATGAAATAAGCAAAAGCTAAACCATCCAGAATTCTGACATAAGATAATTGAGAACATATACTTAATCCATGTAAACAGCACTGTAAATGAAAACAGATTCACTGTGAATAGTATTCTTCAAAAAGAATTCTTCTTTGTGTGGTTCTTCGTTCAGAAGACACAATATGAAAGGCAAATCTTTTGCCTGTTTATTTTGAAAGAAATTATACTCATTTTATTGGAACAAGTATAAAGAACTTGAAAAAACTCACTCTAATTAGTCTTTTGTAATAAATCAGAGATAATAAATACAAAATTCAGTTCAGCATCCAGTTGAAAACATGGCGTTCACTTGTCAAGTAACTAAATGAAATGTGGCACATACTGACCTAGATGTGTCTATAATAATATGATATTTGTATCAAATACATATGCTCAAATATCTTTTTGGTCTTTCTGCTTAGTGTACTGATCATTCCTTCATCTATTGATCACCTCAGTTCTTTCTCTGTATACCAGTAGCAGGTTGTTGTGGTTTAAATAAACAGGTTCTTGTAAAGTCTAACTGGTTTTCCTCACAAAAAGGATAGATCTCAGCTACTTTTTTCTTATTAAGAAAAGTCAATATATGTCAACAGAGACTGTACACATGGTCATCTTGTTGCTCTATTAGTAGCATGCATTTTTAATATACCAGTTTACAATACAGTTCTAGCTGCTTGTGTTTTATATGATTTACCTAACATAACTCAAGATTCTATTAATTCAGTTAAATTAAGTGACAACTTTAGGCACGTGCTTATGTGTCTCTGTTTTATTTGGTTAAACAAATGCCTTATTTCAATTTAAACTCCCCTCTCGGATTAATACAAATAGAGTAATAGGTGCTGTACAGTCATGATTTCATATTTTTCTCCTTTTTCACAGAACACTTGAGCCCATGGATCACTTATGCAGCCAATGTGTACAGGGAGCCAGGACAATATGTCAGATTATTTTAACCATTATAAAAACTTGCTTATGTATTGTATATAAGAAAAGAGCAAAGACCGAGACCAACTTATCTAGAACAGACACTTCTTGACCAGAAAAAGAAAAATCATGTTAGCTTTTAAAAAATAATTCTAGGAGGTATGTAAGTATTACTCCCAAACTTGCCTTTAGCATTAGTTGGTCAAGTCTGTGATGACAAAGCATGAAACATACTCAAATCAAGACATTATATTAAAAAAAAAAAAATCAACTGTAAGCTGTTTTATCACTCTGATTCTCATACCAGGCTCTAGAAATCTTGCCGTACAAAGGAGACAAGTCAAAAATATTCAAGCATATAGCAAAATGTTTGTCAAGCGTGTAACATCCCAGCAACTTTAATATTTGTTCTCCTTCAACTGTTAGTTAGAAAGTAGATTTTCATTATTCTTTTTATGCCTGAAGGATTAAAAGTTTGGAAAGTGCTGAAGTTACTGAGAAGCCCAAAGCACTGACTTTCAAATATGTATCAACATTAAATGTATAAAAAAATATGACTACACTGGGACTAGAGATGTGACTGCAGTATCTGAGAACATGAGTGAGGTACATTTAACTTCTGTAAATTGGATCTGATAGCTTCAGCTGCCAATTATTTAGGAACCAGAGTGAACTCACATGGCCTGTACTGAAGCTGCTGTGATTAATTCTGACAGAAACTATCTGTTCCTATCAACAGGTTCCACGCTCTTTGGAATTTCTCTTATATTGTGAGTAATGAAAAAGGACTTAGGTAATACTAGAAAACACTCAGAGCTATATTTAGTATATGGCATTCAGTACAGATCAGCGGAACAGCACTGGATCACACATCAGATTAACATAAATGGGAAATCATTAATGTCAGGCATTCAAAAGTTACCTCTAATGCAGATATTAATTTACTTTGTGACAAGTATAAGTATGTAAAATTAAGGATCAAGAAAGAATCACTCAAATTCTCTTAAACATAAAATTGGTAATGTGTGACAAATATGTAGACACACACAAGACTCAGCTGTGAATTATAACAGCTATGAAACTGTATCAAGTGCAGTTTATACAAATGTGGGTTTCAGTCTTGCTCAGTGAATATTGGTGGTGTGTCTTTGGCAAGCTTTAAATATTAGAAATTGTTTCTGAAGCTCATGGTACACAGGTCCTCAAATATATTATGCCCACCTAAATGAGATTTCTACTAGAGAACAGGCTGACAGAATGCATTTCAGATACTTTAATCCTGAATAGCACATGCCTTTGTTTAAACAGTATGTTCAAGCTTGCATCTGTTTGCAACAGTGTGCTCTCACGGGTAATACACTGCAAACTGCTTTGTTTATTTCAATATCCTTGCTCAGTTACAGCTAAATGAATTTATCTTACACTTTTATGATTTAAGGAATTGTGCCATGCTTGTCTATAAAGCAAGTTAAGAAATAAAAGTTAATATGCTTCGCTGATGTGCACCTCTGAAACTGCAATAATTAGAAGAAAGCACAGTGATTTGTTTTTTCCAGGGCCTGGATTAGTTAAAGAGGCTTCCACTGTACCTTTAAAGTAAAGGATGAATATTAATCCTTTCATTCAGTCTCGATGGCAATATTATCTAGAGTATTTCCACTTCCATAAAAAACACCAAACATTTAGACACAACACAGCTATATCACCATAAGTAATAAGTGAATAATTTAGTATAAACAGAAGTAAAAACTGTTAAATTCTATACCATGCACAAGGAGTTTGTGCTAGAAAGCTTAATAGTAAAATGCAAGAGTAAACCACATCGCCAGCATCAGCATCTCAGTTGCAAACAGATCTTAACATACTGCTCTAATCCATTCAAAACCTGGGCTTCTTTCTTGTACTATTTTGTGCAGTGGATATCACACACAAACAAGACACTGTTATTACTTTTGAAATTAATTGAAAATATTTTCCTTTAATTAAATTGCTTTCTATGTTCCCACAATTACTAATTTTCAAATTGCCTTATTCATTTTTTAAATGCTCAATGAGTCAAAAAAAAATTAAAACCTTTGAAAGCAATGCAGGAGTTAGCAAAGGCTTTCAGATTTTTGAGCATTTCATTCATGACCAGAGCCACTGCATTTTTTTCCATAGAAAACACCCCAAAATGTCATCACTAATTTTCTGCAATAGAACCTGAATGAAAACAAAAGTCATAAATCACTAAAACTTGCCAATCAATTCACCACTTCTGCCATTTCATATCGCACTCTCTGTGATGTCCACACTTAAAGCCATGACCTGTATATTTTGTTGAATATGGTAGATCAGCAGGTTTTCAAAGCAGATTGAGTCTTTCTTGGGTTAAACTTTGGACAGCAACAACTGCCATTTTGATGTCAAACCTCTAAGGTTTTTTTTAGAGTTTGGGCAGAGAGAAGGAGACGTTGAATTTTTCACAGTTTTAACTAGAAATATAAAATTAGTGCTGTTATTGCAGGACTGGAATGTGATTTGAGACCTAGAATGCATATTTTAAAAGTGATAATATCATAATATGTCACTTCCCACATTTCCTTTCTTGCTTTCATTAGAATGGAAATAGCTTAATAAGCATGTAAAATTGGGGGGGGAAAAAGGTTTCTCCTATTAGTTCTATCTGTCAGTCTATTTAACACTCACCAGTTTTTCTTTATCACTAAGTGAGACTTCATTTCAAACAGTGGGATTAGAAGAATGGCTAGCAGATGGGAAACAGAGACACCCCTAGGGATCATAATGCAACCCATGTCACATTCTCTTATTACATTCTCATCCCACTGGAAAATATTATCTTACATATTGTATCAAATAATTTAATATAATAATCTAATGTCACTTTCTTTAGAGCTATGCCTCTCGTTACTGCATCAAATGGACCTTTGCCAAAGTTGGTTTTTTTTTTTCTAATTTTTAATCAAAATCAAATGTCTAATGAGTCCAAGATGGCCTGTCAACTTCAATTATCTGTTTGTCTTTCTGTTTACCATATCTATCTGTCTACAGTTTTTATTTTTCTTTGTGAAGTTTAGTTATTGAATCCCATGTTTCCTTCTGGAAGGAATCTCTAACAGATGATTCTTCCCATTGATACGTTGATGATTTGCTAATTTATGGCTTGTAAATTTAAGAAATCTGAAGACATCTCTGGGAAGCAAAACAGATCATGAGAGAAGAGAAACAAGAGCATTTAATAGCTTATACAGTAAAGAACTGTGATTTCATAAAAATACAATTTTTAATATTTACATAAACTATATCAACGCCTCTGTATATTTTTTTAAAAAATCTTGAAAATTTAACATAGTTTAGCATAGATATTTACTATTGCAACACGATAAGCAGTTTATATATATATATACACATATGCATATAAAATTATAATAATCCCTCTCTCTGTTAAGTATCTATTTATGTGAAGCTGTGTTCTGCTTGATGCCCTCATAAAGAGTTCCCATTGGATTTGATAGCAGTTTCACAGTAAAAAGGCAAGCAGAATTTATTCAATGGAATTAAAAGTCAATAACTCAATGTAGAGGAAAGACTTAAAAAAATCATTAACTTATGCAGTCTCTCTTTCATTCCATCAGTTTACAAAAGTTCTTTCCATATGCTTTCTAGAGCTTCGCGCGGGCTGATTTATAATAAGCAAATGTCTTCAACTGGAAAATATTTCACAGAATTAAAATCCAGTCTGATCATATGAACACATGAATACGGAAATGAAACAACTGAATAAGAACAATCTTGATTCCCATATAAATTAGTGAATGCAAAATAAAAGGTTAATTAAAAAATAGTAGAGGTAAAAGAAATCTGGATCTTTAAACAACAAATCTCAGACCAGACCTGAGTAATATGAACATTATAAATAAACAAATAAACCAAGATTTTTTTTTGGTTTTGTGTTTGTTTTTTTTTTTCCTGGCTTAAAAGAAGTAGCACAGATAATCTTCTAAGTCCTCTTTTGGCTAGGACTGAACATCTAAGTTCCAAATTTCACAAAAAGAGTCCAACAGTAGAATTCCACTTATTCAAAACCATGGATTTCTTGAAGAAAACCCCCTTCTCTTAAGACTTAAAGCCTAAACTTTGTAAAGTGGTTAGCTGGAGCACTTCAGAAAACCAACCAAAACCAAAGAGATCACTGCCTCTTCCAGCCTTCCAGAGGTATGCATGCATGAACTAACCTGTAGGCTTATTACTACACTCTCAAAACAACAGCCCATCAGTTACAGTTACAGACCGGCTGATACCATTTCATCCTTCTGTTGTACTTCACTTTCAAAATATCACCTTGAAATGATACCTTGAATACTAACGCATGAGTTCTACAGATAGGTTACAGAAAGAGCCTGAACAGAGTAAGTCAAATAAAAAGTCTTAAAAGAAACTTGCTACATGTACAGAGGGTGTAGAGAACCAGCTACTGGTCTCGAAATTATTAAGAAAAAAGGCTAAGAGGAAATATAATTAATATTCAAGCTATCTACCATTTCAGTTTGTAGCTGATTAAAAAAAAAAAAAATCAAACAAAAAAACCCCACAAATCTTCCCCTGCTTATCTATATAAAATTATACGTAATTTTCTAATCTAGAGTCTTATCTATAGACTTTTTTATAATACTGTAATAAAAGGTCAGATTTTTTTCCTTCTCCACCCAACTACCTGTAACATCTAGCTTTTATCTCCAGTATTTGTACCCAGTATTTTCTCATTACCATTTTATCTGTTGATAATGGTACTAGTTTGACACTTATTTCCTTATAGAATTTTCCTGAATGTAACTTCTTTCAAGCATATGCTTTCATTAGTCATTTCTTAGTGACCTAGTAAGTTTAAAATGTTGTAGTGAGATACGACCTATATAAATTGCAGATATTTTTTAGGGTGAGAACATAATGTTTGGTGATGAAGCAATTAATAAGAGTTAACCTTCATTATAAATACGTCTACTTTGCATTTTAAAAACATTTCTTATCTTCAGCAGGTATAAACTCAGCTGTGTTAAATCTCACAAAGACTCTCTCAGGTAGTTACTAGTTCATTAATAATAAAATTATGCCAACTTCTCTGCAGAGACTTTAACTTATGTTGTTACATACTTCTACAGAAATCAGCAGAACATCAGCTAAAATGTAAATAATACTACATGCTATACCTGCTTTGCAAAAAGTATTTCCCAAAAAGTAAAATAACAACTACATAATTTATCCAGGGAAATGCAGAGGAAGGACAAACAGTAGTGAATGAATTGTTGGTGTGAAAGAAGAGAAAACTATGTAGGACTTAGTGAGGAAAATATTGGAAGCCACATCATTGTTATCCTAAGATGCCTCTTAGCAGTATTAAAAATTTTTTTTTTTTTTTTTCAGTTCTGATTGCTTCTCATGCCTGAATTTTATTTCCCAGTGACATCTTAGTTACATATAAATATTGAATATGAACTATTTTCTGTCTTTGTAACTATGGTCTGGTTTTCTGTGTATCAATTCTATGTAGTGGTGACTATAGCAAGAAGCGATTGTTTGGGTTTTTTTAAGTATAACTAAACTAAGGCGGCCAGTTTTTTCTTGCCTAATGACCATCTGATACTGGTGTATCAGGGCACCTAGTAAATACATTACAGGGTCCTCTGATTAGTTGATCTGTAAACAGTAGAAAACCAGCTGTTTAGCAGTAAACTCATTGCGCAAAGAGCAAATCTCATTGTTTACAAATCTGAAATTCAAGACAATGACTGTTACCTTTTTGGTAACTTCTTCATTTTTTCTTTGCATTAGGTTGTAGTTGTGCCGAAGTCATTACCTTACTTATATATGTTTGGTCTCAGCCACATTTTATATAGATATATTGGTATGCATATTGGTATATATGCAACAGCGAGTACTGTTCATTTAACAGGTGAAACTTCAATCAAAGGCTATAATAAAATTCCTGTTTTGTGTTCTATGAGACCTCAGAAGTCTCATTACAGGAATACATGACAAAGCAGAGATCACAGATTTTCTTTAAAATCCAAAATTCCTTGTGAACTTTTGTGACAAAACTACCTCATATCTAGTAAATTTAACCAATAATAATTGCATACTGCCAACAAACCACTTCCATTTCCAAACTCTGTGTGTATCTGTCTCATCTAAGAGAGAAGTAAGCTTCTCTAGTGTGCAAAATTATTCCTATATCATTTATGAGTCCTTTGGGGACTTCATTGGCTGAAAAGCAAAATGAAATTCAATATCAAACCCGCTGGTATGCTGGTTGTTTCTCTTCTTTAGTAAGTGAAGTTTGCAGAAATCATTTTTATGCATACATTCTAGCTGCTTAGATAGTCACAATTCTATAGCAAGGTTTTCATTAGTATTAAAGTGATGTAGTGAAATCCTCTAAATGTATATAATCATAAGCTAATTTTAACTTCCCACCTCGATGTTTAATAACCATATAGAAGTATGTTATTCCACAAACATAGTTCATGAGGTAACATGTATAAACATACATAAATAAATGCTACAGAGCAGCTTCCATGTACTTATCTATTTTGGAGAAATTCAATAAGAATACACATTTGCTATTTTAAGAGCTGAAACTACATCTTTCAACAAATTTAGCTGCTTTCATTTTATACGTGAGTTTAATGTTATCTAGAAAATTTCTGACATTAGGAATAGGACAACTGTAGTATATCATTATGTTCACTGCCAAAACCCATGCATGATTGCTCAACTAAAGACCTTATATTGCTAATTACTACCACATGCCCATATCCCAGGCAAAGGAAAACTTATTGGTTCTGACAAACCATTCTTTCAACACTGAATTCCAAATGAAAACTTAAATTTTGGCCAAACATAACATTTCATCAATCTTGTTCTACTGATTGCAAAATCAACATCAAACAAGGGGTACTAATGGCTTCTTACTGTGCAGTTCCCAAGCTTAGATTCTCTGATGAAAGACTCACATGAGCAAAGGACATCTTTAAAGTACTTAGCAATTAATAATTGAACCAGAAAACAATGCATAAAGAATTGAACAGTTTGTATGCTGATGACAGAGCTAAGTTTCAAACAACAAGTTATATGGGCAGTAGAGATCAGCAGAGAAAGCACTGACAACAGAATAAGCTAAAAACAAACAGTGCATATAAATAAAGCTAAAAAAAAAAAAAAAAAAAAAGTGGAAAAAACCATAAAGCATGCCCCAAAGCTAGCAGAAGCATGTAATCTGGAGTTGAGCTTTTCAGGATGTGGGGTTCTGACTGAAGATCAGGTCCAAGTTTAGAGACATCTGAGCAATGCTGGGTACCAGTGACAAGGTAGAAAGGAACAGACTAAAACACTGTATGTAAAATAGTTTTTATCCATATTCCCCCTCTGCTATTACTCCTTTGGAGACTCAAAAACAGAGGCGCAACTTCTGTGTTTAAAAAATGTCTCTCTTTGAGAAACCAAATATGAATACAAATATGAAACTGAGTAGGCCTCTGTCACAAATAAATATTTTAGGAAATTAATGATACTACTCTATCTCAGAAATAAGTTAAAGCATTTTGTTAATCTGGATAAGTGAATTATGATGCAAAAAAAAAAAAAAAGGCTTTAGACATTTGATGGTATCTCAAAAATGAAAATATTGCAGTTTTCAATCATCATCTAATTGCCTGAGTATTATTAAGTGCACAATACTATAAGCTACAAGGAAAAATCTTTGATTTATCTGCCCACTGATGTAAAACAGTACCCTAGAATTAGCTCTGTGAGATATTTACAGTCTTTCTGCTCCACTGAGAGAAGAAACAACCTGACAAAACCATAATCCACATTTATAAAATGATGCATGGGTGATGATTCGAAAGGAATAAAGTAAAAAACATAACTTCTTAAAGTAAGGGGAGGGACAACTAATTAGTTGTATTGTTGCAGTACCTTAATTACGTTATATGGAAAGGCTTCTATATGATTCGTCTTTTAGGGCAAATGAATCTCTACCAGTGAATATCACAATGGTGTGGAATGACACAAAAGATGGCAACAGAGGTGATATAAAGGACAAGTTACTATACTGCAAGTACATCTATTATAGTTCATTAAAGGCTATAACCCAGCAGGTCTAGATGCTGGGAATGCCAGAAAGAGCTGGTTTTAACTTGGTCAAGAAAACAAGCAGGCTTTCAACAGAAATGTAATGAGCTAATGTGACCCCACTTGAACTTTTGCTACCAGGCAAAAATAGTATTTTTTATGGGTTTGCTTTTTTTTTTTTCCATACTATGGCTACTATTTGCTCTTCTTAAGATAGGTTTTATACGAAGTGTGGAAGGGAATCACTTTAAAATCCCTGGTCATATATTCTAAAATCACAAGGGTTACCATATTCATATGAAGTCAGCATGAAGAGCAGCATGAGATCTGAATCTGCTGTTTGAACACTAAGAAACAGCACTATCAGACTTCTGACATAGTCTAATGGAATAAGCTGATCAACACAAATCTCATATTTTGCACTCAAGTAAACCAAAGCTATCTAAAGAACTGAGTTGTGTGAAGATCATGTGAATTATCACTGTCACTTAGTTAAGAGATGACCACATGACAATCTGATGCCCAAAACTGTGAAATGACAAGTCAACCCTGTTCCAGAAGCTAACTACATATGCAATCGCAGCATTTTTTACAAGATACGTCAGTACAGTCTTAGTGGTATGTAGGTTCCCTTGAAGTAGGGACAAAATGTTGTGACTTGTACCATAGCATAGCCCAGGTCTCTAATAATAGTGTGACAACTCTCCAGTGGTAACATCTGATGTCAAGGAATACAGCCATATGAGCTGTGAGTCAGCTGTTACCACCTTCAGGGGCTCTTTAAAGTCACACAACCACACCTGGTCTTTTTTGACTTACTTTCTGCCTCGGGTTGAGTTAAAAGTCCCGCCGTATTTCTTCCGATTAAGGATGAGAGCAGCAATTTCTGGCACGTAGCGAGCAAACATTGCCTACATGCATGAAACAAAAACACAAAAAAAAAAAGAAAATGGCATGCAGAGAGTGTTCTACTGCAGCAGAGGCAGCAGAGCCTCTTGGGATACTTACTTTCTTCCACTAACCGCACTATAGGAACCACCATATTTCTTGCGGTTTCCTATTAACTCTATGATTTCAGGGACGTAGCTGGCAAACATGGCCTAAGAAGAAGATAGGAGACAGAAGAAAAGACTAAAAAGAGAGGCCAAAGAAAGGGGGATGATGAATATTTTCAGAAGATATATATCTTTAAGATCTGAAAATGTAAAAGAATTAGATCTATGAAGTTGTTTAAAAAGAAAATTTTAAAAATGTAAAAGTTCTTATCAAACAAAACAAGAAGCTCAATGTAAAAGTTGGTCTTGAAGAAGGTACACACCTTATAAACTAAGAAAACAATCCAAAGAGGAAAAATAGGCACACAAAACAAAACAAGAACAAAATTAATTCAAACTCATATCTAATCACAAAATACAGTTAAGTCTAATTCTTCCTGAAAAGGGAAGGGGAAAAAAACTATCCAAGCTCCACTGAAAAAAAAACCAAACCAAAACAAAACAAAAACAAAAACAAGTATTATGATTACTGTTACATTTCTATTTTAAAAGACAGACTTTTTTCCCCCATGATTAGGATTCAAAAGAAGACAAAAACAAGATGGAATGAGGGGTTATTCCCCTGTCAAGAAACAAAAGGGTCACCACCCCGCCCCCCCAAAAAAAAAAAAACTTTTCCAAAAGGTTGTTTTCAAAAGGATTGGAATAACACATGATAGAAAAAAGATTTTGAGGAGAAAATAAAAATTATTCTGCCATGTTTTGTCCAACAAACATCTTCCTTGTGGCTGGATATTTCGAAGAGCTACTGCCAGTTGACATGGTCTCTGTCTTCATATGTCATTAAGCATCAATGGGAATGCATATATTTATGCTCATGTATATACTCATATACATGTACCTGTATGTGTCTCACATATGGCATTCATAAAATTAGTCATATGCATATCACCTCTGCAAGATGTAGGTATATGTGAAATCAGTATATGAGAGTAAAGTGACGATACACATATGTACATGGGTGCACAGTATATATTATGAGTAATACATAAAGCACTTACCTTGCACAGTGTGATTAAAATAAACCTTGCTATTTCAGAGACTAACATTACAACAGGTCCTACAATATTACTAACTCTGATATGCAATAGAAAAGTTGACATAAGACAATTAGTTACTTTGGTACTATGCACATACAGGACAAAGAACATGAGAATTTGCTGATATGAAAGCATACGGGTTATGGCCATGTGATAAACTGTGTGCTACATGAGATGAAAGGATGTTTGAAATTAAAGAGAATGTGGTTTGCCTTCATCTGGATCAGGCAAGCTGCTCTTTAAGACAGTCCAAAGCCACAGTGTTTGTTGGAATTCTGGGAAGGAACACAGAAGGGTGGGTAGAATTTCTGAAACCGCAAAGTGCCTTTAAGTATTAATAACACCCTCAAAAAATGCACTACAGTCAGTCACTAAAAAGTAAAGGACTACAAATAACATTTTAAGTTGAAATATTAAGGCACTTCATGCATTCACAGGTATTTCTCATTTAAATGGGTTTTAAAATTCTGACTGTACTGAACTGGACTAATTGGACAAGCTCTGCCAAAATATCTATTAAAAAAAAAAAAAAACAGGGTGTATTAAACACGTTTAGAAGTTTTATAATTAATTTTAATTCACTAAGCCAGATATTCTTTTTCTTTAATCACAGCACTGAGATATACAGGTAGTTTGAATCACAATAATATTAAAAAAGAGTTTTTACCAATCCCCCAAGGATGAAGAAGACCATGAAAAGGCGACCAAGGGTTGTTTTTGCATAAACATCTCCGTAGCCCACAGTGGACATTGTAACCATCAGTAAATAAACACATTCCCAATATGTCAGCGGCTGATTATTTTGGAAATTTTCCCATGGATCCCCTGAGTTCTCCACCTTAAAATGTACAAGAAAACACATAATGAATTAGTAGAGTTGTATCACAAGTTACGGAAATATGTGTGTGAATGAGTGTGTGCATATATATATATAATTTGGCACATAATATAAACTCTGCATCCTTTCCTGTGATTTATTTTGAACAAATACAGAATCTAACCCTGTCCCAATTGTAGCATTACAGCTCTTTTGTCAATATGCACAGTCTTGCCACTCATACTATTTATGGAAAGTATCTTTTCCATTCACCACTAAATAATATAACTTACTAACACAGACAGGCAAGTTCATTTTATAGCAGTTTGTTTAGAATATTTTCAGGATAAATTTTACTTGTAATGCAATTATACTTCTTCATGTTTTTGTTTTAAAGTATTATGGGTTTTTTTGGTTTAAAGTGTTATTTTTAAAGCTATTGAAGGCGTTGGTGATATGTTAAGTTTAGGGATACGCTATTACTTTTCCAAGAGGCCAGCTACTGTACATTACAAAGTTATAAATTTATCAGTGGGAAAGGAGAATACTCTCTAAAATTTGTTTCACAGTAAAAATTTTGAAGTGTGAGGATTCCTACAGTATGAAAGAGAAACTGATGCTGGGGTTGGGGGGAGGGAGGAACAACAAAAGAAAACAAATAAAATACCCAAAACAAACAAAACACCAAACCAAACAAATTTAAGTCCTGAAAACCAGCATTCCTTCCCTCCTGATGTTGGGGATTTTTGGTTCAAAAAACAGAAAAATCTAATGTTTCTATGATAAAAATGCTATATTTACCCAGAGGAGTATAAAAAAGTGGTCATCCATGAATAAGAAGTATATCGTAAACATCCAAACATCCAAAATTCTGTTATTTTCTTTATCAGTGACAATTAAATTACTATCTACTATAAGAAGATGATGAACATTTCAAATTTAATCTTACATAGCTGAATGCAGCTCAAGGTAATTCAAGTGAAGTCAGTTGAATTGCTCTGGACTAACATTAATATAATTAAATTGTAATATTAGTCCCAAACTATTCCTAAATAATTTATTACTACTAGCACCTTGAAATTTTCCTGATTCTAAGTTGATCGTAAAGTGCACTTAAAGGATAAACACTTAACAGTATTTAATCATATGTACCAAACAAATGAGTAGAAGCTACCAGTTTAAAAAACATAATTGACATATGCCTATCATTCCCATTTACGAACTCATATTTACTTCTATACCATCTTACATTTTTCAGGTACTGTTAAGTGTGGAATAAAAACCTGTTTGGGAAAAAAAAAAAAAAAACAAAAAAAACAAAAAAAACACAACAACTATGCTATCACTGACTGAAAGCTACTACAAAAATTTGAAATTTAAAAACGAAAGAGAAGGAAATTCTCTTTATAAAAATGTTAGCAATCCCATTACTTCTCGTGGAAATACAGAACTGCTTGCTTCTAGAACAATCATTGGTTCCTCCGGACTTCAGCATTATTTCAGCTCGGCCAGCCCATCCCAGGAAGCCCTCTGGGTAGTTATTTAGGACACATTGCCACCTACTGGTAACTTGTAATCATTCCAGAAGTTGCGTCATTTCAAGTCTCGTATTTTAAAGCTGAGGTTAATGATGTATTACCTACTATTCAGAATTAGTTTTGAGTAGAAGCCTAAAATTCGGGAAGCTGTGATGTCTTTTTTTATTGTACTCTATAGATGTGTTAAGGGATTTCCAGAGCAAGGCAATTTCAGGTAATAAAGTAGCTCAGAAAGCAGATGATCCATGATAAAAAGTCAATGAAGTATTTTCAAATGTACTTACCAAATGTATGAACCCAGCTGCTGTCAGCCACGTGCTGATAAATATAGAGCACAGATTCACTAGCTTGATGGAATTACTGAAAATAAACAAAACCCAGCAACAAATAGGAACTTAGACTGGAATTTATCACACTTTTTTTGATGCATATACAAGTGTGCAGTTTAGACTGAAGAGATGCAGGTTACCTAAAAACTTAATCAAAAACCTATGCAAAATATGCATTATTTTTTCTTTTCTGAGTTCACATTTGCATAATTTAGATACCTTGAAAGAAAAATTCCCATACATTTGAGAGGACAAAGACAAATGGAAACATTAACTACATCTGTAGTCACAATCAAATAGAAATAAATAATGCTGATTCACAAATTATTTGAGTGCTTCTCAGTACACTCACCTACTCATTTTTCATTACTATACACCTCAGCAATTATTTATATTTAAATATTCTGCCATTCTGGAATACATCCATGCAGGGCCAATGAATTAAACTGAGAAATGCCAATTAATGTTAGCTGCTGAACACTGCATCCATACATACAACTGACTGATGGTTTTTGAATTATTTCATTTTTTGTAGCTTCTAAGCTTCTTCTATATTCATTGTGCTTTTGATCCCAGACTTGTGGAGGCTTCAAAAACTAACAGCAAGAGAATGTTTTTCTTGCATACTCAGCACACGTTAACAGTTGCATACATGACCACGGGGCAAGACTATAATATTTCCCTACAGTTATAGCAAACAATTATTGAACTATTGCAGTCAATCCATATGTCATGCTGGTTTTATGAAAAAATTATGATTCTCAAATTAAATAACTTAAGTATTTTACACTTCATGTGTAAAGTCCTATATAATTTTGCTATTACTCTGCTTGCTTGAACTCCTATGAAATTCTTTGTGGAAATTCATACGGAGCTAGAGTATTTCCTGGAGTATTTCATACTCCACATTCACATTTTTCTTAAAAAAAAATAATAATTATTAAAAAAAAAATAAAAAAAAAATAAAAAACAAAACCTACCAGTCAAACTCTGCAAACTCTTTGTAGTCTAATTAAGCAATATGTTCTCTGTTGTATACAGAACTGATTTTGAAGCAAGGACCTCTCTCCACTCAGCAGGAAAACACCATAACAACCAAACTTCAAAGTTTGTGGAAGAAATATAAGTAAGGCTCACTCCCTCTCTTCTTACAAAAATCGCTATGATTTCAAAAGCTAAGAAGGATATTCAACAAATATACATGGACTCCAGCTCCTTGTGTGACTATGTCTAAATAATCCTATCCACTCATGGAACTATTGGAAATAGCTCTCCTTTGTTTTTTGAAAATATTTTGAAGAAATAATAACACCTCAGAAAAATCACTATTATTCCTAAAACATTACACTCCAAAATAATAAAAATCGGGAAAAATTCACTGTCAGTGTTAGTGGGAGTAGTTTTGCAGTTTTGCAGTATAATTAATTAATGATTCTGGTTATAACTACTTTAAGGACAATAAAAATACAAAACAAAACGAACCTGGAAAATTAATCAGACCAGCTCCGTTAAAAATAATTTTCAGAGTTACAGTTAGTGAAGTGGGCAACTGTGCATACTAGGAAACAAATACAAAAATCCTCAAAAATAAGATAATATGTCAGAAGTTCTGCAATTAGTTGGTGTTCTCCAGCATCAACAGATATTCCTTATTTCTCTGTTTCTTAAGATATGGTTGATTCAAGTTTGTATTTTTTTGGTGATAAAAGTCAGTCATAGCATAGGACTCTAAACAGGTTCCTATATTGAACCAAATAATAGAAAGTACACTTATGCTAAACTCCATTACAAAAGGTATTCTTCACCTGAATTTAGAACAAGAGTGACTCCTGATACAATAATGTGTCAGCTGGTCTCCACATATTAATTTAATACAAGCAAATGACAGTCGTCATTAAAAATAACTATTTACATGACTTGTTTAGTACATTTTATTTTTGCAGATTTATTAAACATTGTACCTTATCTCTCATCTATTAAATACTCCTGTGTTTCTGCCACAGTCTAAATATAGATGAAGGATTAGTCACAAACATTTTCCTCTCTTTAAGCTCTTCCCAACATCTGTGCAAAATCTCTTCCTGTGAGCCCTACCTAAGCCTCTGTAGTTTTGTTGAAAAATATTAAAAAATAGTGAAGTGATGGAGAAATTTTCAAGTGAACACCACACAATTCATTCTCTTTCATAAAACACCGGAACAAAAACTATTGAGTAAAATACATTTAATTTCAAATTAGGGAAACAAAAATCTTTGTCAGAGTACAGTCTTTTAATGTGCTGCAGAAAGATTTTGCTTTGCCTTACTGTTTCTTTTGATACAAAATTAACAATTTTTCAGTTATTCTGATAATTATCTAACACTCCCATACTACGTTGTTAGGCTTCTCACTGTCTCTATTTTTGCTCTGTTTAGCTTCTTTCGTTGGATTCCAGTGTTTGAAATAACCCTTCTGCCCACTGTGTAAATAATATATGCTGCTTTAACCCTCATATCTCAGTCACTAATTCCAGGAGTAATTTTGATTTATAGGATAGAATAAACCTTTTTCTTTACTGAGTGAAAGAAGAAAAAAAAGGACCAAGTTTCTTCTCTAATTGCACCAAATATTAAAAACACAGCAATGCCCTTTACACCCAATCAGTTTCTCATCTTGTCAGTATTTACTTGTTATTAATGTCAAGCACACTAAAATACCTGTAGTCAAAAGCAGTCATACAAGGAGTCTCTGCTTTACAGGCTTTCTAATAATCAATATTTGTGTTTTACAGATACTTTGACATTCATATAAATAATTACAGAGATTATATCCAAGCTAAGAGTAAATTTTACATCAGAGAAATGCTATTTTAAATGAACATTTAAATCTTGAATAAGCCAGCTTTAAATGTGCTGAATGTGCTTAATGCAGTATCGCTTCCTTGATGGATCTGGAAGTTTACAAATCCACCCCTTCTGAAGGGGCTTTTAGCCTTTATCTAAAATCCTTTGAGTTTAGGAGGCTTTTCCATTGACTGCTATTTCTTTTGGCCAGGTTGTTCTCATCAGATATTCTGAGCTCCTCAACAAATTACTCTCCTTTACTATACAGGTAGCATTCCAAGCTACTGGACCACATCTTCACAGCACATTATTTTATTCCTTTTTTTGACAAGAACTGGATTCCCTAGAGTCACACAGATAAAGACAGACAGTGTGAGAATTTTATAGCAAAGAGAATAGTTTCAAGGTTAAGGGTTGAAAAAACAGCTGTTTACTGTGAGTGTGTACAAATCTCAATTATGTATTTTCCCATTGCTACTAATTAACATAGCAAGTAAATGGAGTTGTATGTAAAGCCTTCAAACATGCATCATTGACTAGTGGAGAGAGCACAGGATTTCAGAATGGAACTGAGTTTACAGTAATTATTGGAAGCTGGATCAAATACTTCAGCTGGGGAATTTTAAGGAATGATGAAAGGCCATGTGTGTTCAACTGCAAGGCATGGTGAGGTTACTTTTTTTTTTTTCCCTCAAAGTGATCTTTCGTTCAAAGTTGTGCTTCAGCACAACTTTCATGTATTAATAGCCTGAAGAATCAGTGAAAGCCAGAAGGTTACTTGGAATATTTTAAAAATACTTTGAAAGAAATGCTAATGACCGTGAACACAATATAAAGTTATCTGAGTATAAAATGAATTTTTTCGTATGTTTTTGATGGGAAGAAGTATGCTTAGTTCAAAACAAAAACTGAAATAGAGCCACAATGGTTATTTCTCAAAGTAATTTTTAGCTGTATTCTGTTGAATGAATTGTGATTTCTGCTTTTCCAAGGCAGCAGAATATGGACTGAGTATGTGGAAAGAAGGAATACTTAATCAGTGCAGAGCTTTATAATTCAGTCTACTTTTAATTTATCAACACTTAGTCTTTTCAGATATTTCAACGTATGAAGTAAAATCTTCGAGTGGTCACACGGCAAAAGATGCTGACATTGATAAATCATTCATCAGCACAAAAAAGGTTTGAAGAACAAATAACAAGTTGGTTTTTTTTTCTCTCCAGAAAAGTAAACAATATATTACTAAGACCACAAACAATAAAAGATTTTTGTTCTGTCACCAATGCAACTAACTCAGTACATAAGAAAATGTCTTACCTTGTTTTAAGGATATTCAGAAACTGCAAAATTTCTGAAAACTGAATCAGCCTAAGGGCTCTTAAAAATCTTAAACCTGCAGTTTAAAAAAAAAAAAAAAATCAACAAACTCTAGTAAAGAATAATTCAAATTATAACGCTTCACTTACAATGACAGTGATCAATGAAATCAACAGAGGTAGCATACAAAATGTCAAATACCTTTGAAATGTTCTTCCATATTTAATGGTTCCAAGATCCTTATCAGGTCTTTTAAAAATTGTTTTAAACTTATTTCCTTAATAGCTGAAGCATCCTACCAGAAAGCCTTAGTTTATGTAGGAAGCCACAGGAGGAGACGAAAGCTAAGATGAAAAAAACCTCACTGAGGTTCTATTGGTAGTTCTAGTGCACGTCTTTCTCTTTGAGGCTGTCAAAGATACATACAGATCTGAAACATCCTCAGTCCTCCAAGCTCTCACGTTGCTTAGTGAAAAATAAGAGATTATGGACAAGAAATCTGATAACCTGGATAAAGTACACTGTGTATATAGCTGATTAAATTGGTAAATCTTAATGACGTAAAACCTTTTGTTCTAATATTGCTCCCTATGTTCACCTTATTTCCAAAAAACTCACGCAGGAGAACTGAGAAATGACACATTCTTTCTTAAAACTGACAAATATACTGTAATTCTTTCCATTAGAATATAACTACAGGAATAGATTACATTTTGACTATTAAAGAAGTAATTATTTTCACAAAGAAATACCATTTTTGTATTGAAATCAGGTTGCATTGATAGCAATTCACAGACAACTGCAAAACCAGTGAGACATACACAGAGAGAGCTTGCGCAAAAGAAAATACTATAATAGATTAAGGGCTTAAATTATAAAACAGACTTATGCTGATAGTAAATAATTTGGCTGCAGATCTTCGGCATATGAATAGAAGTACATTGTGTATTATACCCATGCACAGCTTATAAAATTAAAATAAGGCTTTGAGGATAATTTTTATTAGATGGTACAGCCAAGAGTTACATAAATGTTGTGTAACATGGTATTGCAACTGTTACAGTTAGGTCCAGGGTAAGTTCTTCTCATACTTCCTCCTTATTAACATTTACTTTACCCACTTCCAGTGCTATAAACCACATTTTATTTCTAGACACTTGAGGAAAGACTGGTCCTGGCAAACTTATAAACATGGTCACAACCTTTGTCACCTTACTGGAGTCAAGAGGTTCCCTTTGACAGCAAAGAGGCATTTGGTGAGATGTGTTTAAATCAAGGCTTTATTTCTACAGTATTCTTGTAAAGTTGTTAAATGAAAATTTACTCTTGTTGAGACTTATAAGTAGCTCCTGTCTGTGTACTACATGGATATAAAGTTTCTTTGTAGTTACTGACCATGGGGAACTCTGATTAATCACAATTTGAAAACTGGATTTGGGGATTTAGATGAAAAGCCACAAAATGATGCTTAATAATTAAAAAGTTCAGATCCATTTGCAATGAGAGAATGATCATCTTGACTGCCATCATGTAGCATGCACAGGACAACCAGATGATCAGGGCACGGGTTTATGAAAACATGATATCCTTCTATGACAAGGTGACCCGCTCAATCAATGAGGGAAAGTCTATGGATTTTGTGTATTTAAACCTCAGTAAAGCCTTTGATACCATTGTCCACAGCATTCTCCTAGAGAAACTGGCTGCTCACTGATTGGATGGGTGTATTCTTTGGTGGGTAGAAAACTGGCTACATGATCAGGCCCCAGGTGTTGTGGTGAATAGAGTTAAATCCAGTTGGTGGCCGGTCATGAGTGGTGCTCCCTAGGACTCAGTATTGGGCCTAGTTCTGTTTAGTACCTTTGTCAATAATCTGGATGAGGGAGTTGAGTGAACCCTCAGTAGATTTGCAGATAACTCCAAGCTGGCTGGGAGTGTTGATCTGTTTGAGGGTAGGATGGCCATATAAAGGGATCTGGACAGGCTGGATCATTGGACTGAGGTCAGTTGTATGAGGTTCAACAAGGCCAAGTGCCAGGTCCTGCACTTGGGTCACAACAACCTCAGGCAGTGACACAGGCTTGGGGAAGAGTGGCTGGAAAGCTGCCTGGCAGAAAAGGATCTGGGAGCCTTGGTCAACAGCTGGCTGAACATGAGCCAGCAGTGTGCCCAGGTGGCCAAGAAGGCCAACAGCATCCTGGCTTGTATCAGAAATAGTGTAGCCACCAGGTCTAGAGAAGTCTCCCTGTACACCTCAAATACTGTGTTCAGTTTTGGGCCCCTCACTACATAAAAGACATTGAGATGTCAGAGCACGTACAAAGAATGGCAACGAAGCTGGTGAATGGTTTGGAGCACAACTCGTATTCAAGGAGCATATGAGGGAAATGGGGCAGTTTAGTCTAGAGAAAAGGAGGCTGAGGGAAGATCTTATCACTCTCTACAACTACCTGAAAGGAGGTTGTAGCATGGAGGGTGTTGGCCTCTTCTTCCAAGTAACAAGCGATAGGACAAGAGGAAATGGCCTCACATTGCACCAGGGAAGGTTCAGATTGGATATTAGGAAAATTTTCTTCAAGGAAAGGGTTGGCAAACTTTGGAACAGGCTGACCAGGGAAGTGCATGAGTCACTATCACTGGAGGTGTTTAAAAGATGTGTAGATGTGGTGCTGAGGGACATGGTTTAGTGGTGGATGTGGCAGTCTCAGGCTAACAGTGTGACTTTATGGTCTTCGAGGTCTTTTCCAACCTAAATGATTCTATGATTCTAAGATTCTGTGATGATTTTGGATCATAATGCTGAAACTATGAGACACATTTCCCTCTGCTCCACTTGCAGTAGTTCCAACAGTTGCTAGTTCTGTCCAAAGAGATACAGATGGACAGGGAGGGAAGGGATCTTTACTAGCAACCCTAATCTTCCTCAGCTCTACTCCATCCAGCTATCTCCCCCTTACTCCACTTCCTATGAACTTTTTGAAAAATGGCTGCTGGGAGACAAATCTTTTCTTTCAAATGTTTTACATTGCATCTGAACCTAATAAGATGGTTGAGTTACTCATTGCAATGTTTCAAAAAGAAATCTGAGAAACATAAAAGTCAGCAAGAAAATTACTGTCTCCAAACTCTTACAATGCTTAAGATATATTTTAGTTGCTGAGACTTGAATGATAGAACAAAAAGACTATGATTTCACTGTATTTTTTCTAGAAGAAGAAAATCATGGATTAAGTTCTGCATTTGCTACAGCCTACACTATTTTAAAGAATTCCCTTCAGAGAATAGAATTTAAAAAAATGAAAGCAGAGAGATTGCTTGAACAGTTTGCTTGAACTACAAATGGAACTGGCCTGTAATTATAAAAGGTTACAATCACCTTGTAACCTCTGCATCTTGTCTAGGACATTACTTTATAGTTAAAGGAATTATTGCACATAAATGATCAAATATTGATCATCATAAATCTCAGAGTATTACCTGCTTTGTGTGGTTCCAATATGAAGAACAGAAATTAAATTAAAATAACAGTTTTCCTTATGATGATGGCAAATGAATTCTCTCCAGTATCCTACTCTTCTCAAGACTCAAACAGTTCTGCTACTAGGTTCCTATGAACATGTGATTTTATATGATCTTCTGTACTTCCTGTCTTGCAAATAATCTGTGAGTTTCATCAACCTAGCAAGAAAGTAATATTTAACAAGAATCTCTTCTTATGTTCATAGTATCAAGGCATAACCTCTATTAGCAGGCACCAGAAAAAGGCAAATTAGTTCAATGAGATATTGAAAACTTCATAGTCAAACTACAGTGACCTTGTATGATGCTACCTTTTCATATTTTATAGACGTGTTTATAATGAATTAGCTTTTGTAGAAACATCAGTCATGTTAGAAATACTGACATTTTGTACTTATTATAAATTATATTCTATATCAGTCAAAAAAGTCCTCTAATAAATCGACACATATAGGAACTAGAGATAAGGAAAACCCTTCATGACAATACAACTTTTGAAGCCTATAAAAATTGTGTTTCAAGTATTTTCAATGCCCATTAAAATTATATTCTCAGTTTTGCTTCAAGGTACCTCTCAAAGGTCTTTTTAAATGAAAACCTAATTGGAATACAATATTATTTTGAGCTATGTAGAGATATTGCCTCATATAGATACCATCAGCGGAATGAATACTGCAGGAAAACAATTTTGTTTCCCCTGATAGTCACTGGTCCTGAGCAGGTGCTGAACAAGGAGTACAGACTGCTTCAGTGGGACAGAGTGTTAGGGTACTGGATTTAGTCATTAATCTACTGGATCATTTCTGAGTTTTATAATCCCCTTCAGCAGAAAATCTAACTAACTGAGTACTTTAAAATCCATTTGATATTGATGTCAGAATCAAGGAGAACCTGGCTCAGGACGAAACAAGCAGAGACTGGGAGTAGCATTCTTAGTATAAACCATGGTGAGAAAGACAGTTTGAAAATAGGGCTGAAAGGATTATAGTTGAGCAGAGATGAAGCCTGTTTAAAGAAGGAAAATCAAAAATATTCATAAGAGATGGGTATTCCAGAACAGTGTAAAAAAAGAACTCTGAAAAGTGATGTGAACGAAACACATAAAAAGACTGGATAAGGGCAGAGCTGCAGCTGGAAGGTTTCAGTGTCCTTGTTTCCAGGTACTCAGTACCTTCCTCTCAGGGGCTGAGAGTAAAAGAATCAGTTCAGTGTTTGCAACTGAAACCCACTATGCCTGCATTGTTTACTCCCCATAACACTACTAACATAAAGAGTCAGTCATCCAAAACAACTCTCAGTAGTAGGGACAAATTACACTGTACAATGCACTAGTGTACACACCTCCCCCGTAGGTTACATCATGTGAAGACTTTGTGTGGTTTGTTGTCAACATCCACTAATACCAGCTAAAGTGACGCAAGAAAGAGGAATTGCCGTTCTTGAATAGTTATTTCTAAAGCTTGACCGTGAAAGAGATAAGAGGTGCTGGCTTTGAATGCATGTTTGGCACTCTAAAACATTTAACAGAATTGATTGCTTGTTATGTTCATTATGAAAAACTGCAGCTTGTTATGTTCATTATGAAAAACTGCAGCTAATTCAGGGACTTCAGCTTTGTTCTTCAAAGAGACTACAAAAAACTGCTTGTGAGAACAAACTGCAAGCACAAAACTCAGATGAAATTAATTTACCCCTAAATGTATTATTATTTATATCAGCTTGAACTAAGCAATTGGATGATGAATCAGCTGAATAATTCCCAGAGGAAAAGTCCCCACAGCACTTCATTCTGGTGCGGGCATTAATGACATGTGAAAATGTTCTTGCAATCATACATGCATCCATAAAATGATGACACAGTAACCCTCACAGCAATAACCTTGTTGCAGTGAGATTGTTATCAAACCAAAAATGGCCTAAATTGTTCAGTAGGTAGCCTACTATGTATCCACCCAAGATCAAAATTAAAACGAGATAAATAGAAAATATTTTGATCTGCCTAACACAAGAGTAATTCTTCATAAAACATTTGTAAAAAGATAGCCTATCTCTGAAAACTAACAACATGTAATCAGTAACGCAATGCCCCATACTATGCTCTCTCATTGTTTTTAAATTTAATTTGACTCACAGTTATGATGTTATCTCTTTCAGGCCCACAAACTCACCAGGAATATGAACTTTTAATATTTGTTCATGCATCAAGAACAGTAAGCAAAATTCTATGACAGGAGCACTAACCAAATTCCCATTTTCCCAAAGCTGTCTCAGCTACTTAGAGAAATGTATACCTCTCTCTTTCCTTAGCAATATTTGGGAATGTATTTTATACATGTGGAGAAGAATAATTTCTTCTAATATGAAATAAATACAAAACTGTTTCACATTTAAGTTAGATAATCAATAGCTGAGATAGGGCAAGTTTCTTACTTATTACGATAAAGTCTATTCTAATTTTGCACATTTAATAGGATCCTGCTTGCTAACGTTAATTGAGCAAACTGCTGAATGGAATGCTCTGGAACTACTTGCTCCATCATGTAATTTTGTCTCCATCATGTCACTCACCCTTTTCTTGGCAAGAGGTTTATATTGGAATTTTCTTACGGGATCTGACTGAAACAGGATATAATCTCCTATACTATAATTTATATTAAAAAAAAAAAAAAAGTATCAAAAGATTCAATTTACCTAGAAAATCTCTCTAATCACAAAAGAAAAAAAAAAAAAGATAAAATGAAAGGCTTCTTCAGCTTGTCAGTATTCTGCTTCTAAAAGGATGACTAAAGTATGCTTCTGAGCTGGAAATTTTTTGAGTTGCAATGCTCAGGATAAAGCCAATAGATTCGTAGCTTTCTAGACAAAAAAAATCTTTTATGATTATCAAACCAGTTTTCTTTAATAATATGAGAAAATCATTCTAGTCAATAGTTTCTGCCTCTAGTACAATAATTTGGGTTGTAGGTGTAACAATTCCAATCAACCTGCAAGTATACCACAGGATTATTTTTTTACTGTGAAAATGTTTCACTACCTGTGCTGCCTGTACTGCTGAAGGACCATTTTCAAAGGACACTGAAAAATTAAAATATGTTCTATTCTTTTTGCAAGGTAATTTCCTGGATAACATGTGTGGTGAAATTTTATTTCTGATTCTGAGTTTTTGACCTGGAAACTATAATAATAATAATAACAACAACAACAATAATAAACGCACAAAACCCACCACACTACAAAAAAAAACAAACCAAGAACCACCATGTTTGACTCCCAGAGATTAAATGTCTACCCTCCCAAAATTTTAAACACTGAATTTAGATATGAAGAATTGACACATCCACATCTTTCAGGCCAATTTTGAAGGGCCACTAAGAGAGGCCAAATACCACCCAAAAAACTGAAATAAATCTTAAATATTACAGAAATCAATAAGTTGTGCAAAAGGAAACAATATGTTATGTTGAAATACTCTGCTAGATCTAGAATACAACAGGAGTATTTGTACTCATTTCACTTCACACTTGTTCAGTTCTGTGAGGTGAGGGGCAAATACCAATACTCATTACTAAGACACAGTAAAAAGATTCCTTAGACCAGAACAGTAATATAAACATAAGCAATAAACTATGTGCCAGTGGCAATGCAATTACCATAGAAAATTATTTTCTCTGTAAAGTTTTCAGCAAAACAAACTACATTATTTTAAGCTTTGTTTGACTTTACAGTCTTAAGGGTGCTGAAATATGGCACTTCCCTGCCTGTCAGTTAGTTTTGCCGTCTCTTGGCTAAACTGATCTTCCCACTGGATTAATATACAGCAGCAATCAGGACTACCCATAGGTTACAACACCCCAAAAAGGAAATTTACATTTTTAAATCTATAAAGGGAAGTAGGAGGAAATCATGACAACTTATTTGTCTTTAATGAGATTCTGAAAAATAAAAACAGGAATTGAGATACTTCTTCATTCAACATGAGGGGTCAATCTACCAGAACACCATCGAGCATTACGTTTTTTCTCATCAATGAGATAGATAATCCCTTTCTTATTGTCATATGTTGCTTTTTCTGTCAACAGCACATCCAAAATATTGGTATAAGCATTCAGACCACAGACATTCTGTATAGGATTTATATTCCTGACAAACCATTCACCCATTCATCATCACACCTATCCATGGCTAGTTCTACCCTATATTTGATTAAGAATATATGGTTTACGGAAGACTTAAAAAAAGCAGAATCTATATTTAGGAAAACAGAACCTTTTCTGAGATGCATATAAAGGAGGGGTAATTCTTAGGGTGCAAAATAGTCCTATCCTGAAAGCCTTCACACAATGCAATTGAGCAACTTGAGATTTCATTCCCTGTAGATAGGTTTGCTCAAAGAACAAGACAAGAAGAAATAGCATGGAGAAAAACAATCTGCCATTCATTGGAAGCAAAACAGCCAAAATACTTTGACACCTTTCCCTGCCTCTGTTACATAAGTGTACAAGCAGCAAAAACAGCCCACAGCATGAAAAAAGTCAATACACTGTGAACCAGGACAGCAAAACTGCACCAAGTTCAGAATCTACATAGGTTGTACAGTAGTTGCTTTCAAACAATACAGTACCAAATACTTGTTAATAAATCTCTCTGCTGCACACTTCTTTAACTTTTACACCTGTCAAACTAACGACAGAAGCTTTAAAAATAATTCCTTAGTAACTCCGTGTAGATTATTACATTCCGTCCTTCAATAAAGGCTGGACTACTTGATTCTAGGTGAACACCGAACCCCTTTGATGAGGTACTGGAGATATGGACACATTACAGCATGAGAGCTTCAGAAGGAATTCTTCCTATAAAGCAAATGAATTCCTGTAACACTATTTTGAAGCTGAAAAATAAATACAATACCTTTTTAGAAAAGAATAACACTAGCACCAGAGAGAGAATCACAACTACAGTTCCGAATGCAATATTTAGAATTAGATCTTACCCCAGTACGAGCCGACCCTATAACAAGACACCAAGGAGTTTCGAAAAGTATGTTGTTCTTCCTTCTCAGGGATACTATGACCAGCTTTGACACGATATCCATTTTGGAACAATTCTCCAAGAGATTTTTTACGCCTTCTAGTACTTCTATAAGTTTCTGTACGCGTGCCCCCAGAAGGGTTGTGGTAGACTAAAATCTTGCTGGGAATCATAATTATGTATCTTCAGCTTCAGAAGCACTGCATGTAAGTGTTGTGATCCAGTCTTCAGTCACAGCATCAACCAACAGCGAAGACAGTCATACATTTACCCTTGTCTTTGCTAATTGAATATCAACATGGAGAGAGAGCTCAGAGGTTTTTCTTTAACAGAACTTCTCTTTGGAAGCAAATTTATTTAACTGAACACAGGATAATGCAAACTTCACCTTTATATGTTGCTACCAAAAGATAATTCAGTGTCATCTAGCCCATTTCTGTTAGCATGAAACAACAGAATTAATTCAAATGCAAAGCTCAGCCTCACAAAACAAACTAGAATATCATGAACTGGATGGACAAAACAAATTACAGAAGCAGGCAGGCAGTGCAGATGCTCCTCTGATCCATTATGTATTAGAGCTTAAAAGCCATCTTCTATCCGGATATTACCACATAAGCTTCTTTCAGATACATTAAAGAACCACACCCATCGATAGAAAACCCACAAAGATGTTGTTGTTCACTTAGAATGAACACATACTGTGATAAAGAATATAGTTGTAGTTCATTTGCATAAAGGGAGTTGTTCACTGTGTATTATTTTCTTTGGCAACTTTACGTATCTGTCTTTGAGTTAAAGCCAGTATGCAGAAGGCAGAGGTCAGATAATCAGGCAACTCTTACAGGATTTATCCCAGATGAAATAAAAAATCCAAACACAACAACCGCTCATTTAATCCCAGTTAATGACAGCTATATTACTGGGTGGGGGGAAAAAAAAAAATCCATCAAGCAAGAGCACAAAGAATAGACCGTATTAGTTCTCTCAAGCAGGTTCGCTCTGTGAATGTTCACAAAAGTGGATTTTTGTTCAGTCAGCTATCATGTCATTCAATCAGAAAAAACTCTTTAAAATAAAATGTACTATAAATATGTGATATTACCTTCCATGAAATATGTTATGGTTTTTTAGTCAACTTTCCTGCCTTAAGCATAACATACAAACTTCATCCTGAAAAGCTATCTTCATTACGAGGAATATGCTTATCATTCCTATTTTTTTGTACCCAGAGGAGCCACAAAGATGTATATGCCAAAAATATATTGATGCCATCTGGAGTATAAAGCAGACACAAAAATAGACTGCACCATGTGCTTATAGGAAATGTACAGCATCTCAAAGAATTTTGGAAATGTTATTAAAGTGTGACAACGCCAACTATGGAAATGGGGAGAACAGCACACACAAATTTCAAATTTCAAGTAACACACAATGAGTGAATCAGAGGCAAATCACTTCTATGACTCCTTTACATTGTAACCTTTGTGTTCTTACAAGGAACCTAGTCATGTTCCCATTGGTCACAATAGTAAAGTTCCATTGAATCTGCTGGGAACAGTTTTTAATACTATACATATGTGCACAGACATACATATAATATATCTGTGAGCACTTTAATCATTCTTCTCAAATTGAAAGGATTTCAAGAAGTTAGTAGTTATCTGTGTTACTAGTTACATCTTGTACACCTCAAACTGAAATAATGTCCTGCTTACTTTTTACCATATAAGGCATCTATTTTACTTTCTTTTTTTGTATTTCATCTTGAATGGTATTATAGTCTCGTTATCCAATTTTAAACTTATCATTAGTGTACTTTTTACTTAGTACAGCAAATGCTTGGGTGCAGGATCCATTTACCTTGTGAACCTGGAACATCTCTTAAGGAGAACAGTACCCAATAAATAACAAGAGCCAAGCCATTTAGGTTACATAACCTATATTTTGGTTTTAGTAATTTGACAGTATTCCTTTAACTCTCATCTCCCTTGAATATTCAGAATTTTATCAGTTTTCTCCCTTTTTCTGTCAGTGCATTGCTAACTGTTGCATACACCAAAATCTGAAAACATGACAAAATGACAAAAACTGGAAACAAATGTAAAGGAAACCTGTTCTACGAGTCAAAAATATGAATTTAAATTTCAACAGCAGGAGGATGATGACATATTGTGCTAAGAAGCACTACTCAGCATCACAAACAGAGCCACACAAAGATCTTCGTATTACTTTCCCGTGCTTTCCTATGGAATGTTATTTAGCATTTTGTTCTACAACCTGATTAGAAAAGAGAGCTTATTGTTTTCAGTGAGAGTACAGTTCTCTACCATCTATATTATCTACCTTAGTTGGCCAAATGTTTTCATATTAGATGTAAAATCAGATTACAGAAAATTTATCTCTGTAGTAAAACTTTACTGATTATGCTACTAAAAACCAAGATGACCCTTGTAATTATGAGGTTACACCTCAACAAGCTAACCTTGTAGACAGATGCCACTGAAGGTTGGAAACTTGGGGTTTGTTTTTTGAAGTGCCCATTCTAACTCAATATACAGTAGTTCCACTTCCCGGACAATGACAAGTTAGCATCCTGTATAATTTTCCCTGGCATTCATCAGGAACAAATTGCACTAAAATCAGGAATATGCTATTCTGAGAGGCTATAACCGTAAGGTAGGACAAATGAGAAGAACAAAGACAAGGGAAGGACAAAGGGCAGATCTAAAGACTGACTCATGCTGCAGGACGTTGGTTTAAAAAAAGATTTGCAATTCTGCCTGTCTTTGCTCCTGTGAGTCACAAGGCATGGGCCATAACTGCCAAAGAAGCAATGAGCGTGCTATGAAATAAAACTTGAAAAGGAGTCAAGTATTTCAAGTTCTAATCAACTGGTACAATTTAATGCATCCTAGCCATTGAACCTTCTTTAGCCTTTGAATTGCACAAAAAATATTTATAGAATAGATATGAGCAGATACAAATATATTAATTATGAAAAAAGGGTTATGAAAACAACAAAAAAAAAAGATCAGTTTTCTGACCAGATGGGTGCCAAGCTTCATAATATATTTATGCCTATCCAAGAGAAGTGAAGGTGTCTCCTTCCATATAGTTTAAATCTAGATTATAATAACAACAAACAGGATATTTCATACCAGCTGTCAGATTAAGAATTTAGGCATAGAATTTCAGACAAATCGAAGATTATGGTGTTTTCACTACTTTTTGGGAATGTGTTTGTCATGTAGGTCCATATACCAATTGTCAACATCCCTTATTTCATCCCATGCCAGAATTAAAAAGTAGTCTTCACCTATTCAGTATCTCATCATGTTTAAATACATAGAACTGCAAGTGTCAATTCAGCATCAAGGCTGAATCAAGAACAAATCCAGTAAAGGGAACAGCATTTAAAACTCTTCTCTTCAATTCCATATTGGACAGCAAATCTGTCTGTGATCAGCCTACTGAGAAGCAAATTCTCAGGGAGTTTTAAGTGCACAAAAATTGAACTAATAAGCCAATGTTAGCAAATCACTAAGAAAAGATAAGGAAAATTTCTACGCACTACCAGAGTAGATTAGAACCAGTGCCTAGAAAAGTAGGTACTCATAGTGCCCAACAATAGGATGAGGGGCAACAGGCATAGATTGAAATATAGGAGGCTCCATCTGAATACAAGGAGAAACTTCTTTACTTTGAGGGTGACAGAACACTGGAACAGGCTGCCCAGAGAGGTTGTGGAGTCTCCTTCTCTGGAGACATTCAAAACCCGCCTGGACACATCCCTGTGCAATCTGCTCTCGGTGAACCTGCTTTAGCAGGTGAATTGGACTAGATAGATGATCTCCAGAGGCCCTTTCCAACCCCAATTATTTTGTTATTCTGCGATGCTTTCCTAGATGCCATTCCTCCAGATCTATGTATCATTTGCTATTTTCTGTTGAATGCAATATATTTCTTATGTGATCCACTTTGCATGCAATTGTATATCATTTTCCTTCAATGAATTTTCAAGTTAACAGTGAGCATGAGAGAATCCAGATGAATCTATCTGTGTTTGTTTTTGTTTTCTACATGTCTCTGCTTTTACAGTGCTGATACATATACTTTGCCTACAATAGGAAGGAAAATGAAGCAATGCAGAAGAGTCAAAATTCAGTGTTAATAGGGAATTTAACAGAAAATAAAAGCTGAGATCACACAGTTTTCTTTACAAATTATACCATCTTATTTGAATTTATACTTGCAATATTTGACATGTAGAGAGACAGTTGTTCACCGACTTGCCACACCATCATGATATATATCACCTGAATACTAACCAATATAAAACCAACTTTTTCTTAAGAGTTAGTAGTCCTAACCACATATTTCACCATTACTAAATACTTCATTAACTATGCCTTAAGAAGTATCTGAATTTTAAATAATTTAATACAGAAAAAAACAATTATCTTTCTTTTCCATTACATGCATAATTAATCACTTAAGCGCATAAGTAAGAAGTGAACTTCCAAATAATGTTATATTATAGCTAATATCTCCAGCAGCCTTTACATAACAGAACACTGGCAAGACCCCCTACAGGACTTAGTGTTATAGTAACAGCTATGGAAGTTGGATGTTGAATAGGAAAGGATCACAAATGTTGAATTATTTAAAAAAAAAAAAAAAAAAATCCCCAAACAACAAAACACCACCAACAGAACCATCACAAACACAACAGCAATAGCAACAAAAAAGCCCACAAAGGCTGCAAAAGGCATTCAAATTGTATTAGGATTTTATGTTCATCCCACTATGATTTTTTCTTCTTCTGTCACAAGGCTGAAGAAGAATTACATTCTTGAACTTCACTGACTCACTTAACTCACAGAAAAGCATCCTAGATCAGAATTAAGTAAAAGCAAGCAAACTGATACAATGTAAAAATAGTATCCACTCGAAAATCAGCACACAGTGTCAATGCTGTACTTGATCCCTAACATTATAGCTAGCTCATAGCAATAAAAGACCTTTCTGCTAGACTATGGAGGTATGCATCTGCACCCCCAAATTGAGCATCAACTGAAATTATTCTATATTTTCAAGTACATGACACTGAATGACCAAGGGGCTGCAGTGTGGATGAATGAGATTGGCATTAACTGCTGGATGCACAGTGATTGGAAAGGAACCAGTGTATCTCTGTAGCACAGCATGAGCACACCTGTACACAAAACTTTCCACAGTTCTGAAGGAAAATGTTCCACAGAGTAAGGGATTGATCAAAGGAAAACATAACCAGCAATTCAGAAGACATTAGAGCTGACAGATAATTTATACTGAGCAGCAGAGCAACTAGGAGATAATGGAGAAATAACCAATGGAGAGTTTTGAGGACCTTGGAAAACTAATTTTAATCTCAGTCATCTTTGCTTATGAAGGACTACATTTTACTTTTGATTATGCAGATATCTTGGCTTAAACGCAAAACTTCTTGAAACTGAACTTGACAGTTAAGATACTAAATAATTGATTCTTTTCAGGTAAACCCCCAGAATGAAGCTACAACATTATTACTTTTAATAGCAGCTTAAACAGCTCTCCTTACAGGATGTTGCTCAACAAAATGCTGTGTGCTAGACCTGCCCCCTGTACAGCACACTTCCATCTGCCTTACTTTATAGGAGCTGATTTAAAAAAGAAGGCAAAATTATTTCCCTGTATAAACTGAAACAAGAAAATGGTTTTAGGGGAAGGGAAAAAAAAAAAAAAAAAAAAAGTTTTATATACTGGGAGTTTTAGTTACATAGAAAAACATTTTTTTGATGTTTGAATATGGTGGGGGACTACGGTGGGTCCTTGGATTCCCCGATGGAGGGCATGGGAACAGAAATTAGCCTTGAAGATATTAAGGCCTACCCGTGAGAAAGATGGGAAGAAAGGACTACCCGGAAATATTAAGGATGTACCCGTGAGAGAGAAGGGAGTAAAAGAGTAATATTGATGATGGCAAAAATACCCAATGAGATGCTACTGCTGTAACTTGTAATCAACAGTGAAGAGACACATGAACTGGTAAAACTGTATAAAAATGCACTTGTGGCAATAAATGGCATCTACTCCTTTCATCCAGGAAGAACCTGGTCTATGTCATTTGTCTGTCTCAACCGCCACAGAATGCTATTTTTAAAGATGCATTATTCTATTTTTGATGTTTATCTGCCATCTGCTATATTTTTACTAGCAACAAATAAAAGAGCTGATAAAGTCAAATAGGCTGCTTTTCCAATATTTCAGCTTTTGACCTGAAGTAGCAACTATAGAGATTTCATAAGAAAGTCTACTTCTGGCAAATGCCTATGCAATTTTGAAGACAAGATAAGCTTAGATAGTCAGAACCTAAAATACAAAGAAAATTCAAATTCTTTGGCTTCATATCCCTTTAATATATATTTAATATTTAAGAAGTAAGATTGGTAGAGATATTTAGATCAAAATGTTTCATAACTAACATATGCCTATATAAAATTGGCGAATGCAATTTACTGATTTCAATAATAATTAAAAACTAAATGCCTGAATGAAAAAAAAGCACTCCAAAGTTTAGTAATTTAACACTGCTCCATATTACAGTGTTCTCTGAGCAGAAGAAACTAGAAAAAGCAGCAGAAAAATTGAAAAGTATGCACTTATAAAGAACAAACGAACACTGCCCTCTGAGCTTCACTAGCTTTATTGGCAAAGACTTTCTGGCAATCCATCAAATAAACCACTGCAGTGCAAGTAGTTACAAAGGAGTCAATAGCTTCAGAGACACTTTTGTGATGCAGAGAAATGTCCTGCCATTTATGGACAGGATTTTGTCTGCTCTGTTTCTGGTTTTATTTTATTGTGCATCTCTTCCAACTCAGGACATTCTATGACGCTACAAATCTGATATGGTGTGATACTAAACACTGCTAAAGGTGACAACAAGGTCGATGAATGCTAAATGTCTGGGAGTCAGCAGTGAATCAAGAATAAGCCCTGCATCCTGTAAGCATGGACACTATAAATACAGAAGTATTAGAGAACCTTAGGCATTCAAAAAATCAATGTGAAACAAGTGGTAAAAAGTGGCAAACTATGAAAGATACTGCTTTCTTGGCTTAAGTTAATATTGTACAAAACTCTGCCAGATAGTATAAATATCCTGAGTCCAAAACCTCAGAAAAAGCCTTAAATAGTTTAGCTGAAAGAACACTTCTCTATATATCCCAATTTTTTTTTTTTTTTTTTTTCTCACATGTCACCTTACTTTGTATGGCAAATTATTGAAATTGTGAAAATTGAATAGTGGACCAAGGAACAGACTGGGGGGAATGTAGCTTTGTTACAAACTATTATTCATCCAACTGTTACTTCTGAAATGTCACATAAGCAGGAAGGTCAGAATTTTGCTCATACTGATACCTGAAGAATAGAAGCACAAGAAGTGATTTTACCTAATTCCAATGTCATTTTGCCCCATCAGGTGCTAGTCAAGCAGTGCATCTAAAGAAATGTATTAATGATGTTTTCCCTTTTGACTTTGGAATTATAATGAGTGAAAATCTGAATCAAATCCTCTCTCAACTTTTCTTAGATTCATATATATGAAGTTGAATGGAGAAATTGGCAAAAGATTACAGAAGGGATATGAATGATCTGGTTTATATAAACCTTCAGTCTCAGTTGAGTACATAAGTTCATTCAGAGCTCTCTGATACTCAGTAAGAACAGCCACTATATGAACTTTCTGAAGTCTCATACAGAATTCCTAACTTCTAATCTTTCTAGTGAGATACCAACTATCTTTGCATCAGTTTATATCAATTCCAGCCTCAAGAGGATTTACTTTGACTAGTTCAGTCTTACTAAAAGGTCAGAACACATTTTTTTTTAAATTCATTAAACTGCATAATGCATCTTTTCTTAATTCCACACAAACCAAGCCTCATGCACCACAGAGCACTTTAGACAACTGATGCTGAATTAATGAGAGCTACATGGACATCTCAGTACATTTAGTCCAGGGCTTAAAAGATAAAAAGAACCTTTAAGCTCTGTCACAGAAGTTAGATGCTTAGAATTACAAAATGAATTGAAGCTCAAAAACAGTAATGAGAAATCATAAAACTTATGTTAAAATTACCAGAATATAAACTCTCACATTCTAGGTATAAGGTCTTCTGGTTTGGGGATTGTGCAGATAGTAATTGTATTGCTTGTAAAATACAAAATAGTGTGAACAACAAGCATTGAAAATTGAAAGCTGAGAAGATCACACTCTGCAACAATGTTACTCAGATTCAATGTATTTTTTTAAAGTTACCAAGAAATCAGTGAAAGATGATATCAGCGGAAAAATGAATAATATAATAATGAACAGAGAGATGAATACCTACAAGTTACTGCACAAGTTAGCATACTCTCTTGGAGCCAAGACATTACGTTTTATTTTTAACTGGTCTTTCAGCTGACTTTTAAAGATAAGAAACAGTCAGTTAAATTTAAAAAATTCTCTCTCTCATTACCAGTCAGGAAAGTGTGCAGGTTAGTTACATGCTGTAGGTAGTAGAGGTAAATTAGGAAAACATCTGACTAATGATAATGCAGTGATCTTTTTGGACACTACAAGTAGCATTTTTAAATGCCCCATATGCAAAGGAATACAAATGACAAAAGACAGCCTAAGTGAACTATGGGATCCCTAAGCAGTTTGAGGGAAAGGGTTTTCTTCTTTTAGAACACTATTCCATTCTCTATGATAGACAAAACTGTATGGTTTGGTTAGACTTCATTTGAACAGAAGGGACTTACTCGCAGAATCTGAAAGAATACTGAAATCATTAGAGGACACAAGAAAAGTCATACAGTAATTAAACTGATAATCAAAAGCAGGGTAAAAAGAAAACATTAGTGTGTTTTTTTCACATAACATGCAGATGTTGAGAACATATTTTGATTAGACAAGAGATACGGGGAGAAGAAAATTACATGACATCTTACAAAAAAAAAATGCCAAATGTTTGGCTATTAAAAGGAATTGCAGTGATTTATTTTTCAGCATAAATCCCATATACTTGATATTACGATCCTATTATTATCCTAGAAGGAGTATGACTGAATGAAATATAAATGAAAAAGTTAAAAGCAGTTATTATAAGGTACTTAGAATTTCACACAGTCCATCTATACCAAAGTGACATTCTGTGTTTCTGAATCATTAAATTTGGCAGACCATGATCATGAATGTTCATGAATTGATGTTCAGAAAAAAATATGAACTAGAACATTTACCACCGATGACATGGGTATATGAGATGACATAAAATCTAGCTGCTTATGTTACTTTGCCTACTGCACGTGGAAAGAAAAAGTTTGGCTTACACGACAGAAATATCTATCTGAAAAAAACAGATGCTAAAGAAAATTAGTATACTTTTGGAAGTTCTAAATATTATAACTACAAATGAATCATAAGAGTATTTCATTGAAGGGAGAGTTGTCTGTATGACTTCTTGACAGACAAGGAAAAAGTGATTACAGAATTCAAATTTAGGTTGTTTATATTAAAATACTGAGTATATTTATTGTTCCTTAAAAAAAAAAATCACCAAACACCACAGAAGTCAAAATATTAATACATATTTTGTATTTAAAAACATCAATTTTCAAAAAGAAGAAAGTGTTTATGAACTATCATATCCAAGTATGCACTTGCTACATTGTAATTAAAAGACATCTTAATTGTAACATTCTATACTAGCAGCATGGTGTACATTTCAGTAATAATTGAGAAAAAGCATAAGTGTCCCAGATATATATTTTATTTTATAGCTAAGGAAAAGCCAATCACGTAATGATGGCATACTTGCCTTCCTAACATGACTATGGAGAATACTAACAAACACATTCATTGAGCCAGACATTTTTAAGTGATCATGTCTGGGTAATGTGGATCCAACAGTTTTAAAATGTATCCACTCTGTGGATTACTTAATGTTAGTTTTCAGTAAGTCTGGCACATATAATATATAGAAGTTCCAGAAACATTTAAGAAAGGTAATGTTATTTCCATGTTTAAAAGAAGTAACTATAAGACTGTCAATCTCTCTCAGACAAAACAAAGACTTCTACTACAAAGGAATTAAGTGGTCAATGTAAAGAATTATATTTGGGTATACATTTTAGAAAAACATCCCATTGGTTTTTCCATTAACTGTCATGTTTGAGTGACAAAGCTATAAAAACTGCTATAGTTTGCATTGCCATAGCACTCATTGAACAGACCAAGAACCATTAAGTCTTGAAATGAATCTGGCATATCTTCCCTAAAAGTCTTCTCAGGGATATGTTCTTGACCTTAAGTTATTTAATACTTCTATTAATTTTCTGGGGGAAAAGTAAAATCCACGCTAATAAAGTTAACCAGTGATACTAGAGGATATAATGTTTGATAATGAAGAGAACAAGCTAGTGACAAGCAGGGCTTGGGATCACGTGTAAAGCAGCATGGTATCAAACTATACACTTTTGTCTATAGGTAACTATAAACTTAGGGCTGGATTTTTTTTTCCACTAAAGATGCATTCTTGTTCAATCAAGGGTTTGGTTTTTTTCTCTTGGAGAAAAAATGCAAGAGGTCTAAGTAGTCCAGCCAGCCAGCTAAACTAGGAAGCACTTCTATTTACAGCAACATAACTGGTATCAGCTATGATATTAACTTGCAATAGTTCCTCAACATTCAGAGAGGATGACTAGTTTTGGGCTAAGCTTGCCACTCATTCACACAGGAAAAAATCAAGGTACGCCCCTCTCTATGACCCCTCCCAATCAGAGTACACTAGAAAACAGAATTAATTTAGGGTCAATTTTCTAAGCAGTATTAAATACAGGTTGCAGTGACAGACTGGGAAGAGAACACAATTTAAATTATCCAGTTTGCTTTCAATTCAGAGTTGAAAGGAAGCAAGCACACAGTTTATATGAATGTCAGCTAGATGACAGGAACTAATGACACTCGAGACTAATACTGTCCCTGTGCTGCTGCTTTGCTCCATGTGTCTTTTAACTATCTTGTTTGAGTTCTCATCAGTGGAGAAGAGAGGTGAATGCATTGCACTTGCATTCAACAATATTCATAATAATTGGTACATATTTGTGACAAGGTTACCTTTTGCTATCAATATTGTAACAACTCAAAAGCCTGTTGTGAAGTTTCACTTGAACTGGTACCTTGTGAAAATGTACATGCTGTCTGAAAACTGAACTGATCACAGCAGCCGGAAGAAACCAGAAAATTGTTGTCTTCAATCTAATGCATATGTGATGCAGTCCATTCAATGACATATAATTGCTGAATCACCAAACAGGCTGAGTATTCAGAGCTACTTTCATTGAATTCATTCTGATACTTGTTTGAAGGCATTTGAAGAATACGAAGAAATGTTACTTTACAGAAAAGCAGTGTATATGAGCATATACATAAAATACAATTCTCCTAGGAGATTTTACAAAACGTATCTTCTATTATATAAAAAATAACTTATAGTGTAAGCATTATAAAATGTCAAAAGGCTTTAAAGCTGTATAAAACACACTAGCTTTGTAAGAAATATTGTAGAATTTGGATGTGTATTCAAAGTTTTAGCCGATAGATGGCAGACATGCACAATACTTAGCCAACCAAATCATGGCAACTTTAAGGTGCTGAGAAAGAAATAGTTTTGAGACCTGGGGATGCATAAAAAGATAGTAAATGATTATAAAGTTCTGTAGCTCATAATTCCTCTCCCACACTGGTACCCCTACAGTTTAGTTACCAGAGCATTTCTTTGTGACAGTGTAACTAACCGAGGTACTGCTCTAAGTTCCATTAAAAGGTATATGTTTTCCAAATGCTTTGCAGATTCAAATATGGTTTCAGGTCAAGCTGTTCTCTAGAGGTTATGTCAAAAAAAGGCTGCAGGGTATTGAATCAAATGTTGCTTTCATGTGGCAGATTTGTAACTGAAGCTTCATCTTGAAGCACATTTACTGGATGGCCAGGAGGCATTCACACCGTCAGCTTAAGCATCTTAATAAGACACTTTTTTTCTCTGAAGTCCTCTATCTTTCCACAGAGGGAAACCGATTCCATTCTCTGACTCACAAAAAAATAGTTGAATGTCCACCAGACATGCTGGAAACTGTCTTCTCAGATCAGGAATTCAAAGCAGAGACCCACAAGCCTCATCCAAAATTACTTGAGATGTCTGTAGCAGGACCTGGACAGAATCTGAGCAGACTGGAAAAAAGGATCCCCTATTTCCATACCTATGCTGATCACCACACAAAGAGATTTGTTCACTATGCTGTGCATGTGTCCAGGCTATCTGTCTTCTTTTCCCTGCTGTAAATCTTGAATTTTTTTCTGAAAAAATAGTGCAGCTTCAGCAACAGCCTAAACTAAATGGGACACCATGGAAGAAGGACAATAGAGTCTTCCTGACAATTGAATCTATTAGGAATCAAAGAGTTTGAATCACTTGAAATTTTGTATAGTAGAATAGATGAAGAACTGAAAACACATGGTCGGGAAAAGGAAATGTATTGTTTAATAGGTCTCTTTTATCTTTAATGTATGTGATTCAATAATATGAGACACTATCAAATCCATACATTAGGTTTTATTTAAATCACTGTAGTTCTAAGGCTGATTGCTCCTCATTCACGTGTCCTTGTAAATGTGAAGCCAAGATCATATTTTACATGTTTAATCTTCCTCTAACAATACCATCCTATCAAGGTAATTTATTCCAATACAGTCTGCCCATAAAATCAATATTTCCTTTTCCATAAGCATACAAGTACACAATAAAAGGCATTTCAGTTATCTGAATTGCCTTTCCTACCATAGGAGACAGAATAACACTTTTAAGTGGTGCATGTAGTGTTTGTAAATCATTACTGAATACAACTGAAAGTTGTTCATCTCTGCAGGGGTCTCCAACTTAGCAGACTGGAAGCTATCCAGGGAAACAAAGGTCTGAATCTGAAACTTATTTATGATCCTCAGATCATTATGACCTTGTGTTAAAAAACACCACAGAGCTTTACCATGGCATTATTTTTCCCATTGCAAAGTTTTGTTTTCATCCAACAACCTTTAGGGCCTACCTTGACTTAGACTATAAAGACAGTATCCAGACTCAGCTATGCATTAAAATCACTTGATTAAAATTAACTGTCAAAATTACCTGTAAAATCTCAAGAGTTAGAAACTCCACCCCTTCTGTTATCATTCTTCCCTTGGGAAGATTCTCTCCACTCCACAGAAGCCAACATTTGAAGTGGAAAGTTGTCCTTCTGTCATCATCAGAAAGTTTTTTGTACAGTGTTGTGCAAGAAATATTTATGATTTATAAAGCATAGTTTAAGTTTATGTTTAAGTATCGACACAATTGCTGCTATTTGCAAAACAGCGCTGGAAAAATGTCAAGAGGATCTAGATGCAAATGAACGTCAGAAAACATGCTGATGTTTTTATCTGTACAGTTTTAAGTCAAAGTAAAACAAATTTTTATACCGTCAAAACAATCTATATCACTGAATTACAGATTCATTAAAATTTTCTTCCCTTTCTCTACTTTCCCCCAGTCTTTCAATAATATGTAGATCATTCCATGTGCCAGCTATATTCTCCTCATGTACTTCCTTTTCTCATGCTATCCTATGCTAGCAAAACCGATACCCTGGAAATTCTCTTCCATACAATTTATCAAACCTAAAAATTTGATATTTTGCAGGTTGAAAGTGATGTCGTGACATCAGGTGTATATCAGACAGTGAGCACCCTACCACGCCTAGAAAAATTTTGATAGAATATCATAATAGCATATGCTGATCCACCTTGTATACTGAATTTTGTTTGCATACTGGAATCTAGGTAGAAGATTAGATTTTAAACAATATCCTTTATGAATGCTGCTTGAAAATTTAATTCATATACAGAATTTTGAGATACAAAAATACATTTTATGAGCAACTGAACACAGAAGAGTAGCAAGGGAAGTGGAAGGCTTCACATACCAAGAGTTATACAGTAGCTGAATGGTGGCATTTCTAAACTAGCATCAAGAAAAAAACCACTGCCTTTCCAGTAGAGTACATTAAAAGCTTATACATTCAGGCCACATCCTCTGCTAAACTTCACATCTTTCTATGAGCATTTATTGTTCCAAAGGTAAAGTTTATTTTTTATTTAGTATGGTTTGTGTTTTTTAAAGACTCTTTAAACTGTATGTTTGTACTTTCTTTAGCGTCAGTTAGTTAAATCAGGAGAGTTCTTGCGAAATCGTGAATTCAGGTAGCCAAATTCTGGTGATTTTCATTCTGTCTAGTGCTTAGATTAACTCATCACAGCTGATTGATGTGAATCAATAGTGAAATAAACTGGAAAGACCCTGATGCACAATACATTCCAGACAATGTACTGTATTTTGACTCCTAAATGATCTTGAAATTCAAGGCTTATAAAGGACTTCTGCTTAATCAGTAACAAATTCTTAAAATATGCAAAGAATTCTTGGGATACACTGAAGTCCAAACCTGTTAAATGATGTTTGCGTTGCCTAACATTAAGCACTCCCTATTTACTTGCCATGCTAGAAGGCACCTACCTGCAATTCATATTTCCACAGGGACACTTGGTGCAGAAACCAGAACTTACATGTTCTGAATCACCCTCTGCACAAGGATCTCTCTCTCAATTAGAAAAATTATATAAAAGGAAGAGGAGGCATCTAACCCGAAATTGTAAATAATTTGTTGCAGTCATCCTTCCCTCTCCACTCATATTTCCAGTCCTTCCACGGAGTTACCTACTGGTATGCTCAAAGTTTTTTACGGGCAGAGGAAATTTTGGCATCTTTTTAAAAGGTGTAAATGAATAGAAAATCTTTATTAATACACTTCAGTATATTTGCTTAAAAACTTTTTCATCACAGCATCTCAAAATAATTTGCTGATCTAAATTGCAGCTGTGTCAGGGACACCAGTAACTCATTTTTATGAGTTAGTGAATTATTTCACTAAGGATGATATATGCTAAAGTGAAAATCCCTTTGAAATAAACACCATGAAAGCAGGTGTAAAGCTCAAACATTGTAAATATGTCACTCCTAAGATCACTAAAAAAAAAAAAAAATCTGTTCCTCAGCAAGTGATAAAATGTCTCAGAAGGATTCCTTGAGAAAACAGGTAAGGTGGGACTATAAACAAGAAACCAATAAAAAGTTACATCGGTGTAATTAAAAGAGATGGAAATCCTTTCAAACCTATGGATAAATATAAGTGCAATGCTTAACTCTGTCTACCAAATGACATAAATCTTGCAAAAACTATCCAGCAGAAACTGCTCCATGGGCATTATTCCTGTTGGTACTGTTGATTAGATTGCTATGTCACCATGAGTCAGTCAATTATGCAGTCACTTTCAAACAGGATACTCATCTCAATTATCTCTTTGCCTTACTTCCCAAATTTTGTAGTTTTGCTATTTTCTTATTTCATATTCATTTTCTATGGATGCTGTAATTCTAGTTTTTGCTCTTTAATCATCTCCAACGATTTCAAAGTTCTGGGAAACTCTGATACATCACACTGAAGAGTGTAATTGCATCCCATTAATTCACATGTTTCACATGTTGTCTAAAGGCATGGTATTCACAAAGTATGCCATTTTTAGGAAGCTTTCCTTGAATAAGAGCTGGTAAATTTTGACTTTAATTTTACTTAACTTATTTTGTCTGCTCTGCTTCATTTTGTATTTCCTTTTGTATGTGGCATATTCTTTTCTAATGCATTCCTAGCAGTCCTACACAAATGTTAAGCCCAGAAAGTGTCTAAACAAATCTTCCAAATCTGTGGTTTCAATGGATTTAAAATCTAGCTATACTGGCTCAAAATGTGAAGAAAATTTGTTTACTTCATTGTTGACAATGATTCATAGCAGTCCAGTCCACTGAACGAATGGTCTGGATCATGTGTTCAGGTTGTAAGCTGATATGATTACATCAGATCCATAGTTTTATAAAAATGGCCTCACATTACACAGTACTTCCAAGTTGGAGTTCACCACCACTGAGAATGGGAGATTATATTAATGAATCAAGAAAAAAAATTGACTTAGTAAGTGCTTTTTGTGACATAACCTACCTGTCCACTGAAATAGCAAATTCAATGCTAAAACAATTTGGGTAATATCCTTTCGCTTACACAATACCATAAGATGAAGAAATTCTTCATCAAAATGTGAAAAGTTTAAGTATTTTTATAACAGCTATTTAAAGGAAAAACTGTTTTACTTACCAAGCCAACTTCTGTTTAAATATACTGACACAAACACTGGAGGGACTGTGAAGAAATCTACTACTGAATTAACTTCTAGCCAAAACCATAGCTTGTCATTGGCTGCTATGAACTGAAAAAAAAAAGAGGGAGAGGGGTGAAAGAACCAGATTATGCTCATGGTGGTTTCAAGTATGTGCAATATTTTCCATTCTAAACTATTAAACTCCAATGTTTTTGGAGAAGTAACTCATGGTTTAGGTCAGTTCAAACAAAGCAACATGTCTCACTGGATAGAAGTCTGTATTGTGCATTGCTTGATAACCATATTGAGATTAAAATGAAAGGTCTAACCAAAGAGACACATCATTTATATGACTAATTGTAGTATCTGTGCTAAAAAACATTTTCTTCATATTTATTAACAATGTATCAGTAATATTAGGAATATGTAGGCGAGTATAAAATATTTCAAAGTGTATCACCTTTACTCTAGCACACCAAACATGTTGGCAGTAATATCATCATATGTCTGCTGTTCACAGGTTTCTAAATATATGATAGTTTACAAAGGGTCACTTTAACATCCTGTCAGAGGTAATCACCAGGATGACTCCTAATAGGTATCATTCAGGACTGCATGTTCTAATCAGCATTTCATCTTTCCATAGGGCACAACCTGTAGGCTTTCAAAAAGGTTAAAGTGTGTTATTCAACAGTGAAAACAAAGTCTGTTGACTGTAAAGGTCACTCACACTTTTCCATGGAAGTTTTGAACAGCCATTCATTCAGGTAATTAGCAGTTAATAAAAGCCAATTTCATTACAGAAGCAATCCTACCATGCTTGAAGAGATATCATGATCTTCTAGAAGCACTAGCATAATTCTGTCACTTTCAAAGAAGGATTACTGCCATACTTGCCATATCTCTGCCAGACCCTATTGCTTGATTATGTGCTAACTCATGCAATTTGGGCTTAGTCTTCATCAGCAGTTTACAGACTTCACTTCTGAGTTTTCACATAGTTGGATGCTAATCAACAAAGATTTTCAAAAGGATATATATGTGTTTGCGCACAAATATCTTCCAGAACTGAAGATATAGTAAGATTTTTATGATTTTGAGTTGCAATATCATTTTGGGGAGAACAGATGGGGAAGGATGAGATTCTAAAATATTTCTTCAAATATTTAGTTTGCCAATGAGTCCTCACAGGAGATATTTATCAGAAAACATACAAACAAACAAAGATATAACTAGCAAATTCATTATCAATCCAGCTCTTGCATCTACACAACCAAGTATCACCTTTTCCCCAGGAACTCCTGTTTAGTTCAGCAGGACTTCTTTGAGAATTGAAGTTGCACCTATAGTAGTCTTTTAACTTAGATAAGGAGCACCAATCTGAATTGAATCCTTTTTATTCCCACTCACTGTACTTCACTTTGCATCACAAAGCAGTTTTGGAAAACACAAATATTTCTTCTGGTTGAAAATAAAATTGAAAAAAGGTGTTTTAGCAATGTGTCGCATATTGCAACTGCTAAAGTGTGTTCAGTCAACAGGATCAAAGTAGACTCTACAGTACTCTCTCTTCCTTCGAAAAGGGAGGACTTTCCCAGTCGGGAAAAGTGGATGTGCACAGAACTCAATGCAGCAGCTCTACCAGCTGTTATGTCAACCTTCAACTGTCAAAGACACATCTAGCAGCAAAGGAATAGATCAAGTATTCACTAGTCTTGCTGAGTTAGTTATCACTCTATTGACAACCAGATTCCACGTGACTGACCAGCACTGAGCTGTAATAGTTTCCACTTTCTACCACATAAGAACATTTTGGAACAGACAGCTTAGCTTATGAACTACCTGTCTCCTTAGTGATCTTAGATGCTTACTATTATCACCGAAATGTTAGCTAAATTTTGTCCAGCCATTGTAAAATCAGGCTGTATCCAAAGATACAGCGCTATCCCTATCTAATAGCTCTTTTCCCTCCCTGACTTATTCTGTCAAAGACACACTACTTACACGCAAGCCGAAGTAGAGTAGGAAGAACACATTGAAAGCCATGTCGATCTGTAATGTGAAATCTTTGTAGAAATTCTGGCAGGATTCTATTGGGCTATTTGAAAGAAGAAAAAAAAAAAAAAAGAAAAAGAAAAAAAAAATCAGAGTAAATTGTCAACTTCTCAACTTCTACTCCAGTGATTTTTTAATGCATTTCATTAAAGACCTTAATTCAGAAATCACATTTCTGTTGTCCAGTCATTTACAAGATACAAGCAAGCATTTCAAATGAATTCTTTCATTCATTCAGTTAGTCATTCATATAGTATTTATATTCACCTGTTCAGGTAAGATCTGAGAATTAACATGCAGATACCTTTAAGAAATGACAAGCAGGAGAATACCTCAGGATTCCTTAAACCACACATTAACCCTTAAAGAACTGACTTCTTTCTATAGGATACATACCTATGATACTTTAGGAACAAAACCAACAAGCACACAGCTATGGTGAAATTTTACAAGTTTATAATACGTGATAATATAAAACCTTAAAAAAAACCACCAAAAAGTAGTTGCTTAGGAATACATTACCCATTAGCAACCTGAGGCACTTAGTCTTGTAGTATCCCTTGTTTATAAGAAGTTGTTTGGTTTTCTTTGTTTTGTTGTTTCAGTTTTGTTTGTTTGATGGTTGGTTTGGGGGTTTTTTTTGATTGATTGGTCGGGGTTTTTTCCCTTTTTCTTACTTCTTTTTTGTGTATGGTTATTTAATGTGCGTTATGTACAGTACTATGAGTTGAGTATAAAAGCAGTATAGTCCACTAGTAAAATTAAAAAATACATTGAGGAATTTGAAGCAGTACTCTAAGGGTTAATTTCTGCATGCAGGTTAATTAAAATACCTGTGTGTGTCAGGCAGCCATTGCAATTTCTAGCTTTTGTATTATGCTTTATTTAACAGTGGGACAGGTCCAAAGCATACTCTATACAAACTGGTACTTTATAGATACACTTTTTTCTAAGGAAGGAGATAACTCCCACAAGTATGACTAGTGATTTATTTGGGAGGTTTCTAAAATAGGTTGGTGAAGCCCCAGAACAATGTTGAAGTCTCAGACCAAAGTAAAAGTCATGTCCCAATATATGCTGATGTATATACTATATACACATAATGTCCCACCATATATACACACATATATTGCAAATGATCATGTATTTATCACAACTGTAATAAAGTGAAAAACTAGAACACATATCATTTGATCATTTGGGACCCTAGAAAACATCCTTTCAGGAAAGAAGAAATTCTTCCTGGGTCAAATAAATCACTGAATGTGAATGTAATACCAGTTAGTATAGCGGTAGCTCTGCACATATAATGCTAGACTGCCCAACAAGCAAGATTCTATGCATTATCAATGTCAGTTACCTAATTTAAGGCATAAAGGAAATTACTTGGTCCACTAGGTCATTACACATGCAGCCAAATTTTCCATTCCTTGTATACATTACAGGTCAAACAAGTTAAGTACAGCATGCCCTCTCCTATCTTTAGACGCATGAATGTATACAGCAAAATTCTCCTTGATGTGCAATAGCTTTGTATTTTAAGAAAGTTCAGTGCTATAGGAAATTATATTAAAATGTTTTTTAAAAATGCTATTCACAAAGACATTGAAGCTATGAAACATTTCTGTTATAATTCAAATAAAATTGATTTACAAAAACAAGCAGAAGGGAAGAGAAGCCAAATGTTAACATATAGGACAGAAAACAGCACCTCATACTTTACAAATACAGCTTTAGCTACACAAAGAGTGGACGCGATCTGAGAACCCAACAGAATAATTTTCTGTATGGCATTACTGAGAGCAAAGGATTTTCTCCAAATAAGGTAGGCTACGCACTGAGTCACTATGCACCCCATCAACAGAAATCACTGGAAGTACAGCAGAAGCAGAATGACCAGCCTGGCACAAACACAGAGGCTTGCACCCTTAATTCCAGGTTAGGGTCCTGTAAAAGCTGCAGAAATTCACTGAAGCTAATGGAATTGCACAGATTTATAACTAGGATAGAGAGCTTCATTACCTTCCTTTCCACAGTTATTTGGTACTTGTCATGATTGTTAGATAAGGTCAGTTAAAGTTGCAATTAATGGCTGTACTTTTATACCATTGTCCTTCAAAAAACCCTACAAGATCTGGCAAATTAGTTAATGCATAATATATCCTCATGTTTTTTGCAAAACACTTATCACAGTGAACCAAAACTGTGATTTAGGACTCCTGTTTACCTAACACCAGAGCTACTTTTTCTGCTAGTCATATCCCTTAAAGTATCCTTCATTTCAGAGATCATCTGTCTTTCAAATTCTAAGTTAGCCATTTCAAAGGAAAACACAATGTCCTTTCCTTTTTATTTAAAATAATTATTTTGTCAGAAAGGCATGTCACTAAGGCTAAAGAAATGCTTGTTTTTACTCACACGGTGGATCATACAAAATTTTAAATTTACCAAATTATATTTTGGTGCTTTTCTTCAGTCTGGACTTTTTGTTTTAATCAGTAGCTCACATTTGAGCTGACAGAAAAATATGGCCACTCACCTATTTCACAGCAACGTTCAGCCTGCTGCAGAAAGGTAGCCAAATTGAAACTCATATTTACATCAAGTTTCCCAAACCCAGATGTGCTATAGTTCTTACAGTTCCAGATAAGAGTGTTCTGGGTTCTCCAGGACTAATAATATATTCTCTCTTTTAAACTAAAATCAGATGGCTTAGCCCATGAGTTAGCAAATGTTTCACCGTTAAAGGAGGCAACAGACTGTTAGAAATGCTTTTATTAGTCTTCCAAGTGAATTTATACTACTAAAATCCAGGAGACACAACACTAAAATCAATGGAATAATATTATACTAACAATGACAGAAAAGATCTAATGCAACTGGATAAAAATTACAGTGATGATGTAACTCTAAATGCAATATTCATGTGCACTTCAAAAGAGCATCTTTAATTTGCTACATTAAATTTGAAATAAATCTGCTGTAGCCATGGCTTCTTGTGTCTCAAAAAGAAAAACTCATAAAATCAATTTTATTTTCCTTAACCGGTGGATATCCTGCTGATAATCTATCAAGGACTATAACTCCCCTTTGCTCTGCCATCTTTTTATGTAATAAACTAAATGCTAGATTTGAGAGACTGACAGTTTTCTTCAGGTCAACATCTATATCAAGTTATCATTTGCTGTAACCGTGTACACTATGCTACAATTTAATAGAAAAATTGCATCTAGAGATCAACAGTGGGCTTGGTTTGCCTAATCCACAGTGAAGACTGAACTTTATTTGATTTTTCAGGCACTGACTACAATCTGTTGATTCTCTTCCTCTCCTGCTCTTTAAACACTGTTATTCTTTTCAGTTTCACGTTACTCCACCAGCCAGGCGTGGTGGTGGAGTTGCTCTCTATGTGAGAGAGCAACTGCAATGTACTAAATTCTGCCCAGGAGCGGATGAGGAACGAGTTGAGAGTGTATGGGTCAGGATCAAGGGACAGGCTGGCAGGGGTGATACGGTTGTAGGTGTCTATTACAGGCCACCAGATCAGGCTGAAGAAGTTGATGAGGCCTTCTATGCGCAGCTGAGAGTGGCCTCACAGTCACAGGCCCTGGTTGTTGTGGGTGATTTTAACTTCCCTGATGTTTGCTGGAAGGACCATTCAGCCAGCCAGCCACAGTCCAGGAGGTTCCTCCAGTGCATTGATGATAACTTCCTCATGCAGATGGTGGAGGAGCCGACTAGGAGTGGTGCACTGTTAGATCTCATCCTCACTAACAAGGAGGGTCTGGTCGAAGCAGTAAAGGTTGAGGGCTGCCTGGGCTGCAGTGACCACGAGATGGTGGAGTTCAGCATCTCGTGTGGCAGGAACAGAATAGCAAGCAGAATTGCAACCCTGGACTTTGGCAGGGCTAAGTTCGGCCTTTTCAAGCAATTGCTGGGGGAAATCCCATGGGCAAGACTGCTTGAAGGAAAAGGGGCCCAAGAGAGCTGGATCACATTCAGAGATTGCTTCTTCCATGCTCAGGATCAGAGCATCCCCACACGTAGGAAGTCGAGGAAGGGAGCCAGAAGGCCTGAGTGGTTGAATAGGGATCTGTTGGGTATGCTCAAGCAGAAGAGGTGAGTTTACAGGTCATGGAAGCAGGGGCTGGCCACTTGGGAGGAATATAAGGCTGCTGTTAGAGGATGTAGGAAGGCAGTTGGATAGCCAAGGCCTCCTTAGAATTACAGCTGGCGAGAGGGGTCAAGGACAGCAAGAAGAACTTTTTCAAATACATAGCAGATAAAACTAATACCAGAGGCAATGTAGGCCCACTGATGAATGAGGTGGGTGCCCTGGTGGCAGAAGACACAGAGAAGGCAGAATTGCTGAATGCCTTCTTTGTCTCTGTCTACTCTGTTGGAGGCTGTCCTGGGGAACCCTGTACCCCTGAGACCCCGGATGAAGCCAGGTCAATGTAGGAGTTTGCTTTAGTCGATGAGGACTGGGTTAGGGAACAATTAAATAGTCTGGACGTCCATAAATCCATGGGTCCAGATGGGATGCATCCGCGGGTGCTGAGGGAGCTGGCTGAAGTCATTGCTGGACTGCTCTCCATCATTTTTACCAAGTCTTGGGAAACGGGAGAGGTGCCCGAGGATTGGAGGAAAGCAAATGTCACTCCAGTCTTTAAAAAGGGCAAGAAGGAGGACCCGGGTAATTATAGACCGGTCAGCCTCACCTCTGTCCCTGGGAAAGTAATGGAACAGCTTATCCTTGGTGTCATCTCAAGGCGTATCAGGGATAAGAGGGTCATTAGGGGCAGTCAGCATGGCTTTACCAAGGGTAAGTCATGCTTGACCAACCTCATAGCCTTTTATGAGAATGCAACAAGGTGGATGGATGATGGCAGAGCGGTGGATGTGGTCTACCTTGACTTCAGTAAAGCCTTTGACACAGTCCCTCACAGCATCCTCACAGCTAAATTGAGGAGGTGTGGTCTAGACAATAGAGTAGTGAGGTTGGTTGCAAACTGGCTTAAAGAGAGAAGCCAGAGAGTGGTGGTCAATGGTGCGGAGTCCAGTTGGAGGCCAGTATCTAGTGGAGTGCCTCAAGGGTCAGTACTGGGGCCAATATTATTCAATATATTCATTAACGATTTAGATGAGGGAATTGAGTGTGCTATCAGCAAGTTTGCTGATGACACTAAGCTGGGAGGAGTGGTTGACACGCCAGAAGGCTGTGCTGCCATCCAGCGGGACCTGGACAGGCTGGAGAGTTGGGCGGGGGATAACCTGATGGAATTTAACAAGGGAAAGTGTAGAGTCCTGCATCTGGGCAGGAACAACCCCAGGTTTCAGTATAGGTTGGGGAATGACCTATTAGAGAGCAGTGTAGGGGAAAGGGACCTGGGGGTCCTGGTGGACAACAGGATGACCATGAACCACCACTGTTCCCTTGTGGCCAGGAAGGCCAATGGCATCCTTGGGTGTATTACAAGGGGGGTGGTCAGTAGATCGAGAGAGGTCCTCCTTCCCCTCTACTCCGCCCTGGTGAGACCCCATCTGGAATATTGTGTCCAGTTCTGGGCCCCTCAGTTCAAGAAGGACAGGGAGCTGCTGGAGAGAGTCCAGCGTAGGGCAACAAAGATGATTAAGGGAGTGCAGCACCTCCCTTATGAAGAAAGGCTGAGGGAGCTGGGGCTCTTTAGTTTGGAGAAGAGCGAGACTGAGGGGCAACCTTATTAATGTTTATAAATATATAAAGGGTGAGTGCCATGAGGATGGAGTCAGGCTCTTCTCAGTGGCAAACAATGATAGGACAAGGGGCAATGGGATCAAGCTGGAACACAAGAGGTTCCACTTAATTTGAGAAAGAACTTCTTCTCAGTGAGGGTGACAGAGCACTGGAACAGGCTGCCCAGGGAGGTTGTGGAGTCTCTTTCCCTGGAGACATTCAAAGCCCGCCTGGACACATTCCTGTGCAACCTCACCTAGGTGTTCCTGCTCCAGCAGGGGGATTGGACTAGATGATCTTTTGAGGACCCTTCTAATCCCAAACATACTGTGATACTGTGATACTTTTTCTAATATTACAGCATTTTTATAGCAATACTAGCCCTTACAAAGCTTTCTTATACAGGTATCATGGGCATAAACTAGTTCAGTGAGCAAGAGTGACTACATAAGAAGGAACAAAATTACTCTACATGGGGCAAAATTTTAAAAAGGTGTCCCCAGCATACTTAAACATTTTTGCAATTGATACCAAAGCCAACACTTTACATGACACTTTTACCATAGCTGAACAAATTAACAAAATCCTCATAACCTCAGTTCAAAATAATTCATCATAAAAACCATAAAATGGTTTGTGTTGGAAGGAATCTTCAAAGACCATCAAATTCCAACACCCCTGCTATGGGCAGGGACACCTTACACTACATGAGGTTGCTCAAAGCCCCATCCAGTGTGGCCTTGAACACTTCCAGGGATGGGGCATCCACAGCTTCTCTGAGCAGCCTATTCCAGTGCCTCACCACCCTCATGGTAAAGAATTTCTTCCTTATATCTAATCTAAATCTGCCCTGTTTAAGTTTAAAGCCACTATCCCTTGTTCTATCACTACATGCCCTTGTAACAAGTCCCGCTCCAACTTTCTTTCAGGTCCCCTTTACGTACTGGAAGGTTGCTATATGGGCTCCTTGGAGCCTTCTCTTCTCCAGACTGAAAACCCTAACTCTCTGAGCCTGTCCTCACAGGAGAGGTGCTCAAGCCCTCATCTTCATGGCCCTCCTCTGGACTTGCTCAAACAGGTCCATGTTCTTCTTATGCTGGATAATTTTACATAAAATGTTCCCCCCTATAATGAGAAAGGTTGTGCACACCCAGTTCAGCCCTTCAAATAACTATCCAATATGCAATTTACAGTTCTTGCTTCTTTCTGTGTAAGGAAGAGGACTCTTGTATTTTTGGCATGCATCATGTCACTCTCCTAATGTGTGGGGGTTTATTATTCTCTATTATTCTCTATTCCGACTCTCCTTTGCTTAATAAACTCAACCATATTTGTCTTTACAGCCACAAAAAACTTCTCAACTTCAGCATGTGATGAATTTAGTTTGCATTACTCTATCTTACTGTCTTTGTTTCCATCTCCCTTCCTGCCTTGTCTACATGTGGACTGGTCTCCCTTCTTCACTTTGATATGCACCTTTCTCTTTCACATGCCTTTCAAAAATGCATTGCTGACCTTAGGCTCATACACACTCAGCCAAACAATCAGTATCCTCTTTGTTCAATTTTGAAATAAATAAGCAAAATATAAATCTGATCAAAATAAAAGATGAACTGCCAAATAATGAGAAATAAAGCTACCTTCCAAGATTTCAGAGATTATTGCTTAACCTATACCTTATAAATATCAAACACCTCAAGGGAACTGCTTTTCAGGAAAAGAAAAAAAAAGAAAAAAAAAAGAGGGGGGAGAAACAATACAAGTGCCCATCCTTATTTCCCTTTATTTCTATCAACATCTGTTATTCTTTAAAGTCTGACAGATCACAAGCTGGGATTAGAATATTGCCCCTTCTATTTCTAACCTAATTAAAAATACATCATGACTCATCTGTTCTGCAGATGTTTTCCAACACTAAGTACTTGTATATTATCTCCTAAGAACACTGTAGAACCTTGACAAGCTTTAGAGTAATTTGGAGTAAAATTAACAGTTTGCCTCACCCTCCTTCAAAAAAAATCCACTGTCAGAAGAAATAAGCACCAACAAAACCAGATCAATGAGTAATAAATTGGTACAACGGCATCATCTAGTAAAGGTTTTTCTAAGAATCGGAGCCAGAGACACAGTGTTTTTTCTTATGATTCTTTCACTTTTCTGAATTATGTGATAAAGAATGGGTCATAGAAGTGGTTTTTTGGTTGGTTGTTTCTTCCCTTTTGAATGTTAGCTTGTTTTAAATTTAAAGATCTATTTAAATGCTGTGACTTTACAGTTTTAATGCAAAATTAATTCATTTCAGAAACTGAGATAGAGAAGGACTTCCAGTGGGAAAGAGAGGCTTTTAATTTTAATTTCTGTTACATCCATGTATGGAACCAAGAGCCACATTAAGCTGATACAACTGCAGAACAAAGTTATATTTTCCCGATGCCCATATCAGATGCAGAAGATTTTGCCTGGCATAACTCTACCAACTTTTACAGAGCTATTTGCAACTGACAACATACCAAGTGGGAGAGTCAAGTAACATTGCTAGTACTCATTTTACCAAAATTAACAAGCACGACTTGGTAAAATTCAGTATAATATTGCCAGTTTTCCATGAATTTTAAGTACATCATCGTTCTTCATAGACTGCCCCCATAAAGCATAAGCCAGCCTATCACAAATTCAAATTCTTTTCTTCCTCAGCCCAAATACAAAATTGTATACAAGTGTGATAACAAGAAAATTTCATTTACATTTCTACAGTGAATTGCTGGGAAATACAGAAAATACACACATTAAAATTGCTCACTCTGAAAAGAATATATTCCTTAATTTCATCAGGGTGTATGTACATTCAATACTGCCTGCAGCATATGTCTTCTTTAACTACTGACTTCCACAAACAAAAGCTAAAGGAAGATTCTGGCAGAACAGATAAACAACCAGGAACTGAGTACTAACACAGGCATCATTAAATGGCTCAGAGACAATCTCCATAACTCTTCGAAGTTCTTTCAGTAGTATACAGAAGACAGAGCAGGCACTTTCTTGCAAAAGACACCATTAAGATCTTAATCCTACCTAAGATAACTGCATTTGAAAAGTTTGCTGAGAGCCACATAGGTAAGTAGGAAGAATATATTATTTTATGTTGCATTAGATTCGTTAATTGCTTACCATAAGCTGAAAACAAATAATATTACATTACATTATATTGACAAAACAATCTCCCTGATGACAAACCAATTCCAAGAGAATGATAGTGCAACAATGCCAGGGATCACTTTTTTAATCAAAGGTTTTTATGTGAGACTACTAACACATTAAAGAGAAAAACACCACTATACTGTTTCAATTAACGTATTATTACCTTTTTTGACATTTAATCACCCACTTCAGTTATATCTAGTATGCTGACTGCATTATAGAAAGATTATCTTAAACTGCATAAACTATTTACTAGAGATGATAATCTTGCACATTTCTACTTTATAATAAAACCCTTTTCTATTACTTCTCATCTGTTATTATTTAATGTAATTGTTCTTTAATATTCTTTTTTGAAGTGTATCAAGGAGTAATAAGTTGTTGTAGCTGTTTACTCCAGAGGACGGAAAATAATATGTGATGTGAAAATTCAAACATGTCAAACTATGCTACAAAAAGAATACTATCCCTTTTCCATGTTCACATTGAACTGAACAAATGGATCAAGTTAATCAGAAATATATCAGAAGCACAAAACTTTTTCAATTAAAACAGAGTTAAACACTGGAACAGGTTCTTTAGGGAGAATAGCAAATCTCAGATTTCTAAAAAGTGGCAAATATTTTCAGCCTGAGATAGATGGACCACTTACAGTCCTTGCATTCATATATCTCAATACAATGATCTACACATGTGATATTTTTAAAATTTCCTCTTGCTGCAGGAGAGGGCCTCCGAACCTTTGACCTCTTAGATAAGTCTCTGAGTGAATGTATGTATAGTCACTCTTACCTTGCAGCAGAAGGAAGAGTGACTTCCCGACATTCCTTCTTGGTCCATTTTATGTGATCTATTTTGCAGATGCTGTCTTTTAAAATTACCTAAAGGTGCTTTATGCATTTGCTATCCACTTTCCTCAAACTCAGTGTTTTCAACAGACCACCATCAGATTCCAACTCCAACTATTCTTCCATCTCCGCGCCTTTTATTACCCTTGTATTCTGTTGATAGTGCTGTCCAACTTTTGAAAGTCTCCTTCACCTGATGGCACTCTTTGAAAAAAAATAGTACCATATTCTAAAGTAAGGATGTCCTCTACCTATCCTGACTCCAAACTAAGATTATAAATAATTTTTAGTTTGTATGTCATCATAAAATTGAGCTCCAATTTTATACTTTATATGTGTAACAGATTCCTCCAGATGACTTGGAGTATTCTTTCTATATGTTTCTTGCTTGCTTACATACTGTAATCAAAAAACTAATCTTGTTCTATGAAATTTAGTCTAAATTCAACTATCTTAACTGAAAATGACGAGTACTAGATGAACTGGAGTGTTAAAATACTTCCAGTTCCTTCATCTGACCCTCTTTTCTGGAATTCCCTCCTTCCTGTGATAGTTTAAGAAAAATGTCTGGCTACTATCTAGTTTTTATTGAGCAGTAATAAACTTGAACCTAAGGCATACTACTTGACTTAGCGTCAGTCAGTAATATAAGCAAGCAATGACAGCCAGAAATATTGCAAAGTGGAAGAAACTTGATCTTACATTACTGAATCAGCTTTTTTGGTCATGCTTTTTAGTGTGTACATCCAAATCTATCATTATCCATAAAAAGCTATTCATATTATGTTAATGCTAATTTGAAAGCAGTCCTAATACACATTTACACCAGGCAGGATATATTGTTTTGTATTTCAAACAAAAGCATGACTGTAAACATGAACCATGCACATTCTTTCAAAAAATCTGCATAAAACTAGAAAATATATTAGTCCCAAACAAATTTTCATTATTTCAGATTCTCTCTCTCATTCCTCCTGAAGACCTTTTAACCTCATCTATCCCACCAGCATAAGGGTCCTTTTAAACACCTTAGTAATTTAATACCTAAGGTATATTTAGGTTGCTATGGTTAATGTAACTCAAGTACTCTCAATCCAAACTATTACACATCCACTATCTTCGTAAATTATCACAGGGAGGTCTATATTTGTGTAATTATTCCACTTTACTAGAAATAAAGGACAAGTGAATTGAAGTAAAAAACAACCATCAAGAGTAACTGAGATCACTGAATATATCCTGAGCATCACAGTAAATCTGTTTAAATTCCACTGTCTTGGACAAACTGTAGGCATAATCCAGGTAACAAACTCCCAGCATATATAAACTTTTTTTTGGCAGTTCTTTCTGTCAGTTTCCCCTTTTACTTTCTCTGGACTCCTGGAAAGTCTTTATTGCACATACCTTTTAAAGTAAAGCGCAAGTACAGTTTCTCTACCCGTACATTCCTCTGCCGTGGCTTACTTTCCACATGCATATAACTGAAATCTAGTAAATTTACCCACTTAGGAATGTTCATGTCACAGCTGTTCCAGCTGTTGGACCTGATAATTTCCCAGAACTGCCCTAGGAGGAAATTACCATATTCTTAAGCCAAAATGCTGATTCTATGAAAGACTAACTGAACAATCAAATTTACTCTGCAAAAGAATAGAAACTGTTTAAATGAAAAAAGAAGAAATTTTTTAAAACCCCACAAACTCATTTCTTTCCTAGCTCAACTTTTCAGACAAGAAAACAAGCCTGAATCCTTAGTGACAGTCCCAACCACAGTGGCTTTTCTAAATGGGAAAGGCAAAGCCCTTTTAGTCAGGTTAATGACACTATGCCTTTCCTTTTTTAGCAATCACTTTATCCCCATCAACAAATGGAATGAGATATTGCCAACACCTGTAGCAGTTGCTTAAAGCAATTATCACAAGCCTGATATAAAACTACTTTACATCAATGTAAGGAAAGGATTATAATGATGTTAAAAATGAAAATATAGTGGCTTCTTTTTTTTCCTAACACCATCTCAAAATGGCTTGCACTGTATCATCACCCAACACCTTTTTATTCTGGCTACCGTGCAGTGGAAAATGGATATGTAGTTAGGCTTACACACTGAGCTGCTGAAAAGTCAAAGAGACTGGTGTAATAATACTTTTTGCACTGATTTCAGTTGAAAGAACTTTATACCACCACATACATTTTACAGTTGGAAATTACTTCCCTTTGTTATTTTTTTGAATATATTGCATGTTTTCAGTTACCAGCTTAGAAGTACATACTAAGAGTGTATTTCAGCTTTATATCTATCTGTTTGCAATTATTTTTAAAATATCATAACATTTTATATTATAGGTTCCCAAAATCAAATGTATAGGATAAATGATGTTTATTGACTAAGCTGAATATTAATTTGAAACATGTAAATTAATTTTGACCCCCCAAAAAGCACAAAATGTAACTTCTGAAAACATATATTCAACTTTTGCAATAATTGACAGCACTACAAAATTGTGTTCAGACACAATATTTCAAGGCCCTTTCTAAAGTGCTGTTTCATCATTCTATCAGGAAACAACAGGTTTGGCATTAAATCAAATCTTCTGCTGTGCTGCTAAAGGTGATTTGCATACATTTAAGAACATATGAATAATGGGTTGCCTAGGATGGTCACATCATCATTCATAAAAGAAACTTAGAGCAGTGTTATAATTATTCATATATTTTAGTGGTGTCTTGTGAATGAATACATTTTGGGTGGCTATTTAATATTATTTAAAAAACACCTGTTGTACTTCAAAATTGTTCCCAAATTCTGATTTTGAACAAATTATGTATAATCTTACCTCCTTTCATTGTTGCCTGCTGTAAAGTTGACAGCAGGGAGAGGTTTATCTTTCTGAACACTACTGGCATTATTTAGCTTTCATCACAACAGAATAGTTAGCACATTTTTTGTTTCCCCACACCTTGCACTCACTGAAACTGTCTATCTAGTCAATAAACTACTGTAACATACTGGAAATTTCAAATATATAGACCTGATACATCTTATGTCCTATTCATTCTATAAAACCTTCAAGATATGGATAAGTATAATTTACATTTGCTCAAACCTTCTAATTTTATGGGTTCTTTTAATTCCAGTTCATGCACTTAATGCTTAGACTGCATTCAGTGTATACACCATTATGGTAAGCACATTGACATGCACAGGCAATACAAGAATAGGTTATAATTAATCCCATAGACAACCAATAAAAGGTGAAGTTGCATCATGCAATGAAACCACAGCTTGGCCTGGGCTGCCATGCAGAAAAAAACCTACATCAATGAGTCTGCTGTACGGCTCCTAGGTAAGAGTTGATATGAAAGAGGTGAGTTATTTCAATAATGAAGTCACAAGCTGAAAATGTTTATACCACTGTAAACAAAATACTGTACATAGCACCAGTATTACTCTGGGGGGAAAGATGCTTGTAGAGGAGCACAAAAAGGATGAGAAAGAGAATAAAAGGAAGGAGGAATTATAAATAACAATAACAAGTCTGAAATCCAATCAGTCCTTTTTAATAAGCATTTTGGTATTTAATTCAAAATAATCTCATTGGAGCTTTCAAAGCAAACCTGAATTTTCAATGTAATTGCCAAAAATGAATGGATGAAATAATGAGATACAGGGTAATTTTAAAATGTCCATAGTGTTCAGTAACCGATGAATAACTAAGGATAATAAACACACAAATATGTAAAGATGAACTTTTCAATGCAGTGCACAGGATCTAAAACACACAACTTCCACTGATTTGAATGCATAATGTATTGGATTGAATGTATATGGGTAATATATAAGGGATGCATTGGTGCGAGTTATTTATTCAGCCACCTTCTGCTGCTTCTCTAATAAGAAACATCTTTCTGCTGAATAAAGCAGTTTTTTGCAGAAATTGTGGTAATTCTGAATTGTTTTTACCTTACCTTCATAGTTGTTCCGAATGTAAAACTGTGACCTGAATAACACCCTGTTTTAAGGCATGTACATTAGGCCCTGTACTTTACAGCCTGCTTCCAGTAAGCTCAGAAATGAATAGCTGACCAGGTCAGCTATTTAAATGCAACTTTTGCATTAAAAGATCCTACCCTGTGATGAAAAACACATGATTCTGTAATACTATAACATATTATGTCTTCCATTACAAAAATATTTGTTCCATGTTTTTCAATAGGTATGCTGGTTTTGAGCAATTCTTCTTAATTACCCATAATTGTATGTGGTTATTCTATTTTCATTACAGTTCCAAAATATAGCAACTAATTACACAGGGCAGCAATTCAGGGAATACCAAAAATAATTTTATCAAGAAAACTAGAATTTCACTTACTTTATAAAGTTTTTAACAGAATCTATTGTTGTTCCAGTTGCAGAAAAATTGCTTCTGGTATCTCTGTTTTTATATTCTGATAAATTTTTGAAATACTAATATTTTCATTTAGCAAATTGTAAAGAAATTTAAATAAAAATAAAATCAGCTTAATTGACAGCAGAAATTATTTTCTGGCCTCTTAAAATTGCTCAGAAGATTTGCAGAAAAACCTGTCAGCACCTTTTGAAATAGGTAAAAAAACAAAACAAAAAACAAAACAAAACAAAACAAAAATCACAAACAAGCCAAAGCACCACCACACACACCTACATATTCCCATTATAAAACCTCCAATTGTACTATTCTTAAATAGATATCATGCTAAAACAGTTCTCAGTGAGTGTACTTAGTAGTCATCCTTGTACATACAGGGCAGACTAACACCTAGCTGTTTATCTCACCTCTTTTCCCTATTTTCATCAAGCCACTTACATTTCCTTTCCTGAACTCTCTCTTTTCCCAGTCAGCTTCTTTCACACAAAGGAGGAAAAAAATAAAAAATATCCCTAATTCTTCTTATAAACACCATTTAAGGACCACACCGCAGTTAGTCCCTGTCTACCCAGGATTTTCCCTGTAATGTGCTTCTATACCTTTCTGTAATTATTCCTGGCAGAGCTTGTTTTTCCTCAGATCTGTAAAAGGTGAAAGGATTGACATGCAGGTTAATTAAAGAAAGGGAAAAAGAGGAGGCAAGACCTTCTGACCAGGAAACTGCAGTTGCCTCTGATCTACTGAAATTAATTACACCTGGTCAAGAGCATTGGTCTCTGTGACAAAAGGGCAGATTGTTCATCGTTGCTTCCTTCAGGACAACTGTCTTCCTTCCCCACATTCAGTACTTAGCCACACTCTCACCTCTATTGCCAAGTCAAACTGGAGGGAAAAATACACTATGTTTTATCTTGTACTAAAAACTGGGAAAAAAAAAACTAACTCCCAATTTGCAACACTTGCATCAGTGTTTCCATGTAAATGAATTAGCATAACAAATATTAGCAGCTTTTAAGTTAAAGCAAGGGCAGAAACCTTTGGCTCTACAGAACGTGTCTGGTATAAGATGCATAACCACTGTAGAGGTATTGAATTTTTAATTCATGAAAGATGGTGCAGAAAAAGCAGATGATTAATTATTTTCTCTAGGTCAACATTGCAAAGGAGAATTTTAAAAAAATAAGTAAAATCATTTTACATCCTCTTGAAGGAGCATATCTGCATAAAGACACTTGCCAAAGTAGAGTACTATGTAACCTGGAAGCTTAGAGATATCAAGGAGAAAAGAAAGACACAGCAAGTGACCCAGAACCCAACAGCTGAGCTTCTAAATTCTTGTCTAGTCAAGGGCTTATGGAAACTCAGGAAAAGAACAGATGAAAACTGTAAACCACAACTTATTCACGGAAATAACATGCATTTCCATTAGATTTAGTATGGTTCAACAATGTTGACTGGAAATATCATAAAGAGACTATTGTTCAAATATTCAAAACACCTTTAATCCAAAAGGGCTTGTTCTAGACAGAAACAGGAAGAAACTAAGTCATATATACTGGAGAACTAGGAAGACCAGTGTCCCAGGATTTCTGGAAAAAGAAAGTGTAGCATAGTAGTAGATAAAGTGGTAAGGATAAGAATAAACACTTACTAATCTGACTCTGATTATGGCTGCAAAGAACATGTTTCTATTCAACCCCTGCTTGTCTAAAAAAGTGTACTGCAATGATTATTAGCCATTAAATAGGTTGTATCAGGGAAGATTTATCAGGATTCTGCTTTACGAAACAGCTGCATCTGTAAGTATTCTTTCTAATATAAGACATTTGATCACAGACTTTGAGTTATGAACCACATATAACAAACTTTTGCAGATTATTATTGATTAGAGTGTTAGCACACCCATCATCCCATCACTATTGCAAAATCCTAGACCTACTGGTCTACATGTAAAGCAGCTTTATGAAAAATTGCGTGGGTAGATCTGTTTTCATAATGATACTGCAAAAGGATGCTTTTTAACAAAGGTGTCAGATTGACAGACCTAAAATTCTGAGTTGAATAACAGCAGGGGAGGAGTTGCAGCTAATTGAAAAACATTTTCACAATAATTTTATTAAGAAACAAGAATGCCAAGAAAACTTCAAACTAAATTTCACTATTTAAAGTTATTTACAATTATGTTTACTAGAACTGCTGAAAACTAAAATTCTCATGCAAGTTCAGGCATTTGACTCCAAAGCAATATGATCTGTGGGCTGAAGCTTCATATCCTGCCAAATTCAGCAGCAGTTCTGAGTACTCAGTAGTTCTGTAAATTGGAAAGTTAAAACATTGGACTCAGATACTAATTTTTGCATACTAAATTCAAAAATTTATTATTGAAAAATACCATTGGTAGTAATTACTTGCGTATTATAATTTAAGGTGCTTTTTGCTTCTACTTCCGTAGGAAATTATCACAGTATCACAGTATGTTTGGGATTGGAAGGGACCTCGAAAGATCATCTCGTCCAATCCCCCTGCTGGAGCAGGAACGCCTAGGTGAGGTCGCACAGGAACATGTCCAGGCGGGTTTTGAATGTCTCCAGGGAAGGAGACTCCACAACCTCCCTGGGCAGCCTGTTCCAGTGCTCTGTCACCCTCACTGAGAAGAAGTTTTTTCTCAAATTTAAGTGGAACCTCTTGTGTTCCAGCTTGATCCCATTACTCCTTGTCCTATCATTTTGTCACATCATCACAAGCAACTACAAAAAAGTATCACCTGGGAGAAAATACATGAAGCCTGCTTTTTGTATGTTCACCTAATGCTGCAGTACTAAAAATTCTTTGTGTAGCAACAGAATCCATGCAGCTACATTTAGTTCTTGGCATGGTAATTATTTTATTCATTATTCTATTAGTAATTCTCTATATTCTTTATTATCTCTTTAGCACGTCCCACAAAAGACACTCTGAAAAGTTAGAAGAATTAGCTTTTTGAATACTAAGGAAAATCATCTCCAAACTTCATTAACCACAGAACTGTTAATCCATCAGTACTGTAAATCTTGGCACTAGCTGAATAAAAGTAATTAGACTAGTCTTGTAAGTCCATAGGGGGCTTTCCTCCCTTCTTGCTGCTTGTTTAGATGGAACACAGACTACCAGAACCCTTATTCCGTAATTCAGCCTCTTCTAGCAGCTTGCATGCATCCCTGAGGCCTTAAGGTGGGTTATATTTATCATACACAATGGCAGTAGCATACTGGAGGTTATAAATTATTGCGACTTCACTGACAGACATGCTTTTACACTCACACTAGGTCTGATGGTGAATTATGGCCTTAGGAAAAACAAGCAGTTGAAAGACATGTTCCCAACTGATTGTGACAGTACTTCAGTTCCATACCAGTAGATAAACATACACATATGGAACAACCTCTGTGCTTCCCTAAGTATTGAGGTTTGCAGTTTCATGTACTTTGAAAAGCTATACTAGCTCTATTCAAGTGATATTTTTGGTTTATATACATTTCTTCCCTTTTCCAAAATGCATTAGTATTACTGATGTAGTTCTGGATCAAAAAAAGTAAAATAAAGTATCTCTAATTCCCTCCTCTGATTAATTTTTGAGAAAAACTGAGAGAAGTTTTCATGTCAGCATTACTATTCCGTGTGTGCATCAAGGAACGCTGCAGTTAAAGATGTCTAAGAATTTAATAGTATAGAAATGCGTAACTGAATAGTGATTCATATTAAAATACATCCACAGCTAAAATAATCTGTGCACCTGCACAGTATGAAAATCTTTTCATTTTCTAGACTGCCATAATGTTTTTGCTTTGATACAGACTGCCCATATACCATAATTGTTTGTCTTTCTCTCTTACTGATAAAATGAACAGCATAACCAGTTTGTTATGTTAAAGTGTATATAGTATAGTACTTAAGAATCAAAATATTTTGGGATTTTCACACAAATGTGTTACCCTATTTTCATTTTGGATGAACAGCAAACACGAAACACTCCACAAAATACCAAAACAAAACTGTATTTTTTCACTGTAAACTAGTCTTTGTCTTTAGGTTCAATCATACTTAAGAACTAATGCTTTTCTACCGAGTCATTTTTCACTGCTTATTGTGAGTGTACAGGGACAGATATAAACTTCCTTTTAAGAAAAACGAATGACATAAAGCCAATGCAGTTGGCAGGAGAATAAAAGAGGTATTTAAAACTACTTTAAAAAAATGTTTGAACTCTTCTTTATATTAACTACATTTCTAGTTCATGATGTCCCTAGGAATTTTATTATAAAAATATATATCATCTACATTCTAAGTCCTGCATTGCCTTCCAACTTACTGTAAGAAACTACATAAAATGTTTATGGCATATACTAACAGACTACCTTTTCTGATATTATGTTAATATGATGTTATGGAATTGCTAATCAAGATGACTGACAATTTTAATGGTCAGTATTTTCTAAGATGGAGTTCTCTTTTTAAGTTCTTCAATCCACTTGACAAAGTTCAAATCTGTTGAGCTGAAGGTACACACTGCAACTCAATTTTCCTCATTTCTATTTCTTCTACTTTGTGAGGAGGCAGATGGAAGTGTATAAAAGGTGGCATGATAGCCTATTGCAGTTTTTATTCATGAGTATACTCCATCCAGATTGACTTGTATTGAAATTTCACACATGTTATTAAGATCACAAATATGCATATCAGTATTTGTGAAAACAGAAACAGTAAACCTTCAGACATGCACCTGAAGACATGTATATAAAAAAAATCTACATACGTTAAAAAAATGGTAACTTATTTATCTGAAATACATCTTGAAATAACTTTGAGGTACATTAGAACACTGACCAGTTTAGTCCTGCCTCTGTGCACTACCCTTGCATGATAACTATTTACCATAGAATGAACACCTGAGAGACTAAACAAGAGGAAAAGCATTTTCGAAGCTAAATCAGAACAAGAAACAGAACATTTTTATCCTAGCTCTACACTTACTAGGTTACCCTAGATACGCAAATGAGCAGGGGAGTTTGGGAATTAAAGTGTTTCTGCTTTAATTTTTACTAGTGAAGTAAAAGAAAAAAAAATTAAAAACTTCTTTTAGAGGGCACAAGTTACACTTCTGTACGCTTCCTGCCTTTCAATACTCTCTCCTGAGAACAGAAAGGATCTAAGGTCTACGTAGGTGTTTCCATGACATACAGATTGTCATTATTCTTTACACAAGTATATCGATAAGAGACAGTAGGGCCCCAAGATAAACATTCATAGGACTGAAGACTGGAAACTCTTAATGAATGGATGTCTTGTACACCACAAGCCATTGAGCTTCACCAGCTTACTTCTGAATGGAGTAAATTATTGGCATTTTAACTGAAGCATAATTTATGTTTTGATAAACTGCATCTTTCTGGAAAAGAAAAAAAATCGCAACATGAACAAACACAGGAAACAAAAGTCCTCATTTTCTCTTGACAGAATACTTCAGTGGACAGTCACTCACACCATTAACATTTAATACCTTATTTTCCATTTGAGTTTGTCCAGCATCAGCTTCAAGATATTGATTCTTGTCAAGCATTTATCATATAAAATAGCCTTTTACTTTCTTCCACAAATACACTTACTACAGTCAAACCAAATCACACATCAATCCTCTTCTCAATAAACCAAAGTGAGCAAGCCTTTTAAATGTACTCTCTAAGAAATTTCCTCCAGCCACCAAGCCTCCTCTGCTCTGCACCGTTCACTTTCTGTGGCCCTAGAGTGACTATCTGCAGTCCCCAATAGTGCTTCCACAGAATGGAGATAATACCCAAAGCTCTGTAAGGTTCGGTCTATTTAGAAAAGCACTAAAATCACGCTTCAATTGAAGTTACTTTTTTAGTGGAAGACACTGCTGTCAACACTGATGTCAATGGTGTGCTTTAGACAGTGTGCATCTCATCTTTCCATATGGTTCAGGAAACACTGTTGCAGATCCTCAGACATTCATTTCAAATCACATGCTTCCAAGCCTTTCAAAAAAAACTTCCAGATATCTACGTAAATAAAAAAAATTGCAAATTTCATACTGTGAATCTTTCTTTTTCTTAAAAATGATAAGCTTAAAAAAAAAAAAAAAAAAAAAGGCAGACATTCAGTTGTGCAGTAGAAACATACCCAGGGTCTTGACAGCTTCATATTTGATAGAGTATTGCACACAATAAATCTCTTGTACAATCAGACTGCTTACCTGGCAGACCTACATCAGTCCCTGGGGGACAAATTAGATTGAAACTGTCCTCTGCATCTTCTCCTTTCATGTCAGTAATGATATAAGTAACTACAAAGATCATCAGCTGATCTCGAAAAAAAGCCTTATCTTTCCCCATTTTGTTACCTATACTTCAGATTAACTGTTCTTTTTTATACTAAAGTACGGGTGAAAAACTGCCTGTAATACTTCGTTATATGCAGGTGGCACTTTCTTTTCTCTTTAAAAGTGCAAGAAAGTTCTCTGTGGGAGTATGACTAGCACCTCCAATAGAAGAATACAGCTCATTCTATTTTACTCCATGATTCCATAAGCTTGATTTTAGTGTTTTCATTTAGAACTAAACTTACAGGCAAATAATATCCATATGATAGCAAGACTTAAAAACATAGGAAGGCACTTGATCACTTGTCTTGTAATAATAAATTTGTGCCTGATTTTGTACTTTTTGAACTATAACAGCAGTAATAAAGGCTTTCCTCCATCCTCAATAGAGCTAAAATCTTTATTGTGATAACTAATTGTAAGATTTTAATAAACAAAGGAAGGCAGATTGAGTTTTATATTTGGCAACTGATTTGACAACAATGATCCTGGCAAATCGTAGTCCATACAAATTCAGAAAGTGCAAAAAAGGTCAAGAAAATCAGCAAAGTCAGTCAGGATGCTGCAGCAGTTTGTTGCCATTGTCATTTTGTCTTAACTTGGAACTTATCACGTAAAGGCTGATTTCCAGTATGAACCATCCATGTAAAAGTTGACTGACCCAGTTGTCAGTTTCTCAGAAACCTAATAACCATAAGAAAATCTGATAACAACTTGCCATGTCTCATTTCTGAATAGGACACTGGTATAGAAACTAATATGGAAACTCCATCACACACTTTTGGGTTGGTTTTTTTTGTTTGTTTTTCATTTGGGTTTTTTTGTTTGTTTCTTTGTTTCTTTGAGCCATCTACGTGATGCAAAAGAACAGAAATGGATAGAGCTCATCAAGAGATAGTCTGCACTCATTGTATAATATTAAAAACTTTTGAAAAAATATATGAGTAAAACATCCTCAAATTTTCCTTCATTTTTACATATTTTATAATGAAGAGACTCTGGTCACTTTTTCTGAAAAGGTAGAAGCTCTAATTACAAGCTAACGATATTTCCTTATTCTCCCATTATCATCTCAATTTGTTATAGTCACAACAACTTTAGCTGAACATGAGGTTTTTTTCCTAAGCTGTCTCTTCAATTTGAGTTCCTTCTTTGTGGAGTTAAGGGACACAATTTTGCCAGTCATTCATGAGCTGCAAATCACTGCTAGATCTATTTCATTCTAAGCTAGATCATATGACTCCTTGGAAGGGAAATAAATGGCAGGAGGTTGGAGGGAAAATTAGGCTGTTAAAAAAAAATCCTGATAGCATTAGGGCCCTTACAGATGTGCTTATTAAAGATAATAAAAAAGTAGTGACTGTTGAAACCAATATTAAATCTTGTAATATCTGAACATTTAGATGCCATGATTTTTTTTTATTTGCCTTTGGAGACAGCATGAGGAAATATGCTTGAAACATCTTTCTAGATGGTTTAAACATTTCCTATGAATTTTAAATTATTTTCTCTGTTTTTTGCTCTGTCAGTTACACATAGATAATGTTTGCTTATCGTCACAGCAAGTCTTATAGAGGCCCAAACATAAAGCAGACTTTAATCTTAGATGACTCTTCAATTTAACACAACGCTCATTTACAATAACAGACATGAAAGTGAACAAGAAGGTTTAGAAAGACATATAACAGGACACTAAGGACACTCCCAAATCCTATATATTTTCATTGCCACAGTCTCCACATCCTTTGCTTCCTTCCCTTCACATACATGCTTCAGCCAGCAAATGGACAAATTCCCAGCTGGAGTACCAGCTTCCTTGTATCTGTTGGGAATGAAGACCTAGCTCAATATGAACTTCATATAACTACTAGTTGTTTGCAGACGACAGTGCAGACAGTAACAAAAATTTGAGTTCTGCATTTTCTTCAGCAGAACGCTGCTTTCCTTGTCACTCAAACAAAATTGCTGAGGAGTGCGTAAGCTATCTAGAGTCAGAAGAAGCAGAGGGTGAACTGAAGTAAATGAGAGAAGTACCACAGACCTCTTCCTGCTCCCAACAATGTTTTCTAGGAATTATCAGACTAGCGCATAGACTGGCTGCATAGCTCTCTTTAAATGCAAGACAGCTCTATTTCTTCCCCCATTTTATCAGACAGGATCCTACTCATAGAGTCTATGTCATGTCCTCCACAGTGACAGCATGCTACTGCAAGGGTATTACTTCCCATGCTCCACTCAGCAAAGCAACAACTCTTTAGAAAGTGAGTAGGTGCAGAGAGGGGAAGTCTGACTATAAGTAGTTCTGCTTCAGTTAGGATGATGTTGTTTTCAAAACTCGTCTTATGAAACTGATATCCTGACCAATTTATCAGGACAGCAGTGGATTACTGTGACTCAATGCCAGCTTGCTACCTGTTGTTTTTCATTTGGTTACAAGCTCTAGTTCTTCGCATCCTCACAGATAAATGCTCATTTCATTATAACAAAAAGCTGAAAGCACATTAATTTATTTACCTATATCTCTATAGAACTGTCCTTTGAAATCAGATGCAAGATGTTCCAAGGCACTAAAATCACAATATGAAAATAGCTTTGGTATCTAAACATCTATTTATTGTAAGAAAGTAAAGAGTTTTATAAATCATACATTTCTTTCTTTTAGTCAATTTGGTGTTGCCTTTTTCTTTTATCTCTCCCTGTTTTAGTTCATTCGGGAATGGGTTGCATGAAACAAGACGCATCCACTAGGATATCATACAAAAGGATACTGTGAATTCCACACCTGGAATAAAATATTATATTTGTCAGGTCGGCAACCCCAGAACAATTGATTCAAATTACAACAAGTTACACGGAGAGCAACCAAAGTGACTGAGACTATTGCAGTAGGATGGTTATGGAACAGCTTGTAATAGGAAGGGTAGGGCAAAAACCACAACAAATCTGTAGTTTGGAAAAGGAATAAATTTTATGTTATTTATTTTAACAAATCACCATTGACCCCTTCTCCTCCTATATCTTTTCAAAAATTCATTGTGATCACGACAAAGATTTACATAAATAGCTATGCACCTGCATGGAATTTTACAAACCACATGCTGTGAAGTTAATGCTCAGAATATTATTTTCTTAGCAGGTCTGCTGTCATGCTAAGGTCTATTTTCATTGTGTGTTACCATTTTGTTGCATGGAAATGTTTCCTTGGATAATTTTCTTTTGATGCAAGTAACTGTTCCTTAGGGATTTTTTTTTTTTAAGTACTATATTGGCATTTGTATGTACTTCACAGACTTTCCTTCATAATGTATTACATTCTTGCTACACTCTGTGAATGCCAAAAAGAATGGAACTCCAAAGACTGATTTTCTAAATGTTAAGAAAAAGCAATCTAGAGTGTAATGTCTGCCAATTTTAAGATCCAAAGCCCAGAGAATGAAAAAACTGTCTTTAAATAAATGTTGCCAACCTGCCAAATATACCTTCCCCTCCCACCTGTGCCAGTTCCCACCCCCCCACAGCTCCCTTTTTGTGGTATTGGCATTTCTTTACCATTAACCTGTGGCTTTCTGCTTACTTACTAAAATTTTACGATTAACTTTCTGTGCTCTTCCTTCCTGTCCTCTCTACATCCCGAAGACATTCAACCTTGCGGTTTTTAGCTGTTTATTTGCATACAGAAAAAAAGCTCCAAATGTTCATCAGGCACTAGTTTTTGAGTGAGACACTTATGATATTTGACTAATGTCAACAGACTTTGTTCTTCTGCAGACAAGTAATTTATTTTCATTTATCTCCTGCCTGAGAGGTTATTCCACTGATTAATCTACACAGGCTGGTTCATTCCCATCTCTCCAAACCTGATCAAACTGTTAGTGACACACCTAATCAATACAAAATAATTCTGATTTACTTTTCATTGATAGTCACATGCCAAAACTCTCCTTCTCCATAAATCCAAGTTTTATCTATGTGGCAACTGGAGTCAGAAAACCTTTTTTGTGGAGTACTAATGAAACCCACCCACATCTCAGCCATCACTCAGCTTTGGTGCGAAACTTCCAGAAGACTGCAAGTACCTTGTTCACTCTTGTACTATTGTGTGGAATTATTCCATCATCTTGTCTTCCATTTACTGATCAATTCTTTAGTTGACAAGCACAGACTTTGTCTGCAATGCAAAAACGTTTTGTCCTTGACAGCTGTGTTAATTATGTTGACCAAGGACAGATAAGAACAATCATCTCAACATTTCTTTTAATACAGCTTGTCCCTGTCAATAGTGACCGTCAATGAGACAAACGCAGGATCACGGAATGGTTGGGGTTGGAAAGGACCTCTGGAGATCATTTAGTACAACCCACCTGCTAAAGCAGGTTCAGCTAGAGTAGATTGCACAGAAATGTGTCCAGGCAGGATCTGAATGTCTCAAGAGAAGGAGACACCACAGCCTCTCTGGGCAGCCTGTTCCAGTGCTCTGACACACTCAAAGTAAAGAAGTTTCTCCTCATATTCAGACAGATACTCTGCTCATTGCCCCTCATCCTATCATTGGGCACCACTGAAAAGAGTCTGGTTCCATCCTCTTGACACCCACCCCTGAGATATTTATAAGCATTGATGAGGTCCCCTCTACGCCTTCTCTTCTCCAGGCTGAACAGACCCAGCTCTCTCAGTCTTTCCTCATAAGATGCTCCAGAACCCTGATAATCTTTGCAGCTCTCCACTGCACTCCCTCCAGTAGTTTCTTGTCCTTCTTAAACTGTGGAGCCCAGAACTGGACACAGTACTGCAGATGCGCTCTCACCAGGGCAGAGTAGAGGGGGAGGAGAACCTGCCTCGACCTGCTGGTCACACTTTTCCTAATGCACCCCAGGATAAAGTTGGTCTTCTTGGCCACAAGGGCACATTGTTGACTCATGCTCAACCTGTTGTCGACCACAACTCCCAGGTCCCTCTCTGCAGTGCTGCCTTTCAGCAGGTCCTCCCCTAATCTGTACTGGTGCTTGGGGTTATTCCTCCCCAGGTGCAGGACCCTACACTTGTTCTTGTTGAACTTTATCAGGTTTTTCTCTGCCCAGTCCTCCAGTCCATCCAGATCTTGCTGAGTAGCAGCACAACCTTCTGGTGTGTCATCCCTTCCTCCCAGTCTGGTGTCGTCAGCAAACTTGCTGAGGGTGCACTCAGTCTCTTCATTCAGGTCACTGATGAACAGGTTGAACAAGACTAAACCCAGAACTGACCCCTGGAGAGCACCACTAACTACAGGCTTCCAGCCAGACTCTGCACTGTTCATCACAACCCTCTGAGTTCTGCCATCCAGCCAGTTCTCAATCCATTTCACCATGCACTCATCCAACCCGCACTTCCTGAGCTTACCTACGAGGATGTTGTGAGAGACAGTGTCTAAAGCCTTGCTGAAGTCAAGATAGACAACATCTACTGCTCTACCCTCATCTACCCAGACAGCCATACCATCATAGAAGGCTATCAGGTGGGTCAAACATGATTTCCTCTTGGTGAATCCATGTTGACTACTTCTGATAACCTTTTTTTCCTCCACATACTTGGAGATTATGTCCAGAATGAGTTGTTCCATCAAACGCATTCCTAGCAACTAGTACAGACTTAGCTTTATATTTTGTGAATTTTCTCTGATCTCTTCTCTCTGGCAACCAGTGATAGAACCCAAGGGAATGGCAGGAAGATGTGTCATGAGAGGTTTAGATTAGACATTAGGAAAAGGTTCTTCATCTGGACGGTGGCGGAGCACTAGAACAGGCTCCCCAGGGAGGCAGTCATGGCCCCAAGCCTGACAGTGTTCAAGAAGGGACTAGACGATACCCTAAACACATGGTGTGAATTGTGGGATTGTCCTATGCAGGGACAGGAATCAGACTCAATGATACTTGTGGGTCCCTTCCAACTCAGGACATTCTATGATCCTCCTGATTTTTCAACAAATATTTGAGAATGGCGATCTTTAAAACGGCAGACATTACTGGTCTTCAACCAACTTTATAAAATAATACTTAAAAGGAAATTTTCTCTGACTCCCATGACAACAGCAGGATTTCACTCCAACAGCTTGAGTCCACTACCACCACTACCAGTAATGCAGTTTGCAAAATTGCACAGGTAAAGCCATGGGGGTTAGGAGGCAATAAGGGGAAGGGAGGAGTGGGTTTGTCTTCTGAACAAGAGGATATACGAATAAACTCTTGTAACTGGAAGTAAAAAAATAAACCTATACATCTCTATGTATCAACAAAGAAAACCAATCCATTTAATATACAAAGTCTCAAAGGAGAAAGATAATGATTTTAATAATTTCTCACCCTTCCTCACTGTTTCTGAGAGAATTTTTTAAGACAAAGTAGAATAAAGGAAGATATACCAAAAAGCACCCTTGTTGATTTATTAAGTCCAGCTGCCATGCTCTCAACTTTACAGATACACAGATTTACTGATTCTTAAAAAGTTCTTTTGAAACTCAGCTTCAGAAACTAGGAGAGGGAGGGAGTAAATATGTCCAACACTTTGTGTGACCAGAATAACTTAATTTGACAATCGATATAAGGACCACAAAAAAAATGTTTATAATTTAAAGCAATCTTCTTTCAAAACTCACTGGCTCCATTATAGTTACAGGGTAGGTCTAGCACTTAAAAGTTAGGAGGGGCTCAGCCAAGCTAAACATTATAATTTTTAAAAAATACGCAATAAACAATAAATGTGGTTAAATATCAATTTTGTGAGGGAACATGTTGATGTGGTGAAAGAACTGTTGACCAGCCTGCTGCCAAGCTGATTCATACTTTCATCCCACAACATGAGTCCTCCCCCTCCCAAAACACTGGAAGATTATTGTTCTAACTGGGTACTAAACAGCCTTGACAGTGTTCTGTTGGCAGAGAAAAATCATGGTTCTTGTGCCAGCTTCCAGAACAGTATGCTTATTTGTCATGGCTTTGTAAATTCTCTCACATAAAGTATCTGAACAACTTGAGAAGAAATTCCCAGATTTCTCAGTGCAAGCATGTGCTACAAGCTGCACCTTAAAGTACTAACACTTAATAGATAAAAAAGCTACAAAAGCAATACTCCTCATATTGTACTATGAACTCAATGGCATTCAGTTCTGCTAAAATTTCTGCTTATCAAGATCCAAAATCTTGGAGAATCTCGTGTTGAGTACTCAGAAAGTAGACCCTAAGAATATTCAGTCTTCATATTTTTGCACTTACACAAACTCCACTAATAGGTTAACTGTCAACATACCTCTTAAAAACTGAATTGGAAACTGGGGTGTTTTTAGGAACAACTGCCTACAGAGAAGCGTACACCAAGTCAGGGGACACCATAAGTATCGTGTGTTTTCAGATATAACTCCCATGGTATTTGCCATTTCCCCATCATACACGCATCACAGGAATTTTTCACCTGTTATTTCCAAAAGGGGATCTTTTGGATGTTACCAGTTACATAGTCACAGATGCACCCAGCTGGCACACTTTCTTCATAGTCAAATTGCCATGACTTCTACCTGCAAACTAACTGCTCAACTGAGTACTAAAACAGTAAAAAAATCAAATATTCAGGAAGCTAAACGTTACAGTCTGGGTTAGAAGAATCTGTAGTCCAAATGACTTAGCAAGAGACACAGGTCTGATCATTGGTCAGGACTCACAGATCACAGCTCATCACGATCAAGACTCTTAGGCTCATACGGACCAATGAAAACCGTGTTGTTTTTTTTCCTTGCACATCCAAAATATTACTATGAATGCCAAGGAATTAGTTTCAATTATAATCTAAAGTAATTAATATATCACTATTTCTTGGTGTTGATTTTCAGCTAGGTATGAAGAGGATCAGTTTTGCCAACTCAAGAAAAAGCAAAAGAAGAGCAAAAGCATCACCAAGGGATGCCTTTCAAAATCAAAGGGTGAACCTCCTTAGTCTGTTTTCAAAATTCTGACTACAAAACTGGCACCCACACCTTTGTCAATGTAAGTCATGCATAGTATCTTCCTAAACGCTGTTCTTCTGTCCTTCTCAACTCTATTGTTGGCAGAAGCAGATAAAAAGAATGAAGAGAGGAATGAACCAAGTCTACTAACAAATACTAGTTCAGTTTTGGGGAAAGATGATGAGTGATATCGCTCAATTGTCTGACGATCCTTTTTGCCTTTCCTGGTGATAATCCTAATTATTCTCTTGGCACACTCCAATTTCTCTTTCTCTTCTGCACAAAAAAAAAAAAAGAGAAAACTGAGTAGCTATCATGAAATACACAGTCTGAGAACAGAAGCTTCTGTTGGTGGCAGGTGAGACCTGCAACCCACAATTACCAGCTGGGGCTGCAACTGCAATCTCACAAGAAACCAGCCAGAAATTCCTGAGCTAACAGCAGCTGTCCAAGAGGTTGCAGGCAGCTGTCAAAAAGTAACAGAAAGTCATGGGAGTCTCAAATATTTTGAGAGATCTGGCAAGTAAGACAATAATCACTATGTGTTAAGCCAGAGGTTTTGATTCTAAAAGAAGGTGAGGCATATGGCCCAAAATGAACAAGCTTCGTGATCTTAATTTATTTTGCATGGGTCAAATGATCACATCATTTACAGAAGTGGTAAAGAGACACTTATTTCAAGGTTTTTTTCTTCCCCTTTCTGCTTTTCTCTGTCTGTTCTTTACACTCAAATGTTTTTTCACTCTTCTTGTGGGTTTGGTAGAGAAGAGGTTACTTTCTGAGTTTTTTATGTAGCACACAGTACAGAGAGGTTATAAGGGTACAGATGCATAGGCATCAGTCTTACCACTAACAATAACAACAACAATCTTAAAATCCATTAAATACATTTTGGAATCACACCAACTGTTGCTGAAATGATCAATATGCATGTTGCATGGACACTGAAAGTTTACGGTCTTTTCTATCAGAGATTGTTTTTCCAAACAACACTATAAAAATTAGTTTGCAGTATTGCTGCTATATTGCTATTATCATTTCCTGTGTTTGTCATTCAAAAACCTCCTATACACAGTTGTATTTCACATACACAATCAAAATTTGACCAATGAAGAATTATCTGAGCTACAATATTCAACCAAAACTATAATTTTGCTGTGGAACATATTAAACCACCAAGGATAATGCACTTGAGTTTGCCTAGTACTAAATTAAAATAAAAACTGAGCATGTGAAATCCTGAAATGGTGCACTGATTCTGTAGGTAAGGTAAATGACTAAAAAGCAAATTAATGTACTGCGTTCTTCTCAAGTCATTCTGCCTGTGTCTTTTTCTTCCAGATGTAAAACTGAGTTCGTAGGTTTGGGTTTTTATTATAGATGGCGGGGGGGGAGGTGTTTGCTTGTTTTTTTCCTTCCATTTGTTATTCATCTTATCCTATGCTCATATCATATTCTGCATTTAAGCTTGCATTTGCCAAAAAGACAATAAATTAGAACTTTGGTCTCGCAGACTTACAGTGTCTATGGCAACAGAATAGAGCACAGCAGCAAAACTATCAGTCTTCTAGGGTTACATGAAAACTCTACTGTGTGTTTTGGTGTAAAAATCCACGATTTCCTGAGTTCACAATCTCAGTTTTTCCAATATAAATCTCTTGGAGTTGAAATACATTGTAGCCAACTACAGTTTATTTGTACAATTAACGTTGTGGACCCAGGAAACCCCAGATAAAGCTGTGAACCCAGACTGGGTAGCAACCCCACAGCCCGCCCTGGGCTGAACATAAAGAGGCTCCTGCGTTGCATGCAGGGGGAGGACACTGTCAGGGCCATTAACGCCTGTTCCTGTCAGAATGCAATTTCCTCTAGGCCAAAACCTAGCAAGTGAGTATGTGGAAAATTTTAATGGTTGCGAAAAAAAGCAATTTTTGGATGGAAATATTATTGCCAGCTTATGTATAGGAGGTTGGCCAGGAGCTGCAAGATTATAAATTGTCACTTTCACTTTTAAGTAAAAACTGCAAAGTATTATTAGTGAAATTACTTTCTTAGTTGGTCTTCCCCAGTAAGTGTTCTCAAAATTGACTTCTGCACTATGCACTAAAAATTAATTTACAGGGTTTTAGGCAGTGGAAAAAAAAAAAAAAAAGCCAACAAAAATACTATCTCCAGGCTGTTATGCTAAACAAGATGGGACAAACTCAAAATGAGTATTTACCCGCAATTATTTTGTTTTGCAATCACTACCTAGTGTTCTTTTCCATTAAAGTAAAAAAGTAATTACAAAAATGTGTATCATTAAGAAAACACCACTCCTAAAACATATCTTAAGCATTCTAAAGGCACTGGCAAACGTACAGCTGCAGTTTGCACATAAAAATGAATAGAAAAGAGCACTGCATTTTCTTGGTCCACCTCATAATAAAGCTACCCTGCTCCTATTTCAGGGGAAGTCCACAAATAAAGCAATGTAATTCTCCTATGGTTTAGATATGAGTGCATTTTTGCAAAACATACTTGTAAAAATATTAGCAGAAATTATTCTAATATTAAAAGATGACAATAACATGAAAGAAAATAAAGTCTAGGTAAGGTGCTTAATGGTGATTTGATAACAGAGAAGAGGAACATGAATACACACAGGAATAAAATATTCTGAACTCTGTTTACAAAAGTCCTGGAATAACTACTAGGCTGCAGAAATTAATTTTCTTGGCAAAACACTGACAAAAGGTCACAGATCCACTGCTACACAGAAAAGAATGATATTTCATAACAATGCTGGCTTTACAGACTTAAATACTAAACCAAATAAAATCAAAATTTAACACCAGTATGAACATAGGTGTAGAAGGACGTACAGATTTTTAGCATTTTTTAAACATCTTAATTTGTGAATCTTGATAAAATCTTATCTAGGTTTAACCTGTAAATGGCAAGCATTGAAACGAAACCTACAGAAACCAACTCTTTGGCTTTGCATTTCCCAAAACAGCTTTTAACCTTCCAAGCGGTCTGAGCTTTAACTACCAATTTTTTGTAGCATACTTCTACTTTTTGGGTCAAACACATCATTATAAATACATAATTTTCTGAAAATAATTCATTCTAAATTTGCATATATGTGAGACAACAAGTAATCAATAAAACATTAATGTAAATTATCACAGTCTGAAACAGGTCAGGAAGCAAATACATTGGACCCACCAAAAATTCTAGGAAGCATTAGCCAATATTGTTTTGAAATGTACACAGCTATTTGGGAAGCTGCATTCAGGTCACTTAATATGGTCATCTCTTTTTCTTTTCAGAAAGTGGCAGTTCAATGAAAACATAATATTCACAAAAAAAAGAAAAATTCCCAGCAGAGCAGAATTATTCACCGTTCCCCAAGTTTAGAGTGATTACCCTCTCTAATACAATGAAAATATTAAATTTTTAGAGGCCACATCAGCCAAAAGGAATCATTCACAAATAAACTCTAGTCTACAATGTGATACCCAATGAATAACTTGCTAGTTCTCTGATGTAATCTGTCAAAGGCTGTCTAATAAACAGTTTTGAGCAACTGAAGAATGGTACTTAGTTTGAATTTGTAATCTTAGGACCAGTATTCACATGAGTAAAGAGTTTTCAGTCTTGACCTGACTGATCAATACTACTATGAATTATTTAACAATAGATGTTGATCTTATTTGAAATGATACATGCTACATAAAAAGAATGGCACCGCACTACACTCAAGTAAGATGACTTAAAGAAACAAATATTACATCAAACTGATTTATTAATGTGCAGTTTAAGGGATTCATGTTTCTATCAGCATTGCCTTCCTTTTTCCTTTTAGAAAAAATGTAGCCCTAGATAACAGGATAAAACTAAAAGGTGAAAAATCCAAAAGAAAACGAGCACATTTCTGTCAAAGCCTTTTTTTTTTCTTCACTCACATACTGATAGCAAATCTTTCAAGAAAGTGAACATTATGTATTACTTACTATGTTTTTCTGAAGGTAACAAGAACTATCACATTAAAAACAGAGACGGGGAAAACAGCCGATCTTCTTTAGGTAAGGAACAGGTCAAGTTTAGCAAAATATGAGGGCATAACTTAATAATTTGAACAGGTAAAAACATGCAAATTATTTTAACAGTCTAACTATTTAGGAAAAAAAAAATACTACAAACCTAAATTGTTTTTTGATACAAAGCCTCAAAAGAAATCAAAAGTTAAGTACTGTCAATCTCATGTAAGACTGGAATAAACCCAACTTTTTTAATAACTCCATTCTCTTCATGAACTATCAGTTACTTCTTTTTCTACATCATGTTTAATCCTATATTTAATGCAGACAAACAACTATGGAAGCTATGAAGCACTTCTGCAAACTTTGTGAAAAACAAAGGAATCAACTAATTTAATCATTCAGTAAAACAGTTTTTAAACAAGTATCTTTAGAAATTCTAGTCTATATTATACCTATACAGGTTAAATTTCCCTATAAGAGGAGAAATCTCTGCATTTTGGAAGGGTTTGAATCATATTATTTATCATTTAGGAAAAAAAAAAAATCACAGTCCTTGTAAAACATGAAACAGAATGTTCCTCTAAAACACCTACAGATTCTTAGAGTCTGAACACTCTTTGCTTATAACGACTGATCAGACTTTTCCTCCTTCTTTTGATGTTCTCCCAGCACAATCTCTTTTCTTTGGGTTGCCACTGATCCTATCCTGCCTAACATCAGGTTCCATCAGTTTGGCTAGAGCACTCCACTGACTAAAGATGAGCTGTAATCACAATTCTGGATCTGGATACTCCAAATCCACCAAGTGTATGTATTAAGATCTATCAATATGACAAAAAAAAATTATTACACTTCTATAAATATGTATTAAGCATTTATACAGCAGCAGCACACTATGCTGCACTAAGTAGCCTCAAGGGACATGGTAACAACTCCGGATAGTAGAAAAAAATTCCCATAGCTTACTTGTCAAAGCTTACATAAATGCTGCAGGTCTGGCTATATTTCTTTTGTCTTCTGATGCTACCTCTAAAGTAGATCAGTTTTGTGTGGTTTTGCTATACTGTAAATTCAGTTTAGTAAAGATGATGATAACACTGAAGAGAATAACACAAAATTGTTTACATTAAAAACTTATTCTTTTTAGTTTTGTTTAAACTCTCTTGCATTAGGAAAATAAGCAGCATGGATGTTGGCTTTATACAGAGGTCAACTGACTAGGAAAGAGCTAAAAATGCTGGTTTACATCCTTGATCGTTATAACATTAAGAAAATACTTTAAAAAAGGTTTCTAAACTCCTGCTGCAGTAAACTATAGCTATACTTAAAAAAAAAAAACCCAAAACTCTTTTTTCTGTTCATAGAGTTTATGAAAAGTGCCAAGTGTTCTAATGCTAACAACTCCTATGTTTATACAGCCCTAAAATTACATTCAGCCCTTTGAAGGCAACCACAAGGCTGATGTGGTCCCCAGTGAAAATGAGCTTGACATCCCTGATCTAATGTATAGAATAGGTAAAGCATTACTGCAGCATCAACAGTGATTGGAACCTGAAGTCAAGGACCTTCTAGAGAATTTTGGTAATTGTAACAAATACTAAAACTGTATCACAGAAAATATTTTTAGGACAAAGCACACAGGAATATATCTGATAAATTCTATTTATATACAAGCCTGCCAAATAAAACTGACATCCTCCCCACTCATAATAACAAGTTTCAAGTTGTAGGTTACCCTCTTTGTTTTATATAAAATGCAAATATCAGTGGAAAGACTATGAGCTGGTGGGGCAGGGTGGCCATTCTTTTCTGGGCTAGTGCAAAGAAATAAAAGGATCCCCTTCTCACACTACAGGCAATACATAAATTAAAAGGCAATATACAATCAACAATATATCAGCACTTACTCTTCTTAAACTGTGGGATTAATCCCCCATCCCCCTTTGAAACACCTTTTCTTCCCTGGCTTTCTGGTTAAATTGTGGATCTATGTATTTGTCTGAATATAGTGGCCTGGATTTTTCTTTTTTCCTCTCTTTGTTTCTGTTGGCGTCTGATAACTTTGTATGTCTCATACAGAATGTGTAAGGACTTATGTTGTTTCTGTTGCATCTACCACACAATCTGTCCATCCAGCCTTCACCTCTCCTTGTAATGCTTTTTCAGACACACAGATTTAAAGATGTTCTTTCTGTCTGTAACGTGTTTCTTTATTCATTCCTTTGAACTGACTCTGAATTTACATGAGAGAATCCCTTGTGATATACATCATGATCACATAATGATTCCTTCTTCTTGTCCGATGAGATCTATTTCAGGTTCAAGAATATCAGGTGGTCTCCCTCTGTGTTAACAGATGTCAGTCTCCTGAATCAGATTAAGGTCCACATACAGTATATTCCATTTTATCAGCATTTCATGTACAAACGTACATCAGATGCTGTATGGGGATTGGAAAAGATCTGGCAGCTGGCATGAGTGGGAGTAAGCAGTCTAAGGACAGTGTGCAAAATGCAGCAACGAATGACACTTCCATTTTTATCAGAAACTGAGCCTGGGCTTGCTTAAAATTATATTTCTAACCTGAAAGTCTTTCTTATTGCTACTTCCAGCACTGATGTGAACTGAAATTCAGTAGAAATGGTGCTCATTAGTATCTGGAAAAGGAGCGCAAGTGTTCACCCTCAAGAGTTTCATTGTTTATCCCCTTTTTGATTGAGGCCAAGTCTGATTTAGAGCTGAGTGGCTGTATATCTTCTTTGCTTTACTTGTGTTCAGTGGTTGTTTACAGAATGCATAAGATTTTAAACATGTATACATTCATTCATACACACATCTAGAGAAAAGAAAAAATGCAAGAATATATATTATATGCTGAAAAACGTAGTTTAATATAAATACCCAGTGGAAAGAATAAGAGAAACATTAATATGTGTTTTGTATTTCAGACAGTGTTACTTTATGTAGCACAACATATACATTGATATTAAAGACATTTTAAATGAACTTGCTGTAGGGCAAAAAAATTGTTGCTAAGGAAAAATCTGCTTATGCATCTGAGCCTCTCAGGTGCCAATAATCTTCAATTACTATTTATCTGAATAAAATCAGAACCATAACATATTCCTTTTGTATTATTTGAAGAAGTGTTTGCAGAGAAAAGGCTTCGTTCTGTGGTTAATATAAGTAACTAATTAATGGAATAATATTTTATAATTTAAAACATTAACACTGTGTTATGATAAGCAGACATTAAAATTATTTCCTTATTACTGTAAGGTCCTCCTGGAGCTGTTTCATTTTGCTTTAAAAGCATCTTTAGTTAATTGCTCTTAAAAACATGAAGAAACAGATACATTTATGAAATGCCTAAACATAATTGAGTGCAGATCTTGGTTTTGTACACACAGCTCTGAATGATTTTTAGCCATAGTTGTTGTCTTCTCATTTTTGTCTACACACAGCTGTCTCCTTGGCTGTTAAAATACACAGAACAGACCTGTTGCAATTTCAAATTGAAAGTAATTTCTTAGTACAAAAAAAATCACTTATCAAGGGTGCTCTATCTAGAATTCCATTTCTATCACCGTTAGGAGGAAAAGTGGTAACTGACAGCAAGTAATCTATGACATGACCACTGGGGGTCATTCATTTTACACAAATATGCCAGTACAGTAAAGTATTTACTGTTTTCATTGAGTAAGAATAATATTTTCAATAGAATTAATTGCTTCTAAAGAGAAAAATAGTCAGACATTAAAATTCAGAGGTATTAACCACCTGTGTCCTCTAATTTTACATAGTAAGTGGGAAAATTGAATACTACATTGTTCAAAGAGCTAGCCAGAATAATATAAAGAAACTGAAAACAAACAGGCATATCATTTAATACCTATATAGAAACCCCTGACACACTATTTCCAGACTTTTTATTATGTTTTAAGGGAACAAACAGGAAATTCTAACTGCTGTGACATGGATTATGAAAAATGAAGCCCTGTGAACTCCGATTCACCTTGTATGATCTACTTGTGCTTTTATCATATTGTCTGCAGTCCTAAGTACTGCACAGAAATCTCAATGGAAACAGACCTGAATGCTGAATTCAGAGAAAAAGCTGCATTTGATTCACGATTATATGTGCTAAATAAAAAGCAATATAGTCCTTAGAAGCATAAATCCTATATACTTGTTTGCCACTCAACTGTAAATATGCCTTAAAAATCAAACTGCACTTTAAAAATAAAACAAATGTAACATGTTCACCAAAGGTTCAAAAAATTTAAACTAAGAACTGAAACAGTACATCTCACATCCAAACTTTTTTAGAACTTTATCGTGTAGCTCATACTATCTTGTACTTAAGCTTCATTTATATATCTATTTATATCTATTCATAGTTAAGAAAATGAAGCACACAAAAACTGAGTTTTTTTCAGTAAAGACCATACACTGACAATGACGTTGGTGTCATTTTTCCAGTGAAACACTAAACTTAGTTCTTTACCTACTTGCCTAAACATGCAAACAGATCGCTAAACATACATATTACATTTTTAATACTTTAAAATTCTGTCCAGCATAATATTGGCACTAGATATTTTGTCTGCTAATTTCTGATCAAGAAATCATATGCATACAAAGCAAGACTAGGCCTCCACTTCCTTTTTTTTTCTGCCTCATTACTAGCTGCATTTTATTACTCCTCATTCTCTCCCAGGCATACCTACTCTCTCTTCTATAGCCACGCTCTTATTACTATTAAGAGGACATAAACAAATTCACCATTAAGATAGTATGCTCAGAAAAGATTCATATCTATAATATGATGCGGCTTATAAACTATTCTAACAGATTTATTATCACTTAAGCATAATAAACCTAATAAACAGTGACACAAACCCAAACACCAGGCAAATCAGCTATATACATTCCACGACTTCAGAATACTCCTCTCTCATATCTTCAGCATTCCAAAATGACTTTTGCTACAGATTTTTTTGGTTTTTTGAGTCATCTGCAGGCCCTGGAGTCTCACCAGGCATTTCAGACTTGGCAAGACAATTTTTTTTCTTTTGCCAAAAGAGGAGGAAGTTCATACAGTAATACACCCAGTAACCAAACACGAATATTGTATAGTGGGAAGAATCATCTCCTGGTTTTTCTTTGCATTTCCTGGTGTGTTCATTTTCATTGTTTTTAGTCAATTAAGTTGAGTTGCTCATTTCAGAAGCATACATATCTTATTTATGTCCTCAACAACATGAATGCCTCTTTTTTATTTTTTGTTTAGTGATAAAAATGAACGCCTCATAAACATTAGGTCTTTCAGTATTTTCATGTGATGCACTAGAACTCCATAATAAAACATGATGTAGATCTTTTTGTCCATCATGTTATCACTAGGTCTTCTAAATCATTTTAATTCTTGTCCTAAAACTGTATCATGATTCGCCAAGTTATATAATTTTTGAAAAATCAAGGTTATGAGGGACATGAATATTAACTGTGCTGAAAACAAGTGAAAATGCAGCAATCACCACAAGAAGAAAATTATACCTGCCAGGATATTCTTTATAAAGTGGAAACTACCTAAAGTGAAGCTTAATAAATAAATTAGAATGGAAGAGCACCTGGTTGTTTACTCCCAGTGTTTACATTAAATACCGAACTTGCCCCAAAGATTATTGTAGTACAAATCTGGTTACATTTACAGTGTTTCAGAAAGAAATGTAGCTGAGTTCTGTCACTTGAGGAACATAGAGTTTAGGTCAACAATTAATCTAATAATCCAACTCTCAAATACCAACTTCAATATGATCATAATTCATGATTTCACATCACAGTACGAGACAATCTGAGTATTAGTACCATCATGCGCCACCTTGATGGTACCTTGTTGCCAGTTCAAACAAGAATTTTCTACTGCAGAGAAAAAGGACCAGCAGGAAAACATCACACCAAGCCAATAAAATAAGTTAACTTGCTATGAACTTTCTAAATTCTGTATCTAAAATATGTAATTTCTTAGAAAACAGCAGTGTAGGGTGGTTAGATTCTGCTGTGATTAGCAGAGTTTCCCTCAACCTGGCACACTAACCACAAGATGTCTAAGAGCACAGCTTGCATCAGTTTAAAGTCCACAGAAAAACTCATATTACTGGAATTCAAAGCTCATTTTCAGTCGTCTGAAAGAGGCTTCTTCAACTAGGACTTTAAAATTCAGCACTACTTGGTCTAATAAAACCAAAGCATGAGGAAAAAAAGAATGATTGTTCAGGTAATCTAGAGGACTTCACCAGTTCCTAATCCACAGAAAATCCCATCGCTTCCCACAGAATCACTGATTTTGGCAAAGTGAAGCAAGTACATTTTGATCTTGAGTTACATAGAAGTTTGTGGTCAGGAGAAGCTCATTTGATGGCTGATATGGCAGAACCTAGATCCTGGACTGGCAGAGCCACAAAGGAGCTCTACAATGAGCAGGGCCTAGCTAAATTGCTAACAAGCTAGTGTAGGCCTCTCCAACAATGCTAACAGGGTTCCTATGCCATCGTTACTAAAACTCAAATTTGACTTTCCACAGGAAAACCTCCTGGGAAACACATACATGTAAACAACATCTGTCCCACCTTTGGAGTGAGTCCAAGTCACTGTAGACTCTCTTGGTGCCATGGATCTGTAGCTAGCACCGTAGGGATGTAAAGGGTAAATCAAACCGATTCTTATTTAAGCATTTACATGATTACATGTCTCAATTCATTTTGTTTTAACTAAGCATTATAAATTTGTTATTTTTAGCCATTATTTTCAACCTGAACAATCTAGGGTCTGTATATTAGAGAAATTGTACATTGCACTTAGAATTAAACAAAGAGGAAAAACAACACAATAAGAATATGATATAAAGCACACTGCAGGTTGTTTCATGTAGCATATTGGCACCGTATTAAAAATCATGCATTCTTTATAGATGAATATGCTTCTAGGTTTTAAACCACACAGAGATGCAGTTTCACATATCTGCAAAAACAGCCATGAAGAATTCAGTGAGGTAAAGTCTCCCCTTAATCAGAACTGGTAGATGTGGTTAATTTCTTAATTTTTGATCATCATGAGTGTAAGATGTCTGAGATAATTTGTAAATATTTCATTTTCACATCTTCACTGACAAACTTTTGCTGAATTGAACACTTATCGGCATACAACATGTCTGCAAATGAGATGTAAAAGCTGTATGTAAATACATAAACGATAGCTGTATTTGGGATAGGTAAGATTTTGGTGAATTCTCATTCACTCTACTCATCAATGTACCTCATGTAAATTATATCTATATAGAAAGTCAGTCTGTTGTACATTACTTACTTGAATTTTAATTTTACCTACATAAATTTTGCAGGTGACGTATGCCTGACATTGCCGGACCCTAGAAAATTTAAGTTCCTTGTTAATTTATAGGGAAAAAAAAAAAAAAAAGAGTAGCCATTACTCATTTTCCAATTAAAAAAAAGCAGCTTCAGATAATCCATGTCACATACTTATGTGATTAATTCTAAAGTATCAGATGAGTAAGATAGTTGAGGATGATTAAGAAAAAGAAGGTATCGGAAGGAAAAAATTCCCACAAAAATTATGCCCAAACTCCTATTTTTGAGAAGGAAATACAAAATGCAACAATACGGTTGAATAATGGGGAAGAAAGGGTACACAGTACAATATTTGGCAGAAACCAACAAAGAACTCTGTTTTTGAATAAATCTATGTTTGTCACAGACATTTCTCTCAAGTCACTCTTCAGGAGATCAGAAATTTCTTTATGTTCTCATTCTCATCATATCGTTATTCTTTTGTAATGTAGTATCGCAGGTAACAACATAGCTCTAGCAATAACTAATGCCAGCTGGTGCTATATTACTGCCTACTACTTGCAGCAAGACCTTAAATACTTCTACACTTCTTTTTTGTATTAATTTTCTTAGAGACTGAAATCAAGGGAAGTTTTTTATCATTCTTAAAACAGAAAAGGAAGCAACCACGGACGAATAGTCACACGATGAGGAATACAAAATAGCTTCCCTTCAGCTCTTTGGGAAGTCCCAGCATTATTAGTGCCTGAGTAACCAGAGGAAAGGGAACTTCACTGACTCATATCAAGGCATTCCAGCAATTTTTTTTTTCTTTTGGTCCAATTTTTAATCTGAACAGTACAAAAAAACCCCAAACACAATTATTTCTGTACTGATATAAATTTATTTCCTAATTGCAATTACTTAATTGCTGCATATCTTTTTCTATGTTGTCTTTCATCAACATCAATCTAGAGGAATGAGTAAGTCTCACTTTAAGTTCTCACCATGTTGCAGAAACTAAGACACAGAATCAAGTTTTCTTAAACTCTCAGATGACACATGAGGACTGAGGTACAGAATTTACATGTTCCACACTGAAGTCTCATGCTTTATCCTATTTACCTTATCTCCCAACTACAACATGAATAATATGTATCATAAAAATCCAGGAAAAAATAATCAGAACAAACAAACAAAAAAACCTCTTACACCACAGCTTGAAGCTAGATTTTTGCTAGCATAACTTTTCCAAGAAGGTCAATAGAAGCTAGATATAGATAGATAGATAGATAGATAGATAGATAGATAGATAGATAGATAGATAGATAGATAGATAGATGGCACCTCTGAAAAACAGGCTGTAACCAGCTTGCACATGATAATAAAAAAAGTTTGCGACTGAGCTAAAATACAGTCGAGATCTCTGGGTTTTCTGTGATTTGCTACTAGACTGAGAACAGTAAAAAAGGATCTATTAGATACCACAAGTAATTCTACAAATTCTCACTAAGTACATTCAACTAAGATTCATCTCAGCGAAGGTGGCCTTAATTTCAAGTAATATGGTGCTGATTTCTACTAGCCCTCAAGTGAGGAGGAACCTTCACTCCCTGGGAGTTGACTAGATCTAGTCTGAAGCAAACACAGACACAGCCTTTGTTTTCATGTTTGCAATATTCTCTTCTGTTTGTTTTCATTTATAGACAAGTAATTTCTCAGTCTGACAAGCATCTCTTAAAAGGTCAGACATTAGAATCTGATTCATTTGCCATTTGTTCCAGATGTACACTATGCAACATTTTTGACTTCAGTAAAGTTGCTCCAGAATTGCATAGGTATGAGAGAAGAATTAAACAGACTTTTTCCTAAGTTCCCTGCTACCTTGAAAATCCCACTAATCCCTATGATGCTTATCCAGTACCCTCATTCTCCTTTGTGCTGATGAATCTGCCAGACACACTTGTCTCTGAAGTGGATGATGTAAAGATTCTTTGCAGAAAGAGTCCTGATAGAGTCCTGGCTATCCTTACACAGATGCTACCAAATCCATTGATACAGAATATAGAGCTGCTATGACAAGCCAGAGGTGAATTAAGGAAAAATTACTGTTATATGAAGACAGAGCCTTTTCTATCTCAGTATGTCTTCCAAGACATGGTCTCACTAAATGGTATGTATTTCATGGATAAGGTCACCAACATATACATAGGAGAATCAGTTTACTTATTCTAAAGTTCTGGCAGCATACCTCATCATAATGTCATTTAGAATTCATCTGTAAAAGCTTTAGTGTTAATGACAACTGCAAGAAAGATAGAATCCAGATCTTGGTTTCTGGATGGTTAGACAGAGAATGTACATTTACTCTTTAAAAAAAAACGCTGGATTTAAGGGTTGAAGTCAATTACAGAAATGCATATGATATCATATTTTCTGAATAATTACACTTTCTAATATGTTTCGAGAAATATTTATTCTCTCTGCCAGTTATCAGTGTGCTCCAGAGATATGCCGTACCTACTTATAACAGTATCACTGCGTTTAAAAAAAACACCTTCAACGTTGTTTCAAAGCCAGCTAATACTACAAATCCTTGTTTAAAATATTAGGTTGACAGAAAACAGAAACGAATGCCTCCCTCCTGCTTAAGGAATTCAGTAGTTTAAATGGAATATAGACTCATTTCCATTTATGTCCTGGAAAATATATCCTCTCAGTGTTCACAACCCTGTGACTTAGCAACAGTGTTTGGAGTACAAAAAAACCCAACTCAAACCAAACCAATCCCCACAACCAACACACCACATATATTCCGAACAATACTGTTTATATTCACTGGTCTACGTCCCATATTATATTCAGTGATGACTTGTATTAAATTATATTTATCTTCCTGAAGTTTAATAAAAAGATTATTTATTTACAGATTATACAGTTAAGCAGTATAAAATATCCTTAATTTATTGATCATATTTTATTATTATATGACTGAATTTATTTTAAAAAAGAAAATCCATATCCAAGAAGAACAATGCCTCTTTTTAATGGTTTACACAGTGTGTACTACTATTGTGCTCCTTACTCTTTTACAGGCTTTTACAAACAGCCATGAACTAAAGCTACTGCAGTGAAACTGTCCACAAAAAAGAAGAAACACCAACTTTTATTCTCTTCATTACAGCCTTTGTACCTTTATCTTTGTATTCTGTACATGACAGGAGTTGGGAGACAAACCAGGAGAACCAAGAGAATAAATAACAGCTACAGCAAAGTATTGTGCTGATCTGTGTGCACAGACTACTCAGATCAATTCAGGTTTTAAAAGTACATTTTCGGAAATAGTGTTTCCATACATAAGCACAAAATTAAAGTGTTATGTAATATGTGCTAGCCTACACATATAATGCGTGAGGATGCATAAAGCTATCACAACAGGTTTCATCACCTTGGAAGAAATTGAACCCTGTGCTTTAGTTCAAATAATGAACAGCTTCTACCATGCAAAATAAAGGAAAAGTTTCCTTCACAACTAATAGCATGGTTTTGGTTTTGTTTTGGCTAAATGGGCATCAGTAGAAACAGAAAGCACTACATTAACTTTGCCTTTCATAAATTGCTATCATGCGTTTCATAAATAGCCGGAGGAGAATATGAAAATGCAGAGTTTTCATTGAAATGAAGTACTCAAAAATCACTGCAACATCAATGTCCAGTAGCATCCAATTTGGACTGTAAAATACTTGAACTGGAATGTTAGAAATAAAATAGAAATGCCAAAGAATTCAGGAAAAAAAAAAAAGCTGCTACAATGATTTAGTCTAAAACTTGTACTGTTTTCAGAAATTGAAAATGAGCTTAATAAATTCAGTTTATATATATATATACATATACATATATATATAAAAGAGGAAGTCAAAATGTGATTTGTACATGCCTAGAAATATCTCTGCAAAATATCACAGTGGAAAGATTACTAACAGGAAGTGGAAGATGAAGCCAAATGTTTGGACCGGAAGTTAACATATATTTTTAACAGCAAGATCAGTTAAGCACTGGAACTATTTGTCTAGGTAAATGGAAGACTTGGTATCACACCACATCTTTTAAATCATGTCTAAATATCTTTCTGATCAGAAGATACCTGTTTAAAACAAAATACTGTAGCTATATTAAGAAATGTGAAAAAATCATCACAATAAGCTCTTTGGCTTAAATTCCAAACCCACTGGTATTTCACAGTCTCATTTAGCCTTTTCCCAGTCTACAACCACAGTAATTAAAAAATCCAAAACTATTTAAGAAATCCTTAAGCCAAGATACCACAATATCTTCATATGCATGAAATGGAAGATGTGAAATTTGCCATAATTTTATAATAAATAAGCAATCACCAGTAGCAGTGAGGGGTAAGTAATTTAATTCTTAGTTTTATTTCTTCTTTATAAAAATTTTCAAAATCAGTAAACAAAATCCATTTCAACTGGTGTTTCCTCCAGATAGAATTCACAGTTCAAAGAATTTACCTGGCACCTTGTTGAAAATTAATTTTAATTAAGACAAGTCAAGACAACTCTGAAGTTACCTTCACTCTCTGTTTTTTTGAGGTTTTTTTCTCCACTTTTGTTTTGCTCTCTTTCTTGACTTTATAGTAAATGTTTGCAACACTTAAGATCTACAGGAAAAGTGTAACACCGTAAAAGTATCATAGGGCTTCACATTGTGTTACTGGTAATCTGAGTTGACTCAGAACAGGATTTTTCATTTTTTTTAGGTTTTTACTCCAACACAACTTTATTGAATCTACTTATTTCTCACTTGAGTTTTATGATGATAACATAAGGCAGGACACTGAACATAAATTTCAAACATAATGTGAGAAAAATAAAAGTTAAAATTAAGTTATCAAAGAGCTTGATTTTTTAAAGCATTAGTATTATTCAGAAAGATTATGTACAGTGAAGAAAGGATTTTCTGTAAAGAACAGTACAACAAGTGTTGACTTCAGTGCTACCTTCTATTTTTAAAGATCTAAGTCATCTAATATGACTATTTGTGGATAGCAGAACTAGTTACCTAAGTTCAGTTACATTAAGTGGACTATTATTCAGAAGGAATACTGCTTAAGATTATAAATATATAAATAATACCAAAACATACTTCACATACTCTATAGCATTTTATTCTTGCAATTCTATTTTCTCATAGGAATAGATGGAAACTGAGCCATCGGTGTTGAAAAATGTAAATCTTTTTCAATGGAGATTGGGCATAATTAATAGAAATTTTACATGTGAATAGAAAATTCCTTTGTTTTGAGAAAATATTAAATTCAAAAGGGCTATCAGCATCAGAGTATTAAGCTCACATTGTCTAATGAATCTTACAGGTATTACACGGTCTTCAGCAAACTTCTGCAATTTTCTGAGTTATAAAAATTAATTATTTTATGGATGTTACAAAGAAATCAGCTTGTGTAGAATCTGCTAATGCTTACCAAGGTGCAGATCCTGTGAGAAAAACAAGTCTGCAAATATCCAGAAAAACCACCGTATTGATATGGTTTAACGTGCCACCAAATTCTTCCACACAAGTGGCTGGTCCTCATTTTTGAGGCCAAATAATCCCCATCAGTAGCAGATGAATAAACATGCCACGAGCTAACAATTGTGCTAAAGACCAGTGTCTGCCCTACTCACGCTAATTGCACTATGTCTCGTAAGAGTTATAAAAGCTTTACGAATGTTAAAGTGAGCAAGATATACTACAGTGTAACAAATGGCCATTTTTAATATTAATCACATTTGTATTTTATGCTCTCAATATTATTGAGGCTTCTATAGGCTACCCTATCAAAAGTTCCTTATACTGAATATTGCAGATCATTTGATCACTGCTCTCTTGCAGCACTCTTCCTGGGCATATTTCAAGTGTCTCACAAATAAAAGGATAACAACATTGTAACTCTCCATTACAGCATTTCTTCTGCACACGCTAATCAGATGTTACAATTCCCTTTGTGAAGCTGATGTTCTGTTAGGTCTCAGGGGATTTGGGTTTTTTTTTTGGGGGGGTGTAGTTGGTTGTGGCTTTTTTGTTTTGGTTTGGTTTTTTTAAAAAAAAAAAAAAAGTTGGATAATATTTTTCATTAAATTGCACCAGTTATCTAAGGAAGTCTCAAAATGTCAGCGACATACACGCAAGTAGGGGAAATATGCAGGTATTCATGTTCATGTACATGCATTTCCTTTTTCCTTTTTTTTTCAGTGTTGTTGGATTCCAGTTCTGGTATTTACTGAAGAGATAGGGGTTTTTGTTGCTGTTGATTTTTTGTTTAGTTGGTTGGTTTTTTTCTCCCAATTGCTTAATTAACATGGTATAGTTGGCCCTGTGACTCTGTCAGAAACAACATATGCATCAAAAGTGGAATGGGTGTCCTTGCTGCAAGGAATCCTATTTTTAAGCTGAAATGACTCATCAACTACTGGGGTGTCCCAAAAACTACAATTTGTCAAGCTGTCATGAGAAAAGGGAGGCGGGGGGGAAGGAAAAGAGGTCACATTTATTTGTATCTGTCGCTTGAAAAGCAGAGGGTAAGACACTTTTTGTACATTTAACTCTACTCTGAAAGGAAATCTTTGCAAGCCACATTTTGATAACAGCTATATGGCATCTGGTATTTCTAAAACGTCGAGATATCTCGTCTTTGATATTATATAGGTTTGTAAATTTGTCCAATGGTAATTTAGTGTGCACTACTAATCCTTCCACAGGGAAAGCAAGCACAGGATGAGATATCTGTAGATGCATTGTCAGATGCTTTAGGATGAAACAAAAAATGCAGAGATCCATTTGAAAAGAAGAAAAGTATGAAAACTAGAGAAAGGTTCAAACTTGTTCATCAATTATATAATACTGTGAGTTTTAAAATAATTTAAAATGTACTTTAAGAATACGTTCTCACAGCAATACTGGAAACACATCAAGCAGCATGGTATGAGTTTGTAAAAACAAAGTAGTGAAACTGAGCATGCCATAAATGTGATGTGTACTGTTTCATTACACAAACTGACCTCCAAATTATTGTATGCAGTACGTGGTGGAAATAAGCACACAACAGATTTCCTGAGAACTTCATTCCCAGTGAAAGCTACTGGAATATAAGCTTCAATTACGTGCTAGTCTAAATTTTTTTATCCATATTTCTGAAGTTCAGATCCAAGTAATCATCAACAGAATGTGTAAGTATAACAGTGTCAACAAACAAATGATTATTAAAACATATTTTAGAAGTATGGTTTTATAGAAATGCCTGATTATGTTTGACATCTGCTCTGAACCTTCAGGTGAATTACAGACTTTTCTTACTCTTGCAAGAATCAAAAACTAATGGAATTTAGAGCAGATGGGGACAACCTTCCCAAAACAAAGCTACAAAGCAATGAAGACTGCCAGGAATCAACTAGAAGCAGCTGACAATTTGCAGTCCTTTTTCGCCCTGATGTTTAACCTGGTGCCTTTTAATTTCTCAGTGCACAAAAGCAGGAGCAATTAGTTGGGAAAGAAAGATGCAGTTTGGAACACCAAAGTGTCTGAATTCCAGCCAGCGGTATTCAAATTCCCTTTATCAATGGGCACTTGCTAAGAGAAAAATTGCAAAGTGAGGCAACTATCAGCTATAGTCTTTGTCAAAGCACTCTATTCCCCCTATCTCTTGAAGGAGCTCAGGTATCCCATATAAAATGTAACAGAATCTAAAACCAAACCAAACCAGCAACAAAAACCCACACACACAAACAGGGAAAACTATTTTTTTTTTTTCATAAATACAGCAGAGACAAAATAATTTAACTCAAAAGCAGATTATAACATAGAGATGCAAATCTGTGCTTTCACATCTACTTTTTACAAACAGCTCCAGGACCACAAATACAAACTCTCTTGCCATGAATGCTATATGTCAGGAGAGGACAGAACTGACTTGCAACACAGTAAAGGAAAAATAATTTTCTCCCTGTTGGTACTACATACTTGTTGGATTTGTTATTAATTTTCAGAAAAGCTATAAAATGTTAAAATGTAACATCAAATCCTCAGAGGCATTCCTGTGCACCTACACACAGCCTCTGGATTAAATATATATATATATATATGTGTATATATATACACACATACATATATATATCACTGATCAGCTATACTAAAAGATCAAACTCTTATCTGAGTAATTGTGACCTTGAACTGCAGACCACCATGTTATGAAAAGAGGACCCAAAAAGGATTACAAATCTTTCTTGAGCTTGGATTCCTTTCAGTCTTCTGAGAGTCTCTATCACCGCAAATAATGAACTGCATTGTAAAAGGTGAGGGAGTTAAATATTAACTTTTTACCAAGGGTATTTTTTTAGGCAAAACATATTTTTCTAAGATTGAAATCCTATGGATACTGTTGCCACTCTGCAGGCTCAGATCCACAGAGCAACAGTGGTCTTAATTTCCTTTCAGTGTCCCAAGCTACAGTCACCTTCACATTACACAAGACATAATAATCAGGTATCATGACTGATAATAATTTCTGTATAATACCAAGGAGTAACCCAATAACCAAAAATAACCTGAGCTTGATTTACCAATTATTATAAAAGGAAACGATTACTTTTGACCATTGAGCAAATACAATCTACTGGCATTGATTAACAGAAACTTCATAGTACGGTTTTGTATGGAGAACACAGGATATTTCTACATTTCCTACCCAGTGACTATGTACAACTAGTGAAAATCATTGTAATTCCAATGCTGAGTCATCAATAGGATAAACAGATATAGAAGAATCATATTTATTTATTATTATAAGATAGCTGAAGAATATTAGAAAATTTTACAAAGGAGTTTTATAATTTTCTTCAGGTTCTAAGCAGACTGGAAGGGTTATTCAGGTAGCATTTCACAATCTTTATCTGCATATAATTTACCAAATTCGAGCTCTCTGAGCATGTCAGAGAACACATGCAAACATCAAGCTAAGAGATGAACAGCACATAAAACATACATCTAATTTCTACATGTATGCCTCATGGTATCCAACTTTTTTTAATAATTCATGGAAGATAACACCTAAAACAACTGCTTGCTGTATCTCAAGGGACAGATGTCTATCAACCAACCGATAAAACACACACTCATACCTAACCCCTTTGTCCTAAGTGCATACTAACAGACGGAAGATAATTATCTGGTTGGTCTCTCTGTCTGTCCATCCCCTTCACTCCCACTGTGGCTTGTTTCTTTTGCTTTTTGCCTTATAATAATGTTGTTAATGGTTTCCACTCATAATTGACACCATCTGCACCTAACAAGGGCTCTCCATCTTTCTGGTATTCAATTGGCTGCAGACAACATGTAATTGCATTGCACTCCCACCTGGCCCCAACTGTACCATGCCATTATGAAAACGAATCTTAGCTATGGATGTTGTCCTATGAGACTTTGCAGAGCAATGAAGAAAATTCATATTCATTGCCACAAATAAGGCTTTCTTCTGCAAATCACTTTTCAATTAAACCAAAAATGGTGTACACTCAGTTATCTGTTACAAATACAGTAAAGATTAAATTAGCTGAAAATATTATTTAGCACTGTATCAGTTTAAAACATCTTTATTAAACATACATTTTGTCATTTAACGAGAATCAGCAGTAGGAACAACTGAAGTTATATTTCTGTTATAATAGTAAAACTCAAGTGACTTGAAAATAATGCCTCAAGAGAAATTAATTTACAAATTTAACCTACATTTTCTTTACATCAAAAAATGACACCTATCACTCACACTATGACTATTGAGCAGTTAACAAAACTAAGAGTCATTTTCAGGAATTAACTCTTTCTATTTCCCTCTTTTTGTAAATGAGAGGTGAGAACAAATCCAACTGGATGTATTTCAGCATGAGACAAAATTTATAAGCTCACAGAAATGGCCAGAAAGTGCTGCAGTATTAAAAAAATTAAAATGAACAATCTTCCTCCAAATGGACAAGGAGACTGTCTGCAGGGTAGCACGGGAGATTTGGATAGTCTGTATGAGATGGCCTGTATTATTTCCCAAGAATTCTCATTATGGACAGAATAATATTGGTTTTATTTACTTGACAAGATACAGATCAATGTAATTTTAGCAATAGTAAATATCATCTAACAACATTTCCTTGAACCAGATCCCAGAATTTTAAGTCAGCTTCTTCATCTCTATTCATGCATCATTTAAAAAAAATAATAATAATAAAAGTATATGTATTAACTCTAATGTGGACTTCAAGTATGAAGGAATGCTCTAGTGATCACTTAGTGTGGATTAATGAATATAATAAGACAAAGAAGAGTTTTATAAATATAGTTAAAATATTTTTGCATGAGTAAATTCCACTGTAAGTGGGAACAGTTGACACAAAACTTAGTGTTATTTAAGGCTTACTTACTTAATTCCTCAAACATGAGAACTGAAATGGTATGTACAATCTGGACACAATCAAAATCACAGAATCACAGCATGTTAGGGATTGGGAGGAACCTCAAAAGATCATCTAGTCCAATCCCCCTGCCGAAGTAGGAACACCTAGATGAGGCTACACAGGAAGGTGTCCAGGTGGGATTTGAATGTCTCCAGAGTATCTCCCATTCCATAACCCCTCTGGGCAGCCTGTTCCAGTGTTCTGATACCCTCACTGAGAAGAAGTTTCTTCTCAAATTTAAGTGGAATGTCTTGTGTTCCAGTTTGAACCCATTATCCCTTGTCCTATCATTGGTTGTCACCGAGAAGAGCCTGGCTCCATCCTCTTGACATTCACCCTTTATATATTTGTAAACATTAACGAGGTCACCCCTCAGTCTCCTCCAAACTAAACAGACCCAGCTCCCTCAGCCTTTCCTCACACGGGAGATGCTCCACTCCCTTGAGCATCTTCGTGGCTGCGCTGGACTCTCTCCAGCAGTTCCCTGTCCTTCTCGAACTGAGGGGCCCAAAACTGGACACAATATTCCAGGTGTGGTCTCACCAGGGCAGAGTAGAGGGGAAGGAGAACCTCTCTTGACCTACTAACCACCCCCCTTCTAATACACCCCAGGATGCCATTGGCTTTCCTGGAAAAAGCTCTTTCTGTTGTACTTGTATATGGACTACTTAAGAGCATTGCAGTCTGAACTGCAAAGGATGTCCTCAGCAAAAATGATACAGCATAGCTCTAATACTCTTTACGGTGGAGCAGAAAACGGTATTCTTTTAAAACCGCAAGACATATAAAAGTGTAAAAGAAAAATATATTCACAACACTTTAAAAAAAAATCAAACTGGAAATTGAAGCTTAAATAATCATAGAAATTTTTTGTGAAATAACAAAATAAAAGATCAAAACATTGAACTTTCTCCAAGACCTGTATTTCTGATCTTCTTAGACATACCTTAAATTTTTTATACATCAGGCCACTGGGATTCCCTCAAAGTTCAGATGCAGTAGCAATGAATTGCTTGATTTACAATTGAAATTTCAATTGCTTTTTCCCTCAAGGGCCACGAAAATGAGAAAAAAAATCATCAAAATGTTCTGCAGATTAGTCCAGGTCATGTAGAAAAGCTGACTAATTTGTAACAAAAATCTGAGATTATTATTTATAATACTTGATTTTTGGTGTTTACACAGACTTACTACTCAGTTAAACTTCATACCTCGGATATATCTGTAAGTGGGGTAACGGTCTAAACAAATGAGAAATATGTGAATACTCTTGGGCAGTGACAGTCTGTGTCTGTAACAAATTTAAATAAATAATCCTCATCAGACTTTTAGTATTTCTATAGAACATTTTGTTGCAGTAAATCAAACATCTTTCACAAGACAAAATGGCAGCAGTAGCAAACAAGCAGCAATCTTGTACTGCAGCACTGTACACAATCACAGCTTATCCTCAAATATTCCCACAGAATGGAGTTCATAAGGACTTGAAATAAAATGCCACTTAAGAAAAAAAAAATATTTTGCTAGTAAAACATTTTATGAGAACTTACTAATGATGTTTTTCTGTTTGTGCTGTCACACAGGAAATTCCTCAGATATTTATTTCCACTGCATCTTTCCTAATCTATGCCCATTCAATGGCAAAAAACAGTGAAACCTCCAAAACAAGAGCTTTCATTTTGTTTTTTTTAATTGTTAAAGAATTTCTAGTATAGCATCTCCGAGAACTGTACTTCCAGCTAATATTGATACTAAGCAAGTAGGTAGTAAAGACTTGCTTTACTCTAAATAATAAAGACAAGGCAAAAAAACTGAACTGAAAGGCATCACAGGAGACAGATGAAGCTCAAGAAATCTGTATTTCAGAAAGGAATGGTAATCCTTTCTAAAACTCATCCACGTATAGAACAGAACACAAGAATACAATTACCACGTCATTGAGAATGCATACTTATGCACTTAAATATGTATGCAGATACTTCTTACATATATTTAATAAAAGTTGGACAAAAGAATGAATAACAATACACTAGTCAGAATGTCAGCAGCTAACCTGCAGACAACAACAATTCAAAACCTTTTCTTTTCTTAGGAAATTACTTGATTGATGTTTGAAATTCACTTTGTGTTTCACTGTCAAAAAACACTACCTCAATAAGATATATTCTAAAGCAGAACTGTAAAGATAATTAATCCAATCAATTAAAGCTGTGTTTTCAATTGCTTTATCCCAGACTCTTCAGGGATGAATTGACAATTAATGCAATCCCAAATGGGCCAAGCTCTCACACTCCCACAGACTAAAGGATGATCAATGTCAATCAAACTTCAGTTCGTGGTTGCTAGAAGCACATCTTTGTGCACTCTCTCCTGTTATAATATTGATAAAGGGGATATGGAGGTGAGGAGGATACGTAAGGTACCTTCTGATAGTTTCAGAAACTTAGAAAGCTTCAAGGAAAGTCTAGAATTGACACATTTGCAAAATGGGCAAAGTTCATTTGAAAAAAAAAAAAATATTAGAAATCAAGCTAGGAATCAGAAAAAAGGGCATTTTCCCTACGGTACAGTTAAGACAAACCTTGTAGCTTTACATTTGGGCAGTATTCAGGTTCCCTGAATATCACATCTACAATCAGTATGCAAAAGGAGCAAATACTTCTGAAATCTTCTTAGATACACAAAGATACATTGAGCATAAAAAAGTTCTATAGAACTAAGAGTTGTCTATAAATTTAACTTTATATTTTCCGTGTGTAAAAATAAAGCTGTCTGATTAAGAACACAACAGCTGAGAACAAGCTCAGCGCTCAGCATGAACCTATATGTCTGTGTTTATATTTGTATAAATCTTCCTCTTCACAGTGCCACTGTTATTCTTAGATCCAGCTGTTTTACACCCACTGCCAGATGGTACTTTTATGTACAATTCTAATCAAGTACAATAGGTGACAAAGTATTGGAAAAATTAGCTACTTAGGATTAACTATATTGGTGCCTCTGAAAATACAAACAACTCCAAAAAAAACCATCTGAAAACCACATATGAGTAGGACATATAAAGCAAGTTGTGAGAGTTTTTACACTGACATCGGTCTTCAGTGAAGGGACTCCAGATAATGAGATAAACTTCAAGAAACACAAAGATAATAACTGCTTATTGAAAGCAAGGTCTTGGGGCAGGGGGACCAAACAAAAACAAACAAACAAAAACAAACCTGTGCCTGAAAAGCACAGCTTATATCTATGGTTGCATATTACATTGTATTGCATCCCAGAAGATAAAACCTAAGTCAAATAGAAAAGGATATTCACGACATAAATAGTTTCTGTGCTACTGCCATTACAAGAAATAGAAAATGGGAGAATTTCCCAGTTTAGTGGGAAATTGAGTTTTCTGCTAGTGCTTTTACCAACCATGCCTGATCATAGCAAGCAAACGTTATTCTCTACTCTATTTGAGTCACTAATTCAGCACAATATACAGAGGTCAGGATGACAAATGGAACTGAAGATAGACAATTCATTTTTAATGCTAATGTAAAGAAAACTCAGAGAAGTACTTTATGTGTATTTGTTAAAACACCTTTTACATGCAGAAAAATAAACAGAAGTGGACAGAGGAAGGTTGTGAAATCTACTTATAAATAAGCATGGAAAATGAAAAAGTATTGGCAGGTCATCGAGCTCTCCATTCTACTGCAGCACATTCATCAGACTCTAGAGAAAGAGTGCGCTTCAAGTCAGATTTTCCTCTTAAGAATAAAGGATAATTCCATTATTTCCTTACCCCATAGAATTAAATAATGAAACATTTTATAGGAAATATTAATTGGAAAAGAACAATCATTAGGATATACGATGCTATTCTGTACTAAACAGATCACTTTCTTAATCAAAACTCTAAGTAAATGCTTATGACTACTCTGAATGTTCTGCTTTCATTCAAACTAAATATGGAAGACAGACATTAAAATGAAGGAATCTATAAAACTGAAAATGTAATTATTTGGTTATTTGTTACCTAAAGATTAAAATAATTATGTGGGTGATATTTTTAATATCTCACTGGCAAATGTTTCATATTTAACTGCTATTTCCAGTATTGAACAATACAATTGTCCAAGAAAACAGTATTTTATGAATGAGATTCAACAAATAAAGAAAAAAAGGAGTCCAGTCCTTATTACTATGCGAAACATTTCCTACCGGGATGTGATTGGATTTAATTGACAGGGATGTCAAGATAGTCATTTCACTGCTAGATAAATTCCCTGTTTAAGGTCTGAAAACCTCCATTAGTTGCTACAATGCATGACTGAAAAGGTACCTATTCACTTTAAAGAAAAATGTTCTATATACATATATGTTGTGGTACTAGGAGAGAAGGATTCAAGTTGGTGGCTTGTAAAAAGTAGAAGCATTGAATAAACAAGCATTGAATAAACAACACAATCTTAATGAGAGGTACTAGAATCCCTATAGTTTTCAAAATTGATAATGATCATTTTTTCAACTAAGAATTATTATTTTAGTGATTTTGTTTAGAACCTGTCTTAAAAGGTGAGTTAAGTACTGTTTTTTAGTAAGAAAAGTCAATTGAGATTAAAGCAGATGTATTGGATCACAATTTTGCCCATATTTTGTAATGGAGTATAGTGGAGAGATCTCATAAGTTTGTGCCAGAACCAGAGTTTCAACAGACATATTGTATAGCGACACAAAGCTGCTTAATTGTCTCTGCTGATATGTAGGACTAATTGGTATGGATTATGTTGAGGAAGCTGCACTATTTTCTGACCTCAGATGTCTCCAACTAGCATTCCACCAGACATACCATTTGATCCAGGACTAGTCTGGGATAGTGTCTGTTAGAGTGATGAACTGGGTGGCATAAAAATGCTTCTAGCTTACCCTCCTGTCACAGCTGTGACAGTATTTATTTTTCCTCCAGTCACCTTTTCTATAGTGTGAATATAGCAGGGTGAGCAATGGGTAGTATCTTCCAGTAGGAGGCTTGTGGATTTCCTCAGTATCTTTCACTAGAACTAATCACGTCACACATCCTTGCCCAACAAAACTCAGTCATCTTTCCACTCTTCCCCCTTCCTTTACTAGATAAGAAACTGGTGGTGTTATTCTCATCTTCCTTGATACCCCTTATGTATGAAGTCATGTAGGATTCCTTTGTGGACATCCCCACCATTGCCTCTGCAAAACTACTGACAGATTAAGAGTCTTGGATGAACAGACCATGGGCATTTTGTTTTAGACAAATGCTTACACTAGTACTCTTCAGCTTTGGATTGAAGACATGATTTTTGTCAGTCTATGCTCTAATGATCTAATGACAGCTAACTGTTCACAGCACAGGCTAGAGAATGCAGTTGAGGGAAAGCACGCAATGGTATATGTTACTGTCTATATGTTACTATCTGTCTGGTGTGTGCGCTAGATCCTGTTTGTCTTCACTTCTCCTGGCCAAGCCATAGTCTCTGTTGTTCACAAGCTTTCCTCTCATCCTAACTTCAATAATTCCTTTTTGACCAAACTCTAAAAGGAATTACTTTTACTAATCCTGCTCTTGGGAATCTTAAACAGACTGATATTTCAATACAATTGATTCTACGTTGACAAAATGGGTGTCAAGTCAGCTACTAATAAAGAATAAATATCTCAGGAGTTCCTGACCTGAACTAAATTCCTAATGAGTTCATTTAAAAAAAAAAAAAAAAAAAAGTAGTAAGAAGAAAGTAGGGTAAGAAAGAAGGAGGAGAAAACAAAATAAAGTGTGCAAGTATATTAACCTAAGGTTGCTGAATTTAAACTGCAGTTGGGAGTTTAACATTGGCTGAAAACCCAAAGAAACCTAGAGTTATAAATACTTTTCTATCCCCATTGATAGAGTAGTCAATAAACTGGTAGCAGTACACAGATTAGGTGGCCCACAGAAAGCTTAAGCACCCCAGAGAAATCTCCCATGTTGTCAGTTTTGCTCTCCTTGAGGAAAACAATCCAACAAAGCCTTCTAGAAAGTAGTGCCTAAAAATCAAAATCATTATATAATCAATTAGCTTCAGAAAAGACGATTGTTAGAACAAATAGCTGTATTTCGTTGGTCTGAAATAGAAACATAAGTGGAAGCAGGTTTTATTCTATTTGACATTTCTGACCTGGATATGTTTGGCACACAGAAGCTTTGCCACTGTGCTTTAAAAAGATTTTTAAAAGATCTTCAGAAGAACCACCACTTTATGTGCTTCAGTGGTGGCATATCGCCATGGTTTAACAGCATACACATTAAAGTAAAATAAAGTAAAATTTCCTAAAATTAATGAGAACGCTCAGCACAATGTTAAGAAGGAAAAAGTATTGTCCTCATTTCAAGGGAGAGTAATGTAGAACTTGAGTTTTCCCACCACTTGGCTCCTCTCCACGAAGCAAATCTCTGTATTAGTTCTTTGTGTTATGCTCAACATGTCTGGGCTATAAAGGTATTGCTTGCAAATCACAAAATATAGAGCTGACATCCATGTATTCAAGAAAACCTTCTGCTGGTGCTACCACCTACCTAAATATCAGTATGTACAGATGTCAACAGTGAAATGTCTGATTTTCTGAGTTAAATAAGGATTGTTTTAGAATATAACCGCTATCATTACAGACAGCTAGGCTGGCTCACATGAAATGACTCCAGCATACTATCTTCACCAATGCAGTAACGACAAGCCTAAAAGTAGTTGGGAGAAAAGCAGTTTTAAAATACTACTGATACTTCAAAATATCATCTTCCCAAAATAACTGGATTCAACCAAATAGTATTCTATTAAGTCCCCTTTTATTGCTTTCTTCTGTGTTATTTTACCATTTTGCCTGTTACAGCCCTGACAGTGTCCAGCTTGATACATAAACAAGGGTGGAGGATAGATGATATCAAAGAGAGAATATTCCTAGTTAAGCTGGTTTGTATCAAACCATCACACAGCACAAAAGGTCAGGATGAAACTTTCTATTGCCTGGACAAAACTACAACACTATACAGAAATGTTAGTGCAAATCTAAAAAATTTTGAGATGTGCTTTGTAGATTTTTACTGGCTCACCATATCTTAGGAGAAATCCATCAAACGCAGGAGTTGGAAATCTGAACAGATATGCAAGATATAATGCTCATACTGTGTAATTCATTCACAGTTTTTCAGGAGTGTTTCTATCAGTCTCCTAAGACATTTTTTTTCCTCCTGCAAACTAATTATTTGGCAAATGTTGTTTCCCTGTATTTCTTCTATCCTCATCTGGAATTTGAAAGATTGTACATATGCCAAATGAACATTAAAAAACTCTAATTTTGAAACAGTATATATAATCTCAACACACAAATGTAGTTTTTCCTCTCCATGCTACAGATCCAAGTGACTGTGTCAAATCTAGTTTATATAAGATCTTTTTCCCAATCTTTAGTTATTTTGGCAGACTATGCGCTATTATAAAGTTCTTCGCACTCAGGCGATGAGACAAAGCACTGATTTGAAGTAGATGAATGGAGCAATTTAAAGATGTATGATTGCTACAGGAAAGGAGGGAAAGGAGAATGTACTAGAATACTCACTTTGACGAATCTATGAAGTATATTACAAGAGCACCAATACTAAGAGCGAAGACTAAGACAACCTACAAAAGAAAAGAGTCATTATTTAATAGTGTTAAAGTGAAACGTTTATTATTTTACACACAAAAAAGACAAGGAAAATATATCATAAATTAGTATATTTTAATCTCAGTTTTCTTTGGAAAGCTACTCCTATTTGAAATTCAAACACTGTATAATACTACAGAGTGCTTTCCTGCATTGAAAAAAATACACAAACAAGTTGAATCCTAGCTCAGGGAATCTTAACCTTTCAAATGGCAAGCAATCCTATTGCATGGTCTTAAAAATCACACTATAGTTTTGTCAGACCTATACTCCAGAACTGCAGTAAGTTCCTGCTTATTCAGAGGTAAACAAAGAGTGATGACACATTAGACTGAATTTTCATTTATATACATGGTTGTGAAATCTGCAGGGTAAGTGTAAGGCTATGTAAAAATACATATTTACTCTGCAGTCCTGTCCACCAACAGTATAGTTAACTTTCAAACATGTTAAAACAATAGTTTGATGCAGAACGTCCTGATACAATAAATACACACCCCAGGGACCTTGTAGTCCCAACATCTTCCTCCCTTTAAATCTATTGAAGTTTTTGAACCAAATAATTTTGCTAGGTCTAGCATTCAGGTCTCATTAAGAAGGCAGAACTTGCTTTTCTGGTTAGTGCATCAGAAGCTGGATTAATCACATCTCCATCTGCCTTAAATTCTTCTGAACACAAAGACAATCGTCTGTTCCTCTGGCTCCAAAAGATTCCCCAACATTGTGGGACCATTTAGTTTCACATCCTAGCCAAAGTAGGTCTGCATCTACACAGGACAGCATAATTGAAATATCTGGACTCAAATTTTGGCTTGAATAATCATGAAGTACATCATAGTTTTTGTACCCATTGTGACCTAGATTTCTGATATTCTAGGTTTCTCTTAAATAATACCATCCACTGGATAATTTGGAATCTGAAAACATGAATCAAATAAGCTTTTTTATGTATCTTAGAATGCAATTCTTCTGGAAGAAATCAGAAAATATTCTTGTCTGCTGCGCTAAGGCTGGGAAACAGAAAGTTATGTCTCCCGCAGCTCATCTGATCTGCTGGTCTACAGAATCAAAACAAAATACCCTTTAGTCTTCTGGCAGGCACATCTCAAGTTGCTGGTTAGCAGCAACATCCCTTAAAATAAACCTAGAGAATTGATCATTCAGGCAAACCAGGTTAATAATTAAGGGCACACACAGCTCTTGAAACTGCCAGTTAAAATATGACTTCTTAGGTCAGAAGTGGCTCAAATTTAAGACATAATCTAAACAACTGCATGTATGGAGAAAGAAAAAAATAAGAGAGAAAGTGATGTCATTCCAGTTCTGAATAGATTTATTAATCTGAATCAATACCATAACTAATGCATGCTACCATTACTATTGCTACACCAACACATGGACACTGAAACAAAAACTTCTTCCTTCAATGCAGGCTTCAGAACTTTTTCTGAAGCTGCCATATTAGGAAGGAACTTGACAGTCACAGTGCAAACAATAGAAGGGAATGTGCAATCTCTGGATTCTAAGTAGCCTTACTGAAACAACAACGTTGAAGTTTCTCGACTCAGTGCTGTAATGGCAGTATCTGAAGCAAGGTTTAATTATATAAACAAACTCTGGAGCTCTGCAGGGCCAAAATCAAACAAGCATATATTTTCCACTAAAAGAAACTCATTAATTTCTTAATATTATATAATCACTACAACTTGTTAAAAGAATCTATTCAGTTGAAAGTTTAAACTAATTTTTCATTCCTTTTAGATCTTGCTGACCATAACCTTTTGCTTTGTGGATATCTGAGAAATAATATTTTACCTGAGTACAAGTACTTGTTGTTTTACCTGATGCACTATCAACCAAATCAGTGAGATCTGTCAGTCAAATTCAAGGACTGAAGCAGGAAGCTCTTCAAACAAAATTTTTACTACCTGAGTCTAATATAATGTTAACATCTAGAGTTTGAATCTTCTTTCATTATACATGTGTTATTGATCAGATGTGTACAGGTGTTGCAAGGTGAAATAAGCTATTAAATCTATGTCAACTGGTGTGAGAATCACCATCTCATAAGAAACTAATGTGGTGAATAGAACCTGTGGATTGTCACTTGGCAGTATACCCCAAATTATGATCAGCAGTGATCCGAAAGCCCATTATTCTCTGAATTAAGTTACTGGGAATCCAATTGATTGTGCACACCCTGCAACCTTTGCAGTACACCAAGTCACACACAATCACAGTTTGGATCTGAATCAAATCAGTTGCATTGTCTAGCTCTAGAATTATTTATTATTATATATTTCAAAGGAAGTCTTTACATATTTTTTTTAAAAAACAGAGTTAACCAAGGTGCTGAGGGTTCTGGGAACACAGTGCTTACATTTTTGGTGAAAATTTCATTTGACCCAAACCAGTTTTAAACATAGATATTCAATCTTACATTATTTAAAGTCAAGTATTAATGATGGTGTTCTAGCCTGCACTTTGTGGAATCATTTCTATACCAATAGCACAAACAAAATGACTATTAGAAACAGGTATCTCCTAAAAACAAACAAACCCAAAACACTCAAAAAACCCATCAACACAACACCAGGTTCAGCAGGAGTTTTGAGCTGAAGAATGCTGAAATGACCATTAAATGCTGAAAATGATTTTTTACAAACTAAACTTATAATCTGTTTGGGACGCTCTGACTCTCATTCTTTCAAGTTTTGCAAAGTATAAAAGTAAAGCTAGACTTGTATTTTCCATTTCACATAGCAAGTCTTAGGTCACAACATCCAGCCATTGCCTAATAGCTAAAAGAATTGTCTAGAACAAAACCAGCATTACTGTATACCAGTCTTGCATTTTAGTTATATCCAATGCCCTAATAATCATCACCGTGCTGCTTAAATAATGTCATATAGATTCTAGGTAAGACACTTTCAAGACAATTAAGGAATTTAAACATTCTAGGACAATTCACATAACTGCCACCAAAATGCAAATATCTAGATTTTGCAAGAAGTTCCAGACTCCGATGCTCCACCAAAGAGAGAGAGATATGCATGCAAAACTGCACCATTCCCCTACTGTAATATTTATGTGATTTTAAAGCAAGGCTTGTTTTCTCTCCTATCGCACCAAATCACATGCCTAACATCAAATTCATAACATCTCCCAAAATCACAGAAAAAGCATCAGAAGATAACGGAATCTTAAACTTCATTTTTATCCTCCTAGCAGAGAAACATGTTTTTCATTTGCTAAGTGACAGAGGTATTGAGCTGAACTTGAATACATAAGTATGTGGAAAAACAGGGCCTGAACCAATCGGGTTAGAATCATATAAAAATTTTTAAAAAATAAAATTAAAAAAAAAAAAAACCACACCACCAGAACTTCCATGACATTATAAAAACAGTTGATAGACACTTGCTATTTTTTTTCCCAACTGAAAAAGCTGAATGCAATTTGATTATTCAGACCCATGGAGACAATTAGATTCAGATTAGAGTCTTTGCTAGATTGTTATGGGAGATAACACCTCTTTTGGGGAACTTACTAGGCTTGAAGAGAGGTATGAACATAGACAGACTGATATCCCAAACTCGCAGCAACTACAGTCTAAGGGAGAAAAAAAGCCTATATGTATGTGAATTATTGTTTTTTTCATTAAGCAGGCCATGGGGAGAAGCTTACTTGTTCTATTTATTATTCCAATGCATTTGGCACAATATTGCAATTGCTACACATCTATTGTAACGTCTCTCTGCCTGGAAGGAAATAATCTTTAAATATATAATAACTTAGTGTTTGTTTAAGATTGAGAAATCTGAAGTCATATGCTAGCAGCTACACTGACTAAGCACTTAGTATCAAGTTAAAAAAAACCAATCTCATTAAAGAGGGGGAAGAACAAGGCGTAGTTGCTGCATACGCTTGAATCTTTCTTAAAAACAAACAAACAAAACAGAGTTCAATAAAAGTGTCCAATGACTTTTTGAGGCAGAGAAAATGCGGACAAAATCCACTTAAAGAAAACTAAAAATGTTTTGCTCTCCACTGCTAGAAAGATGCTCCAGAAGAGCTATGACTGCTCTGTTGCAAACTGCAGTCAAACTTTATGCATCCATATTAAGGATCCAAAATAAAATAAAATAAAATAAAATTTAAAAATCTAATAAGGATGTAGCAACATATTAAAACTGCAGGGAAAGTATGGTCATTGAGAAAATACTATCAGAATTAAGCTGTGATAATCATAAAGGGGATCATATACCTTTCGGGACTAGGGCTTTGTAATAAAAGGCTGATATTGATAAGCCAACGGGTGGCACTGTTTCCCCTACAAATGCAGTGAACTGACGTCCCGGTGTTATTGGAAAACATGAGAAACTGAAAAGGCTGCTCACATGAGAGAGGGGGGCTACAGTGAACACAGCCACAACGACCAGCAATGTGAGGGCTGGAGAGCGGGAATTTCAATTACTTACTACCCTCCAACGTCTGAACGTTCTGTGGAACATGGAATGACCATCATTGAAGTTTCAAAGGCAAATTCTCGCTTATAGCTCAAGAGGTAAAGCACGAAATATAAAAAGAATAGTAGTGTATTGTTATATTCCTCTCAACATTAAGTATTAAAATAAGAAGCAGTCAGTGAAAAGAAAAAACTTACTTCAGGGCACCAGAGAGGCTCTGTTTTGCTATCTGATCATAATCCATTGTGTACTTTTCTTCAGAAACACCTGTCTGAAACTCTTATTATTCTAAGATTAAATTTTTCAACCCTAAACCTATTGTATTGCTTAGAATATATTAGGTTGTTCATTATTAATATTTTTAGAATTTCACTTAATTTTAATTTCTACATCCATACAGTAAATATGATGCTTTAAAATAAAACACTATGAGCTTTTATATTTCAAATTGCTTAAGGAGAATACAAATCGTTTCTTGTGACCATAAAAGCTACATCCTCAAGGATCCACTAGTTTTGGAACACTAAAGTTTGCATTAGTAAGATGTCAATAGCCTGAGGTTACAACCCAATTTCAATTAAAGTGTACAAACTCTAGGAATAAAAACCATACTTCTTTTAACCATAAAAATGAAAATCTATTGTATTTCTTTTACAGAGAATCAGAATTTACTTCTCTGGATTTGTTAGGAATGTAAACCTGCATTTCTAAGGACACACGAGCTGCAAATTGCATTTCAGGCGCAGGAATTACTTAATCATTGCTTCGCAATCCCAGCATTAATTTTCAGATTCCAGGATATGCACCAGGACCTGTGCAGTTATTGCAGTTTAACAAAAGTAAGACTTTAAGCAAGTCTAGACCACAGAAGAACCAAAATGGCTTATTAAATTGTGTCTCATTAACTGATACCCTATATGCTACCCTATGGTAGCACTTTATTTGTATGTTTCCATTAATATCACCTTTGGACATTCCACAGTGAAGCAGCTGCATGATGTTAAATTATACAACTCATATTAGTTCAACCAACAAAACAGTCCTCATAATTTCATGATTTTTCAATACAAACAAAATGTTATATATCTTGTTATAGCAATAAACAGTAAATTTCTCTTTAGAGACCTTCTTTTTTTCTCCACTGTACCCTGATATGCTGGAGTAAAGCAGGAGTAAGGACCTCTAAGATCCATCAGCAGGACCTATTATCATGCTCTGGGTGAACCTATACACTGACTTTTCTCCAGACTTAAAACACATTACCCTGCATCCAGGCTTTCTGCCTCTGTTTCTTTACCTGGTCCCTGTCAGGCCAATGTTTAAATAACTAAAAATAATTAAGGTAAAAGTACTAAATATCCACCACCTACTTTATGAGGTCACGAATCCCCAGGTGCTCTTAGAAGGTCCTTCTACCTCATTCAGGTTTGCAAGATCATATTTCTTAATGATGAAATGCTCTCTTAATATCTTCCAGAACAACTGCATATAATGCCAGCTTTTCTTTAAACTACCTAACCATGTATAAATTGTCATAAACCACTTTAAAAGAGCGAACCAGAAAATGCACCCAAATGAGGGCTGAAGTAGGTGAATAGGACAAGAAAGATAGAGAAAATAACGAAAAGACAGAATAAGATTCCATCTTGTTCTTACCAGTAATAAATAATAAATGAAAAGTTCAAACAAGGATTCTAAGAAACTGGGAAATTTCCTGTCATTTACCTTTTATTCACAAATACTGGCAAATAGATTTTGCAGTTAATGTGCTCCCTGTATAAGGGTAAGTTTGATGGAACATAATACTGTGAAGAGGAAGCAGTGATATATGCATTGATTCTCATGTGAGTACAGACAAAGTGCAAATTCTACAGGCAGCACCTGCTGTTGATGACAGAATATATGCTTACAGCTATGAATCTTAAGGGATGTGTCTGCTGGGCAGTGTGCTAGCTAGGAAATCTGTCTCAGTGACTTATTGATCCTGCCATTTTGCACGTAGAAGAGGCAGGTGGTGCAGGGGAGGAAAAACAAAAACAAAAACAAAAACAAATAAACACACACCACAACAACAAACACACACACAAACCATAAACCCCACACATTTCTATTATTTCTTCCGTGCTCTGAATGTCAGATAGGATTTAGCATCCAATTCTAGAAGGAACTGAGCACCTCCAAGCTACACAGTGAGCAACCCCATCTGTCAGGGAAGTCAGAAAATGTTCAAGAGCACACAACTCTGAAGAGCCTTTACCAATTCTTAATTTTAAGCCTGAAGCAATTACAGTACTAAATCCAAACTTGAAACTTTGATAGCCACATTAAAAACTTTGCATGCAAATTCTTTCCTTTCAGTTACATTTTCTGCTTTTTACTTTGTTTACCTTTATTACATAACAAGGAGATAACTAAAAAGTTAATTAGCTATTATATTCTACAATAAATAAATTTAGTCACCAATGTGTATTAAAAAGAGTAGTGAAATCTTCAGAAGCTTTATGAGATTCTTCACTTTATAAATTTTCTCCTTCAGCAAAGCTCACATAGACTTAGCATTTACCAAGAAAAATCAAAATTTATCCAAATGAAGAGATGAAGGAGAGCAAGACATGACTATTTGATAAGCCAATGGGCAGTAAGTTCTCAGTGAACTTTTCCAGGGATTTCATAGCAAGGATTTTAAAAAGAAAAGACAGCAGTAAGGTAGATCAGCATGAGCTCTGGTTGATGATCACGAGCAATCAGAAGACTTGGTTATTATCCTTAGTTCTGCCACTCATGCAGTGTGTGCCTAAATCATATCACTTGACCTCTCCATGGTTCCAATTCTCCCTCTTGATGTCATTTGACAAAGAAATTGCATGTCAACTCATTAGGGCAACCACTGTCCTCCATTACTGGTGTTTGCAATGGATCTAGCACAGCTGAGACCTGTAGTGCTGCCCCAATAATAATAAAAAGCTTGAGGAGGACACTATGTAACAGTATCAGCACTATCTATGAGAGCAAAGGGACTTTTTTTATTAATGGCTTTTATTTAAACAGAAAGGTGTCAATATCTCTTTCTAAAACAAACTTATTATTAGTCATCTTCCTGGAATTACATTTGTGGTCCCATTAAGCTACTACCTAGTATAGCAGGGTTTTAACTTATTACTGAAATTAAAATTATGGTTGTATTGCAAATATACATTAAAAATACAGTTCATATTTAATGCATCTCTTTTTACAGACTTGCCTAATAATGATAAGAAATATAGAAAAATAATACATAAGAAATATAGAAATAAAATTGCTGGGAGAGAAAACAAATGCAGAAAAGATACCAAGAAGAAATATTCATCTCCTACTTATTGAACTTATGCATCAGAACAGTAATTTGAGTATTATCTGAAAGGTACAGGTTACATGCTTGGTAAAGGCCTGAATCACTGTGAACTCACCAAACTATTTATAACTGTAGTAAGTACTTAAGGTAATATGTCACTGGAAGTAGGATATCCAACATCTCTGAATAAAACCCAGAATTAGCAAATTCAGCAAATTAGCAAATTCAGCATGTCTGCTATCAGCTGCATTTTATTCTATCTCAAATAAAAAATTCAGTGTTCTGACATCTACTTTAACAGACTACCTCTCATTGGAGCAGACTTCTTATTAAAGGGATGTTGTGGGATCAAAATTCAGGAATAATTAGAATAAACATCAGACTTGGGAATACAAAAAAAAAAAAAAGGCAGAAAAAAAAACATGAAGAAAATCAGGATCTTAATGTACTTTTGTTTTCCACACACATTCCCAATCTCATTTGGGGAAGAATTTTTAAAAAGGAAATATCTTTGCTATGTTTTCTTCCTTACATGCTTCTAATATGTGTTAATACGTCAGATCTATTTTTCTTTCTTTATACTGAGTTTTTCCTCAAATTTCCACTGATATATTGACAATAAAATGAAAAATTCTGTTCAATATAGAAATTTGAAAAGATTGAGATTTTCTAATTAGTGAAAAAAATACAAGACAAAAACTCCCATCTGTTAATGATGCTCTGTAGCTTGAAGTTAATTAGGTTTGCTGGGAGACTCATGTCAATACGACCAATTAAAGTGCATGCGACTTTTCCAATTCAGTATTTATTTCTATTAGTAAAAAAAAATAGCAGTACTTTCTATCACAATGTGACATTTTCTACACCTAAATGCATAGCATTATATGTATGTAAAAATGCGCGTGTGCGCATAAATAAATAAATATATTTATTTCTTTCACCCTAAAACGTCCTTCACATCCTGATTATCTAGCAGTCATCCAGATCACCTCCCATTATGGTCAACAAAAATCAAAGTCACTTTTTGAATATTGGTAAAAGCATAATTCACACTGATTGCCAGAAAAAGAGTTATGTTGTAACAGTTACCTACAAACTATTCCTTCAGTTGTCAATGTTCTCATTTTCAGGTTCCTCATAGTCTGATTGTAGATAAAGGCCATCAGTGAGCTGACTGGAATGTCATTTTAGAGAAATTAGTGGCTGACCTGTCAAACAATCAAATCATGCCAACTGAAAAGCAAACAAAGTCAGCTGCAAAACTGCTCACAGGCAAAAGAACCCAATCCTAGAGCATGGTCTCCCTACTATACAACACAGCAGGAGAGCAGCACTCATAATGATGATAGATTATTCACAGTCCCATTCCCTGTGCCAACCCTGGGGAAAGCCTCTGCTTACAGTGTCATGCCCTGAAACTCAATATATGGTAATAAATTTTGTTTGTTTGTTTCTATATTCCTCTGTGTCAGTTGTGATAGAAAACTTTTTATCTCCAGATGAATAATTGGAACCAAGTAACTTCAGATGGAACTATTGTTCTAATAATACCAAATTCTGCCTCTGGATAAATGAAGTGATTGAAGTGAGATAAAGAAGCAAGAAAAGACTCTTGCATTTTCTGGTATAGAGCCTACACAACAAAATCTCCACCTGTAATGGAATATCTTGAAAAGCACAAAAGTGCACTAACTTATGGAAAGAATAAGACAAGATATTGCCCCAAAATCACAACCAGAATCTATGTAATTTAGAAAATAATCTAAGTAATGGTTCAACATCAGGGAAATTAATCACCTGAAACAAAGAGAAAATCAAATAAGGTCTATATTAGTAAAAAGTAAACATTTGCCAACAGTTAATCCAGACCTGTGTCTGGAATACCACAATACAGAACTGAAAATTCTAAACTGTAAAAGCAAACAAACACACACCACCACCCTGGAAAACTCTGTCTTTTTAAATTAAGCAATTTTCTTTTTATTAATTAGTATTTCTCTAAAACAAACAAACAAAAAGGCAATCAAATTTCACTGCTCCTCTTTACTTCAATATACTGCACTCCTCACAAGTTCCCATCAGCAATTTGTTAACTGAACAACGACATAAGAGAACATCCAAGAAACTGTCAAGTGAAAACAAGATCGAAACCAAAGAATGGTGGTTAAAATGCCAGAAACGAATAATATAACAGGATAAAGAAAATGCTATCTTTTACTTGTTGAAATCAGAAATGTATTTTGGAGATAAGTGTCTGGTGTAAAAAAAACACTGGTAAGTGCTCTCAGGAATGAATAAAGTTGCCAGTGTAGCCCCTTCTGAGAATTTAGGCCTGATCCTGCAATCCATAGTGTGTTTTTATAATATTATATGTATTAACACTGCTGCTAAAGGAATTCCAAGCTTTATTGCCATGCTATAAGAAATGACTAAAAGGAATTACATTTCTTTATGAATGGATCACTTCAAGGATTACATTTATTGGAATGATTGACTTTACACAGTCAAATTAATGCCAAATTGTATGGTAGACAAAAGGAATCCTCACTTTTCTCAGTCATTTGTACATTAGAGCCTGACATACAACCTACATGACAGTCACATCAAAAAATGTCTAAAGAGGAATTAGAGATGGACTGGTTAAAAGAGGTTACTTCCTCTTGCTAAGGTTCTATGATTGAATGAGTTGGGCAAGTTAATTTACTCAGATTTGTTGTTAGTATTCCTAAATTTTCAGATAGCACAACTCCACAAGCACAGAAACAGTTACCTCCCTTTTCAATCGTTCAGGTTCTCAGTCACAAAGACTCGCACATACAGCAAAGGGCAATGCAGCTGTGGAAGTATTCTCTGAAAAATGGAAAGCTCTCGGCTTCAGTAAAGCCTAGTGAAATTTCATTCAAGAAAATGACTGAATGAGGAAGAAATGGTCAAATCACTCACCCTACAAAATAAGCATCTGAATGCTTGTCAAGGAATGTACCTTAAAACAGTATGAAAACAGTCTTCAGAACATAAAAGAATCACTGCTAAATGCAACTGATACTGCAAAAACAGTTTGCTGCTGCAGTGCTCAACTTTACAGCTCTCATCTTCCATTTAACATAACCTAATTTGGTGGGTTTTCCTAAATCTTTTGTAATATAGAGATCATTTCCAGAACTGTAATATTTCTACTTCTGTTTTCAGAGCAAACAGAGTATAACAATTTCTGTTATCTGCAAATGAATGAAGTCATTGGTCAAATTCTATAAGTCTACGAAAATCCATGGCTGCTTCATAGACTTCTAAAGAGAGGTAGCCATCAAAACCATGCCTTTTTAATAAGTACCACTAAACCATCAGAGATTTGTATGAGGGTTTGGAAGAGCTCACAGTACCTTAATTCACATTGTCTACTCAGTGATTAGACACAGCTTACTGTCAACTACATCAGAAGCTTTCCTGTCGGAATTAAATGAAATATCAAACACCGGACATAAATGAGCAAAATAAATGTGAGGAAACCATGCCAAATAGGAAGAGGGAAAGCTATTGTTGATGGAGTTAAACAACAGTATTTTTGAAAGTCACCTCTGTCAGCACATTTTTCTCCAGCATTGCTTGTCCTTTGGTCATTTTGCCGAAGCTGATAGTTTTGACTCATAGCCACAGGAAAACATCTCTCATACCAATCTGCTTGGAGACTGAAAAAATGACTTTTTTATCATTAGGAATAAACCTAAACCTACTTAATCACCCAGCTCTATATGAGAATTTGTGGATACAAAAAAGCTGCCTATAATTAGCATACAAAGGAAAACTAGAGAGAGAGCAAGTCTGAGCAGTGATTGTAAATTGTAGCACTGACTAAATTTTAGTCATTGTGCAGACTTAAGATGTCTAATAATTCTATACAAGAGCATATATCTCAACTTATCTGAAAAAAACAAAAAAAACAAAAAAAAAAACAGCCTAATACTTTTCCAGGAGCTATTTCAAAATATAATTCTAATCAGACCTCAATTTCCCATGGCAACATTAATAAAAACAATGTGAGCTCCTTTGTTTTTAGACTAATTTGAACTGAAAAGCCTGCCAATTAATTTTTTGACACAGTCATTAATCATGAGATAGGAGATCTCTACATAAATAGATAATAAAGTTTAGCAATTTCACTGAAGCAGCTAAACCTAAATTAGACAAATGTTCAGGGTTGTGGTCATCTTGTTTTATGGGGAAGTATCCACTCATGGTAAGAAAGCTATTTTCAATGGGCTTGGGAAGTAAATTGAACAAATGTTGATACAGTGGTTTCTGCTCCTTTAAAAATATGAGCATAAATTTTCTTTTTTTCCTGTGCAAAATCTGCACAAGTATAGTTATATGCTACTACAAATGAAATCTTGATTCATGATTTGGTGCAAGGCTCCACTGCTACATGGAGGTTCTTCACACTTTGATATTTCAGAGAAAGGCATACAAGTCTTTGATACCATCATTTACAGGCATTGGTGATTTCCATACTGTTAACCATCAAGGAAATGCTGAGGGTATGTTGCACTGTTAATCTGGAATTATGATTCAGCATCATGTAGCAAATCATTAGAGATTCACATGAGGTATGAAATTGAATCAATCATTTACAGCTATCACTAAAGATCAAAGCAGAAAACAAATTATATAGACAATAGTGTAGCAAGCAAAGGTAAAAAGTTATTTTTACAAAACAAACCTTTACTTGTGGTGAATATTGCTTCTGGTTTTTGAGGGGCAGGATGGAAAGAGCAGTCTGTCTGTAAGGATGCAAAACTGATTTATTCGGCAAATTTGTTTCCTGCAGATGAGTTTTCCTGTGCTGTTATGTAGCTATAATTCTAAAACTGAAAGCTCTTTTATGACCCTTTTTAATGGGGTTTAAAGATAAAATCATATAATCATATCATAAAAGGCTTGCAGAACCAACTTCCAGTATGACTCTAATAGTCTTGTTTACTACCCTTGCTTTTAAAGAACATACAGCAGTGATCACTGAATCTAGAATCGAAACCAACTGTTACCTCAGCTGAACTTTTCCTTGTGACAACACTATGTCAAGTCCTTTAACTTTCACCCTCTGGTGTCGTGACTTCTGTTGTTCTTTTTATATAACGTGAAGAGTTTAATTCAAAGATAACTTTTGAAAGTCATTCCTTCCCCTGGGGGCCATTGTCTTTGCATCTTTACCTGGCTTTCCTAGCCTGTGCTATCTTCCTCCAGCATCTCTGTTCTTCTTACAGATGCCTTCTTGAGGGTGGAGACTTAGAATACTGCCTGCCTCCTGCATGCTTCATATGGTCACTTGTGAAGGTCTAAGACTGTAAGACTACTGCATTTCATTCTGAAGTGGTCTTATCCACAGACATAAAAGAGAAGAGAGCTGAGAATGAGGAACATACAACTTCAGCTTATGTTCTGTCTCATAACTATCAGTCAGTACATTAAATTACCCCTTTTTGGCATGCTTGCTTCAGCCTGGTTATATTCTCTTTCCAAGGAGATACAAGAGCATTTATTCTGAAAACCACCAAAACCAAAACTGGACAAACCACCAGGTAATCACATACCTATCCTGACCAAAGAGATTTGTAAGAGGTATTGTTGCAAGCTCATGTCTTTATGTTAATATCTTTATGTTAGGTTCACTTTTTAAAATACTACAGAATGGGCAGAGCAGAAAGTATGTGTTGACTTACTATCAGTCTATACAGAATCAGTCCTACTTCACTTTATCCAAAAAATGGCTTCTTTTAATGTAGGTCACCTTTCTAGACTGTATTCTAGAGCAGAAAATTTGGCAGCCAGATATGGGGAAATTACCTTTTTAACACATGCTTTTTAGATGTAACAACAGTCTTTAGGCTGGGATGCAAAGTTTCCCCCCCAGATGTAGGCCCAGCTCCTTTCCTCCATTCCTCCAGACCCATGTCCCTGATGCTCAGACTCCCCTGAAGATAGTGCTGTTCTATCTTTTAGAGAATACTCAAGGCAAATGTGGCAGGTGAAAGAGAAGGAGCACCAGCGGTGCATGGGCTATTTGGTTTTGTATCAAACCAAAATCCCATCAACCCCTTGGCTCTGCTAATGACCTCCCCCCATACTCCTGCACAAGACCAAAAAGTGAAAAAAAAAAAAAAAAAAAAGAGAATCAAATGTAGTCCAATGACAAAAAATATTTATATGGAATCTGCAGATGAGAAATATTTATACTGTGGTGATCACACTTCACAAGAACATACACTATCAAATTCTAATACTAACAATTTATTTTCTCAAGAGCTTGGCTGACAAGCTTCCTCTCTGACTCCCAGGTAGAGCTAGAAGAAAGAACTTACAGCATTCATGACTTTAAACATTAAATTAAAATTCCTTTTGCTGATTGCCTATAAACCTCAGAATCCCTCTCAGATCAAAACAAATTTATGACAAAGACCTATGTAAAAGCGTGCCAAGACAACTGAACACCGCTGACTCAGAAAGGAAGTCCACCTACTGATTCATTAACGTGACTGCCAGCAGCACTGAACTGTTCCTAGGAGATCTCTTGTTTAAACTGTTTCTCAATGCATAGTTTGGTTTGTTATCATGGTGTCAGGTATATTAAACACCAGGAAAACCAAACACATATCCACATCTGTTTACAAACCTGACTTTAAAGCTACAGCTTTTCCTTAACTACAAGAGCCATAGTAGGATGTAACTAATAACAAGAACATGCTGCAGGGCTAGTCCACGATGTAAAACATGGCCAGGACGACAGGCTTTTGTGAATGAGCAAAGCATTTGTTTGAATGGGTGACACACACAGTTTGCACTGACAAAACAACTCCAAGACAGGCGCTCTGCCACTGACAGTGGAGTTATAAGCCCCACATTAGTAGAGCAAGCTGACTTTTTTTTGTTCCAGTTCTTTGGTGGACTACAAGCAAATGACCACCGTACTGAATATACAGAGCACCTGTTTAGACTGTGTTAACTCCGACCGCTTTACAGATTTTCCCAGGACAAACCCCTTTGTGTGATTTTACAGCACTTAAACACAGTTCCTTTATATGCAAAAAAAAAGAGTAGTCAGAAATTCACCTTCCTCTGAAATCTGCCCACCAAATCTGAAAAAAGGCAAGTCTGTCCAGCAAACGTTTTTGGATGTTTGAATTATATAGAGTTAATTTATTATTTGAAATATATATATATATATATTTTTATATATATATAAAAGTAAGTTAGCTGAATAACAGCTTATTGGTAGTTTTAATTTCTGAAATATTTTTATGGAAAAGTAGATGCACAAAGATAAGACAAGCAAACCCCTTCTTCCTCTCCCCTACATCCAAAAAGAATGAAGGCTGGAAAAAATAAAGTCCTGCAATGCTCTTCAAAAATTTAACATCTTATAAACATTTTAAATGTTTAAAGCAGACTTCCTTATATATACATGTGACAGGTATCAGATCAAAACTTCCTCCCAGTTTCCCCAGAATTCTAAATTTATATGTAACCCTTCATTTAAGAGTGTAATCATTTTAAATTCTCATTACAAGCTTTTTGATTCCCTCCAAACTATAGGAGTCAGTACATTCATTTAGTTCATGTTTTGAAAGTTTGTTCAAGCCCATAGAAACTTACTGTGTTAAAATTAAAATTTAAGGAGAGCATTCTGACACCCAGAAAAACAGTGACCATTTTAAAAAGGAGGTTTTTCCCCTGTGATTTTATGAAAAAAAAAAAAAAATCCACATTTTTTATTCTGCAGTCCAAGACCTACTGAGTGATCAAAGCTCAAATGACATTTTAAATGATAAAATTATTAGTCCATTAGCTTGAGAAAATGACTTTTTTTTCTATTAAGACCCCAAGACTCCGGAAGGGGCTCTTCTAGCACTCGTAGAAGCAGCTGAGTGTGCCTAAGTTACTACTACGAAGTTATTAATTGTTCGTAAATGGAGATATCTTGTAGCTGCTACATTTACTTGACTTCTCAAAAAAAGGATTAAATGCAGATTAAAAATATTTGAGCTAAGTTCTAATCAAGAGGTCTGATGAACTTGCATAAACCTTGCTCTCCTCCATAATCTCCTAGGAATGCTACAGCTGACCAATAGCATCATAATAATATTCAGTGAAACATGTATTATTATTATTAAAGAAAACCAAGCAAATTGAAGTAAGCTCTTTACTGTTACTTGAAGTCCACTCTTGACAGTACCACTTAATGGTAGTTTATCATGAGTCTTGCCAAATTGTATTTGGTCTGTCACTTCAGTTTATGTCCTTGTTTTCCAAAGACACAATAATATGAATATCTCAGATTTCACTAAACAAAACAAAACCAAACAAAACAAAAAATCTGTGTTATTGACAATAATGTTTATTACATGTTACAAAGCTGGTGATCTCGAACATCATCACCTACTTTTATAGCATTGTTTAGTTTTCATAGTGCAATCTATGCAATAATGTTGAAACATAAAATAAATTATAAAACTATAAAATCCTCTGGAAAAGTTACCACGTTCAAAATTTACCACCAGGTGTACTGCACGCTAAATTTATAGCAACAGCTTAAGTCCTCTCACCACAGTAAATTATTAGCAAATGACTGTAGTTTTTTGCAACACTTGAATAAAAATCAAAATGTACACCATAACAGAAAGGTAAAATTAAATTTAGAATATCTAAAAACTGACAATAATATCAAACTCCTCAGGAGAAAAACACTTCTCAAAATATATGGCTTCACATGATCCAATGCCTTTCTAAAGAAGTAGATGATTCCAGAAATGGAGAAGAATAAGCACGAAGGTATGTCAATTAAAATTGTATTTTTCTTCTCATGAATACCAATAAATTAAGAATGCTTTAATACATGATTATATATAATGGCTGAATCAACTTGTCCTCCTGTAAATTTTCAGACAAAAAAGGGGGTTTTTTATGTTTAATAGTGTTACATTTTAAGAAAATTTTAAAAATCAATTAATCAAACAACAATTCAGTGGAAACATACATATAGGCATAAGAGTTTCAGAGACGGAAAGTACATCCATTTCAGAGCAGCCAATGGTCAGTGGGAGGGGTATTTACCTAAGACATATGAATTTTTTTGAATTTTTTTTTAAATCAGATTAGTTTTTTAAAACTAGTACCTCCAATGCACATCTCTCAGTTCCTCTCATCCAAGATGTTGTATTTTGTGTAAATAATTAAATATCCTTTGGAAAAAGAACATGCCACATCTCTCACAACCAATTTAAGTGCTATAATTAGGCTGCTCTCAAGAGTTCTTCTTACAGTCTCCTTTCTCTCCTCTCTCTGTCTCTCCTTCATTTTGAATTATTATTTTCAAGTAATATGCTTTATCCCAAAGCATATTTAAAATTTTGCAAAACTGGTCAACTCTTTACTACTGAGATGCTAATTTCTCACCTTTAACTTTTTCAGATTTTTTTTTCCTTAGGACTATATAGACAATATTCAGATTAAGGCTTTTTTACTGCTTTTTAGAGTTACTATGAAACTGACCTGTGGAAGCTACATCCCAAGGTACCTCAGCCCTTTCATAGTTGCAAGTTCTGCTCATTTGTCTCTCTTTGGCAATGAACCATATTAATTTTTGTTGAAGAAAATATAAGCACCAAAATTGTGCTGAAACTAGCAAATTATGTAGGACTTCATTTCATCAAAGCAAATTGCAGCGGAACTGCCAAAAAACCAAGTGATCTATCACACATCAAAAGACAGGCAGCTCAAGCCCAGCTCCATTTACTATGCAACAAATTTAGAGCCTAATGCCTTTAGCATAAAGCTTTGATAAGTAGTTGTCCATTTTAATCAGATTTGTGCAAACTGTATTATTTGGCTGGTCATGGGGCTTGATTTTTTTCATTTTCTTCACACAGTCAAATTCATTTTATGATTTATCTCTTCCATGAAAAACGATTTATCAAGTAAATCCAACCACTCCAGACAAAATTCTGAAAGTTTCTTGTTTAAAAATTACATTAAATTTTATAATTCATAAAACAGGACAAGGCATAATGGTTTTAAACTGAGAGTAGATTGAGATTAGATATAAGGAAAAAGTTCTTGACTGTGATGGTAGTGAGGCACTGGAACAGGATGCCCAAAGAATTTGTAGCTGCTCCATCCCTGGAAGCATTTCTTTGATATTTTGTTTTGTATTTTATTTAATTCATGAAAATACTACGGCTATTTTATCTAGGAAGTTTATTTAATCAAGCATAAGCTGTATTTTAAAATACATATATATACAACTAAAATTAGATCAAAGTACCTTAAAACAAAATATACTACAGCTAGTGGTTCTGCAGCAATAAAAAGGTAGACCAGAACAGGCTTTTTAGAAAGGGGGCAAGATTTTCATGTGAATCATTTTCCATTTCAATAACCTTGTCACTAAAAAACGCTTGGCAAAGTTACTATCTGAACACTTTTAAAATCTAGTCTTTAACAGCAATTATTCTGTTATAGGCTTCATCCAGAAGCTTTTAAACCCTGTGACCAGATCAATGTCTGTATACTTGATACTCACTCTGTAGTCTCCTGATGCATGCACAAACTATAAAAGAACGTACATTACACTTATGCATTGCTCTCCCTTTGTCACAGATAAAAAGGAAAAAAAAAAACTGTTACTACTCTGTGGCACCAAAGTGTTTTTGGTATATGAGTAGCATTTTCTCATGTTCAAATAGACTGAAAGCCCACGGATTTTATAAACTTAGTTTTGTTTATTTTGTATTTGTTCATGTCCTCAAAATACTGCTTCTAGCAGACTGATAAAAAGCCCAGGCTTTCATCTTTTTTATGATGATAGAAAATATTTAATGGGGAAAAGCTCTTGCCTTCAAGTAAAGCAACTGAAGCCACTTGACTGTGATGCAGAATTCAAAAGAGAATCTGAAATACTACTTCGACGAAGTAGTATTTTAATTCTAGATGCCCTTCTCTAGAGCAACATACTCTCTCTATCATATTATTCAGTTCTCCACAAATAACGATTCTGTTTAAACACTAGACGTAGTAGAGGTTCAGTATCACAAATAATTCCAAAGTGTTGAGGCTAGATTTCTAACTGCATAGTTGGGTGACCCTATTGGAAGGAGTTGGACTATGGATGGACATATACATTTACATACATATATGTATACACATGTGTGCGTGTACGGATGGGTACTTCAGATCAGCTGCCCTCTTTGTGGCACAGAAGGATGAAGGCTTCGTCTGTTGAAAGGCAGGAAGCAAAGCACATGCAGAACTAAACAAGAAGTAATGGAATATACCCAGTGTATACATTATCGTCTACTTAGTTTTAAAATCCCACACCTCTCAGTTTTTCTGTTTAGAGCATGCACATTTTCTTCACGCTGCTTCTTTCACACCATGTGGGCTGACACAGTTGAAAAGTAGGCCATACAAGTTTTGCATTAACACTGTACTTTCGAAATTGTTCTGGCACTTTGTTTAAAGAGCCAGGTTTTCTCTGCTGGTCCTTTTGCAGCAGGATGTGTTTTGAATCTATGACCTATTACATTTGAACTTCCTATTGGAAGATGACAATCACCCTTGATTGTGTGAAAACTGAACTTGTTTTAAAAACATACACACATTTTCAAAAAATATAAGCTTTATGCTTATTTTTAGTTTCTTTTGCCCATTGTCTGCTTGGGTAAAATTCACTTTGATTTCATCTTCCATTCCAAGTAATGAACTTGAGAGTACCTTGATTATCTTTTTCTTTGTACCAAATCACACTCCAATTTGAACCAACAGACAACATTCATCCAGCTTCATTATCCTGTTTTTCAGTGATATAACAGCTTCAAGCTCTTTAGCTCTAATGATCAACAGTGTAGCATCATGCTTCAGTCAGCTTTTTAATGTCACTGCAATAAAGATGCTCCAACCACGAGCCTGAGAGCTCCTTCAGTTGCAATTTCATGGACTCTAGTTTATAATACATCCATGTGTATTTTTCTACACCATATGGAAAATTCCTGCCACTAATTACCGATCAACCAAAAGCGTATTTCTTAATCAAATCCCTTCTCTTTTTTGGTTAAATTATATTGCATGCTTTCATGGATAGTTTTGTATGATTTCTTGGAGTTATAATTTGGAGAGGCCTGTAAAGCTGAGTGATGTGAGAATAAGAAATATAACACATATAGAGACAAAAAGTTTCAAGTTTGGATGCTGAAGATGATGGAAATTGTGCATGTTCAGGAGTATCAAAATGAGACGCTTGCTCAGATATCCGAACAGATTAAGGTCCCAAACATCTAAAAAACTGGTGCACACAGAGAGCAGAAAATATTCAACAAAACTTAAAACGCTAGAAAAATTCATGAAAAATATTAATATTTATATGCTATTTTTTCCACTTTGAAATAAAGACAGACTTGTTGGCATCATTCAGTTCAGAAAGCTTATTTAAATCATGGTTAAAGGTAAATCTTACAAAATAAAGTATTGTCCTTTTGCATTCAACAACTGGATAAACTGTTTCGGTCCAATATTTTTCTTCAAAAAAAATACACATTTGGTGCCACCAAAATTATGAAAACATGTATTTTTTATTATTTGGAGTAGAAAAGAAAGACAAAGTATTATTTCAACCATTTCAAAAGTATATTTGTGGTTTTCTTTCATTTCAGATTAACCTTATTTGATAAGAAAATTATTTATCGCTTTGTGCAAAAATCTAAAATAGTAACAAGTGCAACTTTAATTGTATCAACTTGTCAGACGTCACAAAAATAACTTGGCCTGTTATCTGTTTCCATCAGTCTAATTATTCTTTTACAGTCTCTATTTTGTTTCAAAGCGCACCTGCTTACTACTGTTGAAGTATTATCTATCTGGAAACACATATTCCTCTCATGGGCCTTGCTGATTTACTATCAACAACTAACTTCCTCGATGAGTTTCTAGGTTGCAAAGGCACTCATTATAATTCACCTTTTCAAGTGTTTACTGCTTTGTTCCCAAAGCAAACACTGGAAAGTGCTGTTGGGGGAAGGAAAATAAATAAACCTTCCAAAGAACCTTATGAATAAGTAACAAAACAGAAAGCACATTATCAGGTTTGGCTCATTGTTCTCAGCACCAATATGGTGTCACAGCATAACAAGGCAATTAATGTATAATGCATTAGCAGTAAAAGGATCACTTTCCATTATGTGAATGAAACCATATCTACATTCTGTCTCAATGTATGACTTTTTATGAACTCTGCATAGTTGGTACAGGGGCAATAAGAAAGTAATTTTGTGAATTTTGGAATGACATTGAAGTTACAATCCAACTTGAATTTTGACTGAATAGTCAACTGTATTCTTTATTTTAATGTAATGCCCCTGCCAAACACTTATCTAACTTAAGCATACATTGGCAAATATTTTCCAAATCTTTATGAAACTTTAACAAGCAAAAATATTTGCAGAATTTTATCTTATACCAGCATAATTTAGTTTTGGCAACTTTTTTGTGATCTTAGATTACATCGCATGAGGTAGAAAGAGCAGCCTACTCTCTATTGTCTCTTCCACCAATATTTTTTCTGTCAGATTTTGTTCTTATTTCTTCTATTGCCTTACATTCTCCTATAGTTTTTGAACAGACATTTTCTTCTTCATTAAAGATGTTCTTCAGACCATTAGGTAAGAAAGCTTTGTGCTCCGTGTATAAATATGTAAATCACTCCGAACAGGTATGCCTAAGCTGTTTGGCATGACTAGGGACAGCATCGGACTTTGCCAGTGTGGAGATTCTTACCTGGCTCCCTGCTTTCCCACTGCCTGTTAACTGGTCATAACTGTTTGTGGAAAATGTGCTTGTTCTGTCTTTCACAAAAGAGCATCCACACAGGATACACCTCCTACTCACAGTAATTATTTAGGTAGTCGTACATACCTGAGCCACAAATCAGTGTTTGCACACAGACAGATACTAGCCCTGGACTGAGAAGTGGTAAATTTCTGGACCACATGCATGGCTCTGCCAAGTCTGCTTTTCTGTGGTCCACAGGGCTAGGAGAAACACAGTTAGGGAAAGAAGGACCTGAATGCACAGACATAGCAACATAGGCACAGTAAGGAAGGAAATCCAAGTGTGGTTTGGATGGAAGAGTAGTTTAGGATCCTAACTTAAGGATGTGGAGATGTGCAATAAGACTACAAGAAAAATAGGTAAGTCCACTAGCAGTTTGTGGGAGAGAAGTGTGGATAAGAGAAGGAGATGTTCCCTGCAAATGAAATTTGATAATCCTTATTTGGAACTATTCTGAAATTCAGCAAGTCAAGCTGCCAAGTCTTCTGGCTCTTCAGCCATCATTAGCTATGCTAAAATGACCTTCTCAGATGACCTTGCTTCCTTATAATCTGTTACAATGCTTCCCAATAAAACTTCATAGCAGAGAGTTGCTAAATTAATGACAAAAGCAATAGGCCAAGAAAGAAAACAAGATAAAAGTAAATGGAATAACTAATAATTGGGTCGGGAAAGTGGAATGATAGTTATCTGGGACAGGACATATCCTACTAATTTGAGATTGAACACAGTTATTCACCCTGAAAACATTTGGATTATCATAAACATATCCTGATCGCAGAACAGTAAAAGAATCTTCCTTCCCCTGTTCAAAAAGTCAACAGCTGACAGCCTGCTTGAAAGAGAAGTCTTCACAACAATCTCAGCACTGTCTCTTCTACTTAATTCTAATGCAAATGATCTAAGTACTACTCACTTTCAGCCTCTGTGCAGGGCTGGCAGAATATAGAGGTCTTGGCATTCCACTATTATTCAAAATACTGCAGTATAAAGATTGTTTTACTGAACACACTCAAGACACAAACCAAACCTTAAATGAAATAAGTAGAGAGGATGTTTCCATTAACTTTAAAAAAGGTAAAACAGACTGTGGAATTTGACAGACAACTACTTGTTTTGCAAGGTATTAAAACCCAGACTAGCTTAAGATTTATGAGACAAAATTGTCTTTTGAATTTTAACCAATCCATTTATCACGTGCTCTACTTGTTCAAGGACAGATATAATCTTTTTTACAGACAGTCTTCATAAAACCCTGGGGAAAGTTTATTGCTAATAAAGCCTGGTATGGGGTAATATCCAGGTGTATGTGGCAGAATAGCTCAGAAAAGTTTTTTCCACAAAATAATTTATTTGCTTGCCTTAGCAAGAACAAATAACTTCAGTGAGGTATCAACCACGCATTCTCTTCCAGTTTTAGTAAACATCTTGCTCTGGAAGATTTTGATCTGTTTGCTGACAGACAGCTAAGTGTCACTTGAATTTGCAAATATAACACTGGCAAATAGACATGGTGGTAGATATAGGATCCAATCTTCTATTTAGAGCAGGCAAAATTCATATGTTTTAGCAGTAATGAGAAATAACGCATTTTCTTTAAGGAAAATTTACCTGAAAACCTGGTTTAATTGACTATGAAGGAATAAGGAGGCATTTCAATTTATTTTACAGTGTATGCTGTGTAAGAACTTGATTAAATAAAAGGGGTTTTTTTCTGTTCTGGCACACAGAGATCCAGTTGCTTTAAAAGAAACCTCATCCAAATGAAGGGCATCAGAATAATCTCCTTGGAGCATGTCTAAACCTCCCAAACTCTCTGATATTTCAGCCTGCAAACTGGATGAGACAAAATCCTTACCATTATCTCTGTGTCAAAATATCTTCAAGTGTTTTGCCAAATCAGGTGAGTGTTTCTTTGACTAGTCTGAAATTACTGGCAAAGACAACTATTACATTAGTATAGCTTTTTTTTTTTTTTTTTTACTTTTAATTAACAGTAGACAGGAATTTACTTCATGTGTGCTCTAATATCAGTCTTTATAAAATATGATCCTAACTAATAACAACTAATTAAAACATGTCTATTTTCAGGATATGTCAATGATCTAGACCTTTTCAAAGGCCATATCTAAACCAATTTCATATAGCTAAGCTGCTTTACTTGATTTAAATGACAGCAGCTCCATGGCAGCATGGTACACAACATGAAAACCTCCTAAGAAACTACGTAAATAATCAGGTATCTAATGTATATAAGCTTCATCTGCCCTTTCTATACTGCCAGAAGTACCACATCTGGTTTTCATTGAATTAGCTTTGATAACCCAATACTACCAATTACACTTTAAAGAACAAATCTGATTAATTCTGCCTTGAAAATAACATCTCTGCTGTGCTAGTGGAAATACAACATAGATGTACAAGTAACATGCTATTGGTATTATCCAAATTGAATAATGACAATGTGGATCAATGGGTTTACAGGGTAAATTGAAAGCAAACAAGAGATTACTCAACTGCTGAAGACTGTCACTCTTTTAATTAAATAGTACTGTATATACCAAATTTCTCATTGAAACAGAATTATTTGGAAGATACTGCGTAATACTTGAACGGGAACAGGTGTGCACATGGTGTTTTTTCCCAACAAACACATGCATGAAGTTCACACAAAAAGCTACTCAGTCTACATGAATATCGTACACGGATGTTCACTGCAGAGTTGTACAGTTTTGTCACTCAAAACATATAAATAACAATACAGGTGTGACAGTGGAAATAAGATTGTTCTAGGAAAATGAGAATACTACAGTATATAAAACTTCCTATTAGCATGCCCTGATACATACTTGTACCTCTAAGCACTGTAACATTGATATGTCTTCCAAAACCACAATTCTAATCACACACTTGCCTCCAGCATTTCTGTTCTATTGAAGAAGGGAGGTTTTTTTCATCTACTAGTGGAAAAGGTGTCTGCCAGAACATACATAAATTCACTAACATATTTGCAGGGCTTCTTGATTGACATTACTTTGACTCCAATTTAAATCTGATTTAGTAATCCATTTTACTGCTTTTACAGGGAGCTGTAGATACTCTGATTCAATGCAGTCTAATGACTTCCAGAACAGAAAAAGAATGATTTTGATTCAAAGATGATAATACAACTGATGACACAAAGTTTTGAGTCATTTGTGGTTTCCTATGTATGTCATTTCTCCCATTTTCAATGTCATCTGTTCTTAAAAGGTTTCTCTTTATTGAGTTATTCATATAACTGGAATGCCATGAAATTAATCATATGATACCTATATTGAGTTTAAGAAACTTTTAAAAATCAAGTTGTTACTTGTTTTTTTTGGTTTTGTTTGGTTGGTTTGTGTTTGGTTTTGTTTTGTTTTTAATTGTACAATATTCCATAGTACAAAGAACAACACGCTCATAATCAGACCACATTGTACTTAACTAAGAGATTAGCTAGCTAATGGGATTAACAAAGAGATTTACAGCCTTTCACTTAGAAGACAAAGTTTGGCAATAAACAAAATTACCCCAAAAGAGCTGTTCAACAAACTGTAATAATAGAACGATAGAATGCTTTGTGTTGGAAGGGATGTTAAAGATCATCTAGTTCCAACCCCCCTTCATGGACAGGGTCACCTTCCACCAGACCAGTTGCTCAAAGCCCCGTCCAGCCTGGCCTTGAACACTTTCAGGGATGGGGCATCCACAGCTTCTCTGAGCAGCCTGTTCCAGTGCCTCACCACCCTCACGGTAAAGTATTTCATCCTTATATCTAATCTAAATTTACCCTCTTTCAGTTTAAAGCCATTACCCTTTGTCCTATCGCTACACACCCTTGTAATAAAAGTACCTTTCCAGCTTTTTTTGTAGGTCCCTTTAAGGTACCAGAAGGCTGCTATATAAGGTCTCCCCAGAGCTGCTGCTTCATCAGGTCTTCTCCAGGCTGAAAAACCTCAACTCTTTCAGGCTGTCTTCACAGGAGAGGTGCTCCAGCCCTTCTGTGACTTGGGCAAATATATCATATACATATATAAAAATATATATTATATTATAGACAATATATATTATCTATTTTTTTCAATCCATACATACTCATCTCATCTACTTAGAGCAGAAATACTACCTTCCTTTTGCTAAAACTTTTGAGATGCTAAATGTGACGATGGGGACTGAAATATCTCTCTTGAAAAGTGTTCCTCCTGTATATCCAGAAAAGGAGACAAACACATAATTCAAGTTAGCTCCTCAGTCTCCAGGTCCTTCTATTTATTTCAGTTTATGGTCATTAGAAGAAAAATTGATAAAAACAAACTTCCAATATATTTACAAGTTTTACATTTTAATTACATCCTAGACAAAACTGTAAAAATTATTTGTGCATGTATTTCAAGAAAAAATTGTACTCTTGCAGACTGTTAAAGATCTGTGAAATCAATTTGAATTTCTAAGCCTTTGCTTCTGAACTTCATTGTTTATGTATTGTTTGGGGGGTTTTGTTGGGCTTGGGGTGGGGGGTGGTGATGGTTTTTGTTTGGGGGGGAGGCAGGGCTGTTTTTTATAGATCCATCTGATTAAAAATCTGCTTTCTCAATTGAGGTAAGGTTTTAGTTTTTATTCCTTTTTAGAGGGGTAGACAAACCCCTGTAGAAGTGCAAAAAGTATTTCCCTACGGACAATATGATGTTGATTCTGTGTTCACTTTAATTGGCATTTTTTTCCTTCTGTGTTCTTTCTTCAAAATCTCCTGTGGCTTTTTTCCACTCATCCTACTATGTTTTTCACTGATTTTTTTTTTCCTCTGCCTCAAACCCACACTTCAACTTCTGCCAAGAGAATTTTAAGTCATTAATTGCAGAGTCAGATTTGCATACTCACAACATTTAACTGAATTCAACAACTCATTCATCCATATCACAGTAAAATAAATGAGGAAAAAATAGAACAACTACTTCGGAATAATGGAACACCTTAGTTTTCTAGAATTTGATAAATTCACTAGGTACGTAAACATACCGAAGGGATAAACACGCATTAATAAGGATTGGAATTGTCATTTAATTATGATTTTATTTGTTGTGTTGTTTTAGGCATTTACATTAAGAGAATCAGAATACATACAAGATGAATGCCACAAGTGATTAGGCACTTACTGCATTGTGATTACTTTTCAATTGAAATACTGTTTGAAATGCAAAATTTCACCAAGATGATGAATACCATCCTAACACATCCACTGCCAGCCATAAGAAAAGAAATGCCGTAAGAGGTCAGAGCAACACTAGAACAGTTTTCCCAGAGAGATTATGGAAACTCTGTCCTGGGAGGCTTTCGAGACTCAGTTAAATAAAACCACAGCTGACCTAATCTCTTTGGTAGTTCACTACTGCAAGGATTCATTCTTGCAAAAATTAAACTAAAATTGAGCAGATTCAATTCACTAACCTACAGATGTACTACAAAATGAAACAAAAATATAACGGTTGAAAATTAAGATTTTTTTTAAATTGAATTATATTATTGTATCAATTTCAAGGTAACAATAGTAACATGGGTTGTTTGATATTTGCAAATTGTATGATGTTGTTCCTCATAGTAATGTTCCCTTAAAATCAAGATTTTTTTGCTAGTTACAAATGATCACAAACATAAATCTATTTTAATTTGAAATAGTCTTTTCAGCCAGAGGCCCCAAGATCTTTGTTGTAGTTTTTATAAACAGACCTTGACCTAAATATCCTGAGATTAGGCAAGCCTTTAAAGAGTTACAGTTAAAAGCATTACCTGCAGAGGATTAGAGTAGATGAGTTGTCATGTTTCGTAACAAACTATGACCTTCATGTAACACAAATGTCACATTCATTTAGGAAAGGTATCTGTACAAGGAAAACAGCACTCCTCTCAACCAGTTTTTTCTAAACCCTGTGGCTCAGCATATTCAATTTCATTCAGCAAGAGCCATACAGAATAGAGACCAACCTGTATTATGAAACTTTGTAATGCTCTGTTGCACTGAATGGAAAGCTAGCGAAACACTCAGGACTCTGTTCTCCCCTGAATGCATATGTAGCTTCTGTCATTGGTAATGAAGCCTAATTACACTCATTAGTCCTATTCAACCCTTCCTATTCAACTTACTGATTGCAACAGGACTTGTGTTTTAGTGGGTAGCACCAACTGAAGCCCACACAAAAGAAAACAATCACCTTATCTCTATATTATTAGATTTTTGTTCATCTCCCAAACATTGGTTTTTTATTTAGAGTTGGAGAACTGCAAATATAATCTGATTGAAAGAAATCAGAAACCACATTTAATTTAATAATATTTAAATTTAACAACTTTGCCCCTTCTTTGTTGCTTATTGCATCCTGGTAAATGGAGTCAGGAAAATACCACATTTATTTTTCCACAGATTAATGACATCATTTTAAAGCATCAGTCTTCTGCTGGAAACACACCCAGAAGAGAAGCAGCATAATCACCTTACTTAAACCAAGTTAATTTATCATGAAAAGGTGCGTAAAACAAGTCCTTTGATGGATAGTAAGTTAAATAGGACACAGGGATAAATAAATGATAATGCAAAGCACTGGCAAGACCTAGAGGAAAAGGAGAAAATAGTTTATGATGAGAAATTGCTAAGCTTTAGCCAGGCTACATGTTCCCTGACTGTATTAGAGAAAGAAAAGCTACTACCACTATGAAGTCACTTAGAAAGTGAAGTGATTTTTTTTTTTTTTAAATAAGGCTGTTAAGGACTCGACAATTTAAATACAGACTAGGTTAAACCTTTTTTTTTTTTTTTTTTACTTGTAGGCCACTCTGCTTTAAATTAGTGAGACCAGAGCATTGAAAATACTTGCCAATTTATTAACTACTAGAGGCTGAGCATTCTATGGCTTCCTAGAATCATCATTTGTTTCTGAACTGGGATCAAAAATCTGAGCTTTGATTTGTTTAACTATCATTGCCATTTACTCTGGAAAGGTGAATTATCAGAGTGTTATCTGCTTCACACTGCAGACAGTATGAAACAATAGCTTGAAGAAACACAAGCTGTCAAAACTAGCTCGGAGCTTGTAAATGCATTTATTTCATAAATACAGGATTATATAGAAGGGTTTTTTAATCATAATTCACATTATGCTGAAGCGAAATCCATCAGCATTTTGTTTTCTGTTTCTTCTCTCTATTTGGTCCAACTCTAACTTCCCAATAAGTACACACTAGTTCATACTTCTTGCATTAGCCCTTCAAGGTCAGCAGAAGGTTATAAGGAGACAGAGTAACAATGATGGGAGCCAAAAGAATCATCTATCTAAAATAATAAACTTGGATGCTAAGGAAACAATGTGGTCACTCAAGCACAGAGAGACAAAGTGGAATAAGAGAATGTGATTATAAATTCCCTTCCCTTCTTCCTTTGTTCTAAGTGTTCAAGGATACCACTGAAAGAACTGAGGAACTGCAGAATGATGAGCAGAGCTGAGATTTTTTGATACTATTTTCCTGGGTACATTTTTATTGTAACATTCACTATAGAGGACGACAGTATCACAATACAATAAGCTAAACTAAATAGAGAAATCAAGGGTAACTGAGCAAAATCACCTTGTTAAATATCAGACTTGCTATTTGTATGTTATAAGATGACGGAAAGTACTTAAGACATGAACATTTTCATAAAGTTAAAGAGAAAAACATAAAATCATTCAATAGCTTTTTCTGACTTGAGTTCTGTCCAACTTCAAATACACCTATATGCTTAAGAAATATTTTCTGGAATTGCTAAAGCTTTTATCACAGTCTCACAGTCATGGTAAATCACCTAGCAAAATGGGAATATATGTGCTGGCATAAGCAGAAGCACCTCCATTAGCACCAATCATACTGTGCCTACTTTCAATGTAGTGCTTCACACCTTGAGAGTCCAAAGCTTTAGGGATCTCCTATGATGAAAAGCTCTTAAAACATTTTGATAAATTACCAGCATATTCTAACATTTAAATAGCAATCAGTGCTACAACTAACCATTTATCTTCTCCTCATAACTCCAGGGACACTACAGTAAAGGTGTTCAAAGCAAGAATAAACTCCATATATCGCTCATATACATCAGCACCGTCAGCATATTTGTTTCTTGCTTGCTTTGTCAGGTGGACTTCCTGCCAAAATTTCTACAAACTGCCTGAATTCAGAATATTACTATGAAAAAAATAATTTCTTTTGTATTAACAGATATTATTGATATAACACATCTATTTTTTGTAGTAATACATGGATGATATAAAACCAAGCTTTTGCTAGTTCTATAACAGTTTAAAGCTAAAATATCACATGCAGACTTGCAAAATTTTTGAAAAAAAAAAGCTTGGTGTGAGAGTTTTCTCAGCCAGTTATCACACAAAGCAGTTGTTTCTCAGTACTGCTTCAGGAATTTGACTTAAATCAATATGGCAGCATTGACTGAGCAGCTCGGTATTACATGCACCTCCATCTCTTCATTTTTTTGCAGACTCAGACAATCTTAGTTAGTCTTGAGTGAAACAGAAAACTCATACCATTAATTTCAGAATGATGGTTGTTTTGGAACATATTAATAAAGTAAAAAGCACCAATTATCTGTGGCCTGAGGGAAAAGATAAATGTGAAGTAATGCCTAATTCTATAATCTGATTCCACTGAAATAACAAAATTAATTCGGATTATTTGCTTGGGTTTTGGTTGGGTTTTTGTTTGTTTGTTTTTATTGAATTTTTTTTTCCCCCCACAAACAGAAGTACCACCATTATCTCATGGAGTAAACTTTATTTACTTTTTCCAAAAATCAGGCTCAATTTTATTGTGGCCTCCAGAAATTCTACTCATACGTTAGGACACCTAGGCTATTAAAAATTATTTCATTAGCCTATCAGGTTAAGGACAGAAAAATGTTATAACTCTTTTCATATGGAATGTACATACCCTGCTGTGGTCTTTATCTGAGCTCTGCTGTAGCTGTGCCTGGCCGTGTACTTCATGGACCCAGACATAGATCCTGACCTGCAGAGACCTGTTTTCATAGCTTCCCAGCTTGTCTGGGAATCTGAACTCTTGGCTGACCATGGTTATAGTTGCCAAAGTTACTCTGTTGGTTTTGTTGGAACACTGAATGCCCTCATGGGTGAGGGCATGGCCCTGCCTGCCAACCACAGCTCATTTTCCCCACAGGGCAGCCAGCCCTGTTGCTCCCTGACAAGAGCTACTGAGGTGTAACAGACAAAATGGAAGGTAAAAGTTCTCTACTTAATGGGCACATAAAGGTTAAAAAAAATAACCATGATATGTCTCTAATAATCAACAGCCCAGCTCTGATTCTAACAGCAAAAGATCTATTTGGACAGGAGACTTATAATACATGAGAAAGTCGTATCTATGATTTCCAACTTCATTGATTAGGTAAGTTGTTGATGTAAAGGTATTTGTTCCTTCCTATCTATAAGGCACATCACTTAAGACTTTTTCATTATTAATAATAGACTTTTCTTGATTAATATGTAGGATTCTAACCCACAAACAGAGTTACAATGCATGGACCTTCACGAATTTTTTTTTAAGCAGATTTTTTTCAAAATAAACTTGGCATATTTCCAGGCCAAATAATAGGCTTGACAATGCAACTCAACCACAGAGCAGGAAAAATTCCAAAAGAATACCAAAAGAAAGAGTCTACAGATTCTTTCTTAGATGCTGAGAAACTTGACAGCTTTCAGCTGGACTTCTAGGAACTGAACTCGGGAAGCCAAGTGAAATTTGCACATACACGAAACACTATTCAGGAAGCCTTTCTATCAGTGATGTCTTACTAGATGTTGTACATATAAGCATTCTGTTGTTGACACAGAACACAGTGAAGACTGGTTTGCCTCTTCCATCTGTTTTGCTCTTTTATGTGGGTTATTATAGAAACAACAACAGTTACTTTGCAGCCACAAACTGAGAATTTGTTAAGCAAGACTGACCACAGTAAGTACTTTAAAGACAAACTAATATGCTTTAAAAATTTTAACAAAAGTACCTGAATTTTACACAGTACAAAGCTACTATTAATTTTCTTCAGAGCATATTCCTTAGGGCACAGATATCCTTTTCTTTGTTCCTTTTGTATTTCTTCCACCCTTTGAGCTATTGAATATGCATTTCAATTTTTAAAAAGCCACAAGCTAGTTTATGACTTTATTACATGATCATGTGACATGGTCAGCATTACAAAATTTACTTATTTTACAAATGTACTGTGTGGTGAACAAAACTGAGTATTTTAAGATTACCCTTCCCAAATGTACAATGCTCACAAGTCAGGTATCAAATATTAAAAGAGACCTGAGTTTAAAAACTGATTTGGTGTTCTTTTTAGTCATCTTCTGGTGTGAATTATCTAGTGATCATGTTTTTAGGCTTGGCCCTAAGACTCTTTAATGTCTTAAGAAGAAAAAAAATAATATTCTTAGACACATTATAACATTGTCATATTTGTAACATAGTTGCAGATGGCCCTTCTCCAAATATGTATTTAAGTAAAGTCTTCTTCAGTAAAGCATTCTGAGATGAAAACAATCCATCATTCACATATCCTAAAAGATCAGGTCTTGAAAGGTGAATACAATTCTTTACTCTCATCGAAGATGATATAATACTGGCATATACAGTTCTAAAATGTAGGGAGATTCTTACAGGCCAATAAAGATGGATGATCAGACAACATTCATTTTTTGGAAGCAACAGAAGAGCTAGAAACAGGAGATCTAGAAACAGACTCGTTATTTTAGTTTTATTTAACAACAAAAACTGAATAAACTTTAATTTTGTTACAAACAGTCAGTAAAACCTTTATGACACCATTTTTCTAATTTATTCCACAGTAAACTATTTAAAAGATACATGATGTGCCCTCCATTTTTAAAGGGTATATTTTATACTAGTTTATTTCAAGACCAAACTTACAAATTCATTAGCCCTACTCCACTGTGTAATTTACCTTAATTCACTATATCTGTTCATAGACACAGAGAGGTCAAAGACATGGCTTTTACAATAAATCATATCAAACCAAAATGCAACCAGCTACCCAAAGTGTCATGCTCCCAGTATTGCAAATGACAAGACTGCAAAAAATATTTCAAGGGAAACATACTCTTTTTTTTTAAACATAAAAAAAATATCTGTTAGGTACTATGGAGTGTGGACAAAACCAGATTTCGTTGGTTTTTGTTGTGTTGTTTGGTTTTTTTTGTTTGTTTGTTTTTTGTTTTTTTGTTTTTTTGTTTTTTTTCCTGTAGGTTATTCTAACTACTTGGAAGCTATTCAGTTATTTCACATGTTTCCATAGGACTTTCTGAAATTTCAATATCTAGATTGAAAAAAGGATCCTTGTGGTGGTATCTATTCACTCATTCTAATCTTTTTTGAACAGCTGCAATCAGAGATCCTAAGCTCCGCAGATAAAGTACCATTTTTTTGTGGTATGTTTATCCATGTTTTTTTGCAAAATGTGCAAAGCATAAACTATCACTGTATTTTACAAAATAAAAAAAAGAGTGAGAGACTTGACAGTGATGTGTCCATTTTCTCCTCATAATATTCCCATCTTACAAGGTATCTTCCACTATGTGGCATATTAGTGATGAAATACTACCTTATTTTTTCCATTGCTAATGAATCCTTTCCCCTCAGTGAATCTAGGCTCATTACAATCTATGCAGCACTTCTGCTATAACATTCATACGGTGATTTGTCAACACTGTGACATGACTGTATAAAGGAAACAGATGCAAAGTCCCAGACACCAGCCTGATAAGTGAGGAGAATTAAGTGTAATGAGAATTTCTAGTGGTTAACATAGTAGAGAGAAAGATCAAAACCAAAGACTTCCGGTACTTCATATCAGAACTGTGTGGAATATGGTAATATATATGTAAATGTGTGAACCTTTCTAAATAATAATGAAATAGTTCTGAATCATGTCAAAGTTACATGACTAAAAAAACTACCCAAACCAAACAAACTTAAATCTATGCTTTGAACTGCGCTAAACCAGTGCTACTCTTGTGACTGTTGACCCAGAGTTTAGACAGATGCTCCGGGTCTTTTTTTATTGGCAAAATTCGGCTTTTCCTTCTCATTAGAATGAAGTTATGACAAGAAAGATCATTAAACAGTGGACATAGCTGAATGAGGGAAGCTAACTGGAGGTTTTTTTTTTTTACTCTAAGGAAACTTAGAATACATGTAGTCTAACTTTAAGAGGTGATGAAGCACAACACATGCTCAACATGTCGGCATGAAATGAGACACTCAGAAGTGGAAACAAATGCACTGCTTCTGTCTTAGGTGGTTTCTCTTCTGTCAGACTACTTGCATTTACCTTGCATATCCCAGTAAGATAAACAAGAAAACTCTTAACCTGCATGCCTGCAGCTACTGGAGTTAACTAAACACTGAAAATTGAGGACTAACTACTTTAGGAAAATTGCACACTGCATATTTAGTCACAAAAGGCTGAATGCAGAAGTATAGAAGAAATTAGAGTAAAAAGGCAAGTCATTCAATAGTAAAACTTATTAAGGTCACTGACAATCATATGGGAGTAACCTATACTGAGAGAGCTACTGGACTGTCAAGAGATACTGACCTTAAGATTGCTTCTTCAGAAAACACTACATTGTTTCTGAAGAAAAAAGGTAATCATCTGCAACATACGTTAATTTAGCAAGGTCTTTTTTTCTTTTTTTCTTCATGTGGTTTACAGGCCATGTTTAACATTCAAGTTACTGCATAGTTCCACTGTTCTGAACTGGGGAAAAACAAACAAACAACAACAAAAAACAAAACAAACAAAAAAACCCCACAGACATTAAAAATTTATATACAGACCAAAGACACACAGTCCTGTTTTTTAACTAAGATAGTATACCCCCATTGAGTGTGACCAAAAGATAAGCACTTGATACTGTTCTCACTTTGAACTAGAATTTTCAAAATTTTAACCTTAGGAACCTCTTTTGCTAAAGTTAATAATGTGTTTATGTTTTTGAATACTTTCATTTACTTAAAGCTCATATTTTTAAGATTTCTCAGGTGATAAATCAGAATATGTAAACCAGGCTCTTTCTCTTAAATTACGCCTGCAGTGAGAAATTTGCTCTTGCTTTCTTACTGTTTTTCTTATCGACTCCCCAGTGTCAAGGTCTTAGAAGGAGCAGTTTACCTGTCCACTGAAGGGTTTCTCTTAGAATTAAATGAGCTAGGCATTGCCTTACCTGTCTCATTTTAAAATTCCATCCAAACATATTATGTATCCATTAGGACTACAATCCTATTCATTGTTTTGGAAATTCTAGATAATAAGGATAAGCCAAACTTATATTCCTTACCAATCCTATTTTTAGTCCTGTTACCTGTGGAATAAAACATTATGCTATTGTATAGCCAGCCTGTAATCCTTCAAAATTTCTTCTTGTGTTCTTAAGTTCAACCAAATCTGACAAGGCAATGAATATCTGAAAATTATAGCTTGTATTCTGGTCAATCAGCATCTGGAGAGAGTGTAGCAGTCATATTAGTGCTCCTTCTGAGGAAAAAGTATAGACCTGACCCTTTAGCCGCTTTTATCCATAGGGCAATAGGCAGTAGCTAGCTAGGCCATTAGCACACAACTAATTACAGGACACGACAGTATCTCATCTATGATCTTCCTGATAGGCCACACAACTGAATGAAACAAATTTAAGAAGCATTTCAGGACATGGCGAAAGAGTGATGGGATAGCACTGAGACTATTATATGGAATACACAACACACATGCAAGAGAAAACCATTGGGAAAGTCTCACTGACATAGGGAAAAATGAGTGTAAGTCTTGGGTCAAAAGGGGAGAAGGGAGGTCCTTCAGATATTGCAGTGAGAAGGGTAGTATAGATGTATCATAGGATCAGTGTTTTGCTAGATCCATTAGTTGCACAGTGGATAACAATAAAAATTACTCTGAATAACAGTAAACCTTACATATACAGACACATTGTACATTAGCCATAACAACTCTGAGAAGCTGATCATTCAGTCACACACCGAGCTCTCACAGATGTTTGTAAATTAGATGGATGAAAGGAGATGAGAGTTATTTCTAGAGCAAAGTCAGTGCCAATGACTAAATTTTTGTGGGAGAAACCAAAGAGGAAGAAAACTTCAGCTTTGCCATTCCCAAAATGTAGGTATACAGGGATATATGAAAGGTATGTCAGACCACATCTCCTTCAGGATTGAGAAAGCAAACAGAAAATTAGATGAGGTCATCATGTCAGTGGCAGAGAAAACAAACATCTGGAGAGGCACTGATAACCTGGATATTACGCCTGTGCTTTCAAAGTAGGATGGAAATCTCCACATTGAGTATGCCATCATTCAGCTGGGTTTTTTTGGGGGGGTTGTTTTTTGGGTTTTTTTTAGCTTTAATATTATTGAATAGCACAGATGTGGTCTTTTTGGCTTACCATCCTACTTAAAAAATAAATTGGGATAGCTGCAAAAATCTGTATTGATACTGTGCCTAATGCCACATTTCACAGAGATTCCTCAATGCAAACAAGAACAGGTTGCCCTACTATGACTCAGGCATCTCTTGAATCATACCTGCTACTAAAATCTGTCTTGGAGAGCATCTTTATAAGGGCTCTTCTGTGCTTTTGGAATTAATAGCCATTGTTGCTTTCAAATTCCAGCCCCCTGTCTCAAAAACTAAATCAAAATATATTAAACAGTTACCTTGTCCCACATATGGAGATATGTGTTATCTATGTGTACATCAATGTATTTCAACTTTTGAGAAAAATCAATTGAAGAAAAACTGAATTTCAGGAGAAAAGTAAAATATAATAGAGAAGTTCTAAATAGTTCTCTCCCAAGGTAATCCTTGTAAATGAAACAGAAGTAGAAAATTCAAATGCCTATCTCTTGCCATAAACCGAACATTCATGTATTATATATCATCTCCAGTAAACAGGATATGCCTAGCTTTATTAAAAATGAAACACTGTTGGGATGTAGCTATTTCAGACATTTTACTGTTCTCCATTACAAAACAACTTCATGTATACACCACTGACATAGTCACATGGAACTAATACTGTTGTCTTCATCCAAAATGCTTACTAACAGAGGTATTAATGATAAACACACTATTTTAACACACCATTTCAAACACATTGTATGATGTCTTTTGATTTTCCTCTCTCTTAGTGGTCTAGAAGCAATTATCAATAATTTTCATAACCAAACCATGTATATTTGGATGTACCTGCAAGAAGGAAGAGCAAGGTAAAATCCTTACTGACATACAGTCCTTCTCTTTTCATATTTCTTTGCTACACACAACCAGAATTTACACTACTGAAAGTGATGTGGCTGCCAGAAACACACTTTCATTTTTCCAGTGCTCATCTGTTTTATCATGCTTTGTTATTAACAACCTTAGTTCAATTAAATTCTTACTTCCTCCCAAAATTCTTTCATTGGTGCTGTCTATGTACCACCCTCTTTTATATCTTCATGATCTGCCTAGGAAGTTCTGAAGTACAGCCAAGATAATGTGTTCAAAAGACAGCAAAAACTTATAAAAACCTGAAAATATAGCATAAAATACACTTCTCACTTCCCATAAAGTTCTTGCACCATGCAACACCTGAATTGGCAAATACACTGTTTACATTTAAGAATTAAAGGCTTGACTTTGAGCCCAATGAGGTCAATAGAAATATTTCCACTGTCATTTGGATTTGGATCAGGTCCTAAACTGCCATAGATCATTAAACTATTCAATTCTTCATTGTATTTTGTCCCAGTCACTCCAACTCCACTATGACGACACAAGACCTGTCACACAAAAAGGAATTGACTTTTTACATAGTAACATTAACAAGCCCCAATAGTCAACGGAAATATTCAAGTGTAGAGTTATTAGTTTTTCAGTACATTCCAGTTAGCGCCACATCTGCATTTAGCCAGCTAGCACCAATGAGATCATCTTTGGCTCTTCATTTGCAATTTAGTGTTTGGAAATTAATAGTTTTGAACTCCATTAAGAATTTCAAGTCTAGAGCATGCCAGTTTGCAATATCCCTTGCCCATTCCAAACATCTCTTAAATCATAGCTTATAAATGTCACATTTTATAATGTATAGTTCTATTTATATGCAAATTATGACATAGAAATATAGAATAGCAGGTTGGAGGGGACACTCAAGGATAATCTGGTCCAACCTTTCTTGGCAAAAGCATGGTCTAGACAGGATGGCCCAGCAACCTCTCCAGCCAGATCTTTAAAGTGTCCAATGTTGGGGAATTCACCACTTCCCTGTGGAGATTATTCTAATGGCTGATTGTTCTCACTGTGAAAAGTTTTCCTCTTGTGTTCAATCAGAATCTTCTCCAGATTAATTTGTACCCATTGCCCCTCATCTTTTCCGCTTGATTCCCTGTAAAAAGGGACTCTCCATCTTCTTTGTAGACACTCTTTAAATACTGGAACATGATGATTAGGTCTCCCCTAAGCCTTCTCTTCTCAAGGCTGAACAAACTCAGATCTCTCAGCCTTTCCTCATAAAATCAAAGCACCTTCCACAGAAAAAGGTGAAATTTTGAATTTTATTTCCTTTCCTCTAAAGGATTTCCTTCTTTTATGCTTTTGTTCTGATCTTTTTGTGATGCTTTTCTTTTTGCCTATCACACCCCATTTATCTGGGTGCTCAAGAACAAAGCAATAGCAACAAAGTACTTCCAAAAATTTGGGAACATTCAATGCAAGCTGCACTCTCACCGACCCTCAGGGAAAAAGGTACCTTTAAAATGTATTTTATCTGGTAACAGAAATTATATAATGTCTTTAAATGACAGTGTTAATGTCTAAAAAGTTTCTAAAATCTATTCCACAAAATAGCAACTCAGTGATCCTGGAGGTTTGAATAAATCACAAGCAATTAAAACAGGGTGTTAGGCAGCCTGTAGATCTCTCTTCATTTCAAACCCCTGTGTGTTCGGCATTGGTCCTTCCAAGACTCTTTACATGATCCAGAAATAAATCCTGCTATATAGGTTAGAGTGAAACATGAGAGTGCACTGGAAAAGAAATATTGCTTTGTGGGAAAGCGATGCCCAGAAGAGCTTCAGGCTTTAAAGAACTAATGAATCTGGCCTCTTGCAGCTGCTGTTCTACTAACTTGCCATTTCTTTGTTTATCTGTCTGGTTGAATATATTCCACAAAATGTGTTAGGAAGTTCATTATGTCTGGTTAGCTAAGCTATTGCTGAGTGGCAAATATTACCAGCTAAAAAAAGAATTAGTGGTGGACTGGGGCAGGAAGAAACTTCCTGATTCTTTTGAAAGTATTCCATAATTCTGTACTTTTTAGATATTATTTTTATTTCACTTAGAGTTGATAAGAACAGAACATAGTTATTGATTATCAGGATACCTTCAACATTTCAAAGAATTTAGTATGTGATTAGATTCTAGCACAACAGTTCTTGACTTCTCCATGCATCAGAGAAAACAGCAATAACCTGTCTGATAGTTCTTTTGAGTAATTGTGTGGTCATTACAAGATGTGGTTTAACAAGGCAGTGAAGCTACTTCAAAGAAAAAAAAAAAGTCTTTCAGGAAGATTCGTGGGGCATCATTGCAAATTAAATCAGTCGACAAACAATTTAGTCACAAAATAATGAAGGGATTACCCCATGTGCCTCCACACATGACTCTGGCCTGAGGCTTATCTTCTAAGTACAGTAATAAGGAGTCTTATTTTTAGGAAGCTATTATACTAAAGTATGTGCATCTTTAGAAAACACATATATATTTACTTTACTAACAATATTGATCACAGACCAGGAAGCTCCCTAAACTTAAATCATCATTTTGGACAGAATTCATTTTACATTTAGTGCTGTCCAAGGCTGATTCTCCTTCCAGTCAGTTTTATCTTTCATGCTCCATGCAGTAGGACAATGACAATATAACAAGCAATGCAGGAAAACTAAAATTACTTTTAAACTAAACCTTTCTGTTACTAATTACTATATTATATTTTCTGTGAATACATGAATATGCATTTTAGTAAATTCAGCCCAATTAAAAAAAAAAAAAAAAAAAAAGATTCAATTCTGTCCTCCTTACTCCAACAAGTTGCCAGTAGTTCCTTTTAAAAAACCTCTTAATAGTAATGAAACTACAGTACCTTGAATCCTGGTGTTATGTTCCACTTTGACAAGTTACTTTAGTCATTTTATCATTTAGAATCATCTCCACTGTACTCCCGAGGCGTCTTATTTGAACATTGACGCAATATGGTGAGGTGGAAATATACTGGCAAGGGAACTCTTAGTTCCTATTTTGGCATAACCTTATATAGAAAAACTTATGCACAATAAATAATCATTTTCATATTCATAACAGCTAACTTCCTGGATGCAAAACAGGGAATGTTTCCAAATAAAACTGGTTAAAGTCTCCCTCTGAATTTTAAACGTATAAAAATTATTGAAATATCACTTAATTTAGAGACTATTAGCTAATGCACAGATTTTTAAAAATATAAAGGATAACTTTAATTATAAAGTGAATATCAAACATTTATACATACAGAAAAGCCCCACACATATATACATACATATGAAATTGGACTTCAGTAGAAAAAGGACTGGGATTTCCAGAAGCATATAACTTTGAGGGAAATAAATAGGTTTCAAATGCCTAAATACTTAAAAAATTGAAAGACAATTTATCTTTCCATCTACTAGTTCATAAAGCACCTTTACCACCAATAAACATATAAATATCAAATAACAATCTATTTCCCCAAAATAAATGTGCCAAAAGTTTCATAGAAGGATTTAATTCCCTATGCCAGCAGACTTTTTCAAAGTCCAAGCAGAATAACTGTGATCCTCACAGCAAAATTCATAGGAAAAACAAGGAAATGGCTGAGTCCAAGTACCAAGTTCTACAGAAAGTACTGATGGCTCTCTTCATTAAAACAGTACAGGCAGAATCTGAAGAGAAACAGAGACCTGCAAATGTTAATCACATACATACTTGAATTTCAGTATTTCAACAAGATGACCATAAGTAAAGGTAGAAATAAAGACTCCCTAAATTGTATTTTCATTTTTAAAGACTTAAATTTCTTAGGCTTTTTTTTCTAATGCTTGTGAGGAGGCTGGCCTTGCCAAAGGTGTTCACACCACTGTTGTCAGTTCAAGAGTTTTTAAACCTCAAGGCAAGCTCAAATCCGTCTATCTAGCAAAGCCTAGAAATCATTCACACAATAGAAAGCCCAATGAACATTTCATTACGTCTAACAACCACCTGCTCTGCCCATATGATGTCACTGGAAATCTAGTATAAACACTATGTTCTTCACTGGTCAGAATTCATGAATGAAAGAAGTGTGGTCTGTTGAGATACAGCTCCATGATTTGTGAAGTACAAACTGCAGTAATCTTTGATTTTTAAATTTCCTGGCCAGTATATGAAGAAAGCAAATTACGTTAAATCTCATTCAATCAACTCATATTCCTGCCTTCACTTGAGGCAGTGCTTTACCCTTTGGGGCATATTGTACAAATAATGGTGTTACACTGGACATATCTTTATTCTCTATACTGGATTCAAAAATCACAGAAACCTATTGTCGGTTTCTAGCAGAATGGAATAAAAGAGGGAGGAAAATATAGGAATCACAAAGAGATGTTTCTTTGCTTTCAGTATATCACAACATTAAGGAAAATTCATAATGCTGGCACAAGCATCTCATTATTCCATGCATTGCAAGCTCTGACATGCAAATAATAACTTGGTGAGGGCTTTAAGAGTTGTCCATGGATAATTCAAATCACTTGTATTCAGCAGATGCTCAATCCCTTAAACGTCTTCTTAAAATTCTAATTTGATATTAGTCCACAGAACATATCCAATTACAAAGTTTATTTTCACCAAGTTTCTGCCTGTTCACACTCGGCAATGTAATTCATTTTATGGTTTGTTACACTCATCTGCCTACCACTGTGGCACAAAGTTCATTGAATATTTTAGGTTTCCCATTACATTAAGATAGCTTGTCAAGCATCTACAACTTGAATGTAATTAAAAGTCTGATAGAACATGACAGACGGATTCAATATTTAAGTGTAATAAAATCCAAAAAACAAGGGGAACACAGGAGGGGAGAGAAAGAAGTAAGCTTAGGAATAAATATTCAAGGTTTTGGAATTGCAACCAATGCAAAAAGTTAATTGATCCCAGTAAAGCCATGTTTAAAGATACTGGTCATTTCAAATGACCAGTTACAAAAGTTAAGAGGCATATAGAATAAGATTAAATGGAGAACTTTATTAATCTGCTATTGCAAAAGGAGTTGTTCATCTACTACCTATTCAACAGCTCTGCAAAAAAAAAAAACAAACCTGAAATTGAGAAACTTCCCACCTAGTATTCCACCTTCACAATTTTCACTCAGTTCTTAAGAATGAAGCAAATGAATGATGGGAAATGAAGCTGTTTTGGTAGAATACAGCAAGCATCTGCATCTAATCTTTGATTAAATATTAGTACTCAATCTTTTTGCTAGCATTCTCAGACCTCACAAATATGGAAAATTAGCCAGAGTAGGTTGGAAAGAGTTACTGAGCAGCATACGCTGCCAGTGTCCTTATTACATTTGTACTGTGATATGAGGTCTTCAGTCTTCTCAGATGTCAATTTCATGGCCTTCTCTAGAATTACATTCACCTAACAAGGAAGAAAAGGGATGCAAAATAGTGTGATATCTACATCTAGCTTCCTGACATCAAATAGGTATATAAGTATAAACATCACTAAAGATCTTTGTCAATACAAAACTATGAGTCACAGTAAATATCTGTGAAGATTTCCTTTGTCACAAATTGAAATAAAATGTCCATGTGCAGAACAGAAGTAGGAGCCTAGACTTATGAATAAGTTTTGAATGCCAAGTGCCTTTTTGCACATCATGCAAACAACATCAGATCTATATAATGAAATGCACTGTGTCAGCTGCTGTGTCTGGATGCTGTAAAAGGATGAAAAATATCCCAATGCTGTATTTAAATTGACAGGGCTTACTATATTGGGAGTTTTTGCTGTCTCAGTGGGAGCCCGGGGACATTGCTGTCAAACCAAGTAGCAGAGATTGCCCTGTGAATGGAGCCTTGTCAACTTCATTTGCATCTTCCACAGTAAATTTTTCTCCATTGTTCATACTTGGAGACTCCCATGTGCTTACCTCAGTTTCAAATCAACATCTTGAAGTCATCAGTCATTTGAAACAAATCCCTTCTACCATTCCTTTCCATCAAATCAAAGTGAAGCTAAATATTAATGAAATCACCTCAGTGCTATGTTTTCCAGTTAGAATCTGCGCCATCAGACCAACTACTTCCTATTTATTGAAAAACAATCAAAAGAAGTTGTCTCTGCCTCCTCAATATCAGTGAAACTAATGACCAATCCTCCTCCCAGGTAGCTGTATATACTTGGTATATACATTTTGCTTATCAAAAGCTTGCCAAACTCATGCAAATCTGATTAAAATAATCTATACACAAAAAGCTATATATGCAGTACAGCAAACAAAACCATTCTGACCCAGAAAAAGTAATGCTGATTGAGGCATATCTCTAGACTTTGCAAAATCCACTTGCCAGCTAAGTTTGGCTAAAGTAGACTGTGAAGGAAGGGAAAGTAAGATTTCTGTGAGGCTGGCATTCAGACATGATTTTACAAACATTGGTTAAGCTGTCGTACCTGAACCAAGCAGAAATGTGAAGAAAGGCAGGCTGCCCTCCAGACTACCGAGAATCAAATACAAAAAATGGCACAAATAAAAGTTATGAACTTCAATTGTATCTCAGTCCCTTTGAACATCATGTTATTTGTGCATAAAAAAGAATGCCACACAAATTTTTAGTTGTTTGCTATGCTAACAAGTGTTTTAAGATTTTAGGATATACAGATATTTTACAGTCATACACATTTTGTGGAGGTTTTCTTGTTGCAGGTATTAGAATCCCAGACCTTATTAGTTTTTACAGACCAGGAAACAAATTAAATCTAATTAGGTTCTGTATAAATATCCTTACCATCAATCTGTAATAGCCAGATCTCTATTTTCTGTTTTCATTATTCCTACATACTGGTTGTACTGCATGAAAAGGGATGGATATTTTCTCTTGTAAACTTAACACAATATAAATACTCGAAAGTGGATTTTAACAATTACTCTAACATTCAAATGGCTTATTTTTGTATGAAGAAAACAGGTTTGTCAATGGGCTGCTGTTGGTGCTCCCCTTCATTGACATCTAACAAGGAAAAATTGTAACTTATAGTGCTACCATCAATCAGAACAACAAAAAAAAAAATCTGAAGTTTATTGTTTGGGAGTTCTGGGTCCTTGGAAAATTAAGCCACTATGATGAAGATGCAAAAAGAAAAAAACTGAGGTACTAGGCTTTATCAGGTGCTTTTGGTCTTTGACATGATTTATATACCAGAAAAGTAGAACTATTAGCTAACTGCACAGTATTTAATTCATGTTTTTGAGAGTTTCCCATTAGGTACTGAAAGCTCTTCCCAAGCAGTCAAAGTTAAGGTCTTTGCAGAAAGTTTCTGACAGGAACAGTCCCTGTCAGCTTGTCTTTAGCATGCTTAAGGCTTGTAAACCGCTTTCAGTGGAGCTGTCTAGAATTACCAACCAAACAATTGGGAGTTCATTTCCTTTTTTAAAATAATAGAAAAAACACAGTTTTCCATTTCTCATGCACTTTTTAAGTTAAAAGAGTTAGATATTTAAACAAGCTTCATTAATAACGATACGCATGAAAAATACCCATTCCAGGCAATATAAAATTCATAGCTAGCCAGTTTCAAAAGTATAGATGAAACTCAGGACATCTCCATTTAACTGACTTTTAACACAAATCTATCTGACCAATAGACAGGTGACACTGTAATGTTACCTTCCCTTGCAATATTGTGACAGGATGAAAATAACTTAGATTTATTCTAATAAATGCTGATGCCAAACATTCAAGCTGAAAAAATAAAGACAAACATACTCTTCCTACAGCTCAATTCCTATAGAGGTAATTGATTTGGAAACCCTAAAAGAACCCATTACAAAGAGTTTAGTTATGCTTAAATTTCTTAAGCAACATTAATTCAAAGGTAAGACTTCACATTAATCAATACCTGTAGACAGTGCTTGCTTATGCACCCAAGCATAATTCCAGGCACAATTATATATTTTGTGATTAACAAAAAGAGTAGACTGACACTAAGTTTCAGTAGAATAGAAGATTCTTTAAAGAAGAGCTAAAATGTTTTGGAAAGGACAGGAGACCATAGAAATTTCCCAAGTCACAAGTCACCCTAAGTACTGGAAAAATTATCTAACTGCATATTGCAGAAAAGAAAGATGCCTTATTTGCCTAGAAAGGCTGCAAAAGTATTCTTCTCATGCCAAAACCACATATCGATGACAAAGAATATGGCCTGATTTTAACAGTGAGGTTTTGTAAAATGAAACTGTCAGAATAGGCTATTTGGAAAAATCTTTAGTACATTCAGCATGGGGATATACTAAATATGGAATTGCCTGGATATCATAGAATATCTCAAATTAAAAGGGACTCATAAGGACCATGGAGTCCAACTTCCTGCTCCTTACAGGACTACTACTAAATCAGATGACTAAGAACATCATCCAGAAGCTCCTTGAACTCTGACAGGCTTGGTGCTGTGATCACTTCCCTGGAGAGCCAGTGATCAACCACCCTCTCAGTGAAGAACCTCTCCCCAGTGTTCAACCTGGACTCCCCTGATGCAGCTTACTCCATTTCCTTGTGCCCTCTCACTGGTCACCAGAGAGGAGATCAGCACCTCCTCCTCCAGTGTCCCCCTTAAGGAAGTTGCAGACTGCAATGAGGTCACCCCTCGGCCTTCCCTTCTCCAAGCTGAACAAACCAAGTGAGCTTGGCCTCTTCTCCTAAGTCTTGTCCTTGAGACCTTTCACTGTCATGATGTCCCTCCACTGAACACACTCTAATAGTCTGATATCCCTGTTGTATTGAGGACCCCAAAACTGCTCACAGTACTTGAGGCTTGGGTCACACCAGTGCAATGCAGAGTGGGACAGTCACCTCCCTCAAACAGCTAGCTATGCTGTCCTTGATGTACCCCAGGACCCATGTTTGCCCTTTTGGCTGCTGGGCACACTATTGATGGTGAGTTGAATATGAGTCAAACTCCCAGGTCTCTTTCTGCAGGGCTGCACTCTAGTCTCTTGTCCCCCAGTTTGTATGTATAACTAGGGTTGCCCATTCCAGAGGGAGAATTCAGCTCTTGCTCTTGTTAAATTACATACATTTGGTTATTAACCAGCTCTGTAGTGTATTCAGATCTCTCTGTAAGGCCTCTCTATCCCAGAGGGAGTCCACAGCTCCTCCTAGTTTAGTACCATTGGCAAACTTGCTTAATATACATTCAATTTCTGCATCCAGATCATTTATAAAAATATTGAAGAGTGCTGGCCCTAAAATTAAGACCTGGGGAATCCCACTCATGACTGGCCAGTGTCTGATATAACCTCATTTACTATAACTCTTTGAGCCTGAACAATCAGACACTTTCTCACCTAAGATATTATAGATATATATATTATAGATATTATAGTCTAGTTGCATGCCGGACTTTTTGTCCAGAAGGATACTGTGAGAGACAGTATAGAAAGTTTTGCTTAAATCCAAAAAATCAGCTTTAAAAATCAACATCTGACTAAAATTTCCTCCATACCACTTCTTCCACATTCCAAGCTATGGTATGAATTCTCCAAACAAGATAACAAGAACAGGATAGAGCCTATCTAGGATTTTAGAGAGCTTTATCTAAGTGCCTTCTTCATAGTATATGGAAAGCAAATAATGAACCATAAGTTACGACAGTTTTGACCTCCCAAACCAAATAAAAAACAGCTCTAAGTAAGAAACGAGCTTCTGACCAATGCTCTAATTACAAAGTGAGTTAAACACACTGGCAAAATCCATCTGCAAGGAGATTTAACGCATTAAACATTTAAACACTTCTCATATCATATTCAATAAACAGAAAGGTGAAATGTCTTTTCTTTTTATGCAGTCCTTTTGTTTCTCATTTCTAATTCTAATTTTCAATGCAAACAAACCAAGAAAAAAATATACAATTCATTTGTTTATGAATCATTACATATCAAAAACTTGGCAAAAAAAGAAAGTAACCACATAAAAGACACTGTTACAATTCAAAGATCTTACTGTGTAACATTTACGAAACTGTTGTAGATGCGGTGCTTAGGGACATGGTTTAGAGGTTGATGTGGCAGTGCTAGGTTAGCAGCTGGACTCGATGATCTTAAAGGTCTTTTCCAAACAACATGATTCTATGATATATAGATTTTAATGTCTAAAAGCTGCACATAGTATCATGAAAAAGTTTTGAAATGGAGATGGAAAAAAACCCTAAGGAATTTTAACAGTTCTGAAATATATCTCAAACTTTTAATTAAGACTTTAAGCAAATAATATTAAAATATTTTGGGAGTGTTTCAAATGTATTTAAATGCTACTTTTGAAAACCTAAACTGAAAGAGAAGCATTCATTTAAAGGTTTTTTATTTTTATTTCCTACCAAAACCAGTACAATTCTAAGTTTCTTTACTTATATGAAAAGACAGTATTTTTCAACTGCAGAACATAAGGACAACAGCAGAAGGACTACCCATATCTTGTAGGGTCTACAGAATGAAAGAAATGACAATATAAAGAAAGGTAAATAGTGGGTAATTGTGTATCTGAAATTATTTCCTAATACTGAGTTCTAATAAGGCTGCAGAAACCTGGCAAATTCTTCATCTCTTACAGAGAAGTATTAAAAGATCATAGAATTGTAGAATCATTTGGTTGGAAAAGATATTTAAGATCATAGAGTTCAACCATTAACCTAACTCTGGCACAAAACCACATCCCCAAGAACCACATCTACGCATCTTAAATAACTCCAAAGATGTGATTCAACCACTTCCATTGGCAGCCTGTTCAAATGTCTGACAACACTTTCTGTGAAGAAAGTTTTCCTCATATCCAATCTAAAACTCCCCTGGCACAACTTGAGGCAATTTCTTCTCATCCACGTAAGGTGATGAACTGTTCTTAGTTCTTCCAAGGTGGCATGTCTTCCAGTTGTGGACATTTATGAGAATAATCAGGGAACCAAATTTATGAACTTATGACACCCAACAGTTTGTGGAAAATGATCCCTAAAACTCCATAAAGTGAAGAGTCATGAAAAAAAAAAAAAAAAATCACTTTTGCAATATCAATATGGCATTAATAGCCCATCAGGACATGATTTGAATGTTTTCTACATATAGAACTAGAAAAACAGCCTCTACTGAAATTAACACGTTGATATGGATAACCAGGATATTTTCTAGAAAAGTCATTTAATACATCAATGACATACGTCATACAGACATGTAGGTGCCCAAAGGAAAATGTTATCAAGAGGGCATCTCTCACCAATTTGGATAATTTGAGGTTGTGGATTATCCACATTCCTACCTTTAGGGAAATAAAATTTCTTTCTTAAAATTGTCTGGGTTATTACATTTTACCTACAGGAAATATAATGTATCAGAAGATAGCAAAATATTACAATGTACAGTGCACAGTCAATTAAATAATTCTAAAAAAAGTGAATACATTCTTAAAAGCTGCCCAAGTCAGCAGATTTATTGTATACAGCCACTTCATCATGATTAGTAAGTGGTGGTTTCTTTAAATTTTTTTATAATTCAATGTAAAGCTACAGTTTAAATTCCCTTCCCCCACCTCCCCCCCCCTTGCATTATGTAGGTAGAAAGATTTACTCCCTGTAATGTTAAGTAAGCAAGAATTAAGTTTATTATAGGATATAATATTTTTATAATTACTTATAAAATTCTTCATTGAATTTGCCACTAAAGCTCTTCTCCATTTGAAAGATAATTCTTCCATTCTTATAAACTTTTAAGGTAGGTCTCTTCTTTCTAGAAAATATATTATATAATATTATTTTACATGATTGCTTGCTGTAATGAAAGAGCTAATGCCATTTTCCATGCAGATCAAGGTGTTGACAGGGATGTCCTGAAAAATTTCTCCTGTGAATAATTGTACTGTCTCTCTTATCGTCCTTGTCAGATACTTAGTATTGCCTTGTGGACTCACTAGCTGCCAGAGGTGGCTGCACATCATTGACAACCTGAATATTAAGGGGAAGCTGCTTTGTACATGCAAATGTTATAATATTCACAAAACTGAAACACCAAGATATTTTTTCAGTATAACATGATTATTCATTGTAATAGATAAATTAAACCACAACAAATTACATTTTTGTAACAGCCTCCTAGTTAAGTTCATTAATATCTTCTTTTGGAAGACCTTCTTTACTTGATTTTTTGCAAAGATTTTTTTTCCTTTGAGAAAATCAAAGAAAACATTGTGTTAGGAATACAAAACTTTGAATTGAATTTTTAGCTTCATTTTCTTTTTCCAGAGAAAAAGATATTCTACAAACATGTCTGTCATCTTATGAGAATGTCATTTCATTTTGCTAGGTTAGTTGTTGTTTAGAAGTCACTCAGTTGTGTAGAATTCCAAACCAATTGAAGCATCAAATAAGCAATAGGACTGCCATTACATCACTCTTCAAGCTATAGTGAAACAGCAGCAGAAGTGTAGGATGTAAGGTAATAACTTTCAGACTAGTGAATTCATTTAACTGTTTAGTGAATTTACTGAACTGTTTTATGGGGGTTGCATCTATGTTTAAGACACTGAGTACAATCTCATGTTATCTTGATTTTATTGCATTGCTGCTTACAGAACACAGACTTGAACTGAACTAGCATGCACCACTGAAGCTGTATGAGAAAATTTAAGTGAATGCCACAGATAAAGAGAGATAAATGATGAACTTTCTCAATTTATAATACAAACCTTGTTTCAACTTGATATCTTCCTTTCCCAAAGCAAAATTTGATACTGCAACTTAGCATATTCAAAGATATTCAACTTTATTAAAAAACTAAAGTAGTAAGACACAGGGATTAAACCAGTATCTAGATTAGATAAAAAATAATTGGATATTTTACAGTGCAAATGTCATTGCAATTTGCAGACAACTTCAAAAGGGTACTGTTGTTTTTTATCAGTAAAACTGAGCAAGACTGAGGATAGATGTGAGTGAAACTGTATAAAGTCATTCTAGCTAGGTTTATCATACAACCAAATATTCCTAAGTGTGTGTAGGTTTTCCACCCAAGTCTTATACATGGGCGGATTTCCTTATATTTGATCATTTGTCTCGCATTTTAGATGTGTAGATAAAAACAGAAAAAAAACTACTCTGTCCACTCCTACTGCATGATCAGATCAATGCTTTGCCTTGGGCTTTGAGCCTGAGCAGGAACAAAAAGTGAGTCACACAAAAAGGTGTGGGCTTGGAGCACAGCAGGCTGCCAGCCTGCACTGAGCTCTGCCTCCACCAGCTGCATTAGCTCCTTGAAGCTACAGCACATTTGTCCAGATTGCCATCACTGTAAAAGCTTTTTTCCATGAACCAAGTTACTAGAGTGAAGGTTCAGTTGTTATTCAGTCCCAAAATAGCACACCCATCTGCTGAAACAAGTGTATAATTAAAAGATTTTATTGTTACATAAGCTATATATTCCATACCGTTCCCTTGTCAATTTTGGAAGGTGTTAAGCCAAGTTCTCTTCTGGGGCTTCCCTTAGTTGAACTTATATTAATTCATGATTCAGCCTATTATTTGGCTATTAAGAAGCAGAAGATACTGAGGGGATGTGTGTCAATTATCATGGAGAAACGATTCAGCTGTGAAAGGGCACACCCTTCATTATTTCCTGATCCATCCGATTTCAACCAAGTCATCCTTTTACCACGTTGACCTGTGCCACAAGTCAAAGCTTCTGTCTTTACATCTTCAACAAGGATCTGAGGTTGAGGACAAGCCTAGTTCACAAGGCCACAGCCCTCAGTCCAGATGCCAAACTTTCTTTTCTATCAGGCTTCCTTCCCATTATATTCAGTTTCCCAGTTCTTCTCTCCATATTTTTTTTTCCTCTGTCAGGAATATAGTAGCCCAAACTCCAGTGATATAATTGGAAAAACAGACTATATGGTTTGACACAGTTCTTGTTAGAACCTTTAAACTCACTTGACTGTTTATATGTAAATTTCAAGTTCAGCATATGATTTTTTTCACAATTCAACTGGAGGACAGCACCTTGGTACCATTATGCCTCCTATCACCAGTTCAAAACACTGATTCATAGAATGCTGCTTGCCCTCTTTCCAGTTCTTAGTAGTGTGCTGAAGTAATCACACAAATGCTCCACAGGCTTCAAATCAGATGTTAGTGCAATATGAAACTACAAGAAGCTACTGAGAGAAGCCATCTCAGAACAGAGGAACAAAATAATTCAAAATTAGTGGAAGCTTATACTTTTATCTAATTCTAGGCACATACCGTGTTGTCTTCATACACAATAATCTTGTGCTGTCGCACAGCTAAAGTAAACACTAACCAGAAGGAATGGTGTGGGGGGGAGTGGGGCAGGAGAGAAGAAGAAAAAAAAAAAGCAGCTACTTTTTGTAAGATTATAACAGAAATTGTAATCCAGGATCCAGAAAAAGTTCAAGACATGAACTTGTTCATTAGAAAATTCTGAGAAAAAAAAGGGCTTATTGCACAGGTTTTCATAATCGAGAATGCACAGAGTCAAAAAAAAAATACTATATATTTTATTCTAAAATTATATATATATAACCTCAGTAAGTCTGCACACAGCACCAAGTTGAGTGGGAAAGTTTACTTGCTTGAGGATAGGAAGGTTCTACAGAGGAATCTGGACCAGTTGGGTTGTTGGGCTGAGGACAATTGTATGAGGTTTAACAAGGCCAAGTTCTGGGTCCTGTACTTAGGTCGCAACAACCCTATGCAATGCTCCAGGCCTGAAGAAAAGGAGGCTGATGGGAGATCTTACCACTCTCTGCAACTATCTAAAAGGAGGTTGTAGAGAAGATAGTATCAGTGTCTTCTCACAAATAACAAGCAACAGGGTGAGAGGAAATGGCCTCAAATTGTGCCAAGAAAGGTTCAGACTGGATATTAGGAAACTTTTTTTCACAAACATTGGAACACACTGCTCTGGGAAATGGTGGAGTCACCATCCCTGGAGGTGTTTAAAATACTTGTAGATGAGGTTCCTGGGGACACGGTTTAGTGGTGGACTTGGCAATGTTAGATTAACAGTTGGATTTGATGATCTTAAAGGTCTTTTCCAACCAAATGATACTATGATTCTACATTATTTAGCTACTGAATACTCATTACATCAATGAGAGCAGTTAATTAACATCTGATTTAATCTGCAATTTTGAATATAGTGTAATTCAAGCAAGGAGCTGGTTCAGGAAAAGGATCTTGTATAAGTTTCCAGGATCCACACTAAGGCTTCAATATCTGACTAGGCAACCAAGAGTTTGTTCTGAGGACAAGAATCTATTAAATCGGGTTTACACTGGTTTATAGGGTTAAGGTTTAAAAGCCTGGAGGACAGCTATATTAACTGTACAGGAACACATGCAGCACAACACTTATTGAGGTCTTATTCTGCTTCTGTTTTCCCAGGCAATCTCAGAACTCTTGCTTACTTCTCTCAAACACCAAAGAGTTTATAAACAAAAAAAAAGAGAACCCTTAATGCATATTAAAATGAGCAATAATTAAATATAGTGTAATGTTTATATCTTTGCCAACAACAGACTAACAATGCATGCATTAATTTTCCCTGTTATCACTGATTACATGAACAACCTGTATTCTAAGCCTTTTCTGTAGCTTTCATATTTTAAACTTAGGTTGGTCACAGGATAAAAGTTACTATGTTTGAACTAAAACTGATTTTAGCCAATAAGAGTGATGCTATTACCTAATAACATTTATGGTTGCTTATGTTCCAGGAATAACTACACATTTAGAAGAGGAGCTCCGAATGTAACATAGAAGTCTATATGGACTGAAATCTGCTAAACAGTGGAATAGTTCATGTGATAGAAACACATATTGCTCTAACAGCTTGAAATGGTGTGAATGAGAAACAAATTGAAATAAATAGAAAAATGACCATCTACAATAAAGTTAGTAAAGGAAGGAACCTGTGGCAGGAATAGGAATAGCAATAGCACTGGTAAGGCTTAGATAAATACTTCTTGTGTTTGGATATAGATGTGCCAATGACAGTAGGTCTGGTAGAAGTGTCTGAACAAACAGAACTTCTCTTGGCTTTCAGCTGATATTTTTTAAGCTGTTCCCCAATGGGAAAAATATTGCCATCTTATGTCTGAGCCTCATGATAGAGAACATACATATATAAGACTAAACAAATTTATCAGGTAAGTTGAGAAAACTGATGATGCAGATCACACATTACAATCAAGAGCATCTATATAAAATATCCACAGGAAGTGCTACTTGTAAGCCTTAAGAATTTAGCAAGCCAATAAAACACTAATCCTTGTCAAATTTAAATATCTTCTATTTTTAAGAGTTCATCTGGCTGCAAATGGCTGTCAACCCTAATCCAAGTACTGTGCTTGTAACAGATGTTGCTTTAATAAAGTGATCTGTGCCAGAGATGCTTACTAAACTGCACACAACAACATAGGATTTACTGCTCCCAGGCTCATCCTCTTTGATTTCAGCTACTGCTCCTCTCAATGGAAGCTTTCTATTTGGCTGGCAAAAGCAGATTTCAGAACACAGTGCAACAGGCTTTGGTAGACTGTTGAGGGAGCAGTTTAAGGGATGAAGTAGGACAAGGCATGGACATCACAACAGGCAGGATCCCCAAGGCAGCTAGAATATATTGATTTGAAAATCTACTTCATGCCAGTTGTTCAGCTATCATGTCAATTACCAAGGACTAACAGACCTATTTTGGAGCACTGCTTATAAATACATTAAAATAAATTAAATCAATCATTCCAGTGACATAGTGGATGTAAGGACATCTTTATTCTCTTCTTCAAACATCAGTTGTGGTCATTATTTGACAACTAGCAGCAGGGGTATAAAAGGATGTTTCACAGCTGCAAGAGACTTAAGGACACAGCAGGGTTAAGTAGTTAGACTGTACACAAGAAAAACCTCTGTATCTGTTCCCAGACAGCTCAACCTCTGTTCTAGTCTCTTAAAATACTTTATTTTTAATGAAAATTTGAAGTGAAGCAATATATTACCTTCACAAAAAGAGTGGAGTACTCATCATTGAATCATGAGATAATTCACAGATTCAACTCATGATTGTGCCGTTATCTCCTAACAGCACCCCAACAAATACTTAATTTGGTGGATTACATTTTGAGTATTCTCCATTGATTGTTGAGGGGGGCTTCAATATTCTGTGCAGATACAACTTCTGAAATGGAAACCCATTCTAGTGCTTTTTTTGTTAAGCACTATAAAACACATTCTCAGAAACCTGCACAACCGAAAACTCCTCAAAATTTTATAAATATATGTCAGAAAAGACATTGCACTTACATCTGCTTCCCATCTGAAGTAGGTTAGGTTTTGATCTGATGTGTAGAAATTCTAACAATACTGAAGGAACAACAGGTAAACAACAACATCCAAATGAAATGAACATACTTTCTGCTGAGACACATTTTGGTAGTTGAAGATGGACTTGTATAATACCAAAAATATTGAGATTTTTTGTTTAGATTTGGTTTCCTTTAATCATTATCACAGCTTAAAGGACCAGGAAAGCTTAGTTGGGGGATTTTTTTTTTTCCTTTAGAATATAAACATAATGCACAGAAACATACCAAAACAGGTAAGGCATAACTACAGTATTTTAAGTTAATAATTTAGAGATGTTAACGTTGTCAATTTTATTTGGAATTCCTGCATACCAATTTTGCTCTCCAGCTGCTGTTGCTGTCCTGTGCACCAAATTAAGGTACAAATGAAGACTTCCTTTTCCTCTTAAAAACAGAACTAGGTAAACATGTCATTTTGATAGTTGGAAGTGGCTCTACTGTGTTTTAACAATATAAACATGATTGGTATTTAATTTAGAACTGTCTAAATTCAATAGCTTCAAATAGCTAGTGTGAAACATGAAAAGAAAGTGAATCAGCTGACTCCCAGTTGAGTGACAGGAACTGTACTTCTTGCATATTCAGATACAGTTCTACAGATGACAACTCTTCCCGTGCTATTGCCAGTGACAACTTCCTCATGTGAGCCACTAGAGACATCAATCCTTGCAGGCCAAATTCGTGCAGCTACAGCAAAGCTTAAAACAAAAGTCAAGATGCAGCACACTTAGAATTTACCTTACATGTTTTATAACCGCTAACTTTGAAGAAATTGAATGTCTCTGCTTACTAGAAGACATTGGTAGTATTTGCTACTCAGGTACCAATACTTTTAAGTCAGCTGCTGTGTCTCTGGAGAAACACTTCCATTATTATTCCTAAATCAGGAACTACTTTCTCTTTTTCAATGACCTGACAACTACTAACACCACCTAAGATATCTATTCAGAGAACATTCTGGAAGAGCTCTGAAATTTGGACACTTACACACAAAATAAAATAAATTAATACTTGCTGCAATATTACATGTTTGAAACCCAACAAAAATATGAAAGGCATAAACAGACAACTTCACTCAACTTTCTATAGAATGTTCGAAAAAAATACTGAAGAATGTTCTACATCACAGTTATTTAGGAAGAATGCTTGCAATCAATACTGAAAATCAGTCTCACCTAACATTTAAATTGAATTTTTGTGAGCACAATCCATCAAGAAAATTGAAGCTATTAAAATACTATGCACAAGATTAATTTAGAATACTATTTTAGTAATTAAAAACCTAAATTTCAGAGGGCTGTCATTTTTTAAGCTTAGCCAATTTTAAAGCATTTAACTGATTATACAAAATTCACAGCAATTGCAGCTGTAATTTCCCTTCAATACAGTATTGCCACAAGACAGAAAAGAGGAAGTAAGGATATGAATTAGCAGGCAGGAAATAAATTAACTCTCACAGCCCCCAGATTTCTCCCTTCCAAATATTACCTACTTTCAAGGAACATAATTGTCTGATGCAACAGGTCGTGTTGTTTGTCTCAGAATTCACATAATAAAATCCTTTGTTTTACATATCCATTGGAAGGCACAGTGATGTCTCGTCAACCCAATACTGAATTGAACAAAAATAACATCTAAAAATGTTAGAATCTTTTGAATCTACACCACCATAAGTATACGATTATGCTTGCTCTCAAATTTGCAAAAGCTCGGTAATATCCTTTGTTTGGCTTTTCCCTTTACACTTCCAAGCATACAACCACGTTAGGGTTCAACAAAGTTTTTCACCTCTCGAAAGTATAAACTATCACACACCTTCACTTTATTAATAGTCAGTAATGTCCACTCAGGATATTCAGGAAGAACGGCAATTATAATTCAGACATATGCGTACTGAAACTAAAAAGAAACTAAGAAGAATGCCTGTGTTTGTATTCCAATATGTTAAAAGAATAATATATTCTAAAAACCCTAAATTTTATAATGTTGAATTTATGAAGCTGTACCTAGTTCATGGTGGTATGAGGAGAAAAAAAAAAAAAAAAAAAAAGGAAAACAAGTACTGATTTCAAGGGTCAAATATGTGTCCAGTTTAAGAACTAAGTCCCAAGAATAATTAATTCTCAATAGGAATTCACTACAGTTTGTAAATGACTTAACCTATTCACTATCTTTTCAGTGCCAAAGGTTCTTGACACATAGATAAAACTCTCAATTCAACCTCAGTTCCATCACCTCAGACTCTCATCTCTCCTTAAACTGAAAATAAGAGTAGTTCTTTTGGAAAACTCTTAGTTCCCTATTCATGGAACAATGACCTTCTAGTCAAAGTTACTGTCTTTCTACTCCATAATTTTTTTTCAGTGGAATTTTTATTAAACTACAATGACTTAACATTTGCTTCACACAATTCACTGACATCGTTACATCAGTTCAACTAACAGGTAAAATCTGAGATATATTGAATAAGGAAGGGTTGCCATTAATCAGATTAAGTTAGTGGTCAGTTTCATATCTCCCCCAGTTATTATTTTATGTCTGACAACATCAAAGCCTTCAGGAGAAATTTTAAAAACAACAGAGGACTATCTAACCTTTTAAAATGCTACTTTTTTACCTTAGGCAGCTGGAAATTCTTTTCTATGGCTTATTCCTGTTTCCACATGTGTTACATTTCTGCTTGCCTTTTTTTTTTTTAATTTTAGGTGACATGATCAGAACTATACATAGAATACTCAGAGCACAATACCAATATGTATAGTATCCAGTCTGGCACAGTTTAACGAAGCTTTGGAAGAAGCTCTCACTTGTGTTATACACAGAAAAGATTTTCTGAAGGCTTCTTGATTGAATTGCTCTATTTTAAACTTGCTTCACACCTCTTTTATTAAAATCAGTGCAGAACAGGTTACATGAGGCAAAATAGGTCTACTGACTCAATGGGCTCTAATCTTTATATGATTAGAGATAGAAGCTCAAAACCCAGCCCAGTTTCTGAAAACTTTTATACACAAAAGCCTTCTTATCAAGGGTGGTTCTAAATTGTATGTGCCACTATTTATTTTACAGGTTTTGGACATTTTTGTATGCTTCATAAGTGGTATTATCTAAAACTGCCAGCTTGTATTAACAGGACATTGCCCTGATTGACTCTAATACGAATACAAAGGGTAAGGAAATGCTGCCCTGCAGGCAGGTAATATTTCTTTACCGTGTTATGTAATACTATGATGCTTGTAAGTATGTAGCTCAACAAAGCTATTTGGCTTATCTGACTGAGAGGAATATCGCTCTTGTTCTAAATTAATGATGAAGACTGAATATTTGAGGAAGCCTGCTTTAGTATCACAGAGTTTCTGATAAATCTTGTCTTACCATTATGTTCCATGCTGTTCAGCATAGTCCCAAAGCATTCACTCCTAACGAGACTTTACAGCAGTTACAATTTTCTTCCCCTGCCTGAGATCTTCAGAAAGAATAGCAATACGAGCATGGCCTAACCTTCCCGAAATTAACTGTTACTTCTGATGACTTGCACATGTATACTAGTGTGTCAAGAGAGTGAAACACTCCTGCCTTAGAAACTATGTAGTCATAGTGCTGGACCAAATCGAATTAGCTTTTAATATCACAATTACAAGACAAACATTTGGAAAGTGAGTTAACGTCCTGGAAGTTAACTTTCAGGGCATATGTGTGTGCATTTCAGAGAAACATATTTTGCAAACTTACCAGTGCTTCAACATTCTGGTGAAACATGCGCAATGACCTCTTTGCATTGTGCCAAATCATTGTGACCAGTGCAAGTGAACAAGGACTAATGAGGTAAGGACCAAATTGTGGCACTCAATAACGAGTAGTAATATCAAATTGAACTTGTTCTAAAATACTGAAATACTGCTAATGAAGAACAAGCACTGCTTCCAATTACTATTTATGCTCTGACTTTTTAATGCAATATTTAGCACAGGGCAAAAGTTAAGTTACACTGTGAGTAGAAAGGTCTACAAAAACTCACACCCAAGCAAAACAGAGAACTATTTGCCCAAACTTTTTTTAGTTTTCTTTAAGGGCTGGCCTAGGGTGGGGCCAATGAGCTGTTATCAGTCCCTTACCATTTCAGACTGTTTTAATTGTTCAAATTGGAACATGGGATAGATAAAAATTATTTACAGTCACTTTATCTAAGTTTTGTACATGACTTACGCAAATGTATTCAAATTTCAGGTTTGAACAACTCTACTCATCCCTTACAAGAACTCTTATTTGTGTACATATAAACCAAGCTCTCTGCTGACAAACAACCTTGCTTACATGTGATCCCCCATAGAGTTTATCAACAACTAAAGTACTGACTGGGAGAAATCACAGCTCATATTACTACACCCAAATCTATCAGAAAACATCAGAATGTTTTTATTTCCAAGAAACATGGGGCTAAAATATGCAGTAAATGTACAATCTCAGGCGGAAGTCATCATTAAAGATAGGAACTTCGCAATACGTGAATATAAGTAAATCATCATAACACTAATATTAAAGTAAGAAAAATATGAGAAACGCTTCTGTAATTTCAGTTACTGAGATAACATGCATTAAAAAATAAAACATGGTCCATATGTAGGACATAAATAGTCGAAGGAGACAAAAAAAAAAAAAAAAGATTCCTGACTTGAATTATGACATAAACTAAGGCTTTGCAAAATGGTGCTAAAATGGTGCTAATTTACATGTTTTGCTGTTTTTCTTTAACTGAAAATTTTAAAAAGAAAATTCACTCCTTTTCCAAGACTCTTCATTTGCTTCAATTTTTTTTTCTCTTCCAAGTTTCTATGCACACACACTGTGAATATAAACACACACCTAGCAAGTCAGAAAAAAAATAATTTTGAGGCTTCCGTAGACATGAGAGAGTGAGTGTATCTTTTGGCAGTGCAAAAGTGTGATGTGATTAAGTTCTCCCTCTGATGCTGACCTGTTGGAAACACTATTCCTTTCAGTAGCGAAACAATATTGTTGTAGTGAATGGAACTAATTTTCTTAGTCAAGATTGGTTATACAGGTTTTCTCCCCTTAAATTGTCTTCAAATTTATATTACAATTTTGCAAAGATGACATCAGTAAGCCAATAGCATAAAATATACATATATTCAGGCATTTTCGAGCTTAGAGATTTACTAAGTACTGGTATCATTTCTCTGATGTATAAATCACAAAATATCGTGAGCTTTAGAAAACTGTGGAAGAGGCACATAAGTCACAAGTCCAATGCTCGTAAGTCTCAATCATGCCCTTTTTTTTCTGTTTTGTTATGCACCATGCTATGTGTCTGCATTAGCTATCTGGCATTTTCTCTAATGAAAGATTGCTTTGAGGTTGCAAGGGATTTTGCATCTCCAAAGTAACCTGCTAAAGAGGCACTTGAAGCTTCTGCAGATAAATGAAAATATTTAACAGAACTATAGAGATTTAGCTATTGTTCTTAAAAGGACTGAAATTCTGATATTTAATTTTTGAACAATTATATGAGCTTAAAAGATCTATGCAAACTAAATTATGTCTGATTATTAGAAGGCAACAACAGTAAAAAATTTCAGATTTGGGGAAGATGCATACATTTTTGTAGCCTTAGATAATACTAAGACAATGCATTTTCCTCATTATACTAATGCAGACCTTAAAAAAAGCTAGTAAGAATAATGATGAAGTTACTGCACACATCCTATGTAGTTACCCTTTGCAGTATTGACTGTTGTTAAGATAAAGAGCTTAAAATGACCAATAAAGCTAGAATATTTAGGAACTTTAAAACTTTTCTTTCCATGCTAGAGGTGACAATTAGAAACTATAAAAAGATATAGTTGCTGGATCTTCTGGTTGACTATCAACTTACTGTTTTTAACTGTATAAATGCCAAACTTAAGCAGCAGTGGGGAAATTTCGGATTTCTCTATACGTCTAACAAGAAACAGCATTTACTGGGATGATGCATTACGCCAGTGACAAACTTTACCTGGAAAAATTCAGAAAAGCTCTTATCAAAAATCATTTTTGCAGCCTATAGGAAGTAAAGCAGTGTACAGTGATGTGTGAGAAAGCAATAAAACATTATTTAATGGTGTCGAAAGCAAGAGAAGAACTATGAACTCCTTTTAAATTCCTGACCTCCCAGCTGCCAGAAACAGCCAGGACATGGTTCTTTTAAGAACAAAAAAAGGCCACAAAGATGCATCCTGTGACCATCAGGCTCACATGCATTCATCTAGATTGCAGTCTATATGTACATTTTAGATCATCATGAAAGAAATCAGACAAGATCTAGGATTTCCTGTGTTTTCAAATGTTACACACTTCAATGTCCAATATTAACGTTAAAGGACAATGAAGCTGCTTAGGGTTTTTTTTGGGTGCATTGGATTTGGTTTTTCATTATTTGTGGATCTTGTGTGTGGTTTATTGTCTGGGCTTTTTTGGTTGTGGTTTGGTTTGGTTTTTTGTGGTTGGGTGTTTTTTTTGTTTGTTTGTTCTTGTGGGGTTTTTTGTGGGTTTGTTTGTTTGTGGGTTGGTTTGTTTGTTCGTGGGTTGGTTTGTTTGTGGGTTTTTTGTTTGTTTGTTTGAAGAAGGGCAGGGGGGAAGTGTTTTATTAAATGGAACTTCCTATTTTTGGAACATATATGAAAATACATGTTCTGTTTCCCTACAAAGAGGATAGTAAAACATAGCAGAACAAACGCATCCTTGTTTTTACAGGTTAAAAACAAAAACCAAACCGACTAACCCCTGAAACCTCATAAAAAGTCTGAGAGACAATATTAATTTTCAGTCATATTCCACAATCACATTCTGATTTGCTTGTAATGTCATTCTCATCTCTTGCACTATTTTGCAAATATTTGCTGGTTTTTGTTTTCTCTACTAACATCTTTCCCCTCATTTACTGGGCAAGCGTAATTATGGTTACATATCTTAGGACTACAAAAGGGATCACTGATACAATGATACCTATTGGTGACTATCTGTTACAGATGATCATCAGCACTAAAATTTCAAATTGGTCTCTAGTTGCACCATTACATTTATTATCCATTACAAAAAATATTCAAGAGAAACATAAGACTAGCAATTTTGTGAAAGCATTCAGTCTTAGCTCCCAAAACGAAAATTAATGATATCATCTGCCATATTTCTTGGTCTGCCTCTAAATCATATTGTCATACAAGGTGCCTACTGTAAATCAAACCTGTTTCAATATATTCAAGAAAGGGCTAAAACAAGTGAGCCAAATATGACATTCTGGTCAGCAAAGTAAGAAGTTTCAGGACCTCCAAAGCAAACTGCTAAATATGGTCAGTTTTCTAAATTTCATATGTGAATTCAAGCCACAAGGTCTTTGTTCAGATGTGCTGCATATATTGAACATTTTTTTTAAATGGATCTTTTTATTTTATTCTTTCAGTCATATTCCAATATTGACCTAGTTTTACACAGCTGGAACTCCACTGAAATCAATCCAATCAGTTCAATTTTACAGTGCCACAAGATGTGAGAAAGAGCAGATCCTCAGTTCTTGCAAGGATCATGAAATTAAAAATACCCATCTTAATACAGTAAATATATTCTGTGAGGTACAGATGTGTGTGTAGCAAATGTTGAGGTTTGAGTGCCTCTAAGCGTTCAATAATTATGTGGTACTACTCACTTGAAAACCAGAGGATTCTTTAATAACCCATATAATTTACATCACGGAAGACTGATGTGAATTTTAGCTGAAATAACTGGAAACCCAAATTATCTTATCAGTAGAACAGCCCTCTCTATGTCTGTTTAATCTGCTTATGAGTCACCTTGGAAAACTAGGCAACCACATTCCAGTTGTTGAAAGGTTTTGTTCTGTGTTGCAGCCCTAGTGAAAGTACAGGAATAACAGAGTTACAGCAGCCTAACAGCAATGAACATGAATACACAGGTGCAGATCTCTCACACAGGGACTAATGCAGCATTAGCTTGTTCATTAGCTACAGTGTTCTGTTCCCACATCACATCAACTACACGTGGCTGCTGCACAATGCTGCAGCTTCCCCACAGAACTCTAAAGCACCTTGATTTACAGACTTCCAAAAAAGTTCAAATGCTGTTTTATAGATTACATGAAAATATCAACTTCCAGGATGTTATTTCTAGAAATCCTTGTTTCATAAGAATTTAAGGTGGGATTTCCAAATCAAATCCAAACCATTGTATTCCAGCTATGCTGAAGTCATACAGTAAAGTAGCTCAACTACATTGGCATTCATCAGCATTGAAAATGGGAAAACACAAGACACAAGGTTTTTCTGCTTCTGGAAAAAAAGATTGCAGAACTATTTAATACAGTTTTTCTTGGGGGACATGAGTAAACAAGCACCAAGAGAGTGAGCAGATAGAAATAACACAACAGCCACATACTACACAGCAAGATAACGAGGTAACCATGTACATTCTCTGATAATTACCAAAAGAGGCTTCCCATAGTTAGACTAAACGTCAAGTAACTTAAATCAACATCAACACCTTACATCCAGGGATACAAACAATCAAGATTTATTTCTATTTCATATCATTTGTAATGTTACATGGGAAGGAAAGGAGTGAATTTGGCATTAGAGATATAAACAAGACTATCAGACTACAGTCAAAACTAATTTAATAGAATTGCCATATCAATCCCAGTACAAGTTCTATGGCTGGCTATACCTTCCCATATCCCAATACTTTTCTATACACATCCCCATACTTTCCACATATTCCAACGGTAATATTTTTTTCATATTAACTGGACAAAATCAGGATTTTCATCACATGGGAATAATCCTTCGGGTTTTCCTCTTTTTTTATTTGCCAGCTAATTGTGAAATGGTTAAATAAACTGAACTAAACTACAGCTTAGTTGGAGTCACTCCAGCTTGATAGATTATACTTAGCATGAACATAACGTATTGAAGACTAAAGATAAGGGATACTACCAGGTACATCACAGACTGAAGACTATCTTCTTTATTCCATCATGTCTTGCACTTTGCTTGGAATGAAATCAGATAGGTGGTATTCCTTCTGATTTACAGGAAAAAATGTAAAATAGTTTATATCATTTTGACATGCTGAGATTCTTCTGAATATATGGGCATGTTCAGACTTGGCTACAAAGTAAGGTACAAATGTTTCTTGCCATGACTCTACACTTCAAGGCACAACATATTCAAAGATTTTAGACATACTTTTAAGCACATCATAACAATAATAAACTCTTCTCAATTTAACTTATTCAAGAGGGAATAGGAAATATCCAGGTCCCATGTGGCACCATGTGCAAGCAGTGAGCTTTGAAATAAATAGGCTCTCAGCCATTAAATATACTCTTTCATGTGGGAGATCTTTAGTTTTCCAAGTAAGTTCTGCAAGCAAATGAAGACACTATGATGAAACATCCACTTCAGTCTACAGCAGTCCACAAGGTTTTAGGTTAAAAGGCACTTAGAACATACTGTTCTAGGTCCTACATTATATCAGCCTCCCTCCCTAAACATTTTACAGTCTAGACAAAGAAAACAATAAAACAAAGAAAGCAAGGAAATGAAGTTGGATGTGGAATGCAGCAATAATTTCCACTTGCAAATGGGAAACTAAGGCCGAGCAAGATCAGTGTTCGATGTTGCCAATTAGAATCGGTCCCGGTTTGCAGCCTTAAGCCACAGATATATTTTTTTATATATATATATATATATATGCACACACATATAATACACACGTGTACACACATATATTCTTCTAATATGTTTATGTACATACACATATATAATATTTATAATACATATGCACACACATATACATATTTTGTCAGTGAGCCACTAACACATGCTGTCTTGATGTTGTCATTTCCTCCTCAAGAATTTCAGTACAGTACCTACTACTTGCATTTGCATCTTAAAGCAGCTTTGATAACCAAAATAATCAAGTTGAATTTAGTTTTGCCACAACAAGCAGCAAGATGCAGATGATCTCAGCATAATGGGAAAACTTTCTGCCAACTCAGAAACATAATGAATTTTTAATGCTAATCAGGAATTGAAAACACAATGTGACAGTATAAGCTTTTAATTTTAAGAATCTTTTAAAGGGCTTACTTCTAATTCTGCCTTCCTCCTCCAATATTAAGAGTACCAAGTAAACAGGCTGAAAATCAACTTATCCTACAACTTATCCTTGGTGCCATCTCAAGGCTTATCAAGGACAAGATGGTCATTAGGGGTAGTCAACATGGCTTCACCGAGGGCAAGTCATGCGTGACCAACCTCCTAGCCTTTTATGAGGACAAAATGAGGTGGATGAATGATGGCAGGGCAGTGGATGTGGTCTACCTTGTCTTCAGTAAAGCATTTGACACAGTCTCCCACAGCATCCTTGCTGCTACATTGAGGAAGTGTTGTCTGGATGACTGGGTAGTGAGGTAGACTGCAAACTGGCTGAAGGAAAGAAGCCAGAGAGGCGTGGTCAATGGGGCGGAGTCTAGTTGGAGGCCAGTATCTAGTGGAGTGCCTCAAGGGTCAGTACTGGGACCAGTACTATTCAATGTATTCATCAATGACTTGGATGAGGGAATAAGAGTGTACTATCAGCAAGTTTGCTGATGACACCAAGCTAGGAGGAACGGCTGACATGCCAGAAGGCTGTGTTGCCATCCAGCATGACCTGGACAGGGAGAAATTTAATGAAATATAACAAGGGAAAGTGTAGAGTCTTGCACCTGGGTAGGAACAACCCCAGGTCCCAGTATAAGTTGGGGAATGACTTATTAGGGGAAAGGGACCTGGAGGTCCCGGTGGACAGCAGGATGACCATGAGCCAGCACTGTGCCCTTGTGGCCAAGAAGGCCAACGGTATCCTGAGGTGTATTAACAAGGGGGGTGGTTAGTAGGTTGAGAGAGGTTCTCCTGCCTCTCTACTCTGCCCTGGTCAGACCAGACCTAGAATATTGTGTCCAGTTCTGGGCCCCTCAGTTCCAGAGGACAGGGAAGTGCTGGAGAGAGTCCAGTACAGGGCAACAAAGATGATGAAGGGAGTGGAGCATCTCCCTTATGATGAAAGGCTGAGGGAGCTGGGTCTCTTTAGTTTGGAGGAGACTGAGGGGTGACCTCATTAATGTTTACAAATATATAAAGGGTGAGTGTCATGAGGATGGAGCCAGGCTCTTCTCTGTGACAACCAATGGTAAGACTAGGGGTAATGGGTTCAAACTCGAACACAAGACGTTCCACTTAAATTTGAGAAGAAACTTCTTCTCAGTGAGGGTAACAGAGCACTGGAACAGGCTGCCCAGGGAGGTTGTGGGGTCTCCTACTCTGGAGACATTCAGAACCCACCTCAGGACATTCCTGTGTAGCCTCATCTAGATGTTCCTGCTCCAGCAGGGGGATTGGACTAGGTGATCTTTTGAGGTCTCTTCCAGTCCCTGACATTCTGTGATTCTGTGAAAATATTTACAAATTTGTCAAGCTAGAAAAAAGGTGGAATACAGGAGCTGTAAACAATATGATGCTGCAGCTGTTCACAAACTGGAAAATAAATAAGCTGTAATATTTAAATGAGTTCCACTGAAGATGTGAATTCAGACTGGAAAGGAAATAAAGTAGCATATTCTAGAAATTGCACAGGATTCTCTAAATTAATCCAAACAGGAAGAAACGCACGCATGTTTTACATGCTTCCAGTATCACCCACATGCAGTCCAATAACATGGACAAGAAGTTTTAAAGTTATCCAGCTTCACAGCTAGGACTTTTTAGTGCATTTCAATCCAGAAGCTTCTATATAAAAAAAAAAAAAAAGTCTCTGCATACAATAAAGTATTTGAATAGTGGTAAAAGAAATAAGCAAATAGCACTGCCATAGTACCAGATACTGTCATTAATTCCCTAGCACATGGATTTACCATGAAGGTATTCTTCCAATTTCAGTCATCTGAATGAACTACCAACTAAATCAAATGTAGAGAAAGACATCTAAGGACATAATGAGTTATTAAATATCTAAGATTTCTTGTAAAAATAATTTCAAATTTTCCAAGCCCGGTCAATCAAAATTCATTCTGTGCAACTGAAAAATAACAGAACTCAAAACAAACCTTAGTGTAGGCAAACAGGTTTTTTGAACTAGGGCTTGTCCTAAATATACTGCTAAAATTATTTAGTTGCATAACTGGAATCCAAATACTATAGTTAAATTTGATTCTTTTAGATTCCTCGTTTTAAAGACTACAGGACATTTAGTATTTGCATGTAAATTACACATTTGAAATATGTTTCACATTTATTTTTATTCACTGAAATTTGGTAGGGGGTTTTTAATGTATCAGAATATATTGAAGCACCCTAATTCAGTTTCTGAACAATAATCACTTTGCCTCACTACTCTAGGTAGGGAGCTACCCAGAAGCACCTCTGATAACCACTGCTATAAATGAAGGTATTGATATTAAAAGAACTCCTTGACCTGGCCCCTCCTTATAAAACTAGCAGATTACTTGTAGCTGTTTTGTCAATATTTCAGACTAAGCACATTGCATTTCCTTTACAGACAATATTAGACTGCTGAAAAACTAAGAGACAAGTTGCAGAGTTTGTTGAAAATTTCTATTGCTTGTTTAGAACAGACACCTTGTCAAAGATCTCTACAAATGCACAAATTATCCTGCCACACAGAATGGTAATGGGACTATGGTTGAACAATAGTTTAACATTAAATGCAGTGAAAACTAAGAAATAACACATAAATCTAATGTTCCATAAGACTTACTATTATCTTATTGCTTTTACTTCCTTAATTCTTCTTGCACTTCAGCATTAAAATATTATTTTGATTAGAATTTATTGTATTGTTTAGAAAAAATAGACTAGAAAATTTTGATTAGAAAAATCACAGATTGCGCTTTCCAAATTTTCTCTGAGTTCAGGTGATAAATATTACACTGCTACTGCACCAAGACTATGTAGTGAAATCCAGTCTACAGATTGCTTTCATGCTTCATCTGTTATTAAAGCTTTAAAGTTGGATAGTAAATGCAGCAGACATTCTGTACAGAAAAACAGTTCAAACTTTCAGTGTCCCAGATTTTAAACAAATTAAAAGTGACTTTATTTCAAAAAGAGTTTTTAGGAGTTGCCAAACCTAGAGACTTTTCAGATGTTTTTCCACACATACAATTTATGAGGTAATCAATGATTTAGCTTCATGACACTGTTAAAAATAACAGGAAAAAAAAGTACAAAGATAGAAAGATATAAAACCCCTAAAGTAACAAGGTTTAGGTAATATATACATTTCTTAGGCAACATATAAAATTCAGAGTTTGAGGATTATAATACCATCCCTTTGCTGCAGCCTATTAAATTACAGAATTATCTCTCTAAAGAGGTGCAGATGTTTGATCAGCTGTGTGACTCGAATAGGACTAGAAAGCCAGTGTCTAATCAGTATAGAGTATATAGACAGGTATGAGAGCAGTGCAGATCTATTATAGCTATCTGTATGTCTATATCAAAGAGACAGATAAATAGGCTAAGTGTCCTAAACAATCTCTAAATAATCTCTATATCATAGGGATTTTTTGTGTTTTGTTTCACATATTAAATCTTGTGTAACCTGCATATCATTCGAACACAGGATGTTAAAGGTTAAAAATACATTTTAAATGCCTTTTTATGATGAGAAACGTCACTTAACAGTTCTTCAACTTAGATTTTCACATGTGAGAAAAAAAAAAACACACCACAGATAGCTTTGTTTAATGATGAGATTAGTACAAAGACTTTGAAGAAAGAAGAGTCTAACTGAAGATATTTGCTTCATAAATTACGTAATTGTCATGAAACTTTTCCAGAAAGACCAGGATTTCTTCCAAGAGGACGATTACATTATGTCTATGGTTTTCTGGAATTATGCATCGTTGCACTAAATATTTAGAGATGACTAAAAAAATTCACACACAACTTTATATATTAAAAGATAGAAAAAGCTACATAGTAACTCTATGTTCAGATGTAGAGTTCACCAAAAGTACACATTTTCAGAGGCAATTACAGAAGTCCTTATTGAAGTCGATAAGTGGTTCCAACAGAGAAAAAGGCCACTAATACTTCTGTCATTTTCTTCAATCACAGTAGGTCAGCTGAACAATAACAGAAACACCAGGCAGTAAGTCTCAAAATCTCTTATTTCTTTACCAGGTCAAGAGAAGAAATACAGTCAGCAGAAGTCGAATGACATTGTTCTCACCCTTCTTCAAAACATGCCCAGCAAACCTTTCTAGTAAATGTACATTTTAACTGAATAACATCCTGTATTATTGAAGAATGCTAATTTACAAAAAAAAAAAAAAAACCACTTCTCTTCACATTAAAACTAGATTGCAAGTCCAGAACCCAAAGTTTCCTGTTCTGGAATTCTAGGCAAGTGTAGAGTCAGGACCACAGCCTCCATATTTGCATATATACAATACAGAAGGTGACAGTTATTTCTCTCCACTTCCACTGTGTTTAATTCAGCATTAAAATAAGAAGTAACGTACAGTGAGATAAATAAGGGATTGTTACCAAAACAAAAACTAGAGGAACAAAACCAAGCTGAAGAGCAATGCAAAAGCAAGCATGGAAAAAATCCCATGCTCCATCATCACACTCATTGTACAGCAACCCTGTTCATCTTGTCATTAATTTTTTGCTGTGTTGTGAAAAGCCAATTGTGTGATGGAATGTTAAAAAACCTGACAGATAATCTTGAAATTTCTACACTTTACAGTCATAATGGTTCCTGCTTAAAACTTTTAACAAACAGCTACATTATTTCCAGGTAGCACTAAGTTCACTGCAAGTTGTCAAGGAGAATAAAATTCTTAAAGCACTCAGTAGGATGATGCAGAACATTCAGATATTGAAGTCCGTTCATAAGGATTTGCTTTAATGGTTCATATTCTGAAGTTTTTTCCAAGTATTTTGGTTTAGTGTTGGGGGTTTTGAGAGTTGCTTTTGTTTTGTTGTTCTTTTTAGAAAAATGAATTATATACTGAAAAGCTGTATTTCAAAGCCTAAGAAATTACTTAAGCAGTTAGAATAACAACATGTTTTGGTTATTTGAACATTATTAGGTTTATACAAAAAGGAACTGTGTCTACTGTTATGTAATAATATCACTCTTCCAAACCAAGGTAAAACACAAATTTCTTGATACAATCTGACAGAACTGGCCATACACGCTATTTAGATGTAACACTATTTGAAGGCAGGTTACCTCTTCTGAAAAGGCGGGGGGGGGGGGAATAAAAAGCGCAACTTTATGATAGTGTGTCTGGTCTAGAGATCCAGAGATCTTTCCCTTCATCCAAGTCACATTCATGTCAAGTCAATCACAATGTACCATGTGGAATGCAAACTGAGACATTGCTAGTTATTCTTAAGTTATCCTGCTGCCATGCAAAGCTAGAAAAGGGGGTATCACAGATTTTATTTTTCAGTGCTAGAATTCCTTCAAAATGAAACTCATAACTCCCTTTTCCTTAGAACTGCAAGACAAACTACCAGAAGTGAGATTTCTTCCAATGAGCACAACCTGGGTAAGTAGTTTTACCACCTGACTTTGACCCTTAGAAGTGGCTAAATGAATAAATGCAGAGTCATGAGCTCCTGAAACTGGTGTAATATAAGATCATAAAAGGAGGCATTTTACTTTCTTTAATGATCAGGAAGAGTACTGAATTAATATTCACTTTTGAATTTTGGTATTGACTTCCTGAGCAAACTTTCAGTATAAATCTGAGTTTTGGTCTCTCATCCTCCTCCTATATTAATCAAATGGAAAGCTCTCTAGAAAAACACTTGTTCATGTTCTTGTGTCTTCATAGTGCTTAGCAAAGCATAGCTCTGATTTATGAGATATCATGAAAATCCTATAAATTTTTAATAGACAAGGTTTCTTTTAGTGATTTTTTTTTACGCACAGGGCATTAGTAAAACACTAAGAGCTTAAAACTTTGTTGTATTTGAACAGCAATCCCATTCAACATTTGTTAAGACTGATATGACAAGAGTCACTATATAAATAATAAATACATAGAAAAACATAAATAATAAAGCTTTTACATTCCAAGCAAATATGAAAATAAAGATATCTTTTATTGGGAACCTTTAGCCTTTGTTTGGGTTCTTTTTGTTGTTGTGGGGCTTTGTTTGTTTTGGTTTTTTTTGTTTTGGTTTTGGGTCTTTGTTTTGTTGGTTGGTTGGTTTGGTTTTCCTTCTGCTGGCAGATATTTCTGCATGTTATATGAACTTTCAGACTGTCATGATTCTGACATTATCTCTGTTTTTTAGGAAAAAAGAAAAAGATTGTTTTGTTCGGGGTTTTTTTTTTTTGGCCGTTGTTGAACATTCTATGCTCCTTCAAGCTAAAATCTAACCTGAGTGTTTGTGTTAAAACTGAAGAGTACAACTGAACTTCGTTACTTATTCCATATTAATATCCAGAAGTTATGCAATTAATTTCTCATCATCAATGAAACTTAATTTAGCATATCTTGCTGGAAAAAAAAAGTGTTTGTTCTAGATAACCTGTTTTGCTATTAGACATAAACTCTCCTGGGAAGATAACTTTCACCAATGCAACTGCACCTGTAGTAGGACATCTGTAAGCATGGACATTTTAGCCATCGTGTTCTTGACTGCTGTACTGGGGGATGAGGGAGGAAATGAATAATTAAGTCAGTGATTCCAAAGTGGCACCTCAGTTCTCTGTGGTCATTGTTCAACTGAACCAGCTACATTGGATTACTGTGTCCGATAAACAGTGGCATAAAGTCACATAAAATGTGGTTTTGAAAAGTCACATGTTTCTGGCTCTATCTAGAAGCAATTTTCCAGGTTGTGTCTTACATACACGTAACTCAGATTAAGCAGTGTTACATACCTGCCAGAATGTTAAGCTATGCTACTTCTCTTCTGTGGTATTTTACATCAGTGCAATTTCCAATCACAGTTAATTGAAATCATTATGTTGTCAAGATATTTCATAATATTAATAGTGGCTTGATAGTCTTTTCATGTTGCTATTTCAAAATACTTTCAAAAAGAAATCTTGTGCAATTTACTATGTTCATTAATGCATTACCAGATCTATTGATTTTAAAAGAAAATTGTTGACACTAATATAATGCTTTCCTTACAAAAAGTATTACCTTTTCCAGAAGACTGGTTTAATCTTGTTAAATGTGGGGGACTCTAGCACAGTAGGACAAGAAACAAAACCTCAGTTTCATTTTGTTTTTCCAACTACCGTTAATAAAGCTGAAAAATGCCTCCCACACAAGAAAGTCTTTACTTCTAACTGATGACTCTATTCAGTGAAATACTATGAGATTTCATTGCTGCAATGGTCACATTAAAACATTGGTTTGCATAATTACTAAAAGAAAACGTTTTGAGGGCAGAAAAAAACAACAAACAAAACCACCAAGCATTAAGCTTTGCATTACAACTTCCCTTGACCTTGTTCTATTAGACAGCAACACTAAAGACTCTACACAGCTGTATTAAAAGTTTCATAGAAAAATGTGTAGACAACAGATAATATACCATGCAGTAGTAGGAAAGTAGGCAATATTTCAAACCAAACTCACAATTTTTTTGCAGTTTTCACTAAACACTGGATCTATCAATAGACCTAATTTTTTTTGTATTGCAAGACTAAAATTCATCTTTGTTTATTTATTATCTAATACTGATTTAACCATGCTAGTTCAAGGGTAATTGGTACGGCAATTAGGAGAAACATCCTTACCGCCCTATGTTAACTCCTACAGGATATGCAACAGAAAAATTTTGTGCAAGATGTAAATAATTAAAGTAATTCCAAAAGCACTTCTCTCCTGTGACTTGATGCCAATGCTTTTAACAATTAGAAGTGAAAAACAACACCATGCTTTCAACTCATTATTCATAAATTGAGAGGAATTACTTTAAAATTAAATTATTTCCTATAAAGTTTTCTAAAATGGAGAAACTTCAAAGCAATGTTTATTCATCTAAGTAAATTTGCTGTTGAGTATTTTATCATCAAATTAGTAAGCACATTACAAAAAAGCATAGTTATCATAATCTCTGCTTTATACATACAATTCAAAAATGAAAAAATCTAGCAATTTGTGTGGCATTTAGAAAGACAAAGTCAAAAAAAGAAATAAAGTTATCAGATTCTGCATTAAAAGAAGATATCTTTGTCTCACTGTAGAGCAAATGAGCAAGTACTACTTAACATTAATCAAATCTAATCCTTATTTTTTAAAAACTATGCATACAGTTGAAATAACTTAATATTATGGCTAAACCCTGTTCCCACTGAAATGAACAGAAGACACACAGAATCACAAGTTCGTATTTCCTCTGCTGTCTTTTGAGAATATACTTACTGAAGTACCACATGTATATATACTTGTGTCCTTGGGCATAACTACCACACCAATCTCTTTCCATATAAGCAAATTTGTACATTTAATGGACCTTCAGTTCAGCAGTCTATAGGCAGAAAGCACACTTACTAGATTACTGTATGAAAACAATATTTTTCTGAAACTTACTGGTACCTTCCTGGAAAAATGGGAAAGGATCAGTTCACTATTTATTTCATATAATACCCAAAGAGGAGAAAGAAAGTTGAGGGGGGGGAGGGGGAGGGCGGAAGGCAGGGGGAAAGGCAGGGCTTCCAGAATGAGATACAATTGAAGCTTGGGAATGAAAACATAATTCTGTGGTCATACACATCGGAAAAGATCTCACTGATAAGTTTGAAAATTTTTACTAAAGTTTACAGCATCAGATTTCCATCTTGCAACTCATACAGACTCAGTCTGCAAATAAGAGCACGGCATTCCAAAACCGAAAAGATGTCCAGAAACCTGGAAGTGCTATAGAGAACCATGCAAAAATCAAAATGTCTCCAAACACGTAAGAAGTTACTTGCATCCAATTTTCACTCCACCTGTAACTGTTACTACTGTTAAATATTATTTGTATGTGCATATTTGGCCCTCCCAAGAGGAAGGTATGACAGGGGAAGTTTTGACAGGATTTCATTTACTATTCAACATCATCTGACCTTGACCCCAGAAAAATTCCCTAGAGGATTGTAGCAGGCAAGTTCTCCTGCTTTGTTTTGTTTTAATGCCAAAGCCTATTCACCTTCCTCCAAGAAACATCCCACAATTAGTTTTACATTAGCGACATGCCTTCACATATATTAGTCCTTAAACTTCTTGTAAGAAGGCAGGTGTCTCTAGTTCTGATAAAGTTTAATTTGGCTCTCTGACAGGAACAGGCTCTTCCAAATAAGTTATTTTCGTCCTCGAAAATAGCAAACTACATCTGTCCTCAATTAAACCAGTGTAAATGTAGTTTGACTGTACTACAATTACATTACACTGATATGGGCAAGATCAAAATTTGACCCAGAAACTGAACTAAATCTTATTGTTTTAAAATGCTTTCAGTCTTACAGTTCCTTAGATTTTTTTTTTCCTTCTGACATATTTTTGACATATTCATAATGAACCACACTACGCATTTTTTAACACAAAGCAGTAAGCAGGGAAAGGTAATTCAAATAACACATCTGTCAACAATTCTGTAAGCTAAATTATGCTTTTGAGACATTTTTCTTTTTGCTAGCAAATAAAAACATGCCTTTTGTTTTTACGATACTTGACTGTTTTTCAATGGCATTTCGAACTAACTGCTTATGATAGCAGACATTCTCCTGTCAACTTTTTCTAGTGTTTAAAATTAAAATTGATTACTCCATTTAAAAAAAAAGCAAGCACTAAAAACTAAGGTTTTTTGTTACATTGAGCAAAGTAGCTTTCCTGCTATTTCAAAAATATTTGTTCTCTAGTCTTAAAAGTAGAAAACATGAAAACAGAGGGAAAATAAAGTCAATACTTTGCTCCTAGTATAAGATGAAAGACATAGCAGTACACCTATTATATGCCTTCATGTTTAAACAAGGTTTCCCAAGTTAGACACATGGTTTAGCTGAATTCTTTTTAGTCAGTTATCATTTTTATGCAGTGTTAAACCATATTGTCACATCTCTCAAGCTGTAACTAATCCAGCATCCAAGACCAATAAAAGAGGATCAGGAGCCACTCACTGTCTTCCATTGTCATCACTTCTTTTAAGGAATAAACTAGAAAAAACTTTGTACTTTGTCAGAAAAAATGAAGGATTTTTTATCATCTATAAGAACAATATTGCAGAAAATTCACTATATCAGGAAATAAAAGGCATGCACATAGCTTTCTGAAGGTGTAAGAGAAGCCAAGTTGCACTGCTTTTGTTTTAACCTGAAAGATGAGAGGAAGTCACAGTTTCCCAGAGTACACTTCTTACTGTTTGTTTCTATTTATGGGTAAAGCACAAGAGATTACAGTGGATTTCAGAGTAGCAAATCTCATAAATTAACTGCACCTTTAAGGATAATAGTGCCTTTTGTCATCCTCATACAGAGTCTGTGTAAGACAGTAGATTTACTTCTTTGCCAGCCCCCCCCGTCCCCACTGAGAACTTGGAAACAGTAAAATGGACACTATCCAGCTCCTGTATTTCATTGCCTTTAGTTGGAGACAATGCAGATCATCTTTAATGGATCAGAACTCCCTACATAAGTTTCCTTGACAAGCAGATCCCTTTCTCTCTCAAATCAGTTCTCCTAGACTGGAGATAGCCTAACATTTACCGAAAACATGCTTTTGTGGAGTAGTGTTTCAAACCATCTCTGCTGCTAATTTACTTCTGTAACTCATTATAAACTTAAGAAAAAAAAGTAAGCTAAAAGACCAATTTTATGATAAAAGGGAAATAGTTCATCTGACACAGAAACACAGTTGCTCATCTGAAACGGTCCTTGAACTGACTATTGGAACTTTCAATCTGTTACTAACACATAAAATAAATAAATAAGTCAAGATCAAAGAACAGGAAAGACCGAGACTTTGACAGTTTAAGAACAAAGCTGCTGCTGAACCAACTACAAAAAACATTAAGTCCCTCATTTGCAATAAACAATATGACTAACCTGCAGAGAACCGGTCAATTTTATCGTATTTAAACTCGTATTAGTTGTCAACTATCGCATCAAAAGGAACGGAAGAGCATGCTCTGCTTTAATATCAAGTGAACTGGTTGAAATACTCATTAATATCAGAATAATGTAAAAGTCTAGAGAATTAAGGTATTGTCAGTACCAGCTTCCAGAGTTCCCATAAAGTACACACAGGGCTTTGCAAATGTCTATCAAAATTGTCTCTGTAGAGTATTCTGATAGTAACTACATATTAAATCCCCATACAGTTCAGGTTGCCATTATTTGCTGAAGAAAGCTTGGGAATCTGGAAATCTGAATCCAACAATACCAAATGACAATGCCTAATTTACTGTACAGTTCACTGAATTAAAAAATAATAATAATAAAACAACCAGCCACAGGAAAAAAAAAAAAAACAAACCACCACAACACAGAAACAACCAACCAATGAACCAAAAACCAAAACACACACAAAAAGGGAAACACTACCCCTCATCCCCACCGCCACGCACAACACACAAAAATCAATACCACATCACTTGTAACTGATGATAGTACATATTTTTATAATGCTTTCCCCTCCATTTTTCTTCTAGGCAAGCAAGACAGCATGAATGCATTCCATTGTAATACATTACAGTATGGAAAGTGTTGAAAACTCTTCAGTTTAACCTCTCAATAGTCTCAAAATTCTATTGGTCAAACAAATTTACATTTCAACAATGTCTTAAACTGTTTTTTCTATACTAGATAATTCCTTTATAAGTGCAAGTATCTAATGTCAGTATTCTTAACTACACTAGATAAGACAAAGCTGAAGTCTCTCTCAATTCAGTGCTTAATTTGTGGCATACCAAATGTTTCCAAACTTCACCTTCAGTTTGTTCATGTAATTCCATATCAGCAAATTGACTCCTTTTCAATTCTCAGCTAATAACTAATTTTTCTAAAACCAGATGTAACATTTTTTACCACAAGATACTTTCTCTTAATGGAAACAAGAAAAGATCTCACATAGGCAGGATTTTCATTTGTAGAAGTGAAACAGTGGGTTTGGATATTCAACAGAACTGTTTCATTAAAAAATAGGTCTTTCATATCAAGAACCATCAGCTATAAAGAGACCGTGAGCAACTAGTGTTGATGCCCAAGGGTCTTTCCAAAAAAGAATACATAATGAGTCTAGTGGACTGAATGGCAAGGAAAAATTCAGTTTATCCATCTGCACCTATCAGGCCCAAAAAAGATAAAAAAGCAGAAGTACGGAACAAAAACACCAAGGAAGCCTGTACAGTAAAAGCATATTTTGACAGATGAATATGCCTTCTTCAATTGCAAAATGTGGAAGAAAGAATAATTCATATATATAGAAATATATAAATATGTATATCTATACACACATAAAGAGGACATAATATATGTTTCCTAATACTAGATGGATTTAACTATATAGGACAGAAATGTTATACCCAAGATACATTCAGTAACTTCAGAACGCATGTTATGGGGTTAAATATAATGATTTGACAATAACAAAGAAAATAGTGCATCTCTGTGCAAAAGCTTAGCATTCTACTATCCATTGCAGAAGGCTCGTGACATTATCACATTTCATGCATCACAACAATCAGATGGCTCACTAAATCTCTACAGAAGTAATTTTTGTGAGATTTTTCCTGACAGGCATAAATTGTTTCTTAACAGTACGTAGGAGTCGCATGATTTTCAATGAGAGGACCGTGGGCATCTGACAGAACTGGATGTCTCAGTTCACATACAGTGAAGACTGTATATGCAAGGCAGGATCAGGTTCCACATTTCACCTTAGCTCCGAATGTGGTATCCCCATTCTAAGCAGTAACAATTACACTGTGTTTGAAATCAAATTCTTTGAAGTTTGGACTAGAAATAGGGGAAGAATCAGATTATGTTTCCTTTGTCATTCTGTATCTACCCTGCCTCAGTTATGTTAGTTGTGTGAGCCCCTCTCCATGACCACAGTAAGTGGTTCTATAGTTCATTAGAAAGCATGCAATTACATTGCAGAAATTGACTTTTCACTCATCTACCCTACCTAGTTATGCTGAATAGAAGCAATCTTCACAAGACAGCAAGAAGCAGCAAGACTACTTCAAACTTCTGAGTTCCTTCCCTTCACCTTTTGAGGAAATATTAATAACTTCTTCTTTTCTCCCACCTTCCCTATTCAAACATATCTCTTATCCTCATTCCAAGATGAAGAGAAGTGTCTACAGGATGAAAACTCTCTTACTAGGAAGCAGACATGCAGCTTTCCCCCCACTAAACTCATGGTATTTTGCTGTAGACTTCTAGAAGACCCTGAGAACCTTCAGCTTCTAGGTGAAACACATGGAACAGACAGTTAACACTCTCTAATTTTTACTTCGAATTCATAACTTCATTCTAATTTCTAGCAATAGATTTTCTGCTTCCTGTTCAGAAAGACATGGAGGTCATTTACTATTACTTCAGGCTGAACCAAGGCTTCCAAACCTTCCCAATAAGGAGAAACATTTTACATAAATAAACAAATAAATATAAAATCTTGGGAATTTGTCAATTAGGCTTGTGACTCTTACACATCAGCAGTTGGCATTTTAATTCTGACTGAATGTTATACTATTCTTCCAGTAGCAGGACAGACATTAGACTTCACAGGAAAAGTGGGACTTTCTGCAGCTTTAGTGGTCTCTGCTGTGAAGTTGTCTCTGCTTCAGCTTTTGAAGCTGAAATAAAGTACTAATTACAACAGAGAGGAACCTCCCATGCCAAAGCATTGCATATTTAAGGAGCCACATAAAACTACTGAAGCCAAGCAGAATCTGCTGAGGGAGTTTCTCAGGAAACTTGTGCATATTTAAGTAACTATCAAACAACGGTTTGAAATTTATAAAAAAAAAAATAAATAAAACAAAAAAGCCCCACACTGAATATTTAAGAAGCAAAAGGAAATCTATTTTGATAGATAATATTTTGCATGGAAATTAACTATTGTTTTTCTCTAGACATCAAATGGAGATTTATTCTTTTTCTTTTAAACCATGAGCTTTGCTCCATTTACCCTGCATCTCAGAGAAAATCATTTATGGTAGAGCTGCACAAAATTATATGCAGAATTATCTTTAAAAATATGCATTATCACATCAGTGTTTTGATTACAAGCACAATTTTATTAAATATACTAAATGCAAAGATAAAAAATATTAAACAAATAATATTATCAATTGCATCATCAGAGAAGCCCTTTGCATGGGAATGGCTTAAAGGCCTTAAGGGGAAGCCATCTGTCTCCTCTGGTGAGCTTTGTAAACATGCTTCATTTGGAACAGTTGTGTCCATATCTTTTTTCAGTATCTGACTATTGTCAGTGGCTCACAGGTGGAAGGTAAGTTTTCTCTGCACCATGCTCTTATGAAGATGCAACACAGAGTTATCAGAAGGAATACTTCTGTATTTATGTTATTTCCTTCCAGCTGTATCCAAGAAAGAAGTAGCAAGGACTTTTCATAATCTATGTTTGACATTCATGTAGTGATAGAGCCTTATAAATATTTTTCATATCATTCAAAATTTGACAGAACATGATTTTTAAGTGTTTGCTGCTCTTCATTTTAATGACACAATTCCACAAACACCTATATTTAGAAAAAAAAAAATGAAGTGGTAGATGTCAAAGGTGTTAGCAGAGTATATTTATTCCCATGTAGGAAAAGTCACATGCTTTGTAATAATAACAGAACAGATTCTACAAGTTGGCCATCTATCTGGAGGTCACAGAAATCACTGTAGCACAGCGAAGAATTCCTACAACCTGACTGAAAGACCACAAAAAACGGGTAGATACATTGACACAAGACTACACTGAGATCTTGCTTACAAAAAGAGGGCTTCTAAAATTAGTAATTTTAATTAAGAGGGAAAAAATCTTAACTGTACGTGTGATGTATACACTTAATTTGCTAATACTCCGCTTTCTGAGCTAAGAATTCAAATGTAAGGTTTTAAGTCCAGTTCAGTTCTCAGGATAGTTCATGCCATTCTTTTATGAAACATATTCTATCTTCTTCTTAATTTGATTTTAACATGCTCATCTAATTCATCTCCACAAAACACCATTTAAAACTGAGGAGAAAAAATACAAAGTGTTTAAAAAGTTGAATCCAACTTCAAAACAGTATCCTGGAAAATTTGGTCCGTCTTTTTGAAACACCCTTTATTATTTATGTTTCATTAGCCACACACTTCATGAGAGACTTAACACAAAAGAAACTTTAAGATCAGCGTATATTAACATGAAAAGCAAGATGATGGAGAAACAACTAAAGTCAGCCACCTTTCTTGCCACAGTACAGTGTTATAGCTGATAATAAAGTAATTTCTTGGTCCTAGATATTGCCTCATACTGAGAAATCAGCATGTTCTTGGTTTTGTTATTTTAGTTTAACTACTAAAGATACATATATATATATATATATATTTTTTTTTTTTTTTTTTTTTTTTACAGGACACTGAAATCACAGCAGTTTCACAAAACACAAGGTGGCTACCTTGAAGGTGTAGTGACAACTAGAAATGCTACAGCTACATTGCAGAGTTGAACAGTCCTATGTTCAAGAAATATGTAGTTTAAAGAACTTTCACTCCTCCAAGACTCTGTGCAGATCCAAAGCAAAAATCCTTCAAAACAATCTTTGGTATTGTCAACAATCAATAAATATTCAGAAAAAGAAATATCAGAACTTAAACTAGCTGCAGTCACCATAGAAACTAGCAAGACTTAACACTTCCTACTCTATTCCATTATCATTCAGTATCTCATTAACTCAAATTGAGAATCATTGTTCTTATTCCTATGGAAACCCTGGAAGTAGCCCACATCATTGTCACAGGAGATTAAGGCAATCTAGAACACATCTCTTGGACTCATTTATGTGCTGCCAAGGCCTATGAAAGATTTTTTTTAAAGCCCCACTAAACTGACAAGGTCCATTTCTCAACACAGAGGAGCAAAATCCAAACTACTCCATATGAACAGTAAGTAACAAACATCAGCAGCCACTTCATAATCTGTGAACAATTGTGATGAACAGATAACATGTACAGTTACACTAACACACTGAAAGGTCCATTCTCAGCAGCTTTGCGTACTGTCTTTATGCAAATGCCCCAACTTGATAAGACTACACCCTTTAGTCCTTAGCACATTTCTCTTATTTGTTAACTAGGTTGAGGAAAAGGGAACTTTTATACAGATGTAGCAGTATATAATCTAAAATACCTGTTCAACTCTTTTCATCCAGAAGACCTAAAAAAAAAAAATCTGCTACACACAGTTTCAGAAATATGCATACTGTTAAATAAATAAGATTCATGGCTATGCAGTAAAAGTAAGATGCTTTCCTATCACTCCCCTCTGACTCCATGTCTCCTTTTTCTACTGTATTAATCTAAAGGTGTAGAGTGAGTCAAGTTTTGATCTAGCAATTAGAAGGTATGACTGGAAGCTGTAAAAGTGTCACCCCAGAGCCAGTTCAGCTGTCTGTCTAGCAGAGACACATCTCTGACCATGTTAATATGAGATACTTTTTAGGAAGAACAAGAAAGAATAGTAACTTTCTGCAGACCATTCCATTCATACAGTCTTTGGAATAGGTGTGTTGGAAGATTACTCTTTCCCATACTCTGTAATGGCTGTTTAGTATCTGTTGCCCATTTGTCCAATCTATTTTTTTAACCTGATGACACTGCCTGCACTGTCTCCCTTATAAAAAAAAAACAACACAGAAACAAAAAAAAAAACACAAAAACCAGATGTTCAATAGAAGACCGTCATATTAAAAAAGAACAAATAAAAAATCCACACATCCAAAACTTAAAGAAAATCTGTTAAGTTGATTTCTAACAACTGTCATAATTCGCTCTTGTTTTTAGCATCTGTTTAGTAACAGTTCAGCACATATTGTCCACCAACTTCCTTTGTAAATGCTGACCATACCCCAATACCAGCCTTTTCTCCAAACAGAAAACTCCCAGCCATTTTTACCTCATAAGGCAGCTATTTTGCATCCTTATTGCTTTTGTTGCCTTTTTCTGTCCTTTATTCTGTCACTCTTAAAATATAAAAACGACGATTTCACACATTACTCAAGTTACAAGTACATAAAGACTTTGAGTCATGTCTTTTTTTTTAATCACGTCATCTGTCCTGTTCTTGACAATCCCCAGAATCAATCTAATTATTTCAGAGAACTATTCATGATAATGCCAAAATCTTTCCTCAGCTTTATCTTTTATACTGCCAGTTCCGGCTTCAGAATCATGTAAGTGTGATTTAGATTTACTTTTTTTTTCCCCCTTGATACATCACCCTACTTTTGCACACACTGAAGTTCATCAACCACATATTTGCTGCCATGGGTGTGAGTATGCTAGTAATTTCTGCACTTTGCAGTCATCATCAGATCCTTTGTGTTTTACTTTCCTCATCCACAAAATAAAAAGTGATCTGCTTTACGGGACAGTTGTATACTCAAGTTATTAACAAGTATTTATTGTTCTGTCATCCTCAGGGACATGTAAAAAGGTAAATTAATGGTTTAATGTGATTGGAGAACTTATAATAATGTCCCTGAAATGTTTAGCATTCCCAAATGGCCAAGTAATACCTCATTTTTATGCTAGGAATTGAAAGTAGATTCAGTACAGAGTAGAAATAAAAGGTATGCTCTCTCTCCTGAAACAGGATGACAGTAAACCTTGTAGTGAAACTTTAGTGTATCTTCTGAAATCTTTCAATCACAACCTGAGAAGCTCCAGTTTTGCTTTAACTTCTGTGAAGTATTTTACTTGCTTATGAAAACAAGTCTTAATATTTGTCTTGGTTCAAGATATATATTATATATAAAAACAAAACAAAGAAAAAACACCCAAGGAAAGAAAAAAAAAACACCACAACAAAAAACACACACCACAGAGGAGATGGAACATCCTGTGGTTCCTGACCATCCAGTCAGACCCAGAGGCTGAGAAAGATTTCCTCCCCTAGATCACAAACCTAGAGCAAAATACAAGGGAAAACATGGCACTAGTTATTTTAGCCTAATTAGGGGAGTTTATAGGCCACACCAAACTTCCCTTCACATCTAAGAAAAACCGTAATGTCGTAATCAAAAGACTACAAAACATATCCTGTTATCCAAGAATGCATGTACTTCACTGCTGAATAACTAATATTAGGGTTTTGATTTGTAAAAGGCTTGGAATATGAGTATGAACGACTAAGTCCCTGAAGAATACATTCAATTTCTATTGTCAAATCAATTAATACATTTTATTTGAAATTAAGTTCTACTCAGATTAACTGCATCTTAAGAACATTACAGGTACTCAGAAAACACTGTATGTTAATTTCACAAGACTGGATGCAAGACATTTGCAGGATGACAGAGTCCTACAATGGAAAGAAAAATGAGACCAAAATTTACGAGAGCTTTGTTTATTCCTGAGAAAGTTAGTTAAATGTCATATGCAAATTCTGAGATGTCAAATACTCAGGGTGCTCAAGCTTTCTTTTCCTGCTTTACGAATCTAGCCAAATAGCTCATATTGTAAAGAACACTGTCAAAAAATATGTATATATACCAAATGTATCCAGCCTCTCCAAATTCATATCTGCCAGGGATACCAAATTATCCTTTGAGCATCTATTCTCATTAAAGTCATAAAAGAACCGTTGCTGCCTTTGGAAGGAGATATGAACCACACATAATTTCTCTGCTGCTAAATTTCACTTTGGCTGCTAGGCAACTGTAACTTATTGCAAGAAGTAGTGTGGGGTTTTTTTTCCCCTCAGTGTTAAAAAAAAAAAAAAAAGTGCTCTCCTTCAGGGAAAAAAAAAAAAAGGCACAAAGAGCCAAGCTAGCTGTGAAAATATCCTGAAAAAAAAAATAAGCAAAATAAGCAGTATATAGCATACATTTTTTTCCAGGAAAATCTACTATAATTACTTATATATTTAAAAATCCAGTGGTTCTCTCATATTTTTTCAAAACACTATTAGCTCTCAATTCACCTGAATACAAAGTTAAAACAAACAACCAACCCACACACACACAGGAAAAAACACACACCAACTCACAACACACAACAGTACTTTTAATTCCATTGCTTCATGTATGTTTTTTTCCCCTTCTAGGGTACTCTGATATAATTTTTAATTAATAGCCTCTTTATGGCATATTTATGGATGAAACCTACATCTTATCCAAGTAAAAATACCCAACTTACACTCAAGAATGTTTGCTTCCGCAAGACTTGCAAATTAGTTGCACTTCAGTGCCACATGTATTTATGATCAAACTGTCATCATTACATACAAGTTAGAAAACCTGAAAGCTTACATTTTTATAAAGTCAGAGAAAAATGCCACTTTTAACCTTCCTTGAATGAGCAGTGAGGCCTTCCAGTATTTTTAACAGTTCTTCAGAAGTCCAGTTAAGGGTCTTAATCTTTCCACAGTAAATGTTTAGTGCACTCTCTATTCACTGGATGGTCTTTGATCCAGATTTTTAATCACATTCTAAAGCTTTGACACCAATTTCTCAGAAACTGCAATGTGCAAACCTTGCAGAAAGAGATCCTCTGCCAAGCAGAGTCCCAAGTCTCAAGCTAGTCCCATGTTTAATCACTAACCTCAAAACTTTGTCCTATCTTGCCAAAATATTTGTCAGACTTGCATTTTTCAACCTTTGAACAGGTACAACAGTCAGAGCCAGAGAAAAAAAAAGAATGACTGCTTGATTTTTTTGATAGACGAAGAGAACGTAGCAACAATTATAAATTCCAACCAAACTACATTACAGAAAATTTCTATTTCATTTTAAATGTATACTGGAGAACATATAGTCACTTTTTAATCTAAGGAAAAAACCTTCATATACCATTTCTTCATCTTTAGGTTTTTAAATGTAGTTACTATGCGTTAAGAAAGCAACCTAATCTTTGAGTTAAATAACTTCGTAATAAACTGCTTAATTAAATATACCACTGCCACTAAAAACGCCATCCCCTCCTTTATCTCCTCTCCTTGCCCCCTCCCACCCAGCAAGGACTTTTCTTCTCCTCTTTCTTTCAATGCTGCCAATCTAAGAGACACTTTCATCATGCAAATTCTAATAGACTCCACTTAAACAAAAACTTGCCTGCTTCTGACTGATTGTTTCCTTTAGGTACTTTGAGAGTCAAGGCTGTGGGCAAAATCACCACATGGCTCTTAGCACAAGCTCAGTAAAGCTCATACCTCTGCTATGCATTTACAAGTCACATGTTAAAAAATGGAACAACTTTTTTCAGCATTTTATCTCCTGGAATTGCAATTGAAATAATGATTTTTCTTTCTTTATCAGTTTTAAGGAGACTCCACATTCAACTGCGTCCTAGAGTGAACTGTGGTAACTTCATCAATATACATATGACTTTATCTTGTATATTAAGCACTTCACCTAATTAAGGAAGTCTCTTTCTTCTTACCCAAATGATCAGAAAAATTAATTTCAGGAAGCAAAATTAGTCCATAAACACCTTTAATTTCCTGCTTCTTCAGATTAATTATGTGTCTGAGTCTTTTGAGAAACTCACCTCAGGAATTTTTATCTGATGTTTCCATCATCTACAGCATTATATAGCACTTCAAAGTAAATCGGTATTTCCCTAAACAGATTTTAAGTAAACTGTTACATTTTACTGTTATTTATGCTTATGCCACTCAACATCAACTGCAAACAGAACTGCATGGGTTCAATTAGCATGTTGTTAATAATGTATTTATGCAATTTAATATGGACATATTTTTAAGCAGTATGTAAAACTCTCATCTACATCATCTGAGAACAAAAGTCACATTTTCAAAGGCTGTGCCAACAAGAAAGTTACATTCTGGTCATGCTTTTAAAACCTAAATAATGAGGAGAAACAGATATTCTGACCACAGGGCTGTAGGCACCAGGCCTCGCCAGCTCAGTGTTCTGCACTGCTTGAGAAAACAAAAAACATTTCTAACTAAAGTACATTCTGGATCACCCCCTACAAATGTCTTCCTCCAAAGCCTGCTCTTCAGATGAAGCTGGGTAGTGTGAATATTCCTTTGTGCATAAACCACTGCTGAAACGTCAAGTGAAGAATTTCGCTCCTAAAGCAGTAAGAATGTCTAGTTCTATTTCAGTACTTTATCTCTACAATATTCAAATAAACTACTAAATCAACTGCAATATTAGCACAATCCCATGTACGTATCACTTTTATGTCTATTCTTTCTAACTGTGCTGTCATTACCAGACAAGAATTACAGGCTATGAGACATTAAGTTGACATCACGATAAAATAAGTGACGGTCAAATATTTTGAAAATTTGATGGTTTAATTATTTAGCAAGTAAATTTCCCATTCTTGTTTCTCATGTTGCTTCCCTCAAACAAACAAACACACACACCAAAACACCACCACAAAAACACAACACCTACTCCTAACTGACACTAGAGACTGAAAGGACAGAAATCTGTTTCTTAATGGTTTTCTGTTTGAATTGATACAAAAACACCCTGAGAAGCAAGGAACAGGGGCAATTCCTACCTCGTGTAACCAAAAGCTAAGGATACAAGTGGACATATTAACAGAATATATTTGTGATACTATTCTTTCTAATAAACCTGTTCTTAGATACTTCAGTGATGAGGGAGTAGCATACTATGAAATGACACGAGGCAAGCATTTTTTACTGAAGAACCAGATATAATTGACCACTTCTGAGAAGCAACACATGAAACTGGCAGCACAAATTCTTCTGTGCTTCAAGAAAGTAAGAAAGAATAGGTGGAAACAATACTGAGTTTTACGTAAGAGTACCAGTATGAGAAGCTTGTGTCAGGGAGACAGTTAATTCTGCCATTGTTCAGAATCACTTCCACAGAGAATGTGTGAATGTTTTTCTGTAAACAGAGATGAATTTGCACAATACCCATATCTTTGGCTTCACCTAGTTAGCTGTAACATGTGCATGTACAAGATATTGCCAAAATTTAAATAACAAGCCTGGGGATTTTTCCACAGCTCACAGCAAACACTGCTGGCAGGACCAGATATCCATCACCAATAGGGTGTTTTACAGAAAGTTTCAGATACTTAAAAATGTTTATTTATTTTTATTTGAAATGGAACATTTAATTGAAACCAAAAGCGAAATATTTCAAGGTTTGGGTAGGATTTAAATTTCTTCTCTCTTTGTTTAGACTTTAAATGTAGTTCTTCTTCTTTTATCAATGAAATGGGAGGGTAGAAGGCTAAGAATACTTTTTTTAAATTTCAGTTACTCTTCCCTCCACAACCACCAATTAATTAAATGTTTTTGAGAAAACTGGTTTGGAGGGGAATCACCTATTTCAAGGATTTCAGAGCCACTGTGTTTGTCAGAAATTGATTCACTCATTTCATTGTCTTAGTTCTCTCAACAACAACCCAGATCATCAATAACAAGCAACATCCCTTACTTTCCAGTAGATGGACTGAACTGCATGATTTTGAAAATGTTTTTTTCCAAAACACTTTTTAAACAACAACCAAAAAAAAGTAAGTTTTTGAGTTTTCAACGAGTTCTACAGCTATGGTTGAAGTGGGTGCTCTAGTCCGTATTTAAAGGTTGCCTACTGATTTGCACCTATTGTCTAAAAAGAAATGTTTGATTTCACAAGAGAAATGGGTAAATCATCTTATGTTGATGTAAATGTACAATTTTGTACTACAACTGCACAGATGTGAAGTCGTGACCTTTAAAAATCTATTTTGTCCTGTGTTTTCCATATTGTTGGCCTTTATTTTCTTCACCTGTCAGTAGCCATTAAGATTAAATATTAAAGAGGTAATTATAGGAGCAGTCACTACATAAATATTTGTTCCAACACTCACAAAGCACCTGGACAAACTGACCTGATAAATTAAGAAGTTGTTTTGTAAGGTTACTGAAGAAGGAAAAAAAGCTAGACCAGATATGTCAAAGATATGGTGAGAGACTCCAGCAGAAAGAGATGCAAAAAATATTATGTTTTGGTTCCACAAACAGCACCTGACACTCCACTAAGATTCACTGTGTAGAAAATGACTATCCAAGGTAAGAATAATGATGAGAGATTTTTCCATGAACAGAAAACACAAATATGATTCTATCTTACACTGGTGCGTGTTCAGCACTCTACTAACTTGCCTCCTTCACTTGTCAAACCCAGGCAGATGGGTCATCATGCTGAACTAAAGATCTTTGCTCTTTTCCCAAGCCTATTTTCAACGGACCTCTTTCAAAACATTCTTGTGAACATCGGATCTATAATTCTTATTTTAATTTAAAATCTGACAGTGTAAAAAAATACACTCTAATTTCTTTAGCTACAGATATCTCTCAAAATTTTGACTTCATAGCACCATAAAGCCAGGAGTTCTTGCTCCAGAGTACAAAAAAGTAATTTCATACTTAAATTTAGAAATACAGGGTGTTTCAAAAATTTGAAATCACAGCACAAGGCATTCTAGATCCATCTTTTTGAAACACTCTGTAAAACAGCTGGTAGGAACAGGTTGTGTTAAGTGTGCAGGAATTCATGAGTAAGTCATTTTCAAATAACATACTTTGATAAAAATATTGACTTGACTTAGCTACATCCTATATCTATAAATAATGTGAATATTTTCTCTAGAACGAGTGTTCATTGAAGCAGTTAACACTTATCAAATATAACCATGAAGTAAAATTTAAATAAACAATGTTCACACTGGAAATAGTCCTCTGGAAATTACATCCTATCAATTCAAATCCTGAAACCAATGAATGGTATACTAGAACAAATACATATTTTCTAAACTGAACAAAATTAACTAACATACTCAAAACATTACTATTTATTTCTCAGATGATTAGTCAGATTGATGATCCAAGACGTGTACAACACCTGTTGTTACACCTTGACAAGACTATATAGTTTCAGGTATAATCTGATCCAATGATGTTGGCCAGCTGTCTACAAAAAAAATCTCTGGAAATATACTAGTCCCTTATAAGATGCAATGGTAAACTGCAAATACAAAAATTAAAAAAAATAATAATAATAATAATAAATAAATAAAGTACCCCCAAAAGAAATAAAGACATCAAATGGAGCTGATCAGTTCTGCTGGTATCTTGAATAAAAACACATAGTAAAATGTGGTTGATATTTCAGGTTTTGGTCTTGGTTGTTTGTTTATCTTAGTGCTCACATATCCCTCAGTAAAAATAACACATGCCAATTTCTGATTGCACAGCTAAGTAACATAGGACTCTGCTTTTGGTAGATTTCTAGCCTTGATACTTAAAGTGGAACAAGAAGCACGGCTCTAAGCATTTTTAATGCTGAAATATCAGGAACACATGCAAAAGATTAATATACTGCTTTTCATGAGACAATCAATATGCCAGTTTCACACAGAAGATGTCTAACCCTAAAAGTGGCAACAGAACATACTTTCAAGCTATTGATAAAAGTCAGTATTTAACATAAGCAAATTGTCAAAAGGTACTTCAAAAAAAAGTAATCAAAATAATATTATTGCAGAACTAAACAAGATCGCAGCAATTGAGCCACCTCAACTTTAATTGTAAGAAACTTGACTGGGAAGTGCAATTTATTTGTTTTCCATCCCCCACTCAAGTAATTACTCTATAGACCATAACTGACTCACAGTAAAATAAACTTAACGAAAGTAAACAATTTTAAACAATTAGGGACATAAACTCTGTTTTCAATTTAACCCAAACAAGTTTCAAAATCTCACTGCGATTATCAGAAGTTTTAAATGGGAATTAAATATCACTTCTGCTATGAGTTTATAAGTGCATGCATTCTAACAAGAAAACTAATCATAATCACATGAGACATTTTTAACTGCAGCAAATTCCTCAGAGCACACTTGACAATTAAGTATGAGCTGACAACGTCATAAAATAATTATATTCAAACAAAGTGAAAACTATGAAGTTTTTTCAGTGGAATGTGAAACTACATATTATCAATATCTGATTTGTGGCTTTATTTGATACATAACAGTTCATGTTTGAAGGACTTCCTAAGTTAATAAAGAAAAAAAATCAAGAAAACAAAATCATTACTAGTCTATTGAAAGTATCACAAACCCCAACGCATGGCCAATTCAGACTTGTCTTCGCTTTACTGTTCTGACCAATATCTAATTTTTTTAACACTGTGCTTATTTTCACAATTGGCTCCCATTTTTCCTAGCACAAAATTGACTTCCAGACAAAATAGGTCTATAGTAATTTGATATAATATGGCAAAACTGAAGTCAGTGTTTGTAGCACAGTTCAAAATCATAGTGCCAGAATACTGAAATAGGCTGGGGGTGGGTTGGAAGTTAATTTTTCTTACTTCCTGTCTCCAGTTCTCTCTTTAAGTGGGAATCAGTCTGCTGTTCTACTCACAAAATATAAACTTGGGATTGACTCAGTTCTAATGTAGCAAACCAATCAAAAATCTTCCAATACTGGGATAGAGTGTTTGTTGAAAAATGTTCTTTAAAATAAGAATATAGAAAGTAATAGAAAACTTACAAGTACTCTGCCAGTTAATGTCTGGGCAGATATCATGACTCCCGCCCAGTCCTTCACAGAGGTCATCCATCCCACTTCTGCTGCCACATTCTCCTCTTTTTCATCTGTTGGTTTGCAGGCCCCATCTGCCTGTGTATCTCCACCACCATTGATCTTCTGGGCCTCCTGCAAAGTAAGTATTTGGGTAAGTTAATATTTAGCAATTCAACACATTGAAAGTCAGCATACAGTTGTGGCTAAGAAATCCAATGAAAATAGCAAATCATGATTTCTGGATTCCTGCTAGATGAAATTAAGTGCCTACTTAGCCATATCTCTTTAGAAAGAAAAAGAGAAATATTCTATGAGACATCAGGCTAACAGCTAGATAATACTCTCCTTGACGTTAAATGATAAAACCTATATTTGGTATCAAAAATGCTATATGATCCTTATCTATAGGCAGCATAATGGCCAAGAGCTATGCGTGCAATTAGAGAGCTACATATAAATGACTTTGTCAGACATACACTGAAGGACATTTTGATGTAGTAGTTCAAAACAATGTGTACTAGATGTGAACATAATTTATGTATAATTTTAATTTACTATCACTAGAGTTAATTATCTGAGTAAACCTTTACTGAGACACGCGATGTAACAAGACAATAATTATCAAGCGTGAAGACAAAATACACCAGAGACAATCTGCAGGGAGCTGACATGCTATCATTGAACCAGTGTCAGTGTTTCAATGAAAGTGTTTAATATATCACAGGAATTCTTCTGTCAGCAAGGGGCTCTCGTAGAACTAGAATTTAAAGAGGAGCCTCAGCTGCACAAAGCTGACTGATGAGTCACATGCATTGGAATTCATATCACTCTCTCCTGGATGCTGCAGCAAGGATGTCGCCCTCTATAATTGCCTGCTATGTGCTACAGTCACAGATGCTGCACAAAAACCAAGGGAAAAGATAGGAAAAGCCAGCCTGGATTGTACATCATTTAAAACACATCATCTGCGAAGTATCACACTGTGCCATGAGCGTGCCTTCAGTGACAACATAATACTGATGCCTTCCTGAACATTGACAAGTTATGATAACCAGGCATAGGGGAGTCAAAAAATTCAGTGCTGAGGCAAGTACCGAGCACTTGAACTGCACCCATAGATCTACATTAGTGCTTCAAGCACTCTGCACAGACCAACAGCTTGAAATACCTTGTTTATAGATGACTTGCCTATAGGCCACTAAGCAGGAAATCAATTGCCATTAATCCCCTTCAGGAAATCTGTTATACAAGCAAAGATGTTTGACGCTGGTTCAGTGATAATTACTACAGTAGGAATATGACACTATCACAGTCAAAACACATGGCTGTGAGATGGCCTTGAGGACACAGCTGGACATAAAAGCAAGGGCACTTTGTGAGAGGAGTACTGAACTAATAAAGCAGTTGCTCTGAATCTGTCAACAAAGGACTATAGAGCAACACTTGTTCTTAGAGAACCACAGTATTGCAACTTAATTAGCTAATCAGATAATTCTCTGTTAGTCTCCCTCCCAAAATGCAGGCTCTATCTTCTTACCAGCGATTACAGAACAGTGCATGATGCAGCTATTTTAACGAACTATTCAGAGTTACAGCAGAATTCAGTAGCTCCTAAGCAAACAACCAAACAGACGATAAAAGCTACTTTATATTTGGATAACTGGACCTCATTCCCTGACAAATTTGGATACAGTGAATCACATGCTTTGCGCTCCGCTTTGAAAGACGTATACTGCATTGCACACGCACAGAGCACAACCTACAGAAATGAGCTCATGGCTTATGATGGTGACATATGGTAGAACACAAGACATTTCCAGGAGTAACACTTAGGGACAATTTGTGACCCATCTCATCACCACATCATATAGATCAATCTTAAAGAAGTATCTTGACCACCACTGGTATTTTGATTATAAACCAGAAAACAAAACCTAGCTGTATATACCAGACATTGTAAAAAAACAAAACATTGGGTTTAGGCAACCTAGACACATCTACAAGGCCTTGGGTGCACCTACAGGCCTCACCTGCCCTAGCCCCTCTCCCCCAGGGTCTCCTCCCAGCCCACCTGTGGCCTAGGACACCATTTCAGCCCAACCCAGGGCAACAGTTCCCCACAGCCCTGTCCTACCATTTATTACTCTCTTCCCACCAGTTCAACTGCCTTTTGTAACTGACCAAGCTTACCTATCAGATTGTAAACTCTGCAAACACCAGATTTTACTTCATAAGTCCTCCTCTGCACAGCACAGTGGGCTTTTATACTCTCTACAGTTTCCTACTGAACATCAAAGCACTGACAGGGTTTTCATTGTAGAGGAGGTGTAATTATATTCATTTACACTGAGTACAAATCACTCCTGTTATTAACTGTATAGACCTGCTTCATGGCTATTTCTTCACCTCATTAGGTAACCAACACCACAACCTGGAAAAGGTGCTTAAAAAAATAATCTGAGAGTGACAGTAAATGTTCAATTATTTACAGGCTCAGTATCTACAAGTAAGATAACGCTATCTTTATCCACTCTGTTTACCTCTTGTTCCACAAAGTGTTCGTTATTTTAATTACTTGACAACAGGAACATCCAAGTAGATTAAGTGAGAAGCAGAATATTTTGTGAAATATACATTTCCTGAACTTAATGGCAAATGGAAGAGAATGTATGATGAGAAGGGGTGTACAAGAATCAGGACTCACTGTTCTACCAGTGGTTTGACACAGACCTGGACCAGAAACTTCATTAATTTGTTTTATATTTTCAGCAATAAATATTGATTTACATTACACAAGTGCTGGAATGCTTAGAGACAGTTACCATAAGAAAACAGACTTCAAAAAGGGAAAAGACACCCAAAACCAGCTTTCCTTTTATAAAAGGTATCCCCCTTCCTGCTTCACTTTAGTTCTCCCTAGAGTATCTGTTGAAACATAGAACTAACCACAGACACTACGTTCAACCCAGGGCTGCATTACATAAAAATCAGAAAATTATTATGAAAACTTAAAACAGCATCTGAAAATAATCCACCTTTTTAGAAGCTCTTAAAAAAAGAAACCACACACACACACACCACAATACAACAAACCAAAATGAAAAAAAACCACAAACCCACAAACAGAAAAATAAACAGGACACTATGCAGAAAACCCAGTAAGCATGCTCTGAAGTACAAGTACTAAAAAAAAAAAAATAATATTATTATTATTGTTGTTAATAATAATAATAATAACAACAACAATAGGTCTCCTGATCAGATGTGTTAGAGAAAACAGGAAACATGCAAGTGATGTGAGTAAAAAGAACCATATTAAAGTCTGGTGCAAAAGAAAAGGACTTTAGATATTCCTGATTATCTAACATTTAACTAGTATGAACAGCACACAAAAGTGATGAAGTATCGACTGTAAGGAGAATAAAGGGCATTAAGTCATGCCCACAGCATGGAAAAGGAATCAGTATGCTCATTTTATGCAGATGTTTAAAAACAGTAATAGCAATGTGTTAAGCCCAGTTCTGTCTCTGAAATTCCATCCTATACATACGCGATGAGAAAGGGCCTGTCAGAATGGCAGTTGCACCTGGTTTGGAGTATGCAACAATAATAAAGTAATAAAATGTAGTTTTGGAAAGTTAGGGAAGGGTTACTTTAGATATTGGTGAGAGTAATTTGCATATTTATCTCTCTTAACTGCCTCTCAATTAACAGCATTGCATATCTACAGCCTGCATTTTAAGAAATGTTTTATATCATATCAACACCACTTTCATACTGACCACTATTATACATTGGAAATCTACACTTATATTCCTTTCCTCTTCATTCATCTGTTTCCCCAAAGCCACCAACAGATTCTATGTGACAAGGAATAATTTTGCATATACATTTATTTCCCCTTTCTGTTAGGCAGACCCCTAAAACACTGAGTTCAAAATCATTAGACTTTTATCAGTAATTCTGTTACGTGCCCTTAGACACTTAATCTCACCGTTTTGATAACTCCAAACAGGGGTTTAAGTTTATGTAAAACTATAACATAATGGTGCATAATCAGCAGCTGGGCAATGTACAGTGTATGTCAAGATATCAGGTACCTACTGAATACATTGTCACGGCAGATGTTTTCCATCAGATATAGTTACCATCTGTAGTCTTCATCTTAATAGTTACTAAATAGCAGTTCACAGTACTAAAACCAAGCAAAACAACAAAAAACCTGAAACAGTTCACCTGCTCTACTGCAGATAGGAATGTGGGAAAAACAGCTGTATGGAGACTTAGAAAGCTCTTTGAAAAGAGTCAATCTTACAGAACAGAGAAAGCAAACACTAACTACACATGAGCTACAAGGCACTCCCTCTAAACTTGCCTTTCCACAGGATTCCTTTGAATATTAGGTTCTTAGTCAATATTAGGTTACATTGACGTCAGTTATCATACTGTAGCTACGGTTTGCCTAGTTTCAAAGGATTAATTATTGATACCCAGGAAAAACATTATTCCTTTCACTGAATGAAAGTAAATAGAATGATCTGTGGAAAACATGGCTGATGAGATAGCCAAGAATTTTTCTTTCATAAAATATTCACAAGCTGTGTAATTTGGTGTTCGCAAATTGGGCAGTTTAAGAAAAATTATATCCAAAAAGATTCCAAAACTTTTCTTCGGTAAACTCCTGTGAGATAACTTTTTGTTTTCTGCATTCCTGCTGAAATTCTCAGAAGCTCCTCACCAGTCCTCACTTATAATCAGAACCTTAATTTCTCTTCTGACAAAAAAAAACCACACACACACACAGAGAGACAAAAAAAAAACAAAACAAACAAACAAACAAAAAAACCCACCCACACACACACACACAAAAAAAAAAAAACACAAACAAAAAACACCCACATATCACATCACTATGAAGAGTCTAGGTTGCAAGACCAAATACAAATTTCTCTTTTTTTCCAGTGACCAGCTTTTCTGTTGCCCTTGTGCATATGTTCAGTAGTCCTCACAGACTTTTTTTTTTCTGTGCCCTTCATATTTCTGGTATGGGTTGCTTGTATAAATATCCCCTTTTCATGTCATTGTTTTGACTGACAAAAACTGCTGCAGTAGAGGAATTAACTCTAAAGCCTTGACCTCAGATGCAAGGGAAACTAGATTAGCAAAATACAGCGTTCCAGCCATGATCCCACAAACAGCGTAACAGTCTGTCAAATGAAGAGTTCCTGGATATGGTTCTCACTTAAGAATACTAAATAGCCAACACCTACTTTATCAGAAATCTGAATAAAATTCAAACAGACTCAGTTCAAAGTCCTAAAGTTTCTACACGGTAATGGAGATGTTTTGATTTAACACCTACATTGATGTAAAACAGTACTTCTGAATAACCAGAAAGCTGGCTGAGTCCTTTCCATAACAGCCTAAGAACTGGGAGACATGCTGAAGTCCCTATTCTGCCCCCAAATTTTTAAAGCCCTTAGCGCAGCGAGAGCCAGAGCCGGCGGGGTTCAGTCGACTACGAGGTTTAGCCGAGATTAGAAAGCCCAGAGGGAAACGTACAGGGACAGCGTGACTCCCGGCGGTCCTGATCCCCCCGAAGCCCCGGTAGCCATTGCGAGAGAGCGGCTAACGTGGCGGGGGGCGTTCCCACGGTGGCGGCGACCACACCTCCTCCCCTTGCCTTGAAAAAACCTTTGGGAGGGCAGCGACTATTTGCTGCCCACCAGGTGCAGAGAGGAGCAACTAGCTAGCGCAGCGGGTGTGGCAGCTAGCGCAGCGGGTGTGGCAGCTAGCGCAGCGGGGTGCAGAGAGCACTTGTTGTTTGTCATTCCCACCGACTTATTGCCAGCGTCCCAGACTGCTGATGACCATGGTCGCCTCCAGAAGGAGAGCATGTCTCAAAAAGACTGTGGCAACGCAGACTGAGGTTCTGTCCCGAACGGTGGCTGTTCAGGTCTCCGGCTGCAAGGAGTGCCAGAGCCTGCTGCTGCCGGAGGAGGGAGGCCAACACTCTACTTGTGTGAGGTGTGAGCAGGTGCAAGATCTGCTCGACATGGTTGTGAAGCTTAAGGAAGAGGTTGAGACGCTGAGGTCCATCAGGGAGTGCGAAAGGGAGATCGACTGGTGGAGTAACACCCTTACGTGCCGGTCGGAAAGGCCCCAGGGAGGTACCCCCAAAAAGGAGATGGACCTCCTGCCCTCCCGGACAGAGACGGAGGTCGTGAGACAGCCCCACCCTTGTCGCTGTCGGGCAGAGGTAAATGACCTAAAAGAAGATGAGGGTTGGAAGCTTATTCCAGTTCGGCATCACGGGCAGCCCCCCTCCCTGCCTGATTTGCCTCCCCAGGTGCCCCTCCGTAATAGGTTTGAGGCCCTGGATCTTGAAGAAGAGGTAGGTGAGGAGGTGGTGCCAAGCCTGCCTACAAGATCACATAGGAAGAGGCGGTTGACTACACAACTGAAGACTACCTCTGATAAGAAAGATAGAAGGGTGATTGTAATAGGAAATTCCATTCTGAAAGGAACAGAGGGCCCAATATGCAGGGTTGACCCTCATCTTAGGGAAGTCTGTAGTCTACCTGGAGCCCGGATCAAGGATATTGCTAGAGAGCTCCCCAGACTGGTGCACCCGACAGACTACTACCCGCTGCTGGTCTTCCAGACAGATGGGGAGGAAGTTGCTTCCCGTAGTCTGAGGGGAATGAAGAATGACTTCAAGGTCTTGGGAAGGATGGTGAAAGATTCAGGGGCTCAAGTGATCTTCTCTTCACTCCTTCCCTCTTCAAGTGACGATGTGGGGTGGAATGGGAAAATTCAATCTCTAAATGGTTGGCTCCAAGACTGGTGCTACAGGCAGGGCTTTGGTTTTTTTGATAATGGCTGGTTTTAGAAGACTCCAGTCCGGACAGTGTTATGCAGGAAAGGCTTATCTCGCAGAGGCAAAAGGATGCTGGGGCAGGAATTAGCTGGGCTCATTTGGAGAGCTTTAAACTAGGCTCGAAGGGGGATGGGGTTGTAGCTGGGCTTGCCCCAGTGGGGCAGCATTCTAAAACAGATGAGGACCGGGTGGCCTCCTGTGCCCCTAGGGAGAAATTGGTGTGCTCTGCTCGCTCCCTGAAATGCCTGTACACCAATGCGCGCAGCATGGGGAATAAGCAGGAGGAGTTAGAATCCTATGTTCGGTCGGGAGATTATGATCTGGTGGCAATTACAGAAACGTGGTGGGACAGTTCACATGACTGGAATGTGGTCATGGATGGCTACGCCCTTTTCAGGAAAGACAGGCCAGCCAGGCGTGGTGGTGGAGTTGCTCTCTATGTGAGAGAGCAACTGCAATGTACTAAATTCTGCCCAGGAGTGGATGAGGAACGAGTTGAGAGTGTATGGGTCAGGATCAAGGGACAGGCTGGCAGGGGTGATACTGTTGTAGGTGTCTATTACAGGCCACCAGATCAGACTGAGGAAGTTGATGAGGCCTTCTATGCGCAGCTGAGAGTGGCCTCACAGTCACAGGCCCTGGTTGTTGTGGGTGATTTTAACTTCCCTGATGTTTGCTGGAAGGACCATTCAGCCAGCCAGCCACAGTCCAGGAGGTTCCTCCAGTGCATTGATGATAACTTCCTCATGCAGATGGTGGAGGAGCTGACCAGGAGAGGTACACTGCTGGATCTCATCCTCACTAACAAAGAGGGTCTGGTCGAAGCAGTAAAGGTCGAGGGCTGCCTGGGTTGCAGTGACCACGAGATGGTGGAGTTCAGCATCTCGTGTGGCAGGAACAGAATAGCAAGTAGAATTGCAACCCTGGACTTTGGCAGGGCTAAGTTCGGCCTTTTCAAGCAATTGCTGGGGGAAATCCCATGGGCAAGACTGCTTGAAGGAAAAGGGGCCCAAGAGAGCTGGATCGCATTCAGAGATTGCTTCTTCCATGCTCAGGATCAGAGCATCCCCACACGTAGGAAGTTGAGGAAGGGAGCCAGGAGGCCTGTGTGGTTGAATAGGGATCTGTTGGGTATGCTCAAGCAGAAGAGGCGAGTTTACAGGTCATGGAAGCAGGGACTGGCCACTTGGGAGGAATATAAGGCTGCTGTTAGAGGATGCAGGAGGGCAGCTAGGGTAGCCAAGGCCTCCTTAGAATTACAGCTGGCGAGAGGGGTCAAGGACAGCAAGAAGAACTTTTTCAAATACATAGCAGATAAAACTAATATCAGAGGCAATGTAGGCCCACTGATGAATGGGGTGGGTGCCCTGGTGGCAGAAGACACAGAGAAGGCAGAATTGCTGAATGCCTTCTTTGTCTCTGTCTACTCCGCTGGAGGCTGTCCTGGGGAGCCCTGTACCCCTGAGACCCCGGATGAAGCCAGGTCAATGGAGGAGTTTGCTTTAGTCGATGAGGACTGGGTTAGGGAACAATTAAATAGTCTGGACATCCATAAATCCATGGGTCCAGATGGGATGCATCCGCGGGTGCTGAGGGAGCTGGCTGAAGTCATTGCTAGACCGCTCTCCATCATTTTTGCCAAGTCTTGGGAAACGGGAGAGGTGCCCGAGGATTGGAGGAAAGCAAATGTCACTCCAGTCTTTAAAAAGGGCAAGAAGGAGGACCCGGGTAATTATAGACCGGTCAGCCTCACCTCTGTCCCTGGGAAAGTAATGGAACAGCTTATCCTTGGTGCCATCTCAAGGCACATCAGGGATAAGAGGGTCATTAGGGGCAGTCAGCATGGCTTTACCAAGGGTAAGTCATGCTTGACCAACCTCATAGCCTTTTATGAGAATGTAACAAGGTGGATGGATGATGGCAGAGCGGTGGATGTGGTCTACCTTGACTTCAGTAAAGCCTTTGACACAGTCCCTCACAGCATCCTCACAGCTAAGTTGAGGAGGTGTGGTCTAGACAATAGAGTAGTGAGGTGGGTTGCAAACTGGCTTAAAGAGAGAAGCCAGAGAGTGGTGGTCAATGGTGCAGAGTCCAGTTGAGGCCAGTATCTAGTGGAGTGCCTCAGGGGTCAGTACTGGGGCCAATATTATTCAATATATTCATGAATGATTTAGAGGAGGGAATTGAGTGTACCATCAGCAAGTTTGCTGATGACACTAAGCTGGGAGGAGTGGCTGACACGCCAGAAGGCTGTGCTGCCATCCAGCGGGACCTGGACAGGCTGGAGAGTTGGGTGGGGGATAACCTGATGAAATTTAACAAGGGAAAGTGTAGAGTCCTGCATCTGGGCAGGAACAATCCCAAGTTCCAGTATAGGTTGGGGAATGACCTATTAGAGAGCAGTGTAGGGGAAAGGGACCTGGGGGTCCTGGTGGACAGCAGGATGACCATGAGCCAGCACTGTTCCCTTGTGGCCAGGAAGGCCAATGGCATCCTTGGGTGTATTACAAGGGGGGTGGTCAGTAGATGGAGAGAGGTCCTCCTTCCCCTCTACTCCGCCCTGGTGAGACCCCATCTGGAATATTGTGTCCAGTTCTGGGCCCCTCAGTTCAAGAAGGACAGGGAACTGCTGGAGAGGGTCCAGCGTAGGGCAACAAAGATGATTAAGGGAGTGGAGCATCTCCCTTATGAAGAAAGGCTGAGGGAGCTGGGGCTCTTTAGTTTGGAGAAGAGGAGACTGAGGGGTGACCTTATTAATGTTTATAAATATATAAAGGGTGAGTGCCACAAGGATGGAGTCAGGCTCTTCTCAGTTGCAAACAATGATAGGACAAGGGGCAATGGGATCAAGCTGGAACACAAGAGGTTCCACTTAAATTTGAGAAAAAACTTCTTCTCAGTGAGGGTGACAGAGCACTGGAACAGGCTACCCAGGGAGGTTGTGGAGTCTCCTTCCCTGGAGACATTCAAAGCCCGCCTGGACACATTCCTGTGCGACCTCACCTAGGCGTTCCTGCTCCAGCAGGGGGATTGGACTAGATGATCTTTTGAGGTCCCTTCCAATCCCAAACATACTGTGATACTGTGATACTCTCTCCATGTCTTCATCCCACTGCTATAGAACAAGGTTAATGACAGTTTCTGTTGCATGGTGATATTATAAAGAGAAGTATACTTAGGATTTTAAGTGCTTCAGTATTATACAAATGGCAGATGATGCAGGCATAGTGTAGGGAATCATAAAGTAAGACCCACTGAAAGCGTACTAGTAAAGATTGTTAGAATAGTTAAACAGACAGAGGTGTAAAAGGGAAGGAATAAACAACTCCCAGCATTGTAGTGAATGAAAAAGCACAGTCTTAATAATGATATGAGGAAAGTAAAAATATTTCATAAAACCAGTGCCCACTGAAGTTACAGAAGAGTAAACAGGAGCGGAATATAGAAGGATTGCACAATATGACCATCCAACAACAATTTAAAATAAAAAAGATCACCCCTAATGAAAGAGACTGAAAAGAGAACATGATTCTCGGAACTAAATATCTGTGATAAAAACAAAGTCATTACAAACATACATGCAGTCAAATGGACAAACAGGTTGTTTTTAAAAAAATTTTGATTCTTTGTTCAAGTTAGCAATGATAATGTAATGTAGGCTTTGACTATAAGTTCAGAAGTTTGTGTGAATAATTTCATAAAAACATATCCTTAAGTTCTCCTTTGTTACTTCTGATTGTATATCAGAACACATTTATAGAACTAACTGTACTAGTGAACTTGTCAGAAAACTACATAACAAGTTAACTTAGTCTACAAAACACAAATAAATAAAACCAGGACAAGTCAGTGATGTACAGGTAAGGAGTATTTACCGAAATTATTTCAAAAATTTTCAAACTAACATCTAGCCCATGTCCATGAACTTATTTTCCTTTTCTATATTCAAAGAACTTATTAATTTCCTTTAGGAAGAACAAATTATTATCGCACTAAAATATTCCCTAAAGACCCTGTTCAATTATAAAGGAGCAGACAAAAGGGTAAAACAAGCATTTAATTTTATTAATGGGGACACTAAGTTTAAATCAAAGGAGACATATCATTATTCTTTGGTCCTTACATACCATAAAACCAGGTATGATAGGCAAATTAGACAATTACTATGTAAGACAGAATATTAGTCTTCAACTGTCTTTTCTGTGGTTCAAACATTATACTGAGACTGTTATTTCAAAACTTATTTTAAAAAGACCTTTATAGTAGCTATGCCAGATCAATAACCTTAAATATCATGGAAACTAAACTTCTAAAAACACATGAAGCAATATCAGATGGGACAAGTTATCAAAACTACAGATAGGGAAGGGATCCTTAATGGAAAAGCAAAGAGAAGGCTAGAAAGGTGAGTGCATTTTCCTCCCATTTTGTTTCCTCCCATCTAAGAGGAGGCAAATAAAAAAAGGCATGCAATTGAAAATAAAATTGATACAGACATTATCATGAAGTTAACACTGCCACATGGCCTACATCCTATTGACCGATTAATCCAGGAGAAAATTCTGTCAGAAATGATAACACATTTTAAATATAAATAACTCAAAGAAAACTTGTTACAAGCAAGGAAAAATGTAGTTCACTTACTGACTTGATGCCTAACTCATTTTTGTGACACTACATGATTCATTGCAATACAAAAGTCTCACAGTGCTTCATGAATGTGAAATAGGTCTTAAACAATAAAAAAGTAATCAACAGGGGGAAATCACCTAACTTGTTTATCTTGATTACAGAAAGTACTTCAGCTGATTGCTTCTAATTTTGTTATTGTTGTTAACTTTAAGTAACACCCAACTCCAATCCAAGTTTTTCAATCTTCACCTCTTGGCACTTCCTTACTGCTGTGAAGGGATGAAAATACGTTGAACATATTTGATTTTGCCTCATTTTAAGACAAGGTTTACCAATAAATCTTTTATGATCTATATAATCTAAGTTATGAGAGTAGCTTTTATGAAATAATTATATGATATAAGATGAAATAAGAAAACTCCTGGAAAAAACTTATTTTCTGCCAGGAATATTCAACATTAAAGCACATTGTTAAAAGATTCCAACAGTAGAAGGTTTATTTCACTACAAGATGTATACAAATACAATGTATAAAATAAGTATCAAACTGCTTTGTCAGTCAAATTAAATTTCACAATATCTCTTCAGCTACATACATTTCTCCATCCTGCTCAATTACAGAAAAGGAGGATTCTATCTATTAGCAAACAGTCATGTTTTCTTATGTTGTATTAACTTCATAATACCTTTCTTGTTTGTGCTATCGGAAGTATCAGAGAGAAAGATGCAGACTAGATGGTAAAAGGAGATTCTTCTGTGTATCACAGATGAGGAAATTGGTACAGTTAGCACCAGTGACTAAAAGTGATGCTCAAAACCACCTCTGATGCCTTAGGAAAGGCATTATACAGTGTAAAGGAGAGTCTTGAAGCACAAGGTACCAGAACTGCTCCAAATCCGTGATCTTGGTCCTTGCATAACAGAATTAATCACTCACTTCCTTGAACGGCAGAACTCCTTAGAAAACTTGCTGACAAGAATTTCATGTTTTCATTTGATTCAAATCAAACACTTCCACATGGGAGGAATGGACTTAAACACTTGTGATTTCTATTTTATGTGAAATAGCAAATTATTAACAGTGTGTATAGGCAACCTTAATGCTGAGCCTGTCAAACAGAATTTATAGGCATTTATATGTTTATAAAGAGGTTTATGATTTTTCAGAATGTTTTAGAGGTAACAGGATAAAAAATGAAGGGAGTCAGTGGGACAAAAATAACTTTTGTCCCTAGAGGACCAGTTATCTCACATTGTAAGAAATCTACAAGTGTTATTATTTAAACAAGTAGCTATGGCCTCATTCGTTACCCACTGCTATGGAAACAACTTTGTTTAATATGAATCTCATTACCTCCTTGCATAAACGATTAAGTAGACAAAGGAAAAAAAAAATCCTTGAAGATAAATTTATTTTAGGTAACATACATTATTTTGATTCATTTCCCAGACACTAAATATTAGTAACCAAATTATCCAAAGTCAGTACTTGTAGACTACAGCAGCTGGTAGGTTTATGATGCAAAGAACCACACAGAGTTCCTGCAAATTCATATATACTGACTGAAATACATAGCAGAGAGAAAAGCCTATTTTTTTGTTTGACTTACATATTATAGATCCATTAGTTTTTATTTATGTCATATAGAATGAGAATAAGCCCAGTGAATTCTCTTTGACTTTCTTAACCTTATCATTTTAAGTAATAGGAATAACCAGAACAGAGACCATTTCCTCCTATGGTGGGTGTACCAGTGATGGACCTCTAGGAATCGATGCATGACTGTGACATTGAACACAGCGTTTGTAAGCAATTCGAAGTCATACTACTGGAAAATAAAGATACATGTTCTCCATTCTTGGCTCTCATAACATGAAGAATTACATCTAAGCCTTCTTGCTCATGTCACGGTTGAATCTGCCTGTACCAAAACTTGAAGATTATGCTCATACTCTGTCAGGTCATTTTGCAAATGAGAACAGCAACTCTTTGAAGTTGCTTGGGATCCCAAATTGTTAGAAGCAGACCTGGCAGAGCTGCACTAGTAGCAGAGGACAGGTGAAGTGCTTAAAGGCAGACATTGTTCTGTCTCATGATTCTGCAGTTTTTTGCTTCAAGATTTAATCAAACCAGCAAATAGTGCATATGTCACAAAACGATGTTACCTCAGAATACTTGCTCCATCTTTAAATTATGCATGAAACAGCAAGCAATTATTGTCCACTGATTAGGAAAGGTAACAAATAGAGGTGAGGGGATAGGTCAATTCAAATTTTTAGCTTTTTCTCTGAGAATAAAAAATATTAAGAAAGAAATTAAAGGATAACAATTGCTAAGTCATCAGAGTAGAATTTTAATTTGCTCAACCTTCAAGAGGGCAGATGAAGTTGACTATGATCAGTAATAAAGTTAATGCTACTATGGAATTTCAATCTTGAAAAGAAGTGGAAATCCACCATGCCATTTGTTTATATCTTGCAATTTTGTGATAATCTGGTAATTTTATTATAGGGACCAGAACTCCAGTTTTTTCTTTCAAATTTTATTATATAAATTATTCTGGCAAAAGAGTTTGCAGCAGCATAAAGATCAAACGGCTCATCAAAGCAAGTTGTCACACTTTATTCACAAGCTGCATTTTCAGAATCTACTCATCAGCTTGAAACTTTAGAGTCTTCCTCCATTTACAGTGCTGCATAATTACATCACAAAGCTTCCCAAGATGCAGGTGCCCTCCATAATTTAACTGTGAATGAGATTCATTGACAATCCCATCAAGTACCACATGAAGTTAGAAAATTTACCTTTACTACTTCTTTAAAAAGGGATTAATTAAAAGCCCTAGAAAAGTAAAAGCAAGTAATGATTCATACATCAGTAATTCACGTCTTCCAAATATCTGAGTCTAGTTAATTTCATAACAAGACAGCGAAGTAATACATGTAACTACAGGATGCATTTGAGAAATTCACTTTTAAGAAATAAATATCTCTATTTCAGGTTCAGCTCATAGAAATGAGAAAAAAAAAAAAAGGAGGAAAGAACTGTAAGATCAGCTTTTTTGTAGTTTAAAAGTATGACGTTTATCCACACAAACTAGTTTAGCAAGGAAAATGGAATCTACAGTTTACAAAGGTAGAAGTCATATGTAACATGATTCCCATTTTGTCTGCAGATACACAACTGTAAGAGAGCATTCAAGAATATTTTTCTTCCTAGTCACTCTAAATCAGGGGTGTCAAACTCATTTTCTCCAGGGGCCACAGCAGCCTTGCAGTTGCCTTCAAAGGGCCGAATGTCATTTTAGTAAATACTCCTGCACTTATACAGTCTTAAAATTCCTAAATTTGCTGTGGCCACTGGAGAAAATGAGTTTGACATCCCTGCTCTAAATCCTTACTGTCATCATGGGTTGCATTGTATGTAATTCAAGTGCCTGATTTTATTAACACTTGTAAAGTGCTCGATGTACTAGAAGTGATGTGCAATACTTAAATAGTTTTACTTTCACTTACTCATGATGAGCATATTGGCAACCGTTACTGGCTTGTTTTACCAGCTAAGGGCATCTAGTGGTCTTCACCCTAGGCTGCAAAGGATATCCACTGAATAAAGTTAACTTCCTGTGATGGAGGAAGCTTCTTCCTTAAGACTAAGTCATGTAATGGATTTTGCACTCTGATGTTTTAATAAAACTTGACTTCACATCTATTTTAAAGAGAACTCAGTGGAAACAAAGTCTCCTTATTATTGATTAGATCAATAGAAAGAGCTGTAAAAATTCAAATGAAGAAATGTGTTACCCTAATTCCTTTTTTTTTTTTTTTCAGGATTCAAAAAACTGATAAAACAATTTTATTTTCTCTAAAAACCCACCACTATTGCCATATGAATTTCAGTTGGGATCACTCAGTTACACAAAAATCTTTTCCTGTACTGTCTTCTGCTCATGTAGATAACCACAGGAGTAACAGAAAGCTATAAATTAAGCTAACTTTCCAAACTCTACTTCCATTTTTATAAAACAAAGATTGTTTTACACAAAGTTCCAATCAATTACCCAAAACAGAGGCTAATGAAAAAAAAAGCGCCAACCACAAACACACACACACACAGAGATTCAGTAATTGAGCTTTTTTTTTTTCTATCAGTTGTTTTCCTAAAGCTCTTAGCTTCGTCCATCACACACACCCACAAACCTACAAATCTTTAATGCTTCTATGGGTCAGAAAGCCATTTTTGTGAGCTGCTATTTAAGTACACCCCACCTCCTTAATTCTCCTGCTCTCTGATCTCCAGCAACATCTTTGCAGGTATGGTGCTAAATACAGTTTCCCTCTTGCCTCTTAAATTTTCGATAACAGATACAATTCAAACAGAAAAGGGGAGAGAATGACTGGGCCCTCGCTCTCCAGCCTCTCAGAACTCTACTCTCACTATAAAGGTCCTGGGCACGTTTCCCATTATGATCAGCTAGAGCAGCTGTTAGCATATGAAAGCAAACCCTGTGAAAGTTCGCAGTGTCTTATCAAACCAATGCAAGTCAGAACAGGAAAAAAAAGAACCTAAAACTAGCCATGTCTCTGAATCTCTGTAGGGATTGTAACCTAGATTATCACCTAGAAAAAGAGATTATAAGCATTGTGAAGCATCATATGACACTAAGAAAAAAAAAAAATCACAATGATACTACTTTGTCCAGAGCTATAGCTATAGAAGTACAATGGTAAATCTAGTAGTTCCTCTGACTGGGTTTGGGTTGGTGGCAACTTGATCCAACAGTGTGCCCAGCAGCCAAAAGAGCCAACACAGGTCCTGGGGTGCATCAAGCACAGCATCACCAGCTGGTCAAGGGAGGTGATTGTCTTGCTCTGCAATGAGCTAGTGTGACCCAGCCTCAAGTATTGTGAGCAGTTTCGGGGTCCTCAATACAACAAGACTATTAGAGCGTGTTCAGTGGAGGGAGACCATGACAGTGAAAGGTCTCAAGGACGAGACTTAGGAGAAGAGGCCAAGGTCACTTGGTTTGTTAGCTTGGAGAAGGGAAGGCCGAGGGGTGACCTCATCGCAGTCTACAGCTTCCTCAAGGGGGACACTGGAGGAGGAGAAGCTGATCTCCTCTCTCTGGTGACCAGTGAGAGGGCACAAGGAAATGGAGTAAGCTGCATCAGGGGGGTCCAGGCTGGACACTGGGGAGAGGTTCTTCACTGAGAGGGTGGTTGATCACTGGCTCTCCAGGGAAGTGATCACAGCACCAAGCCTGTCAGAATTCAAGGAGCTTCTGGATGATGCTCTTGGTCATCTGATTTCATTTTAGGTAGTCCTGTGAGGAACAGGGAATTGGACTCAGTGATTCTTATGGGTCACTTTATTCTATAATTCTATGACTAATCTCCTTATCTTCAGTCTACACCTGACTTTTTCTAAATCTAACCTTTCTAATCCTGCTTTCCTTATACACCCATGACTTCTGACCCTGTTAAGATGTTTAACCTAACACAGTAGTGATGGGGAAAGAAGCCTTCCAACTAGTTCAGTAGAAGGTGTCTATTGACAAAGAACAAAATATTAAGACATAAGATTTATGGTCCAAGCCATTTATTCAGGAGATAGGGAGGTATCATCCTTCTTAATTTTGTACTTTCCATTTACTTGATTTGGGGGTGAGGGGCTGTTTTAGGTTTTGTTTGATGGGTTTTTGTTTGGTTTGGTTTTGTGTTTTTGTTGTTGGGTTGTGGGGGTTTTCTGTTTTTTGGGTTTTTTTGTGGGTTGGTTTGTTTGTTTGTTTGTTTTGTGTTTGTTTGTTTGTTTTGTTTTTTCCTTCTACCTCCCTCCCCATTCAATGCATAAGTTTATCATTTGATGTCTGCAAGTTTGGCTCAGAGCCTCCACTCTCTTTCATATCATCTTCTACTATTGCCATTGATTGTAGTGGCTCTGAGTATTGAAAAGATGATCAACAGCAACACACAACCTTCTGGATGAAACTATGCCAGCCTCCTGGGGTGACAGCAGATGTTTTTGTTATTCCTCATTGCAGAAGCCAATACTAACAAGGGAAGGGGCCAAAAAATGAAAGCAAGACTTACAGCAGGAATAATATTATTGTCCAATGAGCACTGAGGTCACCGTTGAACTAAATAAAGCATTCATGGGAAGATACATGCCAAATTACCAAAAGGTTACACAGCCTTTCAGCTTGCTGGAAAGATTTTTGTTGCTAGAACAGAAGAAAAATATAACTGTAATAAAAAATACCATTAGGCAGGGCCTAAACCCTGTAGTGTGTTTGGCAAGTCTATTGCAACTGGGACACTGGAATAATAAAAGCTACCACATACAGTAATCAGGCTCCAGAGGGAGGATGAAAGTTGCATTGTTTTGACTGTTTAATTGTAAAAGCAAACATATGGGAATTGCTGAAATGAATATGCAGACATAGTTTGCTCATGTACAGCTTGGAGGAATTAGGGAGAAACTTAATTTCTGAAAATTATCTCAATTCAAATTTAGATTTTTACCAGTATGGAATTTCCTTGGAGTCTGCTTCATTACTTCTGAAATGTTTTGTCTAATAAATTTAGACACAAAATTTAAGAATTTCATAGTAAACTTGGACCTCATATTGACAGGTAAGTTAGTGAGGTCTGAATTCAAGTTCTGTCATAACAGAAAACTTAATGGTACAAGGATTCTCAATGGTTTAATACTCACGTTTTTGATTTATATGGTGAAGTTATCCTTTTCTGAAGAGACATTTAATTTCACCACTGAACATATTTTAAAATATATTTTGAAATAATGACAATTTCAGGAAGAAATTAAACTTAAAACTGAAATCCTTTACATACACTCAATATAGTAACTATTTTAAATTATAGAGAAAATAAATTATACATAATTTTCTTAGTGATTCTAAGGGACAAATTGAAGAAAGTCTCATTCACTGCGATGTTTTTCAAGCCACAAAAACTTGTGTGCCAATAAGTTTCTAACAGATAATCAAATTTATTCTAAAAGCAAACTGAAGCATGTCTATTTTTTTTTTTTAAAAAGGCTCCATACAGCTCTCATTTTGATATAGTGCTTTCCAAATATTTTATTAAGTCAGCTTAACCTTCATTTTCAAAGGCATTTTAAAAACCCTTTATGATAGGCTCAAATATGGCTAGAAGAACAGAAGGAAACCAAATTAATCAATCCCCACAAAATCATGTCAGAAATAGGGCAAACTTGCCATGACAAGTTAGATTCCTAACTACATTACATGACTTACTTCACCTTGGAGGAAGAAAAGTATCAGAGGTGTGAACAGAAATCTTGTTCCTGGACATCAGACTAGAGCAAAGGCCATACTAACAATTAACTCATATGAAAAGAAGGGCCAATTTCTTGCAAAGAGTTTACAGACCTTTTAACAATTAATTCTAGGTTATTAGAACACAGCTTTGAGTCTGCTTCCTGCCACCTCAGACACACAGCATCCCAGTAATGGTTGGTTTGCTGTGCTCCACACCCTGGAGCTCAGATCAATGCTTTCATTACTCAGAGATCTAGCAACAGTGATATTTAGTAAAGTTATCATCAGCCACAAAAAAAAAAAAAAAAAAACACACACCCCACACCAAAAACCACCATTTTAAAAAATGTATGATTTTCTGCTGTGCTCTTCACTCTCTATAATAAATGAGTTATGTTGGAATCCAAGTGTGAGAAATTTTTCATCAACATAAGCATATCGATTATGCGAATGTCAGCCCTGTTGGAAGCCAGACTGAAACTGTTAGGTATGCTGTTTATGAGATGGCTGGAGCAAAACAGTAGAATAGTATAAAAATAAACAGAATACTTAACAGAAAAAGTGAGGTTAGAACTTTATGCAACTTGCACGCAAGTCCTGGGTCACTAAAACAAAACTGTTGTCCCTGCTCCCTCATTCCCTCTGTGGGAGTTTGGGATTGTGTCTGTGTTTTCAATGATTAACTATCATCTACACTTCAGGTATTTTTGAAAATCCTGATACATGAGTTACATTTGATAACACCCTCATCCACTGAAATGCAATCACCATTTCTGCTAACCACAGATATAGCGCACAAAACTGACAAAAGAGTTAATGCCATTGCCAGTTGTTCGGATTGTTATAAATCATTACATCAACAATATTAAAACACTTCTACAAAAACTGCCTTGTGACTTCTGTTATGCCTGACATTAGTAAAACACCTTCTGTATTTGGTAACTGATGACTGAACAAACATGAAGTTTCTGATTTTGAGAAGGTATTCCCACTGAATCAAACAGGCTTTCTCAGAGTGCTTATACTAAAGAACCACCCCTGCAAAATATCACAGTGCTCTCTAGGATGAAAAGAGAATCTAGCATAGATTAATTACACACTAGATACTAGAACTGTGCTCCTTGAGAGATCCTAAAGCTGTTTGAGGGCCTCTCCAATTACTGATGTACAGTAATATCCGTGTCATGACAAAACTATCTCAGAAAACAGATTTGTTCACATTATCAGTATTTTTGTCCACATATATTCAGGAAAACAACATTACCATCTCAATCTTCCACAAACTCCTCTTAATTCTATAAAATCTCCAGAGGTCTCCGAAGAACTGAATATGGCTTCCTGAAAAAATGAATGCTTTCCCTTTTATGAAAGCATGCATACTTATCTCCAGAGTAAAGTGTCAATACTTCCTCCTCTTCCTACATTTCTTTGAAATCAAAATGTAGCTTTAAAAAAAAATTTTTAAAAAATAGTCTTTCTTCATAAAGTGGTGGTACAGCATCACCATCAAATGACTTCCAGGTGATCTAATCAAAGCTAAAATCCTGATTATTACAATATACAGGGTATCAACCTAATTATACAGTACAATGAAACCAAGAGGTTTGGGGATTTTTAAACTAAAAAAATTGCAAGTCAGTGACCTAGACAATAAAGGTACATTGATTCATAGGAATTAAGGATCTGGGCCAGCAAGTATAAAGACACATTCACTCCAGGACAGGACAAAGCATATGGCTCTATAAATGACTCTGTATGGCTTTACAAATTACCCTTTCCTTACCTATGTTGTATTTGATCCAGCATCTGCTATTTTTCTTTTTACCACACATATTTTATCATATTTTTAAAATGCTCACAACTAATATTTAACAGTACTCTATAAGCATAACCTGAAATGGATTTTTCGCTGGGTTACATATAAAATTAGTAAAATTGTAGTCAGCCTCCAGTAGTGGAAAGAGATACTGTAGAATCACACATGATTCAGTCGAAGAGGTTTATTAGACTTATAGAGGTATTAAGGGTGAAATACACACCTGAGCTCTTCCACATGAAAATCAGTAGCACTCTGACCTACTTGTCTCTTTGCACAGAAACCATTATAAACATGGTTGCATTTTGACTTCTTCCACCATGATGAGAAGAGCAACTCAGAACTATATTTACTCTGCTGACTGCTTAGCCCTATTCACTGGGTAAAAGGTAATGTCACAAAACCATATAGAAAGCTTGCATTATTTAGTTTGTTCAGCTTTCGTGTTTCACAAAGGAGCTAGTATACTCTCACTCTGGCATCTTTCAGAGACAAAATAATTCAAATTAGTAAGCAACTACTATCTTATGGCCACAGATCAGTCATTAAGCTCAATTAGTTCTATGGATTCAGCCTGGGAACACAAGTGTATCTACAAATTATAGAAGTAATCCCTGTAGTCCTGGAACCAGTGCTATGCAATGACCACTAGCACTGTTTACTTTCTGCAGCATGAATGCAAATGAAGTCTCTTTGGTTTTGTATACATGCATTTAAGAGTTTTATGACTAAATCCAGATCCAGAGAGATTTTAGTTCCAAAGGACAGAAAATAAAAGATGACCAAAGTCAGAGTCAGCTACTTATCACATATAGCACCTATTGAAATATTTAAATAATAATTTTATTACAAAATGCATGGAAGACACCCACAAGTCTCACAACCAACTTTCATTAAGCAAAACTTGGCAGCTTTGTCCTTTCTTCATTTAAGGGCTATTGCACCAATTGCTATCAATGCAATCAAGAATAAATAACTTGAGTCAACACTTTGAGGGAAAAATTGCTGGACTTTGCTTTAGGAGAGAAATAATGAAATAAATGGAAATAATGAAACAAATGGAAAGAAAATTAAATATTTTTCTGCCCTTGGATTTTGCTGCCTACAGTCTTCAACCATACTAACAGGAAAGACCAAGAAAAATAACATATTCAGTATGGTAGTGCTTGTTCTGGGAATAAAGTGAGAGTTTTATTCCACAAGGATGTTACTTCAACATCTTTTTAATAAGTACTAAAAGGGAACATTAAAAGTAATAGGAAATCTTTTTAAACAATAACTTGCTTGGCTCTCTCAGAATTTCTTGGGACAAGGATTAATAGTGAAAACTGCCTTTTGTACCTTGTTTATGTTCAAGTGTAACAAGAAATAGTTTTGAGGAGTCAGCATCATTCTTCTACACAGCAAGTTTAGATTGCAAAGAATCTACTAAACTTGCTTCAGCAAATATCAAGATGTCTCCTGCAGTGTTACTTCCCTTCACATTACCAGAGTTTGGATCAGTTCAAATACAAGTTAATGCATAAGGAAGGAGCTCTTCATCTAAGTAGGCAGCGCTACCCATTTAAAACATTATCGAAGTCTGAAACATTTAACTCTGTGTCTTCTAGCCATTCTAAAATAGCATATAACAAGATCAAATCCAGCTGCTTATAATTATTAAAAAAACATTTTTTTCAAGTGCAAGAAAGTTAAGCATGCTACCACAGTCAAATTCAAGTGCAGAAATTTTTATTTCGCCTATTAACTTTCACTCAGCAATAAATTCTCTATTCCCTAGAGCCATTTAGTCTTAGAAATACAAATGTAGTGGTGCCTTCTTTTGCAGGCTTCAGGTTACTGTGGCTATTCTTTAAAGTAAAGTATTGTCTTCCTCTACTAGATTCTACAGATTATTGCAAGTCTAAATATATTTAACAGATGGACAGCTCTGTGGAGATCGCAAGTCTGTGTACTGCAACAATAGTATAAACTGGAGGTTGTTTTCTGATTCAAAATACTATACAAGTGCTTTATTTCTTTATTAATTCAAGGGCAAATTCAAAACAATGCCAGCAATAGTTACTTGTGACCTAAAACCCATTCACATAATCTGATAAGTCACTTCAGTTTGGGTGGTTGACTGGGGTTTGGGTGTATTTTGTTCAAAATGCAAAGGAAGAGCTTTGAAAAATTATATCAAAACAAAGAGGTCTTAAACATGGTATATACAACTGGGAGACACAAATAACAATTGTACTAGATACTATCATCTCATTCTGTTTTTAAAGACAGGTCGGACACTAATTGCTCTTTAAGGCATGGCAAGCCTTTTTATATAGTTGTAGTTGCGTTTCCATTAGCCCTCTAACATGTATAATTCCCTTCCCTAGCCAACAACTGGACACTTTGCTGTGATAGATCTGATCTTTTGTTTGATTTTGGAATAAGGGAAAGTAAAATACTCATTCTTTCAGAACACAACTTTGTGCCTAGTAAGGTTACATTCTGCTGGTAGAATCAATGGACACTCACAATGCTGACTTATATATATTTATAATATATGTTGTTATAGTACCATTCACTTGACTACTATTGGATGCCATCAGCTAATATCTGATCAACTTTAGAAGAAGGATTTTATGTCCAGGGTAAGCAGCTGCCTACAAGCAAGATGGATGGAGGAGGAAAAAAAAAATTCTGAGAATTCTGTAATTTTATTAACAGGAATGGGAACAGTAGCCTTGGGATCCAGAAAACATACATATTAAACAACGTGCAGTCTACTTTTTCCAACCTCTTAGGACAGTTCACTCTGTTCTGAGCAGCCTCATTTTGTATGTGCTCAATTCATTTAACTTTTCTAAAAATAGAAGACAGTACTTCTGGATACAAAATAAAGTTAAAGACATGCTCGTGTTTCAACTAAACATTAGTTTTCTGTATATGGGAAGTTGTATTCAGTTTCTGTCAAGAGAGCAAATAACAGTAGTGAAGTTTGCTAATTCATCATAGGTCACATACCTCCACAAGGAAAATAACATTATAATTTAGATTTCTCTTTTTCTATAAGTGAAAAACAACAAAAGATAACATGAGAAATACTTTGGGGCCTTATTTTATTTTCTAGTTACATATGTGCATATACAAGCTTACCCTTACCTAGGAATAAAAATGTATTACAAGTATTTCCTTGACAGGCACAAAAATCCAAAATATATACACTACAATATTATATTGTCAGCAGTAGAACACACTACTGAAAATACCACATAAATAGAAATAACACTATTTCCTAGTACATACTGAACAATAGTGCAGCAAAGATCTAGTACTATATAAGAAAAAATAGATTTTTTAAAATAAATGTATTATTTTTGTATTATTAAACTATTCTAAGTAGAAATGTTCTTTAATGCCTAACCACAACACCCTGAAACTAATGAGAGTTCATCCAGAATTAGATTTGAGTGCTGCCAAACAGGTAGTGAACGTAAAAGAATCTACATATTATAACATTCCCCCCTCCAACAGAAATCACTATGCTAATCCTGTGAGTAAAGACTACCTACATTAACATAATTAGTATCAAATGAACACCAAAAAGCATTTATTACCACACAGTTGCTTTCCTCAAAGCACTGACTCTGTAACATTGGAACTGGTTTTTGTACACAGGATTTACTAACACAATTTGGGAGTTTCACTCTAAGCTATCACCCAGAGACATCTGAAGAATAGAAAGCTAAACAGCTAAGAGACAGGAAGGTGACTCTGAGGTCCACAAACTACCTTAATTAAAAGCAAAGCAGAATTTTGGCGAGTATCTGAGAAAGAGAAAGCCTGTTACATCACTGCACACTTGAGATTGATTAGTTATATTGGCTGGAAGTGAAGAGTTCTCATATTATCATCATCAACAACCTCTATAAAGTATTTCATGCAGCTAGGACTGAAGAAAAATAAGTTATTTATACTATCTTGCTATCATTACAATAATATCCAAACATCTCACAGAGTTCAGGATTTACTCAGAACACTGGCAGTCTTGAAATATTTGTCTTCAAATTATTTAGACAAAGCAAGGAAGTGTTATTTGACCCACTTATTCCAATTTTAAAAAGCAGGTACGGAGAAATCGAAAGCACGCAGGAAGCCTGCAATAAAATACAGATGCGAATTCAGCTGATATGTTTTAGGCTATAGCACTAATGAATGGAATATCCTTCCTCTTTCATGTGGCAAATGTAAACAGAATCCTTTGCCTTGCTGAATAAACCATACACATACTTGAGCTCACTTCTGACAAATCTTACATAAGTCCTTGACGTCATCTTTTTGAAATAACTTCATGTTACTTGGTGTATATGTAAAATGCATTCCTTATAGCCTGGGTCCTTTGACAATTTCCTTTTCTAATTAGTTTCCATTGGTCTAGAAAACATAGTACTTCTGAGGACTGTAAATTTAGCCCATGTCCTCATTTTTTTCCCCTTCCTTGAAGAGGAAGGGTCCTCATAAAATTCAAGCTAGTAGCTAACTAAGTTTTGGCAATGTTTTTGTAAGACATTGTCTCACCATAAGAACACCTGAAAAGTTGCCATTTAGAAAATTGATTACCAATTTAATTCTTTAATTCCTTGCGTCTGCTACCAACAACTCAACCTCTGAATGTAATACTATAAAATAAAATAAGAGCAGATGGACAGCTCACAAATACAGCAAAACCGCACAAAGCCAGAACAGTAGCTTCATCCACACACTAATCCTGGAATTCTAAGCCCAAGAAAAAGTTGTCCTTGCTATGAAGAAATCCATTTTCAAATGAATAATGATTTTCACGACAAGTGTATCTGAAAGTATTCTCAGTCAAAAATGTTCAGAATTCCTGTCAGAAGAAACAAATGTTTTAAGTCACAGGAAACTTCACCTGAAAAATAGGAACTTGAAGTGAAAGTATACTACAGTGATGTGATAAATGCACTGATAAATATTTGTCTTCTGATTGATAGGTAAGTATGCAATTCTTATTTAGTTTTACATAAAGAAAATATTAAACAGCCCTTCATGTAGGATAAGCAAAAACAAAGATTGCAAAGATTAGAGTGGTTGGATTTTATTGCTCAAGCAATACCATGTCTTCTGTCCAGTTTTAATTTTCTCAGATAACAGATGTTCTGTGATAACTGAATAACAGATGTGTGTAGAAAAGGGTAGAAAATAAGCAATTTCATACTCAGTCTGATTTCACCCTTAGGGATTTGGTTTGTGTAGTAAAGAAAATACTGATCTGAAAGTTGTAAGCAGTGGTGAATCACTGACAAACCTTCTGCATCTCTACAACCTGAACAAGAGAAAGGCAAAAATTTCTCCTCTCGTACATGGAAATGCAAGTTTTTTTTAAAACAACCTTAAATTCATGATGTTAAAATTTTGTTTTCAGTGATGTTAGTATCAGTTATCTTTACCCTGAACTTCATATTGCAAAAGTTTTGGATTTATATCAAACTTTACAGCTATATAGTAGATTAGTTACAAAAAGTTAAATGCATTTGACCACAGCACTCTGTTCACAGATGTAAAAACTGAAGCTTGACGCTGTACATGCTGCGAATTTGTTTGGATTCAATAAGAAATTAAACAAACTTATGGAAGAGAAATCAACCATGAGTTGTTAAACGCACACCAACCATATTTGACTCAGAAAAATCAATCAGCTGCAAACAGCTGATGGTTTGGAGAGGAATAAGGGGAATGATTACATATGCCAGCCTTGCTTGAATGTTCTTCTATAGGCATCCACTTTTGGCTACTATTTGCAAAATAATATTTGGCTATATGGCGCTGATACAAACCTGTTCGTTATGTTCTTCATCAGTAAAATAGAATTATTTACTTAGATTATCAAAACTAATGTTTCGGTTTAGCTAAACTGGAAAGGAAGAAAGCAGGGCAAACACATCCTCATAGAGAAATTAAGTGCTTGGAATCAGTAAAGCTAAAAGGATTACAGTCACCTGCCACAACACATATGCAAAACATTTGTGCCAAAAATTGTAAGTTATACCCAGGGCTGTGTCAAGGAATATGCTCCTTGTATTACCTAGCTTACAGGAGAAGCAAAAAACAGCTAAAGACAAAATTACAAAAATCTGGTGACTTAAAGACTGTGATCAAAATCTAGCCTGTACATGTTTGTGTTTCCACTGTCTCAACATTGCTTTGTTGTTACATCTTGGGTCAAAAGATACAGAATGGAAATACCTATGCCCGATTACTTTGAAAAGAAATGCGGAATATATGCATTTTATTTTGTGCTCTTGTCTTTTTCATTTGCCATTCTTCACACGTTCTTTTTTATAATTGTCCTTAGACAAACATTAGGGGATACATTCTAATTAACTTTGTTTTAGAAAGGCTGAAATACAAAATGTCATTCTGTAATTGAGGGACAGCTGGCTGTTACTGTAATAATGATATGTCAAATGAAGATCTTTTCCACTGGAATACATTGCTACCCCTGATTATAGGATAAATTCCCAGAACTAAAACCCCATTCATAAAGATTTGAAAGCCTAAGCTTAAGATTTGTCTTCCATCTGTGCCTGTTCTCACTAAACAGTGGATGCTACTCCATAACTGCTCACAAGAGCAAACAAACAATATAAAACCATGGCTACAGGGAACATCTTTAAACTATAAATGGTTATTAACTGAGATACAGTGCATGCTGTGGACCTTATTACAGTCTAGCAAAATGACTGTGACTGGAAAAATGCCAAAAACCTTAATATTTTCTTACTTAATATAGAACATTTGAGCAATACTATAATTTCCTAGGTGATTTTAATGCCACTGGCCATCATTATTTTTGTACGTATTACTGTATAACAGTATTTCCGCAATCAAAAATAAGCATTTTATAGTGATTTAATTTTAACAGGAGGCATAGAAAAGATAACAGACTCAAACTGGGTTTAACATGTTTTGATACTTCATAAAACCCAACAGCACGTAAAAAATATATTTGTAGTTAGTTCACTGTGTAAATGATCATGAACTAGACATTTCCTACATCTAAAAGGCCGCAAACTCCAACACTGACCTCTACGCAGTTCAAACCAAGTAACCGTAGAACACTAGACAGTGCCCATGTGCCTTGGTGTCAAATACAGAATCGAATTTTTGAAAGGTTTTCTGTAACACATACACAAATGAAGATCCATGTTGGAGTACAAGTTCCAACTGATTTTAACATGAGTTACTGTATTTTAGTCTGCAGTACACAAACACCACATGTTTATCATTCACTACAGATGCCACATATTGCCTACTGAAGCTACAAGGCTGAGTTGCTGCTACAGGGCAGAATAGTACTACTTTTTCAGCAAATGAATTTTGTTTACTGCCTTTACTGCTCAGTGAATAAAAAAACATCAAGTTGGGAGCTGAAATCACAATAGAATCAGTAGATAAACTCTGTGGATCCGTGCAGCTAATTGTTTTGCTTTTGGCCATGGCATATGTATTACTTGACTGCTAATTTCACGCTCTGATACTGCTTCTTTATAGCAGCAGATGAAACTGAAGCTCTAGTACCCTGTTCAAATAGGCTGATAAATACATATTCCACCCCTTCACAATATGTTTGACACACTCCTCACCCATTGTTATGCTTCCCTTTTATGAAGTCTGAAAGAGTCGCCTATTTTAGCTCTTATTCTTGCCACTGACAAACTGAATTTATACATGTTCCTGTCTTATTCAGTATGCAAAAAAGACTTCTAGTTTTCCTGTTTACAGAAATCCTCTTACAAGTTTGTTGTGTCTGTATTTACGTTTGAGGTGGGGGCACACACTGCTGTACACTTCTGAAAAACTTCAAGAGAATAACAGCAGCACGTTTCTCTGCAGATTGACAAACACTGAAGAAATCATACAGTTCCATATGAACAACTGAACTTACAAATTCAAACTGAGATTCACATTTCTTCTAAGAACAGCAAGTATTGCTACTGCAGTTAATTCAGACCTACCTGACCCTAAGGACTGTCTGAGATGAAGATAAGGGCATTATGGGATAGCCTAAGAGGGTGGCTAATACAAACAAAGCTTTGGCTGGTCCCTGAATTATTTGAACACTGTGAAATGAAAACCTTTCTAATGTTACATTTAAAAGACAAGAATACTGAAATCTACAAAATCCATTATAAATATATAATACTGGATCATATAAGTCCAATATAAATGAATGGTTGTGAAATCAAGAGCAAATGGGATGAAACAGAAATCATACTTAAGGAGACAAATCATGCTGGTCTAATTCAAATACATATTTATTTCCACTGAAACACTACAATAAGATTATATGTTCTAACACCGCTGATATACCAGGAAGCATCTATAGTATTTTAGCTGTGGAATAACCCATTACTGTTGCATTCCCACATTTTTTAAAGGCAGCATCAACTATTGCCTCCTCTTTTGTTTCCTCGGGGTTGTGGGTTTAGGTTTTTTTAAGGAGGAGGGATTTTTTGCATAATTAAGGAGAGGACCTAAAACCAGACAGTGAGCAGGGGATAGAAAATGAGAAACTAAAATTAAGAGAATTGAGGCACTCTAGATACGTCAACAATAAGAGGACTTAGAATGCGTAAGTCTTTGGTATACTCATGTATAAAATGTAAGAAATTAAAATAAAACCTAGTGTATGCAAACTTTCAAGTTCATACTTATTTATGAATTTAGCCAATATATATATACACACACATGCATTTACATACATAAAAACAAACACACACGACATACAATTTTAGATCCTGGGCAACACAAATCTGGTTTCCTATAGAACAAATCTTCATCATTGCCTAGCAACCAGAGCTATTTTTATGTCCAACTGTAATAATTCAATATCTCAGCTGTCTTTACCAAGATTTGGGAGAGGGGGAGATCACTTAAATCTCATCTCTTCCCATTTGCCTCTCCAATACTCCGACATTTGATCTTTCCAAAACCAAAATTAAGTCCTTCACAGAAGTCAAATTAGGACAATTTCAGCATATAAAGTGCAAGTCTGAGGAAAATTCTCAGTGACAGAAAAGGACACTATTTAGCAAACACTCCTTTGGTTCCATGTCTGGGTACAGTTTACTGTAATTTATATTTCCAGAATCCTCTGTAGGTTCTGATGCAATAACAAAAAGGTCTGTGCACCTACTGCTGTGTAATGATGTGTAGCACAACTGGTTTTTGTTTTAAGGTAAGTCATAACAGTACAGTCTTGGATGTAAAAGGCATTTTGTTGAACATTGTAGTTGTTTTCTTGCATTTTAACTACAAAATTCACTAGAAGAAATTAATAAATACTATTATCCTGGGATTTTGCACAAGTTCACTGAAACTGAAATTCCTTTAAAAGAATTACAACACAAACATGGAGGAGCGGATGGGAGTTTAAAGCCAAAACACAGGTATAATGCTTTCCCAAATTCAAAACCTGTTTCTGCCAACAAAAAAAAAGGCTATTATGTGAGAATAACATCCTTGCAAATATACCAGGAAGATATGAAATGTGAGGTATTAAAAGACTTGATAGTGCATGTTCAAACTGTTTGGTCTATCTTAAAGACCCTCTTCCCTCTATTCTTGCACATCTCAACTCAGATTTGATTTTTTTTTTTTTTAACATGTTCTATGATCATCTTCTTGAAAAATCAAAATTAAAAAAACTGGAACTACTACACATTTTATTTCAAGTGAAAGATTAAATTCTGATGCATCCACATCGCACCAGAAGGTAAAAAGATGTCTCTCTAGCAATTCTCACGATGAAAAATTCTAAGAGCTGTTAACATTCCATAATCTGAAAATGCACAAGACTGAAATCCCTGAGGGAAAGATGAACCAAAATAGAGCCCTTACCTACAATTTTTTTCACAAATTATATATGTAGGCAAGAAACCTACAGAAACTTACACCAAAGCATTCTCCTGGCAAGGTTACCACTTCCAACCAAATAATATGCTTGAGTCACAGTGTACAACCATCTTCAACACTGTCTTCACATAAGTATATGAAAACTAGTGCAAAAACATCCCAGAGGTTCCTCTCAGATAAACACTATTGCTATTTTAGAAACAAGGAAACTAGAACACTAGTAAGTTCAGACACTTCCCAACGACAGTGATCTTGGGGTACCTGAGCTTCAGTGCTGGTTACAAGAGTGGACAGTACTGAAATGCTTTAAAATGTGCTACATTTCAAAAATATGAGTAGTTAGAATGTTGCACAGAACAGAATCAGGAAGAACTTGACTAACATTCATTTAAGAGTTAACAATTTTTTTCTTTTTTTTTTTTTGTAAGTAATTCCTATATGTTTGCAGCTAAATCAAAATGTAGTTGCAACTGCTTCTTAACCATGAAAAGCACAAAGTGTTCAGTGACACTGACCATCTCCAGATCTTTTTTTTTCTTTTAATATTATAAAAATCTGTAAAGCTGCTTTACTCTGTACAGGTTTTCCCAGATATAAGTTTAGGCAAGGTATGTTTTCTCAGCTGTTCCTTTTGGAATTTTAGTTCTTTCTATGTCACTTCCATTAAAGTGCTTTGTGATGGAAAATACTGTTGAAGCCCAAGAACCACACATTTAGTCATGTTTCAAAAAATAAATTATAATCCATAATCTATGGATCTATATAAAGGCAAAAAATGACTGTGTGTTTCAACATTCGTTTTTGTCCTCCAGAACGGTGCTTTTACTAACCATTGCCAGAGCATTCTTTAAAATAAAGTGCATTAAGTTAACATATTCCTGATGCTTATATAAAAGTCATCTGTAGAAAACAACATAGAAATACAATTCAGAGCCTAGGATAAGGAGACAAGGAAGACAGAAATAGATTCTAATTTGGATTTCACTTGACATAGGTAAGACTAATTTCCTATGCTACACAGCAAGCAGTATTTTATTTTCTTCCCTAAACATAAATATATCAAACATTATGTGTACTAACTGTGTTTGGGATCTCCAAGCACAATCAGAGCTTCTGAAAATTGAAGTAATGTAACAGTATATTATTACATATAATAGTTGTCCCTTATGATCTTAGAATTTTAAAAACACAAAGTAAACAAGTGAGATCCTCAGAAAATGTAAACCCCCCTCAGAAAATAAATCTATCACATTCAATAAATAAGTCACATGAAAACATTTTCCATTCACTAGCCTAAGTTATTTCTTCCAGATTTTGCTTTTCTATACTGCTTATTAGCAAAATTACAGTGGAAGCTGGAACTTAATTGGGCTATTATTACACCACTTGCTCCTCTTTTTTTTTTTTTGAATATTCAGTGTAAAAGTCATGTCAAAAAATTCAGATCTAGAAAACACGCCTTCCATGCAGGTGCATCTATATGTGTATTGAAAACATCTAAGATATCATTTCCCATAACAAACTGAGGCAAAGAAGTCTAATGATACAAAAAAGGTTTTTCCTGTCTTGGATGCTCAGGGGTTATGTACTAACTTATAAAAATTACTTTGAATACCTCCTAATGTAAAAGATTCCTTTAGGAGCTTTGGGTATTATTATAATTGCAAATTATTATCTTTTATGTTGGCTCTGCTCTTCCAACAGTCATCAAAAAGATAAGATGTCCTCTAACTAACTAATTATTTGCCAAAGATACATCCTAGTTTTCAGTTTATTCAATGTCTTTATAACATTCAATATCATTACATATATTTTCTAGAACATTATTTTGTGTGTGGTAATGGTAGTGTGAGGAGTAATGCCAACAAAATTCTAGAAGAAATAAAGAATAAGCACACACAGCAGCAGCCCAGTGTCACCTTCCACAAGTGAAAAATACGTCTTTTTTCCAACAAAGCTATCTCTGACCAGTCTTCCAGTTTCAAGGCTGTTGCCATTTATTGCTATAACAAAAGGACCTGGTTTCCAAGCTGTAGGGCATCTCACAGTCATTTTACTGGAATGGAACTGAAGTCTGATCTTCAAAGGTGTAGCTATTTTATTGTCAAGTAAACCTGACACTGTAGAAAGCATTAATCTAAGTCACAAGAAGCTCAGAACTAATGCTGAATGAAATATATTCAAGAGTTTTACAGTCAGCATCATTAATGCTTGTTTTTCTTTAGCTCACTAAGACTACCTTGTTACCAGATAGAACTTGAGGATAAAAGAACTAAAGTTTGGATTACTTTAGAGACCATAAACTTGGTCAGTTATAGAGTTCTGCTATTATAATGCCACAGAAACAATATTAGCTAATATTTTCACAACACTTACCATTAAAGGTACACTAACATTTTTAAGTTTTTATCTGTAATGACTTAAACTGCCCAGTTTACCAGAGATGGTAATGGCTAAGCATATACCTTCTGAAAAAAAAAAAAAAACACATACATACATATATACATATATACATACAGATATATATATATATACATATATATATATATAGTTCAAGCACCTTAGAAAACTGCTGATCATTTACGAGCCTACTTGGGTGAAAAGACCTTCAGAGAAAAGTGTTGAAAACCATCAATTGATTGAAAGCCCAACTTGTATTTGTAGTCAATTACTAAAGAAAGATCAAGTCTTAAGTATCTAAAGATTGCTGCTTATGTGACCAGAAGTAACAAGGCGAGAGCAAGACTGAACAGACAGCTGGCTACTGTGGCAGACTCTGCCAGTGTGATACAGGGATGGAGATGAAACAGTCGTCTTAGAGACAGAGTGGAAATTAGCCTTTTAAAGAACGTTAAAAATTAAAATACAGAAAGAAACTTCCCTATGTTTTTTGCAGGATTATAGCAATGGAAAAGTTTACACTTGCCTATACCACAAAGAAGAAAATTCTTAGGCAGAATACATGTGTGCCATAGCTGTTGGATAGCTAGAAATGTAATTGAACTTTCTAAGATCTTGAAGTAGCGTGCAAGCCTACAAAGTGATAAATGAAATGCACAGCTGAATTTCTAAGCATGGGCATTAACCTAAAATTGTAGGTTAATTTCACATATTAAAAGGCACAGGAGAAATTGTTATTAGCAGCAGTGAGAATGCATCCAGATTGAACAACGCAATCATAAATTGTATAGAAGTTAATTTCTGGTCACCTTGCTCTGATACTTCTAACTGCAGAATGAATTATAGATGTTCTACAATAAATAAAATAACAGTGCTTATTCACCAAGCAGCATGTGTATCTGTATTGTCCACATAAACAAGGGCAAATGGCAAACAGGAAAGCAAGTCAGGAGAGGTTTAATTGGCATCCCACTGAGATCTTGGCTTCTGTGATTCAGAAGCTCTAAAAAACATTTTTTCTTCCATATAAATATTTCAAGGGAGACAGGATCAAAGCCTCTTCCATTTTGCAGGTATCTCACCACTTTCATCCTAACTAAATACAAAAACAGTTAGATATTATATTCTGAAATGGTAGCCAGATTTACTCTTCCTCAGAACAGGGCTAAGACTAATCCAGTTAGAGGCACCTAGTAATATGACTGGCAAGCTCGGAAGAATCAAATCCAAAGTGGCAAACATCCAGGAGAGACAAATGAGGGAAATGCAAATTTTTAGAGACTCAGATGTTGATGTAAGACCTAGAATGGAAAATACTCAAAATCTCAGACTTCTTTCCCCCTCTGCCCCCTCAGCCTAAACACCTAATCCAGGAATTTCATGAAAACAGGTTCTTGCAAAACTCCTGTACTTGCATAGGAGCAAGAAAGGATGTGGAATATTGCCTTTCCATTGAGCACACCATGTACACATATCTATGGACTATATCCATTTTTTGTGCTCCTTAGTTCATAAGTAGATCATTTGTAGGTATTTGTAGCTAATTCTTAGTCACAGATGGACTGTTTCTGTGATATACTGTCTGCCTCCCTGGCAAGCAGCTTCATTTGCTAATCAGAGCTCAAGTACAAGATCTTTTTCAGAAAGTTAATTGGGAATCAATAATGCAACTGGATGAATATACAGACTTCCTGATTTAATGTGCATGAATTTTATTCATTCAACTTCAATCAAAACAGCAAGCTCCCTGCAGAAGCGACAGAACAAGCCAACTTTTCTTGAACCAAACAAGACAGAAAATTATCAGATACAATGTTTTTTTAATTTAAAAGAAAAAATAATTTGCCTTCAGCCACAGAAAAACAGATGGTCAAACTGGTTATGAGGACCAGACTTTTCCATGCCTTGGAAAGGTCATCAGGATCACACCTATTTGAGCTTTTCTTTGCATTTCTTGTCTTGCTGGCATGTGTAGATCAATACAGAATGCAGGGAAGCACTCCTTACTTTGTGATGAGTGGAATAACTCTATGGATACTTTAAAAGTACATGTGTATGCCATGGCTGCATCTTGTCTATTTGTGTTTACTCTTACAGAACTAGATTTTGGATCCTCATTTAAAGTAGAATGATACAGAGTTTCTTGCTTTGTTATTTTGGGTCATTTTTGGATAGGTTTTTTGTTTGTTTATTATGTTTTTTTGTTTGTTTGTTTCTGGTTGGTATGTTTGTGGTTTTGTTTGTTTTAATTGGAATAATTGTGTTGATTATGTACAAGGAAAGAGGTGTCTTGACTTCTTGACCTCACAGTATAATTCACATGGAACTGTGAACAACTCACTCAATTAGAATTAAATTTACAGTAGGGATAAATTATGACTACAGAAAGGCATAAATGCAGGCATTAAACTCTCAGTAATGGTAGGCTTAACAAGTTTTCATATCATGTCCTATCACTGTTAGCATGATATGCATAATTTAGTTACACAGATTACAGTATCTAATTAAAAAAATAATTAGACATTGATTTTTAAAATTACTTTTCAAATCAGTAAGCACAGAGGTTGTATACAACAGTGTAGATTTTATGAGGGTTGAAGGAAGAAATAAAAGTTACAAACTAGAATGACAAAATAAAGTGTCTAGAGGAACAAGACTCAGCTCCCTGCCGAGTTTCCCTAAATGGAACAATTTTTGAAATTAATTCTGTTGTAAATAAGTACTGTTACACTCATAATTGTAATTTACATTGCCACAGTACTGCCACTTTGCATATAAAAACAGATTTATTTTATGACATCTCCATGCAGGAACTGAAATGCTAAATATCTTCATAAGAGCTCATGTTTCTAAACCAATTTCCTAGAGAGATCCAAATCCCACTATATATACACTATGATCTGTTCTTAATGCTGAGATATTTATGGCCAGCGGAAGGGTAAAGTATCCTCCAGCAACAGTGAACATTTTCAGGCAATAGCACTTAAAGATTAGAGATGCTTAATATCTCCAAATAAACTCAAATGATAATTTTGACTTACAGGAGGACAATCACACAAAGTAAATGGAACCAAGGTTACCTGTTAGTGTTCAGAAACCATCTTTATTACCAAACTGAAACATATGACTAAACATTTTGAACAAGATTATTTTCATATCAAATATGTCAAGGTGTCGAAGGATAAATGTGGAGAATCCCTCAGAATGGCAACCTAAAGATAAGCTGAACTTGGTGGTTTATCTACTGGCCCATGTCCCATTAGACACTATTTTTATAAGAGGATGATGTCCAGAGACTGAGAGAGAACAAAGACAAATCTGATTTGGAGTTTTCCAATTGAGCATATAGGAAATTACTATTTTGCCCAGCAAGAGCCCAACCATTACTATACTGAAAAGAAACTCAAGCTAGCAGGAAGGTTTTTAACCGGCCTGGAAAAGAACAAAAGCTGCACCTTTCAGAAGGGATAATAGTGTTTAAGAGACATGATTCTCAAACTCTTAGAAAGTAAAATGTCCATAGATAAGTTATTTTGTGTCTTGATTTCTTCTCATGCTGTCCACAACGTGACAAGATTAGAAAACAAGTTCTAAAACATGGCACAGATTAAGCATGTTTACATTAATTATACTACTAAATAGTGATGCTATTAGTCAGTTTAGTTTGGCTAATGCTAAAACAGAGAGACTTCCCTCCCTAAAAATCAGCTCTATTTTCCCAGCCTTCTTTTCTTCTCATTACCCTTTCTGCTCTCTTAATATCACCACAAATCACAAGTACTTCAGTTTAGTACATGAACATAATTCCTTCCAGTTACTTGTTAGCTGTTTTTTAGTAAAATTGTTTTAGATTTCTTTTTCTTAAGTTCCTTTAATTTCCCATCAGGAAAAGTCAAAGCATTTCGCTATGGCTTTATTTTACTTCACTTGGAATATTTTAAAAAATGTAGAAGTTACTAAATCATTGCTTCCACTTTGTAAAAAATGAATTGCTATTCTTTTATTTAACATAGTATTTCACAAGACAAAACTGTAATATATATACCGAAAACATGTAATTAACACTGTATGCTGTGAGCATCCTTGATCCAATAAAGTAATCAGAGTAAAGAAATGAAACTGACTTGAAATACTAATCTGGAAGTTATAAAATAGGACTGCAGAGTGGTTGTATGTTGATAACACCCAGAAATACCCGAATCGGAATGGCCACTGGCCAGCTGCCCAGCTACTGACAGTGACCATCACCACTGTAAGAAAGGCAGTTCCTTCCTATAGTAGCATCACATAAAGCAGCTGTATGTTTTCTTCAATCACACAGTGGAGACGCAGAAAATTATTTCTCTTAGAGGTTATGAAACTATTTAGGTAATGGGTCACTTAAACATGGGACTTGCCCCCTTGTGAAGCACTTAGTTAAAACCATGTACTAACAGGAACAAAAAATATAATATTAAGATTATGAAATAGAAAAAAAAAAAGTCTGTACATTTTAGTAAAGACAAGACATGGTTACTTACCAGCAACAAAATAAGAATGTGTTTTTTGAGTCTTAGGCCAAGCCTAAGTTTTTTTTTTCCCTTTCTGTAGTATGTGAAATTAAAGTAACCACAAAATAACATACATTGACTAATCAATATTTGTGCCCTCCTTGTAAAGATCTAGCTTTCAGAAACTTCTCAGCATTTACAGATTTCAGAAATACTTGTTTTACTACTTACATTATTTATAATGTTTCCTTTATTTTCAGGCTCACCAGGGGAAGAAAAAAAAAAAAACACCAAAAAAACCACAAAAAAACCACTGTCCCGCTCCCCCATCCCCTTTTTTTAAGTTCATTTAGCTGTGTCCAGATTTGGTCACAGTGAACGAGTGAGAGAATTCGGTTCTTTCCTCAGTTCTGGCTTCTGACAACCACAGCAATCATAATATCCTTACTGCCAGCCAGTTAGTATCTGTCTTGTCAATCTTATCTTTAGCTGCCTGTCAATGAGAGAATGGGAACATAAAGTACCACTTTGTAGAAACATAGATAAGGCTTATCAGCTACTTAAATTTTACACTCCCTCCCCACCCCTGTGGAAAAAAAAAAAAAAAAAAAAGGTAAAAAAAAAAAATAAAACCACATACCACACCCAGGGAGATAAATCCACCTCAAGAGGTCTAGTGGTGGTAATCAACATCTTCCTTTAAACTTAAAGTCTTTCAATAAAGATTTCAAAAGGACAGTCTACTGCTATGAGCAGATGAAGAGCTTTATTCAAGTTCACATTTGACACCAGGGACATAAAAAGTCTCCTGCACGCCTGCCATTCATACAGTCTTGTTAACTACAGTATATGCAAATGAACATGTTCTAAGGAGTTGTTATCAGATAATTTATAGGAGCAAATTAGAAGGAAAGTTTCCCCTATGAATTAGTAACCCAAACAAGTTCTATTTATTTTGAGAATTAGGAAGGCCTCCATTTTGGTATGAACCTACAGTTTTTCATAAAAGTTTATTTACAAAACTGCAACAAGATCATAGTATCAACTGCAAATGATCCTCTGAACCATAGAGATTTCCCCAATGTCAACCAGGAAGCCTGTGACACGACAGCAGTTTTCACTAAGGTCTCCCATGTCCAATACTGTACTGTTAACTACTAGGCTTTGTTTTCTTTTATGTTTTAACAAGAACAAATAAAATGGAATAATACTACATGTGGAATAGCCACTTAAGTTGTGTAAGTAACAGACACATATTACTAGGGAAAAAGAATATTTTCTTGCTCCAGTGGTATTAAGCAACAGGGACAATTTCAAACATAGTTCTCTCTCAAACTGTATAGACTTTTGAAGTGTGTCCACTCTGTAAGCTCTAGCAAGTAGGAAAATCAAGTAAGCAGAAAATACTGTAACCATGTTTCAGTAACATGCAGGTTACATAGCTAGACACCAGCATTTTTCCAGGGAAAATGTTGCTCAGTATGAGCCAACTTCCTTGTTCTAGAGTTCCATTCATTTTCCCCTCTTTTACAGAGGATTTTAAGCAATTCAGGGTGAGATTTCTAGAAACTAGCTTTAATTAGTAAATACAGAATTTAACATCTGCTTTATTGCCAACACGATTTTGAGTTAAACCAACAACAAATTCAGTTTCCTGCAGGTAAAACAGGTAAAGCTCCCATCCTTATCCTTTAAGATGCCTATGTACAGGTCTTTAGTGGTTTGTTTTCTAATAATAGAACAAGAAAATAAGCTTTCATCCTCCTGTACTAATTTTGTTCAATGTTCCACCAAGAGGGAAAAGCTACGGAGCACAGAGTTCAGTCAATGAGCTCTTTTAGGGCTTCTCTGTGTAGACTACACAGCACAAGGGGTTCGGCAACAATAACTCAATAACTTTTTCCAAATACACATCAGAACCAATTGTTTTCTATCCTTCTGTGCATGCTCATATTTATATAGGCACCGCCCCCACCCCCCCCCAAGATTTCCACATCTTTTCATGAGTTTAAATTTCTTTCATAGGCCTTAAACAAAATGCACAGCAAGTGCATCATCCTTATGCGAGATGCAAACAGAACTCCACAAACTGCTCTGTAAGTACCCTGGAGGACATATGCTGGAGCATAACATTCATTCATTTTAATAACCGATTAAACTTTTCCTTCTAAAAGCCCTTAGGTTATTTTTAGATTCTCTATTGCCAGAATTGGGTCACCTTCACTTCCTGCCCTATGCCTCTCCCCCACTCCCCATTCCATCCAAAAGCATCATTTACTAGCATTAATTACCTTGATTTAAAATAAATTCAAATAAGCGGAGTATGAGGAAGAGTATTCCACCAATACCAGCACTGCCTCTGGAAACATCAAGGGGATCAGAATCAAGCAGGAGATTAACTAAACCTTTTCTTTTTAGATACCAAACAGCAACCCATATGGACCTTCAGGACAGAAAATAGAATGTTGACTTATTTATACTCACTACTTCCTTGCCAATTGCCTTATTAATAAACTCAGATGTAAAGAATTTACAGTATCAACTGCCACACACATCCACAAGAGGGAATTTACTTTTGGTCCATTTTGCACCCCGATCTCCCATCACAAATATGTCGTTTTATGTACACAAGTCAGGATAAATCCTCTGTGTAGATACAGATTCTGATACAGTCCTTGTCCTGAAGTACATATGTTATAACAACGATGAACACTGATGGTGTAGCTGTTAAGCACAGAAAGACACAGAAATAACTAATACTGTTCCTCAGTCTATAATATCTACACTATTGCCACTTCTAAAACACACACAAAACAAAAACAAAATAAAAACACCAAAACAAACAAACACAACAAAAACAAACAAACCAACCAACCACACTATGCGGCTAACCAGCTAACATGGCGAGAAGTTTCACCACTTCCATTTGCCTGTAACTTCTAAGAAGGTAGCTGATGTAGATGGAGACAGAAGAGAAAAGCAGAAAAGTGATAATATTAAGGACTACGGAAAAATTGAGTCAGTTCTGCCAGTGATGAGCAATTAATAGAACAAGGCAGTGCAATCATACTAAAACTATTTCCTAATTAAAATAATTATATTAGTTGGCCTTTAAGGAGATATATTTATAGCAAGTGTGACAAGCTATTAAGGATTCAATTTAGATTAGAAGTCTGAAATTATGTCTTAAGGTATGAAGGGAAGTGAGCTGCTGGCAAGCACAATAACTCATCTCATGAAGACTAATTTGTCTCTGGCAAGGGACATAACTGGAATTATTTTGCTAAGATCAGAATTCAAATAACTTCTGTGTACATGGACACATGTAGATTGCAAAGCATGATACATTCAACAAACTACCCAAGTAGTTGTCAAATGGCACTTGATTTGTAGTATTTATGTCACGTTTTCTTATACAAATACCACCTTTTTAAATTCTTCAAGTCTGAATTTGACCATTTTTAACAGAAGTTATATCCAGTATGCACCACACCCTACTAGGTTCTCCTGGTTGTATTTTTCCTATATTTAAGTGTTGCTAAAAACATAAGGAATTTCTCACCTCTGAGAAATTTTCAATACTATGGGCTGTCCCAGGGCCCAGACCAGCATATTATGACTGAAACCTCCAAAATTATGTACGTAGGAAGCATGGAGTTTTAAAGGTAAATGAGTGTTATAGGAACAAACAAACAAACAAAAAAAATCATAAGAACACTACCTAAATTTTTTCCAAGTAATATATTTTAATCACCAAATGCAGCAGCATTTTTGTTCAGAGTGGCAGGTCAAGATCAAATAACAGACATCCCAAAGTTAGACTGTGAAACAAGCAGTTTGGACTTGCTCCTTCTAAACAAAAATATTGCATTAGTACAAAATCCTTCTCTTGCCATGCAGATTGCTCATCAGATTAGCCTTCAAGGATAAATCCACTTCCTATGGTACAGAAAGATGTCTTGAAACTAGATCAAAGGTATTGAAGGTATGCCAAGAGTTTATTGCCAGTAACATTCAGGAGAAAAGCCTATTTATATCACTCAGACCTGGTAGATTATACACATATACTGTAACTACTTCAATGCATAGAAATAATTTTTTTTAAAGTTTTAATGATCAGCTTAAGCACATGTCAAAAGGTACAGCAATATATAGAAAACTACATTATAATATGAATTCAAGAAACAGCAAGTTGACTGGTATTTTTTAATTTACTGTTGTTATCAGTGCTTCTCATCCAGTAGAGGATTTTTCTCATTAGATTTCCAACGCTCATCTGCTCCACCATCCTAAACCCTTGCCTCCAGACCACTGAAGGCCATTTGATTCACCTTTCTGATCCCATTTCATTCCCCAGAAATTGCTGTTTCCCAGGAGAGTAAGCTTTGCTTGTATAAGCCCTAATTGTCATCCCTCTCCAAGTGCTGATGTACATTTTTCTTCTGCCTGAGCATTATTGTTATCTACAGTGATTTAGTGATAAAATTAGTTTTGTCACCTGAGTACAGTAACATATTAATAATCCAGAGATTATTATGTCAAGGTTCCCTGCAGCAAACTGGGAAGCTCATTTGCTACCATGGATAACAAAATAGAGTTCTGCTGGTAGCAGAACTCAATAGGATAATCTAGAAAAATTAATTTGTTAGTATCAATTGGACTGTACCACCATGCTTAGTAATTTGGCAATTATTAGACATCATCCTCCTAAGGGGACCAGCACCCTGGGCCACTAAAAGTTCAAGAGGCTGCTTTGCAGTTGAGCATGGTAAGGTCATGTATTGTTATGAGAACTCTTTCCTTCCTTCTTCTTTCATTAGAAGCAAGAGGAACTCAGAAATTCTCATTTTTAAAACAGAAAAATAGACGGCAATACCCCTAGGACTGCAGAGGTTTTATTCTACTTTTCTTCGTCATCTTCATAAAAAAAAAAAAAAAACACACACCACACCACACAATTTATTTTAATTACTAATGACTATCATCAGCTATCTCTTTTTGAAAGAGTTGTGCATGTAATCTTAGGCTTGATCTCTTAGATGTTTGCTTCTTGTCCTTTCTATGATGTAGGTAAATTCATAGTGATAATGATAAAACACGCCAGACAACACACTAAGTCTTGTTCCCTTTTATGTCAATACCAAAAAGCCAGTACTAACTTTTAGTCTCCTTGCTTCATATTATCTCCAGAACAGTTCTCTAATAAGCCTGTGGGTAATCTAGGTTTAGCTCTCTGCAGTTTTCAAATGCATCTTAGCCTATTAAAAATACATATCGAATGAGTGAGAGAGAAAATAATTTCTACTTCATCTCATTCTAGTGACTTTTTGTGCAGAATGCAAAGAATATGGAGAACCGCAGTTTTGCTAGCTTCAATGTGGAAGTTCATATACTAAGAACTCAAGGGACTGCACCAAATCATTCCACACAAGTCATACCAAAAATATATGATAGGTTATATATTCTTTGAATGCGTATCTGCTAGATTGAAATTAATGGTGAAATCATTCAACATGACACTTTCAAAATATTTATATTCAACTCTTTACATTCATTATAAAGCAATTATCCTTTTAAAGTGTACATATAATCAGCTTTATCTTTCCATGGTGCTGTTAAGCTTTAAAAGTTTCACTGTGCATATGATACAGCTATTAGTGCACCACTGTCATGAAATTAACTCCACTTAAATCAGCAGTCTGCTAACATAATAGTAAATACACACTCAGCAGTATAAGAAACAATTGCATCATGGGTCCTTGAATTTTAAAGTATTTAATAATTCAAACACACATACTCTAAAATTAAAATATTTTTAATTGTATGTAATACTCCCTTTCCCAAGTAACATCATTTAAACATTTTCCATATTGTTTTTTGAATACTAGACTGAAAATTATAATAGTAACAATGATCTCTACTGACAGTATTTCAGTTCTAATTTAGATGGATCTGATCTAAGAAAGAGAATAACATGCATGTCTTCCATATCCTTCCATCAGAAAGACCGAGAGTTCTGAGGTTACTGTGACAATCCAAAAGCACTTTATTCCTCAGTGCTGGAATGAATTCTTAAGTCCCTCCATTTTATTTAATCAAAGCAAAGAATTCATTTTAGATTCACACAGTTCATTCATCAGACTGAATTAAATTTTTGACAAGCCATAGTTAAATTTTTCATAACATAATGATCTGCAGTATAATAGCCCTTTCACTTGCTTCTCCTTTGCCATCCCTTTTTCCATGCCATCAGCCAGACTGAAGGGCCTAGGCACTGGAGAAAAAGAAATATCAGCTACTTTAAAATACTGAATATCAGCATATTCACAAAGCAGCTTCAGGTCAAGCATGAATATTTACAAAGCAGTAAGTCAGCACATAATATATTCTTACGATAAAAACAGTGGAATCCAGGAACCAAACTTTCTTAACAATATAGCCAGATTTAATTTTGAGAGTCTATCCCTCAAAATTCCTCATATACTCCAGACGAAAAATATTGTTGTCTTACCTAGAATCCTACGAAAAGTAGTGCCAGAAAATCAAGAGAAGCCTTTTTTTAATAGACGTTTTTGGTCACACATTTTTTCATGAAATGTTTATTCCACCAAGGTGAAATATTTTGGAAAACTATCTTGTTTTTTCTGAACTTTCTCCACAAAGTAAGTTTCTAAACTTTTTCTGCTACTGTTTCAGCTATTTATTTTCTGAAAAATCCTGCATTCTTTGCTCCTGAGACACCAATGGTCACACCAACTGCACTGGAACTAAAGGATCCTGCTACAAGGTTCGTGACTCCCAGTAACCCTATCAACCAAATCTCTATTACAAAACCAACTCTGCTCTAATTTATTACAAATAAGTTAATATGGTATAAAAAACTAAAGTCTATTCATGGAACGTACATTGATTAAAAAACAAATAAATAAAATGCAAATAGTGTCCCTACCCAGACAAATTTCTTTTTCTTTAAAATGGTATTTGTTGCAGCTGCTCCCAAAATAGACTTATGTGGCAGCAGGAAGAGGAAGCAGAGGTAAGTGTGTCTGATTTTGTCTGATGAGCTTCCAGTTTCACTAGTCTTCATTCAGCATTTATCTAATTAATTTGCCCAAATGCTCAAAAAAGCAGTTTTTTTAATTCATGTAGTCAGCAGAGATTTACATCTCATTTTTGTTCAAATTGAACACTGTGTTAATGATGCATCAAAATCAACTTTTAATTCCAAACTCCTCCAAAATCTTTCATAGAATCATTCAGGCTGGCAGGGACCTCAGAGGTCACCTCATCCAAGCTACTGCTGAAAACATGGAAAGTACCAAATTGAAAACAGATTGCTTTGGAATTTGTCCAATCAGGTCTTCAAACACAGCCCCCTCCCCCAGATGGTGCTCCCTCTCTGTTTCTCCAGAAATTCTTGTCAGAACATACAGTACAACATGCAGTAGCTGCTGATTCCTTTATTAATTGGGCACATTAACACAATCACTTTTTCATTCTGTCCCGATTTATCAAGAAGCCAATGAGAAGATCCACTTACGTCTCCAGTTCATACATTTCTAGATTCATTTTAGTAATTAATAGGAAGAAAAATAGTATTTCATTAGCTTAAAAAGTAGTCTCCTCATAGTCTCACTAAACTGGCAACTGTTTCTTCTATTTTCTTCAGTCCATAATACAGCTAAAGAATTTAACAATTTTATGTGTCTGGATCTGTGAACAATTAGGAGAACGTGCCAGGCTTCCCAATGCAACACAGATATACCATGCTAGTCTTCAATACACTGTCATACTGGCACAATATAGATAGATTATGTTCTGTAGAAATAAAACCACTACTATAGACAACTAAAAATCAACTTTGGCACAGCTAGTTCCTCAGTATCACCAGCAAAATACTACACACGAAACAAGTGCTCTCACAAAAGATTCAGTCTGTCTTTTATTATGCAAATATACATATTTCATCTATAAACATTTTTGGGCAACCTTTCAAAAAGGCAATATTTACATATAGCAGAAATAATTCCCCTTTTGAACCTGACCAAAGTTTAAGAGATATTTTTCCATATTCCAAACTTGACAGATTTTAAATTGATATATCCTGTGATTTGGCCAGTTAGGAACCATTAGGTTGCTGACCTACTTAAAAGACAGACAAAATATGCCTTTTAAAAGACTGAGGAAAAACCTTTTCAAACAAAACAAAGCACTATGTTCAGACACAAGTAAAAAAAACATGCTTCCACCCCAACCACCTCACATTAGTAAATTTGTATCAGAGTAGGGAAGTGATTTCAGACCTCTTCTGCATGAAGCAGAAAAACCTCCTCAGGTACTCATGGAGCAGTTAAGCCTGGAAATGGTGGTTGAAATAATGCTGTAAGACTCGGTAGTGTTTTCACTGGGGCAGTACAGTCTGTGGTCTGTATATCAGTGTCAGATAAGGCTGACACTGTTCGGTACATCCAGGAAAAAAAAAAACCACCACCCCACACACAGAGCAGAGAGATGGCTCAGATTTACACAGTTTTAATCTCATATAATCCCACAATAGGCCCCCTGCCTGTTGGTTCTTATTGGTTGGCTCTGCGCTTCCAAAGGCCAGTAGGAAACATTAGACAAAAGGACTTAGGTGGAATTAGGTGGTATTTAGGCTGGGTGAATCTGGGCCATACTATGCTACCCTGTTGATCTTAGCACATAAAACAGATGTCTAGTTTTGATATATATATCTTCAATTCAGTTTCTGCAACACCATTATGTTTATAGAACTTCAAGACTTGTAGCACAGCGGAATATGGGGGGAAATATTCAGTTTATAAACAGATTTTGTTTTTCATTGTCCTAGGCTACGTATAACACTAAAAAGTGCTGATCTGTGACATATTCTGCTCAAATTTCTGCTCTTTCCTTTTGCTTAAAGGATGCAATCTGAAATGTTATCATCCAATTACTATAATTTAAAAAGGTATCAAATAGAATCAAGGAAAATTAGTGGTATATCTATAAGAGTGCTAAGAGCAAAAACTACGTACAATCCCATGTCACTATAGTCAGACATTCATTCTACCCTTTTTTAAATTACTTAATATAAGTTATTTTAATAGATATGTCCAAATAAATTAGAAGATATGTGAACTGTTAAAAGCAATTTGAATTTCTTTATAATTGGTATATTACTTTCCCTTCTAGTTTTGCGTCCCTGCTTCCTAGCCAGGTTATGACCTGTGGTAGTGCACACATATCAATTCATTGTCAGTTATGTCCAGGCATAAACCCAATTCCTTGTCATCAAATTGATTAACCTTAATATTATGAAAAAATCAGAGCTGAAAAAATATTTAAAAACTCTTCCAAAATTAAGTCAAACCCACCTGTTTCTCTGGTCATTCACACATGAAGTGTGATAAACCCGTCTTTCAGGAACTTACCTGAAGAAAGGTTGGAGATCTAATAGTAGTATTATAGCTCAGTGGTCTCCTAAGTGGGGTGTGCAAGACAATGCATTGGGGTGCACAAGGAAAATACTAGAACTTCAGCAGTACATGTATATAATTTATAAGTAAATTAGCATATGTGGGGATATAAGCTAAGCTTTTTTGCTTGTTTGTTTTTACTGATAGGCATGCACAAATCAAAGAAGTTTGGAGACTGCTACACTTGCTGATTCTTCAAGTGATTTGGGGCACGTTATTCAGATGCTATTCCCCAAGCAACCCAGTAGCAAACCGAGTAGTAAGAAAGAATCTGCCTTGATACTAGGCAGGGGCAGACCTTCTAAGCTTTGTGGGCAAAAGACTTCACTATAAAAGAAGGGAACTAAAGTTCTACTGGAAACAAGCAGTTTCTGGCTTACATATAAGTGATTAGGACAGTGTAGACACAGGCTTCACCGCTCTCTTCTTCCATGTAACTGCTGGAAATCTGCCCCAGGAAAGGGCTGGTGTTGGGGTTTGTTTGTCAAATGGGGCAATTCTGCATTAAGGACCTCGTATAAGTCCACTTAGTGAACCAGGAAGCATTTGTCCACTGTGGCCTCCAGCCTCACCACCTTTTCTAACCAAAGGAAATGTTTCATTAGCAGTTCCGGCTTCCACATCGGCTTCTTAGTGACATTCCTCAGGCCGAAGGGGTAAGACTACCTGTCTGTAAGGTCTGAGCTATCAGATCAGCTTGCAGCTCTCAGCCTGGATATAAAACTATTTCATAGACTTCTGTAGACACAAAAATCTACATACTGCTTGGTTTACATTAGCTAATTGAAGTTAAAAGTATAGCTCTTTTTGGAGAATGGGGAAACAGGATAAGATAGACAACACCTGGTTCTGATTAAAGCCTAGTTTATGTTCTGAAAATCATGCATAACGGGATGAAAGGCGAATGCACCTATGCTCTGTCAGGTATTTGCCAGTTTATTCAAAGTAAACAAGGTTTCTCTCAACTGCAGGGACAAGAGAATATTTGCACACTTTTTGAAAAGTTTCTGCTAGCATTTATAAATGCTAGAAATAGAGGTGTGAAACCTATCCTGTCTACAGCAACTTTACCTGTTCATTGTATCACTCTCCGAGGATTCATTACAGAATGAACATATGCCATTCATATATTCAGCTGTGAGCTACATATATAAAAACTGATTGAGATTACAAACACATTTCCATTAAAATGCTTTCTATTACTACCAAGCAGGTAATAATTCAAGCATCCACACTACCCTTTTGCTTTTTCTTCTTCTTCTTTTAAGTCAACACTTCTATTTGGCTTTGCCACATTCAAAACTCATCCAGGTTTACCACATTCAATAATTAATGTGTTTTGACCTTATATTTTAGTGGATTTCTTGCCAAGTCAAATCACATCTTTGAGAAAAATATCACAAAACACAAAATTGTCTTAGGTATACTCAGACAAAATCTCTAAAATTGTACATAATTGTCATTCTTTTAATTAAGTCAGAAGCTTCCATCATTCAGATTAATATTCCTAATATTTTAAGGTGACTGACTGAAGTACAACTAAGTATGTGCCCACACTTCACAGAGGCACCATTTAAAAATTCTTACCTTTGGAAAACCTCCCTCTACTTGCATGCCATAGTAAAGATGCTGTTTTTCTGCATAGCATTTTATACCAGCTGAACTATAGGAAAGTGTTTAAAAATTTTAAGACTGAGAAGCCAAATCACAAACAGCTAAAATATTTTTGTCATGAATTTATTGTGTTACAGCAGCCTTTGTTAATCTACTGCAACTCTGTTCAGAATTAGAACTATTTAAATCAGAGCATGTATTAATGGGCACTGTCACCATTATGTCTGCACCATTTTGTGCTTTTGCAGAGATTTATTTTCAAGTGAGAGAAGTTATCTGTTATTTTCCCTTGTGCAGATTGTGCAAGTTAAAAGTCAGGAACAGAAACATCTTAAATTCCTTTTAAGGACATTAAAATAACACTAAAACCAAAATACATGGCTCTGAATAGACAGTACAATTATAAGAATTTTTCCGTAACTTAGCTGTCTTTGATCCCTTGACAGAAACATCAAAGCAACATAAGGGGTATTGAATAATCCCTCAAACTACTACATATCAATAACACACTTAAAGCTTTAAATTATACAGCTACAAACAGAATAATTTTACTGCTTCAGATAAAAAATTCGGAAAGAGGAAATCATACTGTATGACAAAATTCCATAACCTCAACACTAATCTTCGGGTCTTAAAACTAGAGCACACTGAAATACAGTGCATCAAAACCTAGGAAATACGATTAAAGTAAATATATGTTTTGAAGGTTTCTCAGCTGATCTCCCTACTACTTATTTTCTCAAAGTATTTCTAGTTTTAAAAGTTAAGAATTATTATGTCTCCTTTGCCCAAATTCCCTGTATAGTAAAAAAAGCAGATGAAGCTTTCAAAACTGGTGACTTGAAACAGAAACCTCATCAAAAACCTAGGGATTTAGACAAGAGTTAGGATTTTAAATGAAGGGAAAAGAAATAGTAACTTCTGTATTTGACTATTTTTACATTTGGATACATGTTTTTCTGTATCTTCCACAGACTGAACACAAGAGTCATTTGAAGGACACGCCACAAACTGGTAGAGACTGTAAACTTCCAGTCCATCAGTGTGAATCCAATTAGCATCACCTGTTGCCTATTTAGTAGCTTGTGATATTTAATAAATCTCCATAGCTAATCAGCCTAGGCCACAGAGAACAATACTAACTTTTGCTGCAAACCTCAGTGGAAAGGCCAAGAACCAGAGGAATGAAGAAATGTAATGAACTTCATAGAGTCTCTGGAGATATCTGCAGTACAGCTTGGCACCCATAGCCACATCATCTCACAAAGGAGAGATTATGCTGCATTTCTCTTTGCAACATATATATTTTAGTCAAACAGAAGTCATTCCTTTTAGTACTAAGTCAATCACCTTTCACAACAAATAGGTCATTTAAACAGGAACAGATCCTTTGAAGACTGAAGTGCAGGGTGTCCTGGGGCACAGAGAATTACTCTGACTTCCCATTGGCAAGCGGGTTTGTTGGTCTTACCTTGCCCCATTGTGCCAGTTAATTACACCTTATGACAGTAGCAAGCAATTTCTTAAGTCACATATTCACATTCCATTGGTTTCCATAGCAAATAAGTGGTAAACAGCATTCATAAGCAATAACTGCAATAAATCTTACTCTCAAATACTTTCAAACTAAAGAGGAATCTAGATATCACTTGGAACACTATATCAACTATTAGTTTGAATGAATTAACAAGCAGACAGTAACCCAATAAGTATAAGTGGCCTTGGATGACACGATTAAATTTTCTCTTGACAAGGTAGGACAAGGCAGGCTATGTGCCTTGCACTTACCAAGAAATGGATATCATCATCCAATAGTGGCTACATCTTTCTTTTTAATCAATTCAAGTATCTGGTATGTCAAACATGATGCAAAATGAAAAAGTTACAGGTGGGAGAAAGATCACATTATCAGTCATGCTGTTGAGAACTCCAGCTTTTTGTTTTAACAAAAGATTTTGTGTCTTCAGCCCTCACAACCAATAACGCCAGAGGATCTGTTGCCAGAGTTCACAGTACATACAAGAGTGACTGCCACATGGCTTGCAAGACATTTTTAGTTTCTGACAAAAGGAAGCATTCAGACTGAACTTCCATCCTCCTGCCTTTGCCTCATTAGTTTAATGGTCCCCTTAACAAAGAGCATAAAAATGTGTGTCTCAGTGCACAATCCATACAATTGTTAAATGACCTAAATAGTCAAAAAGTAACAAGTTAAACTTAAGATCCTGGTCAAGTATTATACATGCCCATGACCTGAGATTTAGTACACTGACAATCCTTCAGCTACAAGCAGAAGTAGGCAGGAGTATTTTCCAGTTAGCACCTTAACACGCTCACTCTTTGTGACTGACACCTGGTGTCTCACACACACCCCAACAGCACTATTTACATTAAAATTATACAAATGAAAAAAAAAAAAAAAAACCAAAAAACAAACAAACAGAAATACATGTTCTACCTTTGCTTTGCACTGAAATTCATACGTATTTTTTCAAGGTGTTTTGTATAGAGACAAGACAAATGCAAAGACAAGAGCCCTCTCAGCCCTAGAGAATAAACTAGAGAGTGAAGAAATAGGTCACTGAATTTTAATCCTGGTTAGACTTCCTGTATTGTCTTAAGCTACAGTTTCACCTCTCTTAGCCCAACACGGGAAACACTTCAAAAAAGCACTGATGCAAATACAGCTATGGCTCCAATGTTGTTAGCTACACCAGGAACTGCAGCTTTTGTTTAGCCTGCAATACTGAACCTTGGAACTGGTGCTGAAGCTTGCAAAGTATCAGGTGCAGGTAAATTGCCTTTCTTAACTAGTTCTAAATAATTTCTTTTCTACTTGTATTTTCAAGAAAAAAAAATACATTTTAAAGAAAAGCATGCTATAACTAAACATCATTCAAACTCCAGAGACTGGATTTTCAACCAGATGTCCGTTTTACAGTTCTCTTAATACACAGAACAACATTGTTCATACTAAATAATCAAGTTCACCATGATCTGCAGAAATACAGTTATTAATATAGATATATAGTAGTCTAGAAGAAATATTCTAAATGCCATTTAAAAAGGTGATATGTACTGACAAATTATGCCTGATGGCACACTAGACCATGATCAACACCTTAGGGGGTTATAGTTCTCTGCAGACAGTGAGATATAACTCTAACAAATGTACACTCAGTCTTACACGTACTGCCTCTGGCTAAAAGAGATATAGGTTAACACACAGCAAATTTAAGCATCCAAGCAGAAATAATTACAGCAGTTAAAATAAATCAGTAATTAAATGACCCTTTTCAGAAATGTAAATTTAGTTCTCATTTCCTTTTTTCTAAATACTTTGCTGGCTGTTATTTTGAGACAGCTATTAACTGCTAGGTTATTTTTGATGTCCTGCATGTGACAGATGTCTCTGAAATAAAAGGCAGCTGAAGGACAACAAACTCATTCTCCAGGATGGTTTTTATGACCAGCATTACTGTACAGATCAACCCCAAATATCCTCTAATAAACTCAGAAATCACACTGACAACTTTCATACTAATAACTATTTAAGACCACTGTTCTTTCTCTTACTAAATCAAGCATGCGTTTGCAAGACGTTCAAACTTAGAGAAGGAAAAATGGTTAATAATTGTTAGATATTATTACAGTAGGTTTGCCTACATATATAGCACACAAAGTCACAGTAGAGATGGACAAGATGGAGGAAAGTTCCAAAATTCACTTGGATCCAGCTATGTTAAACAGATCAGAGATTTACTGTCAACATAAACGTGCAAATGCTACCTTAGAAACTGCTGCTACTTTCAATTCTGATCAGACAAAACTAATTCAATGCCAGTTTCCTATGGATCGCTTTCATTTATTTGACTCTGACATAACACAGACTTCAAAATCAGAGCACTTGTATATCTGGAACCCAAAGGATCAGAAACCTTCCTGGTGCACATATACATACCAAAGATAATGGCAGCAGGAGAGGAGGGCCAGTTTACTGAACCTTCAAGTTAGAGTTGCCATTGGTCTGCTAAACAGACCAGCAATTATTGTAAGCATAAGCGACTTATTGAAAGTTCAGTGAGTTATTTCACCATTCACTTGTCGGCACTGATACTTGTGGGCGTCACATAGTAATCGTCCTTAATTATTTTTTTCATCAATTATCTTTAACTCACTGTGCTTTCTTCATTCATTTATAATAAAAATCCAAACAAGAGTTGCTCAACTGCAGCAGATCAGCTCACACTGCAACAGGAGCACGGCTGCTGTACTTTACGATGCCCTCAACTTCCAGAAAACAGTAAAAACAGGAATGTGTTAACACAGAGGCATTCCTAATATGACAAAATGACAGCAGGGCCTTCTTGTTATTCAGTAAGAAAGCCACTTTTATCTACTCAATGGGTTACAAAACTTGGCAGAGATTAAGAGCACCGAGTTTTTGCAGCTCTGTAAAGTATCCTAGTAAAGTATTTTTGTCTGTATTAATACAAAAACTTGAAGGTGGCAGCCTGTACATATCAACACATCACATGAACAATTGACAGGAATCCTAAGATATGACAAGACAGATCGAAGGCTGAGAAGTGTTGAATAGCATTCTGGACAAAATTAGAATTATATTTTTTGCCTCAAACAGACTACCTTTTTCAGCACTTAAATACTCCTTCCACTGCTTTCTAGTGATGATTAAACTATAAATTCTATGTGCAATTTGCCTTAGTTTTGGAACCACTAATTAGAATGTCAGTCACAGATGGAAGAACATGATCTAAATCCTAATGACAGTTCACGTCAGTTTAGGCTTTGGTGAAGAACAACATTGCAGCTTTGCAACAGTCTGAAAATTCTTTTATTCGTGGAGAATAAAATATAAATAATGCTTTTCTACATAATTTTCTCTATTGAAGTGAAACAGAGAGATGAACACATGACCACACATCAAGAATTTCTGAATTCCACATCAGTCTGACACAATGTCTTTTAGTAAATTTCTGCCTCTTAGAAGTCAAGACAGTATTTGCCAGCTTTTTTTTTTTTTGACAGATCGACATGGTTAAATGAGAGAGAATAAATCCTTGGTGAGCAAGCATAAATTCTCCATTTACATGATCCTTTGAAGACAGAAATGGCTAAGTAATATGTCCTCAGATGAAAATTTTAACACAACAGAGAAATAGGTTTCTTTGTAAGGATGTTCACGTGACGTAAAACTGCATAAGAGTCACAATGCACGATGACTTACATTCCACCTTTTTTATTTTGGGAAAGCCTCAAGGACATCACAAGAGAATTCAGCAATTAGCTATTTCTACTTTAATACCTCACATACCTATTTCTTTCTTCCTCCTGGTGCAAGAATATGAAGTTAATTGCTGCCACAATTTTGATGTAGCAGGATTCGTATCTTTAGTTCAGCAGGACCTAAATATTATCCTCCAGATGTCAGAATGATATAAATAGTAATTCCTATTTCTTAACTGCCATACAAAACTGCAGAGGATGCTTGGAAGGTTTGGACTAAGCTGCAGAGTCACTTCTCACTCTTTGCTGAAGGTTCAGTCCCACAATAATGGCTGTTCATACAACAAAGCTTAGGGCAGTCTGAAGTTTAACATTTTCTGCATAGCAGAGATTCCCACCCCCAACCCCTCAAAAAAAAAAAAAAAGCAAAATCCACTTAGTTTGGGTCTCTGTTAGGTAAAGCCACACATATTTCCACTATTGAAAAAAATTCAATTGAATATGATAATTCTGTAAGTCCCAATGCTAACAATGCTAAAATTTCCCTGAACTTCTGTTTTTGGTGGTTTTTTTTAGCTTTAGAAATAAGACAAATTATCTTTAATAATATATCAAGTGAGTACGTAGGATGTACATACATCAAATATGTACATACTTGTTGATTTCCTTCACATAGCTATCATTACAATTTTGTTTTATTTTTAAAACCAGTTTTGTGGAAGAGAAGGATGCCTTATTATGCCTTAAGCTTTTCTTAAAAATCTATTAAACAAAACACTTCCTCTTTTTTTGCTTATATGATGGAACTCGGTATATTTTTCCAGGAGATCTGAAGTTACCAATAAAATACAGGACCAAGGTGCATGCTGTTCAGGAAAAGGAGAATACACAGAAAAAGCCCTGAAAGGGTTTTTGTCTTAGTATTTCTACCTATTATCACACACCCTTGTTTTTCACTTCCAAACTTTGCTCTCGTTTTTGGGGTCAGGAGAGTGTTTTATTTTATGGGATGAGGTAAGTAAGAGAAATGAAAAATTATCTAAGGCATCAAAGCAGTTAAAGCAGCCTAAAAGCATCTAACACTATAAGCTACTTTCAATGCCTTCAATCTGTTTAAAGGAGGAGGGGGAAGAAAAAAGAATAAAAAACACAAGGAAAAGAAAAGTGAAGGAAAATAAGAGGCCTTGGTGATATATTGAATCAGGATACATATTTAACATAAGTTTTCGAAGGGGGCACTTGTAGCACCTGGGGGTAAAGATATGAAAATTCAATATTAGTTTTTAGGAAGATACACTGGTCATTTGGAGTTGAAGTTAGGTGCGTAATTTAATCTTGGTGATGGTTGCAGCCCTCAACTAACTTTGGACAGTTATATTGAATTGTTCATTATCTATCTGACATTCTGAGAATAATTGAGGACACACAGTCAAGGCAAAGTTTCCTAATTAGAACAATATCTGTACAGTTTGTAATAGAATTCTTACAAGCTTGAAACCAAAAACTGCTTTTCAGTGGAAAAGCTGTTTTCTTTACCTGAAACTAACAGTCAAAATATAGTATTTTGCTAGACTGCTGGAATTGAATGCAAGTATATTGATAAAAAAGCATTTTTAAGTGAAAAGTTGTTTGGTTGACTCAGAAAAAAATGCTAGGAGAAAGGGTACACAAATTAGACAATGTTAATTTTGGGCAGCCTTATTTTTAATTTTCTGGACACCAATATTTATGCACCTCAATCAGAAGTGAAATTATTATTCATTATGATAAAATTATTACTATGAAGAACCATTACTACAAAAACTTTTTTTTCAGGAAGATTTTTTTCCAATTCAAATAAACCATTTCAACTCATCTTTGAATTGAGGAACACAGAAAAATATAATTTTTGTAGGGATACAGAAATCCCCGTTGAAATTCACGTCTACAGCATGATGTTCACTGCATAGAGCCTGCAGTTAGAAATGTAAACAAATTTAATCCTTTTAAAATGCCATCACAACTTTACCTTTTTTTTCCCCTATGTGGAAAACATGGAAAGATGGATATCACCATTTTATTTATCCACTCCCCATTTCAAACACCATTAAAATTCCATGTTTTCTCAGCTGTATTCTTCTTTCCCAGTTATTCTTAGTTTTTCTCTAGTTAGATAGTACCACCATCCAGTACTACCCACTGATAAGAAACACAGCAACATGGAAATCAATAGGCAATGCTCACTGAAGTAGTGGGGGTTCAGATGGATTTTAGCACTGATAAACATTGTGCCCTATATAAGATAAACCTTACCCTCACTGCAACTATTCAACAACTTCTACCAAAACATGTAGCTATTAACCATTCCTGGAACTATTACTTATGAGGGCCCGGTTCACACTGGTGCTAGAGACTCACACCATCAGCTGTTTTGGATGCCATCTTCTCATGCAGCCATGATTTCTGGTTTGTGTGGCATCGCCTCACCCATTGTTTGGAAAGCTCTGCTTCAGAAGACCAAAGAAACATTTGAGAAAATGGCTGCAATTACAACACAAAATTATTACAGAATCTATTTAAAAAAAAAAAAAACCACACACTGAAAAACTAGAGCATTTAGCTTCATGCTTTTTCCCCACTCCGTACTGCTCAATCATTAGCATATTCATATTTTCTGGATCTTGCTATCAAAATCTACATAACAGAGATGAACTCCCTCACACAGCAAATACTTGTGAACATCTCTTAGCAACAACCGGTCATGAGCCAGCAAGGAAACTTAACAGTGATCCCACTTAAAACATCCCACTTATGCATACCAAATGATAATGCCACCAGTAAAAACCCGAACTGTTCACTAAAGCAGCATGCTCTTAAATGCTTGAAATTAAATCTTCCCCACAGAAGCCAGACACCAGAAGGAGCTGTGCTTTGTCCTTGACAGCTATTCCAAGAACACTTGCATGGGAACAGTAACGTGTGCTCCTGTCCCCAACTGTTTTAGTTCCAAAATCTTTCACACTCAAGCACTGCTTAAAATTCACTATGCACATAATGTGCCTACATTACCATCGTCAGAGAAATAAAGGAAGAGACAGAGGGAAACCATTAACAGTTTGCTGTGTTAACCAGCCACATGAAAAAGTAATTTTGCCAGACTAATATAGGTACCAACCACTGCAGCGTTAAAATAAATCAGATTTCCCAACTGGCCTCTAACAAAGATGCCTGAAAAATAAGAGTGAGCTTCATGTCAGTGGCCTCCTAATCACATGTGTAATGGCAATGGTAACTATCACAATTATATGAAGGTTCTTAAGCCAGGCTAACTTCATGCATTCCTCTAGCTGAATAGAGGGCTCCATAAAAAAAAAAGAAAAAAAACACACAAACACACCACACACGCACAAAAAACCACCACCAAATCAACCAATACACTGATCTCCCAGTAAGCATGGTCCCCTCTTTCTTCTCTCATGCTTTTCTGACCAATAATAAGGCTTTTATGGGTAATCGGAAAAATACTTATAGGTGTAAGTCCTCTCCTTTGCCATCATGAAGAGTTTATCGCCATGAGGAACAGTCATGCTTCAAGGTAGCTGATCCTCTCAAAAGTCAAGTCACATTTATATGCTTACAGATGATTTGATGAATTACGTTTGGTTTTCTGGTATTTATCTTGGCCAGAAGGCTCAGCTGCTCATGGCACTGAATTTTACTCACTGGAGTTACAATTAATTTTTAAAAGAAAAACTGATTTTTTTATTGTTGTTATTTTACTGTAGGCTATAAAACTTACAGCTTTATGCAGCATACTTCTCAAAAGGCTGCTATATATTAGGTCAAGGCAATTAAGTATTCACAAATTATTTGGGGTAGGTGGGAAGAGAACACTGCCATTTTAAGGATAAATCAAGAAGAGATGAGTGAACTAGTTCAGAAAGCTGGATAAAAATAAAGCCTGACCTGACTCTTTGTACAATATGCAGACCACATGAGAGAGGAGAGAGACTAGAATTTACAGGAGTGAACTCTCCCCGAACAAGGTAATAAGAAAAATGCCACAGTTGCTGTGTTTAAGAACGGAGAGATGCAAATGTAATGGGAAAAACAGCAAAAAGACAATGCATTCATTAAATTCAGTCCAGTTGCTCGAAATAGTTCTTTAACAGAGGCAGCATCAGGAATGCAAACTAAAAAAAAAAAAAAAAAAAAACAAAAAAAAAAACCACTATATTAGCTGCGAGTTACCAGCCTAATTGCTTGTTAGTAAAAGAGACTCATACAGTAAGATACTGAAAAAGATTTTTAAACTATTTTTTGAATAGAACTTTTAACTCAAAGAAATGTAGCTACGCAATCTCAGAAAGAGAGGCTTCTTTACTGCAAATCATGTATTACAGTTTTTAGGAAAATGCACTACATATTTCCTTTAACGTGGCAGGTAGTGCTTACATTAAGTGGGATAACTAAAACCATCTCAGCTCATTACATTTTCTAGAACATCTACCATTTTCTGAAGTATTCCTCTCTCTTCGTGTTTTTGTCATCTTTTGACCTTATGTCAAAAACAGATATGCATTTTTCTTCTTGAATTCTTCAGTGCATACAGACTTGTTTGAATTACAATAGTTTCACTGAAAATTATATTGCCATTCTGCTAGCTGTGACAGAAATAACTGTCTGAATTACTAGCTAGGGGAAGCAGCCATGTCCCCCTCCTTCAAGTTCAGACCATTATCGCTGCCAGATACTTTATTCAAAATCATCCAGCTTTGGTGTGGGTTGTATAGCTTCATCACTTTTTTTTTTTGGTACTAGCATATCTCATATTGAGTAAAAGGAAAATCATTCTTAAATATTCAGCACAAAATGATCAAAATGTTTAGTAACCTATCAGTTCAAAACTTTCGTACTCATTTTAAGCATATACCATCAAAAAGTATCTGAAATTGTAAATACTAGTTCTAGAACTATTACTTGGTAGGATTTGATACCTGTTATCAAGCACTCCACTTCAGAGAAGTTATAAACCATGCTCCTCCATATATTGAAAGACAACTTGTACATTACTCATAACTCAGGAACTCAGAAGTTGTTAGGTGATTTCTCATTGATGGCTTAAGCAAAATTATTTGTACACTGGCTAGTTGAACAGGACAGTTATTAACCATCTTTTAAAATAATTTATAAAGAAAAAGGAATTTCTTTCTGATCAAATTTTAAGATTCAGTTATCAGAGTAGCATTTTGCTGTCAGGTTGTTCTACCACTTTCTAAGAATGCCAATAGCCAATTATGAAAACAATTTGAGATGAAATATAGGCTGAATTTTACTGCAACCTTAATTTCAACTTCATACACCTTGCGTGAAACTTTGCAAATTAATTCTTGCACTTTATTAAAGCAAATTATATTTTTACCTTTAAGCATGTCAGACAGAGTGACTTAAGTGAAGCCAACATACAAAGCATAGTACCAAAGTTTCCTAGTGATAATGGAACCAGTTGAAGTGTGGTGTTGGGCAATATCTTGGGGCACCAACCAACCTTGGGTTTTAAGAATTCAGGATGCACGTGCCTCCTGCCGAGTTGCAAGGCAAGTTAGAGGCTTGCATATCACTAGGTGTTGGCTTCTGGGATGAGTGTGCCCATAACAAGGCCACAGCAGTGCAGAGACTTTGTAGTTGCAAACACCTCCCAGAGCATCCCATGGTTAAACTGGGATGTTTGTTGTGAAAGAGGTCAGCACTGAATAAACAAGGGGAATTACTATCCCTCAAAATAAATAAGTAAACAATATTAACAAACACTGACAAAATGGCACTGGGAATTTTCCACCTATATTTCATCTTATGATTCACTTGACATCTACATGAAATGGAGAAAATAAATGTGCTCTTTTTCAGAATTATGATGGCCCATTTTTGTGACATGAAGCTACATTATTAGCAATCCTGTGAAGTGAGAAATTTGCATAAAGGGCTGAGAGAGAACTTACAGTGAAACACCTATCTGCTGGTCAGGTATTTTGGGGACAACTGGAAACTGAAGAAGGTAAATGACACCACAGACTCAGGTTGGTTACCACTGGTACGGAGTTCTACAAGACGTCAAAGAGCTTCTCACCTAAAGTCTGTCATAATGCCGACAGCACTGAATGTTCACAAATTGGAATAAAAGGTATACAGAAGGAAACTGGGTTAAATCCAGAGGGATACTTTCAGATAAAAATTCCTTACCTACCTATTCTAAACTAATAAAATTTTGCAATTAATTTATTCTGCCTTATAGGATTCGATACATTCAAGATGCATAATATAACATACTCAGAGAATAAGACAGAAGCCACTCTTCTGACACAACTACTAATTATGTATGGCATTTGTTGTTATGCAGCTGAACTGACTCAAAGTTCTGCATTAGCCCTCATATTGCAGTCTCTTTTACACAGAAAATTGCCAGCTTGAGTATACTCCCACATTGCAATGAGCCTGCCATGAAATGGCTGTGAATCACAGATGGCGCCAGCAGAGATCTATCCATTCTCATCTTTAGTCATTCTGCAGGCAGGGAAATGCATTGGCTGCAGAGCACCCACCTCCAGGAGCTTTAGCAGCAGCTCTGCTCTGCTTTGCCACAGACAATCAGCTTACCTGCTCATGCCTGCTGCCTTAGTCTGAAGATGCATTCTGCATTCACTGCACACAAAATCCCTCCTGTGCTGCTGATACTGCAGCTCTTTTTAAAACCTACTTATTAAGTCGCTTATCCCCACATTGGTCTGCAAGCCACTTCTCATTGATAAGCGAGCTCTATGCAGACACCAAGGGCACAGTATGACTCTAATATTGCTCGAAGCCTGGTAAAACTGCCGGTTTTCTACCATGTTAACTATTTCTGTAGGTGATACCATTGTGGAAAACAGGAATCCCTATATACAAAACAGACTTTTCATTTTCTGAAAGTGGCAGAAAAAATATTTCAACATATCTAACATTCAACATTTTTAAAGTAGCCATCTGACAACATAGATGCAGAAATGACTAACCGCAGTTGATAGCATTATCACATTGTTCCATCTCTATTTAAAACCTTTAGTATTGCCCAAAACTTTAAAGTTTGTTATATATTATGCTGAAGAAACAAAATGTATTGATCTCTTGGCTGGCACCATTATAGTAAAGGTCCCATCCTTCCTTCATGATTGACTCCCCACATTTCCAAAGAAAGTCAGAAGCATCAGCCTAGCCAACTAGAAATACCAGATATCTTTAACAGAAATCAGAACAAATATTCCCAGGTACTGAGTAGTGGAAAGCACTGAGTTAACACAGTGGCTAAACGGGAGAAACAGAAAAAACACAAAAGTACTTAATGAGCTCAGTGTAAAAGAGGCCTGGGACACCTTGCTGAGATAACAGCAAGAAGTGTATTACAGACCTCTGGCCACTAAAATCAACATTGATGAGTGATGTGTAAAAGCAGAGTCCCTAACACCACGTGCCAGGGAAGCCTCCCTTGCTGCAGCCCAGCAGTAAAGCAGCTTCACAGGGCAGTGGGTGGTCAGTACAGAACACAGCTGGGCAACACAACTGCACCTGCTTTATTATTATTTTGCCAAATAAAGTGTACAAATATCCTAGAAATCTCAAGCTTTTTTGTTATAGATATGACCTAGCATAGAGAAATCCTGTCTTGCAGATCTTGTCAAAATACCAATATACATTAATAGGAGCACAGCCAAGTTTTCTAGTGTTCTCACAAGATTCAGGATATACTAAGCTGTGGCTACATGCCTCCTCTATTCACTCCTGCAAAATCACTGCTTACCCATGTTAAAAGCTATCAAGTGGCTGGTACATGTCCACACAGAAGTGATTGTTTAACAAACTAAATTTAGTACAAATGTAGAGCCAGTTCTGCTACACTTATCTTTTAATGAGAGAAATAACACCTGTTCCTCCAAGGAGAAAACAATGTGTTTGCTCATAAACTCTACTTCTCTTCCTCGAAACAGAGACAAATCACCCTCCATCATTACCTGTTCCCATACCTTGACTCCCAATGCTGTCACATGGCTACAGTCCTCAGCAGTGATGGCCAGTGGTTTGCTCAATTGTGTATATCTGAACTCAGTATGATTTTTGTCAAAGTTAAGACTGTGGATTTTGAATTTCATTTCGTATATAGAACAGAGATACATGCATATGTAAACACAAACACAATATAGCATGTGTAGGTATACACACACAAATAAGGTAAAGAAAAGCACTAATTTGCTCCAAACAGTTGCCTGGTGACTGGATGCAGTAACCCAAGGTTATTTGGAACATGTTATCACTGCTAGAAACCACAGAGTTTACTATAAATATGAAGAACTGCAATGTTTACTTCAGCTTCACCATCTTCCCATGTCATAATGAAATATTTTAAGCTTCAGAGAGAAAAATCATGGCAGATTAGAGGCTACAGTTCTGACATCTTGTGCTATCTACTTAACCATTCATTATCATGAAATATGCTCACACTTCTGCATTTATAAGAATCAAACAGCTTAAGGACCATCTCCACAAACAGAAACATGAAAAAGGCAGTATTTTTACTATCTTGTCAGCAGCAGAAAAAGTGGCCAAAAAAAAAAAATCAACGACACAATATTTAATTACTAGCTACTGAAAATACATCTACTAAACATTACCACTGCTCCTAACCACTTTCATCCTTTCAGGAATTCTACCAGACATAGGTTTTATCATTTGTAATCTGAGAACCATACAACTAGAATGGACTGCATAGCTTAAAGACAAATACAAAACTGCTGAAAAACAATGAATAACTATTCTATTTGCACTTTTCTGAAGAGTTTGACTCTGAAGAAGTCTAGGGAGATCCTGTTTTTTTCTTATTACTCCTTTTCAACCTCAATAGCTTTTTATTTCTATATAAACTAAAATACTGAGCATTGTTACTAAGCAGTATCTTTCAGCTGAAAACCTAAAAGGTATGTGAAAATAGCAACAGAAAACTCTATATAGCTACATTCAGAAAGGAGTCCACACAAAAGGCTCTTTGACAAGAGGTTTTTATTAGAGCCACTCACATTTGTCACTTGTAAAACAGATATACATTGAATAGTATCAAATGAGAACTGGTAATTTTACAGTATGTTCAGTATTCACATTATAAATTAATTATCTGAACCTGATTTAGATTGGAATGTGTGTTTTCACCAGAGCACCACAGGTGACTGCAGTTTTCTAGAAGGCTTTATATTGCCTTCCAAAATTCAAGAGAAGCTGAGCACTCCAACGGTTCCATCATCATGTAAGGAGATATTTAAGTTTAAACTTTGTTTTTCCTACAAAAAAAAAATTCAACTAGTTTATTGTGGTGCAAATTTTAGGTGATACACACACACACATATATATATATATATATATGGAAGTATGTATGTAGATTTAACTTCTCTTGAATAAGAAATATTTTGCTTTGCAATTATCTGCAAAAGCTTTTTTTTTTTTCCTACTACAGGACTAGGGGTGAATCTAGAAGTCATCCTTCTGCAAGTTTTGTTTATAGTACAATGACTGTGTAGCTTGCATTTATAAAGAAACTAAATCACTAACTAAATAGGAAGCAAAACTCCTGCATATTGCAGTCATGAACCCCAAGTTCAAGTTTCATGTACGAAGGTCTTGTAGTGCAACATGCAGTATCAACACTGGAAAGCATCATGTCCATGACTACCTTCCCAAAGCTAAACTGTATATTGGAATTCACTTGTAAATTTTATGTGAATCTAACGTGGTGCAATAACAGCTTTTCTTTTTTTTTTCTTGAAAGCCAACAATGATAAACTCAAAACCTAAGATAGTACATAAATAAATATTTTTGTCTGTTTTCCCTTATCCCAGAGAGAAATTATGGGACAATTTCCTCCCACACAAAATTGTGGAACCAACACTGAAGCAACTCCACTTTTTTCCTAACTAGTGGGCGTATCACAGAATACCACTCATGCAGATCATGAAGCCCAAAACTTAAAAATAAGCTGAAAATGACCTCTTGGTTTATATTTCAGTCTCTTTAACCACAGCCTACACTAATTAAGGTGAAGTCATCAGTGTATAACACCTCACCTTTGGCATCCCCTGAGCAGTTTGTTCTGTGGTGTGCAGATACAGAAAAAGAAAGGTGAGAGAGAGAAAAGTAAATAGGGAAGCAGCAACTCAACATCAAGAGATCTGTACTATGGTGCCATAAAAAACAGACAATGACATTTATTGCTGGAAGAGTCTCATGATGTAATCTACTGTCCATGACCACTGTCTGCAGAGCTCACAGACACCTTATAATTGGCACCTATTCTCAGCCACAGAGTAAATACCAAGTTATTTTGAAACAATTAAAACAAACCAAAAAGTCAGCAACTAAAAAACTTTCACCATTTAATATTTTCCTATGTAACTGGGATAATAACTTTTTATAACTTTTCTCTCCCTATTTATTTCTCTCCTTTTACTGAATATTTCAATAAGTTGTCAGACAGGTCCATGCCTATCAAAATACTAGACATGCAGGATGCTCCTTGTACTCTTTACTGCCCTGTAGCCTACAGCTGGAAATGCTGTGTGTGCTGCTCTCCCTGGAGCCAGCAAAAGCACTGTTGGAGGCTGAAGTATGCCATTAGCTGGTGTGTATACCAGGTCTAGACAGGATCTTCCCCTGAGCAGCTAGGATGCTTGGAAAAGCCACTAACAAATGGTTTGGAGAGGAAATTGGTATTCACTAGTGACATCATAATTCTAAATACTTCTATTCTGTTTGGTTGGTTGTTTTTTATTTATTTTAAGTAGAAGGGAAGGGATGAGAAGTGAAATATTATCTCACCCACTACTGTCTGTTTATAGGGCAAGCCAGGGCAAAATCCTTCCCACGACAGATCCGAGAAAAAACTTATTTCTCCTTAAATCATAAGTAGGTCTTTTATCCAGGATCTTTCGTATTCTAAACCAGCTTCGTAACAGTGTTTTGTTGTATCACAAAAGGGAATACAAACACAATAGAGAAAAAAAATGAGGATGCTATCAAAAAAACCTATCAGCCTCTGTCTATCCAATTTGTAACTGACAGTGTGGTAACAAAAAATGTGGTTGGAAAAGGTTTCAGTCTTCAAGCTGCTAGCGAAGAATTACTAAGATCAAACAAATAAGGAAAAATTCAGAGTCGAATTTACATCTCTGAGCAGCATGAAACTTATGCAGCCCAACAGTCCATATCATTCATTTGGATGTGTGAAATACCCTGTAGAGAGCTTTGAATCTTAAAGCAGTTCTCTCAAAGTAAAGGATGAAATAGTGCACGATAAACCAACTTGTCAGGAATCCTTTTACAGCTATTCCAACTGGAAATAAGCAGCATTCTCAGGAACAGTGAAAGAAAAATAGTTATGTCTGACATGCTTTGCCTCTAAGCCAGAAGAAACTAGTCTGAAAAGCCTATTTACAGTCTTTAAAAGGTGCATTAATACAAAGGGACAGGGAAAGATTCCTTATAACTGCTGAGAACTAACTATACAGGAGAGAAAGCCAGATTATTATTTACAGGAGAAAAAGCCAACAGTAAGAACTGACATAATTTACACTCTTAATTTCCCAAATGGAGAAGGTATTGAAACTTTTCCTGAAGGAGATTCAGAGCACACTATGTAATAAAAAGACATGTATACCTAATGGAATGAAACAACCTTCTAAAATTAACATGAACCTGAGAAAGATTTTTTGTATAGACCATAGCCTCCTTTTTCTATTATGTGAAAAATCCACTGTTCAGCATCTTATACATAATTAGCCTTTGCCGCAAGATACAATATTTTAATATGACATTTCCTGTTGCAATTAAATTCAGTGGAATTACCCAGGTGAGGAATGATGGCTTAGTCAATGACTAAGGTTTTGACAAATAGTTTCTGTCAATAATGATAACAAAAGAATGAGCACTGGCGAGGAACTAAACATGTCAGTAAAATTACTATACTTGCTAAACACAAGAACTGGCAAAAGGCCAACTTCTGGCCTTGGGTATGTACAGGTTTCCTCTAAAATTAGGATCAATCACTTTTAAGGTGAACTCCGGTGCTTAACCACCCTTTAAGCTATCACCCACTTCTGTGAAATCTGCACCTAGGAAAACTCCAGGCTAGTGCAATTTTATAAATCAGAGTACAGCTTTTAACAAACACTAAAGACTCCTCTTTTCTTACTACCAGGATTGTTTTGATTATGAGGTTAACTCCACCCTGCCCTCCCAAGGTTCATTTAATTGAAGAAGTTGGGAAATGAATGAAGAGAGGAAACCAAGCACCAAGCCCAGGCACTGATTCACCTTCCATCTCCCACCCCGTGAGCTACAAACGCCACTGCACGCTGGCCACAGGATGCATGGCAGTTTTGTTAGACCACATTGAATTTATTCTCACCTCTAGAACATGTAACTGCCCTTTCTCCATCTTTCTCTGAACACTCAGGAGAAAGTTTAATTTGGAAAGGAAGACTTACGGCTTTTCCCCTGTTTTTACGTTTAGATAATCTCCACGTGCCACAAGACAACTGGTCATGCTGAATCACGTGGGAGCTCCAGCTACCAACATGTTGTATCTTCCCATGCTGAGGACTATACCTCAGACAGCCATATATCTTTAAACATTTCCTAAATCCTTTCATTTTGCAGAGGACTTTTGTTGTTCATTAAACATGCATCACATCTTATTGGCAGCACCTTCCACAGCCATCTCTTGTTTCCAGAGGAAGAGGAGGAGTAAACACATCGAACATCAACTAAAGCTGTGCAGATACAGTATGAATCCAAGCTAGATTTGTCTTCTTCCCAATTGAAAGGGATTAAATAACAGATGCTTACTACACTAAGAAACCACCTCTTCCATCAAGACATTATCAAGTGAGGTACATAACTCTCATAAATGCTAAGCAAAAGGTTTCCTCAGAAAAAGCAGTAGTTAATAGTTAATGGAGCTGCTGTCTATCGACAGGATTGTGTGTAGACTATATGTTATGGTAATGACACATTAAAAGCATTCATCCTGGTTGAAAACTGAGAAACAAATACTCTTCAAATATGAAAGCCAACGAGAATTTCATCCTTATTCTTAGAAGTTTTATTTTCAGTATTATTTCAATAAAGAACTAGAAATCCTAATTGTTGTGAATTAAAATCTGAGCTTATACAGATATACACAGAATAAAGGAAGAAATCTTGCAATGTTAGTTTATCCTGTTGGATGCTAAAAAGTTCAGTAATATATTAACTTAAAGTCAAACTTCATTCTTAGCCAACAATCTCGAAGTTCTGTAAACACAAAGAAATTTCTAGGCTTTACTATTAATAGGTTTCTCTTCATAATGCTCTTCACAACTCAGAAGAGCAGAAAATTCTCCAAGTGGTCATACAGCCAAGGTGAGGAAAAGACATGTGAAGTAACCAGGGCTCACGTTATTATATTCCACTGGGATGGTCCTCCGAGGTTTTTAATGCAACACTATGTCTAGAAGGCCAAACAAAGAACTCCAGATTTGCTGTGTTTTTTCCATCAGTTGAAAAAAGGATCATTCTGTACAAATCCTCCTACATCATTCTATTCTGGCATGCCTAGAATTTTCTTCTATCCTATTTATTACCCTATCCTATTTCTTCCCTTTTCTGCATCATCCCTTTCCCTTCCAGTAATACACCCTTTGGAGGGCCACAGCAGCAGCTGCATTTTTCAGTCCCTTCCCCTCCTCCCTCTCATCTTCCTGAGAGCAACTACATTTTACTAATATAATGTCTGGACTGTTATGACATGATTACTGAAACACAACTATAGGTTTATTGTAATTCGTGGCTAAGGTGTCCTTAAACCTTTAACTTAGAACCTGTACCTCTAGAGCTGCGTGACTTGCCACTCAAACCTAGGCTATAAGCTGTTTGGCCAAAGAAAAAGAGGGAGTGCAAGAGAGCACACATAAAATCAAATTTCATGTAAACATTTGCAAGATATCTTAAAGTACAAGACAATAATAATAAAACCTATTGCACAAGACTTACAAAACCAATAGTAGTAATGTATGCACCCAAAAATAAATAAGATGCAGTATCTAAAAAGAAAATTAATTTAAAATCAGGTGTTTGACTGGAGATTTCACAGCTTCGCATTTACAGAGACACACAAGTCATGAGGAAGACATAAGAACAACCTACAATGTGAAACACTTTTTTTTTTCAGTTTGATTATAGTGTTCATTCAGCACATAAAAATAGATCAGCCTCTGCTACCTGGATATAGCAACCAAGAAGCCAGAAAAAGTGTGACTCTGCCCAATCTGATAGCCTTTAGAATTTTTTGTGTGTTACATATAATAGGTACAGCAGGAGATAAATTCAGGACTCTGCGGCACCTACTCTGACAGGCCAATAATTCCTTTTTTTTTTTTTTAACCTAATTTTAAAAAGTCTTTTCTGCATCTCTCAATACTTACTCTGATGTAGTCTGTTACAATACAGAGGCTTCTGGCAGGAGGGCCAAGCTGGCATAAAGTTTAGTAAACTGCAGGTTTGGCACAGAGAAATAAAGGAGCATGCTAAGTCTCCAGGAGGTTTGACAGGACTAAACCTTTCTTATTCCCCAAATGGTATTACTGGATAGCTGCAAAGTCTACAAAATATATCTTAATAATTTTCTAGTTAGCTAGTAATAACTAGGTAGTTTTAGCAATGGCTGAAAGAATACAGATGAAAATAAGATCAAAGATGAAAATTTATGTGCCACAGCATAGTAACCAATATGCAGAAAAAAAATATCAAACAAAACCAACTGCTATGCTGACTACTAGGGAGTGAAGCTATCTCAAGGTTTTAGAAATGATTCAGAGTCTGCTCCCTGAAATTGGTCAGTGCAAATCCAGACCAGGTAACAAAAGCAGTTCAAAATTAGAATAAATAAATGAAATACTGCTGAAACCTCATTCACGGATAGAAGCTTTTCTTATTGCCATCTTCAGAGAAACCCAGGTTTAGATAACCAAATAAATTGTCCAGAATGTTAAAAGATGAACTTTGAAGAGCATAAAGACACACATGGGTGTGAGGGAAGATTACAACTGAATAGACCTGGAGTTATTCTCCAAGATTGCCAAAATTGGTCCACTGCCAAAGTAATAAATTGATTTTAAAAGGGATAAAATAAACTCAGTCTATCAGCACTTCACATAACTTGCAGCACCAAAACTGTTTACTACATCAAAGATGAAATAGCTCAAAAGCCTGTGGAGAAACATCACCTGCTATTGCTAAGCCACCGTTTGGAAAGCAGGAAGGGCTTCTTTCTTTTATGAGAAAAATATACTTAATGGTGATAAACATAACACAATTCTTCCTGCAGCAATAGAAAGAGGGGCTTTCAAAATAACTATTTGCTTATTAATTGGAAGCTAACTGAAGATACAGCCTTGAAAACCACACATACCAAAATAAGAAACTAGAGATAGAAAGGAAGGAAGCAGAATAACATCCTCATGAGTCCACATTAACATAAAAGCACACTGGCATTTACAACACAAGTTTTCTCCTCATATACCAATAAAAATGAAAATGAAACCGAAAAGCAGGTTTCTGGGAAGGCTCTGAATAGTAGCAAGTGAGAGGGAAGTACATTAAGTCTAAAAATAAATATATCTAGAATTTTTCTTGCAGTTTTTAATACAGGAAAAAAATTTCTGAAAGATCTGGTTATATGCTAAAGTTTTATATTTAAGAATATATTTAATAAAAATTTCGCTAAAAATTAGTATTTTAGGATTAAACAGATACATTAATATGATTTAAAAAAAAACAAAGTAGGTTTAACTTCTAAATTTTGAGGATCTCTTCAGAAAAAATTATATTTTTTGGACTGAATTCCAATAACAGACAATCAGCATTTTGTGCATCTCATTGGTTAACAGCATGGTTCTTGACACAATCGTGACATTCCATTGCAATTACTAATTTCGTTGCATGATCAGTCATTCCTAATAGTTGAATAGAAGCCTTAGAGTCAGATCAACATTTACAGAGCAAGTTCTTGAGTTTGACTGGGTCTTTCAGAATGGTGATGAATGGTGCCACTTAATTATTGCAGTATTCCTTTCCAGATATTTTAAATAAAGTTGTTTTCTAGTTTTGCTAACATTGCTTACATATCATATAGGCTTCTGTTGCCACTGCTATGTCTGCCAAGGTCCTGAAAAAAAAAAATATGCTGATATGTTTACAACAAAACAACTCTGAATTACTGATGTTTGTATTTGTCATTGTCTTGTAACGCACATGCAGTAAATACTAATTGTGCCGGATTATTTCAATTCTTTTTCGGCTTTTTTTTTTTAACTCTGACTTTAAAAAATAGAATTTCTTAAAGAATCTCACACATTGGTAAGTTGCACACCTTTGTGTACATGGAGGTGATCATTTGTGAAACAGGTCGGCCTTATCTCCATTTTGCAAATAGACACAATGAAACATAAAGAGATCAAAGCACTTCTCACAGAAATAGTGTGGAACGAGAGAAAGCAGCATAACTCACATTGCTTTAAATTGCTTCCAACATTTTCCCAGTGTCTGCTTCAAAACTTCATAGAAAAAGTTCATTATTAATAGCTCCTGGTAAAAAATGCTGCTGCTGCCCAGGATTCTTAAGATGTATTGTTCAAATAGAGGAGCCTAGAGAGCTATTTTAACTGTTCTGGATCCTCCTCTCTTTCCACATATCCCCATACAAACAATAATATTTTAAAAAAATATGTCTTATTTTCCTCTTACAGATGTTCAGTATATTTTACCAACCTACTCCAAATAATTACTATTTTATTTTGCACTTGTCTTTCTGTGCAACTCAAACTAGGATCCCATCCAGTTTAGCAAAACATCTCTTTGCATAATAAATGCTTGCATTTTTATAAGTTTTTAACCCTACTCAGAAGATGCATTGGATTTGTTTTCAGAAGGAAATACTTATGCAGTTTCAAAACATTTCTGGAAGAAAGTTTGGTTGGTTGGGGGGGCATTGTTGAGGTTTTTTGAATTTCAATCACACTGTTTATGAAATAACAGTATAAAGACAAAGTACATTGCTTATGTGTGCAGGCCTCAAAGTCAATTCTGTTCTGTTATCCAGACCATATATGGTTTGTTTACATGTGTCAATGCCTATGAATACATAAATAGGGTTAACGTACACTGGTTAAAATTCAAATTTGACATCTAACAGGTCTGAAGAATAGCTGTTGTCATTGTGAACTTTGGACACTTCCTCCTTTCAGTGAATTGCTGCAATTCTAGTGATCACAGAGCAAGTTATCTGGGAGTTGCAACACATCCTCAACACTGATCAAATATTAACACATGCCAGACCCTTCTCACTGAAAATACTGAAAGACATACCAAACCACTTGTTCTGGGAACACACTGTGAAGGGCAGGAACTTCTCTATTATACTTGCTATTTCAACTTCTAACATACCAGTATTTTCCAAGCACCACAGCAGTGAAAACAAAAGAACATGTTATACATCCTCATCATTTTACAATGGATTATACTAAAGCCACCACAAACTGAGGCCGAACTCCTCTGATCTCTTAACAGTAGCATTTCATGAACATCAGGGCACCTCTGACATATCAGATGTGGGGTCTGTTCTTTAGTCCGAATATGTATATGTTTTCAGTTCTAGCATGTTATTTATAAAAGAATAAAATTTTTTCTTCAGTTGACATTATTTGCCTCTTGCAAGCTTTTCTTGATGACATTTAGCCATTTTTAATTAGATACTTGAATGTTTGTTTATCTGGCAGCACCACTGATGAGCAGTGGAAAAAACTGAAAGAGTAGTAAATACAGTTCTTGTTTTTTCTTAACCTTTTTTCAATTTTGTTTCCATAATACTTTGCAATGAAACAGTCAAACAGTAGCTCTAACCCTGAGCTAACTCACTGTACAGGTCAGTGTTGCTCCTCACAGTGACATTAAGAATTGTGAAGGAAATGATGCTTTTTTACAAATGGTCTTCTACTAGCCTAACACAGGATTCTACTTTGTTTATAAACAAACTTGGTCAAACAAAATAAATGGCTATTCCTCCAGCCTCACAGGCCTCTTCCAGAAATCACTAACAACTGCTGCTATTAAGGAGCTAACAGAGAAAGCATCATCCAAGGTCTGGAGATTGCTCCAGCAGGTTTAAAAACCTGACCATGCATAAGCTTTGTGGTCAAATAAAGAATTGCTGCTTGTACTAGAAACGTATCCATGCAACTTTATTTCTCCAAGACGTGTTTTTCTTATTATGAAATATGGCTCATTACCCACTTCTTACACAGATCACTTTTGTCAAAATGCTTAAAACAGAAGAAGAACGAAGTCAATTCCAAATCCTTCATGCTTTTACACATCTAAAATGATGTTTTATTATTGTAGATAACAGTTAACCATCTATTTGGATATCTTTTCAGAATTTCTCTCAACTTCTTTGATTCTGCCAAGACTCCAGCATTTCTGGTAACCTTTTAGCTAACACCTTCAGAGGATAAGAGGCTGAAGTTTTGGTTTCTTGAAACCTACTCCTGACAGGTATAGCCTCAATGTAGAATTTCTTACTCCAAGATGGAGACTCAGTTCATGGTTTCTAGACCATTCCCTGGCATATAGATTTCACAAAACCTATCTCAAAATTATTTCAGTGGTAATCACTAGAACTGCATTCCTGACTTTATTTCAATAAATACATGCACTATTATTATTTCTCTGTTTCTTCATATATGTGTTACTCTGTCTTTCAATTGTTTGCAAGAGCTTCAAGAGGAAGGTTATTTCCAATCATCTCTAACAGCTGGAACCTAAGAAAATCCAACTCAAATTTAAGTTTCTCAGAAACACTGAAATAAATGTAAGATGCAACATAATGTCAGCATCAAACTGCATAACGGAAGAGAAAGTGTTTTCCATCAGAACTATGATCTCATTGTATTCCCTATATCAGTTTGTCCACTTTTTCATGTTTGTAAATTAAATAAAATTATTACATGAGGATCTTTAAATCCCTTTGTACAAATGTATACCTCAGTTTGCATTCATGGAAATGAAACTGAAACACGCTGTGTAAGGAGGTATTGCTCTTCATCTAAGTAACAGGCCTTAAACTATTAACCACAGCTTCTTTATTCACACTTAATATAAAGAATCTCTAATCTTGAATAATATAGAGACATTTTACAGTAGATAAAAGTTGGTTTTGGTATGATTCTTGAAAACATACAGACAGGATATTACAGAGATTACAAAAGAAAGATCATGAATATTAGATAAGTATCAAGATTATACTTTGAGATTACAAATAATAAGAGGAGTAGCAGCAATTCCAAATCTTACAGATGTCCATCAGAAACACACTGTTAGGATCTACTAAGTTAAAACGTGGTTGAACAACATGCACGAAATGCGTCTTATGCACACTCTCTTGTCACTGAATTAGTCACCAGCAATTCCTCCTGCAACGCTTCTGAAGTTTCCCACACTGCGGTATATTTTCAGAGCTTTCTGAGTCATTGGGCCAGGAAGGAGACACTCCTGGGTACATTATCTCCCTGAAAAATGTCAAGTCACACTAAACAGTATTTACCATTATGAAGTACATGCTTCCCACTGAAACCCAAATACAGTTTCAGAGGAAGAAGCCAAGAGAAAGGCAAAAAAAGGGAAAAAGCAGCCCCTCAACTCAAAGTATAGCAAATTTAAATATGACAGCACAGTTATTTGTGTTACTATTTTGAATACAGTTCAGTCCATCCCTCTGTAACATATTTTCAGCAAATCCCAGAAGTACCAATTAAGCTATTTCATTTTTATTACTGTTCAGCTGATACAAACTGGAAACTGGCACTTGGGTTACATTATGCCACCTTTGGCCATGCTAAGTAATATCTCACTCCCTGAACAGTTTCATTTAATATAATTTGATTTAACAAGGGCTTAACGAGCCTGAAGTTATCATTCAATGAAACCAGGAGTATGAAAATGTAACTTTTAATTGTTATTTATGATATTCGTGTGGCATTTGTAAATCTGCTCCAAGACACGTGAAAGTAGTTTATTCTCCTCAAGGAAATCCAGTGCTCCAGTAAGATGGTTTATTAGGCAGAGGTGCAATTTAAAAAGGAAAGAAGTAATGACCACTATAAGAGTGAAGGAAAAGATGCACGAGGATCTTCCACCACTAGATATCATATTGCCTTTATTCACTATAGACCTGACAAGTTATTTTCTGGTATTCTTGCAAACATGTAAGAAAAACTGAAGAATCAAGGCAGAATTAATCACACAGGCTGCAGAACCCAAACACAGTTTCACACTGGCATAGTCAGAGAAAGCAGTCTCTGCATCCACAGCTGGACAACATTTTCAGGTGTATACCATACATAAAGTGAAAAAAGACATGTCTGCGATATTGTCCATTCAAAAGCCTGATGTATATCTCATCTGTCCCTAACCAAATAAAACTAAGTTTAGCTGTAATTTTACTTTTTACTGTTTTTTCGTTGGGGGGGGCGGGTGGAGCGGAGGCATGTGGTGGTGGTGGTGGTTTTTAGTATTATTTCACCTTGTTTATAGACACCTGTTTTGTTACTCACCATGTTTTAAGAGACCATTCTTTTGCTCCCAGGAAGAAATTGTGAGCAGATTCTTTATAGAAGTGGGATATGTTAGTGTCTAAGTCAAAGGTAATTCGATGTTCTTGCTTTCCCAAATATTAACTTTGTATACTATCAGAAAACACTTAATTCAGACAACATTCAAGACCCCAGTTAAATTTTAGTATCCTCACACAAGACAAAAATATCTTCTTCTGAAAGGTGAGTATTAATTTTTCTTGCAGCACCTCCATTCTGACCCATCTACCATTCAAAAACTAATCAAACCTAAAACCAAAGACCTTTAAAGAAGAACCAGTTATCACTACAACGATATCTCAGAGGCACGTAATTTAATTCCACAGGAAAACTAGAGAATTTCTCCAGTTATTGCTTTTCATAGAGAAGTTGTCATAGCAGTGATGAGTCATGCTGGTTTATCAAAGATGTTCCAGATCAGGCCATCTCATTTTTGGTAGGGCTTAAAGGATTTTGAGTAGGCACTGGAATGCTTTATAGCAAATACGTTAACCTAAACCAGCTTAAATTGACATAAGCAAAGCTAAACTGTCATATTACTGGAAAACAGAACAGGAAAGAGCCATAAACAACGTGAAGAAGTTTTCCATCAGTAAGCCAGCAAGACTAAGGTATAGAAAAACACATGTATGTATTAGCTGTGTGTATACTAGTCTACTTTATGATAAGAAAAGCTCTCTTAGCTTTTCAACTCAGTTACAAGATTCAGAAGAATTATACTGTACAGCTAAGTCTGCTTTATACATTCATTATAGTTAATTACTTTTCTTACATATGTTTTCATTAACAGTCTTCTACACTTAACTATTTGGGCAGGGAGGAGGAAGTTCCCTCAATTTTTCCTTTGTGTTTGAGGATCAAGACTGATAATCAAAAAAAATAAGATTTTCCTCATGACAGAAGGAAAAGGCGAAACAAAATTAAGAAGTTGCCAAGGTTAAAGAAAAACAAACAGAAGCCAAATCAGCAAGACAGCTCAGTGAGAATTATGATCACTCCAGGTTCCTTTCCACGACCAATTTCCTTTGACTCCAATTCCTATTTTTCTTTCCTGCTTATGACTCATTTACCTTGATGAGTCTATGTACTAAATAAGGCTTTGCTACTCTATGAATGTGTTCACCTCCTCCTTTCTAGAATTCTGCCTATATTGCTATGGTTTCTTCTCTACATCCCATAATTATTCAAATAGCACACATTTCTAGCACTGAGTAGTTTGGTTGGTTGGTTTGGTTTTGGGGTGGGGTTTTGTGTTTTTTGGTGGGTTTATTTATTTGGTTTAGGTAATGCCATAATGCCTTTGTAGGATTCTGGACAGAGACAAAAATATTCAGAGCATATACTAAAGAAGTAGACTATCCAGAGCTTTATGTTAAGATAGATGACTCCAGTAAAATAATAGCTATTTCCTCCGTTGTACACAACCTCTTTATTAAAATAAATTGCCCAAATCACATGAAGAGACAAGGTAGCCCAGCTTTGTACATTGTTGTGTAGTCAGGGTGACAACGGCAGTAACAACCAGGAAATGAGAAAATGCATGGATGACAGCCTCCCACCTCAAGGAAACCGCTACTGACCTTCAAGATATTGGTTGTACCTTTGCAGTACTATAATGCTCTGAAAGAATCCAGAAAGTTTATAAACTACCTGAGAAGGACTAAATTCATGTTTATACTGTTAGGAGCACAGACACGCATGTCTTAGGATGCTCCCTAGCAAAGTGCTGGAGGTTGGTCTGTACGTGCATCAAACAATGTTCCTGTTTATCAATACCAGTTACCAAAGTCTCCCTGCAACATCTATATAGTGGGTAGGAGGAAGTGTACTGCTGGCAACAAGATGAACAACTGGCACACCACAGACAGCAGATCTTTTCAAACCATATTCCATAGGCCATATGTACATACATAGTAAAAACACGCACTGTTCTGCAGAACAGAAAAACAGATCTTGACTATTTTAAGGAGTACCTCCCTACCTTTCTACCTTATAATGATGATCATTGGCAGAAGCTATGTATTTTTATACTAACTACATGAACCAATGTTGTTTTGATAGGGCAATGAACATAGCCGTAGATCACAAGGCGAGTAGCAGAGGTAAATAGTTCCACATAGAAATGAAGAAAATAAAACTTCAGTGATAAATCTGCACAGACAGTGTGAATAAAAATTCTCATTATTGTATTCTCAGCAGCTGTCAATCCCTGCCACTGATACTTTTTAACCTCAAAAAAGAGATTTCAAAATAATCTATCCTGATGATTATCACAGCATTAACCAAAGACAATACAGCTCTAAAGAGGAATAAAAAGTGGTAAAACCAAAATAAGACAGTGGCTTATGGAACAGATTGGTAAAACAGACTCCAGAAGCTAGAATTAAATCATTCAAGGTTACACATTTTTTGAAAGAGTATTGGACTAGCTAACGATTCAGCAATTATAAATTCTTTAGCCCCATCGTTAAAAGTATTCTTCTCCAGACTTGAACAGCATTATCTGCATTATTTGTCTTTTTATACCTATTTTTATTACGATAAGCTACCTTAAGTCATGTTAGGCTTTAATTTTCTTTTTAATGCATAAGTGTATAATCATAAACAGGAACAACAAAATCACCAACTGTGTGGAAAATAGCAATTTTTTTTCCATTGCTGCATAGCAGGACCTCTTATTCTGAACTGCATCCTAGAGTTTCATTTCAATGCCATTATACTACAACATACTCACAGATGAATCTGTGTTTTCTTGATGTTTATATAAATACTGCCTATACAATCAGGGCCATGCAAAAACACCAAAAGATTGCTTTGGAAAATATACTCTCTATTAATATCACAGATCAAGTAGGAAAAGATAGCAACAGAGTAATTATTCTTCCACAAAACCTCCTAATGAGATGTCTCTGCCCTGAACTGGAGGGAACTATTCTCCTGATGCCATATTGGCATGTCTACATGTTGCTTTTGTAGCTACTAAGTCACATTAGGCCAGAATTTGTTTAAATTGGTTCTGGAAGCAAAACATTCACACTCTAAAACACCAAGTCTTCAATACAGGCCTAAACATACAGCTTCTTGGTGTATTGTAATACCCTTAAGCACTATATAGTCTGCATTGACCAAAGACTTGCTCAAGAGGTATTTGGAACTCAGGATTTCTACTCTGTGGAAGTTCTAGATACTTATTTTGTAGAGGTTTGTTTCTGTTTTTAAATGAGATTTTGTTTCATATCAAGCATGGGACAGAAGCTAACTCAAAGTTGGAAAGCAGACTGTAAAACAGACCTCAGAGCCCAGCAGGCTCTGGGGTTCCCAGCACTGTGACAGGGACACCAGCAGTACTGCAGCTCTCAGCCCAGAGCAGCAGGTGCTGGATACTGGAAATATTTCAGAGCCCTGATGAGCTGACAAGAAGCAAGGTATGTGTTTCCAGAAGTCATCCCATCTTCCAGGGGACACCTGGAAAGACAGACACATTTCAGTTTTGGCAAAGTGGTGTTTTGTGACAAAAAGAACACATTTCACTGGAGCACTGCCAGTGAGCTCTGCTCAAAGTTAAGATAACAGGCCAGGGTGGGGTTCTTTTGTTTGTGGGGGGTTTTTTGTTGTGTTTGTTTGGTTTAAATCAGGTTTTCAAGTGTCTGTTCTCTGTAGAATCAATGTAGAACCAGTGTTTTGAATTTCTCTGTTGAGGTGAATTTAGACTTCTGTGATAACACCCTCATTTTTTAATCCTGATGAGGTACTAGACTGAAAAAATGTGTACACAAAGTATACACACGTAGATAGTTCATGAGCACAAGTTTCTCTAAGAGAAAAAAAAATCTACATTCATTTTCATGACTTTTCACCTTTATTGGGGCAGGCAATACAAAAGCTAACCTAACTTCTTCTGACCTATTAACAAGACCTTCTTTTTTCCACACACATTATGTATTCCATGCTAATTAAGAAAGAAAGTTAAGCTGCACTCTGTGTAAGGCAGTCTGCTTGGCTTGAGAACAGGAGCTGCACTTCATCTCCTCTCCAATCAATAATCCATAAACTGGGGTTGAATGTGCAGGCTGTTTGCCAGTCAGCTGTCAGTCAGTCTCCTCCTCCTTTCTAAGCCTTTCCTTTTCTTTCATGGTTCAATCAGCTCTACCCAAAGGAAACATTTCCAATGAATAAAACAAAACCCAATGCCTTTCTAGTACTCTAGTTTGTAATTTGTTCCCCTGCAGACCAACGCTTTTCCCGCATAGTGAATCCAGATTTTAATGAAGCCTGGAAAAAACTGCATCAAGACAGGTGTAGCCCAGACTTCCATTAGAAACAAACAGGTCCACTGTGAAATGCAGTAATATGCATAGGAACTTGTATGAAGTTTTAGGTTTTTGTTTCAAAGCTATTAAATCTATGGGGGTTTATGTATTTGCAAGCTTTCAACTTTACAGGTATCCATTAGGTATACAATGCACACACACAAGACTGCTGTATACAAATCTCTGTGCCTTCAACTTGACATTAAAATTTACATTTTTATTTAACTGAGTTACTACTGCACAGGTGAATTTTGAAAAGTTTTCTTTGAAGCATCACTGCAGCATGCTTCACCATGGTGTCCCTGAAGCTACTGTATTTTGCTTTAACTGACCACTTAGGCTAGTGAAAACTTTTCCACTGACCTAAGAATTTAAAGACAGGTATGCAGAAGCATTTATTTCATTTTTTAATAAAGTTGGTAGAAAAACACAAAAAAAAAGCAGTAGAATGGTATCATCATGATGATGCCTACAGCCAAGAACAGAAGAGTGCAAGTTACAGGTCTGGCAGGTTATCTAATATCCAGCATTGATATGTTGTTTCATGTAAATTAGTTAGTTTCTTCTTCTGCTCATTCTGTTGTTGCATTACAAACACTCAACTGCCTGAGCTAACATATTATGTACTTCCATTATGAACAGATGTTGCTGTTTTACTTTAAATTTTCAGTAATTCTTCCTAATTTTTCTCCCCTAGGAATAAGAAAAATCACAATCTTTAATAAAGAAGATACCTAGGACAGATTTTTGTTGTCTCCTTGCTATTTGGTACAGATATAACTGGAAAGAAACCAGAAAACCATACTATTAAAGGTATAAAGACACCATAAATAGGTGTATCTGTAGCTCCGATATAAGCAAATCTCTTCAAAACAAGATTTCTTTGGGAGATGGAAGTGTTGTGTGTGTACACACAATGCATTAGCTAGTGATAGCCTGAATTGTAATTGATACTCGATCTTTTTGATTTACGCTAAGATAAGAAGAGGACAGACAGGGACAGGGAGCAGTCTTACAAGTCTCAGTTCTAAATTTTTAATCTTAAAAAGTGTTATTTCAGCTGCAGTTACAAAACTAAAGCTAGCTTTGAATTTCATTTATTTATAAGCTCCTGTGCTATGGTAAACATTACACCTGAAGAAGAAAAATATTAATTTCAGAGTTTTAAATTCCCTCAGAGAATTTCAATGAATAGTGTTTCCACCAAAAAGCTGTTTTTTCTGAGGGATTCTTGCTTTCAGGCTTACCCATACAACCCAGTTAGGTAAAATACATACACAAAGATGGCTTCCGGATTTATGATCCACTGCAATAACACACACATTTCAAGAAACTAGTAGAGTAGCAACATGGTATAATTGAAATTTGTTAAATGTATCACAGTACAGTTTGAACTAGATTTTAAAATAAAATAATAAAAGAATACGAAAGCTGAGAACTTTCCTTGTGCTTTTGGGGCTGTGAGCTATCAACTGGATTTATGAAACTCATCTTTTACATACAACTAATCTGCTTACTGGTCTAGTATTTCTGTCTCCTAACAATTTTGGCTTATCTGCCATTACTCAAATTGTAACTTTGGAAATAAACTGTCACTTAGTAAATAGGTGTAGGTTCCTGTTTCTGTAAAAGTCCTGCCGTGAGTAGTTATTATTTTCTTCTTCCAGCCATGACCTGAAATATGGTACTCTGAAATAAGACAGAAGACATCCAACATTGCCATCACCTTGCACTGTTTCTCTCAATAACTGTCACTATCTACAAAGGTTTGAACTCAGCCATTAATCTAATGAGGGACACAGACAATGTCATAGATTGGGAGGGCAGTAGTATTGCCTCTCCATCCATATTCAGTCAGATAACCCCAAAACAGCATTAAAGGTTTATGTGTGTATTTGGTTCATTGCTTTTTGGTTGGTTGGTTTTGTTCTCATTTTGTTTGTGCTTTTTGTTTGTTTAAATAAGCAGCCAACTCCAGCTATAAAGGTGAAAAAAAATAAACCAATGTTGTTAATAAAAAAGAAAATGGGCAAGTAAGATTTTCAATTAAAATAAATTTCATACAAGAAGCATAATATACAAGTTTTCCCTTATGAGAAACATTTCATAAGGAAACAACACATTTCCCATCACCTTCTATATGTCAAACTCGATCTGTAACAGAATGTTTGCATTTTCAGTGGAAACACTGGTGCGGTCAGGGGAACTAGGGATCTCCCCATTCTCTCAGATCTCAAGATACATTGCTGATATTTAAAGCTGCACTCAGGATAATATCCAAAAGGGATGTTTTGGATTATAATATAAATGCAAAGCAAGATCCACACTCCCATGGGGCAGCTAGCTAAATCTGTCAACACCTGCTGCAGAGAACCTGACTGCGGGTAAGAAGCTCCACAGATGCACTTGCCACAGGATGTAAATTAAAACTATTAAAATTCATAGGGCACAATACAGGAAAGAAAATAAAGGAAGAGGGAGAGTATTCAAGCTAGGAGAAAATATCAGGTTTTACATTTTTCCAATTGAGTTCATGCTCACAATTCTAAAACACTTGCCACCAAACAAGTCATACGTACTGCTGGCAGACAGACATTGCCTTTGGGACAGTACTTCTATTTTTAATTTCTAGGGCATTGTTCTATCCAGTGTACAGGCAAGGAGGGGGAGATTCCTTAAATGAAAGTCTTCTGGGGGCTAAAGCCATTCAGCACTACAGCGATTTCTGGTTGTAGCAAGGAAGAGACAATGCATTTTGTTGAAAAATAACTCAATCACTTGCCTAAGAGCTGGAAGTCATCATCTGCTTTTACAAAGTCTACTACCCATCACATCAAATTTGACTTGCTATATTTTACAGAGTGACATCATGATGTAATTTTATCACAGTGAGTGCGTGGTGTGTAATATCTGGATTGTAATTACACATGATGCAGCACATATTTGGATAACATAGGCATGGTACTGGATGATGAAATATCACGCTACCTCTTCAAAATTACTCAAAACATAACTGGCAGGAGGGAGAACAATTCCCCTTTAAACTGAGGCTGACCCAAGCAGAAAGACAGTTTGGAATATTTCATTCGAGGATCAAAAGCTTATTTCAAAAGTAATCATTAAAGGGACTCTATGCTGGGGCAGCAAAACACACATTCTTTCTCCCCTCCCAATCTCAAACCTTCTTGCTCTCCCTGTTACCATTTGTACTTCAGAAGATATGCTGAAATCCATTGCAAGAAAAGCATGGTGGTGTTTGGGGACCACACATTTTAAATAACAGCGTGTTGTTGAAAAATAAATGTTTAGCCTCTCACCAAGCGATGCCATATGCACACAGAGAATGTTCTGTTCTCCCCTGAGGGTGGGCACATCCCCCTGTGTGGGTGAAGGGCAGTGACAGGGATGCTTGGAGCCGGCAATACCAGCTGGGTTTGGACACAGCTGCTCTGTCCAAGCTGGTTGCCGCTGCCAAGACCAGCAAGGGCAGATTCACCTTACAGGGAGACTCCTGCCCTTCCCTTCAGCCCAATGATCTGAAGACTTCACGTGGTGAGAAGCACTTCTCGCCACAAGCAAGCTGTGAAATATTTTTGAATGTTTCCATTTCCAAATGGCATTTCTGGAGCAGCCAGCTGCTGGAAGCATCTATTTTGCTAGAGGAAAACATCTACACCTGTGACACAGATACAACCAGAGCCCAATGCCATGGCAAGGAAATCTGAATTCCAATTCCTCTTTTACAGTTAAACACTCAAAAAAAAAAAAAAAAAATCCTAATTCGTTTACAAAGTACATAGAGCTACTTTTAACTTTTAAAAAAAAAAAAAATTATTTATTGGAAGATTATTTTTTCCCCCTCTACCAGCTCAAAACCTTTATGTAACAAAGCTTCAAGTAAAACCAGAGTAATGTTTCATTATCTGCTGTAAATAACAAATGATCTACTACCTCAGAGCCTTCACTGAATACTGGTCTACTCAAATCTTGGGCAAAGAGCCACATTCTTGATTTGTGAATATGCATGTGCCTCTCACTGACTTCAGTGTGAGCCACGTGAATGAATCTGAAAGCTGAAGTTAGTTCTAATTCATATTTTAAGCCTAATGAACTGGTAATAATCAAATTATCTGCTCCATTTTTGCCTTGTATTTTTAATAAGATGTATTAACAGCAAGATTAGGTAATAGAAATAGAGCATAAACAGAAATTCCCAATACCCAGCTCCTCACTGATCTTCAGTATCTCTGGCAAAGTCAAAGAGCCTAAACAGTTCTGGACAACAACAACAAAAAAAACGTAATTTAAGTTATTGATTTTTTTGTTTTATATTTTCTGTTCTGGGCTGTATATAATTTAAAATGAGTATTTATTGCACATAAGAATAAGGTGAGTAATAAAAACCAATTAACTTGGCTTCGGTTGAGTTCAGTTTTACCTTCTGTGTAGAAATGTCTATTAGAGGAGTGTCCCGTCAGTCAAAAGAACGGGGACAGAACAGTGAGAGTGACAGATAGATGGTAAAAATAGTAGGGAGAGTAGAAAAAAGCACAAGGGTCAGATGGAACAAGAACAACCTGACCAGTGCAAAGGAGAAGCAGCATAGCAGGCACCAGATACAGTTCAGTTCTCTGAAGAAAGAACATGAAACTGGGTTCCTCATATTGTTGCTACATCACCAGCTGGAGTTCCTCAGGTGTGGTTTAGGTCTTTTATATATGTATACACACACAGATATACACACACACACTCACCTAACAAGACAACTATACTGCTAGAAACTGCCAGGGAATTTGGGCATAAGCACAGGACTGTGAGTCCTGTGATACAGACTGTGCTCCTTCCAGGACAAAACTCCACCTATGTGCTTTTTGATACAAATATATCTGTCTTTCATTAAATAATTTCAGCAAAAGTTAATATTGTGCCTTATTGAACCTACCATTCTTTTTATTTGCTTGTTTGTTAAACTAGATTAATACTTTTTTTTATTTATTTATCATAACTTTTGTAATAAATCTGACAAAATGCTGCACTACTGCTACCCACATTCATCTCACTGGGTAGCTTGAAATCACTATCATTGATTTCTAAATAAATATACTTTAAATCACTCACCATTTAGCTTTCCCTTGAGGAAGTTTTGGCCCATATAAATGCAACCATTCCTGATTAATTTATAGAAACTAATTTAATTGAATAAGTAATGGGAGTTTCTTTTCCCACTTGGGTAGGAAAAGTGAAACAAAATATGCATATATCCCTTGAGAAGATGCAATAAAATAGAAATATTTATAAGCTAGGAACTTTTCACTTTGGTGTATACAATGGAAAGGAATATTTCAAGAACTACTGCACCTTTTTATTTTATTTTTTTTTTTTTTTTTTTTTTATTTCCACTACTGTGTTCATGGTTTGATCAAAACTTTTGTGGTTGAGTGAGGCTGCAGCAGCCTGATCCTGGCCAACTCCTTGAGCTGTTGTATGAGCATAGTGCCTGCTACATGTGCACGTGCTAGTTCCACTCACTTCAGTTTTACTCCTTAATTTCTTGCTGCTAATACCAATCATTTTCAAAAATAAGTGACCCCAGGTGATCATAAGTAATCCTTCTAATTGAGAGGCAGCTTTAGTTTGCTTGTATGTTTGCTCCTGCAAATATCTTGGCAAACCTCAATTAGGAATTCTGTCTTCTGATGCTTTCAGCTTAAAAGGGGACCTGACTGCATCCCATCATCATAACAGGCTATGAAATTATGACAGCACATTTACCCAGACAATTAGCATTTTGAACACCAGTTCCTTGTGTCGCAGAGTCTTTCTGTCTTTGGCTCATTGAGGTTGCAGAGTTTCCTTCTTCACAGTATCACAGTATCACAGTATGTTTGGGATTGGAAGGGACCTCAAAAGATCATCCAGTCCAATCCCCCTGCTGGAGCAGGAACGCCTAGGTGAGGTCGCACAGGAATGTGTCCAGGCGGGCTTTGAATGTCTCCAGGGAAGGAGACTCCACAACCTCCCTTTTTATTTTGCATGTAAAACTAGATTGACACTATAGATTAGACTGTTACAAAAAAATGTTTAAATAAAAAACAGTCAGACAAGATCCAGAATTAATCCAACCTTTGAGGCAGAATGGCATCACCCTTTCTTGAAAGCAAAACAACAGTGTAAGATTGACCCAATGGCGTATTCCTTCCTTACCAGCACTAACGGCAGTTGGGTTTCCTACCCCTATTCCTATCCCTATCTTGACCCAAAGGTCCCACGAAGTTACAAATTACTTTCACAATTCTGATCCTAAGCAGCCTCTTCCTTGCTTTTAACAGTACTTCACAACTGAGACAAATATAATTGAACTGAGATTTGGCTGCTTCTGTGGATTCTGCTTCACAGAATATTATTTACAAAAGTGAACTTTGCTTGAAGTTGTTAAAAAGATTAAAACCACTAAAGCAACATTTCAACATAACCCAAATAAACTGGAAAAAGGTAGCCTTTTAAAATTATACCTCGACATCTGCTGCACCAGATGGGAAAAAGGAAAGGACGCAACCCCTTTGCCAACCTTGTTTTCTAATTGATCCACTCGTGGTTGTTTCTCTAGTTTAAACAAAACTCCATATTCTCACCAAAGCATCTTATAATTGGCTCCAAGTCTGCTGCTTATGTGATGGCAAGGTCTCTCTTTATCACAATATTTCCTGATTGGCCTTCCTACTGTCAGCACCCCTAATCCCTACCTCTTCAGTTTTCTCCTTGCCCCATCTTGTAGTTCTGAAGTTTCTTCTACCTGAACAAGTTCATAGCTCCTCAGGAAGAAGAGTGTCCCCCTCCCTCAAAGGGGCTGTTTGATCTGAGTCAGACTATCACAGGCTACAATGCTCAAAAAAGCTGTCCGTCTTCTTGCCATACACTTTCCAACAATTAATAAAACATGTAACTGCAAATAGACATAACCAATATTTCTATCACCTATTACCAAAGATAACTCCATTGCTACAGTCACCTGTCCCATTTTTAACCTTTTATGGGTTGAGTAATGGTGATTATTGAGAAATTACTCCCCCTTTCCAATGAGAACATTTTTCTTCCTTTGAAATTTACAATTCTTATAAAAAATACAGATTTTTCCAATAACTAAGGTCAAATATTTTTTTCAGACCAAAATATTTATTTTGAAGGAAATATGTAAGAAATAAGTCCAGAAATAACTATTTGTACTGTTTTCACTCCGCCTTCCACCTCCCATATCTTTTTCTTCTCCAGCCTGGGGAGGGTTTTAATGGTGGCAGATTCTATATGTTTTTACCAGCTTTATTAAACAGTCCAAACATTGTTTCCCCTTCTCTTCTATTAAAACTCTTGACCTTTCTAACTGAATGATGACACATCTCTCTCCTCCTATGACCAGCCAAGGCTCCCACCACCTGCAGCAATGCCCCCCCATCATCCTCCTTCATGCCCCAAGGGCTCAGCACCACAAAGCTCTCCTTGAGCAAGCCTCACCACTTCCAAATGGTGGAGAGGACTCACATGCCTCCCTCAGGTTTTGGCTGTCCCTTAGGTGGATATGCATCTAGTTAGCTTAAAATCATCTCTGCCAAGTACTGATGGGAACATAACTAAGCCTGGAGATCAACATGGACTCCGAAACTTGACTAAAAGTAGTGGCTAGACCAAGCAGAGCTGTGCGTTGCCATAGCTACACTGTTGTTATAACTCAAAGTATCTAATTCAAAGTTAGCTACGCTGTCCCTACCAGCTTTAGTCCCACCTAGGACTGCTGTGGAGACAAACAGTCTCATTATTCAAAACACCCAGGTCACCCGCAAGGAGAAATTTTCACAAGGTCTACAGAAATACATAGTTCAGTTCCTCCTTTCCTCCCCACCCAGCTGCCAAAGCAGCAGTAGGCATTTCCTTAAAAACACCCTGCTGAATTTCTAAAGATGGCATGCATGTATAAATAGAAGTGGTTTGGCATGATGAGATCCCAGGGAGTAAATTGGCTCATTTCAACTTGCAACACAGAAGCACAACAGTCAAACTGAAAAGGACAGATCTATATTCAAAATTACCTCCAAATGATGGAGGAGATACTCAAGAATGACAAACTCAGAAAATAATTCAAAATCATAAGAGTGTGTCTACTCATTCCCAAGGGTCAAAATAAGTTAGCTGCCTATATTCTATAATGGAAAACTACTCAATCAGGCCCAGGGCTCTTTCTGCAACCTGTATCCTCCATCTAAAGTAATTACCTGGTCCATAAGTCTAGCTCTCTTTTATTAAGTCTAACCATCTTTAAAAATTCTACTTAAATTCTTATTTAAGAAGAAAAAAAAAAAAAGGAAAGAGCATGCTTTTCTACAGGTGTTAATTAAAGGACTTTCCTTATTTTGAAGTATCCCATATTTACACAAAATCTTCAGGATAAAGATAACTAGCACACACTTCACAAACAATTAGGTAGCAGCACAAAGAGAATCAATTAGATCCACGTGTTCAAAGGCATCACTTTCCGTACCATTACAATGCATGAACCACAGAGACCCAGACAGCGACCAGTACTGCTCAGAAACATTATCCCAAACACCGCAAAATCTCAAATAAGAGGTTAGGACACTGTTGAAACATTAACGTCTCAGTTCACTGACCAGTAATTTTATCTTTGATCCAATAGCTAAGCATCAGACAGATTCCTTCCTGAAAGCTCCATAATGGCAAAAAATCAGTCTCTAAAGAATACTATGGGGGGATGTTAATATTTTAAAGAGTTAGGAAGTGAGGGTGGAATTATTTCTGAAAGCACAGAGCTGGATCTGGTGATCATTAGAAAGTTCAGAACCTACATAAAAATTGTGCAGCATGAGCAATACAGGCTGAGGAGTCGGCAATGTGCCACACCAGAGGGGATGGGTACAGCCCCCAAGCTCATGCCCTTGCAGACTTGGGTCTCCTTGCCTGGGTCTTTTGTGTTTAAATCTACAATTCCCTTTTCATTTCCCCTAGACACATTTGTATTACATTACATGTTTTATAGTACAGGATGCTGAAACATAGCCAATATTTACACAGTTTTTATTTCTGCCTCTGCAGAACAAGAGCCGATAAGCTACTTTTGTTTCAGGTTTTGTTACTTTTAATTTCACACAGTCCAGATAATACTAATCTATACACCATGCAAGGAGCTAGGTCAGATAACAAGAAAATACCCTTAGCTATTATAGTGGCAGCATTATGTAAGTATCTGATGATGCATTTTATTGACTCAGCTGGCCTCCTGCCAGACTGGTAATATTGCTCTTTCAGGTAACCTCCATAAAGCCACCAAAAATTTAGAGATGGTTGTGCCTAGCAAAGTATCAACTAGTCACTGGAGTGGGTTTGCTGTACAATGTGCACACTTACCTTGTTGGTCAAGGGCACTTCTTCCTCAACAGCTAAGTGTGATGCAGCTGAGAAACTGGGAGCAGAAAAGGCAATACAATCTTTTATCCAGAATCTCATACAAATTCAAATGAAAGAAGGTACAGTCACCACATTCTCAGCTCTGATTCACTATGTCACGCTATGATATCACAGGATAGCCCTTAAGATGGCACAAAACCTACTGTTTTTCACTCACCAAGCCTGGATGTTCTAGCTTTGCCCCAAGAGAATTTTCTAGCTTGTCATGAAAGTCTGGAAGTGGCATACTATCAGAGAGCTTGATATCCAAGAAATCCCATTTCCACCTTATAAAAACCTTCCTACTTTGACTCCAAGACATACGCACTTACAAGTCATATTCTTAACCTTTTAAAATATTTTTTAAATATTCATGTCTTTCTAGTCACACTAGTCAAATTCCAGAAGCAACCACCACACATTACCCATGCTATACACTACCATTTTTCTCAAAGAGAAGATTTCCCATTTTTATTGTTTTACAGGGTCTAACAAAGGAAGGTCAGCACTCTTTCAAAACAGACAACTTTTTATTATCAACATACCTCTCATAGTTTCTAAGTTAATTTGGACAGCAACCTCCTCCTCCAGAGAGTTAATTGTAGACATGGACAAAGCAGACAAACTGCCCTGGACAGCAAATACACAGGAGAAAGGAAACAGTCATGACCGTCTGCTTGACCCTGCAAAGCCCAGCTGCTACTGCTGTCCTGCACTGTGACAGAGAGGTTCAAGGAAAGAGGGAAGCAGCTACTGCTGAGAAAAGAAAAACATGAAGCAGAATCCACTGTTTAGTCCTGCTCTTGTGTCAGCACCAGTAATGCTAGCCCGTTCTCACCTATCCTTTCCATTTCTTTCCTCTCTTTGTCCCCATCACAAAACACCCAGCTCTGGCCTTTCATTCTGGAGTAGCAAGCAAGAGCCCTGAATAAGAATGCCAGGATACAGGTACTGTCTTCGCTTCCCCAGCCTGTCATCTCAGAGCTTTTATTCTTATGTTTTGGGTCTTTTTCTTGTCCCTTAGCTTATTCTTTTTTAAGTCCACTTCAAAACTCAAAGTAGCAGTAACACATCACTTGCCTGCCACTCCCCTGCCCATCCTGCTGATCTGTTACTATCTTCCCTTCATGTGGTATCTGCCTATTCCAATTGGTCTGTAAGCCACGTGGGGCAGACTGACATGTAATATCAAGTTTTCGAGCACCAATTAAACTGTCACTTCATAACTCCCACAAAAATGCTGCTGCTATTAGATTTCAAGTAAGCATATACATATGTATGTATATTTGTCTAATTCCATTTAAACAATAAGAGATATTTTTAAATCTATTTTCTTAACAGCAGTAGTTCTTGTTTTCCAAATTACCTTCCTTTCTTTTCTGTTCAGATCAGCCTTTTCCATTTTCCCATACAGACGATCTTACTCTTAAGTTCAAGTGGTAATGATTCATAATATGCACAAAGAATAGGCCCCTGGAAGTGATCTTCTCAAAACTGGTCTTTCTGCCTTCATTAATAGTCTCCTGATATCCTGGAATTAGCATTTATTGAAGTGTTCTTGTGCTAGAGGTTGCCAGTGGTTGTCAACTGTTGAGAAGGCAAGCACTGCTGCTATGATGGGGTTATGCTAAAGCTGGCTGCATTTTTTGAGAAGTTTATGCTACCTCAAGCATTCCCATTACATCCAAAACCAATCCCAAGGTAGCATTCTAACACCTACCAAATATTCCTTGATGAGGTACATTTCTGTAATAATATCATTCCAGTTTATCTGTGTGTTTCCATCCTGCCACACATGGTGTTAATATTACCAGATTAATTCATCAGTGTTGCCTGATAAGGAAAGAGTTAGAGCTGCCAAGGCAGTTTTTGACTGGCATACAGCTATGAAAGGGAACTGAGCTCAGAGCAAGCATCAATTACTGTGATGGAGGCTTTACCTTTCAAAACATAATGAAACAGGACGAGTTGGACAGACAATTAGGAATCCTGCTCTTCTAATCAACCCTGATCTTCCAATCAGTGCAAGAGTTGGGCCAAATCCATTGTCAAAATATGCCTGGTATCAACAGTTACAAGGAAGAGACAAGCTTTGGACAGATAATCTCGCCTATTCTCAATAAAATGAAATGCTTTACAAATAACCCACAATGACAATTCAGAAGATCACTATATGCCTCTCATGTTAGATGCTCAGGCATAGTTTTCAGAAATTACCTAGAGTTAGCCTTTTGCTGATTCGATATAACCTACTTTCAGAGCAATCTTGCACATAAAGAAATGCTGTATTCTTAAAAACAAACTGAAGTCAATCAGGACAGCACAAAGATTCTTCTATGGCCACTATACTAGACAGTAACTTCACTTCCACAACCACTCTATCAGTGATACCAGACCTAATCATCCTTCGCAATGACTGGAGAAATGTCAGAAGTTTTGAAGCAGTCACTTTAATTGTGGGGTTTTTTTGGTTTTTTTTTTTTGTTTTTTTTGTTTTTGTTTGGTTCGTTGGTTTTTTTTGTTTGTTTGGGTTTTTTTTTAAATACTTGCACATTGTAATCTGAGGAGCCTAATGATCTAGAGCATCCAGTCTGGCCATCTCACCTTGCTGCACTGGTGATATCTGGGTGATTTTCTCTGGCTTCCTCAAAGTCATGTTTACATAAGAGTCTACAGTTTCATTTAGATAAATAAAAACTACCAAACAAAAAAAGAAAAACACAAAAACAAACAACAAAAAAAATCCACTTCTACATCTTTATGACTTTGGCAGGGGGGAAAAGGGGGGGCACGGCGAGGGGCAGTAGGGGTGCGTAGAAACACACACCTAAAAGGCTTAAACACATTATAGATTAACAAATGAAATTAAAATATGTTTTAGAGAAGGAGATGTCAGCATTTCTGCACTCTGCTTCTGAAAGCAGCCTCCAGAAACTCAGAAAAGTAATATTAACAGAACCCTGTCCAAAGACTTAAACAAGTCAATCAGCATGTTTTAAACTCCTCTTCCCAAAGGCTGACAGTGATTATTGGTGCAAGCATGCAGCATTATCCTCATACACAACCATTCTTTGACAGCACAGCCATTAAACAAACAGCACTTCCCCTAAAGCTGCAACCTGCTTTTCTCCAATTTATATTTAGATATTCATTTTGAGGTGACAAAATCTTGATCAATTCTTCATTTTATAATCATGCTTTCCTTCTCCTCACATTTCATAGGTAACTTGCATTCACACCTGGTTTTTCATAAGCATCCCACAAGTACAAATTGTTGGGATATTCTGTACTTCACAACATTATGAATCTACTAGAAGGCTTGCTCTTGACAACAGGGATACACACTGTTGCATCATACTGTTTATGTTTAAAGTGCATTTAACCCAGTCAGATTCTTAGATCTATTAATTCTTTAAAGTACATATTATAGGCATGAGACAGTTATACTGTGTAATTTCCTCCTCTTTAAATAGAGCCACATGTCATTGTGGTTTTGGTGGTGGTTTACTCATTCTGAAACATTATTTCATTATTTTTTCATTGTTGTCATTGCATCCCATGCTGAAATACCAGCTGGACTAACACCAATGACCTGCATATACCCAAATATCTCCAAAAGCATTCTTAAGGTAGCTTTAGTAAGTATTGTTAGATTACGTCTAAGGATGAAGAGAAGATATTTCATGGTAACACTGGCAACGGAACTTAGATTGCTGACTTGTGCTCCAGTGCCAAGAGGTGCTGAGAGAAAAAGCATCACAAGGGAAATGGAAGGGGGCTCTGCTGCACACAGACATCTCATAGCAAAGCAAAGTTTGATCTGTTTGATCTGGCACATGGACTCAAAGTCCACTTTAATTTCACATTTTGTAAATGCAATCTGGATTGAATTATAAATTCAAATCTATCAGCAACACATGAGAATCGTTATCTGGCACCTGCCACTTACTAGTCTGCAATATGTACCAGTAGTTTTACTATGATCCTAAACAGAAGTGTGCCCACAAAGAAAACACATCACATAAATGGTGATACTTCTTGTCTTCTAATACTCTGGGTCTTGCACCTGTGCTGAAGCCCATGGAAGAAGCCAAAACTGGAAAAATCCCTTTCCTGAAACAAACTCCCATCACACTTCTCTTAAAAATAAATGGTAATCTCACTGAAGAGTTGCAAGTGTTACTGAAAATAAGCACATGCCAGAGTGGTTAAAAAGCATACGTCAGTATGCCTTTCCCCTCTTCAAGAGTTTTTCATTTGACTTTCTTTTAGATGTGTGTGCATATATATATATAAATATGTATGTCATGGTTTGTGGTTCGGTTTTTTTTTTGGTTTGGTTTTGAGTTTATGCATCAAGAACTTCAATGGGTACTCGCCAGTTGCTCATGATGAGTTTCACCCTGCATTAACACTTTCAAAAAAGCATTCCTAACAGCTTACCTGGGCACAGAAAAAACTTAAAGTTGGTGGCTGCAATCCCAATTCACTGCAAAGTAGAAGGGAGGAGGGGAAAAAAAAAAAAAAAAAAAAAATCACTGAATAAAAATTGCCATGGAAAACAAAGAAATTACCTTCATTCTTCCATTCTCTATCTTGTCTCTTTCCAAATAAAGTTTTGTTAGAAATAATACTCCCTTTCCATCTATACATATATATTGGTGATATAAGTATCTTCTGATATACAGAGCTGGACATTTATTATGCTAGTCATTCAAAAATGCAGCAGGTATTTTAAATTCTATGAAATAAAAGGAAGTTGATCTGTGATCGTTGAAAAGTAGGATCAACAGGAAAGACGCATTTGTGACTTTGCTCATTAGTTATTTTGATTTGCTGTTTTTTAAAGAAAAACCACAAATTGCCTTTATCCTGCACAACTACACTTAAAAAGGCAAATAGAAACAATCTTCATTTTTCTTCAGTTTCATCTTCCCAAAGAGATGTTTAAGCATGGTGTCACAAAACCCCACTTCAGAAGAAACTAAGTATGCTTAATTGGATTAGCTCTTGCCTTTATAAAAAGGAATACCCCACATATTACCTTTTTATATAAACAGAGCATATATATATAAACTTGCTTATATACATTTATATATATATATAAAGTTGAATACATATATGAAAATAAAGTGAGCATGTGTGTAGCAAGATATGTGTTATGCTCATATCACCATCCTCTTAAAAGCACTTAAGGGTCAGTACTCAAATATTAAGAGCAGCTGAAACAGAAGTTCCACATCTGCAGAATCACATTAAGGAAATGTACAGTAAAGAAATTCTGTTTCCCATTCCCTCATTTTGCCACAAACAGTTGCTGTGACAGGGAGAGTAGGTCCCCTTGTTCTGCAGTGTAACCCACTTGCCAGACATGAGGAGACCCAAACACACTCTGCTAATTATTTTGGCTGAATGTTTCAAGCCTGAATCAACTTACACAAGCTCACAGGTGCAGAAAGAGCTGGACATATTACCCAGCTGCCTCTGAAGCAGGTCACTTTCAAGATGAAAGGGGCTTCCATCCAAGCAATGCAAAGCAGTATTTGGCACATACAAGAGAATCACCACTACTGTCATCCAGATATTGAGCTCCCTTTTATTAGACCATATGCCATATGTCTGGCTAAGATGCAGCATGTTTCATGAATGCATCCTCTTGGTTCCCCACAGCTAAAAATCCAAAAGGCTGCACTTATGACAGCCTTCACGGAAAAACTAAAACCATAAGATAGTCTCACTGAGCTTCCCTTTGAACAGGGGAGGACACAGACACTAATTGTCCAAATGTCATGCTACAAAGCCCCTAAGCGTATCAGAAACATCTCTGTGTGACAACAGATTCCTCACTACCACAGTAATTTGTCTTAAAACACATGGAGTCTTCTCTTTCATAGTCTTTTTTTTCCTAATTTTCTAGATATTCCTAAAGTCCTTGCATCCTCCACTGCATTCCAAAAACACAAGATCAATCAGATAAAACTAATCTTTCATAATGAGCACATCGCTCTTGAAAGGAGATTCATTCTGGTCATGCTGCAGCTGTTCCTCTTCTTGTTTGATTTTGGTTTTAATTAAAAAGAAACAGTATATAGACATGTAAGCACAGTTTTATTAGAATTCATTTCTTGCTGGAAAGTTCCATTAGTTAATATTCCTCACCTTAAGGACAATGCCAATTTCTCCTCATGAAACAAATATTGCATAGCATGCCCAGGTTTTCTAGTAATTTCTGATCATATAATATTTTAATAAGGCCTATTCAATTTTAACAATAATTGACATATTTGATGTTTCACAAAACCCCAAAACTCTTCGTTCCTTTTACCTACAGAGGCTAACTTTGATCAGCATCCTATTTAACAATCTATAAAAAAGTTCCCTTGGAAACTGTAAAATTCATCAGTGTCATCACTCATGAAGAAGCAAGTCCAGTATAATCTCCAGATGACTCTCCTAGAAGCGTATCAAGGCAATGTCATTATAGATTCTAGACACATCTTCAAATAAGAGTTCGGAAACCGCCACGAAGAAAGATCTCAGAGAAACAGGAAGCAATCCTCTTACAGATCGAGTGCTGGTTAATAACATGACATTCTGACCGATTAGGACAGGGAAGAACAGAAGGGCCACTGTCGCGCTGTGAAGCAGAAATGACAGATGAGGAAGATGGGAGAATATTTATCTGTCCAATCCTATCTTTACTTAGGACCTTCTTGTATCCAAGTCTGTTTTGGTTTTTGATACAGATTTATGTGAGCATTATACCATCCTTACAGCATTTTTAGCAATCTTATTCTAAATCTTTGTTCTAAGAAATTTTAGTATATCACCATTGATTTATTCTACTTAATAAACATAAAACATAGACGTTGGTGCTTCCCCCCATTTCAAAAGGTCACTAAGTCAGTCTGTTACATTTTCACAGCACCTTACACACTAAAACCTCAAAATATTTTACAAACTAAGCATAATCCACCTTGTAGAAAAGCCTTCTACATGCACAAATCTGGCCAGACAGATACTACACCTCTTAAACAAAAAAACCCCATGCTTTTAAGAATTAGAGAACAAAACTCTGTGCCTTTTACAAGTACATTTTCCTGCAGCTGGACAGAACATTGTCAGGTTTAAAACACTGGCTCAACCTTACAGACTGTTCTATACAGAGGTGTTGATTTTTAGTAGCTGAAGTTTTCATTACCAATACTCATCATCCCACAATCATTAAGACAGGTACACACAGACATTTGGTGGAGTTCTTGGTGATTCACCACCACATACATACTTTCCATTCAGAAGTGTTTGTTGGTGGGGCTCTTGTGACTCATGTCCAACGCACTTTCTTCCCCATCACCATGGTCCCTTGGTGGAGTGGTGGTGATTCATTAATGCATGGCCAGTCATTTTAACTCAAGCAGTTTGCCAGATGACTCCATTGTGACTGCTGCTTGCTGAGCAAAATGAAAGAGTTCTTTCATACCAGCTTGTATCTCTAGTAGCTGAGCCTCGAAGACAGAGCTGTTCCACTACATTCCCATGAGTCCAGTACTTTCTAGTTTTGCCTTGTCTTATTATTTCTGGGGACCAGAGGGACACTTTGCCACCTTGCCTTGGTATCTTGGTATTTAATCTCTCATTTTCAAAAAACAAAACAAACAAAAAAAAAAAGGCGCAAAAAAAAAAAAACACACACACACACAAGCCACAAACACATCCACAGCAAACCCCTGCAAAGTTCTGCTAAACCTGTCCTGGGGAAAAAAAAAAAACACACACACACAAGAATAAGTCTGAAGAGGCAGAAGCAAAGGGCATACACACAGAATATATGAAAATGTTCAAATCCCAAAAGCACTGCCTATAAGTTACCCCACACATATTTGCACATAACAAGAATTACGCTGTTTTGTAACTAATATTGCTGCTGTTACAGACGATGTTCCTCACTACCCCGCTCTCTACTCCAAAGATCCAAGATTTGTGGTTGTTCATATTTCGGCTAACCAACAGAAAATATTAAAAGGTGCAGAAAACTCCAAAATAGAAAAATAGGCCTGTAGACAGAGTTACCAATATGTGCAGGGAAGATTTTTAGGACTCAAAATTAGTTAGTAGAGATCACTTCCCCCTTCTTATCCTGTCACCATAAGCTTCCCCCTTGCCCTGTGTTTCCAAATGGCCTTCATATAGAATAATTTAAGTGTATCAGTATTAGCTGTTTAAGCCCTTTCAAAAAATGCTTTTGGTTGCGATTGTCTATGATGTACTGTTTATTTTTATCTCAGTAGTAGAAGTGAGACTATAGATCAAATCTCTAACACCATGGTTCACATTCTGCTGTATTTAAAGTTACAGCCATCAGTAATCAGTGTTCTCCTTGTTCCTTGTTCATTTATTCAATGAAAAATAAGTCCAAACAAGTATCCCATTCTGTGCTGCTGTCAGTAGTAAAGACTTACAGCCAGGTATGGATTTAATATAAGACCCCAAAAAATAAATAGTTATGTCATAGAGACTTTGGTTGTGGTCCTCCTTTAGTGAGAAATTGATGCTATTTAAGTAACTTAAGAAAACTGCTTCTGTGCCCTCATGTGCCAATCGCTCACAGCTTAGATTAGCAATTACTTCTAAACATATACATAAACAGATCTCCTCTAAGGGTATCAAATGCTACAAGTCCTCCTCTTAAAAGCTTAGTTTGTTTCAAAAAAGTAGGCCTGCCTACAAAAGCAGATAGAAATGCACAGGTTGCCCAGATCTGTTACTACCATGGCTATTGGAAAGAATTTGTTTAGAAGTAGTTCACGTTTTTCCTATTACTGTTAATTTAGTTTCTTGTTAAGTTTGCACCTTTATATTCAAAATTACTGATCTACAACAAAAGAGGCATAGCAGTAGCAAAATAATTATGCCCTATGCTGCAAATCACAATCACTTTGGAACAGAAAAACACATAAGCATATACTGAGGGAGGACTTTTGTGTGTATTTTATGTTTTAGGTGTTGTGATCATGGTGGTTTCTACAGTGTAATGCCTATATCCAGATTAGCATCTCTGTAACCAAATTGCTCTTCCAAATCAGTAAAACCAACCATCATACCTTAGAGGATGAATATACCAGTGACTGCAGACAGCAGAAGAGTCATCAGTAGGAAATATAGAGCCAGAACTGGTACAGCCCACTGTCCAAAAAAAGATCATAGCCAGTATTTCTGTCCACACCCTCTGACTCAAACTGAGGTCTAATGGAAAAGGATGAATACAACAAATAACCACCTCAAATGTAAGAGGGGAACAAGCTATGAATTCTTGATCAATTACTCACATCTCACCAGGATGTGAGCCCATAGCTTCACCCATGCCAGAGTGGATGTGGCTTTCCAGTTGCGTAGATGAGTAAACCCTCAATGCTGTTATTCTGTCCCATACAAATACATTTTGTTTACATTTAGACTGAAGGGCTAAGACTCAAGAGGCTGCATTCATACAGAAAACATTTGTGAGAATTTAATCCAGATAGAGTTGGAGGTAGCATGGCTTTACCTTCAAGCCTGTTGAGATGACTCCCACCCTCCTGCAATCAGCAGACACGCTAACAGTCCACAGCAGAAGAAAGCAAGTGGAGCCTTCCAACACAACAGTAGTGAGTAGTCACAACCCAGTGGGGTAACACCAACAGTGCATCTGAACCCTGGCTGCTAGTGCCATTTTAAATGCGTTAGGTTACACTTTCCAGCATGCAACCGCTGCCTGATCAGCAAAAGATTTTACACAGACAGCCCTAGGCATGTGCAACATGGCCTATAATCAAATGCAAAAGCACGACAGAAAGACAACAGCGTTGGAACACTACAAATTTGTCCCTAGGTGGTGTTAAGAAAGCTGTACTTCAGCTGCGTATCTTCTAGTGCCAGATATGCACAGAAAAAGACAAAACACCTAAGTCTATAATACAGAAAAAACTTAGGCAGACATGACTATATACTGTAGCACATGCATATCCCTCAAAGCAACAAGTCCAAGATCATTCAGCTCCTATTTTTCCTTTTTTTTTTTTTTTTCTGTTTCTACCCAATTACTCTGCTTCCACAGTCACACCTCATGAATGAAACCTGGCAAATTTTAACTGACATTTACAAATAAAGTTTCTAATTATTGCTCCTCCAACTTTTATGATGTTACATTCTGAAAGCAAAAATGAGACAAATATGAACATATTCAAGGAAATAAAAATACTATTTTCACACATTCAGAATAAAATGGAGCTAAATAGTCTTATTGGTGATTTCTCACATACAAATTAAAGTTCCACACAATTTTGACTTTTTCCCTGAATACATACATACTTAAAAAAGCTTGAACAACTTTGTTTTCATAGCTTTACCCAGAATATCTTTTGTTATGACAGCTGCAAAAATCACCCCATTACTCAGCTTTCTCCTCCCTGCTGAGCATTACATCCCTGTTTGCCTTTTGCACACATCCGTTCACACATGCCCTGCGACACTGGCAAACACTGAAGATCCATAGTAGCCATGGTGTTAGCATTTATATTTTCCTCCCTTCTCTCAGAACCTCGCTCACATAAGTCCCTCGCTTTCCTCTTCGGCATTACCGGTACTAACCTGCTTCCTCAATATCACCCTTGTTTCATCTAATGCACTTTCCTCCTAGCTGCCTGTCATCCTCACATCTAGCCCATGTCACTAAAAATTGTCTTCCCTTGCGCTAGCAGAACTCTGGGGTTGATCACATTTCTCTTATTATATGTCCATATATTGTCTTAATATAGGTCTTCCCCCCTGCAATTGCCTTGAGCTACTGGGCAGTTTAAGCAATTAAAAGAAGTAGCATCAGCACCAGATATACCCTCTCACGACACAGTGGAACCAGCAGTAGTATCTTTTCTGAGTTTGGGATCTAGCAATAGAAGAAATTAAATCATTTCAAAAGGTGGAAGGATAAGGTAGGAAGGATTTTAGAGCAGAAAATACCAACTAACTAAAAAAGGGGACAGAGTGAGGAGATGAACCTTCACACAAGAGCAATTACTCCCTTTAGGCAGAGGCTGAGAGAATAACATTGTACTAATACATGTTACATACTAATACATACAGCAGCATACTAATGGCAACGCAACTTTTAGTATTGTTTAACCTGCATTGGAGACAGCTACATTTATTTCCTCACAACTGCAGAAAGTAAACGAAGAATTTCAGAGCCATGTTTTAAAACAACTCAAAATGGTTTAGAATATTCATTAGGCAACTCTTCTGATCACTCCAACAGGAAAGGCCACTCTCTGTTAGCTGACATTTCTACACAGCAAATGTGAAGTTGTATCAACAGCAGACTAGTTAGTGCAAACCTGACTCTGTTCTTCCACAGTTTCAACATCTGCCTCAGCAGCAGAGCAGCTAGGAATCAAACCAAAGGTAAAAATTACTATTTCTTCTCCTTGCTGTTAAGAAGATCTGATTCCAATAAAACCAGGATTTCATCCTCAGAGTTTTCAAAGGTGGTCTGATATGCTTTGGTGAATACAAAATTAAGATCTTCACAGGGATGCACACACATCTAACACCACCATAAGTGCAAGAATGGAGAAAGAATTATCTTCCAAAACACAAGCATCCACATAATGGTTTTGTCTGGAAGAATTTCATGATCCTCGAGAAAAATATATGGAATTATGTATACTTATAGGGTTTCACTAAAACTTGATGTTCTGCATTCTTTTTTTCCATGCCATTAGGTTTATCTTTTTTATTCCAAGTTATTCCTCATTTGTCATATTATGGAATTTTCTTTGTCTTCAACATAACTAAAAAAATGTTTGAACCTCAAGATGTACAACATACCAGAGAAACTTTTATATTGCACTTATTAAGTTCATTCCTACTGGGCAACATAAATATTTGCTGCACCTCTCCTGCAGATTGAGTCTCAATCATAGTCATATAGATGCTTATAGTCATAAGCATCTTTCTTGAATATAAGAGATCAAGAGACACAATGATCCTTAAACTTGCCCATCTGTTGTACTTCACTTGGTGTAGTTTCAATTTCTCTAAAACATCTCCATAAGAGTCACTTTCAGTTTTCTTAATAATACTAAACAATACATAAAACATCTTGGTGAAAGGATAAACCACAATCAGTTATGCAGCTCCACCAATGTTCCAAGACAAACTATCTCTTCATAGTGGCATTGTGCAAGTGCATAACATTCAGACAAATGAGAAAGGGAGTATTTTACTTATTTAAAGGAAGCCTTTTCAAGAAAACTTGAGAAGGTTGCACTTTGTGAGCCATCTCCCAATGCCGAATAGACCTTCCAAACATGGCTAAATCACTACACACTGAGGCAGCTTTAAGACTTGGAAATGATATCCAACAAAATCTGTAAAGCAGAGTTAGAAAAGTTTCACCTCCCCCTAAACAATTAATCCTTAAGCAAAACTTAGTAGACAAGTTAAGTATTCACATAGCATTTAAATACCTAGAAGATCTGGAAGCAGAGAGACTCATGTGAGCCTGCAGGCTGCAAGTGTTTCAGATTGGAATTGACGTGAACTTAAAACACAGCGCAAGTCATTACATCAAAATGGCAATCTCAAGCAAGCCAGCTTTTCACATCCCCTCTCTTGACATTCACCAACTGTACTTCACCCCTGGTGTTAGTTACGATGAGTACAGAATGTGCACATGGTTTAGAGCCAAGAAAGATCCTTCTAGGTTCCTGCAGGGAAGTCATAAGCCTGGATTTCCAAGATCATAAAAATATAAGTAACAGGAATAACACCACAGCTTTACTAGACATTATTTGTCATGAATTGTTATTTTCCTACATATAGTTGGAAAAAATGTCTAATTAAGATGCTATTAAAAATACAAAAAGGAATATTGAACAATGCAAATAAGAGATCAAACACCACAGAGTTTGGTTGTTTTTAATCTTACTTGTGAAAAGTTATACTTCTACATCTCTGGAAAGCCAGAAAGAAGCTATCCTTCATAGTCAGGTTTACCAGAGTAAAATGACAACACGTAACATATTTTTGTAGGAATTCCGAAGAGACTTCCCTCAGAAAGTTTTAACTCTGACCAAGTTAAAACACTAGTTGGGAAAAAAAAAAAAAGTAAAAGGAGACAAATAGGATGGCAATGATAATGTCGGAGTTGTTTGGATTCCATTTCAAAACCAGAAAGAATTCAAAATATGATCAGTAAACCATACAATCTATGTTTATCTGAGATCACCAAACAGTCCCAAAGAGATTTTTTTTTTTTTTTTTTTGCTAAGGTTTAGATGGTGAAATATCCTTGTGCACAATAAACTAAATAATCCAGGAGTTGCTGCATTATAGCTGCACCTATGTTCTGAAAGTCTAACACTGAGAATGCACTTTCCAAGTTATGGGTCCAAGCCGTTTTCCTTTCATCCATGCAGGACCACATGGGATCATTACAGTAGACACCCTATTTAGACAGTGCCATTCGTCACACAGGCAGCATTACAGGACAACTGCCTGTGCTGAACACAGCTATGGCAGAACCTGCTGCCCAACGCACTGGATTCACTGAGTGTATGAAAAACAACAAAAACACCCTGCCTATAGCTTTAGGCTTTTTATTGTTAAGATATTCCTGCAGGAGTAGAAATTTCCTGCCATGATGAATGCTGGTCACTAGGAGACTGTGGTCAAAATGTGCTTACCATGCTGTAATGGTTTCATATTTGAGGTAGTTGTATTTTGAAGAAATTAGATTAGGAACTCAGACCTCAGATTTCTTGTTTTCTTAGTATAACTGTTTGTGGGCCCAGCTTCACCGTCATTTAAATGAACCCTTTGACCTCTCATTAAGTCAGAAGATGGGAAAAGAAATTGCCAAATGTGTCAAAACAAGTTGTCAATGTGATCATATTCAGCTACTTAGTACCACCATCTCCTCTAATTAAGACTGCATTTTTCCCCCACTTACTTAAGCAACTTCAGTTTGCCATTGCACTATCACCTCAGCCTGAGTGAATGCAGAAAAATCCATTTGGAGCTTCTCAGTAGAGGTAGTTTGGACTACACTGAATGCCACAACTTAACTCTGCTTCAGACTTCGTATGCTTTTTGCATGACTCAATAAATGAACTATTAGAGACAACAACTATAAATTTAAAAGCTGATACCATCTCATACATTCATAATTAAACAATAATATGACATTTTAGTGTCCCACTGACACCAGTGCTAAAAACAGTAACTGTTCAATCCATGAAGGCACAATGGTCTGAAAGATTTCAATGGAAGCACGCATTTTCATATCCTTTTGTACGTGCAAAGACTTTTATGTGTGGTTACAGGTGTTAGAAGCACCCATGTTTTACCTTTTGGTCTCTACTGAGCAGCAGATGCCACTACACCAGAAGTATTTATTAGTACAGGAAATGGGGGAAGAATTATGTTATTCTGTTGGTTTGGGTGCACAGGCATTAATAGAGGCTCAGGACACTTGCAGATCTAGAGTTAGAGCTTCAGTTTCCATACTTGGAACCTTAAATGGACTTCAGAGTGCTTCTGCCATTTATGATTCATTCAGAAAAAGTGCTAAAGTCTATTAAGGTGTAAATCTGTTCTGTGTATTTTATATCCTTCTACAGCTGCAGAGTCTGCGTTCACGTGAGCCAAGAATTTCCATATAGTAAGACTCTAACAAGGCAGGCTTTGTAGCTGCCACTTTTTTTTAATTAAGATATTTCCATGGCACCAGAATAACTTTTTTTTTTAATATATCGTCTACTTTTCATCTCCTAGCCCACAATGCTTTAAAGACTTAAAGCCTGTGCCTAAGTAAGGGTCAAGGCTTGATTTTCATTCTCTCTGTGCTTATTTTGTCTATGTGATAGTGGTGGCAGATTTAAAGACATAGATGGAAATGTCACATGGAAAACTCTTTAAGTTACATAGCTCTCCAACTTACCAGTTGCCAAAAAATGTGGTATTTCAAAAGGCATACCAGACTCCACAATTACCTTACTTTGAAGTAAAAGCAAGTAAGGCATTGACTTTTATGATTAGTAGGAAAAAAAAAAGATTCTGTGACACTTATATTTCAGTGTGGGATCACAGCTGTGCCAAGCTTATCTACTTCTACTGAAACTCCAATGACCTGGCAAAGCTGAGAAAGCGGCAAGTAGGAGAATCAACATATGCTGGCATCATACAGGTTTCTCTTCTTTCCATTATAACCTATGTTCTTGCCTTCTTTCCTAAAGCCTGAATAAAATCAATTTTCTTCCTGCTTTTATCTTGGAATTTATACAGGTCATTTGTATTTAGGAACCCCTTTCATCAAAAGCAAACTGAAAAAAATATCCTGCTTGTACTGTTGCCCTTTAAAAGGTTATAAAAGTGTCATTTAAAAAGCTGAGTTTCCAAGAAATGTACAACAATTACATAATTTCAGCTTCCATTTTTACAAAGTAAGCTGGTTCTTGCGGTGGACTCAAATTATCCTCATTTTACTACATATAGTATTTGTTTCCTTTAGTATCCCAGGCCTGTCTTAAAAAGTGGAACTTTCACAGCAGTCCTCCAGCCTTCAAATGCTGTAACGAAACATAAATGGCAATCTATTTAAGGAAATGTTTTTCTAACACCAGAGAGAAGTATTTAGACCTTGGACAGAAAGCAAAATTCCCACTAAAGTTAGTGAAAGAAGCGTTTGGATGATAAACCAAGACCAATAGTTATGTACCCACAATCTTTTCCTATTTATACTGGATAAAAAGAGGGCACTGGACACTGACCAAGCAAATGTAAAAAGAGTTATTTTTTTCTAGCAACAAGTTTCTACAGTCTTTCCAAGTCTCCCACCCTCTTTACCACAATTAATCATCCTGAATTATGTGGTACCTGCTAGGGTTTCCTCCTCCTCCTCCCCACCCCACACCCCCCCGCTCTTCATCTTTTAGGACAAATTCCGTTAATGAAAACACTCCACCACATGAAGGTTCATAGCTGCTATTCTTCACCCCTTTTCTACTGAACCTTCAACCTATTCCTTGCATAGGCGACAAAAAAAGCTGCTGAATTTCTCCATCAATTGCCATTTATCTTTCTGTAAATCAGGCCTGACTAATATTGTTTCTGTATTTGTGTTTACTGAAGCCTGAAGAGTATTTTTAGGCTATTTCTTGTGCCCATTGAGTACTAGAGCATTCTCCATTCTCCCACACAACTGTTGTATTCCTTCATTTTCTAGGATGTGGGATACATACATTCTTTGCCTGGCTAACACTCATACCCCGCTCCTAAGGCATAACCCCCTGGATCTCAGTTTTCTGCAGGCTGGGGTTTTTTTTTGTTCTCTCTCCTCTTGAGCAAAGTTGTGCAATACACTCGTTCACAAGAGCAGATACAAGAACAGTAAAGAAGAAATGTGATCTTTCTTGTGCAATATAGAGAAAGAAAGCCTCCATAAAAGCTGGAAAGGGCAGAGTTTATGGGATACAGAGGATAAGAAATAGATACAAGGGTGAAGAAGTGAAGAATGTTTTGTAGTCTCTCCCATGGTCTGACATTTCTCATCTTTTTACTCTTCAAAACCTAACTTTCCACCACAATGCAGAACTGGCTTATTTTCTAGGTTCATTCACAACTCTCAGTAATTATGTACATGTCTTTATGTTTAAGATTATTTTCATTCTGAGCTTCTTGACAAATTTAATTTTGGGTAAACACCTCTGAATACCTGAATCCAAATTTGTGTTAAGTATAATATTCCTCGCTACGTTTTCTTTCCTGGAGTGTTTCCATGTGCTGTTATACCAGTGCTATGCTCCACTTAACTGGTGACTGATGTTTTTCACACTTATACACACACTTTTCCCAAGAACTATTGTTGCCCAGCTCTAACTACATATATTTTTGGGTAACATACTGAAATTTTAGCAAATGCTGTTGCATTACATGGCCATGTTTTGTATCTGTATTTCATAGTGATCCTAGAACAAGTAATTAAACATGTACTGTTTAACATTTCTTTGTTGGGACTCTCTCAAATTGGGGCGGGGGAAGGGGGGAAAAAACAACAACAACAAAAAACAACACATGAAAAAACCCCACACCACCACACACACACACAAATAAGTATATAGCTACTCAAAATTTGAGACATCTCCCCTAAACTTATGGGACATGTTTTTTGTTTCAATAAGTATGTTATTTAAAGGAAAATAAAGAAAAATTGAAAGTTATCAGAGCTCAATGTGAAATCTCAAAAAAAAAAAAAGTATTCAAGTAACATACAATCCTCCATTACCCTCCCAGATCTCTATGTAGCTAAAAATGAAATACTGAGTTACAGTATTTACGGTACTTGCAAGGCATATTTAGCACTTTTGTTTCTGGTGGGTGTTCCCCTCTCCTCCCAGCCTCCTCCTTTTTATATTACTACTTTCCGGGGAAAACTTCAGTTAGCACAAGATTCTCTTTAAAATGAAGAGATTTCACCTCTGAAAACAGCCTACTGAAGGATCACAAAATCCCCATCATTCTTGAGGTTTTAAACTTGTTAACCTCCTTACAACTGTTATAAGGGCGCCTTCAATACCTAAATAACTAAACAGCCAACACTTTCAAATGCTGGAATGTCACTAATGACAATGAATGACTTTGGACCTGGAGTGCCAGAAAGCTGCCAGTTCTGTCCAAGGATTTGCTGAGTTTACATCCAATTCTTGGACTTGATTCCAAATCCCTCTATTTGGATTTCAGGCTTTGGCAATGACCCATTTGTATCCCCAACAGTAATAAATTATGCAGTTAAGAATTGTGTACTGATTTAAGAACTCCAACTGACAGTGACTTCAATATGAACTGAGAGTTCTCAGAACACCATGGAACAAGTGTTTCAGTCCTAATCAGATAAAAATTACTTAAGTACAAGTTCAGATTTGACTTGACTAAGAACACTTGCTAGATGCATTAAGAAAAAAAAAGAGAACACCTCTGAACAGAATGTTTTTTCTCTTCAGGAATGTGGAAGATAATTCTATTAACCTCTCCCTCCTCCAGTTCCCAGGAAAGACTTTCACCCAGTCAGCTCAACCTAGAGATCCCCTGCAGGAGGCAAAACCTGCACAGCTTAACTTCAACTCAAGAACTGTTGGTGAAATTGTTGTTATAATAATGAGACTTATTTTAAATGAAGTAATATGCAAGCCATCAGGGCAGATGCACCCAAGGTGAGATGGATCTCCATAACCACACCATATAGTCCTGCAGGAAGATATAACTTTATTCTAATTCCTACATGACACATGCATTACCTGGAATTTATCATTTACCACCAGGGTCACAACACCATTAGAAGAATACCAGAGAGACTTGTACACAAACTTCTGCTGGCATTAAGCAGCATATTATAATGTATTATTTCGAGAATGCAACTGCTCTGCATGATATTCATTCAAAATAATCCAAAGACAACATACTAGACAAAGGTATTTGTACAAAGGCACAGAATGGCTCTACTTTGCAATAGGGCACGGGGTAAAAAGCAGAAAAGGGTGGGTAACCTAACTGATGCTTGCCTGCATGAATAGTGGAGATTTTAAGTCTATCATTATATAAGCATTTCACGGAAAATGACTCAGACAAAAAGATAGAAGTGTTTAGCCACTAAAACAGAAAAATAAACTCCTAGGAAGTGGTGAACAAAAGCAACACAGCACAGCTTTTTATATCGCATCTCTTAATGTACTGTATCCCATTGCTGTAATTTAGAGGAAGGACAAAAGCAAATCAAAAAGAAATATTAAATCTGCACTAGTGAAGTCCTCTGAATTATTTTGGCTGTACTTTTACCAGTTACATTTGCATAAATGCAAGACACAAAGATCCCAACTAACAGAGCACTAGGCTCTGTGGATTAAAATCTCAAAAACGCAGCCAAGAATAAAATTCATTCCAGGTAACACTATTAAAAGTTGGATTTTTCAGTGGCATCTATGTGGATATTTTGTAAAATATCCCTCTGGATTGATAGAAACAGCACTTTACAAGAAGCAATTGCACAGTACCTATTTATGAAGTATCATTAGTGGGCTGTGATAAAATAGTACACTACTTTTTCTTCCATGCAACCACATGTAGAAGTTTTAAGAAATTAAGTTGCTGCTTTATATGAAATTACCAAAACCTACCTGTTAATAACTTCTAAGATCAATTTCTACCAGTAACTACATTGAGAAAACATTAGCATTTTTTTCTTTAATCACTTTGCTGCTACTATCAGAATGTAAAATTATTAAAATATTGAGGCTAACCAAATTCTTACAACAGGAATGAAAGTACAAAAGTTCTGTTTTAACCATTTTCTGGTCACTGAGCTGTATTTTAAGTACCTACACAATGAATGTTTACTACTTAAGTTCTATAGTAACAGACTTTCTTCCAATCAGGATAAAAGGATCACATTGTATAGCACCAAGGTAACCAGAAATCCATCTGGATAAATATTAAAAAATTAAGGTGTAATTTCTCACTAAATCTGAGCCCTCACAGCTTCAGCCAAAGGCAGACTGCAGACACCTCAGCACTCAGAAGCCAAATACTTTAGAGCTTCTTTAAAGCACAGGGCGCTGCTTATTTCTGCTACACACATCAACCAGCTCCAACCTGGAAGCCTCCTTCCTGGCCTAAATCTATTTCTGGTCTAGCTCAGCTCAAGACACTCTGTGAAGGACTCATGAGGCTTATAAAGAGGACAATACAGGAAGAAAATTAGATATTTAATTTTCTTGTGGACAAAAACTTGGTCACATATCTTCAAAGACTACTACATTACATTGTTATTTCATGTACCATGCATTTTTCAACCCAATTGACCAATACCACAGAGCAGCAAAGTTTTGAGTAACATTAAGCATCAGCCTGCTATATATATTGCAAATAACTATTTCAGACCTCTCTTTGCAAAGTAGAATAGCCTGGGATATCAGTCTATTTCTCCTGTAAACATACAGAAACAGCATCAAACCTTCTCTGACTTCTGGTAACTGATCTTGCCAAAATTCTGCCACTAGCCAGGAACTATGAATTACACTCAGTACAGCAACAGACCTCTATGTTCTCATGTTCACCCCCTAAAAAAAACAGGTAATTTCCAAACATGGACTAATAGTCTCTACGTAATTTATTGCAATGTATACCTCACTCTGTGTTGAGAGCATAGACTTTAGATGAGATGAAAGAAAACAGCGTCAAAAATCTAAGTCCAAAACCACTGCATTGAAGAATTCAGTGAACATTATAACATACCAACAGGCACACTGATAAAAAAATAAGTGTAGGAATGGCCTAGAAAGGCATGAGAAAGCACTTCAAAAAATTATGTAATATTCAACGTTTTCTTTTCACTGTCTTCTCACAGAGCAGCTACTTCTGAGATGTATATTGCTCTCATCTTGCCACTTTTCTTTCATTCCAGTCTTGAAAAGCTGTGCTAAATTTCCCAAGGGCTCATCATTCGGTAAGTATGCCTGTTACAACGTACTCATGTGTCTCTGCTGTAATAGCTATTTCAACAAATAAACCACATAAAATTCTTAACAAATCTACAATTACAAGAAAACACTAGAATTATTAAAAGCCAATGCAACATATTAAATGGCTGACCACAGCTTTTATAGTCATTTAGCTGCTAAATCTGTCCTTATTATCTAATTAATTGATTTGAGAGTATTTGTAGAATTTATCCTATTTCTACAAATGAAAAACATATTTAATGGCCTGTTCTTGTATGCTTTCCACAATCAATTGCAGACATCAAAATGAGCATAACACTTATTCTAATAGAACAGCATACTGTAAAAATGTATTTGGTGCAATTGTTCATATTCATATATATAAAAATATGTATCTATAAAGCCATACCATAGGAATGGAAACATTCATAGAATATAGGTGGGCAGAGAGCATAATTAATATATTGCGTAAAATTTTGATATCAACAAATTAATTTCTAATATTGAAAGGACTCCCAAAAGCTATAAACACTTGCCAAAATAAGATCTCTGAAAGAGGAATGTGAATCAACTATTAACTGGCTTTGGTTTTGACTTTGTGATAAGAAATAAAACATAGACCAAAAAATCAAATATTGATTTCCTTTCAAAAATTAAAAAAAAAAAAAATTGATGGACAAGGATGGAATTTGACTTAAAGGCAGGAAATCAGTTGTTTTGTGGTGTTTTTTTTTTCTTTTAAGCTGGTTAAAGATCTAGCTACTAAGCTCCTCAATTCACAAAAAGTTCTATGGCCTACTTCCTCCATCTCTTTTAAAGTCATGTCTAAAGGCCCAGTCACCTGCCCTACCCTCATAAAATACAGTTCCCCAAAGTCTTCTGTCAGCCACACATTCCATACCATAGGCAATGACACAGAAATCATATCTAACTAGAGCCATAATAAAAAACAGAATGTGTGTTAAGAAGCCCTGGCAAATGACAAACCCTGCATTACAAATAGACACTGTCCTTTAATCCCTTCATTACCATTTATTTACTAATCTAATTCAACTCTTTCCAGCATTTATACTATTTACCTTTTGCATGCCAACCAAAACAGGTAATACAATTCATTTTTACAGTCATTTTCACATTCCTATTCCCAGTGGTGCAATGACTACATTGAAAGCATTGTAAAGAACTTCAAGAACAAGGTGATTTTGGCAACAAAAATGTCTGCATAGAGATTTTGTATTCTCACACAAACAAATTTGGGGCCAAAATTGTATTTGCAGCATACCTTTCATGATTTTTTAGTTCAAATAATAGCCTTCCAAATTTTAAACAGATACTAAATTATTTTCAAGCAAACCCATACAGGGAATCATATCTTGTTTATAGGATATATCAAATACATTTGTATAATTAATAATGCAAAAAATATTTGGCTTATTAGCAATGCAACAGAAACAAGCATTTCAAGCTATTGCATTAACCCTTTACTTAAAAACAACTTAAAAGCAAATAGTCTTACACCAAGATTAGTCTCCTGTTTGCAATGTGTCACAGGTTACATCGCCAGTTATGTAACACATTATATGTTTATTTTGGCTCAGATTGCTTTCACCTGTTCTTCTCCCCTGCCATTGCTAGCACTACCAGATGGATCTGGTTTAGATTTAATCAGTTTACCCCATCTCCAAGGATTTCAAAGTAGTGAAGCACTGACTAGAACCCTGGTTCTTTCCTTTCTTGGATAGAGGAAAAAAAAAAATCTAGACACAGAGAGATTTTCCTTTTAAGAACAGAATACAACATTCACAAATAAATATCTGGAGAGAACACGTGTTGTTCAAAGCAGCTAAAAATAGTACAATCAACAAACATATGTTGAACTGGGAACCTAGATTCTAAAAGTAACATTATTCTTTAAATCCAATGTGGGTGTGAGTATTCAAAAACTGTCCTGTTTTTTAATGGCAATGGAGCAAGCATATTCAAAATGTCTGCATATGAAGTGAATACCATACACTGTATACTGAACTAGACAGATTCCCTTCCTGTCATCAGTCTTCCTTCCCTTCACTATACTATTTTTCTATTCTTACAAATTCCTCAACACACTACCACTAAAATCTCATTTCATCCAAAATAAAGGTTCACAATTCTTTTATTCACTGCTTATGTAAAAAGAAAAATCTTCAAGAAAGGAACTTAGTTATAAGCACTTGTAGTTCTTTAAAAATAATAACTCATCTAATAGACTTGCAAACCATGTTCCCTTTGTAAAACTAACAAACGGAGCAATTGGACATACATTAATGAAATAATCTGCTCATCTTCATCACTAGCTTGCTTTACATGGACTGGAGCAAACCCAATTCCTTCACAACCCTCCTTCTCTCCTTGCTTTCTCCCTACTATCTGCTTTCAGAACGTAAGATGCATGAGACAGTGGATTGCCCCTTTGTCCAAGCTGGTAATAGGATCTGGCGCAACTAAGCCTACAAAACCATGTGGCCTCTGAATACCACAACAATAAAAATAGTTCAGATAGACCTTTTAAGTCAAATTTTGAATACACTACATTCCTTGTATCGAGCGGAACATTTTAAAACAATATCCTCAAACCCTAGCAATGAACTTTCCCACTTGCAGAAAATACTACAAAACCCACAAGTCCTCTAAATGTAACTTAAATGGTGCAGAAGCATTGATAAACAATACTTCAAACACATCAACAAGAAACACAAACCAGCTTACAACCAGTGCTGCCACCTCTCCAAAGCCTGTCTCCATAAGGGATACACTGCATCCTTCTGCATATTAAAACTTTTTCATAAATTTTTAGCTTGGAGTGTCACACATCTACACAGGAATCTCAGGTTTTTAACCTCAGAGGTCTCGTGGCATGCATAAAGGGCATCAACTCAAGACTACATAAGCTAATCAGAAGCCCAAGACCAGAAGACAAATAAAACCAACTTATAATTAAATTCTGAAAAATCCAACAATTAAAAAAAACTTGACATCAATGTAGCATTGTCTACAGAATCTGCATAGTTAAACCAGTATTTCTTTTTTCAGAAAAGAACAATCTAATATTTAAATTTAGCTTTATATTATTTTAAATTACCAGAAAGTAGCCAAATTAAATCAAAATAAGTTATCACATAAAAGCAGACATCCAGGAACCACCACCAATTTAATTACAGAGGTGAAGAACCCTTTACTTTAACTGATTTAATGGCAAAAACACTGCTGTGGTCTTAAGACACACAATTTGTTCTGAGATTAAGTGAATTGCCATTTTCATCAGCTCTCAGAGTACATTCTCGTTTACCTATAACTGTTAGAGCCAACAGTTTTAAAAGTCATGGGCATTATGGTTTTTCTATAGGAGTTAGACAACAGCCTACATTTACTTACCATTTAAAATTATTTCTGTACTTCTTGTTTTTAAAGATTTTTTTGTATTGAGCTGAGAGAATATAAATACATGAGACACAATATTTAGAAGTTTGCTTATATTGCCAGGAGCTTTTCTAGAACTTTTACCTTTAATTGAAGCTATCATTATCGTTCTCTCCACTTTTAATAAATGTAGAGAATCCACTGAACCACAGCAGAAAAACTAGAGTTTACTTTCAAAAGTGCATTCCTCATCCATGTTAAATCCTTTCTGCTCAATAAAAATGCCTAAAAACACTGACGATGGTTTAGGATCTGGAGCTACTACCACTTGATTGTCACAGCCTGTTTGCAACACAGCTCAGGTACCTTGTAGCCAGTCCCCTCTCAGACTTTAAAGTTTTGATTTATTAGCACAGTCAAATCATCAGTTCATGACGGTGAGCCCAATCTTAGTCAGAAATAGTGCTGCTATTAAATACTTAGCTTGCTCTGCTGGACTAGATTTGTTTTTCAAAAAGCAGTAAGTGATGTAACTTAGCTTCAACAGTCATTATGTCAGAGCAGGTATGGTTCAAATCACCTTCACTTCCTATCAAGTCATAAAGTAGATGTAAACACTGCATAATACGGCTGAAATCAACTCCTTATGTGAGCTGACCCACCTCTTAAGAGGACTCAGCAATATCCTGGCTGTAAAGGATTTTATCAATTAGCAACTCAACAGGTTTACTTTCTTACTGCATCCAGTGCAGTAAATTTGGAGTCTTTTCTGCAGTACCCTTGAACTGTTGCAGCCAGAAATACTAGCTGTTTCAAAATGGAATATTCTATTTCTCTGTGTATAAAAGGCAGACAGACAAACCTATGAAATCCTGGGTTTACTTTGGTGTTTAAAAAACTAGGTAAACGTTTCACCCTAGAGGTTTAACTATTTTCCACCTCTAAAAATTATGAATAAATATTCTCTCATTCAACCACTCTTTAATAGGAAAGAAAGGTTTCTAAATACAATTTCTGAAATCAGTTGTAAGGATACGTTTTACTTTTGTACACAGCTGACACAGGAGCAAGATCAAGATCTATTCACCCTAAGACATTAGCATTTCTTACTTCAAAGAACACAAACCCGAAGACAAATAATGGCATGTACAGTCCATAAAGGCAAAGCCATGGAAATGATAACATGTTCTGATTACCCCCACAATTTCAGTGCTGGAGAATGAAAAGTCTGTTTTATTCTATTTATTCTTTATTAAAGGTATTTCTAAGAGCAATTAGCTTGAAATAAATGTTTTTTATTAGTGGGTGTGCATCAACCTTGTAGACATACTTCTGGAATCAAATCTTATCATTCAGTTGGCAACTCAAAGTTATCAAGGTTTCCCTATAGTACAAAATCATTTAAGCTAACATTAACATTTTATTACTTAAATCATACAGGCAGAGCTAAAGCTCCAGACTTTGGATGGTATTTTCCACTTACAGTAAATTAAAACTTTATTATATCCTAGGGACACATTCCAGCAAAGAAACTAAGATTATTTTTGCAAATATCAAAACTGTGAAGTTTTTAGTGTTGTATTATTTAGGAACAACAGATCTATAACATGGATTCTGCATTTCTGACTCATGAAAAGACAACACTATACCTTACACATAAAAAGCAGAGTCACAAAAAGAAAATCAATATTTAGTCAAGTAAAATTTGGTATGGCCTTAAAGCAAAAACCAGACCGTCCCTCAATAGAAGACATTCCTTAAGCATATCATTCACGTCTCTAAAAAAAACCACAACATAACAAATGGTGAGTATAACCTTATCCTGCCAACAGCAGAAAAATAAGACTACAGTAAAAGACTCAAGGAAACAAGTACACATTATTGCTGAGAGCCTTAAGCAATCTGAAAATAATGCAAACATAAAAACAGCAGCTGACTCTGATGCTGAAGGAACCAGACACCTTTGGATATAAATGTATTGGGAATAGAAGAAAACTAACAAAAAAGCTAGTAAAAACTTCTCATATAATAAAATAAATTTATCAGAAGTGTATAATCAAAGCATTAAAAAAAAATCCCTCGTGGGAAAAATGTCTGCCCCCCATACAGACAGACCCTGCAATGTTGTCTCCTAACTAGACTGTTGCGATTAAAAGGAAGAGGAAAAAGGAGGTTTTCTTCTTTCAGCTGTTAAAACCAAAGTAGATAACCTAGAAAATGTAAAACACCACACGACATCTGCCTGTTGATCGGCAAACTCACTTCCAAAAAATTATGATAAATCACTTGTAGCCAAAGGATTCACCACGATATCTGAAAGTATGTGAAGGGCTCTGCACCAGCTACGACCTTTATCTAGCAGTTACAGTGACAAGCCACTCAAATTCCAGCCCAGTTGCTGCATTATGCTGCCATTGTTTATGATGTTACAGTACTGCTCAACACTCTTCTGGTCTGGGGATAAGATTTGTCTTTTTTCTCCACTATATGTTAACAATTCTGATACTTGAATTAGGTAGTAAAGTTAAGGACATGCAAAGGGATTTCCAGGACTCAGGACTGCAGCTGCAAATCTGTGTCCATCTTGCAGGTGATTCATGGGGCAAGGGACCTTTGCCAGTTCCACTAAACAGGCACCTATTCTAAATAAAGAGCCAATATTTGCTGTTACACATCTGCTTGCAGAGGAGTTGCCATGATTGGATATCATCAGTAGTTCAAGCAACCAAATTTTGATTTCAAAGGGGGACCTGGCAGAAGGGGTAAGTCTGAACTGGAATGGAAACATACCACGCGCAATTTTTAAATATCGTGTTTCTAATGTTGAAATACCAGACACAGTCAAGTAAACACATCTCATTACAATAAAAGAAAAAGCTTTTGAAAGCTTAAAATGTTAACATAAGAATCATTTGAAAAAAATATCTCATTCATCTAGAACACTGTGAGCATTCAGGCCTGAGTCCAAAACCATTGAAGTTATTAGGATAGCCTCCCTCTGCGTCAACAGGCTTTGGATAACGCTATTTCTGTAAATCTCAAACAGATAAATACACGCAATATATCATCTTAAAGCAAACTGAATACATTTCAGTGGCAGCACATTAATTCAAACAGAGCCATGCATACTATATATGGGAATAAAGTGTTCCTCACAAAGAGGCAAACCTGATGTATTCTCAGGCCGTAAATACCATCAGGATTCAAAATGGGCCTTTCCTGACTTTCCATCTGACAGGCATGGAAAATAGGTATCTATCTTTCTCATTTATTCATCCAGCTATGTTGTTGGAAAAAGTGCTAAGAAACTTCTGCTGCATTTCTATCTTTCATTGTCACTCAGGGTGAGCTACGTGCCATAGACAGAGTGGTCACACTTACAAACCACGAGGTCTAATCTGGAATTTGTGTATTTAGCACTGTGCAAAGCTGGCGTAAATGCCAGTCTGCTCTTGTGATCTAACAGAGTTTTGCACTCACTTTGCAGCCTGGGTGGAAAAGTCAAGCACTGCAGCCCTGGGAGAAAGAAGGAGTTGGACTCAGTGATCCTTATGGGTCCCTTCCACCTTGAAATAATCTATTATTCTGTTTCTAAGTCTTCAATCACATAGCAGCATATGAACGCATTCCAGAAACACAGCATTTTATGCTAGCTTCTTAAAGCGTAGTCCCTTTGCTTTTGTCAGTGGAATTATATGTGGGGGAGAAAAAATATTTTTTAACTATTAACACCCACACAAAATGTTTCCGTAATCTTTCCCTTAGAAAACCACCACAAGCTGTATTCACTGTGTCCTTCTCAGACTTCTGATAGATACATCATTTTATACAATATGACTAGAGATGTTTAACAAAACCTAAAGGGTAACACATCCCATAATTTCACCTAGAGCTGTCCTGCAATCTCACACTACAGAATGCTTCAGTGCTGCTGAATTACAGCCTGATCTTGACAAGGAATTATTACCAGCCAACCCTGAAGTTCACAAAAACTTTTGTCAACCTAAGTTGGATTCCACAGAATAGCAGAGCCCATCTCTGAAGGAACATTAACCATTGTTCTGTATTTTACCTGCTGACTAGAGATTACTGCTTCTTTTTAAGATTTGTTCCATGAAGGACACTCTATGACCAAGACTGACAATCCACTTTCTTGCAATAGTACAGGACAGACATGGAACATCATTGCTTTTTAAATTATACCAATTAGATCCTGTCCCTACAGAGATTATGCTTTGGACTAGCGTTCTCTAAATTTTTCATGTTTCTACCTCCGGGGCTGTAAACTGCCCTCATTCTGCATTAAGAAATCCCACTGCACCAAAACCGCATCTGTACATCATTGTTATTTATAAACTTTTTGTTCTCTGTTGCAGGCATACCTTCTATCAAGCTAAACTGGAAAAAAATTGTGAAAGGTAATGATTTCCAATCAGCATTTACAGATCTGCAAACTTCCGAGAGTTGCAAATTCCTTCTGAGCACAGATTTTCTCCTTTAATGCGTGTTGCAAAGCCTTGAAATTAAGTATGATACCGCAACAAAATAAAATTTTAGTCCATGTTGTTTGGTTTACAGCTTAAATCCGTGTCCATACATTTCTCTTCTGCATGCACTACCAGTTTTATCATGTATTTATAAAATACGAGATCCATTATGAGCTCCAGAGAGCCAAAAGTGTCTTTGTCTTCACAGCACGAAAAACAGCAGCACACACCGCTCCATACCGGTGTCTTTTTCACTTGTAGAAACACCATGTGCAAAGAGCTGCGAGCACCTTTTCTTCAGTCCTTGACCTCTCCACCATGTCCATCTCTCAGCTGGCAACCTGGCCAGTGGGACACTCATGGAGTAATTACGCACAGACCACCTGACAGCCATGAGACAGGAATGATTTGGTGCCTTGCGCCAAGCTGCGCATGTGACTGACAAGCGAAATGCATTACAGTCCGCTGCTAAGCCCCTGAGCCTCCCAGTTGTTCGTATGCCTCTGCTCCGTACATCTTCAAGAGAGTCAAGGTGAGGTTTCCACGCACAGATCTAAATGAAAGGATCTTCGGGATTCCATGTCCTCACACGCCTTCCAATGTACTCTCATATTTTTCTTAGTATATAGTGCTTTGGTTTGAGTTTGTTTATATAGTTTTATTTGTAGAGGATGTTTGCGCAGGTATTATATTTCTAGGAAAACAACGAACCCAGGTATTTAAGAGCCAGTTTGGTAGAAATGCTGCTTCTTTTAGGGAAAACTGATATTTTTTCACTTCCAAGTTTTCTCAGGCCTTAGAGGTCTGAGTGAAAACTCATAACTTTTCAAAGATTTCTGCAAATATGTACTAGCAGTAAAAACTGGGTTGGTTTTTTTTATTCAAAACAAATGAGAAAGTTGCTTGGTTTCCACTGCCAAAATCTAGCACTGTATAATTTATTAAACTTCCAAAATATATCATCCAATATCAAAGAAGGCTATTACGGCTTGTCATTTCAGACTAGCAACTGCTATCAATAATCATAAATTTAATTGTATATGTATACAAGTCCTGGATTGGGGGGAGGAAAAGCTCTCCAAAACATTGAAACCATTCCAACAAGAGTACAGCGATAAAGACATATCCTACCTGCTAGAGCCCTGAAGGCATAAGGTAGATAAGAGGTACCACTCTTTGGGGAATCAAGAAGCAATGATATGGGTTCTGGTATCATACTCTTCAAAAGGAGACAAATGTCATTTCATTCTGCACCGGCTGGCTTCAGGATCTGGCTGTGGCCCAGACTTGTGCTCTCTCATTCCACTCCTTCTTCTTGTTTGAGTTTGTTCAAATCCAAAATACAGTATCAGATAATGTCAGGAGAAAATGCCCTTCAGGAGCATAGAAAATGCAGTAGCAGATCCACATAATTAAACAAATTACAGATTGTATAATGCACATTTAGCCACTACGTGTACTGTGTGCCTCAGCATGTATATTTATTTTATTTTGTTATTTTCAGAAATGAGAGCAACTAATGGTGTCAGAGTCCAGCCCACTGAATTTCAATCTTACATTCTACTTTTCATACACCAATAGGAATGAGTTGGTCAAGGGACAAAGAAAAAGCAAAGAGAGATAAGTTCTTTAACAACAGCTAAGCATTCCTAAAAGTGTAGATGTAAACACTAAGGAGAAAAGCAGTATTTGTTAAGTCTCTGCAATACTACTGTAGCTAATTTTGGAAGAATTACATGTAAAATTATATACCACATTAAATAAAGGAATACAAGGCCTTCAACTGTAATGACTCTCACATTATACAAAGCACTGACAACACAGGTCAAGATTTACATTTTGTTTTTTGACAGGTTTTAGAAAATGTCATCTTGCAAAGCAAGCATGGAGCATAAAAATCCTAAAACTCCAGCAACCATTTTTAGTACATGATTAGTATTAATGTTCCATTCATATATGATGACATGAATTCAATATGGAATTTTAAGGGGCAATGTTTATCATTGTTACCAGAAGTTTTCATATTTTTGATTTACAGTATCTTGATTTTTTTAATCTCAAAAAAAAAAAAAAAACCACAAAAAAAAACACATAGACACACACAAAAAACCCACTGTAGTGAAATTTCATACTACAAAGTGTTAAATTGTTTATTTGCAGCCTTAAATTCAATGAGTTGGGGGGGGGCGGAATCTAAATCCTTTTATGCAATCATTAAAAAGTGTTACATCCCAAAATCAAGCTGACCATCATTGATAAATCTGAAGAATACAATGTTGCACTTAGAACATAGCAGGAAACAAATGAAACTTTTTGCAGTTCCAGGCAACAACATATATGGACCTGGGTGTTAGCACAGTAACTCTGTGAATTATTCACATATATATGTGAATTATTCAATAAAAGCCGCAGAAAGTAGACATAATTAAGACTTCTTTTAGGTCACTCACTGGGACCACTCTTTATGTAGATGGTGAGACAATGTTGGATCACCCAACTCTGCTCCAACCTGCAGAGCAGCAGAAGAGGTAACACAGGGAAGGAAAATCCTAACACGCAGAAAACTTCTTCAGTCCCACAGTAGGAGGAGCTACTTCCTGTAAAATTCCTTTAGCTAGCAGGTCCAATATAGTTGACATAGCATTTATATGCATTCACATTTTTCAGCTGCAGCCTCAGAAGCCTTTCCCAAGTTACCAGGAAGCACAACATGTGTGTTCGATAAGAGTAAAGTTTAAGACATTTCAAGTTGTTACTTCAGTTAGACTTTACACCCTAAAAACTAGAAAAAAAGTACTGCAATAACTAGTTACTTGTTGCACACACAGAATTCCCTCCAATTCCCCATTTTAGCATGTAAGCAATGAAGGATCAGCCCTTGAAAGTTCTTCACCAAAGATTTGGAAACCCTTACAAGTACAACAAATACAATCTAAAAAGAGACATATATCTCCCCCTGCCTGCAGAGTCCTTAATCCTCCTACCTCAGGGAATGATATTCACAGACATAGCTACTTCAGGTCTCAAACATGAAATAAACTCAAGTCTTGCAACCTGACATAGCCACGGTATGGCCAGTCATTCACACTTGAAGTGTTGGAACTTCTCAATGATACCTGCTATTTAGCAAGCTGATACATTTAGCTTAAGAGGTTTTAAAGACAATTTGGAAATGCCTTTCTGTACTGATTAAGAAGTGAATGAACTGGTTTAACTGACCCAACAATGGACTATCAAACCAATTACACCCATCAAAACACTGCATAAGAAGTCTTTGTACAAGTGCCTAACTTTTCCTTCTCTCAAGGAAAGAAGCGTAAGGTGATAACCTGTAGGATTTTCTTTTTCAGCAAGATCCCTGATAGCCCTTGCAGATTTGTCTTATCATGTGGAGAGAAAAATGTTAACACACACACAAGAAACTGAAGGTAAGTCTTAACTACCCACCCATTCTTGAAAAATTGTGTTTCACTGTTGTAGGATATGGCATTTTGCAAGATACACTTATTATCGCAAATTTATTTGAGCTTTGTCATCATACCTGGCTAACAATTCTCTAAGTTCAGGTTTGGTTTTGAACAAAACAAAAAATGTCTACAGAAAAGCGATACTGACTGGAAGGTTTCCTGAGACTAAGGTTGAGTTAAAAGCTCTTATTTATTCCTTATCTCTAGCAATCACTTCTTCCATAGATAGGCCAAGTAACTGTTCTACTTCCAACTGGGATGTAGAGGTTTGTTTCAGCAATCTGAACTGAACACCTACCTCGCTAAACCCAAACAAACAAGTACCATTAACTTCTCACACTCCAACTTTGTTTCTGGTTTCCCCTTAGTGTTGGATCGCTCGTACAGCTGGGTTACATGCTGTATCAAATGTGTTTAGGGGGGAGGGGACAGGAGAAGGGGGAAGACAGCTCACTGTACGTCAAAGCAAGCCAGCAACCTAGCAACCATATATTAAAAGGTGTGTGTGTTTTTATGGGTGTCTGTGTGCCAGGAATAACTGTAGCAGATATTATTCCATTTGTAATCCAAAAAATGTGAAAAGGGAAGGGGAGAAACTCCAGCTGCTGGTCTATTTTGGGGTCTGTCAAAATCCACTTTCACAAATACAGAGTCTTAACACTTTCTATCCCATTTGTCTTAAACAAAAATGGAAGTTTAGACCTGAGCATGTTCTTGGCTTTGGTTTGAAAGAGACCTTTCAAACCAGAAGTGGACCTTACTTAATGTACTACACTTTCTTCCACCTGGTAATACGCAAAAATCAAAGGGGCAGACAGGTCACCTCAAAGCTTCCACACTTAGGTTAAAAGACTATTGATCTAGTTTGTTACTTACAAATGCTCTAAATATTTTTATATCTACATTTCATTAATCAAACAGAACTGCCAAAGATTCTCAGGGAGTGGAACTAGTTTTAAGAAGATTGACTTGAGTGAGAAGTTTACCTTTTCAATCTTGACAAAGTTTCTCATTCAACAAGAGAACTGAGAGTTTAGATTGGTAAATAAACACTCCCACCCCTCCATCATATGTGGTCCTGGGGATGCAGAACAATTTCAGAACCACACTGTCCCACTACCGCAGCATGTGCCTCACTGAGAGGGTGAGCCAACACCAGGTTTAACTTTTGTGCCATCAGGCAAAATCATATAGGGTGGGAGGGAGAGAGGGAGGCAGGGGGCATGTCTCACGGATACACCCAACACCTCCCTCCTCCAGCCACACTCCCCACATTGCGGCTCCCAACAGCCTGTGGCAACCCTACCATGAGAGCACACGGCCATGCAATTATAGCCCCAAGGCGTCTCCTCCAGTGCTACCGCACACAGGTGTGCTGCTCTACGAGGCTAGGCTCCCACTACTCCTCCTCATCACCACCATCATCACCACACCAAACCATAACCGGCACCAGGAGGGGAAGGGCAAGGGCAGTTACCTTGTTTTTGACCCCGCAGTGGCAGCAGACAGTCCACAGGTACTTGAGGGTCCTCCACAGCAGGATGATAAACAGTCCCCCAAAGAAAGTGACCATGGATGAGGCGAGGAAAGCCCACCACATGCGCTGTCCGCGGCTATCGCAGGGCACCTCCATGGTCACCGGGATGATCAGCGCATCCATCTTGGGCACATTGACGGGGGAGGAGGACGAGTCTGTGTTGAGATTGTTGGCGTTGATATTGTTACTCATTCTAATGCCGCCGCCGCCGCTGCCGCCCGGGTAAGAGCCGCCGCCGCTGCCATTTGCCATAGCTAACAGCGAGCCGGGCGCGCAGGGGCTGCCGAGAGCTCCTCCCGCCGCCAGCGCCCCCCAAAAAACCCATCACCAGCCATATTGCTGCTGCTGCTGCCGCCGCTGCTGCTCAGCGGAAAAAGAAAAATAATAATAAAAATAAAAAACCCCAAATCAAAACAAACGAAACAAAGCAAAAATAAAATTAAGCGACCGCACAATCCCCGGGTCCCTCTCGGGAGCCGACAGGCCGGTGAATTCCGAGCGTCCTCCTTGTACGGTGAAAATAATATATTAAAAATAATAATAATAACAAAAAGGTAGTCTTCTCCTTAGATTCCCACCCCTTCCTTCTCCCGCATACATAGCCCCCACCCCGCCCACCCCCGAAAAAAAAATCATCCACCACCACCACAAACTGATGCCTCGGAGCGTCTCTCCAAGATACCCAGCGCTGCAACCCCGCTGGCCTCAGCGGGGATCTCCCAGCCTCTGCCGCGGATCTTCCCGGAGGTGGTCTGTTATTATTGTTATTAGTCTTTAACTTGTTATTAGCGACACTCAGTCCCCCCCCGCGCACCCTCCTCCTCCTCCTCTTCCAAGTCCAGCCCCTTCCTCTCCTCTTCCCCCCTCGGTGCCGGCAGCAGCCTCCTGTGGCTTCTAATTCATCCTCCGCTGGCCCATCTGTGCGTGCGCTGCCGCTGCTGCCGCCGCCTCCTCGCCCATCCTTCAGGAGCTCCCTCCAGGGCTCAGGCTGTCGCTCAGGCTGTTGCTCCCACACGCGCAGAGGCGCCGCCGGCTCCCCGCCCCTCCCTATCTGCTGCCGGGGGACGCGACGGCCCCGCAGCCGCGGCCCTGCGCGGGGCGCATGAAGGGCCCCGCGGGGAGGGGGTGCCGGGCCGGCCTGGGACGCCGCGCTGCCACAGGGGGTGAGAGCGTCGGCTCAGGCGGGCTCCCGGCCCCCCATGGGCAGCTCCGATCCCCGCCCCGCGGCCGCTCGGTCCCGCTCGCGGGGCCGCCGAGGCGCCGAGCGACTGCTCCGAAGGACGGTGAAGCGGGGGGAGCCGAGGCGCTTCACAGGTGGCGGCGAGACGGTGCCCGGCCGCGCCGGGGAGCTGCCGGTCCAACAAGTCCTGCCGGCCCAAGCGGGTCCATCGCCGGCGCAGCGCTCTCCGCAGCCGCGGTGGGGCGGGGGCGGGCGGCAGAGCCCCCCCGCGCGCGGCCGTGCGCGGGGCTGGAGTGGCGGATGTCATGACGCAGCGGCTAACGCACGGCGCTGTCACGGCCCCGGCCCCCGCAGCCCCGCCGGCTCCCCCGGTGCCGGTTCCCCCGGTGCCCATCTCCCCCAGCCCTCCCGCGCCGCGCAGTGCGACATGGGGAGCGCGGCCCCTCCGCAGCACGGCTGCAAAGGTGCCTTTGGGGGCGGCCGGGCCGGGGCTTGCAGATGGGGGCAGCGGGAGGGAGGGGAGGGGGACGCGCTCGGGGCTTGCAGGAGGCGGTTGAGTTGCAGCAGCAGGTGCCCAGGGATGCGAGCGGGGGGTGCTGGTTTGGAAACGCGGAGACAGAGCGTGAAATAACTATCGGGGAACTGTGGCGCAGGTCTTTCTGCTGAAGGCGTTCTTGGTTTGTCTTTATTTGACACGGGGAGATACTGCAAAAGCTCCGAAAACGCACCATAAATTGCTGCACATCCCAAGAACATTCCTGAAGTTAACCCTTAGAAATATAAATAGCAATTTAAAATGACTTGCTGGAAGGGAGTGGAATCCAGTAAGAAAATCTGGATATTTGTTGCCTTTTTTTTTCCCCCAGATTCCCATTGAAAAGCACATTTGTGTATGTATTTGTATCTTTATTTATGTAAAAAGTGAAAATCTCCATTTGGCATGGTCTGCTTACCTGGTTGTCTGTACAAAGTATTGTGCAGATCCTCTTGACATCTTTCCAAAGGAAAAATACAACAGCCTATGTGTTCATGACATTTCCACATCTGATCTAGTCACTACACATGCACAGAGCCACCATTATGAAATAGTAATCTCTTAACCTTTACCAGGAGTAGTTCCTGTTTCTGCATTGGCCGTGAGTTTATTTTTGTTTTCTACTTAGGTGATGGTAATGAGATTTTAACAGTTCTCAAAGCTTTTTATGGGGCTCTCTAACTCTCTCACCTCCACTTTTTTGTGCAATAACACCACCATTTGTCTAACTTAATGAGTTTATCATTATATCTCACTCCAGTCTGTTCTTCCAGTTGGTTCCTTCAAGAGAGGGCTACCTTTTTCAAGAAGCAATTAACAGAGGCCTCTGAATAGAGAAAGCCTTAGACAATAATATGGAGGTATATACAGGTGAGAAAATACTACTTTACTGGATCCTGAAGGAAAACTGATAGTTATATAGTGCACCTGAGGCAGCCTGTTCTCAGGAGACTGTTCTAAGAGGGAATTAAGTGGAGGATTCCTAGATGCACAAAACAAGTCAGGTTGAAAAGAAACTGCATGCCACAGCTGCAACATGCAACCCCACACTGCGCTGCCACAGGTGCTCCCCCTTCCCACGTCTTTCATTTGATAATGAAAGGGTTGATACTGTTCCCACAGCCACCTGGGCCACGAAGTGTTGTTGTGGCAGGATCACACACCTTGGGACCTGGGCCCAGAACCTAGTCCTGATGATTTGCTCTGTATTCCTGGGTTGGTGTTCAAGGAGCACGCTTTTCACAGCTGTACACATACCTACACATCCTTTTATCCATCAGGAAATGCCAGGAGTGGAACAAGCCAGCAGCATCATAACACAGCCACTCAATGTCTGACCTTCAGAAGCACCAGGTACTTACAGATGCTCTTATAGCTAATGGAAACCACAAGCCTTGTGCACCTTGGAAGACCTGGGCAATGAACAGCAGTAGCAGAGCATATCCCAGGGAGGGCTTTTGCAGGGTGAAGTTTCTTCTGTATTCTGGGCTGGTAAATAACAAGGGCTGGGTCTCTGAAGCTGCTGACATATGGAGTACATCTTTTCTTGCTGTTGTTTGAGAGGGCCCGGAAGATTTGACAGAGAGGCTGCAGTCTGAAAATCTGTTTTCTCACTATATACATTCAGAAGGTATAAGTTTAAAAGTATTTATTTGACCCTGGGTACTGTTGCAGCTGAGTGGTGCAGACACTGGTTTCATGAGCAGTCCAGGTACAAACAGGACCATCAGGCACTTCTAAAATACCATCCCCATAACACTGTACCCACAAGTACAAAGTATAGTCCTAAAGAAAAAAATCAGACTAAAGCAAACCAAGTACACCACAGGATATAGACTGTGCTTTAATATAATTTGATTTGAACATGTTTATACAACATTTACACACAGATTTAGACAGGGGTAAGAGATTTATTGAGATCACTTGTAAAAAACTGATTTAAAGTTCTACTCAAAAGCCATTCATAAACCAACCAACACATACACTAGGGGTTCTAGCTTGTAAATTTCACACTATATATCCAGGGAAAAAGCTTTCCTGTTAACTATATAAACAGAACTCCTCCTATTTATACAAATAGGCCTCAGTTCTACAAATATTTATGATGAAACTCACATACAAAGGTAAGCTCGTTGATACCAACTGGCGAAACTTAGCAGTGAAAACTTCGCTCAAGAGGAATTACCTGCTGAAGACAAAGGGTATATAAAGTAGGTAACTTTGTATTCACTGATTTACAGGCAGAGATACAAATGATACTTGAACGAGAGCCACTCAAGTACCATTTGAGCTTAGACCTTTATGAATAAGGAAAGGTCTTCTGTCTAGTACGGGTTTTATAAAATGGAGCTTGAAAAAGCACACTGGGGCTGCATGCTTCATTTACTGAAGCAACAACTGCATTTCATGTTCCCCTCAGACCAAACAAGGTTTCCCAGCTCTTTCTTAGAGAGATCTATTCCAAGCAAACACTGAATTTAGGTGGATTAGTTTTCAGATTAGTTTTCTATTTAATATTTCAACAGAAGAGCTCAAAATTGACTTATTTAACTGAGTACTGTTTACATAACATAAAAAACACTGTCTGTTCCAGTGTTTTTCCTGTTGCTGCCACATAGCATAGTCCAGGACGTAATCATGCCAGCTCAACATCAATCCAGAGGGTTTGGTTCCAGAAAGCAGTATTTTAGCAGCAACGAAATGACTCCTCTTTATGTAAAACAGTTCCCTCTTGTGGATATTCTGTGTACAGTACTACAGACAGAAAGTATTCAAAATAATCATCAAACCTGGATCTTTGCAATTAAAGACACCCCCCCACACGCCCGCCCAAATTCAGCAATGATCTCAACACACAGGACGATTTTGATTTTAGCAAATAGATAAAGTAAATATACAAGTAAGGAAGAGTGAGGAACTTGTTTGCCACAACTTGTTTCTTTAATGGTTATATATAAAACCTTCCCATTTAATTAAAGGTACAGAGTACATGTTGAACAAGCAAATTAAGCTTCTCTAAAGGTAAATACGTTTCCAAGTTAAAAAAGTCAAAGTTCCAACAATTTGGTATTTATCCTCTGCAACACCAGGCTGCAGGTTGCTACATGAACAATCCCTTATAGGACGTGCTGTTGTCACCTTATATGATAGGTTAGCCAGCATGAATTATTACTATTTGTGACCAACAGCCTTGTTCTTTACATTGTCACCATAGAACATGCTGTTAGCTTTTATATCGTTTCAGTAACTATGACAGAGCAAGAACTTGCACGCAGAAGTACAATAAAATAATAATAAAAATTGTTTACTTGTCAACGGGCTAGATCTATATTGCTTGGGCACTTGGTCTTGACATCAAATGATGGAGACAAAATATCAACCAGACTTTATGTTTAATCACAGATGTCTTGCATATTTAACTCTGAGCCTTGCTTTAATACTGTTCTTCACTATTCCTACTTTGTCCTGGGAGAAGGGTGAAAAATAATACAGTTGTAGTGATTAGACAGGTACAGGAAACAAAAACTTATCATGAAATAATTCTGAGCAATTTTTGTTTTAATGCAAAATATTTGCTCTCTGAGACACTGAAGAAGATCCCATGCTGATGTAAAACACATGTAAAACATACTCTAAAGAGGAAACATTTGCAGGAGGTGATACTAACATACATATAAGACTACCATGGTTGCATATAACTATATATTTGCATATGACAAATTATTATCTTTGGCATTTGTTCATTTCATAGAGTTTAGTCAGACTATTTCAGTGCATATTAACTGGAAATCCTGTTTAGCTTATTTTGCATCTACCCAATCCCTGTTCAAAGACTGAACTACATATTTAGCATGATAATGTATTGCACTCTATAACGCCTTTTTATCAAAGCACTTTGCAAATATGAATAAATTCAAGTTCATCACATCTCTCTGTAACAGTATAAATGAGCACTATTCTTGGCAGCAAGGTTGCATAACACTTCCCTTGAATTAGTTAAAACTTTTGTATTGAGATCTATTTTGGCACTTAACCCTGGCAAAATCCTCCAGCTGGCGGGACAAAGACGTATCTCAGCAGAATGTTTTAATGGGTCATCCAATCATTCAGAGTGATCATCTCCAGAGCACTGGAACCCTTGCACTCAATCCAGCCAAATAAAATATTAGAGCAAATGCCTTGTTCGTGTTAATCCATACGGTATGAATAGAAATTTAATACAAATTCATGTTACAAAGATATTTTCCATGGATTTTTTTTTCAAATATATATACATATATATATATATATATATATATATATATATATATATATATATATATGTATGTATGTATTTAGGGCACTTCTTGGATATCCTCATATTTTGTTTATTAGACATAAGCATACGTTCTTGTCCTCATTTTCCTCTTACCAAATGACCTGGATCACACAGTATTTGGTTAGATGTGTTATTTCTTGCCAGTAGGACACTTCCCATTGGAAAATTAGTATTGTTTATGGAATGTTAAGATGTAATGGAATGTTAATAAGACATGTCTAGCATCTGAAAAAAGGTGACAGCAGAAATTATGACTTCAGGAGCAATATTAAGCCATATTATATCCTCTGAGGTCCATAAGTGCATTTAATAAATATCAATCCACACACTTAAAAGCACTCTAGACTCCTGCAAATCAGAGCCTGTTTATTACTGTTTCTACTAATGATCTTCTATTCCAGTCAGGTATTTTGCCACAGGAGAGAAGCAAGCAGGAAGATATGGGGGACATTCTGAAGACAGAATAGTAAGAACCACTGTTAAAACACAGGTAGGCTAACAAAGGAGATACAGAACTAGCAGTTGAACAATGAATCAAAACAATACTCAAAACAAATCAAATTTTTAAAAAGACCTTTGAAATGTCTCTCCTAAACCACTAGTTCCCCTTTTTCTGAGTTGACCTTGACATCCATCCCAACCATAGAGAGAAGCAGCAAAGCCTTCACCCTGTACTGAACGATAATGAGAGAACAGACAAGTTATGTGAAGTGGACAAAGATCCACTCCAGAAGTGGGGTAAAAATTCTCTAACTTTGCTTTGTGTTGATTTTGTTGGGTTGTATGAAATCAGGCCAGCACTGTCACCCTGCAACATATCGCTGCAATGCCAGGATTCCGTCCTGCACCACTTTGCGGCTTTGGTTTGTGGAAGCAGCTCTCCAGAGCTTTGTATAAATATTGGCATCTTTTGGTCCCTCCAGATAGGCCCAGAAACTTCAGAGTAATACAGAAAATATTATAGTAGTACACCAAACACTTAAGTCCTCTCTGTGTCACTGTCATGATAACACAAAGCAGTGTGTGTCTCCCATACCTTTGTGCAGTTTCCAACAGCATTCCCACTGTGGCTATGACTGCTAGCTACAAACAAAGCATTCCAGAACTGCTCAGGTATTGGCCTAGTGATTGCAAAGACCAATACTAATTTATTTAAATGTAATTAATTTGGAGAACTAAATGGTTATGGTCTCATCATTTAATATTTTGCCATTCATTTTATTTGATATCTTGCATACTGGAAATGGATAGGCCAGGTAGCTTTGTTTAATTGCTTCTAGGACGCATTTGGCTTTGACTCTAGACCCTTCTGAGATGTGACGGGAAGGGAAGGGAAGGGAAGGGAAGGGAAGGGAAGGGAAGGGAAGGGAAGGGAAGGGAAGGGAAGGGAAGGGAAGGGAAGGGAAGGGAAGGGAAGGGAAGGGAAGGGAAGGGAAGGGAAGGGAAGGGAAGGGAAGGGAAGGGAAGGGAAGGGAAGGGAAGGGAAGGGAAGGGAAGGGAAGGGAAGGGAGAGAAGTTTCATGGTAAAATAGGATATTTCTAAAGATGCCTGTTTGCACTGGGCAATTCTCCTTTAGGTCTAGCAGCCAACTTTGCCATGTGGCACTTGCAGAGATGCTGCTCTCAGAATCAGAGCCCCTACAATGGAAACCAGCTGCCAGCCTTAATGTACTGTAGGGCGCCAAACTCTGCGGTGTACAGTTTTCAAAAATCACTTGGGAAGCCTGTGCGACCTCACCTAGGCGTTCCTGCTCCAGCAGGGGGATTGGACTGGATGATCTTTTGAGGTCCCTTCCAATCCCAAACATACTGTGATACTGTGTAAATAGTAGCAGGACTGTACTGCTGCTCTACTCCATTTAGGCCAATGGACTTTTTCATAAAAGTCAACTAATTGTGAAAAACAAAGAAAAATGGGAAGATGTATGTGTACTGAAACCAGCCACTCAGAAAAACAGCTCTGTCCACCAGGTGTAAATCTGTGTAACACTCAAAAATCAGACATCAAGCATACTAAAACCATAAAGGAGAGACCATTTGTTTATAAGCAGCCACTCCATTTATTTGCAGCTGATTGTAACACACTTTGTTCTCCTCAGCTTTGCTTTCTTGTCTCTCATGCTTGTATGAAACAGAATAGCTAGCAACCAGAAATTTGCAACTGAAAATAAATTAGAACAGAAATAAATCAGGACCATTTTCACTATTGAAACATCATCCCATACAGTAGGTTTTGAAATGCTGAATCTCAACAGAATTGGAAGATGTTCTTTCTCATCCCACCACATAAGCACATATCCACCAAAGAGTTTTTCCAATAGGAGGAAGAGCTAAAATCCATTTAACGCGCAATGCTGCAAAATGCTGAGCATTCCTGCTTTGATCCAGCAAAGCATTTAAACAGGTGTCTAATGTTATGCACAAGCAATCTCACAGAATCCTGTAACTGAGTCACATGTTTAAAATTAAGCATCTGGTTTAGGTCCAGAGTGACAAGGCTCAGCACCTTGTATGATTAAGTGACTAGTAAGCTGAAGAGGTTGTGTAGGAGTCATGTCCTTAATTGCTTGCTGACTTCATCAGCACTTATATCTTACTGAGGTTGTGTTTGCTAGTGTGACCTTTAATTCCAGCATGAATACAGCTTTAGGATTCCCTTTCTGATTTGGAACTACATGTTATTCAATTAACAAAATGATGAAATAATAATACTAGACTTAGTCTCAATTCTGGAAGAATCAGTAATTAACTGACATTATTTTTTAGTCTTGATATAAGATGAACTTCTGGAGTACTATTCTAAAGACATAATTTTCTGTTTTCTCAATGATAAATCCAAATGCATCCTCTCACAAGTCAAAGGTGCTGCTAAGGATCAAATACATACCAGTACTCACAGATATGTGTCAAATGTCATAACTATGCTAATGCAGCAGTCTTATATCTGGTACTAAGCCCGCAGCAGGCTATGAAACAAAATCTTGAATTCAAACTAATTGAAGTCAAGGCCACAATCAATGCCTGCCTCAAAAGGGCAGTATTTTCCAACAGAGCTTATAATTTTTTTCTATGCTAAACCAGTGGAATGGTGGGATATTTAACAGCAACCAAAAAAGTGAAACTTTAGTTATGGCTTTCAGTTGCAGCCTCTGAGCAATACGATAATGGTGGAATTAAGCTTTATTAACTGAATAGTCCCATATGCTGCATCTACTCGTATTCATGGCTTTAATTTAGAATGATCCGCAGGCCGATGTTGATTTCTGTTTCCTGCCATAAGCTAGTTGTAAATTCAACCTATGGTCAGAATATAGATAAATTATTTGGGAAGAGGCATGGATTGTCTGAATCTTATGCAGTGGGTGCAGTTTTGCCTTCGAATACAGCTCCATAGCTGCATCAATTAAAGATGAATGTGGATATCTAATAATAATTTACATGTGCATACCTAATAATAGACACAGGATAATTTATAATCAATGAATCAATATGTTAGATGATTTATTATGCTTTTCTTCTGTTTTCATAAATGTTCACAGGTGGATATCCTGCAGTTCATTTTTAATTATTAATTAACATGCAGTTTTAGGCAATGGAATACTGAATTGTATTTAAATGTGAGATATGTTAATCACAAACCTTCCATCTAGTCACCATCTCAGTCAAGTCTTAGTCAAAGACTCTGCCAATAAATTCTTGTATTATATTACCTTATCTCACACAACAGGTTTTCCCAGTGCTTCCTTTAGTAGAAGGAAGTTCACTGCTATACATACTATACGATACATTATCATTGCTCATGCAATAGTGCTCTCATATGTCAGAAACAAATATATACGCTCTATTGACAACTGTGTTAGAATATTTTTCATTTTTACATAGGTTGGGGTTTTTTCAAGTTTTTTTAAACAGTCTGTTTTTCACAAATTATGCCTATTGCTAAACGCATATTATAAAGTATTATTTACTATTATTGACACTTACTAAGCTGGTAATCATCACCTTTTTCCCCCCCCGCTCTGAATTTCCACAGTGTCATATTTCAAGTGTTGGGGGTTTTTTGTTTGGTTTGTTGTTGTTGGTTTTGTTGTTTGGTTTTTTTAATCCAGAAATGGTTAACCTAGAACTTTTTAAGGTCTACAAACTGTCGAAGCTCTATAAGCATATATGTGTCTTAGGATCAAAACAGGTGAAATGCAAAGACGTGTAAGGTGTTTATCACCCACAATTAAAAAGACATTTGAAATGCTAGAGAACCCTACAACCATATTAAGATTCTATAAGACAGAATCATCAGTACTTTAGCGGTCTTAGTGTGTTCCTGGAGGAGCCCTAGCAGCACGACACTCATTCTAATTTAAAGAAAGAAAAATGAAATTAAAATTTCAAGGATGCTTATACTCACTCCCATAGACAGAAAAGGCTCACAACTAGCTTGCTTACCTGGAAGGAAACTCATTCTCCTTCTCCCAGAGAAAAAGTTCATAAAACACTTTCCCTTTTGTTTGCGGAAAAATTAAGGTATTTAGAGACAGGCAATCATGAGCAAATTATTTACTAACTGCAACTGAGCAATAGGACAATGAAAGTTTGTCAAGGGCAGGTTAACAATAATATAAATAAATACTGGTTTAGTAGACAGTATTTAGACAATACACTTTGTTCTTTGTGCATCATGTTAGTGCCCTTTCGGTGACAGGCACTGTCAACTAATTGTGATGGTTTAAATTTTGATTGATGTGTCAATGCAACACACTTCCGTACCCATTGTGAGAATCACAAAGCAATAAATTTAACCATTTTTCAAAATCACCATCAATAAAGTGAAAGACATAACCTAGATTGCATTTCGTTCGTGGTTTTTGTTGTTTTTTTTTTTTTAGTGGTTTCCACTGCCTTTTTTCCCAGATGGTACAGTAACTGCTAGCACCAACTAAAACATACAGCCAGCCTTCTTAAGTGGTTTACCTTGGCTTTTGCAAAAGGGCTCCTGCCCTCCTAATAAATTCAGTATTACACATTTTGAAACATGGTGTGTCATCCCTTCAGTCTTCTCTGGATTAATATCAGGTTTCAGGAAATGCTGAAGACAGAGCTATTTGTTCTTTGAACAATCAGATCAGATTTGCTTTATCTTCTTTAACTTGCTCCACTTTTTCAAAGCTTCCATGTTACCTGGTTCTCAGCTTAGCCTGATACTTCTGCAATACAGAAACACCTTTTCTAATCATGCCGCTCTGTGTATAATAAAAATATCTCAGTTCTGTAGCTTGTTAAACCCTCCTAGATGAAATATGAGATCTTTAGGAAGTCAAGATACTGAGGATAACCTTATGTTAGAAGGCAGCGCTTTTCAGTGCTTTTAAAATGTGACAGAAGACAGTGCTGGACTTTTCCGTCCTGAGTGGTAATATTCCAGGCAACATCCAAACACGGGCTCGACAATGGAAATGGAGACTGAAGGCAAAAAAGATACTCAAGTCTGAGATAAATGTTTCAAGTATCTGTTTACAAAGGAAATGCATGGTGCAGGTTCAGTTATATACAGATATTTTTTTCCAGTTAACAGTTTGAATATTCAGACTGGCATTCTATCAAACTTAGATCTGTTGGATGTGGGTCAATGCACACAGACTTCCCGTTACATTTTCCTCACGATGCCCAATATCTCTTGTATAATGTGTACGTGTTCTTGAAAACTAGACAGAGGCATTTAAATATCTTCTAAACCAGGCGATGTATCTATTACTAGAAAGTACTACAGATGGCTGACTAATTGAACCATGGAAAGCATTATCACACCATTTCTCAATTTAGAGCTCATTATTCATTTGAGTTCAATCTCATTTCATTACTGTTCTAATTCCATACAAAATTAGAGTCAGTTTCAAATTTACACACCTGCATGAGGTTATTTTGCAGTCTTCTGAACTACACGTCATTTTCAGCCAGTCCTACCAGACCACTGAAAATGAATTTTTTATTATCTATTTGCTTATTTTCTGAGGGTCTAGGATTGTAGCTTACTTATTAGAGCAGAAGCCCTAAAGCCAAGAGGCATATGCAACCCTGGCTTTGTGACCTTGGGTTTCATGTTTACTTCTGTGCAAAGGGTATTGTGTGTGTTAATATTTCTACAGTGCTTTTAGATCTTCAAATGAAAGGTACTGTAAAAGCTCAAAGCACTACTTATTTATTTTATATAAATGTATTTTGTATATATATACACATATCTTTCCAGTTGATGGCTCGGGTATCCAGCATGGGACTCCGTATTTCTACAAAGCTGAGTGTCCTCTCCAATAAAACAGACTGCAGCAGCTACTTATTTAAAGTTCTTTTGCACCAGATTAACTGAATGCCTGAGAGAATGATACTAGGTCACCTTCTTAAAATGGCATGAATACCAGCGGAAGATTAAGAAATGGTGGGAGAGACTATATTTTGTTACACTGAAAGCATTACAAGCAAAGTGTATATGAGCAAAGTGACATTCAGTAACAGATTGGATTGCATTATGAAAAACTAAAAATGGCAGACAGACTCAGTCCTTTGGAAACAACTCTTGAAGATTTTCCATTTTGATAATCAGTTGATTGACAGGGGTGTCACAATAAGAAAAAGGCTATGACTTTTAGCTATGAAAAAAGCCACCTAACATAGTTTCACCCTTACAACAGCAGCATTACAATCTGCAGCTCTGCTTGCTTTCATGTATCCTGGACCACTCTTTAAAAAATTCTCTAATCCTTAACTTTCCCAGCAGTGACACAACAGCAGCTGTAACTGAATACTCATAATACCAGATCATACGTGATATAGGAACACGAGCTACCTCTCATCTGGCCAGGATACTTAATAGTGCTACCCTATAATTAACTGTTGCTGTGACTTTATTTAAGATCATGTGTGTTAAAATATAGTTGGAGTTCCGAGGTTCTCAAGGCCTTAATGCCATCCATTTATGCAGATTGTCTTTCCTCCTGCTGTATTGTAATGCAGAACCTAAGAATGTGGGTTATTTAACAGCATTTATAGAAACATGCAGAGAGCCATCTTTCGTGCTGTGTTAGTACAGGTGAAACAAGGAGAGGAATAGAAAATACCCAAGATCAGACAAAGCTGCTAGTGGCAGCTTTAAATGTAGAGAAACAAACATGAGACAACACAGTCCAAAGAGAGACAGTCTGAAAAGACAAAAACTGAACTGAGTTTTTATGTTTGTATAGCAGGTTACTTTCCTGTATTTTTTGGCTGGTTTCCTACATGAACAAAAATGTTTGCAAAGTATAATCTCAAGGGTTTCTTTAGTCAAGGTTAAGGAAGTACCTGATTGCTGATAATGTATCAGTTTGAGTGGTGTGTCTAAATGATATAGCATAAGTGATATTACTGAACTATTAAGCATGAGAATTTGCACTCTATATTAAATTTCTAATATGCCTATGTGTGTGTATTTTATCTTTTTAATGAAAGGCATGAATACAATTAAATTTTCACTGAATGTGTTGCTGTTTTAATATATTACAGGATCAGTTTCCAGCATTATATTTCACATTAAATAGCAGCTTTTTCTTTTTTTATATACATTTGGCTTTTGTGGAAGAAAGGTGTAGGGGGAGATTAAACTTGTGAACTGGCCAATATGAATGTAGGAAGGGAAATATTTTTTTTTTTCCCAGGCCTAGTAACATCCAGCTGAGAAGGAAATCTACTTTGTCAGTACACCATGAGCTAAGTCAGTCAGTCACTGACGGTCAGAAATCAGGTCACTGCGGTCTATAGCAATCCTGCTGCTGGATTGTATTCTCTCACAGAGAAAGTACATGGACAAAGGTATAAATTGCATCAGCAGCAACAGCTGGGTGAAATAAGATTTAACTGCTTATTGTAGCCAGATGGTGGGCTATTAGAAACAGTCTAAAGCTGCCCTGGAGGAGCAGGGACAGGCTTGAGAGATGCTGCAGCAGGCAGGAACTGAAAGCATTAGTGTAAAGACTTTGTAGGATGAACATGTTGAGGCACTCATTCCTAATGTCTTTCTACCTCTATTATAAATTTTAAGGGCCATGAGCAGATGAGAAAGATACAAATTATAGAAACAGATGGAGAGTCAGTGAGGCATAGAAATACAGGTGCTATATGAACAGATGGAGTGACGGGGGAAAAAAGGAAAAGAAGAGTGCTAAGTCTGAGAGTCAGTGGACTCTGCCTGTCTCTGGATGCACAAAATTCTGCAGGTGTATAACAGTTCAGACTTGGACAGGGATTCAGAAATTAATTACATCACTTTTGTTCAGATAGCTCACTCCTTCTCACTAGGGATACTAGTTTCTTCCTTCCTCCATGTGCATTAAAACAAGTTGTCTTAGAATCACAGTATGTCCTGAGTTGGGACTTGTCCTTGAATACATCTGACTGCCAGAAGTTTTTTAAAAAGTTGTCTTGTGGCAGCACAGAACTAAATCAATATCACTAACTAAGAGCCCTTATCTCCTTAATATCATGGCAATGCCTTTTTTCCAACTCTAGCCCACATTAGTTTGCAGATCGATGTTAAACACAATGGCAAAGCTGGAATGCACTTGCTTTCAAACCCAAGACTGATAGTATCACTGTCCTAAAAGATGGTGTCAGTAGAAGCATTGAATCTGGTTAACAATCTGATAAACTTAGACTGCGTTCACCAAATGCCAAGTTCAACATCACCTTCCCATTACACAGCAAACCACCATCTCACTGTCTGATGTTAACTACATCAATTTCCCTTTTGTAGTAAAAGGACAAAACATGGCTGTTATTTATCCCCAAAAGAGTTGTTTGATGACTTAGAGAACTGTGAGGTAACTCTTAAATTCAAAATTAGAGTACATTTCCTCCCTACCTTTGCTGATTAAGCATAGGAGAATGTCATTATGAATTACAATATTCTGCAGCAGAACCAGCTCTGTGAAACCTGCAAGATTTAGCTTAACAGGACTCCTCACTCATAGCAGTCTGGGTTTCTGAACTCACTTGGCTGGAAACCTTCTGATGGACAGATTCGAAAGATACCCCACATGCCCAGGCTTAGCTAGGGAGGCAGCCTCTCATCAGCAGCTGGACACAGGGTTGAGGTCTTTAACCTCTGAGAACCAGTCCTGTGATTAACCATTCGACTCTGATTAAAATGTACACGTGCCTGCCATCCTGAGGGCTCACTTGTGAAATATCCTGTTTGGAGGAATTTACATTTGCAAGCAAAGCATGGCATTTCCTTCTATTTGTCATTATACTTTCTTCCATTACATTTTGGAAAATGAGGATTTAGTATTCCAGGCATTACTTGCCGGATGTCATTGATCACAAAGCTCTCAGCTTCTCTATTTTTGAAGAGAGTCTTGGGTTCTTTCCTGCAGTAGTGTGTCTATTTGAAAAATAGGATTGCTGGGAAACATTATTTATCATTTTCTCATTAAATCCAGAAGTTAGAAGGGAAAATATCTGTTAAGTCAACTAGTCTATTTCTCTTTCAAGAACGAGACTTCTCCCTTTCACACATCTTACAATGTAAGCCTCGCAGGACATCCATAGTTTGGATTGGTTGAGAGCATCCTTTGTGGGAGGACTGGGTTCCATTTTGAAATATTACTTCTAGAGCTCCAGAGACACTGCAGTCTGAGTTCATAATTTCAACTTCCATGTCTTGTCCATAGCAACCCTTCCATGCAAATCCCGGATACCACCCTAAACACTGACATTAAATAATGTCAATGCTCAAGCCTTTTCTGAGAGAATGAATGGGAATGTACACAAATGCAGCAGAATAAACTTGGATACCAAAGTCGCATCCTCATGAGTGCCATCACATGGATTTTCTGCATGTTTTTGGGTCACTCTGTATTACTCTTTGTATGGCCTTTGATTCAGTTTTGTTATCTCAGTTTAGTTAGCTTTAGTTATCACTGATTTATATCAGTGTTTTTTCATAAAATCAGAATGATATCACAAAGGTCTGCCAGCTGGCTGAGGAATTAAGTTGAATGCTTATTACATCTTGAAGGCAATTTGCCATAGACTACCATTTTAGTAGATTTATGCAAGTCATGTAGCCCTACTACAATAAGCTATAAACTATTAGCTTTGGGAGCACTGCAGGATAAGGCATACATTAAGCAGATTAAAACCAAATAGGAGGTGGCAAAAGACAAAAGCATCCATTAAAAGAAGGATCACAAGATCTGCTGGACAGAGTCAACACTCTTAATGTGGAATCACTCCTGCACAAAATTGATCATTTGAAATTGCTGCAGTGATACCCAGAGCAGTAGTGGGAAGAAAGCTGTCACCAACTGCCTTGACAACCAGTGAATAACTACATGTAAGCAACCACAGAGGACTCCTATCCTGAAGACACCTTTCTAACAAAGTATCTGAAAGGTATTTGTATACTGAGATAGTAAAATAACAGGTTCTGACAATCTGCACAATTTTTTTTTTTTTACAGGTGCAAAATCCCTTTTTTCTTGGCTAGTATGTATAAAGAAATTTGTTCTTCGACTTATTCAATATATACAAGAGCTGAAATCTTATTCAGACAAAAAACTGACTTGCAATATTAACACAATTATTAGAAAAGTTCCTGTGGATAGGAGAAGAGAAAGATCTTACCATCTAACCTGTTTTTAAAAAGTGTTTTGGCCTGATTACAGATGCTTGTTCTTATATGATCCAAGAAGCAAAGGGAGTAAACTCACAAGAACAAAATTGTTCAGCAATTTTTTGCACTCGTGCACAATTAGACGCAAGAAAATATATCAAGTCTACAGTCACTGGCATGACAGATGCACCCAAGGTCTTGCTGACATTGGCAGCCTTACAGGGCCAATCTGTATATAAGGACAACATGTTCTTGAGCAATTCCTCCTAATGAGGTAGGCGTACAGATTAGTTCCTTTAATCTCTCTGGCATGGAGTCTTGTCTAAGTCAGTTGTTTTTGCTTATGAACTGAGCAATGCAGAATCATTGGAGGACAATACTGAATAATAATAATAACATAATTTGGTAGCAGGTTGACGACAGACCCTGAAATAGATCCCTGGAATCTTCCTATCTATATATTATATACTTTTTTTTTCCTAAGTGGAGACAAAGCAGCTTAATAAAAGGCTCAATAAACCCCACCTCAGAAGCATTTTACCATTTTCCATAAGCATGAAACTGCAAAAGGGGAGTCACACAGACTGTGAAAAATAGTTCAAAAGCTATTATAATTTAAGCATCCCATATAAAACATTAAAACGTACACCAATACTTTTAGGAAGGGATGTTCACTAGAAAAAAAGCTTATTTCAATCCAGGCCTGTCCATTCTTTGCATATTTAATCCAAGAAATGGTGGGTTTATTTCAATAGGTAAAATTAATAATATATTGTAATACAGGAAAGCAAGGACACACTAAACATCCTTGATTTACTTAGGAACTGGTTGAATGCATCACAGCTGATATGTCATCAGAAACAATGCAATTGTGTATTAGAGGATGTGGGGCAAATAGCTTCTTTTATGATACTATGACAGCAGTGGGAACTCTAAATCCTGTGGAATAACTCCAAGAGGAAGAGCCATGCAATATGAAAGAAATGGCTTTTGAATAGCTCATGCAAACCCCTGACTACAAATTTAAGAAAAGCCGGGGCAATTTTTCCCCAATTAAACAAACAAACAAACAAAAAAAAAAAAAAAAAAAAAAAAAAAAAAAAACACAACCACAAAAACCAACGACTTAAAATGCTTTCTGTGTCGTGATTAACCCATTGTTTATCCCCAGGGTTCTTACACATGTTTATCTCTGTTTTTGTGAATGGAACAACTACCCAAGAAAATGACACCTACTTCTCTCCTCTCTGCCCTTCTCCTCAAAAGCTCTTATTAACCATAGCAATTCTTTATCCTATCACTATATTGCTGAAACCTTTCCAGGCTGAACACTGCATTCTTCTAGCACTGTATTGTTTTTTGGTCAAGTGAACTCATGAGGTGCGAATTGCTGGCATGGAAGATGCTGTTTCATACTTAATTGTAGTCATTTCCTATGAGGAAATCGATGAGGATTTCTTCATAGAATCTTAATTGAAAAGATGCATTAAACATACCTATGTAGATAGTATATCTCTATATGTTATTTGTGTTATTATGGGACTTGGATGTTCTAATCAGGATCAGTCTCATTGAACTGTGTGCTCTATTTTTCATCTCCTTTTCTTTTTACAAGGTTACTTATATCTGGAAAATAATACTTGATGGACCTGATGAAGTAGCAAAAAGTCATATAGGTTTGTAACATTTTCAATGATGTTTGTCATTGTGATATTCAAGCCTTCCATAAACACTTAAGGTACAGGCTCTAATTGTGTATCTGCAGTGCTTGTAGTTACTTAAATACTGACAATGAGTTTAAAATGAACCTGATATGGTAGCATTATTTTCACTAGTGGCAATAAAAGTGACACCTGAAAAGGCAGTTTTACTTCATCTAGCCTTCTAAATAATTCATTGAATAAGGAAGAATAACCATCCCCACTATACAGGCCAAGAACTCGGCCAGAGAGATGACATTACACGTCCAAAGCCTCCTTGTAAGGCAAAATTAAAACCAGAAACAGAACAAATAAGGCTATGTACAACTCCAATGCCTGTGCAATCCTATTCAAAGAGAGCCTAGAGCCTGGAGATCAGCTGCAGAAGGAAAAGACTGGCAGAAGTATGCATGCCCAAAATCTTTCTGGAACTCAGTTCTACCTAACAAATACATACTGCAGTAATGCAGGGGATCTTCTGTGTTTTGACACCAAAACAGGATGTGGACACCTCAGGTTAGCCTTTCCATTTTCAAGCATCCTATTTAGAGCTGGAAAAGTAAAGCTCAATTATAAGGTAAGTCATGGAAGAAAATTATTCTGTTTTTATTTTGGTAATTTTAGTTGCTAATAACAGTAAAGATGTCGGTTACCTTTCAGCAGTATAGAGTAAAACTTAGCATTTCTTTTCATAATGTGCAGCAGAATCAGCTCAGCTGTTTTAAGCTTATTTTCATAATGTCATATGAATTAAAAGATCATAATTTTAATTGGTTTTAGCAGTTATTTCTTTTTCAATACCCATTGCATCCAGCTCAAAACTTCACTATGTTACAGTTTCTTTGAAGACAATACTTCCATATCCATTTCCTTCCACTTAATAATTGGTTTAGTTCAATCCTTCAACCACATTTCTGAATGAATGGGAGAGCCCCCATTGGGATGACCCGTGGTAACACTACAACGATTTACATTGTGTTGCCCATTACCACGTGCTCAGGGTGGTCATATGGTTAATAAGATCAACTGGGTACTTCAATCTATGTGACATAAATAGGCGTCACCAAAATGAGAAAAATGCCAGAGTTACAAAAGGCAGAGCATATATGTCATGTTTATTTTGTGCTTCTGCTCGTTAGCTCCAATTAGCTGTCAAGCCAATTAGCCTGAACAGACATGCCAAAATCCTCCCTGTAAGACCAGCTGAAGTACGTGAGCCAGGGATTGGGGAACCGCAGGTCTGCTCGGTGCTGCGAGTCATTGTCACCTCCTTAGTGCAGCAGCAGGAACAGTAACCTGAACACCCGTTTTTGCAAATAGGTGAGGAAAGGAAACAACATATTGCAGTGACAACTTGAACTTCATGTAATACAGAGGGAGCCCTTGCTGAGTCAGCCTCAATGATCTGCAAATTGCTATATATTACATTTCCTTTTATTACCTCTTATTTATTGCAAGGCATCCTGGTAGCTAGAGGAAAGGGACAGAATTTACTCTGCATTTATTCTTCAGCTGAGAATGAGCACAGGGTTTATGTTTCCTTCAAACCCTCAAAACAAGGATTAAGTGTGACTTGACTGCTGTTAGCCCAGCCAGTTCTTTTACAGAGAGGTGTGAAATTCATCTAGTCTGATCATAGCAAAAATATTTTAGTCTCATTTTCCAACTGGTATTAAAACTAACTTTTGCAGAATGAAGCTTTTGTAGGAACAGCTACAGTAGCAGTAGATGTGGAGACAGGAGGAGAACCCTTGCATTTTACAAGCTGTTTTAAGCTTTCCTGAGGATTTGAACTGTTTTACGGTGATTGTACTTGTCTCATTTTTAAAGCTGCTCTGGTTTTCACCCTTTATTAGGTTTTGTGCTGTGCATTTTGTTATATTTATATGTATTATGACTATATTTCAATTATATTTCCCTACCTGAAAAACTAAAATTCTAAAATGAAAATTATTAACTCTATACTGTTAAGTACAACATCTTTCTAAATAAGAATGTTGTACTCAGATATTTATCATATCATAGAAGTAGCTAGTCATACCTTTTGCAGGGCATAAGCATACAAATATTCTTTTTTAGATGGTGTTTATTCCCTAAAGCTAAGAAAACAAAGTTGGAGACTAGGTCTTGAAGTCCTCGTTTAATATTTCAGGTAAAATCAGAACAGTAACATAGATAGCCCTGAAGATGAAAAGTAACCACCTAAAGACAACTCAAGAGGAAGTTGCTATGACAATAGCTTCTGAACAGAGTGAAAGAACCAAACCAAACCAAATAACCAACCACACACACACACACACAAAACCCACCACATTTGCTTATCAGAAGGAAAGTATGACACAGGATCTGAGATCATTCTGGAATTAGATTCCCTACATCAAAGCTTTCAATCAGATCCCCTGCAACAGAGCTTTCAGTAAAGTTTTGACAGCTTTTGTGAATCCAAGCCACACCGTGAACCCAAAATCTGTAGAAAAGTATGAGAAATATTCTCTCTCACTCATAGTTGGAAAATAATGAGACAGCTAAGTAACCTACACAAAACAACAGAATTAAACATTAGCTAAGCAGTTTAAGAATGACAATTCTCAGTTCCATTCATAGATACTGAATTTAAACATCTTTCTATGTGCTGCATGGGTATATTTTACCATGTGGATGAGGTACAGACTTGCTGTTCTACACTCGCTACTGAAGCAAGGCAACATTCCATGTCAGGGCTCCTCTAACATCTCAACCAGCATAACACGCCTGGTATGCATCACTCCAGACATGTGAGCTGTTAATTGCCACAGCACAAGATTTCCCTTGGAGGAGAATTCCCATGGTGAGACTTGTCTACAGGGCCCGTTCTGTGCTACTTCAGAGACAGCTGTTACAGCAGATGACAAAATCTGAAAACAAATTGAGACAAGCATGGCTTTGATATGTGGAACTGCTGTTTTAGAAATGCCAAGAGGTTTACATTACAGCATGGCTATAGAGGTGGAGTTCTTACGAGACTTCAAGGTCTTCATTTGGCACACAGTATGTACTACTGCAAGGAGATACAGCTGGGAGGAAGTGGTTGTTTGGATGTACAACATATACAACATGTATGTTTTTAATGAAGGCGATTTATGTCACTCAAAATATCCATTTATGAAGGTAAACAAGAGGCTATCTTTGGTCACCATCTGAAAAGCAGACAAAGATTCTACAAATTTAACACTGAAGGTTACCATAAGGTTTCACTTCAGGATGCCGAATCTGAGACACTGTTAGAGCGGACTGCTCCTCCAGTAAATTTTTCTGAAATCAGTTTGAGGGGTCTTGTGCTAAATGCCCAAAATAAGAAGCAACCCAACTGACTGGTCATTTCTATATTTCTTGAATTTTATCATTACTGATTTGTGCATCTTCTTTTGGGGGTAAAGAGAAGTCAACACATTTCTACTAGAAAGAATAATCAGCTGGGGCACTGGGCCATCAATGTGTTCCCTACAGGCAAGATCTGCTGCCTGCTTCAGCCATACAGAATTAAATTGTGTAATAATAAGCATAAGATGGTAATAAATCTTTGCTGATTGAGTTAAAGAAAAAAAAAAAATCTGAAATGACATGTTATTCCAAGAAAATGAGAGTATCAAATGACAGCCTGTCTGCTTAAAAATAAAAAAATCCTATAGTTAAAGATAACATACTTTACCACATGAAAGCCATTATAACTATTAAACTATGATGTAGGGTTTTCAAAATAAGAATTATGCTTCTGCTTTGTCATCAATTATTTGTTGCAACTTACATTTAAATTTCACTGTAGAAGTCCAGATTAAGCTAAATATCAAATTAAGATAAATATTCATGTATTTTAAATATGTCATAACATAACTAAAAATGATATTCAACTAATGAAAGGCTCTTTACATCAACACCATATTTATGACCTTTTCAATAAATTAAAAGTGGCATATGGTACTTCTGTACAAAGTACCTTCTAACAACTGGACAATTTTTTTTAGACATTTTAGTAAGAAAATGTAACATTTTCTATTGTAATTTCTATAGATCAATAGATTTTGACAGCATAGTTGATGTTCTCTAAGTTTCACTCACCTAAAGCAAAATGTATTGATATGAAGGAAGTTTTCAATATTGCCAACTATGTGTGAATTTCTCTTTCATCTGAAACAAAATCTTAAAAACTTGGTTGTAAAGGGTGTATTTTTCTGTGTGGTTTCCTATACTTCAGCCTATGGAAACACTGTAATATTTCAGAGAAAAAAAGAAATCATTTGTACTCTTTAAGATTTCATAGTGAATGAACTTAAGCTTTGATACTGCATTTCTAAATGGACAAAATTCTTAATGAGTAAACCAGGTATTGATGTTTCTTGCAAGTGGGCTATTAGATTTATCATTTATTCAGTAGTGATTTATTTCAGAAAAGGAGACCACAAACGGCTTTCATCACAATTTTCAGAAGTTCAACCATGATAATATGGTAGTGTGCACCTTCCCACAGGAGCCACCTCTGATTCAAAGACAAAATTTTCAACTGCAGCATCTCCCACTGAAAACAAGTCTAGTGTCAATTCTAAGAGCACTATTATTTTACATTTTCCCCAAATAACTGAAGTCATACGAATGAGATACCTTGGGCTTCAGTATGAGTCAAACACATGAACCCATCAATAGCAATTTCAAGTTGCAAAAATGAATTTTTGTATTTAACATATTCTGTAATTGTCAGTTAATTTTTATAGTGGTACAATGATTTTAAACACTTATGAAGAGTAATTGTTTCTCTTGCAGTATCTAGCATATTTTGATCACAAATGCAACAAGGCAATAACAGTACTGCTAAAACAAGAAAGAAAATAACCTTTTTTTAGCTCTCTTGTTTCTTTAAGCCCTGAAAAACACTGCTATCTTTTTCACGAGAAGAGGAAATATTTTTCATCACTTATAACTATACATAATGCTTACAAGTGAAGTGCAGACATTTGCCTATTTCTTTTTAAACATTCAATTTTCATATGAAAGTGTTTTGCCTCAAAACTAAAAAAATTACAAACAAATCCTTAGCCTGATATACATTTTAACATTGCTTTAGATTGAAACAAAACTGAAGAAAAAAAAAAGTACTTTGTATTTAAGAGATAACTGTCTTCATGGAACTGTCTGTCAGACTAGAATCAGCTTCTGCCAAATGAAATGCTGAACAAGATATGCAATGTCCATAGAATAAGATAAAATGCAGCCCAAACCAGAGCCTTAATCAGCTAGACTGTGCTCACAGTGGTCTTAGTAGCCCACACATAAAAAGATGCTTTCACTTATTTTAGACAGTGTTCGGATATTGATCTATTGATTCAATTTCTGTTAAACATTGATTACTTTCATTGTTCAATAGGAATGGAAATATTCTCCTGAATTCTTCTTCTGGCTTTCAAATTTTGCTAGCCTAAGGCTCCAGATCTTTGCTAAAAGATGGGTTTTGTTGTTGACTCGGCCTGTGCAGTTTCACAGTCAAGGCAAAAGAGACTTTTGATGGATTATACCTGGTGTATAACTTAAATATAATCCATGCAGATTTAGGGATCGCATTTCCGTGCTAGTCCTTCTGTGTTAAGCAGCGGGTGATAGATCAGCTGTTAACACACAGCATAAGCAGTGGTGACAGGCCTGTTCCTAACAGAGAAGGGGGATGGCTCTCAACCTTTTTGATCCATTACTCTCCACTTGTGCATCACTCTGCCCCACAAGCAAGGCTCTGAGAGGAAACAGCAGGCCTCCTCAGATGCTGGCATCATTTATTCTCCCTTCATCTGCAGTGTTTGGGAAAAAAATGTGGCTGTAGCATTGGCACATTATCCAACCAGGTGGGATAAAGAAAAGGTAGCCCCAGCCTGGCTTTAGCTGGCCAGAGTCACCACGAGCTCTCTCAGGAGAAGATCTTGCCCTTGGCTACTTTATCTCTGACTCTCTGCAGTCTGCTTCCTCCTCCCTGCATGCCTCTAAACAAAGGAGAGACAATATTTCTCTGCAGGCAAGGCAATTACTGCTTTCCAGCCACATGGCTTTCTCCCAGCTATCGACTGCATTACCTTCAAAACAAGGTAGTGTCAGAAAATTTATGTACTGAGTTTATGCTCAGTCTTCCGTCCACAACATAAGCCATAAGAGATGGAGAGTGTGTCTCAGGTTAATGACAAAGAGTTGCACTTCGAGCAATTGCTCAAAATACGCTCCTGAGGACTTTATTTGACAGCCTATATCACAAAATTAGAGTATTTATCTTAATCACTGCCTATAAAGAATGGTTCCCTATAGTAAATATAAAGCATTTGCCTATTTCTTCAAGAGAATTTGTGAATTAATCCTCCTTTACCTCAATTCCTTCTGTAATCAGGGCTAGAAATAATATCTGAAGCAGACAATTTTTATTTCTTGCATTAATTTTCTCAACTGATTGTCAAGAAAAGTTGTTCTCAGTTCTTAATGTAAATAAAATGTTACTGTATCTAGACAACAGAAAGTATGACCAGATAGCAGACAGAAAGCTATTGCTTTATAAAGGCATCTGCTCCTCAAAAGACATTTGAACAGTTTTACACTTTAAATATCTCAGTAATGCAGTGACATCTGACCGATGTGGTTCCCATTACTTAACATACCACAGTATAAAATATAACAGCAAATGATGAAGTGTAGTGCTGAGTAGAAAAGACAACCCACGTGCCATAGGAGGAGTCTGGAGCACTTTGACTCACTCAACTTCATCCTATTACAAGCTTTTCAATCAGGGACCAGTTGTTACAAAGGCAAAACATGCACAGAGTCTGATGGCCACTTTCTACTAATTGACCAAAATCCCAAACTTAGAAGCTTGAAGTGATTTCACATAGAAGTTCTCATACTGTTCTCAGTAGCAGTGATGTTGCTCAGCGACACAGGGTTTTTTAAGAAAAACTTAGACGTTATTAGCATTATTGGCATGAATGTTTTAATTTCTGCCTGCCTTATTATTTTAAATTTTACTGCAGTACAGGAAAAACTTCTCAAATACAGTTTTCAAGCAAATGGCTTTCTAAAGTGACTTGCAACAAATGTAAACGTGCTGTTTGATATCTCTTGTAAATAAGCTCTTTTGTTTAACTACTGATAAGATGCAGCACTAGTAGCCCTGGAGAGATATTCCCTATAAAAGAGACAGTCCTCTAAGACTTTTCCACTCATTTGCTCTTTTGAAATAGGCAACACAGATTCATTTTTATTCATTAGGAAATAAACTTTAACTACATCATCATCTCACAGAACACCCCAGACTTCAAAATACCAAATCAGTGGTAGTAAATCTCCAGAAATAACAGACCAGAGTAGAAGCAGTGATTGAAAGTGACAGTTTCTACATCCCATCACCAAATCCCTTCAGGTCAGCAATGCAAGCTTATGTCCTGAACCATCTGCTGCAGGAGAAAAGCCTACTCGCTTATAGGTCCCACTTATTCTCTCACTCCAAAGGAAGAGTGCACCTGAAAATGGGCCTTAGCAGCCAGCACTGTGCTTCTGTGGAAAAGCCACAAAAAACCTCCATGTTTACATAAAACGTGATGACAGAGTAAAGCTGCCTGTTTATCTGCAGCAGTAGGAATTGTGTGCCGTGGTCATATTCAGTCTTGAGTTTTTACCGCATACTTGCAGATGACAGTTCGGCTCTGGTACTCTTCCAGAAGGGGAGGCTTTAATCCTGTTATCCTGGGGAGCCAACTACTTTCTGGCAAGACTCATTACAGTGTTAGCTGTGATTAGCGAGCTCCTTCTCCCCTGAACCTGCATACCCTCCCTAAGGCAAAACAAAGACTTTCTCTCTCAGGGCTTCTTGTGTCATAAAAAACAGAGCTGAAAACACCCTACTCAGTCGTTTTGTACATTCAGCTAGTGTTCTGTGCAGCGTGTTTGAGCTCTTTGCACAATGCAATTTCAAACTCTAAGGCATCTGTTCCTCAAGTAATGGATCTAATTGAAAAAAAAAATTTCTCCTTTCATCTTTACAAGGACATTTGAGTGCATTCCTCCTCTAGAAAATAAAAGTTAATGGTTCTCTCTTTTCAGAGGTATATTTGACTATGCATTTTATATGTTTGAAAATGGTTGTGTGTATAGTCTGAGATGCAATATTTGATTTCTAGGCCCCTGTCAGAAACAGTAGTTAAGACCATTAGACGTTTTCATACAAAAAAGGCTAAAAAGGGATAGCCCTAATGGACACCCTGTCACATCTTATCCATCTTAAAAAGATACATCTGTCTTAAAAAGATACATCTGTCACAGTAAACACAGAGCCTCTAAAATACGACAACATGCCTCACTGCCCTTAGTTTTCCTTTCAGCTGAGCAAACTGAAGTCGTTCAGATTCTACAGACACTATTCACAGTACCTTAAAAAGCAAAATCTCAGCCTTGGAACACCTGCCAAAAAAGGAGAACAAAATAATACGAGGGAAGACTGTGTAAAGGGATTCAAAAGCCTCAGATCCCTGAAAGAGCTATTATTAGCTGACAGACTTCATTTCTGCTAGAAAAATTTCAGACATTAGGGACACTTGATCATTAGCATCAGAGCAGAAAATAAAACATAGCGACTTTTACCATATAACCTATTTGAACCAAAACAGATACTTTAACAAAAAACTGTTCTCAAATTAGAAGTACAAATCAATATAGTCAAGACAGATTACTGGAGAGTTTGCCAATTTATGTCTCAGAGGAAAAGTAAAATTTTTAACCTTTCCTAGTGATAGTTGTTCCTCATGAAAGAGCTAGGTTGGCCAAGCAGGTGTCCCAAAAGTAAATGTTTTGGCCTATGTTGTTTGTCCGTCTCAACCATGACAGTACTATGAGAGGAGATCACGGTAATACTAAAGGTTCTTCTACAAATGACTGGAAAATGAACATTTTGAAGGAGAACATTTAAATGAAAATGGCAGAAAGTAATACATTAACTTTGGAGTTTTTTCTGTTTCTTTTCACCTTTTCTATTTATTAAATCTTTCCCCTCATAGAAAAGAAGCATGTAGAAAAAGAAAGTGACTTTAAAAACCTAAGTGACAAAATGTTTAAGCTCTAAAAAGATTAAAACATTTTCATGAAAACAAATAAATACTTAAAATCAGTGTTCGAAAAAAGTTGTGTTGCCTCTGTAGCAGTCTGTATATGGAATCCAGCAACATTTTTTTAAGTTACAGTGACTGCTCATGTGAAAATCACCTAAATCATGGGCATCCTTTCTCACTAGTAACCCACCTGAAGGGGGTTAATGGGAATAACAGGCAGACAGTGAGGATAGAGGAGTAAGTTTGTTTACAGATATGTAAAGGGTGAGTATCACGAGGATGGAGCCAGGCTCTTCTCGGTGACAACCAATGATAGGACAAGGGGTAATGGGTACAAACTGGAACACAAAAGGTTCCACTTACATTTGAGAAGAAACTTCTTCTCAGTGAGAGTGACAGACACTGGAACAGGCTGCCCAGGGGGGTTGTGGAGTCTCCTACTCTGGAGGCATTCAAGACCCACCTGGATGCCTTCCTGTGTAACCTCATCTAGGTGTTCCTGCTCGGGCAGGGGGATTGGACTGGATGATCTTTCGAGGTCCCTTCCAATCCCAAACATCCTGTGATTCTGTGAAGTTCCATGGGCAGCAAGGTGAGCAAAGCTTTATCTCCCCTGTCTTTCTAGCCCTATATTTTTGCTTGATCTGTAGAAGTTACGTGTTATTATGCATTTTTTTTCACTTCTGTCAAATGAGGATGAAATCAGACAACTGTTATAAAAGTGATTTGAGAGAGACAGCAATTGCAGGAAACAGAGACAGACAGCATAGTTAAGTCTTCTTTCTTTAGGGAACCAGACTATAAAAAATTGGGTGCATGGTGAATGACAGTACATTTTCTGCAAACCAGAAGGCTGTGAGACACCAATAACTGCTTATATATGGAGCTTTGAAATGAAAACGCGCAAGGAGAAGTTTGATGGCTAATGAAACCTTTTCCAAAATACATACAAAGAATTCTATAAAAGAGTTCACATTCTGACACTCTCTCCTGCTGACAGTAACTTTAAATTGAATACATGGCAAAAAATTCATTTCATTGTTCAACACCAACTATTCAGCAGCCAGAAGCAAAGAGGGCACACACGTAAGAGAATGAGCTACCAGGGTTATAGGCTCAGGCTTGTGTTCTCTTTCTGGCCTTAACGTTGTCCTGTAGCAAAGTCTTCAACAAACAGCACTCTTCCTGCCTCTTTCTCTGGCCCCTTAACCTTCTTGGCCATTTAGACTGTAAAGTCCACAATGCTAAAGCTACAGGCACACTTCCAGATTTGTGCTCTATTTGCTGTGTCTCATACTTCCTTCTAATTAGGCAAGGTTTTTAACAGAGAGTTACCACTCTGTAAATCTTAAAGTTCTCCTTAGATTTCCATGTTTTAGTAAAAATAAATAAATAAATAAAAGGCTTAAAGACCTTACAAATAGTTCTTTTACATGAAAGCAAAAGTGATGAATAATTCAAAAGCAGAATTCAAGCAGTAGTCATACTCTGGTTGCACTTAGTAATAGCTAGGAATAATGGTAATCAGCAAGGATCTTTGAAAATGCCTGTAGTTTTTTTCTCCTTCAATCCTATAAAACTTATATTGGCATTTTATTTTCTATTCTCCACATTCTACTTCTTTGTTTTTCACAAGCCTCATTATACAACAAAGAAATTAGGATATTTCTTATTTCTTCTTTTTCCTCTTCCACTAGAAAATATGACAAAATAGAGAGAAGGAAGGGTTTTTTATTTACTTTGGGGTTAGACCAGAACATGTTTCTCTGGCTGTCCATTTGGGAGGTGCATCTTAAGAAAACAGGATTGTCTTGTTCTTTTTTCTTCATGTTTCCATTTGTAAGGTATTCCCCAAAGCTTTACTCTCTATTCATTTTTTTTCTGTGTAGTGCTTTCTTCCCTTCTCTGCACTTCTCACAGACAGGAAAAAAGATGCTAATTTATTCTGGAAGCGTTATCAAACAGGTCCAAACTTAGGCATCAGTATGGTGAAGCTGAATAAAAAAAGCAATAGCATACTTTAGAAGGGAGACATTAGCTGGAAGGTAATGAAGGGTACTTCTTTGGTAATAAGAAACTCACTCCTAGGACCTCATACATATAAGAAAAGAACTGCTAAAGGATAGAGTGCCCTATAACAAATGGATATATAGGACAGGACTACAGCATAGCTCAGTCTCTGATATGTCATTTTAATCAAGCCTTACTTAAGGAAAAAATGCTTAAATGCCTGCACAAATGTTGCTAGCATCACAATAAAGAGAGAGGGTCTGAAAATAGAGGCTATAGAAGGAGCTGGTTGAGTAAATCAGCCAGGCCACAGAAATTCAAGGCAGGATGTCAAGCTGGTGTAAGACCCTACCCTACAAAGCTACCAGTCATATCCCCAGCTGTTCATTTTTTATTTTTTTTTTAAAAAGGGTAGATTTTACAATACAGGCCATTTCTGTGGCTAAGATCCTCTATAATATGTTTTTCCCTCTCCCTTTCAGCTTGATTTTCTAAATAGACGAATAATTTGACTGTGAAACATGGCAGAAGGATATTAAAGGCTATTAGTATGTGAAATGAGCTGTCTGCTGGTGGTGTTCTAACCCCGTGTAGCAAAATTCTATGTAATTCATATGGGACCAATAGATAATTAGTCTTCAGTGCTGCCAGAAGTCTCTGATGTGCGAGAAATTAAACAAACCTTCAATAAGCTTTCTTCTGCCACTTCCTTCCCAGTCACATCAGTATGTTCCAGTTACGTATAGATATATGTTGCAAGGTTAAAGGCTAGTCCCAAGGCAGACACAAGTAGGGCAGCAACCCAAACAGCTCCCTGTACTGCTGGTTATCAGCCTGGCTCTGGCCTCAGCTCCACTCTCCACATTCTGCTGGGAAGAGCTCTGGAGACCTGCTGACAGATTGTGCTGCACACAGCTAATCCAGATCAAACAGAGACAAGTTAAACTTCTCACAGAGCCACCAAACATGAATGAACTTTGTCTTTGAGGGCTCTCTGCTGCTTGGCATAAGTCTAGCAAAGCTTACGCTTTCACACTGCTACTGCAGCTGCGTTTAGTTTCAAGATCAAGCTAATACTAACACAATTAAGTAGAAGAAACATAATGGTAGAGCTCCATTCTTCCCCTTTCACAGCTCTGAATATCCAGGATATCCAGATTCAAAATTTTCTACCTGACTTGGTTCCTGGTTACCAGGTTCCCCCTTTCTTTCTTGCATTCCAAGGCCAAGGCACGCAGAAAGCCAGAAGTGCTCCACACAATCTGAATAGCACTTTGGATTTTTTTGTAGCATTTTAGTGCTTCATAAACTTCTGTACAGATTAAAAAGAAAATTCAAAATGAAATTAATTAATTAAAAAAGGTGCTTTTTTCCCTGTAGAATTATTTTCTTTCTAGCTTCATTGCTCTGGGGAATTGCTCTTTCCCAGAGAAATTCTACACTGTAAGAATAATACTAGTTCAGACTAAAACAGAAGTTTATGCTTTCTAGACTGTGGCAAAATCTATGTGAGAAATGTTCCTGCTGATAGATTCTGTTGCTATGCCAGCACAGGAGACCACACTACAGCTCTTTACATTCTACCATGTAGCAACAATACTTCATTCTATGCCCTTACTGCAATAGAGAAAGCTCTTGAGTCTCTACAGATTTGAGTTGATAAGAAGCCATCCAGATGTATGTGCCATTCCAAAACTTTCCATTTGTCCTGCAGTCCAAATATATAATCTAGCACTCCCTGAAGCCCCTTGGAATACATGAGCTGCTCACTGTATAGACAGCACTGTTTTACCTTCTTTCTGGCTAGTATTTTGCATTCTACTTAAGTCTTTGAGAATTCAGTGTGTAAAAGCATCAAAACAAACTGCTTTCATGGAAAACAGGGTTATAAATTCAAACAGAATACAGGTACAGATTTATGCGAACCAAAAGCACCTCACAAAATACTAATTAAGCAAGAAGATGACCATGGTGAATTATAAGGGTTCTAGAAAAACTGAAAGTCAAAGAGGAAGGCAATTTACTTTCTGAAATCAGCTAAAGAACTAGCAATGCAACTTGTTTCATGCTAACCCGTCTGCTTTCCATTTCATGTTCTTTTTTGTTGATATATGTGTGTGTGTGTGTATATATATATATGTACATACACACATTGGGGAAGCAGCTGACATTATCCAGATTCAGTTGGACATTGTTTATTTTTTTATTTCATCATTCTAATCTCTTGAACTGTGTAAATATTTGCTATTGGAATATCTGGAAGGAACATAAACAAAACTTTGCAATCCCTAACACTGATAAATATTGTGTGGTGTATCTATGGAACAAAAGGCATCAGTGTTCTTTGTCCTCTTGCATGAACTTTTTACTTCCTGAGTTTGAAGAAAGTGAGAAGAAATAAGAGCACAACTGATGAAAGAGGAAGATTTCAACTGAACTTGCAGCCCCTTGGAGATCCTGATTGCCCTAAAGGCTGCTTTGCCCTTTCCTCTGCGCATCAGAAATCAAATGGCTGCATGGGTCAGGTCTTGCCTTCTATAATTTGCAGCTCAGTGTATTTGATAGCTACCCAGCACTGCACTGCTACCATGTTGTAAGATTTATGGAGTCCACCACCATCTACAAGTTGCTCATTCATGCATCTCTCTTGCTTATCCCTTTCCGTTTTATTAGGATGCACCAGGCTGGTTTTTTCATTAGATATGATGTATTTTAACACTTGTGATAGTAGTAGGTGATTACATATTTCTTTCTTCCCCTTCTCCTGGAATACAGTTGCTTTGTGAGTTAGCTCCTTTGCCTGACACTACAAGATTTAGTACAATTGATATTCTCAATGTTTTGTTGTGGATATAAGCCGTGTACCTCACCGTGTGCATGACAGAAATACAGAATTGCAGAGGAATAGAATCATCAGAGTAAATCAAAAGTTGCACCATTCCACCAGTCTATCATATTGCTTTAGTCCCTTCACTTTGACTGAAAGTTATTCCTTCTAACTTTTAACTCATCAGACTAGTGTTATGCAGTAAGTTACTGGAGAACACCTTATGGGTGGCATTATCCAAAAGCGTCCAACATTCCTGTGTTCATGCCAGTCATCTCTGTTCTGGACGCCCTGCAGCTCATTTAGAAGCATTAACCTTATACTGTAGATTAATACTAGCATTCACCCAGCTAAATTCAGCTTCTGCTAGCCGTGTAGTTACTGCAGACCAATCCAGCTAGAAAACTTGCCCAGGAAGCTAAATATAATAAATATTCAGGCAGCAAGCCCACACTGAGCTGCAGTCTGCTACAGATATGTTGATAGCAATCTTTGCCTGGTTTCAAGCTAGTTTCTTCATCTGTGTGTTAGATGCAGTCATGGCAGTGTTGATAACGTTCTCAGGGACATACGGATCATAGAAGTACAGGACTGTCGGGCAGCACGTGCAAGACCCAAGCCAGGACTCCTGGTTTCAGGCAACCATGCAACAGATGTCTGCCTAGTTCAGAAAGAGTCACATACCATCTATCCCGTGCCCATGGCACAAGTCACAGAACAGCACCAAAAAGGTACCATAGCAAGGGAAATTACATCTAGAACTTAGTAAATAAAACTTGTGAATGGCTTTAGGTAGTGACTGTGCAGAGAGGGAGGTAGGAACCTACAGTGAAGGCCATCAGCCTGGTATGGGCCTCACCTTGATTGAAGAAAATTACTTGAAACAAGGAACGGGTTCTTACCTACAAATAAGAGTACAGTTTACTATGAAAGAAATTTCAGTTTGGTGTCTACTTTCTTAGTTCTTGGAGCTGAAAGTGTTTGACAGTTTTCTGGGAAACTGAATCCACATCTCCCTGCCAAGATGATCTGGGATGAAGCAAAATCTTGATGAGTTTCAGGACCTCCATTTATTTCAGTATTGGGTGTGGTTACATTTAGTACAGATATGCTACCTTAAAAATAATAGTTTTTTAAAAATCTCTACTTACTAAAGAAAATTTGTGCCCATATATGTGATCTGGTGTCATAACAGCTCAGGCTCTGCTCTGAGTCTTAATGAAGCTCATGTGATATCAGTTATAAATGGGAACTGTGCAGAGCAAGTGACAGTGTATTTGAGATGGAGTTATAAAAAAATATGCTAACTCTGAAAAAAGATTCTTGGAAGGAAACGTGAATATGTTGATGGAACTCTACAGAAAGCAACATATTCCTCCACAAAGACCTTGCTGTTGCCAAGAACTCCTTTTTACCCATCTTAAATTATTTCTTTATATGAATGCAGACCTGCTATGTGTTTTTACAAAAGAAAGAATATTCTCCTGTAGCAGTGTTCACATGCTCCTGGGGATGCAGAATCTTTAATCAGCCATTATGTTATACAACTTTTCAGATGTCTTTATCTCCTGAATTCTGATGACTGAAACATGTTTAGAACAAGAACAGCTATAATTGTAAAGACATAGCTTTTTGAAAGAAAAGCAGCTTCTCACTTCTCTGTATCTAGAGGGCTGGTGGGAGGAAGGGATTACATGCATTCCTGGTTGCTCCCTTTAGTTCCTCATGCTACTTCTGAAATCTCTTCCATACCTTGCTGAACTAGCTGTTGTGTAAACAAACAAACACACAGATCAAAACCCACACACCACAAAACCAAACCCACACAACTGAGAACTGAAGCTCTTTGTGCATTTATCTGTCACATCTTCACCCATTCATAAATCTAGTATATTTTGTATATTTTGGAGGCTACTCATCCAAATAGTTCCTGTGAATACAAGTTCTGTCCATTTTTCACTTTTCTCAGGTCTCTTTTCCCTAACTTGACTGAAAACAGAGGAGTGGTTGAAATTTTTCAATTCAAACAATTTTGTTAGGAAATTTTAGCTAATCATCTAAATACAATTTTTTCAAGAATGCTGATTTTACACAGGTTTGTTTGGGTTTATCTGAAAATGGAATACCTTTTATTATTAATTTGAATGTCTTTGTAAAGCATTGATCTAGTGTTTCATACTACGTACAGTTTGTGTTCTTCAAATTCTTCCCCATGAGCTAGGATTCTTCACTGAACTATCTGTCTATGCAATAGCCAAGACTCCCTATCAAGAGAAGACTATGGTGTGCAACCACAGATTTATTTATCCAATACAGGCTGTACAAAAAGAGCACCAACTTATTTCAAGATGGAAATAGAGCTGTTTTCATTCAAAATATTGCATGGGTTATTGCCTGTGGTCTTCATTAACACCCACAAATTTTCCCATTGTTCATATGCTGTGGTATGTAACCTAATTCATGTGATTCCAGTTCTTTGATAAACAAGTACAAACCTTGAAACACGCTACAGATCAATGACTAATAACTGTTAATGAGCTAAGGCACAGGTCTATTTCATGTAGCAGCTTATATCTTTCTATTCTAGGGCTTTCAAATTTGCAGAATTGAAGCAGGGTCAGTGCTGTTGCCCTTAGAGACATTATGTTATACAGTGCAAAGGAAGTAGAATATAAAATGGAAAAAATGCAGAAATCAATACAAAACCCAACAACAATCTTGTTAATTTCTTCAGCTGCTTTAGCAGCTAACATATTTCTGCCAGAAATGAAGCCTCCCCCACTTTTTCCGCATGAAGATACTGATAATTAATGTCAGAGCAACACAGGGAACGTGCATTTCTATTACCAAAAATATTTGACCAGAAATACTTCCTATTCCTTTTCACTCAAAAAATATCACCAAAATGTATTTGATTTTTTTCTTTTATACTATTCAGATGAAGATGAAGAATAACATCTACTGCAAACACAGAGTGGGGAATAATCCCAGCATGTCAATTAAATTGACAGTGTATGGAAAAATGCTAGTGAATTTAGTATATATTTCACTTTACAACCATTTCAGCTGGAATACTATATCTGGGAAAGCTTCTTATGTCTATGAGAGGTTTTTCCAGAAGAGAACATTTATTATAGTTGTCTTGGCAACATGAGCTCTGTGGAAATATAAATCAATGCTTAAGAAGGTTTTGATTTTAAACTCTGAAATAAAACAGAAGAAAAATAAGGCAACTAGGTGAGCAGAACTTTATGATCTGGTCTCTGTTAAATGCATGAAATGACCAGATCCATTACATATTAAATTATTCCACCTTGGTTTGTGCTGATGAAGCTCTGAGTGAAGTACAGTCTTAAACGGGAGCCAGAAGCAAAGCACTGAGAAAGATGGAAGCAAGCTGCATGGAGCCCACCTTAAAAGATCAAATAGAATAACAGGCTTCAACATGACCCTTTGCAAAGTTAGAAGGAAGTCAGAGTAGAAACAAAAGACTGAAGGGACTCATGATTCTGATTTTTCAAAACTGTAAACGTTGTTCTGAGATGAACAATTACTAATTGCTCCACATGGCCATCAGGATCTTAGCCTTGAGAAGCAATGCAGGAAAAGACTAAATATATCAGCTTGAAGGAAGCAAAATTTTGAGCTGTAATTAATGAATGTTTTTAAACAATGTAACAAGTTACAGAGAAAACCTCTCAATATCATTAGTAATTTTAAAGCACAGACTGAGAAGAGATTTTGATTATTTGTTCTTGTACAGTTGTAAAGAAATTGCCTCAAAGGTTTAAAAAATATATATATTCTATATCACCACATTTTTTTTACTAGAAAACCCCAGCAATCCCTTCCTGTCCTACACTGGCTGAGCCTGTTTGCAGTGCTGCCACTCATGTGACAGATGGGCCTGGACACAGCTCCATCTGAGCAGGCACACGGTCTGTCCTAGAGAAGTTGCTGCTGCCATCATTGCCTTCATCTTAACAGTTATTGAAAACTGTGTACTTCAAATTGGAAATTAAAGTCTAATAACCTTCCTTCTCCTGTTATTTTAACTAAAAGGCTCATCTAGCAGCAACTGCAAAGGGAGAGCAGAGATGATGCAAGATCCTGCAGAAATAGCTTAGCCTTCAAATGCTGCCCCTGCTGTCATCACTAGTTTTGGTCCAATAACACAGAGGAAATACGTTGTGTAATTCAAAGGGGTAGCTGAAGCATTTATAGCTAAACAGCATGTAAACCCAATTCCAACAGAAGACAGAGAAGAAAGCACTGAACTAGCCAAAAGACAAATTCGCTAATCAGTGATTTCAGCCCGGATCCAGATTTCAAGTAAATTTTGTCTGCACTTTCCCAAGACCCCAGTCATGGCATGTGATGTAAAGATCTTATTTTCTGTCCAGCTTTCTGGACAGTAGCTGTAGTGCATTTCTAGCTTGGCACCAGTCTAGCAAGGCCAAATAAATTTCCTTCTTCAGTCAGCAATCACTAGTAAAACGACACAGGAATTAATCAACTAAAACTAACCCGACACCAACCAGAAATCAACCAGATTGGACAAGATAAATGCAATTTTTGTGATCTTACTGATCCTGTCACATTTAAAAATAAACTGTGATCTAAGAGGAACAAAAAGAGGTACTCAGAGACTGAAGTTACCCTCAGTGTGAATTTGAAAAAATCAAGTAGCACAATTTTCAGAAGTTTGTCCTTTCTGAATCTACTCCCATTATAGCTAATGTTTTCAAAACACTCCCAAGGACTTTAATAGATGAAGCTTAACACAGAAGCAGTGTGTCTGGATAGAAATCACTCAGTGTCCCTGTTATATCCCAAAGAAAGGCTCAAAACCTTCGGATCTTCAGAAACTCTTGTTTCTGTAAAGGTTTAAAAAAAAAAAAAAAAAAAAAAACAAAAAACCTCAGTGTCTCCCTGCACTTTTAGTTTGTTTTTTTTTCCCTCCTTTACCACATGTTAACCTAGGATGTAATAAATCACCTCTGTGAAGTAGGACAGATATGCAATGCACACCTGCGATCTTGAAACTTGCTCTTCATTTCATTTCCAGCTACAGGAAATGTTTTGCGTTTTCACTTGTGCTACACATCACACTGTACCGCTGTATAAAGAGAAAACTGCTCCCCAGTAGAGTCCACTCAATAGAATGTCAAAGTGTAAAGGCGCAAATGATGTAAGGGCACTTACTGAAGCTCTGTAAGGCAAGAAAGAGATCTCCTACTTTAAAACATTTTTTCAGAAAGCTGGTATGCTTTAAGATCATCCACCAATGTAAGCTGAATGTTGTCTACTCACTGGTTAAGAATTTGCCTTGGCTAAACTTGTTAAATTTCATCTTTCTTGAGGCAGCCTGTTATCTTGGATTTGTCTGTGCTACCCATTACTGAAGCATCTGTGGAACTTAATATCTGTGATGCACTTACTTCTAATGCATGCCAGTGAAATAAAAAAGAACAATTTTCCCATTTTATTGATGGGTAACAGAGACAAAAGGCACTTAAGGTTGTATCTAGAACCTCAAAAGAACTGACAGAGTGGAGAAAACAGCTCCACTCTTACAAATGTCAATCTGTCATCTGAAACCTCACTGCATAAAAAGCTTTTTCTCTCTTTTTTCCCTATTTACTATGCTGATTTACAGTCTGTGAGTGACTCTTGATAGCAACAGTAAAAGAGCAGCGGAAATGAAAGCAAAGATATGCTTATATGTTCTTTATATACAAGAACCTTCCTCCTTATTTGTGAGGAGATGGTTTGCAGTGCCAGCAATGTTATTATGTTGAATCAAATTGGACTGTGGAGCAGGTGCTTTGACTAGCTTCAGTATCTTATCAAGTGTGATACTGTGCATCATGGGGATGATCCTATTTGACTGCAAACTAAGAAGAAAAAATCAGCTACTTTGTGGCTGGATCATGCAGATATTGTAGAACAGGTTGCAAAGCTTTGTTTTGTTTCTCATTTCAATGGTGGAAGTGTACCCTCAGGTGACAGAAGTAAGAAGGAAATACTGTTTAATTTTAGCTGAAGAACACAGAGGCTGAATTTTCACAGTTGAATGCAATAATATATTTTCAGATTCTAGTCTGAAATCTGTTCTTTTGCATGCCATGTTGTTCTCAGAGACAGGTTTTGCTCATGTCAAGATTAAGCGATCTCAATATCTGAAATGGCAGCATGATGACAAGCACAGAGGAGAATGAGAAATAAAGTACTTGTTCTCTCAGTCCTTTTTCATTTGATGCTTGCTGCTGATGCCATTGTGGCTGAAAGCATTATATTTCTGGTGCAGAACCTCTGGTTGGAGTCTCAGATTTAAGAAACAAAGTGATGTTGTTTGGTATTCTAAGTGAGTGTCAAGAGATACTTTAACTTTACTAATGGAATTCAGTGCAAGCTTGTTGAAGGATTTTCCATGCACTGCAGAACATGGCAACTATCTAAGGAACTTTTCCTTCTTTATTCCAAAACTGTTTTCTTGGCCTCTAGCTGTTTAAAAAAAAAAAAAAAAAAAAATTAAAAAGTGCAGCATGCATATGCATTCTGGATCATCAAAACAACTGCAGGGGTATAAGATCAGATCACATATTGATATTTAGGTTGTGAAGCAAGCATCAGCTAGCTATGAGAACATCAAAAAGGCAGAAGAAGAAACCAGCTGTTGTAACAAGATTATTACAAACACTTTGGCTGTCTGGGGTGTCTCTCCCATTATTATACCTCAGTTAATTATTTTTTTTTCCTTTCAAAACTCATTTAAACATCACACTACAATGCATGATAAAAAAACTCAAGTCTCATAGCTAGAAAATGTAATTGGAAGTGCTGTTTTCATAATGCTCTTAGAAGCAGAACAAAAGCTGCATTAGTTAGTATTTGGGGTTAGTGCAGAGACATTAGTTCTGTAATTAGTGTTTTCTGAATGTTTTGTGCTTTTACCAAGTGGGAACTTATTCTTGAAGGCATTAGCAAAGTATAGTGTGGCATGACAGTTAAAATCTACTGGAATTAAAACCTAAAAGTATGATGCTCTCAGTTGGGCAAATGTGTGTTTGATTTCACCATTCTTTCTTTTCCTGACTTTTCTCTACAGAGTTCTTTCCTTAAGTCTTGCAGATTCTATAAACCTCACTGATAGCATTTCAGAGTGCAGGCACATTAAGAGATGGAGTTTTTAATTCTTCACATCTGCTGATTGACCTCCTTTCCAAGTGACTACTCTAAAAGCAAGAGATATTTTCAGCTAGAACCTAACATATTGTGATCTGAAGTCCACGTTTCATTTGTCTGCTATGCCAACATGTGAAGTGCTACGTAACATTAAGTGCTCTGAAAAAAAAACCTCTGTTCCTGTATACATAAAATAGATTGTCAGAACCAGAGAACAGCTGCATTTCTCAGATCTTCATCTATAAATTATGATCAGTAGCATTCATTTAACTCATAGTGACAGTAGTAAGACAATTTAATATTAACGCATCATTGATATATTTTTAAGGATGAGTCCATAGAAAAGACCATGGGTATGTTGCTACTTTGCCATCAAAATAAGGTCACATCAAACTGAGTTCTTCAAACCTATTAAAGTTACTACTTCATATGGCTAATTAACAGTGTGTGTGTGTGTGGAGGGGAGAAATCTAACTCTGCAAAGGCATTCTTAAAAAAATCATAGGAATTGTTTTTAATGATCAGATATCCCTTGCACTCTCCCTCTCAAACCCTATCAGAATTATTCTTACTCCACTTACCTCTTGGAGTTAATGTTCATAAAGCCTGTAGTCCTGGAAAACAGCTTAACAACTTAATATTTGAGCCAATTATAATGAAAAGTTAAAAAACCTTAACTATCATTGTTCTAGATCCTTCAGCAGTGGCCTCTGATTATGCCATAACAAGATTTCAAAAGAATGCAGCATCACACCTACTGGGAATAATACTTTCCTGTTCATTATGCTATGGTTTACATAGCATAAAATGATGAATTAGAGGGCTTGTTAATGCTCTGTAAAACAATAACATCTTTGGATGAGAAATGAACTCAAAAATAAAATATTAATATCTTAACAGCATTCAAATCTTCAAATGTATTCTAAATATATTGTAAACTACATGATAATTACCCCTTACATTCTAATACACACTATATTCTGATACATTCCAAATACAATGAAGATATATCCATAGCTCATAATGGGAAATTTTGTTCACCAGATAAGAGTGTGTCTTGATAAAAACACACACGTTGCTATCCATATAAACCTCCTGTTAAAATACTGTTGGAATAATAATGTACCCCAAAACCCTTTAGCATTAGTGCTTTTCTCATAGCCCATGGCAAAACCTCATTGATTACAACAGGAGCTCTTTCAGTGAGTGTTTCTGCTTACTTTTACTGCAGACCAGATTATACCTCTGTAATGTCTGGAACCCTCAGTATTTTCCATTGGCACATCAACAGCTGCTAGCAAGTGCTCAGCCTGTTTTCAAGTGCATGAGTCTCCGCCAATGTCCCCAGTCAGCTCACTCCACGAGGTCATATCTGAAATACACACGTTCCACTGTTTGAATTGTCATCTCTCTCCCATCTAATAACTAATCTTAGCACAGATTTATACCAACTCAAACGAAAGATGCATGTAATGTAATGTGGATATTTAGGTGTAAATCTCTCTGCATGTATTAATTTTTGGGGTAGTAGATCAATTTGATAAAGATCAGTGAAAAGTCTATTTTAGTTAAATCAAGATTAATTATTGAAATAAAAAACAATAATATAGTCACCAGCTTAAACTAAACAATGTTTGTTTTAAACCATGTTTTCTGATAATTTGATCAAAATCTGTTTTGATTAGGTATCATGTTAAGGTAATGAAAGGACAGCAGATGACTCTTTTCTACATGTAGATAAACAATACATGCTGTTTGCCATTTGTCATATTTTTTTGATTAAAGATGCTTAAATTCATTCGCATGTAGATACTGAATTCCAAACCCTATCTGTAGTTCCTTTCCAAAAGTGCAAATTTTCCCCTTTTCATGGTCACTCACTCAGGGAAGATACTCACAATATCATAGTTCGTGTAACCTAACATTCTGTACACAAAATAGTTTTGGTTTTAGTTATAACGTATTGGAGGAATGGGGGGAGAAGAAAAAAAAAAAGGAAAAATATTTTTTTAAAATCACTCCCTTTAAGGTGTTCCTGAATTGAAATGCTCCTAAGCTTCTAAGTAAAAACATGCAACAAAGACTTACATAAGTTTACAGGGGAACTGCCTTTTGGGATCTCATCCAAATTGCCATCTGATGGATACAGATGTGCACACACATGTCCTGTTTCAGTTTGTGGCCTGGGTTAACTGCTTTAAAGGAAGACACATAGAGCTATATACATACATGGAAAGCTGTGAAGAAAAAAAGACTTCCTATAATGCTAATTACTTCCTAGACTCTGACAAACTCTTGGCCATGAAGATCAGCACTTCTCACTTGGTTAGTCCAGTCACAGGAAGGCCCTGCTTATGATAAATGCCTCCTGTCCTCAAGTTATTTCATCAATTTCTGTGCTAAATTTTATGTACTCGTCATTTGTTATACTGAGTGAAATAGCCAAATTTTTGCCTTTTGCTGGCACTTCAGCTTCTTCCGTTTCTCTGTTGATGAAGACAGAGTTCATTATTACAATGAAGTGATGAAGTCTATGGTCCTTCTTCAGCCCATGCCATCTGCAGATATGGGTCATCATTTACAATGATGCCAGCAGCAGATGCCAAAGGTACCATTAACCAAAGAGGAGAAAAAAATCAAAGCAGCTGTTAAACACAACCATAAATATACACTCATTATTATTATTCAGTCTCTTTTTGTGAGGTATGTGTTCAGTGTGCCAAGCCAGAACAGGTAATATTAACAAACTTGAGCTACCTTGGAAAGAATCTGTCATTAAGAAAGACATTTACAGCTTTCCCAATGAAGTCTTTAATGACAGTGTACATTGTACAAAGACTTATGTTCTAACCAGATAAAGAGTTGAAGCCATTATCAAATTGACAAGGCTACTGACATAAACTATGCAGGCAATTACTGTAGTACCTTGATGGCTATATTTCTCACATATAGTATTTAAACACAACATCTTTTTCGTGCCCATGTATAATACTCATAAGTATTATCATTAACTATGCAGAGCAGCATATAGACTTGTTGGATTCACTGTGCAAAGGGCTGTGCTCACAGTGTTCTGTTATTATTAAGGGATATACTTTGTACAAACTCATATTTACTTGCCTTGTTTTCTTCCCATTTCATTATATGTCTCTGCAGAACTTAGAAAACTGTGCTCAGTTATCTGCTGTCTCATTGAAATAAGAGCAAGAATCCTTTCGGATACATGATACAGGAAACCCAGTTGTGAAGTTTACTAGGTCCACTGGGATGGCAGAAATGTTGGCATGTACTGACATGGATGCGTATGAAATTGATAGGAGAAGAATTCTGTGACCAGAACCAAAGTGGGAAGAAAGTTTATTGCAGAAGCAGTTTTCCTGCCAGAAACGTTGCATTGAGAAGTGGTTAATGAGATAAATCCACCTCAGTTCCCACCACAAAAAAGTTAAAGAACTAAATTATTCCAGGAAGCAATGGTTAATGTCTTTTTCCACACTGGAACATGTATTTTAATTTTTAATGTGTTCTAGTGTTATGTTATTTTATTATATTTGTTGTAGAAGTATTAACCTGAGGATATCAATAGTGGATGAGAGCTGTCGCCAGACTCTCTAGACAGTAATTTCCCTCCCAAACGGGCAACTAGTTGGTGCTCATGAAAGAACACCACCCAGAAATGGGCTTCCTTTCCCACCAATATCTTGCAATTATCAACAGCTTAAGATCTGCTTGATTTGGAGGCACATGCAGTTCACATTCAGCAATCGCTGATAGACTCCTGCTCCAAAGAGCCATTTGCAAAAGGAAGCATGCTCTTCACCCCCACAAATTCTGCGGTAATGTATATATAAATGGAACTTTTTTTGCCGCACCAAAAAAAAGAAAAAAAAAAATTCTTTGCTTGAAACTCAATCTCTGAGGATGTCTCATCTTTTTTATTTTGACACATGAGATAATTTATTTCTATTCGTCTTCTCTACATCATTCATTAATTCAGGGAGCTCAATATTCTCTTACAGATTTCTTCTCTGTTTTGTGTCTCAGTAGTTAGACATCATCCTTATTAGAACTAGAAAAATTTTATGTATCTGTTCACAAGGGTAAGGGCCTCTGACAAGGCACACAATACTGAAGACTGTTCAACGGATTTGTACAGTAAATGTTTTCTATTTTATTTCCTACTTCTTTTCCAAGAATTCCCAACATCTTATTTACCTTTTTAACTACAACAAACATTATACTCTTGAAAAGCTATTTGTAAAGGTGGTGATAGTTTATAGTTCACACACACAGTTAAATTGTTATTTATTAATCACATTAGCTACACACACATATATGTATTTTCCCTTTGTTCTCTTATTGCTTTGCATTTACCATCCCACAATTCTCTGTAGTTTCCTTTTGATTTATTTGATGACTTCAGATAACTTGGGTCACCCGACTTTTTCCTCTCTTTTATAGATAACAAACTAATATGCCCCTGGTATCCTCCTTCTGGTGGAAAAACACTTAGTCCTCTCCTTTGCTTTCTCTTATTTTGCTCTTAATTCAGAAGTTGACTATTCCTCTCATCCCAGAGTTACTAACAGAGCTTACAAAGGACCTTTGTTGATGTTTTCTGAAAACCCTAGTATGCTCTAATGATCCTTACCTCATGAGGTCTTTAACAGTGTTAACAAACACAGAGGTGTGAGGTATTGACATCCCTGTTGAAAAGGTTCTCTCACCTTTTCTCTAGTATATTATAGTTACCTGTGTGTCTACTAATTGTATTCTTTATTACAGTTTCTGTTAATTTGCCTAGTATGCCAGTCCAATCTGCAGTCATCCCTGGATCCAAGCTGTAGACATCCCAGCCTCTGTGCCTCTGAGGAACACACCACATTACTACATAAGCAATTTCATATTAAACGTCGTTTTGAACATTAAGGTAAATAATCTCAGATCCTGGCACTTTTTACTACTGAGATTGGCAGTTTTCTGTAAAAAACACCTCACAGCTTCTGCAGTTTAAGATTTCTCAAATTAATGGCTGTGTTTTCGGTTTGTTTGGGTTGGGGTTCTTTGCGGTTTTGTTTTTGTTTTTTGGTTTTTTTTAAGTACTGCTGGAAGAACATCTTTGATCACCTTCTCCCTGAATACTGATGCAACCAATACATTTAGATTTTCAGCAACAGCTTTAATCATCCCAGACTGCTCCTTTTATACCTGAATCAACAGTCTGCTCCAAACAACACTCAAAAATCTTCCTAGATTCTGATGTGATAAGACCAAATTTTGTTACTATATTCTATGTTTCTAACAGGATGCTCCAGTTTTATCTGTAACTAACAAAAGCTTAGGCTCATTCATGGATGCTTACTTAGAAATAACTTCTTAATTACTTCCTTTACATTGCTGTGCAATCATGTTGGCTTTTGAAGGTCATTAAAATAAAATGTTATTGCAGTGGATTTGTTTCAACATTTCTCCTTAAAAGAAATGCTGTTCTCTACAGAGTCTCTCTGCTACCGTTAGACTTGAAGCAGTACATTTCACTTTAAAATGGCAAGTCACAGCATAGTACAGAATGCCATATCCCGCATTATACTCATCATGCTATTTATGTAAAATGTCATAGTATAGAACGAAATAGCGCATTGTTTAATATATAAATCATTTTATTAAAAAGACTAAGACTAGCCAGTACATGATACAGATTGACATCTCTTATCGGTTTTATTGGATAGCTTGCAATACAGATGAACACCAAATACAATGAAAAACATTTAATACTAGGAAGATGACAAACGAGCATTCAGCATACTAATTAGAGGAGCAGCTATGTTCTGGATATGTCTCTTAGCTTGGAATAATTTTTCTAAGATATTGAATACAGATGCTCTTTTAATTAGAAGCAGAATATCTGAGTTTCAGCTAGCAGCACCCAGGAGCACGCTTGACTGTATTGGAGATAAAAGACAAATTTTATGTGAGTTCTACAACCTTATGTTATGTAAATGCCTGCTTGTATATACATCTGCTAGATGGCATCAGATCAGCTAAGCATGTGCATCTCCATGTGGCTGTAATAGTCTCCAATTCACGGAGGAGGGACTACTAGTCAATACAATAGCGTGAGCTGTTCTTTAATATCAGTGGTCAAGACCTGTAGCTTTTTAAATGGAGGATCCTGGATTCTATCCTCAGTACTGCCTATATGCAATTTAGTTGGCTGTTGCTGTCTATGACCATATATAGTACCAAATTTACTACTATGGGTGTGTTACCAAGAGAGCAGATCCAGCCTGACAGAAGGAAAAATATTAATTCCCTTGTGTTCAAAAATATCTCTTGTAGTCTGCTTATCCTTCTCTCTCTTTTCTAGCTATGACAGCAGTGATAGATGTCTAAAAAATACCTAAGCAGAGAACACAAAATGAAAAGTCACTCTTAAAAATTTTAATTTTACAACAAAAAAATAGAATATCACCATATTGCAAATGATACATTCATACACACAAAGAAGCCAAACCTGTATATTCACCAAAGGTCATTCCATGCCTAAATGTAGACAGCAAGAATAAGAAGGGAAAAGCACAGCCTTATTTACAACACTGTCTCCTGAGGTTCAGGCAGCCATCCCAAAAATAACAGCCAGAAAGTCACAATAAAAAGCATGGCCTGGACCTTAACTCCTTTTAGGTCCACATAAAGTAAAACATAACTATGGAATTTTTATTTCTTCACAGTGCAGGACTGTCCATGACAACACAGACCATTCTTCTATGTTGTTTTGACTGCCTGAAGTTGAATCCTATTCACTGAGCATTTATACAGACAGAAATAGCCAAACATTTCAACTTCTCCCTTGTTAAAGGCATGGTTGGAAGCTGAGGATAAGTGTGCAAGAGGTACCCTATCGGTTTAAGATTATATAACTGATCACGAGACTTGCCTAAGCTGAGACAACAAGATAGTATCTTAAATGAATCACTGGTGTCTATCAAAGACCTGCTAATCTTATACAACATGCAGCCCAGCTTGCAGAGCTTGGCCCTAAGCAAGATCACAGGACATCTGAATGCAGACTGTAGCTGCTTGTTACTATAGAGAGGACACTGTGGGAGGCAAGCAGTAGAGTTTTAAATAGGCTTTCAGACCTAGAAAAAAGCCTGAGTCAACTGCAGAGAATAGGGAGAGTGAAGGGAAGGAAAACTGATATAGTGAGATGCATAAGCAGATTGGCAAGACTTGTGACAGTTGGTGTTTTCCTTAGAGCCTCGGCTCTTAGAATTAAGGGACTGAGGAGAGAGACTGATTTCATTTAATATTAACATATTTCTAGCTCTTGACCAGGTCATTTCAACAATAAATTTGCAACAGCTTCACTGAATTTACACATCAGTTTAATGAAAATAATGAAACCTTTAGAGACAGGGAAAAGTGTTCAGCAGACATGTAATTTATACAATTTCGCTATTAAAAGATAAAAGTTTCCTATTGTAAATACGGTCTTGTTTTGAAAGTCAGTACTAGTTTGACAGAATCACATGGAAGTATAAAGGGAACCAGCAAGGTTGTGGAGGGCAGAAGGCTAAATGTGAATAAGATAAGAAAACTGTGTTTTCCTTCTATTGTAGTTGCCTTGGCACACAGTATTTAAAAGCAAGCTTCAAATTACCTGGTGTCATCCAAAGCAAATCTGGAAATAAACATGGTAACTGGGGCTAGAGATTGGAGGGTACATTGTAGCTGTGTCTTGTTCTTGTGTGCTGAGACAGAGATGTGTCCTTTGCAAGAAATGTTTTGATCTTTACTACTGTACAAATCTTTTCCTTTTAGAATTCAGAGAAATGAGTACCAAATGTACCTGAGGTCTCCTGATGGATCACTACCACAGCTCTAAGGATCCTCAAGCACCCTGTAAATGTGAATTCTTCCATTCCCACTCAGGAGTTGCAAAACCAGCCTTATACCCACGTTAAAGAAGAATAAATGGTGGTTTGGGCAGATGATGTGACAAGGTCAAGGTCACACAGCAAAGGAGGAACAGATCTCCTCTAATTCCTGGTCCCTCTTGGCTGGCATTCTTTCCTATTCCTATGCTCGAGTCTGATGACTGTACGGCACTGTAAATACCAGCCAGTCCTTCAGCACAGAAGGACAGGGTTTGCTTTAATGCTATTTTTAGTTAAGCAGATCCCACTTTTAAATCTGCAACGCCTTCATTTTCAATATCGTGATTATGTTTAATGTTCCATAGGAAGATGAGGAGATTAGTATGAATCAGAAAGCACAATGCAGTGTAGGCAGTACCACACTGCCTTTCAAAACACCAGCACAGAGCAAGCAGGAGCTTCAGTGGGGTTTTACATGGGGAGGAGGCATTAGGCAGCTGGACATGTCAGCTGGGTGCCTCATCAGGCAGCTGGTGCAAGTGGAAGGTCAAGAGCACATTTACTGTTTACTGAATTTGTAAATTACAAATTATTCAGCTCGCTAAGCAAGGCAGGCTCATTGCCTGTGCGTGATATTCCCCCTCCCATCAAGTCTAAGCGCATATGGAAGAGTAGGAATTCTGAGCTATATTTTGATATATGGAAGTCAATTAAGTGCCATAATAGAGGGCATAAAGAGCTATAATTGGTAGGTCACTAGTAAGTCTAAGCACACTTCCATGTTTGTCAGAGAACAGGTGTAGAAAATAAAGTCCTGCTGTGCACTGAAAAAAAAGCAAGTACTCTGCAGAGAGTGTGGGGGTAGCCTTGCTAGCCAGGAGATGGTGAGATGGGGTATCTGTGTCCAGGGGAAGCAGTGGCCTAGGAGGAGTTACCAAAGTGCCTTCACCCACACTCTCAGCTTTCAGCCCTGGGTGGCACAGATAGCAGCTGGAGGGACCATCTCTGAGCTGGGGAGATTTCAGAGGTGCTGACCAGCAGAAGCTGGGGCAGCTACAATGCAAGAAAAGAGACTGACAAGAAAAGAAGCAAAGAAAGGGTCCACAAGGTGAGGATAAGAAAAGAATCTACACAGTGGGCCTTGAACCAAGCCCAAGTGAAAGAAAAACCTGGGGGGAATACATCCAGCTCTTAGCTTGCAGTCACATACTAATGCTAAGTCGCGTCATCTCCAGAAGTGTATCCCTGCATAGGGAAATCCCTGCAATAAGAATCAAAACGGAATACTTCTGAAACTAATAGGGTTTAAGGATGCAGTTAACACTCTTTACCAAGTCTTTGGTTGCTGCAATATCTGCTTAAGACCCCTTGGGATTGTCCTAGGCTGAAAAAAAAACCTTAACCCCTCCCTGTATTTCACTGCTCCGACAAGAATGGGAGTGAAGATTAACAGATCTTCCCAGGACAGAGACAAGGAGGGCAGTACAGAAAGAAAAAAAAAATAAATCAAGAAAAGACAAATGATAGGTAAAGTCAATCTTTGGCATGGAGGGATGGAAATAAGAGTCAACTGTAGCAGATAAATGAGACAGTGCATTTTCCAGAATATCAGAAAAACAGAAAAAAGCAACCCAGGTGGCAGGGATGGACTTAAAAACAAACAAAGAAATCACCCCTAAAATGCTTCAGTAGGAAAAAAATAGCACAGTAATGAAAAGCAGCCACTGTGAATAAATGGTACTGTTTCAGAAAACGTTCTATACAAAGACACCTCTAAGCAAGTCACTCAATCTTTACATATCACTAGAAGCCAGGCTTTATAAACAGTGTTCAGACACTGGAAGCAGGGGAACCAAAGCAATGAATTGGTGAGAGGTAAAGAGTATTCTGCTAGATATGGCAAAAGGTTGCATTTTCTGATGGCAAGTTCCTTTTTTTTTTTTTTTTAATTCTGGCTGTGCATCAGAAAGACAACATACACCTAAAATGAGGTGGCTTTGAAATTACAACACTACATGGCTTTTCTCTCCCCCTTCCTTATGTTTAGAGTTGACTACTTTAATACAAGCTTCCATGGAAAGAGACAGTTCAAGACTTTTTCAATCACAGTTTGATTTACAGTCCCTGCATTACCCTAAAATGTATGAAATTGCACCTGACATTTTGGAAAGATCTGTTTCAAAAGTAAGAGGCACTGCCAGCTTCTCAAAGCATTTAATGCAGCGCAAGACCCAGTGGATAGATCCTAACACCAAGGCTCTGCCAAAGAGTATTTCAGTCTCTTTTTTAATATCTATATATTAATATTTATTTTTTTATATATAAAAAATTCAGCTCACTATATATTTTTTATATATATATATAAAATATGCATCTACATACACTGTTTTAGACTATATATAAAGCTGTTCCTCCATGCCTTCTTAAAATAATTTATGACAATAATACGCATCTCGGCTTTTTCTGTAGGTGCTGTTGGAAGTTACGATCTCATGTCAATGCCTGGTTTGCTACTGTGGCTAGGTAGGTAACCTCAGTGAAGTTTAAACAGCTCTGGAGGACTGGAATTTTTAAGAACACTTGAAAATCTCCATCAGTCATTACATGCTGACTAGTACATACACGGTACTTTGAAACTGTTGTTTGTCCTAAATGATAGTATACCCCAGGGGTAGCCGCACACAGGTCAGTGGGGCATTAACTTTTAAGTGACTTGAAAAAAGAGGAGGGAGGGAGCTGTTACTTTAAAAGCTCTCAAATTATCAAAGACATAACATTCCCATGAATTGACTAAAGAGACCTATGGGACAAATTCACTGGCAGAAATACTGTGGAATATAATGCAAACATCAGAGGCAGAAAGGCAGGCACCTATATCCTATATGCAAGGGCAACTAGATCCTGTATGCAAGTAATGGCTAGAAACTACTCCTCCCTTGTTTTCATCTTCTCCCATCCAGAAAAGGGCCACACAGTGACCCAGGGAAAATCTATAGAGATAAACATCACACTTACCATGAAATTTCCATACATACCCTGAGTTTGAGCAGTATCTTGAATCCCTTGTGGATTTCACCTTTGCTCCTTTCTGAAATAAATTTCATCTCAGTTTGCCTTTTGAGCTTAATAGAACAATCAAGAAGTGACACTTAAAAGTGAAAAGCAGATTTAGAGATCCTCAGGCAGTTGAATAATGTGATTATGGATCTTCACTTGTTGGAAGGAGCAGCAAAATGTGATGGACTAATCTGCAATGATTTTAGCACATCTTTCAGCAAACATGATATATAAGTGCTAGAGTTTTGCTCTGTTTTCTACAGAGGAACATCAGTCACATTCATCACAGACTGGAAGCTTCTTTTGGAAAAGAAGTGCAACAGTGAGATTGGGAGTTTGCATGAACTGCTAGTGACCCCCTTTGCTGTTTTGCCCCTGCTTCTGCTGCACTGCCTCTGAGCCTCACTCGTCCCCAAGTCCAGCTTTCAAAGGTCCATTAGAAACCAACTGCAAAATAATTACTGCAGTGCTTGGTTCCAGATCTAACTTGGAAACTACTAAGTCATCAGCTCTACAAGCCATAAATCATCAGTTTCAGTCAGTCTCGATGAAAAAAATACGAAAACCACAGCTTCTTGAAAGCACATCTAGGCACAGAGTAAATCCAGTCCAATTAAAATAAAAACACACGATGAAAATGTGTTGTGCTCTCTCCAGTGGTTTGTGGTGCCTTTAGCACAAAGAGGGAAGCAGAAGAGGATGACTGAACAGTGCTCATGCCATCCTGGGTACGCTAGTTACGGTTTAAACCTGGTATAAAAAGCAGGGAAGACTTTCATAGTGGAACTTTTCCATATTCTCAAAATAATCTTGAACAGTTACATTTTAAGAATTCCATTCCCAGTCCCTTTGTACCTGGCTACAAGGAAAAAGTAACATTTAGACATAGGACTAACAATACAGAAGAAAAAGTATTTCGTTGATGAATTGCCACTGAACATTCTGTTATTCTCACATTTACTAATATTCTCTAAGTAGTTTCTGCAGTAAGTTTTTGGCTTAAAAACTCTGAGCAATTTAAATTTTTTTTTGAAACCCTAGCCGTGCAGAGCACTTGATAAATAGCTCATGTGAGCTGTTTCCATTACTTTGAGTGAAACCAGGCTCCTTTTGCAAATAGTTGTGTCTCAGACTTCAACATTTGCCTTCTTTAAATAATTCACTGTTATTTGTCTAAGATTAGCTGTTTCACAAACATTCTTTGCCACAGATTCTTCAAACATCTTTGCTAAAATACTCAGCTAAGATGAGAATACTGCTCAGATGAAACTCTTCATTTTCTTAAACAGAGACAAAAGGTACTTTCAGTTATTTGTCCAGCTGTGTTACCAGGATATTAAACAAACAACTAAGAAACATTTATCCAGTTACTGTACAGACTGCATTGAAGTGCCTTGCAATCTTATCCAGAAAATGTTTTATGAGGAAAGGATGTACCTATGCACCTATTTTACAGTCTAAGAGCAAGGCCTGGAGATGTTACACAGCCTTCTAGAGATCGCCCAGAGCTTTTGACAGAAAGGGAAGCAAAACCATGGACTCTGCTGGAATATCTGGTCTTCCCTGAGAAAAAAGGAAAATTATTTTACTGATTGATACTCTCCAACAAGCACCACTCAACTATTTTTTATTTTGTCAAAAAATAACCATAAAACCAGAGTGAAATAGTAAACTGCCAGTAGTGAGGCTGGTGTGGTATTTAAAAAATTACCAAAGAACAGAAAACATACAATTCAAGAATTCAAGTACTAAATAGGGACCTAGCCCGAACAAAACCTTGGGTCAAAAATCACAAAAATTAAAAAAAAACAAACCAAAACATTACTCTGTCATACTATAGTGTTTTACATTCAATATATATAAATACTTGAATGGACTAATAAGAGGAACACTCTATTGACACTTCAGAAGTCTGATGGCTGGATATCGTCAGGTCCAGAGGCTGTGGGCCTCTGGGTGACAACTGCCCAGAGTGGAAAAAAGAACCTGGACAGAACACAGTGCTTTAGAAAAAGCAAATGCTTCAAAAGGGGTGTGTTCAAACAGGAGAAAAGGAGCTGTTTAAACCTAGTCAGTAAAATAGAAAAAATGCTATATGTCTGGGTCACACCTTGAACTGAACTCCCCATTGGAGTTCAGTCCTTCTGTTCCACAGGGTCCCGCTTCCTCAGCTTCAGCGCAAGCCTGAGGTGTTGTCATCCCTGGCAAACTCTTTAATTGTCCCCTGAAAGAAGTGAGCAGGCCTTGCTGTTTTCCCATTAAAACAAAGCTGTTAAGGTAGAAAAGGAAATTATGTTTCACAGTCCACAGCAATTAAGGATTCTCATCCTGAAAATGGGAAACCTAGATCCTGTAAGAATCCAACAGGAGAGGAGGGGATCAAAGCTGCATCTCCCACTCCCTGGTACAGGATAATAGCCGAGAAGGGTCTACAGAAAGGAACAGCCAAACACAAGCATTTTGAATGGCACTTTGAGAGAGCACTGATACTGTCACTGTCTTAGTAATATTCCAGGCATGAGTCTTTGTTTTAGTCTCTGACACTTTGTCTCATTTCTGAATCCCAGTGGTACTGAGGTAGGATGTATTTTGGCCCACAGTGAAAAGTCCCAAACTATTATGAAAGATTTATTTAGCTAACTTTCTGTAAACATACAAGAGTCTGTGCAAGTATCCCATTTACTTCTAACTTTGAAGTTAAAAAATCACAAATGCTTTAACTAGCTAAATATTTATAACAGCTTGTCTTATGAATGCAATGCATAATGCCTTCCAAGCACTTTAACAAGCTAGAAATAGAGAAACATTCAAAGCTGGAAGAGCCATATTTGGGGTGAAAAATGGAAATTGTTTAAAAACACCATCAGTTAGAAATGACATATTTTAATGTACGGGTTATTTTAAGTCAAGCAGGCAGTAAGGATTACAGTTAGAATTTGGCCAGAATATCAGGTCAGTATATCATACTTGTAGAAGAGAACAGCTGTCAGTAATACAAGTAAATAAGCAAAAGAATCCTCCAGAGAAAGAGACATCTGCACCTATGGCCAGCCTGGAGCGTGAGCTGAGGAGCGACCTGTCTACAACACTTTTGGTGCTCCTTCCTGCAATGCGCTGGCTGAGGCAGCATGCCCTGAAATAAATATTTACCGTCCAAAATCATATGCAAGATACCCAAGGCATGCGATGTATTAATTTGTCTTCCAAAGTCCTTGTAACGAGGATGCTCTGCATTTACATTGAGTTTTTCCTCATTTGAGCAGCAATGTTCACTTTTCTGCCACTTGGATTTCCTCCCTGAACACCACAGCCCCTCAATAGCCAGACTGCCACAGGCAAAGTGCCAGCACAATAGCGGTGTCAACTGGTGAAAGCCCTGGGCTCTTTCCAGGGCATGCCTACACCTTCTGCAGATATAAATCACCTTTGTGAGAAGTTCATGATGCTGGCAGAAACAGCCAAATATGTGTATTCCAGTGATGCTCCAGTTGTCAATATTGTCACTTGACAGTGGTTGGCAGGAAAGGTTACTGCTGCAGGCCTGACCTCAGCCTTCACTGCTTTACTGTGAAAAATCAACTCCCACTTTCTCCCATGTCACAAAATGCTATTTTCTTTGTTGGGAAAGACTGAAGGGGCATGTGCTTGCTCTGCAGTCAATACATTTCTCTTTAGAGGTAAAACTTTGGGTAAACAGACACACAGCTAATTGCTGTAAGTGCCTGAAGATTTGCACTAAATACATTTATATTTATTCCATTAGCCAATTCTCTGCAGCGTAAGTATTTGAAATTGTTACGTGTGTCTGCAAAATGCAAAGTTTTATTCCCTATAAAGCAGAAATTGTATTGTGGCACTTGCATCCTTTGTTTTGCCCTGCTTTTAAAGTCTGTTTGCCAAATGCAGTATTTTGATTTGCTGAAATTTCATGGCCAATGGTGGGCACAGACTGATAGTAAGGAATTTTCACAAGTGATGAAAACGCATTTGACCACTGTTAGAGGCTTCCAAAGAACTCAAACCAGCAAGGCAGGGCAGGGAGGAGAGCAGACTGGTTGCTTCTCTCATATCACTTTGTCTTGAGACTTGGCTGAGGTGCTGCAAAGCATCAAACATTCTGTGACCAGTAAATAACATTCTCTATTTTGTGACTCAATTGCTGTTTTGGCAGCTCCAGACCATCCCCTTTCACCAGACAGACATGATGTCTAAAGTTGTTACATTAACATTTTCTTTCCACGTACAGCAGTTCTACAAATTTTCCTATTTGGGTTGCACAAGGGCCACAGATGACATCACAGCCTCTTTCTACAAGGTGTTATACACAAGTAAAGCTACAGTCTGAAGTCAACAAGACTAGTAAAGATATGTGTTATTATTCTACACCCAAGTGAAACAGAGAATGATAACTCCTTTGGAGTGAATCTACATAGTCTAGATGGTCCAGGAAGAAAGAAGATAAAGGAAATACATACAACTTGGGGTAAAGTTTCTCAAGTTGGGGTAGATTTATGCCAGTTCAAGGATATTAGGACTATAATATTCTCCTCTTTTCTTTTAGGTCTGATGAGAGTTTCATGGGAGATCTAATGTCAAGCCAGACTGAATTGCCTATGATTATGAAAGAAAATCAACATTTCCCAGAAATGGGAGACAATTTTCCGAGTGCCCACCTAGTAGCTTATAATCACTTCCATCCTTATTTCTGCATCTTCTAACAGCACAGTACATTGAATGCAACCTCTGCTTTTAATAGAAATATGTCCGGTATATACAGACAGAACTGTAGTCTGTAAACTACTATGCTTCTTCCTTCTATTAATAGTTATGATACACATCAAGAGCCTCAAAGAGGACAGAAGGCAAATAACTATTTCAAAACCAAGTGGCTGATAGGAGAATCTCCCATTATATAAATGTGCTATATTATGTGCAGCTATAGATGAGCATGTCTTCAGAAGGATATACCTGATATCCCTTGCAGTCTCCATCCTAAACTAGCATAGCTTCAGATGTTCATGTGAGTGTCAGTACATTCACTGAATCCTACTTCGTTAAAACAGAAAAGCAGCTACTATTCCAAAAGGAGATGTTCTGAACTGCTCTCAGTTGGGACTGTCATTTCACATAGCTTACAGAAAGGCTTCTGAAAAGCAGCACATTAGCGCACAACAAATAGTAACTGAACAGGCTACAATGAGACTGTTCTCACAAAACGTCAATAAACATCATAAAAGACTTACGTCAATAAATAGTACCATCTACCAGTATATGTAAACCACAGCAAATAATGAAAACATAAACAGGAGAGCAATAAGGAAGGTAGACAGGGAGCACAAATTATATTATTGAAACACAAATAAAGCAATAAGGTTACTGGTGAAAAGAGAGGGTATTTTCTATATGGGAAACTGTGCATACCTTTCTGCTACAAGTGAGATTAGTACTGGGGTGAAGAGCAAACTGCATGGATTCATTCTTTTACCAAGATGCTGAACTTAAGAAAACAGATTCATTTGTGTTTGCAAAGAGTCACTTGGGAAAAATCATTTGAGGGTTTTTTTTAATTGATGTACTTACACATCTCACATTGCAACATGAATGCTTTCATCAAAATTCATGGAGTTTTTGTTTCTGCAGTGTAACTCACTTCAAAATGCCTCTGTTGTTGAACGCGTGTATCCATACTGTCCATTTTGGTTTAAGTAACCAACATTAAATTCACCTGACTAGATTAACTGTATTAAGCACCTCCATACAGACAGACAGTAAATGAGAAAAGGAAAAGGGCTGCACCAAAGACGAAGAAAATAATAAGACTATAGGGCTCATTTTATCTTGTGTCCCAGGCAAGACTTGCCCCTAAAGCTATCAGGTAAGTACAAATGCCGTCTTAAATTGATCCAACAAATGCACAAGCCACACTTGCACAGAAAATGAGTAAGCTAGCATTCACATGAAAAAGGAATTAAGAAATTAAAGATTAAAATTGTAATCTATTTATTCTTGAGTTCTGAAAGCACACACATTTTCTTTAATTAGAAGCAAGCATCCACATAAGAAATGCAGCCTTGTAACTTTTAATAGCTGAAGCATAAGCATAATCAGTTGTGATGGAAACTCCAGATTACATGCTCTCATCTCTTGACCTTGGAGTCACCATGTTTCTCTCTTGCTGTAAATAATACCTTTGTATTCAGGAGGCAATGACTCTGCAGGGAATGTCAGTAGATACAAGCACTCTAACATCCTTCATATTGTCACAAAGTGCCACAGGTTGAGTCCGTGTCTTAAGGCCACTGCACACCAGCAGCTGCCACTTCTTTCTAGACACAAAGAACTGACCACAGAAGTTCAGTGGGGTGCAGGCCTCATTTTTAAGCACAAAGAGGAGAGCACTGGAGAGTTGACCCTATAGTGACCTGCATAGGGTTATGTAGCTCCTAGTCAGGGACTCCCATCATTAATGAAAGTGGTGCTACTTAGTACTTGGTAGAAATAATGGTTGTAATTTCACTGTATTTCAGCTCTCCTGTATGTAAAACTAGAAGCTGCATAACAAAGATTAATCTTGTACCAAGATCAAAACTCCACTAACAAACTAATCACTCATATGGTGCAGACCTTTCCCTTCAAATCGCTCCCTTTGCTCTACAAGTTTCATGAAAGAAAAAAGCAAGCAGTCTAAAAGAAAAATGTTTACACTTCATTGAAAAAGGGGATTTCTGTCCACCTCTGCCTGACTGACCGCTCCTCCAACTCTGGCTGGAGGCCATAGCAATATCCATTATGTGGACTGTCCAGCTTTACCTCAAAAAAAAAAGCCAAAAAAAAACCCACAAGCCCCAAAGGATCAAACTTCTCTTTCATCAGTGTCTCTGCATTAAGAAATTCAAAATAAAACCTCATGTTTGTGCCCCTACCTTCCCGTTCCTGAAAGGTGAGAATTGTTGGGCTGCTGAACATGACAAATGGCGGAAACAAGTTTTGCCTTTGAGCAGCAGGAGAAACTTTATTGTCTTCAGTGGCACTACACCAAGAGCTCACAGTCTGCTCCGGAAGACCAGAAGAAATAGGAACAGAATGATGCGAGGAGTAAACTAGAGAAATGCTGATTGTGAGATACTGATAGTTATTTCCTGAAGTAATTATTTGCCTCAGTGAGTGCACTGAAAGCAGCTGCACTGAGGTAGTTTGACAGTACGCAACATTGTGTAGCACAGTTCTCCAGTTAAGCTACATACCTAGCATAACATGCCTTTCCTCTTCATACCATCAATTAGAGCATTGCATTATTTATTTTCTAAAAATCCCTTATGATTTCTTAAAAATCGGGGTATCTTTCTTTGCCTCACAGTTTCCTATCTGTAAAACAGGATACAGTTTCCCACCTGTAAAGCATCCTTAAAAAGATGTTAAGCTGCATAAAAAGGACTCTGATCTTCTGGGATAACACACAGGCTCATCCAAGAGCCAAAGGCAGTCCGAAAAAACTTGCCCCTGCAATCACCTCTGGTAAAGCGGTGCTCACAGATCACTTCGCTGTTAAAGGGTTTGTTTTAGTTATACTCCTGTTTGAAGTAACAGCTAACCATTCACTGACCTCCCTGCCCCATTCCCTCTCTGTATTATTAGATTTTGTACAAACAGGTAGGACACCTGTAAAATCTGGGCAATTTAAAGTTTCACAGCTCTCAAAGGAAACAAAAAAAAAAAGGTTAGCAAATCAGGGCTCTGGGGCCTCCGGCAGGGCGAGAAGCACAAACCACAGCCGCTGTGTCCGTCCCTTGAAAAACAACAGCGCGAACCACATGGGGCAAGCGCAAGAGGCAGAGCTGGACCGCTGCCACGCTCCTGCTCGCGCCAGAGGGAGCCTGCTCCTAGTGCCCTTTGATGGATGGTAGAGGTTAGCACAGGCACCCGGGCACGGATCACAGCAAAAACTGCACACAGAGCTGTCTGTAATTCGAATAAAGAAATTTAGAAGAGAAAGGTCACAGCCCAATGCATGGATCGCAAAAGGAAAGACATGTAGCGACTTCTCGTAGGGCACCAGGACAATTTACATGTGCTGCGTACAAGACAGCAACACATGGCACAGGAGTTTGTTGACAAGTTGATGACTGTGTAACTTACACTGATGCCTAAACAAAAGAAAGTTGCAAATCTCTAATTTTTCAAATAAGAGGAAGTTCTGCAACTCTAACTTTGAAAGCTGATACCTAAAATTGTGCATCTGTCAGTGAGAAAAAAATGCTGCAATCAGTCAATTCTGGACCTTTAAAATGTGAAGCTCCAAGTCAACATAACTAGATACTGCTAATTCAAATACTTGTGTCTTAGAGGGCTTCCTTCACAAATTTGTATTAATATACCTTAAAGGGTTGTAGAGACCTCTTAATATGTCATAAAAGGAAAATGGTACTCAAGCTGTACGTTTCCATAATGAGAAAAGTGCTGTGTCTGTGAAGGCTTATACAACAGCGACTTCTGCTGTGAATGCCTTGTCGAACCAGTATATCAGTTATTAAGGTTAAAACTTCTTAGTACTGCTCCAATTACTCAAAATACTTCATATGCTTTAAATAGAACTTAACAATATGCTTTTGGCATGAGCATTTACAATGTGAGAGGCCTCAGTTCCTGTTCTGTTCCTACAGCAAAAAGTGTCTATTTTAGTGGGACATGGGTGGAGACAAAAATCAAACTGTTCGCTCATCCCAAAACAAGAATAATGCTTTTTCATTATCAGGAAATTCTGAACACTTAACTTTGAAGACAGGTGGATTCAAAAGAGTTTTCAGGACTTATATCTGATATCTTGATCTGATGCCATTGCATCTTACCTGAGTTAAGAGTAGAGGCAGTTCTAGCAAACTTCTGTTACGCCTGCATCCTATGACACTTAAGGATTTTCCTTCTAGGGAAGAGTGCAACAACACGTTAACAGCCTTTGCTTTTTTTTTTTTAAAAAAAAGACTATAATAAAGTAATAGGCTTTGGAGGTTTGAGGAAGTTGCTTTGGTTTAAAAAGAATCAAGTGGTTTCCAGAAAGAGCTTTACGTTATGATAGAAGAGCCCATGAATCCTCACAAATTTTAACACAAAGTTATATTCAGGAAAAATAATTACTAATGAAGAGATACCATCTGTTCATCATAAATTAAAACGACCTAAATGTCCATCGGAAAATATTTAGTTGACTAAACAAAAGAACTGTCTGCACCTCTCTGTGTTTAAAGCCAATTTCCTTGCTTGTGTATTCATGAATAAGTGGAAAATATAATAACTCCCTGTGCAGGCTATACGCATCGAGCTAGTCAGCATAAACCGTCACAAAGGCTTTCCATTTTAAGTCATACCTTTTATAAGTATGATTTGACACTGAGCCAGTCAGCCTGATGCTCTCTCGTGCTTTTTGCATACTTTAGAGACGACATTATTATTGTCTGGTCTCAACTCAAGGTCTGTGGCCATACAAGGCTTAGTTTGCCTTCACCAATTTAGAGTGATTGCGACAAAAGCGCCCATAATAGGTGTTTGGATTTAACACACTAGGAGCAATGGATTTACAGATAAGAAATACGCAATACTTTTCAATCTCTTCAGAACCACTATTATTTGAACTCCCATTAATAGTGCATTATAGACTGCAGCATACATTATTTCAAGATTCAGGCACTTTTTAATGCCATGCGTGGCAGCGCGACAGTCATCACTAAGGCTGCAAGTTCTCACCATTGACTTTGCTAATACTTGCTGTCTTACGGACGATTGTCACAGAATACATATTATTGTCTTTTCTTAAACCTAAGCATGACCGCCTGGTTTGGTTTTTTGGTTATTGAAGTAGCTCATGATTAAAAGAAAAGAGAAAAAAAAAAAGAATTTTCTGCCAGGCTTGTGACCTTGAGGATGACACTTTAAAGCCTTGCTCTTAATCTTGCAAGAAAAAAAAGACAATCAGTGCTATATACAGCATAAAATGACTGTAAACGAGATGTTTTAACTACAAAAACAAATAGAGTGTCAGAGATAATATGTGATGTGCCAGTTTGCATCAAGGGAGACTCTCTCAAATTTTAAAACAACAGTTTGATAAATGCAAGTCATCTTCATGTATTATTGTTTCTGTGGAAGAAAAAACTTTTAATTTTTTTTTCCTTCTTTTGTAGTTTTTGTGCTGACCATATTCACATACTGGGAAAAGAAAGATTTAGTCTCTCTCACATACCAGAAGTATTTTTTCCTCTCCAATCGTACATTCTGTACTACACACAGTAAAAATCCCCAAGCAAAACTTTTAATGATGATTAATTATATAGTATAATTCCAGTTTTGAGTGGCTGGCTTAAGATACCTTTTAAAGGGTACTTTCTTTTTCAGAAATTACTGAAAAAATTCCTGATAATAGCAAATACCAAAAAACTGGATGCCTTCCTTTTGCTGAAACTTAATGCCTCATATTTCAATGTTTACCAAATGAAATATTCCATCTCAATTCATTTACATTTTCCAAATATAATTTTCAGGCTCAAAACACCTTTTTAAGATGGGGATATCAAAAACCAAACACAAGGCTAAATAACTGAAAACCAGAACAGGCAGAAAACAAAACACCACAGTCAGAAAGCACAAGAATATATTCTCAAAGGAGAATGCCACAGTGGATAGGTTAGCTGACCTAAATTTTTTTTTTAAGGAATAGGACACTTCGGTTTGGATTGACTATAGAAACGTGGATACACAGCATCAAGCAGGATGACTCAATGGTTATGACAGAACAAACCCTTATTTAAACAAAAAGCACATCTGATAAGTAGTAGGCCATAACAAAACCCCACAAAACCCAAATAATTGAAATATTAATAGATCAGGTTTACATCCAGCATACTTGAAAGCTGTCTCTGGATTAAAGACCTCCTTTAAGAACTCAATGGAAAAATAACAAACCACCTCTGTTTTAAAGGGCAAGATAAGACTGTGGCAGAGATAGGAACTTTATGTAGACTCTTCCTTGCTCCAATAAATTTCATTGTTCTGTGCTAGGAGAAAGAAGCTCTGTTTCTTTACCAACACTATTTTTAATGCCTAGAAAGCAACATTTCCATTTGTTCATGTGGTGGTAAGCTTTGGTTATTCAAAGTAGCTCGATTCAGTCTAGAAAAGGTGCAGAGAAGGGGTAGCAGGAATGAAGAATCTACCGTTTAAGAGTCTAAGAGGTAAGTCTGTTCAGCCTAGTAAAACAAAAGCTGAAAGTCCTCTGCATCATGAAGTACATACACTGAGGCAGAGAAGTTAAAATAGTATTTTCACAAGAACAATCATTAAGGTACCACAGATGCATTTTGGTCTGGTCATCAGATGATCTGTAAAAATAGAGGAGTTAGATTTTGAAAGAGTTATTATCAGAGTAATGAGAGAGAGAGAGAGAAAGAAAAAAAATTACTTTGAAACCGTGACTTAATTGTTTCACAACAGGGCTTCTGTTTCTAAGTAGCTCTTGTTGCAGGTAAGAGAACTGAAAATGATTTTAAGGGCCTATGACTTCCAACACCCAACAGAGGTTTGTTGCTGTTCTTCCCATCATATTGTGTATTACAGACTGCCTACAGCTTCAAACGACTGACAGTACAGAGGGTGTAAGATAAAAATTAGGCTTAAGTGCAAGAGTAGGATGGGAAAGAACCAAGAGAAATGCAGCTACTTCTGGTGAGTTCCAGCATTTCAGAACTCTCTTTTAACTGACCTCTTACAACTTCAGTAACATCCTAAGTTAAAGCAAAAAAGGTTAAAAATAAGAATAATGAGTTTATTTCTAGTGAAGGTCAAGCACCTTTTGTGAATCTCAGTAATCTGTAGCAAGTCAGTTCAGCTATACTTCTGCATACCTTACCAGCACTGAATCAGAACAGTGCAGAGGGAAATGCAAATTAATTCAAAGACTGTAGCCTCTGTAAGCCAGCAGAGATCATGAAATCCTAAAGCAGGTATATGGTCTTTCTCAAGTTGTCTTCTGTTACTTATCAAGTAGGTTATTTTACAAATGTACTGCTGACACTGCTGGAAACATAGTAAAGCATCACTTTCAGAAACTGTAGACATGGAATCCTTGCTAAAACACTATATGAAATTGCAGGTTGCTGAATGCTGGAGTGGATCAGCCACTGCTGTTCACAATATCATCAACCGTATAACAAGCATCTAGAATCAAATCAGTAATTAATACACAATGGCATAGTATGCTTTATGAAACAGACAGACTTTACATAACATCCTAAAATACCTTAGCATTAGATAACAGGGAGAGGAAGAGAGAGATTAGGTTGCATCAGCAATAGAAAAATATCTATAAGAGTTTATATGTGCAAGGGGTTGAGGAGCAATGACAGAAGTGACGCACAAAGCACAGAAATGGGGCAAACAGGGAGGCTGCACTGCATGGCAGACACACCTTGCAAGAAAATTTATCTACTACTGGTGCAAGACTATAAAGGAAAGGGAAACTAAAATAGAATAAAAAAGTAAAAGAATGGGAAGACTTGTGATGTATCTGTAATACAGTTCTCAGATAAATTAAAAGCTTATTCCTATTCCAAGAAAGATTTTGCGGAGCACTTGCCAAAACTATATACACCCATGTATGGTTACATAGAAAAGGGACAACTGAAAGGAAAAAAATGCAGCAGCAATTGCTGGTCAGAAACCCCATTTCAGCTCCGGAAGGCACAAAACTGCCACTGTGGAGCCTGGACTGGAAGCACCTCACTAGGGTTAACTCGTGCAAGGACAGCAGCATTAGGAGGCATCCCACAGAGGGACACAGCTGTGGGCTGCAGCCAGTGCAGCCCCAATGCTTCCTCACCCACACTGTCAGAGACAGCTCTGACCATGTCCTGTCCAGGACAACACCAGATAGGAATTCAAGTGTCTCTTGGAGTTCAGACTTTGCAGCTCTGAGGGAAACTGCCATGTAAAGCTGGGAGATGGGGGAGGATATTCAATTGATTTTTACAACGTCATTTGAATTAGTTCGCAGCTGTAAAATAGTCACTCTGGTAGCAAATATGCAGTACCACCCTGAAAAATGAATTCTAAATAATTGAACTGCAAGTCTGTCAGAGCAGGTCTCAACAGATCACACTGTAATTGCAGCTATTAAACACACTTTTTTTTTTTTTTTTTACTATAGTACAAGCCAGGGTATAAAAGTATGGGTATTCATTTGAATAGAAACACACCTGCAGCCAGAAGCTTTGCAAGGCCACACAGTTCAGCCAACTCCAGATATAAGTGAAACACATTTGTCACCATGGGACCAACCTTAAGGGTTGCTGAGGACACGCAGCTTGTATCACCATCCTGGAATTCAGCTCCACAGGTTTGGTTTCTTCAGTATTTACACTTATTTATCTTCACATCACAAACGTACTTGTTACTAAAATGAGGCGAGCAATTGCTAGCACTCTCAAATCACATCTTTGCAGCAGAAAACAAGCTTCTATCTCTTAACTTAAAATCCTTTGGCTGAATCCACTGGAATTATTCTCTCAAAATGCTTTAACTCTTGTTTTCATGACAGAACTATATGACTTACAATCACATTTAGATCCCTTGCACATATTTAAATGAAGCAACGCATTTTCAGCCTTTCATTGCTTACGCTAGTCAAACATCAGATAAGCTCGAAACCTAAAACCTTAGGTTTGTCACAAGTGGGTCACAAACTTTGTCTTAATTAGGTTAAACAATTAGATGATCTGAGCATCTAAATGCTAAGCTCAACTGTATTTGTGGAGCGGGCAGATTTGGCAAATGAATAAATTATGATGATTTTAATTGACTGGCATTTTTGCTAACGGGATCAGATGAACCTGCAGCAAAACCAGATGCAAAAATTGCAAGAAAAGGGTCACTTCCTCTGAAGATCGATGTCTTCAGAATGCTGATCATCCCCTGCCTTTGGAGGAAGGGCATAGGGAAGATTACATAAGAAGTGTCATTCACATTTGCATTGAAAAAAATTGTTAAAATAAATTTGAACAATCCCAAGTTAAGCTAATATGTTTACACTTAAATACTAGGATCCCCTGTTCACTTGGGTTTTGGATTCACGCTCATATCATTCACGTTGTGCTAGCAAAAGCATCTCTTTGAATATTAAGAGAGAAAGAAGTCAAATTAGATAGGTAAAAAGTTTGCTACCGAATGTTCATCAAAAATGTACTTTTTCAGTGAAAAGCACCAAGACTTTTTTCCTAAGCAAAATAACAGAGAATTAAGGTTGGCAGCCACTACAAAATTTACAGGAAGAGACCAAGCACCTTTTTTATACAGTTTAGTTTCTGTTGCAGGTCTGGGACCTTCACTTGATCTTGTTGCACAAGATCAAAGACTGCCGTGTTGGGTCCCTGTATTTTTCACAGCAGTCTCCTTAGTTTCTAAACCAGAGCACATTTTCTAATGTCAGTGTGTTTTAAAAGAAACTGTCCATTGTGAAATGGAGGCATAAAATCTTTGAAATTACCTGGAGTCTTATACATATGACTAGAAAAGATTACAAGACTGTACTTCAACCAAGAATACACCCATACAAGATGCAACCGGGAAAGTTTTTCAAAGCTGCTTACAGTAACGTTTCCGTTCACTGGAAGGGATTGTGATATGGCCTTCCAATTTACTAGACAGTGAAAAGGGACCCTTATCTGAGGTGGAGAGGTTGGCAGCTGTCAGAGTGTATTCTGGATCTGGCAAACACTTGCCCTGCAATTCAGGTCAATATGAAGATAATGCAAAAGTTTAAAACAAGCAGATGCCCATCAGCATGTTAACAACAGATCAAACATATGGGCTGCAGTTCTCTTCAGCCGTTTCATGTTGGTTTAGCTATGGAGAAATAAAGTTAAAAGATGTTGCAGGGTGGCTTAGAAGCATGAGGGTGAAGTTTTCAGGCTTTTGTTGTTTAGCTATATTACATTTAAATTATTTTTAAAATATCCACAGAATTATATTCTTTATTTAAACACCTGGGCAACATTACTGTTTTCAGAATGATGGCCAAATCTAGCTCCAGCACGTAGTATTATAAAATAAAATGATGTATCAGGAAACTCTTGATCTGAGTGAAAGGAATCTTTCTAGTGTTTAATCAAGACTTCAATTCTACTTCGTTGCGTTTAGAAGACATGTAAGGTATGGCTGTTACTGACCTGCCAGAACCTGCCTATTCTCATTTTCTTCATCCTTTATTAGACTATGGCACCTTGGTGTTTTTTTCCAAGAAAAGCAGATAAGGTACAAGTCCTGTCTTATGATTGACAGCTATTACTAGGTATGCAGATTACAAGACAATTGACCAGCCACCAATCTGGTTCATGTTGAAGCTGACTATCTGGCATCTGAGAATAAAGCAACTGATGAAGCAGAAAAGTTAATATACACAGCAATTACCCTAACCCTAACCTAACCTAAGCTTTCAGATAACTCAATGAAAAGAACAGGATGGTCTGCCCGAAGCGTAAAAACTGAGGCACAAAACTCCTCAATGTGCCTTTAAGCTCAATGATTCATGTTTTCACCTGTTAGGTTTTCGCCACTTTCCAGTGATGCTCTTCAAAATAACAGTGATAGACTTGTTCTCCTGTTAAAGCCTCCATCCAATTAACTGCATTTCTGCTTGAAACTCTTATCACCACTGGGTCAGAAAGTTAAAAATATGTTAACAGAAAACAACATCTCACTTGTGTCCTGCAGTTGTTGAACGTCTTTAGTATTCAAGTAGGCAAGGCTTGGCAAAAACACAAAATCAAAACTCATTTCTCTCAAGGTGGGCACTTGACACTACATGTGCCAATTTTAGATAGAAAGTAAAACCTTATATAAGGACTCAACTAAACAGAGTCAAGAACAACATTAGCTATAAGCACCTTTTACACACAAGTCAAGTTATAGAAATTGACCTTTATTTAGTAATCAGTTTCTTTAACTTTTTTCTTTTTTTGATACAAAGTGACATTTTTATTTTAGTACAGAAAATCCATATCAGAACAGTACCTGTCTGTTTCAGTTGTACCACTGGAGTTTACTCTGACTTCAAACTTTAAAAAACAAACAAACAAAAAATGAGATAAACAAAAAACAACTGCTGTCCCTCACCATGAGAAGTACTTTGACTACTTATTAATCAATACCATTTCCTACTTTTAATTTTTATATATATATAGTATTATAATAGTATGGTATAATACTATGTAAAATACTATATATATATGTATTATAGTTCAAAATCTCTACAGTATTTAATTATATAAATGCTATATAAAGTATTTTGAACTATAAAATAGCATCTCTAAAACAGAATTCAAATTTAGGACCAGATCTTTCTTTGAAGAACTGTGCAAGAAAAATCCCTTTTTTAATTAAAAAAGCTACAAACAGAAGCAAAACTACAGCCTGTAGTGTAAAACTAGAAACCCTACAAACTGAAATGTTAGGAACAGTGACCAAGAAGCAGTTCTACTCCAAATGATATTTTAAAAATATTAAAATACAGTACCCAAGAAACATGGCACAAGAGACGGAAGAGACAGGTACAAAACCTGTGTTAGGAACACAGAGTCAGAAGTGCAAAAAACCAAAAATGGAACCGATACAATGGAGTTTGGTACAATAGGTAAATAAGTATTGCAACCAAAACTAAACGATCACTTATTTTTTGACAGTGAAAATACTAACAATTTAGTACCTTTCTAAAGGCTTTTAATCAAAGCCCTAAAGTTGTGGGTTCTCTTAAATAAAAACAATCTATGTGAATGCTACACACTGAAGTACAAAGCTTAAGAATTACCCTGCATAATTGCACCGACATAAGTTTTCCATATTTACAGTATTGAAAAGTGACAGAACACAGCATGCTAGGCCTAGCTTACAATTCTTCCCCGCTGGTACTTAAACCAGGCCCAACAACCAAAAATTATTATTTCTCAACACACATTAAGCTTGGATTGTTCAGATATATTATGACGTTTAAATATTAGATTCATGCATAAAACAAGAAATGATATCTTTGACAGACAAGCATTGACAGGATACAAACAGTGGTCTGCCCTGTAGAGGAGTGTAATTCCTTCTGAGCTTACTCCCAAGACGTACCAATTCAATCCCACATTATTACCTGGTTGTCAAGTCAACAACGTGCTTAGAAATGGTCACGATTGCAACTAAGAGTCACGTTGCGCATAAACAATTCACTTATATTCAGAAATTTCACTCCATTTTGGAGAGTTACCTCATTAAGTGAAAGGACACAGTTAAAAAACAAAAAACAAAACAACAAAAAAGAAAAACAAACACAAAAAGACATTCAAGTAAACAGCAACAACCAAATACTTTGAAAATATTTTTGTAAACTTGTCATTCTACAGGGTTTTGCAGCATTGTTAAGTTCATTACTCATGGACAAGTACACACAGGTCTCAACGCCTCGTGACAACCCGTCACATGTACACGTACGACATAAGAGACAAGCTTGGTGAAGTGATCTACCCCTTCCCACATGCCTCATCAGGTCTCTGCGTGTTCAGTGTTATCATTCCCCTTCACGAAACAGAAATCACTTACGGATATCTTTATAACGACACAAATGGACAGAGTCCCTTGGATAGAAAGTTAGTTGGTTATTTACATCCGCAAAGTAGTTTCACAGCAAAATAAGTCTACAGCGGGCCAGCTGGGATCCACAGGACTTTGTTTTGTTCCTGATCAACAGTTGTCATAATCTGAGTGCAAATGCTTGAAAGGGCTCCTCCCTGGACAATGCCTGGAGAAAAAGAACCCCACCACACAAATGAGACTGGAATAAGCAGTTATGACTAATTACGAAGAACAGCCTTCTACATTTTTCTGCAAAGTGTTTATCAACAGATCATAATTAACCTACTTGATTCAGTATTTGCCAGATGCATGACTCTATTAAAACAAGAAAAAGCATAAGCAGAGCAAAGAGGTCAAGCATTCAATATAAAGTTTCTTCTGCTAGCTCTTAAAACACCCTGAGAAGTCACAGAACTGATAGCCATAATCAACTAAGACAACTGTCTTCTTAGAGGCTTCCATGTACTCTTTTCAGAGGCATCAGCTGGCAAAGTCAGAACCTGCTATAATAAACCTTCTCTGTTCAGCATGTGGTGTTCAGAGTTTCATATTTATGTGGTAATATACATAGAGACTACAGTTGTAGCAACTAGACACTATTTAAAAATATTAGAAGCAAATTATGAGGCAGCTCACAGATCTTTGAGCTAAATAAAACAGCAGCAGTTGCTATTGCAATTCTTATTGTCAACTACATTCAGAGAACAAAAGGCCAACAGCAAGCAACTCCCAGAAAATCAGTTTGAAAGATAAACGGACACCTTGCATTCTGCTCTTGCTAAACGTAACCATCACAAAAAATAAAATGCCAGCACTGACACAGGAGAGGAGAATGTATTAGCTTGAAGACTTAAAAGTTGGTAAGTTCATGACTTGAGAAATACGTCAGCAAAGCCTCTGGCCTCAGCTACCACTAATGCTGGAAAAATAGAGGAAGTCTCATAAGGCTTAAGGTACAATTTCCATTTTTTAAGTGTGAATTTGATCTCGCATTAAAAAAAAAAAAAAACCACTTGACTCCGCAGTATATACTACACTTAATGATGTCATGTGAGTTTGGATACAGATGCAGGTATTGAGGAGCTCTATGAAAGGTGACAAATAGCAGTGAGGAAGTGATCCAGACTGCACATCATGCTTACAAGTTGGTACAGGAAACAAACCCAACACAAAAGAGTCACTAGTCAAAAAAAATGTACCTCATGAAACAGTCACAGAGCTCAGGTCTGAGAGAGTGTGTCATATAGCTTCATCAGGAAGCTACTATGTGCAACATGCCTATCCTACAGGCTTATTTTATGCACATCATTATAATTTCAACAAACTTAAATGTCAGTGCAGTTTGAACACCAACCCTCTCTGACTACCAGCATCTGGAAATGTTGATGACAGCTGGAGTCCACTGTCCTTGGCAGGACCAGAGGGAGGCCCTTCCCGCAGGGCATGTGAGAAGATACAAGTAGGGCCCTCTTAGACTGAGTGCTACTTTTGCTATCAGGGTGAAATTAAAATGCAACACACGACTTAACAAGGAGCAGAATATAACACGTGGTGATGCAATCTGGCCATGTGCAGGTCAAGCTCTGTGAAGGTTTAGTACGTATCATTTAAATTAACATTTGTATTACTATAATGTACCAGGTAACTGACTTTGTAGACACTGTGCAACCTCTCAGGATGAGCTGAGCTGGCTCTATACTAAATACGCCCCCTTCCTTCCCCTGCACTTGGCAGGTATGCCTCAGAACATTTCTGTAAAAACCCCATTGTTTGGGGGATGAAAAGCTGGGGTTTGGCTGGTGGAGTGGTGTTCTTTTTTATGTGGTGGTGTGGGGTTGTTTTTGTTCTTAAATTTCGTTGCCATTCACATCAGGATGGCTAGAATTTTAAATCTGCTCTTTTGAATGTACATGGAACCACACAAACATACTCTGAAATAAGCAGAGAGAGTTTTCAAACCCAGTTTTCTTTCTCTGGCAAAAATACAGTATGAACTACAACTCAAGATTCATGTAATATACTTTAGGATGTTAAAAAGGCCTCTGAAGTTGAATTTAATTATTCCAAGTTACAATACAAGCTTAATAAACCTTTGACAATGTTTTTCCTTTCTGGAAAGATGTAAAGTGTGGCTCATAAATCATTCCTTAATTTACGCTATAGGGTTTTTTTGGTTGTTGTTGTTTCTGTTTGGTTTTGTTCGATTTTTACAATTACAAAATGAAATCATATTCCTTACATGGTACAAAACTTGCAACACCATACTTCTGGTTTGTAATAAAACATTATCAGAATCTCTTTAGATTGTTAGATTCATAACATGCTAAAGCAAAAGAAAACTTAAAAGCAAGGGACAGTACTTATTATCACAAGATTTCCTCTCCCAGTAAAATAAAACACCAGAGCATGGGTTTGCCAAAAGGGAAGGTAGAATGAAAAACAAACAAACAAAAAAGCGCTCTTTGAAGGAAGATAGAACTTTTGAATTACAGTGTAAATGGATTAAATTGCCACTGTGTTCCTAGTGAAATGCGGATTAAATACTAACCTGTAAAGTACTTGCTATACTCTTGCTCTATTTTCTGAGCTGTTTCAAACTGTTCTTTGGAATGTTTTTGTGTAACTTTGTCCCTCAGGAAGATTGGGTCTTTTTGCTCTCTGCAAAGAAAAAGAAAGAAAAAAAGAAAAACTTTCTGTGAGAGTATTTTTTTTTTTTAATGGATTTGCAATTATTAACTGCAGTTGGGGGAATGTGAAAGGCTAATTAACATGCAAGCATAATCCTATGCATACAGTGCCATCTACTGTGTTTCAGCAGTATCAGCATAGTCATGAGGATCATTTCAGTGCTAACAAATTCTGTTTGTGATCAGACCAAGACAGTATTCCTTGAAAGTCCTAGAGACTGGGATGTGGTTGATTGAGAAAGAATAATAGTTCCCAGTTCATGTAAGCTGGATCATCATCTTTTATATGTATATATATATACATATATATACATATATATATTCCAGTACTCCCCACACAAAAGCTGGGCTCAAGTACCTCTCTTTTAAAGAGCTTTAAGTATCAAGCACTGAGCAAATGGAATATTTTATGTCATCTTACATATGACACATTTTTGAGACAACTGTTTTTCTATTATATATGTTGTTGGAAATAAAATTAAAAAAAATATAGAGAAATACAAGTGCAAGGGGGAAAAAAGTATTTTAATTTTGATAAAGGGCTGTAACACTCTCCTCCAAATCTGACTTGGAAGGACCAAGGAGGCAGACTGCTGTGTAGCATTTCAGAGAATGCTGCTAGAACCTGGGCTATACCAAAAGGGCTGTTCGGAAAAACCTTTGGTGCTCATGACAGACAGAGACATTGTGTCACTGCATCTTATTTTGATCACTGCTAGAAATTCTTGCTTGTCTAGTTCAATCACTCTCTGTCACTTTCCCCAAAAGGGAAATAGCCTTAATGGTCACCATTCCATTTCCAAAGGGGCTCAAGACATGACAGTTCCATTTGTCATTCAAGTGCATGATCCTACAGTGGTAATGAAATACACCACGTTGCTTTATGTCTTGCTTCTACTTTAAAGTGGTGATACTTACGTTCTTTATTAAATACATAGTTCTCAAAGTTAACTACAGATCAAGAATATAAAAAGTTTTCAACTTTCAAAATGAAGATAACACAAGTATACTGTATCTCTCCACAAAACTGTTTCTTAACACTTATCTTGGGAGATTACGCCACTTTTTGCCAAATCAATCTATCAAAATGTGTGAAGGCTTACTTAAACATTAGGGGAGGGACCAGGGTTTGTAACTCTGCGTTTTGTCCCTGGCTATATTTGAGCAGGAAATTCACAATTACTGAAAGAGCACTGCCCGAGAAGACTACACTATATACACTCCATGGGAAAGGGGGACGTTCCATGCGGTTTTCACTGGAGAATTAAGGTGGGAAAGGTGAGGTTATGAATCTATTTTTACTGCATCCATACACTTGGCCCCATTGAGAAGATTCATAATAGCTCTTTTTCACAGTCACCACTTAATCAACGATGGATCTAACCCATATCTATAGTTTAAATAAAAAGGTGAGCAGGAAAGATCTGAGTGTCTCCTGGAGTACATACAGTTTAGTCTATGTTGTCTTTGAAAGATTCACTTAACTGACATGCAACCAAAATGAAGTTAAGACTATTTACCTAACAGCAGTTTTAACGAGGATTAATTTCCACATTTTAAAGAGATTTAAGATGACTAGGATGAAAGAAACAATAAAGGTAACAAGCTTATTTTAAGCTAAAACAAATGTCCCTGAACTATAACCCTCACAGACTTACTTGATTTGTTTAGCATTTTTGTAGCGAATAAAAATTACAATAGGGTAGATATGAACACTGTGGAGCCGTTCGATGGCATGAGGAGCGATGTCAAGCAGACAATGACAATCCTAAGATCAAATGTAAATGCAAAACACTCATTCAGTTAAAGATCACAAGCGCACATGCAAATCCCCCGTTTATTCCCCTACTTAAATCATAGCAACCCAAGAGAATTTTGCCACATATATAGTATTTGGGGGCTACTGAGCAATTCGTACCCAAAGGATTTATAACAAAAGACAGAAGATGAAAAACTGCAAGAAATTCCACTCATAGTACCAAAAGCATGCATCGATAGAAATAAAAAGTATTTGAAGAACTAATGAAATGAAAACTCAGACTGAAATATATGCAATACATTTTTTCCAAATACTCATATTCATTTTCTCTTTCAGAAGTCATAAGCAAGCACATGCATTAAAGTAGTAAGACTTTCTGTGTGGTTTGACAGAAAACTATAAGCAATATACAGATTTTAATCAACATCTGTCTCTAGGATTAATACACTGTTTATGTTCTGTATGACTGCATTAAATAGAATAGTTAAAAAACTTCAATCCTCATTTCGGGGCTAGGGGTGAATCTGTGGAATCTAAGAAAATAAGTTCTACCCTTACTTAATAACACCCTAAAGCAACAGTAGTTTCTGCAAAGGTGAGCTTACATAAAATAATCCTTAAACAGTTATCTGCCAATGTGAGGTAACTTTTATTTTACTCAGTGGCCCAGGGAATGATTCTCTGAACGGCTTAAAGGAGGACAACGCTAACATAATTTCCACCCCCCCAACATAGTATGACCATACATTCAAAATTGTGCCAAGAACTACAGCATTAAAAGTAACTCACCTTTTCGGTTATCTCTTTTATTGAAGCTACAGTTGTCACATCAAAATGTCCACTCCTCCGTTTATAATCGATAAAGAGACAATCCTTCACACCCCGTTCAATGGCTTGTTGGGAAGCTTTCATAACCTCTGTTTCATAGAACCAGAAAAGATCGACTTTCATGACTATTCGAAGGCTAACAAAGCAATGCCCACAAATTCAGATTCTTGGGTTTTCTTCTATGTTTGTGCTACCATTCAGTTCACTTACATAGATGCTACTGTCATGTACCCTAAACAAGAATAAATTGGTCATATTTGTGTACTTACCCAGAGGACATCTGCAAAATTTTCCAGGGGATTCTTTGACCAACATGTCTTTCACAGCATCAAGTAAAGGTCCTAGAATAAGGACAGGCCTAGGAGAGGTGCAGTCCACTTTCTGTACACGCTGATATGCCAGACTTGCAGAATCTACACACAGAGAAAATTTACTTATAAAAGTATAAATTATTTTCCTGGCATTCATCAGATAAACAGAAGCACCCTAAATAGTAATTATGAAAACAACTCCCTTGCAAGGGATAAGGGCCTTGACAAGTACAAGAAATGGTCACTAGCCATTATGGCATTTTTCTCCTCTTACCATCCTTAATATAAATGTTTTTCTTACTGAACCTGGCTGGTGCTTCTCCCCACTCAAACTTAAAAAACAATCATTCCTATATTTTCTTAAAAGTGTAAACAAGACACCATATTTGGTTTCCCTGGTTTGGTTTGCTGAGCTCTTCCAAGAAAGTAAACATTGTAACTAACGTGATTTTTGTAGAGGAGTGAAGACAGAGAAGTGAAGATTTTTTGAGAGGTGCCCAGGATTTCTGTCTAGACTAAGCAACCTGGACAGAAATTAAATAGTTGAAAGGAAGACAAAATCATGGATCAAAAAGCAATCTCCCTCTGCAAATAAAATATTAATGCCAATAGATCTAGGAATAAACTACCAAAAATTTAAACACTCTGGCTTGTTATTTAATAATAATTAAAAAAATATTAAAAGTTATGAATGTGAATGGACATATGCTTGCCATTTGTACTCAGACTGACCAGAAACCAACATAATTTTTTAAGTGTCATGCTGCAGCCATTTAAAAATTAAAGAGAAGGCAAAGCCCTCCCAAGTATAACAAAGGTACTTGCCATCCAAGAAAGGAATTGAGTCTGTACTGATCGTATCAAGAGCCAGTAAATCTTTTCCATCTTTGGAACCACTTCGCTTGTGTTTATGCTTTCTTCTGAAGAATGACCTCCGTGCTGCTGCTGACAATGTCTTAGATGAGCTGCTTTCATCTTTAGCCTCAGACATGCTGTGTCTCCTGTAGAATTCCTGATCCATCCTATAATGAAACAGACCAACTGGCTGGCATTTAAAGTTATCTTTTATAAAATTTTTCAACAAATAATATCACTGCTGCTTCAGGAATGCACTGGAAATGCTCATCTCAAGCCTTAGAACAAATATCTTCATCACAGAAAATTAATCAGAAACAAATGTTAGAATAAATTATAAGCATCTGAAAACCTCACACTACCATAATTTCCTTAGGATTTTTATAGTAAAAATATTATAGCAACATGGCACAAGAGGTGACCACTCTGACAGGGAGGGCAAAATTCTCCAAGGCAGAAGCAGCAGTGTGCACTTACCTTCCAGTCAAGTGAGCCTCGTGCAGATGTGGAGACCCCATTCTTCCTATGAAACTGCACATTATACTCATCCTTACAAATAACTTACTAGCAATCCAAAATAACAGGTTTATTTTATGCAGTCTTATTTTATATGTGCACAAATATTTAGGCCACATAACATGTGTAAAATGTAGTTGGTTTTACTATCTATCTTCCAGTAACAAACCTATCAACGATGTGTATGGGTCTGTATGCATATATGGTACTTCCACACATTGCACATAGTACCACTGCTACCACTGTCAGGGTGAATTTCAAGTTATGACATGGAGAGAAGGGTACTGGAAGAAAAGGAACCAGAAAAACAATAATCTTAACATGGAAAAAATATTCTAATTACTGAGTGATAACTAATATGGTTTCAATAACAATGTAAAAACTCTAGTTCCTGCACATTCCTCTTAACTGCCCTACCAACATTCTAAGATTGTGAAGGATGCACAGTCTTATAACATCACTGTCCACAGACAACTAAAACCACTGATGGCTCCCAAGAACAACTGTGATAACCTTGGAATCAAGGATATATTTTTGCTGCAGTTACTCTCATTTTTGTTATTGAATTACAGAACTTCATAGAATGGTTTGGGTTGGAAGGGACTTTAAAGATCATCTAGTTCCAACCTCCATACCATGGACAAGGACACCTTATACTAGACCAAGTTGCTCAAAGCCCAATCCAGCCTGGCCTGGGCATCCACATCTTCTCCAGGCAGCCTGTTCCAGTGCCTCACCACCCTCATGGTAAAGAATTTCTTCCTTACATCTAATCTAAATCTACCCTCTTCCCATTAAAAGCCATTAGCCCTTGTCCTATCACTATGGGTCCTTGTAAAAAGTCCCTCTCCAGCTTTCTTGTAGGTCCCCTCTATGTATTGGAAGGCTGCTATAAGGTCTCCCTACTAAAAGGTCTCCAGGCTGAACAACCCCACCTCTCAACCCTTCTTGATAGGAGAGATGCTCCAGCCCTCTGATCACCTTCATGGCCCCCCTTTGGACTCGTGATCCAACAGGTCCATGTCCTTCTAATGCTGGGGGCCCCAGAACTGGACACAGTACTGCAGGTGAGGTCTCACAAGAGTGGAGTAGAAGAGGAGAATCACCTCCCTCGACCTGCTGGTCACACTTCTTTTAATGCAGCCCAGAATACAGTTGGCTTTCTGGGCTGCAAGCACACATTGCCAGGTCATGTTGAACTTCCCATCAACCAACACCCCAACCAATCCTTCTCCTCAGGGCTTCCCTGAATCCACTCTCTGCCCAGTCTATGTTTGTGCTGGGGATTACACTGACCCATGGGCAAGACCTTGCATGTGGCCTTATTGAACTTCATGAAGTTTGCACAGATCCACCTCCTGAGCCTGTCAAGGTCCCTCTAGATGGCATCCCTTCCATCCAGTGTGTTGACCGCCTCTCACACAGTGTGGTGTCATTGGAAAACCTGCTGAGGGTACACTGAATCCCACTGTCCATGTTGCTCACAAAAAAGTTAAACAGCACTCGTCTCAATTATTTATCACTACACTCATCTATGTATCATTTCCATTTTTAGTTAACTATTTATTAGCATTGAAAACAACTTGATAGAGCAATATATTTAATTCAATGTTATTAAAATATGCCATCCCTAAAATGACATGTCTAAGAATTATTATCTCCCAGAAAGAATAAAAGCAAACAAGTCTTTTTTTATCACTCCTCACTAGTCAGACTTTTAGAGACCATAAGATAAATACTGTAACTGAGGTCACTCACATATATTTACTTGGAATCTGTCCTCTTTCCAGCCTCTGAGCATTCTCATCTAGCTGCCAAGCCATCCAGCAACCAAAGTTTCCCTGTGGTAGAGTGTCATCAACATATAAAATGTCATCCTTCTTAAAGCTTAAATCCTGTTCCACCTCTGCCAGACGGTCATAAAGTGCTCTGGAAAGGAAGACATAAATAGGCTCTGCAACTGATCTTCACCAACTCAAGGGAAGAACACGCATACTTATTTTGAAAAAAAAGATCAGTGGTGCACACTGTATTTCAAGTTTACAGCGAAATGTGCAGAGTTACTATATTACAAGTCGATTACTCACTGTCAGAGACTAGTTGGGATAAATTAGTAAACTTTGAATTTTATAAACATAGTAAAACTGATGTACTATCTCTCTCATGGTGGTCAGCATATTATCCTAACAGCCTTATGTTGTTATTACCAGTCACACTCAAATACCTGATATAGAATCCATCTCCAGGAAGGTCTTTTATTTTATTAAACTCTTCTATTCTGTATTGAGTCTTTATTTTGATGTTTTCACCAGGCTTCAACATTTCAAGATAAGCTTCCTCAGCTGTTTTATTACGCATATCAATGGACCCATACTGCAAAACACAATAAACCTCGGATGTGAAACTGTGTATTAACAAGCAATAAGAGTAGGTGAGCTTGAAAAACATGCATTGTTTTTCCCACTGGCAAGCTCTCTATATAAGCAAATCTTGCCACTTAACTCTAGTGCAGTTTGCACCTTAAGATGTCTATAGTAGGAGACTGAGACATGGGGGTGGAAAACAAAATACTCAAGTAAACAAAGCAGACATGCACTGTGAGAAACAGTCTGCACTTCTTTAAAATGTTTTCCAAGTGTAAACTGAGAATCATAAAAGCCACACTGGAAAGAATTCACTATTTTTAAGGAAAGTGAGTGGTCTGAAGGAAGTCAGAAACACAATTACAAAGCAAAATCTCTATCTGCATACTAGAGGTGCAATAGGAGAGTCTCAGTGCTCACAGTCTCAATGCTCAGTTGTAACTAAAAAGGTCATAAACATATACGTGTTTATCACCTTAACAGTTCTGTCAAGTAATTGTTTTTCAGATGTAGAAAGCAGAGTCAAAGACATATTGCACCGTTCTCCCCAAACTCATTAGAATTTCAAAGTGATAAGATCAATATTCTTCTCTGTTTTGCAAAATCTTTCATATCCTTGCCTTTCTACTATGTACAGCAACTGGATTCAAGGTTTATTATTTATAGATAAGAGAGCAGGTGTTCGTAATTCCAAGTAGAAATGCATTAGTCCTTCAAACTTGTGGGTAGCTTGCACGCTCAACAGTGGGAGTTCTCCAGGTCCACATCATCCAGTTCTTCATGTGTTACAGCCAGAATAGAGGTTGTGCATTCTCATCATTCTTACCCAGGTTTTGTGGCAGGAACTCAAAATTCACAGAACATCTCTCATTGGAGACTGCAACACCCTCTTTAGACCAATCTAGACATTCTGTTAGTATCCTGCAGACTTTTCTTAAAAGCTTACCTCAAGTATCATGTCACCCAAGACCAGTCCATCAGGTCCGTTTGCTGGGCTATCATCATCTACATCTGAGACAAATATTCCATATAGGTTTCCACCACATATCTGGATCCCAAGATCCACTTGGGATTTTTTAACAACAACAGTTCTAGGTTCAGGGGTCCTTTTGTTTGTGTCCACAGGGCCCCTTTTGGAAGGGAGAAATAACACATGTACTTCAAGTTAAAAACTTGCATTACACATAATCAACCAGACATCTAAAAATATATATACATACATAATCACTACTCAAAATAGGTCACCTAGAGATAGAGTCTTGTAAGACAAACCTGATGTTCCCTACAGACCTTGTTAACTAAATCAATCTTGTAGTAAACATTCTTCATTGCTTGCAGACCCCATCTTTTGAGAACAGCCAGAAAATATATAGATTTTTATCCTGGGGTCCACTTAACTCATCTGCTGACTTATTTCAACCAGAAATACACTTTGTTGTTTAATACCCTTCACATCTACCCTTAAACTTTCTTTTCACCTAAGGCAAAAATTTTACTCTCTACCTTAAGGAATTACGGGGACTTGTAGTTGGTGTGGTTTGTTTGGATGGGGGTGTCATTGTTCCTTCATCCTGTTCACTCACAGTATCGATCACGGAATGATTGTCAGGCGTTGCACCTCCACTGCCTTGAGGGGTGGAATGATTACTCACAGGTTCTAGGCGAGAACTAGGAGGGTAAAACAAACAAAAAAAACACACACCACAAAAGACTGGTGGTTAGTTTTTCACCAACACCAAGTATTTTCCATGCAGATGAAGTATAAAGGAAAAAAAATATCCCAAAACAGCATGCCAAATAACATATGTTGACCATAAGTCTAAGAGAAAGATAAAGCTCAGTTTTGAAGCGTGATCATGCAGCAAATTGGGATGGATAATTTCACTAGGTCATATGCCTTTTCTAATTAGTTTTTGGCAACTCCAGCTATTAAAAAAAAAAGAAAAAAGTGCTAGAATCTCATAATCCTAGGAAGAAGTAACCTTTGACTTTAGTTTAATGTACCTGAAGATTATGCTCAAACAAGAGAGAAAATATAGTAGGTGGATCTAGCATTTTTCTTTTTTTTTGACACATTATTTTTCTAAGCAACCACACTTCTCATGAGCACAAACATGCTGATGTTTGCGAACACATTATCTGTACAGAAGTTATCTACTAGCTAGATAATTGTGTGGACCAGAGAGTAGTTTTTTCAAAGCTCAGCCAGCCTTACCTTGATCGTGAATGATTGCCAAGTTGATACATATGTGGGTTATACTGCGCCAGAATAGTAATGGTATCACACTGCTGTCCAATGATTAGTCGAGCCTGTTGCTCTGTAGCATTTCTCAAATTGATTCCATTAAACTAGGGGGGAAAAAAACCACAAACCAGTATGTCAAGTTTTCAAATGGAAACTAGCAAAATCATTCTTTCAGTCTCTTAATTAGTTTAATGTCTAAATGCTGACTTATTTCCACTGGGGTAAATAGGCTGGAAATGCTGTTAAGCAATGATTCATAGAATTTACTCCTTGGAAGGAATCACTGTAATTTTAAACTATTTGGTAACCTGAACATGAGTTTAAAAATCTTTTTACTATTGAAAGACACATGTATTCTGAGCTGTCTTATGATATCTGAACGAATTCAGGATTTAAAGATAAATTCAGATCCATGATCTATTCAAGTCCATTGTAGCATCATCCACAGTCTGTGCAACAGAAGATGTTTTAACCATACACCAGCATGAACAAATCTAACATTTGCAAAGCAGCTCTGTACAAATTGCTCCTCCATGTGTTAACCTAATATTGTAGGCAAAACCAGGACTGTAGCATACCTGAATACTTTTTAAAGCAGGTATTCTCAGGTAAGGATATGGCACAGCAATACAGCACAAAACTCAGTACAAGCCAGCTGCTTGAATATTTACTCACCTTATCAGGCAGAGCATGGTGTTGGGACAATATATTTTTAAGTACTGAAACTAGCTGGTTTAATATTGAATTATATCTATACAAGATGCAATCAGATCTACCATAAAAAGACATTTTATGATAAAGTTTGACATTATTTTATGAAAAATCCACAACAATCACAATTACTGGAATATTACAATACAGAGTAAGCACACTTTGCTACTTCTCACAGCACACACACTTTCTCAAGATACTCTGTTGGGGAAGGCAGTTATGGCTGGAGTCACATGAACTGATGCATTAAGCCATAGGAATAATAAGCAAACAATTACCTCTAGTAACTGATCACCATATTCAAGGCCAGCTTGATGGGCAATGCTCCCACCTGTTACTTTAGAGACAAATATTCCACCATTTTCTCCGCTCACAATGGAAATGCCTAGTGGCTCAGAACCCTTCTGCACTTTAACATGACGTGGCTCTTCCATGTAGGGCCTTTTAGAGGAGATAGTTAAAACTGATTTGGACAAAATTGCACTTGAACCATCACAATTTCAAAGTTACATGCAATACTTTATGGTTGTCTGAATCGTAATAATAAAAATATGTTTAAACAGGTACTTTTTAAAAAATTACTGTCAACTCTCTTAAATGCATTCCTTTAACACCATGCAATGTACAGTGGCAGAAGTAAATATATACCAGATACACAGCTGCTCAAAAATGTTATGGTAAATACGAATGATAAAGAGTATGATAATGAAGTTGGTAGGAAAGAAGCTTCCAGATGAATGTTGTATAAAAGTAACTGAACCACTGTATTTAATATGTAATTTACAAACCATATTCCAGAAAGGTACATTACAATTATAAATGCTGGGGGTCTTTATTGCCAGTGAAAATAAACATCATAGATGATAAGGTGGAAAACCAAGGAAAAACAAAGCACAAATATCAAATTTCATATTTGTATACAGGGAAACATAAATTAGTAATGAAAATCAAGCAGTTGCAAACTCAAGCCATTAAGACAGCAGTTTGCATGGTAGCATTACAATTACCATGCAAATTCTCCTCAGGGCAATTATCCAAACATGTCAAATAGCACAAAGTGCGCAATACTGCTCAAGAAGGACAACCTTATATCAGGCCAACCTCAAACTCCTTAGTGATGAGAACCTAGGCCTAGGAGCCACAGGGATTCTCAGAAAAGACCTATTACGGAACAGATATCTGAAAGATGTAGAAGATTTGAGAAGAAAAGAACACTTAGAAAAAGACACACAGTAGTAAGACACTAGAAATATAACAAGAGAATGGCTGATACAAAAGAAAATCCTGATAAATTCCCCTTTCCTCCCCCCGTAGTTGGGATGTATCCACCTCTACAAATAGGGCTGATCCCTTCATGGGGTATATAAACAAACAGTAGCGTCCTAAAATGTGCTGGTTCATATTACTATGAAAATGTCTACACAGCAAAAAGTGTCACCAGGTATTAACAGTTGAGCTCATTCAGAATGAAACAGCTTAGGCACCAGGTGTGGTGTATTTTTAATTTTAATAGGATTATATTCCTTTTGACATGCTTTCGTTTGAATGTATTATTTCCTAAGACTTCATTATATCATATAGACATTTCCTAAATTGTGCCAGCTGTTTGAACTATTTCAGTCGTGCTGTTCAGAGACCAGATGACTTAACTGGACTGTACTCACTGCTACCAACGTGAGCCAGGCTGAAAAAAAAGGTATTTTTGGAAAGAGTAGGATTTAGGGCTGGGGGCAGAGGGAAGAAGTAATAATTTAATAAATAATGTTTATTGCCACAGTATTTTAACTATTTGCTAGACTTCTGCACTACGTGCAATAATAGTTTGCCAGCTTACTAGTGCATAAAAGACAAAAACTGGCTGATGATATAAACGCAACTCTGGAACCAAATAATCTCCTAATATCAACATCACTGTTAGCAGTAATGGCCTCAGAGCTTGTCTATCAATGTAATGAAGACAAGGTAGGTCTACTACCAGCAAAGTTAAACTGAAGCCCACATTTTTTGTATGTAGCATTTCTTAGCTAAACTGTGTTAACTCCCAGAAAACTGCAATTTCTGATTTTTTTTAACTCATTATGAGCATGTAAATCATTATGTTACATGAAGCTGCTTAATACCACAAAAATTATCATGGCATACTACCTCATTAAAAACTAAAATTACATCTTTCTAATTTTTATTTATTGTACCTTTCTGCTTTGCCATCTACCACATGCATTTTTAAATTTGGTGTGCTTGTTTTGGATTGGAATAAGAAAGAATCAAGCCCATACAAACTGCACAGGATCATATCTTAGAATTCTCGTAAATACAAAATATGAATGATACCTAGTAATGCATGTATAGAGAACCAATAAGTAAAACAGAACGATAACATTTTAAAAGTGTCTTTCTTGATAAGCAGTGTTATTGAAATAAAGTGAAATGCACTCTTCTAGAACGTGCACACTCCCTGCCATAATTACTGAACACTGATTAGAAAAAAGTCTTAACTGATCAGATCTTTTAATTTTTGTTTAAATTAAAAATCAACAGAACAAACAAACTTTTTTTTTTAATCTGTATTATTATTTTTATCTGGAGAAAGTTACACATATGTTGTGGGAAGCAGAAAGAATTAAGACCAAATAACCATTTAAAACATTATCTAGGCATCTTCAAACATTTTCTTAGGAGAGCCTTAAATTAGCTACTTTCTTAGGTTAAAAATTGTCTGTGTTAGTTAGGTTTTTATTTTGCTTTTTAAAAACAAACTTAGAATTATATTCTTTTTAGAAAGTCAATTCAGACCATGGTTTGCACATATGCATAGCAAGAGCAAAGAGGCTGGAACCTGACTGTACTTCAATCATCTGATCAACATTAACAGAAATTGTTATTTCCCAGAGATCAGAACACATATCTTGTGCTTAGAGATACAAAGTCATAGGGGTGTCAAAAACCTTGCTATTGCAGCTGAACATTATACATCATTAGTCACATGAAAGAGAAAAGAAATTCTGACTTTGAATTTGCAAGTGACAATTAGAAAAACATTTATATGAGGACACAAATTGAGTACACGTAGTACAAAAGTCACAGTGAAGAAAGGATGAATATTCACAGAGACCTTTCTACATTCCCTTTCCAAGTAGCACTGTCCCCTGTACACAATACACATTCTAGAGTTACTGCAATAAGTGAATTACTGATTCTTTACACAAAAGTTTCATATGACATTTTATGAATAAGGTTTTATTACTACCAGAAAACTCAGAATACAGAATATCCTTTATACTTTATCATTTACATTTTTATGGTCAGTGCTTTTACATAAATCAAGGAACACAAAGGGGTCTTGAAGTCCTCATAAAGGTAACCTGTTCCAACACATCATAGCTGCTTTACACTGCCAGAATGGCATTCAGCTGCCTTACTGTAAATAAAAGCCCAATTCAGATTTACTGTTCAAAGCTTTGAATTCATGCAAACTTTTTGATATATCCAGTCTAGCCAGATCATGAGAAAATGAAATCAGGTGTCCAGGGCTGATACCAGAAGCAATATATCTTGAAAATATTCATCATGGATACAGAAAGTCATCAAAACACAAATCTCCTGGTTTTAAGGAAACTATCCTATCAGGTTCAATTGTGCAAGCATGTAATTAATGCTATTGCTAGTAGTGGCCCAGCTACAGCCAAAGGTATCAGTCACAGTAGTAAAACTGCAACTGCACATATGGATAGATTCTTGCACAGTTATGACCTCAATTTTTCATATTATCTGGTTAAATTAATCAAGGCACAGTGTTCAAGCACACATTCTACAACGCTAAGGCACCTGATACTTAGCTACCAGATGGTACTAGGTCTTCATTTTATTTAGTTTTCTAGAGTACAAAACAAGCACCTGAGATAGTTCAGCTTAAGGGGTGTATTCCAATTTAGACCGCCCTTATTTGGTGTGGCCAATAATCTAACATGGAAGAAATAAAACCCTTATGAAATGCCTTAATTTTCTAAACTTGAGAATCTACTCTTCAGTTTTGAAGAAAAAATCCACACATACTTTGTAAAGAAAACAGAAACACCAAGTAACAGAACCAGAGATGCACTCCTGGACCTACATCTCTGTCATTTAAACTAAGTGTTCATATTCCTTCAGGCCAATAAACAAACGTACCAAATTTCCTCAGACACACTGGTATGAAAAGCAAATAACGTGGAGACCTTACCTATCTTTTCTACGTTCTCCTACAGATACAGGGCTAATGGAAATCCTAGGTAATGTAGAAAGGGAGTTCTGAGACTGGCTGCTGGCGAAGGAAGATGTTTCCAAGTTAAGAGGTGACTGCGGAGGAGTTATCAAGCTGGGACTGCTACATTCAGAGTGTGACAAGGAACCTATGGAAAACCAACAGCTGAGTTTTAGTATCCTGCATCTGTCAGAGTCTGGAGATCTACACAGATGTAACAAAAGACACCCGCATCTGAAACAAGACTGGCTGTTCACCAGCACTCAATCATATAACAAGCTTAGGGAAACCACTTCAACATTTCTCAACATAACTCACTTCAAACAGTGCAAATTTACTGTCTTTAATGACTATATGTCAAATCTGTCCCCTGTGTGTGTGCATGCAACTACTGCTGTTCTCAACAGGGAGATGATGTCACAGACAAGCTACACCATATACATATCTGAAAACACTTAGCAATGCAAAGTTAAAGAAAAATAATAAAAAAAAAACAGGCAAGGAGAAGTAAAATAAAATTTAATAAGTAGGCTTATTTTCAAATAACATTTATGTACAGTCCTTTCCTTTGGGTACGAGATATATTATGAAGCATCTGGAAACACCAACAAAACCCCAGCATGAGTCATACACAGTGACAGGAAAGCTCTGCAATTCCAAACAAGCTTAACATGACTGCTTGCATCTCTTCCCTGGTTGTACCCTCCCCCTGAGTAACTGACTGAGCAAGTGTCCTGACAGAAACACTCAGTTTGCTTCCTCTGAAAAAGCTACAGACACTGAATCTCATATTACTAATCACAAATGACAGCCATTTCTAAGAACTGTATTTGCCCGGTTAGGAAAAGTGCCATTAAGGCTACAGAACATTTGAGCAATGATGTCATCAAACTTTGAATTCTACAGCTCTCCAGCACTCCAACTGGTATTTGGTTTCATGTGTTTATACATCCTACACCAAGCAATGATGAGTAAGGTACTAAAACATTTTCACTGCATTTCAAAATATACTTTACAATCAGTAATACAATAATATGCAAAATAATAAACAATCAAAAAATAATGCAGGTCATCTCACTGTTAAAACTTTTAAGACATCATTCTAGAAGAAAACCACAACCATAAAATATACAGCAATACTTATTCTTACTTTTTTTTGGTGCACTTTTGGTGTGCCACATCCTAGAGCCAACTTACAGCAAAAATCAAAGTTCATTAGAAAGTTTCTTTTTCTACCTTTCTGTGGCAAAATGCAAATTTTCTAACCTTAATAAAACTGTCATACTTAGATTTTGGCACAACTTCATTTAACATCCGCAAATGCTTTGCATTAGCAATACTGAAAATAGTATGACTAAAACCGCTTATGAAATAACTCACCTCTGTCCGAGCCCATGATGGACCTTGGATATCTTGGAGTCAAAGGGATCTTAATTCGTTCTGCTCTGTATTGCAAGTTACTTGAAGAACCTATTTTTACAACAAAAAATCATTACAATAACAAAAGTAAAAACTATGATGAACAAAAAAAATACATTTATATTCGACTTCTTCAGTAAGCATTAAAATGGCCTCTGAATTTATGCACAAGCCTTGATGATTACCCTCATATATACTGTGTATATCATACTTGAAGTAAGTTGTCTTGAGTACACAGCCAATATAAACAGAGCACAACATAGCTAGAGAGTATCTATGTACTATTCATTCTTGTACGAAAAAATTGAATTTTTTTGCAAACAAAATTTAACTTGTAGTCCAAGTGAGAATCTAACAACTGTTTATTAAGAATCCACAGGACTTTCCAAAAGGCACTTAAAATATTCTAATTACATTCTGCCTGGATGAATACATACATTTTTGACACTGTAAACTGTTATGCCATTTTTGCTGTGGTTACAAAGCTGCCATGCTCTATTCAGATGCAACTGTCAATCATTGATGTAACACAAGACACATACATACACAAAAATGTTGTTATATAAAATTCAAAAAATTCTAAAATGTTAAAATATTGCTGCTACAAAACATCCATTTGCTTGGTATTACTGGGATAGGCATAAACAATCTCACATGTCAATCAAGTAAACAGAGGTCTAACTTATCATCCAACAATATAATTTACATTAGGTCATTAGTCACGCTTGATTTTTTGTTCTGGGGGCCTCTGCTTTTCTATTCTCTCCACTTCACTGAATCTTAAAAATACTTCAGCTGGGCCTCCCATCTTTATAAGGGTACTTTTATACAGTAACAGGCACAGAAATGAGAATCACTCAAACACACAGCATTTTAAAGAGAGTGTAAAGAACAAATTAAATAGCTATCTCTAGGGAACACCTTTAGTTATAAAACCATGAAAAAAATGAAGGAACATATGAAGCCTTTAGGTTTTGTTAGCTATGACAATTCTACAACGCATACGTTTAAGAAATTTTCCATTTATTCTTTGCCTCCACTATACAGGAATTCCAGAGGAAATAAATCAGAAAAGCTATTTACCAAGTCTTGCACTGGATGGTAATGAATTTGAGCCATGAGATGCTCTTGTACGTGAATTTTCAGAGTAGTCATTGGAGTGCTTATGACTCAGGTCCAAACTCAGGCGACCCTGATGCTGGGAACTACATCAAAAGAAAAGGGGAATAGGGCAACAGTTAGAACTGCGCAAAGGACCTCAGCAAATAGCAAACTGGCCAACAAAGTAGTTTGATTATCCCTGAGTTACTCAATAAAATGAATGTTCCTCTCCTTCCCACTTTCTAATTGTCCCATCATTTTATGAATTAAGAGAAGTCAGAGGAAAGATAGTCCAAAGTACTATAAAAAAAGGGGAAGGCGTTATTTGCTTTGGCAAGAACAAGAAAAAAAACATTCAGAATTAGTTCATTAAAAAAAATAAATTTCTTTGTCAATATCAGCCAGTGGAGCGGAGGGAAACCTAATCCATCGGCTACTGAAAGACAGGAAAGTAACTGGCACATCACTTCTACACAATAATGGCTTCGAGAACCCCGGGTCAAAATAACTAGCAACAGCATTGTGTTTCACTCTGCACTGTATAAAACAGCTACAAGAAGCAATTTCATCCTAACAAAAACAAAAACCTAAGGAAATAATAAGTTTTAAACCACCTGGGATGCAGATGCTGATGGCATATTTGGCTGGCAACTGATGGGCAATTGCTGGTGTGAACTCTATGGCTCCAGGCAGTATAGATTGGATTTCTCATGACAGCAGTTACTGCAGGACATGGTGCTAAGCTTCTTGGTACAGTACCTGCTTAAGATGATAAAAACACATTCTTACCAACATTGTTAGCATATGAACTACAGAATTTTAAAGAATTTAAATATTTATATAATCACATATTATAACATCTGCACATATGAACATGTATCTTTAAATAAAAATCACTAACATACAGAAAAAGATATTATTAACCACCATGTTACACCTTCTAATTGGTATACGCATATTTGCAATCTGGATTGTAATGTGGTGAGTTGGTAATTAAGATTAGCAAAAAATGAAGTAATTCACAGTATATTGTTTTAATGTTCACTGGTAACTAAAACATTTCCTCTGTTTTCAAGTATCAAGCTTTTTTAGACAGTAATAGAAATTCTGCATTTCTCTCTGAATAGTCTTCTGATAGGAACACAAGCTTTTAATTGGTACTTGAACTGACTGCCACTAAAATTACTCTTGTTCTTCTTCTATTGCCTCAAAGACTCCCACACTTCTAGTGTGTTCTATGACTATAAATGATAGGATTTCAATATTTATGAAACTTATTTCTCAAGCTGTTCTTTCAAGTACATTCATGCTTCAGTACTCAACCAAGCGAGAGCAGATCTGTGGAGAAGGACCTGGGCTTACTGACCAGCAATGTCCACCCACAGCCCAGAAAGCCAACTGTATCCTGGGCTGCATCAAAAGCAGCATGGCCAGCAAGTCAAGGGATGCGATTCTGGCCCTCTGCTCCGCTCTGGTGAGATCCCACCTGCAGTACTGCATGGACCTGTTGGAGAGTAGGGCCAGAGGAGGCCACACTTCTCGTGTGAGGACAGACAGAGAGTTGGGGCTGTTCAGCCTGGAGAAGGCTCCAGTGAGACCTTACTGTGGCCTTTCAGTACTTAAAAGGGGGCTTACAAGAAACATAGGGACAGACTTTTTAGTCCAGGCTGGACAGGGCTCTGAGCAACCTGATCTAGTTGAAGACGTCCCCGCTCATGGCAGGAGAGTTGGACTAGATGAGCTTTGAAGGTCCCTTCCAACCCAAACTATTCTATGATTCAACCAAAATCTATTTCATCAACTCCCTCTTAAATGAGTTCGTAGCATAGAATACAATAGTAAAAACTTGTTCACATTTCAGGACTTAGCACTGTACAGTCAAATGTAGGTTTGACTTGATTGTGTTATTATGCCAAGTATCATGATAAAATAAAGCTTTTAAGCTAGAAATAATACATTTTAATACTTTTTCTACTATTATTAAAAGAGGGAGAAAAGAGTAAAAGAAATCAACGGAAAGCAAAAGCTTTATTGATCTGAGCTACTCTTGAGCACGCTTTTACATTCTGGTAATTGTTTGGGTTGGAAGCTGTCTGTTGCTCCAGACACACAAGTCATTATCTCCTTCACAGTCTCCAGTAAGAAGAAAATCTTCTGTAATTTCTAGAGCACACAGGAGTTTGGGGCTTTCCAAAGAACTTAGGGTAAACTCATACAAATCAATATTGTCTTGATTTGAAAAATCAAGTTTTGCATGCAGCTGCTGAAGGCAGTTAAAGACTGAACAATCCATCTGGCAACAAGTTTACCAGGCTTAAGCAAATGCTTCTCACCAGTTCAAAGCAACTAATGTATGATACCCTAATTAGGTCCTGAAGCACTTCTTTTAGTTTGTGCCAATTTAAAACCTGCTAACATGAACCTCAATACCAACAATTGTTCAATCGAGACCACATGCTAACTGTTTTCTGTTTTACCTGATTATATTGATTTCTGTGTGAGCTGCTTGCAAGTCCCCTCTTGAGCAGCTTAGTATCTCAAACGCACTAGCATTTAATCTTTAATTTAGATTAAGAGCAAAACCAGTTTGGGCACTCAACTTGAGAAACTCCAAGCATTTCCAGTAGGTAGAACTCAATATGTTGTACTTTCTGAACATCAGATCTTTTTCCTTGGAAGAATTTGAGAAGTTAAGCATCTAAGTTAAGTATCTCAGAATGTCTCCATTTACTATTTGCTTTCAAAAATATTTTAAATTTTACTTGTGCTAATGTATAGGCTACAACTTGTTCACCACTAATGTATTCAAAAATTCTCAGCACAGAAAATGATTAAACAAGTCCTTCAGCAAGGAGATGCTCAGTTTCCCTAATGGTTCTTTAACAGGTTTCACTTCTTTACAATCCAAAAGCTGAGCAGACCATGTTCATATTACAACAGATTACAGAAACATGTTTTGTGTGATGTTTGTTCCGCACTTATCACAACTGATCCCCAATATTTTCCAATATGTACAAACTCATTGGGGAATTTCTAGAAAGTAACTACAAGTTCTGCCACTCACCTGCTGACATGCTGCCAGCATACAAGGCGGCAGGCACAAAACCGTCACTGTGCCTGGCAGACCGTTTTGGTGAATATGGTGCCCATTCCTGTAGCTCTGGAGACAGATGCTCCTCACTAGCTGGAGCATACTTCTGCACCTACAAAAACACAGGAATTTGATTAGAGGAAGTTGGAGATTCAGAAAAAAAAACAAAACAAAACAAGTGCTTGCCATCACAGCACTTTTTACAATGTTGCTGTTCACTTCTACCCCTTCCTTCCTCCATCTTGCTCTGTTACTTCTTTTAATTATTTCATAATCTTTTTAGGCCAATGTTCGCAATTTAACTGGTATACTCTCCTCCATAAAAAAACACCCAGCATTTAGTTATGTTTCTCCTTTAAAATACTGCTTTCGCAGGACATTTCAACTGTCATTTCAGCTGCTATTGCAAGTGTTTCCTAAAGGTGACCCGGCTAACAAGCCCTAAAGTGTTTCCCTCTCAGTCTGCGTTTTTAGGTGTGTGTGGAGCAACCTTTCTTCAACAGAGTAATTCAGGTTTTGGAACCATCACAACTTCTGTACATAATGTGTTGACACTGGTGAGTTAAGGAACATGAGAATAGCTCAGAAACTGACAAGTTCAGGGCTCAGCACTCAGAGCTTCCACATTTAAAACGTACAACACAAACCATGAGACTGAAGTATGGAATAAGTGAAAAATAAATTACTGAAAAGGTACTTACAGTTTTTATGATATTAATTAAATGAAGAGTTACTGAGAGCACAAAGTCTATAAGATACAGAGGTACCTTCTTAGAATGAATGCTTGATCGCTTCCATGGGTGTATTAGAAATTGTACCACTACTTGGGGATTAAAGTTCTCTTAAATTTATCCACTTATCAAAGTACACAAACTTAACTGTGTTTATACATACCTAAGGAAACTGATAACCACCCAATATGGCTACAAATCCAAATACACTGCATGTTCTACATGTTTATAGTATCAAAAATATCTATTAATTCAGCAATTCATACATGCAGACTGGATACTACCACCACACAACCTAAGGTAGCTGTAGTGCACAAAAATGTTTCCACCACAGAGAAATTTTCAGAGTGAATGATGTCCACTTTTTGAGGCACTATATCACTTCTCTCTAGTCAACAGCTTCAGAGATATGAAGCCGTGCCTATCTTCTTGGAGGATGAGGAAGAAATTAAGGGAAGAAAAAATTTTAAAAAGTAATCACAGAACCTAGTCCTAACTTAACCCTAGAAATGTAAATTAACTCATATATCAAGTAATCTTAAAAAACAAAAATTATGATTTTATAATTCTCTTACACAATTTGTTTCACCTCCAACCAACACCTCTATGATATCTGCACTACCACTTGGGCAGTATGTCAATCCTTTCTAGTCTTTTAAATAGTGAGTGCCAAAAAAACTCTCTCTGTTCCAGCAAACAAATTTCTCACACATAAGCCTCTACCTACATGTGTCCTTGTCACAGCTGCCAACTCTTCATTATCAACACAGTTATAATCAGGACAACTTCTATGCTCGTAACAATGGACTACAACGAAGCATGTGAGTATCAGTGCTAATTACCGACATTCTACATAAAGAAAAAACCCTGCATTCAAATGTGTTGAATAGCTTGATATCGTTTTGTTGTTATATATGTGCCAAAAGATGATATTAGAACATGCCTTCCTTGGTTTTTTGCAGGGCAACTCTTGATGAAAAGCTGTGACCCTTCTCTTAGTCGCACTGCTTTCCGGACCTGGTTTAGAATAAATCTGCTGCTTTCAGGTACTTATGCTTTTCTGTCATTGATAATGCAGAATTTGTTGGACACTTTCATTAAAAAAGGCTTAAAGCTCTCCATAACTATTTTTCCAAAAAAAAAATGTTAGGGAATGCAGAAAAAAATACAATGGAAGCAGCCAAAAAAAAAAAAAGAGACAAACAAAATTGCTAGTTGTTCTCTTATACCAGTATTTTTGCAGAATATGACTCCAAACCTTGCACTGCTTCCAATTCGGCTTTGCTATCTGTATTGCTTCTAAAACTCAATGAAAAGAATGGGATTATCCAAGTGTAAACAGTTACAAGCAAATAATAAGATATTGTAAGTTATTATGGTGTGATTATATACAAGCAAAGATAAGACTTTTTGAAACTTCTGATTTCAGTTCGGAAAAATAATCTGTATCTGCCACCTTAGCAAATCTGAAGCGGCAGACCCAAAACTACACTACTGATGATGCCACTTTATATATAGTTGTCATCTAAATAGGTTCATCATCTTAGAGCACATACAATTTTTCTTCCACCTACTCTGGTAAGACATAACCCACAGTCTGCACAGTAGCCTTGTTTATTCTAACAAACTATGATCTCATTTTGAACTGTATTCTTAAAACACATTTTCATAAACAGTCCATCTACAGTGTAATGTACCTAATGCCCTATGAATGTGAGATCAGATTTACAAAATTTACACACACAGAAAGACTCAAAAAAAACAACACTGTGAATGGCGTACCTTTTTTCCAATAGTTTGAACAGTGAACTGGGCAACCAATCTGACTTTTGGAAAACTTAGGAAATTCTATTTTTAGCTTTCCTACACCTGCCTCTTTGCATTTTTATTTATTTTCTTTTTTTTTTTGCCAGGTGGTCAAAAATATACACAAAAGAGCCCTGATTTTCCACCGAGCAGCATTAAAACCCTGAGATGTGGCTGTTAAACAGAACCCTATGATTCTGTTTGGTGGCCACCAGTGCCTGTTAGAAACTGCAACTCCAAGAATTGGTTTTGTATTCTTTGATACTACAAACTGCCAACTGAGTCTGAGGTAGCTTCACAGGGAATCTGGTTTTTGAGAACAGGTTATACTTCTCCTGTTATGCTACGAAACTGGGCACCCAAACCCACACTGAACATACACTTTAAGGTTTCTAGTTTTGTGCTTCAATATACCAAGCTTCTACCTGAAGCGCAGGATTAGGAATGGGCATAGAGGTCATTTTATGCCTCAATGCGGGAGCTGATTTTGGTCTTGGCCTTTTAATCTCTGGCTCTTCAACTCTTTGAAAGCCAATGTCATCTTCACAGGATTTCCTTGAAGAGAGGTGAGTGCAGTCAATCCCCTCCTCCCGATAATAATGCCCAGTGTTCCTGCTGCGCCCCTTGAGAGTAGCAGAGTCCTGCTTAAGTGCCAAGGAAACTGGAGCTTGGACAGTGGCTGGGCTGGTGGGTGGAGATCCTGTTGTTACTGTAGACTCCGATGCAGAGCTTGCCTGCTGTTTGTGCTTGAATTTGATAGAGTCACTTCTCTTGGGAGGAGTAGGAGGGGTTGAAGCCACTTCAGATTTTGATGGCTGAGGTGAATGGCCTGTCACCTGATTAGGGGAAAGGAACTCCAGCTTGGGAGGAGTTGGTGGTCTTTTGAAGGTATCAGGATCAAAGATAGATTTCCTTTGTTTTGGCTTTTTGTAGACAGAGAACTTCTCAGTTTCTGTTGCTGATATGTTAACCATGACTTTTGGCCAGGTACCACCACTGTGCTTAGCTCCGTGTCCTTTGTCACACGTGGTCTCAACCACCATACAGTCAGCTCCTGTAGGTTCATAAGGCAGCCTTCGGTTTTCCAAGTCAACAGCTCCATAGCCTCTGTCCCCGTACGCCTCTGGGCTGAAGGAGCTGAGACTGTGTTCTGAATTACTGTGGCAACTGTGCACTGTGTTCCTACGAGAGTCTACTCGTAGTGTGTTATTAGGAAAAGGTTTGTGATCACAAAATGAACCACTGCCCTGATCACTCTGGTCCTTCTTGCCATCCATGATGTCTGGATTGAAAATGTCAGTCTGTGTTGAGCTATTGAGTTTCAGATTTCTTTTATTTTGGGATTGTATCTCTGATGCATGAACCCTACAGTTCGATACTTTTTCTGAATCCTTCAGATTTTCAAATATATTTTGACCACTCCAAGATGAACTCTGAGGAAAAACCTAAAGCAAAACAAAAAAAAAATCCAAGTGATCACATTATTAAGGTTGGTTTCTGTTTGGTATGAGGCATATTCTAGCCTTCTTGATTTACCTATACCTGAATATGCACCAACACATGTATAGATACAGTTGGGAAAGGTTTAATAAAATTTTGGAGATCAAAACACAGAACACAGATAAAATGAGGCTAGAAAAAAAATTTTAAATGCTTTCAGAACAATTCCAGAAGGGAAACTTCACACTGTGGCAGAAGCCTTTTACTGACAGTGAAAGGACCTGCACTCTACTCCTACCTCTCCTAAGTGATGCTAATAAGTCACCTCTCATCACCCATTTTCCCCTCAAATATTTCATCTTTTTACTTTCTTAAGACCTCAAGCTGTCTGGAGCTGGAATTATCACTCACAAAGGCCATGTGACAGCCTCAGCATAAGAGGATTATAACCTCAATAAGCAAAACAAAATAATATTTTTATTGCAATAAATCTGAAAAGAAAGTCTTGTACTTAATCCTCATGATAGCCAGAGTTCTGTTCTCTGCACAACTCCCTCCGGACTAAAGCAAACCTTTCTGTAGTCAGAAGGCAGTTTATCTTTCATGTACAAAACTACTGCAGTCCCAAAGACGAAACCAAGGAAAAAGAAGGAACTGTGCTAGGAGTCATTTCATGCAGCCAGCAAACAAATGGAAAAGAAGTAAGAGGAATAAATAAGTTTCATTTCCTACCAGATGCCACAACAGCCTTATTTGGAAATAACTATTAAGTGTACCACCAGTGAAATGCACCCAGATGGTCTTATCTTTAGCAGAGACTTTCCCATAACGATATATTCATTTGTGCCATATTCTTCCCTGAAGAACTAAAATAATTCTGTGTAAGTTCAAGAAAATTCTGCAAATTTAGCTTCTCCTACTCACCTTCATCAGTGACAGGGTAAGGGAATCTCTACAGTTTCGTAGTAAAGCTTCACATTCAGTAAGTGACTTATTATCTAGTGCAATGCCATTGATCTGCACACAAAAACACACACACAACAGAGGTCCGTAAATCAAAGGCAGCAGGTGGGTAGCATCCTAAGGTATCATCTCTGAGACAAAAAACCACTAGTTCTGTATGTGTACATGACTCAAGTTTGGTTGACCTTGTCCTGTCTTTCTCCATTCTTCACCAAAAAAAAAACCAAGCCTGTTAATTAGGATTTTGCTATTCCTACTAGAAATACAGTGTAACAACACTTGTTGCACTACATTAGCCTCTATGGTATTTGTACATCAACAGTAATCGCCTTCCCTTCTTTGGGGGTTCATAAATCAGACAGGTTGTTTAAGGCTGCAAACACACATAGGAGAAAACCTCCCCCCACAAGAAGGATGACAAGAAACCTTTCATCTAACTAAGGGATGTCTTTTTGGAACTGACCTTTCCTGTTCAGTACAAAAATCACGAGTATCATTATATATAAGCCAAGTGTGAAGACTCAGTGTCTCTGTCATTAATTCTCATATGAACCACCTGGAGCAAATAACCTGCACGTTATATTAATCACTCAGCCTACAAACACATTGTTTACAATAAATATTTAGTGAATATACAAAAAGGTCATAATACAGTGAAAGTAAAAATTAATTGGAAAGTTTGGGATCTTAGAGAAGCCTCAATGGTAACACTTTAAAATAAATTTAAAGAAAAAAAAAAAGAGAAAAAAAAAGGAAGAGAATGTATCCTTAGGACTTACCGCAATTATTCTGTCTCCCACAGTAAGGGAACCCTCTTTGGCAGCTGGGCTTCCAGGTACAACAGCAGCAACAAACACTCCATTTTCTAGACTGACCCCACTATCTGAAATACACAAAATAAACATACATTTACTCCTGCAATTCAAATACCTTGCTCAGACAGCACATCTGACCTGCTTGCACAAGAAAGAACTAGCAAACAAATAGAATTTCATTTTCTGAAAACACAAATAAATAACACAATGGCGGAAAACAGGGATATTTTGTCATCCTAAAATTTAATGTAATCATAAAAAGCTGGGGTGCCTGATGGGTTTAAGAATCCTGTTTAGCCTCCCAGTACACTCCAGACAGGCAGCTAACTAAAGTATGAAAAATAAACTAATAAACAAGCAACAGACACACTGGCCACAAAACCAAAACCCACCCAAGAACAGAAAAGAAAACCTGTACTTTAAAGAATAAAGCTATCAATATAAGCATTCTTAGTTTGCTAAAAACAAATAATTAAAATCCCTATCGAGGAGGTAGTAACAGCTCAAGCGGGATTTAAGCAGAGGCTCAGAACATGCACCTTTACATCAAGCCATTTTTGGCTGAACAAACACATACCAGCTACTTACAGCCTTTATAGCAATTACCTTTATGTCCAGAAACATTGATGTGAAGAGGTGTTACCACTCGTCCACCTAAGGACTTCCTTCTTCGAACTACCATGTTAATAACACCTCCTCCATTTAGAACAGCTTTTATAACTTGCTTTTTATCCTTATTAGTAAGATCCACATCATTTATCTTCAGCAACCAGTCGTTCACTCTAGCAAATAAACAGAAATAAACATGTCAATGTTACAAGCATACCTTGCTGGATGCAGCACATGAATAACATCCATGGAAAAGGATGCAACAGAGCTCATTACACCAAACCTTAATTATCTGGAGTTCTCTGTTCCTGAAAAAGCATTGAATAACAGCTAAATGAAAACCAGAACTTATAGTCTGCACTTCATAAGCAAAAGTATATCCTGGAATCAGTAATGACTAGCCCTTATTTAAAAGCAACTCTTTGGACAGAGGAGAGTGGTTAAAAACCTCTTATTGACACTAAGAATGGGAGCAGGTTTCAAATTATCCCTTGCTCTACTCACCTTTCCCCCTATCCTCCCCCAATACCTCATTCTCATGTCTTTCCCAAAATTTAAATAAATAGATCAAAGTTTCAGGAGATAATGAACAGAGTAGGTAAGACAGAGAAACAAAAGAACATTTAAAATCCTGGTAAGTTTTAGAGGGATGAGTCAAACTGTTTAATTTCTGTAATGCTTTCAGACTTTTGTCTTCTCAGTTCAGTTTTCCAAACAATATTAATAATACGCACATAACCAATGATAAAAAAAAACTTCAAAAAATGGGGAAAACTGCAGGCAATTTACAATATGGTCATATTCAGTTTATCATGATGAACAAAAGAAAAGTATCTTTCAAAGTCAAACCCTACCTTAATCGACCATCAGCGATACTTCCTTTGTCTACTTTGGTAACGAAGATCCCACAGTCTCCAGGGAGGTATGGCTCATTCACGCCTTCTGCCACATCAAAACCAAGTGCTTTCAAGTCCATATCATCCTAAAAAAATCATAGAATCATAGAATGCTAGGGATTGGAAGGGACCTCAAAAGATCATCTAGTCCAATTCCCCTGCCGGAGCAGGAACACCTGGATGAGGTTACACAGGAACGTGTCCAGGTGGGTTTGAATGTCTCCAGAGTAGGAGACATTCATACCTGTTCATACCTGTTCTGGGCAAGTTTTTATATTTTATACTTCAATATATAAGCTCTCAATTCTCAACTCCATTAGTTATTAGGCATCCTCCGGCATTATGAAAATTAAGGCTGAAATAACACAGAATGGAATTTCAAAGAGGAACAGGAAAGTAGAAGAGCACAGAAGAAAGCATGTTCAGACCCATATAACCCATTTTCAGGTATGATGCTGGATGTATCATGAGAGAACAAGGACATGTTCCTCAAGAATGGGCATTAATTGGGGCAAAAAACAACTGTAAAGGTAAGGAAACAGAACTGTGTCTTAATGATGAACTCAGAAAGATGTTCACTTTGATAGGGCTAGAGACCAGAAGCAAATGGGAAAGTAAGCTCTAACATTTAGGGGACCATTTCTAAACACACATTAGCGGCAATATTCTACCAGCCCTGGTCCAAAATTCACCATCCTCAATGTAAAAAGAGATAAACAACTTTAACAAATTTGTCATTGAACCAAACAGGGAAATTTTAATTTGGTGTTTGCTAAATGGCAAAGTCACTTTAAAAATTGGGACTAACTGACCACAAACTGATTTATTATTGATTTTTTCAGTGTTAAATAATACTACACTTAGAAAAATTAAGAGAAATCTACTTGAAATTAACTGGACCAACTATCTCAGCATACTGAAAGGAGATGATACTTGAAATTTAAAATAGAAAATTAAATTAAATTAAATAGAGCTTATATCAGATATGTAAGGCATGGTTCTAAACACAGTTCGATGACTAATGCCCTTAAAATCCGAGAGCACAAAGTCTTCAGGGAGCGCAAAAGATGCCTGACAAAAGCTGAAGATGAAAAATGCAAAAAATATAAACGTTACCAGTAATTAAATTGAGCTAAACCTGCCAAAAATACATTAAAATCCTTTTCATTCTTCCAAACATTCTATGTGAGAATAAAGCTTATAGAGAAGAGTAGGGGGTTGCTATGAAATAAAGATCACGGTTATCATTGCACAGCCCCAGAGCTGAAAAGTTAGTATTAGTTCTCTCAGTTTTGAGCTGAGTAGTTACGTAGAACATGAGCTTAAGTAGACAGGTGAAGCTGAAGCAAAAATAAAAGGGATTTAAATGCATTCAGCTCTATAATCTCCATCCTGGAATTCAAACGCTGGTAGGTCAGCAAGGATTTTCCCCAATATCTAATCAAGATTGGCACAATACTATTACTACAATGTGATAGCAGCAAGTATAATCCCTATCTTTAGGAAAGGAAAAGCTATATGCAGATGACAACGTCTACAACATTTGATCTCAGTAATGCAAACATTCGGTACAATCTTTGAAGTGAAGAATAAATAACTGTACAGGAATTGAAAATTCATCAGGCTACAATGTTGTTTATCGTGACTACAGCATATGATAGCGTTGCTGACTAATTTTCCAAACAATGAAGAAGCAAAATTATTACTTTCATTTAAAATGGAGAAGATGGTAATGCACAAAATCTGATGATGAAGGAGCTGGTCAAACGAGATGAAAAAGCACAGTGAAAGGGGAATTGTTTATCCCGAAAGAATTTACAGATGGTGGCCCTGATGGATCAGCATTGGTACTCAGTTCATATAGTCTTTTTGATCTATATATTTCAACATATAATATTACTAAATTATATTTTTGGTATAAAAAAAGGAATGTACTAGTAAGTCTGTTGAGATGCACTGTCATAACATAGACAGATTGAAAGAGCAGAAAAAAGATGACCCCCAATACTGCAGTAAAATAGAAGGGACAGCACTAAACCACAAACTTTGTCATTCAGGAATAAGAAAGAAATGCTGGCATATCCAGAAGCTGTTAAAAATGAAACACAATCTGGGAGACCACCTGTGAGTGCTATGCAGTCAAAAAAATTACAATTAGTGAACCATGTGATGTGCCAGCCAACAATTTTAAATAGAGCAGCATACAAGACTTGCATACAAAGCAGTGAAATAAAAATTCCAGAAGAAATGAAGAAAAAGAAAATTAAATGAAACAAAGTACTATCAGGATAATGAAAGGATGTAAAGGTTATCTGAAAAGCTAAACCTAAGAACTTTATTTAAGATGCCAAAATGGAAAAGAGAATTAACCCTCTCTACAGACAAGTAAGAGAAATTAGCATCTCCTATTATCACAGATGTTTAAGCTGAAGGACAATGTTGCCCTATATATGTTAATTATTAATAAATATTTTTAATACTTCAACATTTCTAACCATCAAATCTGAGCAAATGTAGTACAAATAGCTTCACAGAGAAGGTTAACTATTCTATGCATTTATTATAAGTGATGTCACCTGTAACAGCAGAGGACTGGACTCTTCAATGCCAGTGTTTCTATCACATTTCAAGTTTCTGCTGCCTCAGCACTGCTGTTTCTGCAATGAGTCTAGCTTTAAGAACACTAAACATTTACTTTAAAACATTTTTTTTTACAGTACATGGACCCTGGTACTTTGCAAGATCATATGAAGGAACTACAGGGTGTTTCAAAAAGATGGATATAATTTGAAATCGCTATGCTTTGAAATTGGGTTCATCTTTTTGAAATACCTTGTACTTCTAATTCACATGAAGAAAAATACAAAGCTTGTGTGCAACAGCTTTGTTTTGTCAACTACTTTCACCTAGATGCTACTGCACTTGCTGCACATGTGAGTGCGGTTCCCAGCACAACAATAAAGAACTAAAAATATACAGATTAGAGTTATTTTTAATCATGCCCTGTATCAAGATGTTATAATTGACTTCAAAGCTACCCAATATATAAGACAATACAGTTCATGCTTTTGACTCACTCTGTCTTTTTCAAATTCTACCACTTCTGTTTCCCATTCCAGAGAATCTGTGTCTATGGCTGAGTCATGGGAACTATGGGCCATCAGCTGACGGAATCTGGCCTCCTTTTCCAACTGATTCTCCATCTTCTCCCTAGACAAAGAAAATAATTATTTCTAGACACAAGCAACCCTTTTAAATAAACTGATACCTAATGTTATCATCATGTGATACAGTATATTTTGGTTTCTAGATCAAAAATCCAAGATGTACCAAAATTTCAGCCCATGCTTTCATCTTTCCAGTATTCTTGGCCTGCTATGGAATTGACTTTCCTTTTCTATATATCATCCTAACTTAGTCTTACATTTTTTGCATTCTTTTTACATGATTGAAACACACTAGTTTTCTAACATCTGTCAAAATGGATTTAGTTTACCCTCAGATGAGCTGCATCAATATGCTCAGGGCAGGTGGGGCATGATAAATACCAACAGCAAAACCTCTTCCACAACCCATTGAGATGATGTATGGTGCACATTTTCCTTGCATTCATAAGCCAGTCAGAACAGAGTTGGGACAAACTAAATTGCTGTTAATCTGACTTCAGTGAAAGAATCCCATATTGCTCAAGCATATCTCCACAGTACAAAGGTTAGAATATTTGTCTCATTGATAAGATTAAAAGGTTAACATAGTACCCATCACAATAATTTCCATGATAACTAAAAATACAGGCTGTGTTTCCACACACGATGTCATGAACACATGCTGCCCACAGCTATAACAACATATGGTTCACTTGTAAACACAGCTAACAAACGGAAGTTTTTATCACAAGCTCCCATGCAGTTTGATCATTTCTCTTAACATACTTCAGTTCCTTCAGTTCACGCACAGCATCATTTTTCTGCTTTCTCATGTCATCCAGATTGCGAAGAGCTTCAGCCAAGTCACTCACAGCCCGGTCTCTCTCCCTCCTTAAGTTGTCACACAAAGTCCTTCAAAACCAAAGAAGTTTCAATTTAGTTACTTAAAGCCCTGAGTAACAAACTAGTTTTACCACACTGTATAGTTACTGTAAAATTTTAAAAAGCAGTTTCAAATGTTCCCTTTTGAGAAAAAAAAAGTATAAGAAAGAAAAAAATTACATATGCTATTGTGTTAAGCAAAAATTTGTCAAGATAAGAGAAACTTTATTAATTACTTTCAAAACCTTATTTCTACTTCTTTAAATTAGCAGAAAAAAAAAAAGTCTTATTAAAGTATTTTCCCTTGGTCCCTTAAACATGTTTAGTAACAAATATATTGGATACTTTTTGCAAAATGTTCCCAGAGGTAAAGAATTATTTACAGGACTATAGCTGTAGAAGGATTAGGTATATCACCTAAAAAATACATAATTTGTGGTCCTTACATAGCAGTGCTGCTGGACTTTATGGTATTTACTAGAGACATTATGGGTATGAAAGTACAGACTAAACAAAGTACCTTGTAAGGTGCCCTCAGGTTTTAAAAGAAAACACTCTGTGACAGCTAACGCAGAAGTTCTGACAAGTTGAAGCAAGTGCTAGGAAAACTCAGCAAGACCTGGAATTGCACCAACTGCACACAAGATGTTACAAAGATCATTCACGCACCATCTAGCATTCATTTACCGTATACTTTCCCTTTCTGCAACAATCTTATCCCGCTCTTGAAAGGCCCAATCTCTTCTGCACTTGGCTACTTCTGCTTCCTGGACGGCTTCCTTTAGTTCTTGTGACATTGCCTCATATTGTTTCCGAAGCATTTCAATTTCTTTGTTTGCTCTTTCTATGTCTAAGGTAGCAGAATCTTGTATCTAGGAATGAACAACATAGGTAAGTATTTTAAGCACAATTTTTAGGTAAGTACACACAAACATGTATTCAGTTCTCATGTTTTCATGAAAAATGTTCATTTATCTTGTTGGCAACTTTGGCAGGGGGAAGACTGAAACTGTTGTAATGTGTTTCACTCAGTGGTGCACAAACCTGAGTGAACAGAACCTACACAAATAAAAATCCTTACTTCGAAATAACATCAGTGAATCTTTTGTATTTCAGATATAATATTCCATGCTTCTTTCTTTTCTACTTGACCAAGAGAAAAAAATTCAAGGATATTTAGAAATCAGATACACTATTATAAGCAGTTACAACACAGATTTCCTGCATTAATGTCTGATATTTACCCTGGAACAACTAGATGCACACTTTCACAACACAGACTTTGCGATGCACACAGGCCCCTTAACTCCAAATTTGAGCAATGGAATTCCAACAAAGTTTTGTTTGAATGTTTCTTGGTTTAGATAAGAACTACTTTCCTCTTAATTCAACTTGTTTCTTTAACATCCTCCATGTTGAAGAAGTGAGATGGTGACAATAATAAGACAGATACACAGAGAACACTCTCCAGGCTTGCAGCCCAGTAACCACAAGCCAACTAAAGGATAAAGCCCATCTCAAACACTGAAGGCCATGGGCTTGCAAAAAACTGTGTGCTTCACTTCAAGAATATAAATAAATCTAATGAATCTGACTAGACTTGTCATTAGACTGAAGATTAAACTTTGGAGGACTGTTTTTAAGACCTGAACGCATGTACGTCAAAGAGAGACTACTAAGTCATGATTAATATTTTAAAGGCTCTTTTTTTCCTCCAAGTTACAATTATATTCAAAAATAAGAGAGCACAAAACCTTACACCCCAGGTTTACAGTCTCACTTCAAAATTAAAAATAAAAAGTTGCAACAAATAAGACCTAATGAAGGCTAGGAAGAGTCATGTCTGGACTTTTGATTGTCTCTTTCACTTCCAATGACCACTTTCTTCTCTGACACTTCACTGGCAGGAAAAAGACAATCGAAAGGACCACTCAAAGCAACAAAAAAAGTTTATATTTTAAGCATCAATTCTAATTTGGAATCCACCAAAGGTGAGCAGCTGAGCAGGTACATTGCTAAGTCACAGTGAAGCTCACCCAAGCTTACGCAGCTTCCTTGAGAAAAGCACAAATTTCCAAAATCTCACTGGTTTGGCCATAAAGAACCAAACACAATGAAAGATTTATCTCCAGTACAACTGCAAACATAGCTTAATTGCTTCCCTGCACACTCATTCAGGATTTGTAAATCTGTGTGACTGACAGGGCTAAAAAGTTTATTTGTACTGGTAAAGGGTTGGTATTCAATGAAAACAGAATACAAGTTTAATGAAAACAATATAGTTTAATATTAAATAATTTCATATTCCTTAGTTATTTCATGAGCATAAAAGTTGTGATAGTATGCATTTTCATGCTACATTACATGTAAGCATTTACAGTTGTATGCGGCTTGATGTTTAGCATTGCACACATGACAAGAATGTCAGTAAGTGTGCAGAACTGTAAGAATCTTACCAGCCACACAAGGACATAAATCATCAGAATAGCATACTTATACTACCAACATGTATAGATTAGAAAATGTACAATCACACTTCAATAAACTTCCTTTAAGAAGTATTATAAACAGCTAACATCCTAAGCAGGTCACAGGCACGAACAACACATTAAAGATGTCATCAAGCCCACCAGCAGGTAATCTGCCCAGCCACCTGCTAATTACAATATTTTATTTGCCATTTACAAACAGAAACCTAATACTAAGCATAACTGTATTTCTTTCAAACAAGATCTGTCACTGTGTCTTGAAGAACATACATGCGTTTGTATGTGCTTTAGAGTGACTTTGAGTGTCTTCCTCCATTACTCCGTGTGCCCAGACCTTTAACTGATGTCTTCAAAATGAATGACCGTTTGAAGCTACGAAAGAAATAGTAATCTATGAAGACTTGCAATACCTGACGGGCTTGGTAATATTCCCTTAGTAGATGGTCTCTCTGGATGATAGCTTCTGTTCTCTCCTTCCTGGCAACATCTCTTTCTTCCTTCACTGTCTCTATATCCTTGCAGGCTTGATCAAGTTCCTTCTGAGCCTCAGCTTTGTCCTTCACTTCATGACAGTATTTTTCCAGCAACTCGTTCCTCTCACAAATTGCTCGGTCTCTTTCCACGAGAGCTGAGTTTAGCTCCTAAAACAAGATCCATTGTTTGCAGTAGGTTAAGTACAGAAGGAAACAGTTCATCTTTCCAACTGGATACACTCTGATACCTCAAAAGCCCAAAGAGTTTACCACTAATGTTCTGAAAAATGGGAGCAGAACACGACTGATCACATTACATACAAGGAAGTATTAGCAAAGATTATTAAATCGGTACTGAAGATATGAGAATTTCACATTAGCACAGTCCAATGTCAAAACTAAACAAGAATCTGGGAGCACTCACAGTTTTGAGGAATCTAAATGAAGGAAAGTTATTAAACAGTCAGACTTGGTGTTGTAAGAACGGCTTTAAGTATGGCAAAGGCTAAGAATACACTGTGAATTTTTTTAAGCAACTACCCTGAGTTTACAGGACTGAAATCATTCAGACAACCTAGCTACATATCTTATGGCTTCTTCATCAGTTTTAAAGGGATATTAAAGTCACATGCCAGTATGATACCAACGTGCAAGCTACAGAACGTTCAAAGATAAAACCACAGTATGCCATAAAGCAGAATGACATTTCATTAAGTTTGATATTCAGCTGCACCATAATAAAAAAGATGAGGCAAACATTGCTCTAAGATACAATCTGCCTTTTAAAAATAGTTTAAAATAGAGCTCCTATTGAAAGAATGAAGCATTGAAACAGTTGAATTTCATGCCATTACCTTTTTAGATAGTCCCACTCTCTAGAAGCATTCAAACAATGGCTACAAGTCCTTCTACATACAGGCATTCCTAGCTGAAAACTATTGATGTTTTGATCTCAAAAAGATCACCTGAGACAGCTGACATTTGAAAAGCAATGGAAAGAAAGGGTCCAAATACTCAAAGACAGAAAGACATCATATCATAAACTGACTTCCATTCTACTTTCCTCTACAATTTTCAAGGAATAAGATTGAGTATTTAAAGCACAGATGATTGCATTTTGCTGTATTGACATAATTGGTTTTGAGATATGGCATTTAATTAAGGCTAGTCAGGCTGTTTTAACAGGTCCATGAGGGTATTAAAACAGCTATTTTGACTGTAGAGTAACAGACAAGTAGTAGAATTAATGACTCACCCTGTGAACTTTAAGCATATCAGTGCACCGCAATTACCAGAGCACTTAAGTTTCCTCAACATCAGTAAGAGCTTCCATTGCTCAGTACCTCTAAAAAGAAATCTCTAACCCATCTGCTGGTGCAGGCAAGTTTTAGCACTGGAAGCAATGTTTTGCACAGTTTAAGTACAGACTTTATTAAATGGGCATTCAAGTGTTCATATAAAACTTACATAAAAATTTTCCAGTAGCTAGCAAAGATCGAAGTCATCACAGTATCAAGGCAGAGGTAAAGTTTGCAGAAAGCCCTTAGTTAAGCACGAATTTACAGTGATTGGAAAAAAAAAATACACATTGCCAGAGCTTATTCCAGCATGCTCAATACAAACTATCTGAATAAGAGCAGCCATTGCCTCCAGTGGTCAGTAGTAAAATTTCACCTCTGTCTTTTTCCCCGTGACATTTGCACAAAATTACAACATGATAGCACAGGGCAATGTGCCATTTGGCGCTGATTAGAACACCTTCTGTTTGGAAATATCAGTGTGGTGTGGTTTGGTTTGAAGAACGATTCTGAATTTGTGAAGAATTCATATGATTGAAGGAAGTTCATGCACCTGAATTTAATAAGATAATTTCATACAGGATAAAATACAACAGGTTCATTAAACACTGGGGAAAGTTGACTACCACTGAGATGAAACACAACATTCTAAGTATTTCCTGGAGCAAACATTCTGCCAAACAAAACCACCACTGGGCAAGTAGAGGGAGAAATATATAATATCTAATCCCTAGCTCTGAGTGACCAGGCTGACTAGAACTTAATCCAAAACTGTCCATAGTGGAAAATCCTGAGATTTCTTCTATTGTTTATAAATGCCAGATAATTATTACATTCTGGATGTAAATTAACCCATTATGTTTGGGCATGTGGAACCACAAAAAGTACTATGTGACACAGCAACACATCTGCTCACAAGCAGTAGAGTCATAGCTACAGGAAAACAGGAAAAAAAGGAAAACTCACAGTACTGCTATTTTACGTTTTTTAATAAATTACAGAAGCAGTTATTTCTGCTTTCTAATGGGCCAGTTCCAGGGGCAAAGACAAGCGTGTGCCTGTGCCCTGCCAGCACCTCACTCAGCAGTCCAAGGCGCTTACCTGTTCTTATTCACACATCTCTTCAAAGTCATCTAGGTAGGAGGGAACACTGCTGTATTTAAAATTTTAATTTCCTGCCTCTTAAAGCACTTTGGCAAATTACACATAGTGCCACAATGACAGATAGAACAAACTGGAGCAGAACGACTAATTGTGGCTGTTTTCATCAATATTCCTTAGTAGCTACCCTGATTCCACTGAAATCAGCAACAGACGTTTCTGTTGGCTTCATGGCTTTGATGAATGTAGAACAGGTACAAAACGTATTAAAACCTCACTCACTGTTGCTAAATTCTTTAGGTGGCAACTGTGAGGAGCCGAAAACTATGAATTCTGAAAACCAGAAGTTAGTTATTTTTAAAAGCTCTGATGCTGTATGTCACAATTCACATTAAGTCCATCAACAACAGTGTGATGTAAAAAAAGCTCCACACTAATTTTTCATGAAGATCATTTTGCTCAGATGTAATGCTGTGAAAAAAGTAAAATGAGATTTATAGGCAATGAGGTATATTTACTTGTATCTATTTCATGCTGAATTAAGTATCTGTAAACCAATGGGCCAGGTCAATGTCTATCAGCTGAAATGAAACCGAGCATTAAATTGCATTTTGGAAATCTTAACAGCATCATTATAACATGGTGGAAACATAAGCATTTCAAGAACATATTGCTGAAAAATACAAAGTTCTGGTTTCAAATTCTTTAAGGTATGCCTGAGTTGTAGTGAAAAATCTTTAAAATATTCTCTTTAACTTAAATGCAGAAAGAGGGAAAAGAAGGAAGACCATGCATGTCAGCACAGGCTTTGCATAAACATTTGAGACTACTTTATTATGTACCATCTTCAGTCATAGTGGATAGTATCCAGTGGTTCCTGTACAAGTAAGAAGTTAAAATTAATGAATATTTAGAGCTATATTGTTTCAGAGAGCATTACTTGAAAAGGTAGAGAAGACCAATGGAGTAAAGGAGAACAGAATTAAGTCAAGTGAACAGCAAATTTAAACTGACAGGTACTCTATTCAACCATACAAATCTTAATAAATTGATAGTAAAAAGGACAGCTATAGGAAAACATCAGCACAGAATTTTCTCTTTGCAGTGCATTCCTATTTTTCATTAATTAGTCACACATTTCAGATTCTAGTATCAACATTCCCCATCGAAACAGTATGTTAGTACCTGTCTTAAAGCTTCCATCTCTTCACTAGCCACTCGCTTCTCAGAAGAAGTGTTCTTCAGTTTGGACTCTGCAAGCTCCAGCTCTGTTTGAAGCTTATCTACTTCTTTAATTACTTGATCTCTCTCACTCATTATGAGGCGGTATTCATTGAAAACTGAATCCCTTTCTTCCTTGTATTTCTCTGCATCCTTTGCTGCTTTCAGCTGCATTGTTTTGAACCTTGTCACCTCCGACTGCAATCGCTCCATCTCTCTCTGCAACTCTTTATTTTGGGCTGTGGCATTGCTTAGTTCCTGCTGTACTGATTCAAATCTAAAAACAAGCAGAAACACCAATAAGGTACTTATTTTCCTTTTTTCATACATTAAGGATTTGGCAGCATAATCAAACATATCTATTGGTAACACACAACTGCAGAGGACTTCTTAGACAATGTACTCTCAATGCTGCAAAATAAAAGTTGGACTAATTATTGGTTTAGCAACATTAGTGAACCTTTAGGAATATTAGGAAACCTTTTTAATGAACCAAAATATAAAAATTGTTAGAAATAATTTATAATTAGTTTAATTATTAAAAACAAATTTCTAACAAATTATTCTAAGAGGAATGCAAAACATTGCCGTTATTTAATAGCACAAGTCTAACTTGATTTACTGCATTTAACTTCAAAGATGAGCAGAGCTAACTCCTCCTCCCAGCACACACTCTCAGGTATGTGGAAGACGGAAGCAAATGCAGAAAATGGAAAAAAAATAGAACTTCCACATGCCCAGATATGCCACAGGGTTGATAATGGATAGGTCAGAGACAGGGGGGGGTGGTGCGGAAAAAGGCAGACAATGAGACAATGGAACTAAAAAACTAAAACCAGGTAATTCAAACATTGTTTGTTTTCACCAGTAGATCATCCAATAAAACTGAAATGCAAAATATCTTGAACTATCTAAAGTATTTTTTTTAATTTAACACAGACAAAAACATCACTACTTTATCACTACAAAATACTGAAGTATGGCACAATTTAAAAATACAACATTAAACGTTTTATTTGATTTTCAAGTAGTAACTTTGTGTTTATATTGACAAAGCATTCTTTAAAGCAAGAATGTAATATTACAGCCAAGTTCACAATTAGGTTTGAAAAGAGACTTCTCTCGAGAGCAGTGTTTTACCACAACTGGACACCAGGATTTCCTTGCATGTTTTTTCCAAAACTCACAGGTAAGTGCCATTGATAGAAACACTGTACCTAAGTTGACAGACTTTTAGGGTTATCCAAATTTCAGGTGCCTACAAACCTCTGGCAGACTTTCTTCCCTCTCTCCCCATGCCCCATATACCTCCCGCTGTTTAAAAGTGCGATTTCTTGTCTACTACAGCATATTGCCTGAGTCTTCACAAGAGACCACTATAAACCTAATTTCGAATATTTCCTTGAAAGCCTCAGTGTATTGAAAGCATTTCCATAGCTTTACTAAGGCGTTTGCCAGTCATGTCAAAACCATCACCCTGCTCCTTTCGGGAAATTCTTCTGTTTAAGAGATCATTTGGCTCGCAGTACAGAACACCTAACATACTGCAATCTGAATTTCTTCTTTTATTTTCAGAACTGTGAGCATGAAGCTAAGAAGAACATACTATAGAAGTACAAGGATGTATCAGAAATCTAAGAGACTATGCCAAACAACCCCATTGGCATGTAAGAACCCACAGTATATTTGCATTTAACAGTACATTTAACTATTTCTGGGTCAAATCAAGGAAAACACTGGGAAGATTCAGGAGAGAGGGGAGGAGAAAATATTTAAGGCAATGTTTGCCAAGCAAAAAAACCACTCATCATTAATGAAGAAAAAAAAAAATAACAACACACACACAACCAAACCAAAGCATCAAAGCAAGCAAAGTAAGCATGGGGAAAGTGATCAGAGGGAGAAAAGAAAGCCCCTGCCATAGAGGAACATTCATATTAAACAGTGATGATTCGAGGAAACCTGAAGGCAAAGTTGCAGCAGATAGTCCTTGGTCCTGCTTGATCTTGCATTGCCTGCTAAAGAGGAAATACAGGCAGCTGGATCACACTGTCACAGATGCCTTCTGTAGCGAAAGACCCTTTCTAATAACTTGTGAATGGGTTGCCAGTAGCAGGGGTGGATGAGTCAGTAGCAACAAGCATGGGTTTATAAGGGCAACCAATACTGAAAAGAACTCTCATCAGGACTCATGTGGTGCAATAGCTCACATTCAAAATGCAGAGACACACGTGTAGGGCAAGGTTTAGCATACAGGAATTAGATAGCTGGTATAGCCAATTTTTAATTTGCAAACTATCCACCAACTAAACCACATTGGTAGCATTCATATGCTGTATACTATTGTGACAATGTTATAGATAAAAGAAAAAAGGTTGAATACTTCTCTGATATTCTTTAAGGCCAAAGACTCATTCAAAATGAGACCTGGGCCATCACTGTAATCTTACTCATCCTGCCCTCCTTAAAAGCTTTTTGACTGTGTTTATATTTTGTATTAAAAAAAATAGTGCTGCAATTTATAACCCATTCATCCTCAAACTACAACTTCCTTAAGTTTCACATTCTGAAAAGTATACACATCTGAAACACACTTCAAAAATCTTTGGTCAGTCACTCAGAGAAATATGGTTTTAGTTATGAAGAAAGGGTATAAACATGAGACAAATAATGGTTTCTAACAAATAGAAAAAAGTGAAAAAGCAGCCCAGACCCAAAGCCAACTGAATAAAAGGCAAATATTCCTGAAGTTTGGTTACATGAATTCAGCTGGATCACTGGTTCAAAGGAATGTGAATATCTTTAATAAAATTTGTAAAACCAACCTCTGCTCAGTATCAACCCACACCTTCCTCTCAAGAACCAAGCTCTGCTCAGTATTGAACCACAACTTCCTAAATCACAAGGCCACAATACCACTGTGTTGACTTTCTGCATGTATCAGCATAGTTGCAGTATTGCTTGTAGTGTACGTTAGGCTTTCCCTCACTTTCAGGAATCCATGGCAGTCTAAGTTAAATAACTTATTATCTTATTGTTCATATTCTCCTATAGTTTAATTTGATGGATCGCAACTATGTACACGCTATTCACGTGTACATTATTATCTAGGTGCAATCTCACCTTTTTGAAAGATGAGAAGCCTATGAATGTGTAAAACAACATTTTTTGGCTTCGGTCTGTGGGAGTTGTATATTATCCCTAACTTATGGCAGTGAAAACATTCCCAACATTCACGCAGATGCTCTCTGGAGTCCTTACGTATATTAGCATTCCTCCTACTCCATTTGAGTAACTGCGTAGGCTCAGCATCAAGGAGGAGCAGAGAGGGGTGAAGTGTGGGATGACAAGTGTCTGTGCCCATATGGTTTGGCACTTGTGGTGCTCACAGCACCAGCACCTTCTCCACAAACCAGCGCTCCCAGCCGTCTGCATCCAGTGAACTCTGCTGCCAGCCAGAAGCTCTGCCTCAGAGTCCCATGCAGTCTGCAGTTCTAATTTTCATGAGAAGTTAACTTATGCTCGAGAACATCTTAATCTGCTAAACACCTTTTAAACGCATCCTTTTATTGACTTTTTAAAAAAGTATTTAAATAAAGATATACATGTTAATGGACTCACCATCCATTGAGGAGTTCGTTTGGAACACTAAGTCTGAGGTTTAACAAAACTTTGGTTGCATTTGACTCCTGTGTCAACATACCTTGGAAGCCAGAATATCCTCTTCTTACATGAGCTAAACAATGGTTAAAATTCCTCATACAACTCTAAAACCCTAACTGTGAAATCCTTTTCTCGAGAAAAAATGCACCACTTCTCCAAATAAAGAACCCCATCACACCTTCTAGGACCTTCCAGAAAAATCCTACATAGAAGTGCATGATTAGTCACCACACCAAAAGAAAACACACGAAAGAAAAATTTTAGGAAGAAAGTTAGAAAAGTATTTGTGATTCTACCACAGAGAAAATAAGGTGCTACATTAGAATTGTTACTGCCTTTACAGAATATCTGCAAGTTATCAAAACCTGGTTATACCTTCTAAGAGAGGATGAATACTGCTGCTGAAAATGAATTGCTGTGTCCCTTTGCTTCATTAACATGTCAATCTGTTTCTGAAGGCGCCTGTTCTCCTCCTCAGCCTGTTCTAGGCGGCTCAGATCCGTATTGTGACTGGCAATCTTCTCATTGTACCGTTTCCTTAGGGCATCATAATCCTTCTTCACACCCTCTAGTTTGTCCATTGCTGTATCATAAAGTTTATTTAATATCTCTGATGACCCATTTTGCTTCATAACCTAAAAAAATGCCAGAAACAGTAATAATAAACTTTTAATCAGTCCAATATATATTTATCTGAAATATATAAATAAACAATATTAGAACAAAAATATATTAATCAGGTTTAATAATAATTTTTTTAATGACTAAGGAAACACTGAGCCACTTATTATTACTGTTAGTCTATTACTACATGTGCTGAAGGTTAACTGTGTAAAACACCTGCTTTATCACAATTTAAAGTGCGTAAGTTTATGAAAATCTTGCTACCAACAGTTATTAAATCCACGTTGTTTTCAAAGTACTTTGTAGTTTTAGCAAGAAGTCATTTGGTGACCAAGATGATGCTGCAATTTACGAAATGACCACGAGGTGGCATCCATGGCAGGTTGCCTGTATCCTCCACGAACAAATAAAAGAAATTAAAACTTCAGGAGAATAAAATCTACCCTAAACACGTTATACATTCAGGCATATGTATTAATATTCATACACTACTTCATCTGAGAACTACCCATAGAGGTTTGTTTTTCAAAAGCTATCCATGAAATACAAACAGGAAGAGAAAAATCCATTTAAACACAAAGTCTGACCTGAATCTTAGTTTCAAATTAATTTCCATTGACATAAGAATCTTGTTGTAAATAGCAACATTGATGATAAATGACCAGCAACAACAGCAAGGCACTAATGAGCTTCAGCAAATCTAGTCCTTCCTTCTTCCTTCTCAAAAGATAAAGTGCCCAAAATGATACCTTACCCCTTTCCCCTCCTTTTTTTTAAATGCTAAGCTCATTTTTTTCATTTTACCTTTTAAATAGAAATTTGGCCTTGACGGAGCAGTGGGAACAAACAGGAACACTCTATATAGAGAGGTGCCAGGAATTTATGTAACCATAACATTAGCCTACAAAGGTGTGTTCCCAACTATCCGAAAATAAAAAGTATTTTAAAAAAGAGAAGAAAAAAAGACAGAAAATAGCAGTTCTATAAAATGCTGAAACCAAATACATAGCAACTACCCTCTATGCACAAATTGTCTCCTCATCTTCCTCTGCCTTACACTCAGAGTAAGGACCAGTTCCCGCACATGCAGAGCAGAAGGGAAGGAGCCGGACAGACTGCCCGCTCCCTGCCCACAGGCAGCTGGTAGCAACCATCACTGTCAGGAAACCTGTTCTCTGCACAGACAAAGTTCTTCAGCCTGACACTGCTCGCCTTTAACTAATGCAGTAAAAACAGTAAATCACTGTTCATAAAGTGGCCCTGGAACAAGGATGCACTTCGCGAGAGTCTCATGGCTATGGTTATTCTCCACATACCTCTCCTACTCTCAGTGAATTCAGTAGCATAATTCACACAAGGTTGGACCGGTGATTAGCTAGCATGCTTCAGTCAACCATTTCAGACATGCTAAATGTGATAAACTGTCAGCATATGTAAAGCGTAAACGCATTTTGATTTAAACCCACTCAAGAGAAGACTGCTTCCCAAAGCATTCTGAGAACAGGTTTGAAAACCAAGTATTTGAGAATCCAAAAAGAAACAAACCACTTCTCACTGTCTACAGCACACACGGAATATCTTTTTGCAGAAAACACACTGAATCATTAAGGAAAAGAAGGACGAATATACTCGAAATGGTATGGAATTCGGCACAAACTTTCTACCCGAGATTTGACAGAGGACAGAAAGCCACAGACAGGGAACAGTGCACTAACGGAGGTCTCCCATTCAAAATCCCAGTCTGAGAAAAAGTAAATAGTCCCAGCTGGACAGAGGACAGCATCCATGGCAACAAGAAACTTCATATGCAAGCAGCAGAAACCTAAGCTGGTCAGCTGCTCCACAGCAAATCCATGACAATCCCACACGAAGAGTAACCCAAGCAAACATTTTTGCCCTCTGAAGCCACTAAGATGTTGTGCTTTGCTACAGCCTGACGATGAAACAACACGTCAGAGAGGTCAACACAGACTCTGACTGATTCAGATGAGAAATGACACAGGCAAGACTCTTGATGCCCCTTCAAGACCCCGTGATTCACTATAACATACTGAGAAACAGAGTTACACAACTTTCTGATGGAGTCACTTACAGTTTTCTTTAAAGGTTTAACCATGATATTGACATGAGACGGAATTTATATAAATAAATACTGACAATGATACTTCAACTTCCTTCTCTGCTGCCAGACAATTTCAAACTTCAGGACAGAACCTCAAAATACAATAGCCTTCTCCTGGAGGTTTTACCATCCCTGCTTTGCAGACCAGCAAACTGAGGCACAGAACAATTAAGCAATTTGCCCAGGTTTACACATCAAACCATTTCTGCTACACAGAACATCAGCTATCTGCAGACACAAGCCCCTCGACCATTTCACAGCAGAACTCTCAAGGTAATGTTAGAGGAAGGGCCCTAAGGGAAATACAAATCTTCACTCCTCTTTGCAAAAGCTCTCCAGCACCTCCTGAAGCGCCACTCAGCACATCCAGCTCACTTTGACCTTTGCCCCTCCTACTCTAGCAAATAATTATTTTTCTTGACGTGGGTATGGCTTCTGAAGCCTAATGTTTGACTTGTCAGTTTGACTTGCAAGTTTGCCCTGTGAATCAGGCTACACACAGTTAACCAAGATATTCTCTTTAACTATCCCACATATTACTGTAACTATCCTAACTACATGATCAGACTTTTCCATAGGTGAACCATGGACCTGATATGACCAGTTGATCCTTATTGTTACTTGTCTTTCCTCAGAAGATGTGAACAACATTGGCCTAGAGAGAGTTTGTTATATACAGTTCTGAAATGCCTACCTCTTCCTGAGAAGCTTATCTTTAAGTTAAAAAATATTAATCAACTTTTAAAAAAATCACACATATACAATCTTCCTCATGTACTTTTTTTTCCATCTCTGCATCAAACTTCTTAATACCACCTAACATTCTACATCCCTCATTCTTTTTTCGCAGCTAAACACAGAAAACCAATTCATATCCAAGATCTCATTTCCTCCCCTAGTGCTGTAAAATGTAAGGTAGATGTTTTAGAACGAGCACAACATAAAAGGCCGCAACACCACATATTTGGTTTTATTGACTTATTTATCAAAGGAACAATTCACGATCTCTTCTAGCCCTTAGGCTACAAGTTGCAGCTCACCTGCTGCTGCTGGCTGCGCAGGTCTGTTATCTCCTTCTGATCCTCATCATGAAGTCTCTTCATTTCCTCACACGACTGCTGGAGGTGATTATGTTCTCGCACCAACTGCGTGTTTTTCCTCTTCAAGGTATCCATGTCCTCCTTCAGCTGTGACTGGTCACTCAGCAGCCGGCTGTGCAACGTGCTGTCACGGCACACAGAAAATGCTCTTAGAGGCCAACTTGCCAGGACAAAGTCCTGGACTAACTAATTTCAAGCATGAGTTTCCTACCAAGAAAGCAAGCCAAATTAACTCAACTCTGTGTAGAGTATTCCAATCCTGGGGGGGGGGGGGGGGGGGGGGGGGGGGGGGGCAGGGGGCGGGAAACAAAACCAACACCACACAACACATCAGAACACCAGAAACGGGGATATAAGCATGAAAATACACGAAAGTACACAGTACTAAACAGCATCAGAAGAGATGATGGATTTATGCCACCCACCAGTGCCATTGCACAGCCATTTTAAAAACAAGCAGACAAACAGAAATGGTATTCCAAGAGTACTCCAAGCTCTTTGTAAAGAAGCCACGCAACTTACTACATCTGCACCTGGTGACAATATTTAATACTATTTTGAGGTTTTGGAAGAAGAACATAAGGAAATTATGCCTATCTTTGAAGGCTTGAAGAGCTGTGGGTGAAAGTGCTATGTAAGAACTAGCAGCCCCCAACAAAAACAAACACTGTCATGAAATACTAGTCACACTTAAGAGTGCAGATTTAAGTGGTATAAACTTCAAACCAAGAACTTATCTGCATTTCTATTTTTGAGTTGTCTTCCTTTCAAGTGAACAAGACATTACCCTGCTTGCACCAATGACTGATTTTTAAACGGAAGCACATGCTAGAAATATTCACCAATTCGTTTCACCAGTAACAAATGACATTCTCTCAAATTACATTCTACTCTCCATCCTGACAGTAAGACTATTAGATTGTATCTGTAAATCAGCAACTAGGCTTTCCTTGTCAGTGCTCCATCAAAACATCAGGGATTTCTATCTCGAATTCTTCAAAATAAAATAACCAATCCATACTTTATTATTTCAAATAGGCCAGAAATGTGTTACCTGATGCATGAAAACATTAACCTTGTGATTATAGTGAAAAAACAGGATTAAAAAAAATTTTTATGACCATGTTCTAATACTTTATGATCTAGCACAGACTGGTAAAGTCTTCCTTTGCACAGGTTTACTAATACTTACTGATAAAAATCTGCCTCTTTTGCTGCTTCTTCACACCGTTTAAGTGTCTTGGTGTGTTGATTCTGCAGAGACTGTAGGTCTGACATGGCCTTCATGCACTGAATCTTCAGTCTTTCATAATCATGATTTGGTTTTGGACTGGGCCTAGCATGGAAGAAGAATATGAAGTCAAATGTCAGCTACTAAAGAGAATGAAAAGTCTGGAAAATTACTGTCCAATAAATAAATAGTATCAGACAACTGTTGATTCTTCGGTTATATTATGCTGTAATTTAAACACTGACCATGTCACATTAAGATGTAACCACAAATAAAAATTCACCAACTTTAACCTGTATTAGTTTTATACTGAGAGATAACATCTAATAATGAGATCATTCTGTCTAACACTGACACAACCAAAACCAGTCCTGCGCACACATGTACCCCTCTTCTGAGCAGCAGGATTATCGCAGGGCAGAAGTGTCACTCGATACAGGAACAAGTCAATCAGAGCAGTTCGGCTCTCTGCACTGCCAGGGCAAACCTCTCGCGGCAGCAGCACTGAGATGCACTGAGCAGGGCTCAGAAGACGCTGCCAAACCCAAGCGGGGGCTGCACAGAGACCTGGGCTAGGAACAACTTCTCACCTAGGCAGCAGCTGGAGGATCTCGTCCACAGCTCCCACGGAAACATCAGAGTTAGAGTTGAGAGAAAACATTTCAATGGGACACCGAAGACATGCATCTGTGCCAGCAGCACTTGACTAGTTTGACTTATTGAGCACTGAATTTAACTAATTTGACCAAGTCATTCTGCTGAATCACATATCTCATTGAGTGCTACCATGTTTTTTAAACTACCATACATAAAAGAGAAAATAAGTCAGAATCTACCTTGTGTTTCCACAAAATAGCCCAAATTCTGTTCGAATAATTACTAATAATCTCCCGGTACAATATAATCTCCAATAAGAAATTTTCAGTAACCTGAACAAAGTGAAAGCCAAAGTCAGTCAAAAGATAACTTATGACTGAATTTTTTTTAGTATGTAAGGATTACTGGGAGAGGAGACATTTTCTAAAGTAATCTACGTTGTCAAGCAATTGACCAACACATTATTCTAGAATAATGTGTGGTCATCGCACAAAATACTTTTATTTATTTATTAAAAAATCATAAATCATGCTAGAAACTAAATTAGCAGGGTTATGGCTTCTTGTTTTGAAGCACTAAGCTTCTGAAAGAGACTCTGAATTGAACTGTTCCTCCTCTGTATAGTCACAAAATTTCTGCACCATTTGATATTCTAGTCTCAAAATGAAGCTTCTGACAGCTGTCTGTGTCACGTTCTGGGTCTCTTATAACTCCACAGGCAATGGGGGGGTGGGAGGAAAAAACAAAACAAAACACACTACACACCCACGCACCATCACCAAACAAGAAGAAAACAACTGCTTTCTAATTTAACTCTGTTTATTCACATATTGGATTTGCTCCATTGTTACACAGATCTGTCTTTCTCCCTCCCAGCTCTGTCTCCCAAGCGGCTTCACTGCAAGCGCAGCCTGAAAAGCAATCAGAATTCACTTCATATAGGAACAATAACAGCACCATGGATTCTGGAACTGAAATGCAGCTGGCACGAATCAAAATGAAAATGGTTTCTCACTGCTGCAGTGGTCAGAGTTGTTAAAAAGAAAATGCCAGCCACATCTGATTCACAGACTTCTAGACAGTGTGTGTATGATAAGAAGGTGGTTTTTAGCAACCCAGTAAGGACTTCAACTGCAATTCCTCTTTTTCTCCTCTACAGAGAAATGCTCCTGGGAAAAACAAAACCAAAGAAACCCTTCCTTGACTGACAGACTCTAGCAACAGTTAAAAGCTAAATTAATATAAAGCAATGGAATATTCAAGTCATATCTACAGGGACGTCTTTTAGGTTTTTTATTAATTAACTGTTTAGGGATGCAAAAGAACTTGTACATTATTCATACAATATTACAGACATAGTACCAAAACTACTACCATCTTAGTACTTCTAAAATATAACCATTGTGAGCATAAGTAAAACTTAATTTGAAATGTTCACACCCTTGACAGAAACACAAACACCCAAGGATTTATTTAAAACAGACTTTAGGGAGAACTTGTTGAAAGTAGACACCATCTGTCCACCACAGTTATTAAACTGACAACATTAACGGAAGAACAGTTTAATCCTCAGTTGAAGAGTTAACCTTACTCACACCCATTAGCACATGTTCATATTAAGCTTGTAATTATAAATTCATATCGGTGCAAAATATTTCAGTGTATGACTTTTTACTAAAGGATAACTATTAGTTGAGTCAAAGCAATGGTGAGAACTTGTTCTACAAGTTCAACACAAATCACGTGTATTTCATATATTGCTGAAGTAACACTAGCATTATTCTAATTTAAAACAAAAATAAATCCTATAAACATATGGATACCATGTAGGTAACTACAGAAGTTAGCCTACCTACACAATGAGGAATGAACAATAATGCCATCAGTAACATTCTGCATTTTACATCATCTAGATGAAATAAAAAACATCTGGATAGCCAGGGCCATATGTTCTGCAGTGCTGTTCCAAGGCTTTATGTCTCAGCAAGACAAACAGGGATATGCACAGGAGGAGCATTGGTCAGAAGTCAAAAATCAAAACTGTTGCAACAAAGGAATCCATTCAAACGCACACAGTGGTTGACTCTTGTTTAAGTAAGACCATCACACTTTTATGCTAAACTGCCTCATAAAATACATGAAAATATTATTTCAGTAAAGGAAAGGTGTCAGTTACTATTTTAGAAGCATTGGTTCAAAGAATAACAAAATGGTCCAACAGTTTTTCTGATACTCGTATAACAACTCTAAAAGTCATTTATATTCAAGTAGAATTACCCCAAGCATAAATCAAGGCTGCAATGAGACTGACATTTAAATGTACCTGATGCTGACACAAAAGCTAATCCCAACAGCAATTGTGGGCAATGCCAACCCAACAATTTGAAAATGTTTTTCTTTACTATTGCAAAATTCCACCACCACCACCACTTATGTATCACACATAAAGAAAACCTCTTTGAGAAGACAGTCCCTTCAGGCAGTTTAATTGTATTGCAGTTCTCTTCTACCACCACAAAAGTAGTAAGAATAGCAAGGTTAAATCTCTAAAGTGCACCTTGAGCATGCTAAATTATTCAGTCAAATCTTTGCTCAACCACCACAACACATGCACGTGTACAGTCACCATCAAGTGACACAAAGCACAGCATTAGCAATCCTGCTCCTGCCCAGCAGGATGACACATGTTCAGCTGATTCAGCACATCACAATCCACTTCCGTGGCTCCTCTTCCACTGCTCTGGGCTTAGTCAACACTTGTTTTGGAAAACAGCTCTTGGTTCTGCAACCGTCAGCCTTCACCGCCAGCACAGCCCAGCCTACAAGTGTGTTGAGAGCTGCAACTGTTCTGAACTGCGCCGTGGTGACGTGTCGAGATTCGCCTCTGCAGCACCTGTGTTTGGTATGGCCATGGTTAAAGCAGCACACACAGCCACAAAAACAAAAGCCCTTTTTGGGTCATAAAAGTCACCATCTGAATAATGATCTTTCAGCTTTCACACTTCAGCATGACAGTTTGCAATGTCTGGGCTTTTGACTCCTGGAAGCGTGGTGATTACTTTTGTATGAGGAAAGAATGCACAACAAAGTAAAAAAAGTACCAGGAAGCTTTCAAAAACTACAGAGGTATATGTGGATGGGAGGAGTTGTTGCTTTTGTGCTGAATGAAAAAAAATGTCAACTAATAATCTTCATTTATTCAATTTATTCAATAGTTATTCAAATATTGAATGTTTGGAAGGCAGCATTCTCCATCTAACATACACTGTCCAAGCACTACCCAAATACAATGTTTATTTTGATGAGTCCTTCTCTAAGCTGTAAACATTTATATTTTCCACAACATACAAATCCTACACTGGCAGCAGAAGATTGATTTGACAGTTAAGGAGAAAAAACTAGGGCAGTTCAGAGTACAGCTCATCAGAACTTTATTAATAGTATCCTGGATTATGGAGAACATTAACGTAAGCTATAAAATCCTAAATGTCTAAACTCTAGTGACTTATAATCAGACATTCCTCTGTAGAAATAACTAACTGGAAGCTATGCAAAAGACATGGACATTTGACAGCCTTTTTCTCTCCTGTCCCCACAACACTTGGAGACCCTCAATAGAACACAGCGCTCTTAAAGGAGCCCTCAGAACTCACTGGGATAGGATGAGGGCATCAAGATGGGTAGCTAAGGTGTGACTAAGATACACAAACTCTCCCAATTCTAGTTCACTGGTTCAAATCTTGACCTTATCTTATAGGGACAAACAGTCCAATTAATGACCTGACCACATTTAGGTTGAGCTGATGAAGTAAAAGATACAAACAGCAACAAATAGAACATTTAAGTTCAAGGAAGCTAGGCACTATGGCAAAATCTCCCAGGTAATCTGCTCTTTGTTTTTATTTCAGAATCAGTGACAGAATTTTTTTCCAGGGTTAAAAACTTTGTTTTACATGTGCTTACTGCAGGCAAAAAGCTACCTGTTCAGTGTGCCAAAAGTCACATTTATAAACTTTGGCAGATCTTTACTCCTCTACAATAAACCAATTCTGTTTCCTATGCAATAAACCCTTTATCTACAATGAACTCATACTTTCCCAGAATACTATCTTCCTCATAGCTAATCAACTCTCAGATGAGAATGAGCTGCACAAGGCTGTTTGGTATTAACTGACTTTCAAGACATGGTATTTTAATTTGTCAGTGCCCATAACTTCTCACTGGATGAGTATCTTTCTCTCAACACCTTAATGCTAACACAGTCCCCCAATATATGCATAACAGAACGCTTATGTCCTATGAAATACTTACTCCCCTCAACAAAAGTCCAAACCTCGTCTCCTTGCAGAAGCAGAGGATGGCTGAGATTTTTTTTTCTCTTGTAATTTCTGTTCTCCAGCCAATTTTTCAGAGCTATTTCCCTTGCTTTTCTCTTGCTTTCAAAACAGCACATGCTTCAGCGACTGTCTTCTCTTCCCATAACATCACCAAGGAACTTGTCTGCTTTCTTCTCTCAACACAGAGATGAGTCCTAGTCCCCTCATTCTCACAGCAACATGGCTGGACAAAGTGGGAATACGCATTCAACAGGCAGCTCAAAGACCTGGATGTGGTTACCTACACTCACACACATCACCAGGATGCAGGTAAGTTACAAGCAACCTATTTACATCATATTATCTTTGCTGCTTTACAGGCAAGCAGGAGTCAAGTTACTTGAAAACACTATTGAGAATTTAATTAAAATGTGACATTTCTTTGTTTTTACCTGCAGTCATCAAAAGTTGATCCAGGAGATGAAAGTGCAAGTCTCTTGCGCAGCTCATCCCTCTCTCGAGTTACCTGACGGAGCTGATATAATATTGTCTCCAGCTTCTCACTCATCTGTCTCGTGTCTATTACAGGTGGTGGAGATGATGCTTTACCAGTTGTACCTGACCAAGAGATACATAATTGGCAGTCAGAGAATTTTTTAAAAGAACAATACAACTTCACCAATAAATTAACACGGATTTAAAAGATCCTACATTTCTGGTTGCAGAATCCTGTTCAAAAATGAAACAACTCATGGAAGTTTTCATTAGCGAGTTGACACAAGAATAACTCCAGTCAGATCCCATGCTAGCAGAAGGGTCCTGTCTGTGTTGCAAGTTAGCTTTACATGAGTAGGTTCCTTGCTTACTTGTGAACTTCCGAGTTGCCCAAAAAACAAGGCAAGTTTGCAGTCGCAATTGCAAAGACCTCAGGAACTACCACAGTAACAGAAGCCATAGGCACGAAGGTATTTCTAATACAGAACCACATTGTTTCTTTAAAAAAAATAATTCAAAAAAAGTCATTTACATTTGCAATAGCAGAGAAACTGCTACAGCACAGGGGCTCTTCTCCTTTATCTACCAGCACAAACATTATTTTGCTAATGTGCTACTGCCAATATTTATTTTTAATGCAATTCTATGCTTCCACATGTTGCAATTTATCAGTCCAGTATGTGAAGTCAAAGATTTGACTTGCCAACAAATTGTGAGAGACAGGTTTCATCTTTAACAACACTGGTGAAAATGAGCACATTTGCCATCACTGCAACTGGACTACACACCGCATTTCCTCTAAGGGGTAGTCATACGTTAAAGAGTTTCATGGGATCTTTCAATTCTCAGTTTTCTTAATATCAGAAATGAACAATGATGCCTACTGTCTTCTCAAACAGTTGTAACAATACAAAGAGGTTTTCTTCCACCTGAGCCATGAGAGTTTGGTATATTATGTTTCACAACATGCTGACAATTAACTCAACTGTAATTTTAGTTCTGCTCATTTTAATCCCAGACATGAGAGCAAACTCAAAGATAAAGGTCACAGATGTGAAAGTTAAAAGGCCTAAGCATATACAGGAAACCATTATTTCCTACCCAAAAGATAAATTCTAGAAATAGTTTGTGTAATTATACAACTGAAACAATACGTTGACAAATGTATTAACTTCTTAGGATGTACCTTTATTATGCCTTTTTTTTTTTTTCAAATGAAAAAACAAAAGCTACAAAAGTAAAATAACGCTCTCTGATTGCTGTCTTCCCAAAGAAATAATTTCAAACAGTTATTTCCCCTGATCAAATGCTAATGAGTTGCAAAGATTGGCTTTTTTATCTCTAAACCCAGTTTGGGAATGTACTGCAGAATGCAAAAGCTCCCTCCAACTTTTAAGCAGAACTACCTGTGCTTTGAAGTTCCCACACCAAAATAACTGCAGGGTCAGGGCTACGACACATACAACATCTAGAATAATAGGATCCCTGTTCTTATTCCTTTCAGCTGCTACTGTAATTCTGTAAGGAGAATTTATGAGCACAGACTGTTCTTTTAATCTAACTATTGCATAATTATGTATGTAAATGCTCTAATAGCGAACTGAAGAAATAAAAAATTTGAGGAACAGGCTGTATTCTGCAGAAAGGCACAAATGCACATCGCTCAAAACAATTCTCAATGGAGGTTTCATTTCAGCTTTATCCTACTACTTTGTTTCACTCTTCAATCCATCCAGAGCCCCTTCATGTATAAGGACTACGGATCTCACACTTTTATAATGCAGTTATACTTTCTTTTTCTAAAATAAGAACCATTCTACATAACTTTTAAGGCAAGATTATACAAATGCAGTCACTAATGCAAATGCACTATTTTAGGCTCATGATATAAGGAATAAATAGGTGAAAAAAAGGAACAGATTAAAAAAGAGTACGTATTCATTTGGAATAGTTTGGACACATCAATGAGCAGGGAATTTCATAAACAACCGAAAAGGTAAAGACAGACAAACCTAGCTCAGGTACTGACAGACTGCATGGTTTTGTGTAAATTCAGTGGCGACCTGCACATCCTTGCACTGGAGCTGACATGTCAGAATACGCGTAACACTGAAAAAAGTCTCCTGCTCAGCCTTACAGAGAAGTTCAAAAGCTTATCTGTCACCCTGGGGCTGCTGGCGAGCAAAACAGATCAACAGGATGCGAAGGGCACAAGAGGAAGGAGGAGATAAATCAGGAAGGCTGGTGTGCTTTACATGGAGGAAAGGGCACTGGATTAACAATAGTCCAGCACCAATATCAGCATTATCCCCAGGAGACGTCCCACAGACAATGTCCGCTGCACAGTCCTACACAACCACACAATGGCTGCTCTGGGAATATAAAACAGACTAAAAGGAGGTTTTACTGCTATTCCTCCACCTCTTTCCCCTCCCAGATTTGACAACATCCCAGGGACAATCTGCTTCAGGTGAGGAAAACATTTGTGCACACAGTTCCAAAACTGTGCCAAGCCAGACAAGACTGATTTAAATAAACACTGGCTAATTAGCCTTACGAAAGAAGCTTTCTTGACTAACATGAAGTCATTTGTCCTAGTATCAGGAAAGGTTATTTTTCATTAACTTGTCACTTTTTACAAGTACATCAACAAATACTTTCATCTCAAATGCAGTTATATTGTTGTCAACACATAATATGAGCCAAGAGATACACGCCTTCTAAGTGCTGTGAAAAACACAGATCAATACAATCCAGATATTCCCACTCTTATCCTTAAAAGAAGTCAAAAAAGTTCATCTTTGCTTGATTTATTAACAACCTTACATTTTCAATAGTTGGACAAAAGGCTTCATAAATGTTAAATCAGATTTGTGGATGCTCAAAAAAAAAAAGACACAAACACCACTTCAATAAATTCCCCTTTCATTAAAAAAAAAAAATCAATACTCTTCATTTCCTTTAAAGGGGCTTTTATATTTGAATGCTAAAAGCTCTTTATTGCGTCTGACATCTTGATGCAGTAGGAGGAAAGTGAGCTGTGCTTCCAGCTTTGTGTTCTTTTTCCATCTGACTGCATATTTTACGCCACAGTACTTCCTTTCTGTGCTTTACCCAGTCAAACTGGTCTTAAAATGTGCGAGCCTAAAGGCTAAATCTCCATTATCCAAATTGTGCCACCTTTCAGTAACTCACCTGCTTTATCGGACAACCTGGATTTGCATGTCCTGCCAAGTTCAACTCATTCATGAGCCTTGCAACTCATTTTTCAGGTGAGCTGCACTTGGGCTCTGAGAAACCAACCGTACAGAAGTCACCTCCCCGGCAGGCCCCCAGGTAAGGGGTGTCCCACCAGCTCCTGTCACCACCCACAGCCGGGATGCGTCCTGTGGGCAAAACGCATTTTGCCCGTAATGCACTCCATGCACTAACTCCTGAGTACACACTGACGTACCTAAAGCAAGATTTTGTAGGATTTCCATCTTAGATTGTATAAAAGAACAGCATTAAAAACAGATGCTGGAGCAATCCCATCTTGCATACAATTCTTGATAATTACTCTAATCATCACTGACTGAAGAGATAACACAGCCACACAGAAACCACTGCTCAGTTAGCTTCATAATCATACTTGGAGAGGGGGTAGCACAATTTTTGAAGAGAAAAAAAAGCACACTTTAAGAGAAAGAGGGCTGGGAAACTTGTTAAACTGACCAAGATGTATCACAATGCTGAATCAATATAATGTTGAGGTGGAAAAATGGGTACCAATATATAAACAACTACTTTTTAAAAATATCATTAATATATTTTGAACTGTAATAAACTCATTACTGCTTGCACAGTATACAATAATAGTTTGTATTTCAAAAGACAATTGTCACAAGCTAACAAATGTCTGAATTTTATGATAATTTTTTAAACTCCACTTACAAATTTGCGCCAATTCTTGCTTGCACACAGGAGACTATTAATTGTACAGTCAAGCCTTTTTCATTCCTTTCTTTCAAAACAGAAAAAAAAATAAGTTGTTCAGAATATTATTTCTTACGGCCTTGTACATTATGACGGAAAACACTTACAAAATATATTGCAAAGCACAATCAACAGGGTTTCTCTCCAAGCTTGGGAAGGGGTAGGGAGTAAAGACTTATGCCTGCTGTCGGAAAACACATACTAAAATATCTACTTTCAATAATTTATGAGGTCTAGAACAGGATTACATGTCAGAAGTTATCATTTAGATACATTTCTCCAGATATATCTTCTGAAGTGGTCTTGAAATAGTAAAAACGAGCAGCAATACATTGAGGAAAGAGAACTTACAGGTAAAATAATGAACTGTGGAATCAGTTTGATCTGACAGAAAACCTAACAGGTACTGAAAGCAGTGAGGTTCATGTAACACGCAAAGACAAAAGAATGGGTAGCACTTCAGTATTTGTTTTAATGCAGAATATAACAAGCTAAACAAACCCTCCAGGAATGTAAAACAAACTTCCAACTTCAGCAAGTGTAAGACTTCAGAACTGAAGAGTGGTTCTAGAAAGACCACCATGAAACACAGTCTAAAGCCTAATTTTCAAAAATAGCAAGGAGGAGGGGAAAAGGCCAAATATGTCAATTCAAAGAGTCCTTGAAGAACTTTGCTGAGCTAAAATACAATAGAGAGTAAAATCTGTTACCATCACCAAGAAAAACACAGCCAAAGCTTCTGGGTTTGAATATTCAAAAGCTCCCTAGTGGGAAAGCTCAAGTCCTACAATTGTCAGGCTTACAACCACGCACTGAAAGCAGAACCTGGACAAAGTTGTCCAGTCTGAACCCACATGGGACAACTACTGCACACTGGCCAAGGGGATGAGACTCCACCAGCACTCGTTCCTTCACATCATCTCAGTGTACTGTTTTACGGCCTCAAAACAGAACTGCAGATATCAAAGGATTTCCTGAATTTCACACAGACTGATAGAGTGCCTCAAGGAGTAGTGAAAAACACCGTGTTCCAGACATGCTGTCTGGAGTGCAGAAGATGGGTATTCACACACACTGTATTTCCATTCAAATCATTATAGACAAACCAAATCTTCCAATAATTCCTCCAGGGAGCTGCCAAATGTTAACACGATATTATAGCAAACAAAATACCATGAAGCAATCAGCTATTCATTAGCAGTTTTCAAGTCCTATCCATGCAGAACCCTTAAGAGACCAATAGGTAACTCAAACTGACGCATTACATAAAATGCTAAAAAAAAGGGGGGGGGAGGTGGGAGGGGAACAAAAGGAAGAGGAAAAAATAAATATAAAAAACCCCACAAAAAAAACACAAACAAGAACACACACACACCATCACCAACCACAACCAAAGAAACAAAAAACCCAACCCGAACAAAAGCCAAAAACCAATGCCCATCCTCCAAGACTGCATCGTTGTTACTGTTGTTTTGTTTAGAACAGGTTATCACAACCACTGAGTAATTCTTGGGTACCTCTGAAGTGACAGAAGTTGGGAACGCCGTGCATGACTACATGGCAACTCACAGTTACCTGGAAATAGATCCCATAGGAGTCAGTGATAATACATTAAAGCTATTCAGAGTGCTCATTACTTAAGAGAAGTGTTATTAAAAAATATACTGAAAATTAGGCAAAGAGATTAAGGATCAGTCCTATAGACATTGACATGATTCATGAACAGAGTTAACTAGAAGGAGAATAAAGTTACTTAAAGTTTGTGGAAGAGGGTGTTTATTTCCAAAATTAAAAGCCTTATTTCCACTAAGCTGAACAGGTACTATTCAGATCAAAGGACAAGAAAATTACACATGAAATAAATACATAAAAAGAAGTTTAATTAAATTACTGAAGCCAAGTTTCACAGAAAAATTACTTCTGAATAGAGAGACTGATTGGTGAGGAGGTAGAACACGGAAGGCAATCACTGCAGCACAGAAAAGGATTCTGATGTGGTGTACCGCTGGTGTTCCTAGCATGTTCTCTCATTCACTTGTGGCCTTTCACAGGTGTAAAACTGTCACTTGTTCCTTTATCAGTATGTGTTAACAGTTGAGGTATTTTTACCAAAAATAAATGTTGGGGTTGTGTTATTAAGAAAAGAAATACAGCAAGAGTTTCCTATAGGCTGTCATGGAAGAATAAATCAATCACTTTTTCAGACAACTCATGAGTGTTTACCTTTCACTGAAGGAGTATCATAAATGACACCTGCAACTGAATACTTCCTATCAATAGTGAAAACAATTACAGCTGAAGAAAGTGTAAAGCAATAAACTGAAATCACAACATAAAAGGACAGTTGTCAAAATAGTTATCATGAAAATGGGGGATAAAGGATTGCACGTTGTAGGGAAGGAATTATCATCGAATGGGAGGGGTAACATTTGCTTTGGAGTAAGAATTAAGGCCCTCAGATTAAGTCACTTGAATTGCAACTGTCTGTAAATAGCCTGTCAGGCTGCTAAGCTAACAAAGCACTAAGCAAGGAAACACTGTCAGTTGACATCAAAGTTGGACAGGCTTGGTGGGGACAGATATATGACTCTCTCATTGCTGCAAGAGAAAGTCACAAAATTGTGCCAATGACAGTGTTTGTTACAGACTAGTATGTAAATTCACATAGGAAAAGGTAGTACAGCAATATGAACAGTGAAAAACAAGAAAACTAATAAAATTTGGTAAGAACTGAACAGCTGGAACAATAACATTCTGTTAAAAGTTAAAGGTGATAGTATCCAATGTGGAATGAAGAGGATACAAGATTGACAGCTGTAGTCAAAATAATGCAAAGAGGTCTGGCTGTGGAAAGAAGGAAATCAGACATGTGGAAAGACAGGAGGCCTTTTCCATTCCAAAAATCCTCTCATTAGAATCTCAGTATGTTCTCACAGAATGGAAGAATATGTAAAAAGGATGGAAACTGCAAGCAGAGTAGATAATCGAGAGGTGCAGAGACACTAGTAAGGACACTATGCTACTACTTCCCATTGAGAACAAATTTGATTATTTCAGGCTAAAGAATCATATAAATAAGGTAACATTTGATTGCGATTATATCATCTACAGATAATCTTTTACAACACAGGCCTTCTGTACTTTTCCCTACAGGTCCAGAAAATTATCTGCTGGGATACAGAAAGAAATCTGGTCCAACCCTCCCATTTAAGCTGGACCACCTAGAGTCAGTTGACCAAGACTAAGCAATTTAATAGAGTGCCTGGTGAGCATTTATCTTTCAAATTATAAATGTCATATTACTGTGTGGCAGTATGCAAACTTTTTCCCTGTTGTTGGTTTGGTTTTGGTTGTTTGTTTGGTTTTTTTTTTTTTAAAAAGGGGGCCTTTCTTTTCCTCTTAATTATCACAACAGGTCAAGTGGGAGACTAGTCAGTGACTGCAATGCACAGTTGTGTTACTGGTTTCTATCCAATTCCTAAGTGACACTGTTGTTCCATGCTTGGCACGCCAGGCACTGAATCTCCATAAGTAACTATTCTGATGTCAAAGACACAGGATTGTAGCTCCATTCAGAGGGTCTGCCAGGCACAGGGAGTGGGCAGATGATGGATGCTTCTGTTTACACACAAAAATATTTGTCATTAGTCAAGAGCAAAGAGAAATGAAATACAGAGAGAGTATGACAATTTAATGAGGATTTGTTCCTTTGCAGGGAAGAAGGTGGGGGCCAGAGAACAATGGTGGGATGCAGGGATTACAGCAGTTTATATCATACCTCTTTTGGAAATCAGAAGTGAATATTTGCCCTTAGTCCCATCGAAACTACCTATTTCACATATACAGCATGAACTTTCTTAATACATGGGAAAGAAAAAGAAGAAAGCATAAAATAAAAAGAAAATACTGTCAACTAAACCAATTAGGAATGGTGAGGAAAACAAACAAGCAAAACCTGTAAAGAGCAATGATCTGTCACACTGTTTTTATTTACATACAGATACAAAAGTTAAAAAAGGCAAATAAACCTATGAAGAGGATTTTCTTCTCTGAAGTTGCTACCATGCTGCTACACAGGTGGGAAAACTAGCTTTATCAATTGTTTATTCTACCACATACACATGAGGCTGGAAGTTCATCCTTGCTACAGCCCTCGAGCCCTGCGAGTCCATCTAGGCAGGGAAAGAGGAAAAAAGCTTGGATGACACCACAGTACTCAGGACAGACTAGCCCTAAACTCTTCTCTGAGTTACAGTGCTCGTTGCTTTCCTCTCATATTAGGACTGTGACATGAGTGAAGACAGAGAATGCCATTGTACCCAGATGTTCCCTGTACAGAGGCTTCTCCACCACTGTTCTTCCATGCTGCTGCCCTCTTCTCTTTCAATGGGAGAATCGGAACTGCAAATATGCCCAAGACTCAGGCACATCAGATTTATACAGTGACTCTCACCCTTCCATCTTCCATTCCAAATCCTAACATCATGTTTTATATATTGGACTTGAGCCCATGTTTTCTTATAACTATCTTTTAAGAACACTCATCTTAGTATTTAGTACTGTTTAAGCTTAGTTCGTAGATCAAGGTTCTCTTCTGGAAAATAAGCCCATTGTTATATACATCAGCTTCATAAATTAACTCTGGATAGTTGTAAAACATACTGAAATACCTCAGTTTTACAACATTCTGGCTTATGTGGAAATATCCAGCAAAAGATCATTTAATTAAGCATTCTGGCAGCAGAAACCACCTCCAACAACAGCTACAGTGATTAAGGCTGGGAAGAAAAGATGAAGCACATGTACATACCTTTTTCTAGTTACTTTTATGAACTGTGGAGTCCAAAGACTACAAATGAAAGACCATATTATCTTTGCTAATTAGAAGATGCTAAGATTCACCCTCTGCTTCTTTATCTGGGCTTAACTAGTGGCCCCAACAGCTTTCTCAGTTCTTCTGAAAGGTCAAACACGTAAATGTTTCTGAGCTGCTTGACAAACAGAAGCAAGGTAAACCAGAAATAAAAATTTGTTAAATATTAATGAAAACCCATGCTCTGAACTTAGGAAAAATAAAATAGATCACTTTTCTGCCCCATGAGGAAGACATATGCGAGTGGAGAAATGAAAATACTCCTTTATATGCAGGTGTGTGAACATTTAACTATCAATGTCAAACTGAACATATTCCAAAGCTTACATTGTCTCCAAACCATGAGCTATTTATCTTTTTTCACTGATGTATTCATTTCACAGGCAAAACTTATAATTTCCACAGCACAGAACTACCCTTGTGAAAATGCATTCCAGTGAGATGGGGACTGGGGGGGGGAAGATGTATGTAAAATTCCTGAAATGCTATAGCAATTCAGTATTTGTTGGGATTCCATTCAAAGAAGTCATATGAAGCCTTTGGGGAGCTGGCATGCAAACAGTTCCAGTTATGATGGTTTGTCATTCAACAAATCAGTCAGTATTAAAATAATCTGACTGCAGCTTTGAAGTGACTTGCAAACATGTCTATTAGTACACATTTTGTTGGAAAAGACCCTCAAGATATGTTGTTTATTAAGCAAGTCTATGCCAGATTCAAACAAATAATTCCCCTGGCTGTTACTGTACTAAATATTAAACACCTAACTCACTTTAATCACTTGAATAAAACAAAACTATGAGGAACAGTAGATCACAAGTTTTGTTTAATAGCAGGTCACTTAATTTTTAGGTTACAAACAACTCTCATCACTGCACACACCAAAGGCATAAAGCACATCCAAGGACAGCCCTTCAGGTAAAATACATGGAGCAGGATTCAGTATGAACTTCAGTATTTTAAAACATGAACAAAACATAGTTTGGAAAGAATTCAGTTCTGACTCCTATACGGGAACAAGGGATATCTCAGAAGTAACATGACAAATTCCAAATGTTTGTTCAGAAACAGGTATCCCATAAGGTACTATGACACAGAAAATTAACAAAATAGAAAATAGAAGCCAGGTATCTGTAAGTTTGCAAGTGGCTCACTCACAAATGTTCTCTTTGCGATGGCCAACGCTAGCTGTTCATTTACTTACCTTTGCTTCCAAGATTCTAACAAGTCGTGTACAAAGAATTGAGTATGTGCATTCACAAAGTTACAAAAATTGAAAAAAAAAAAGTTTAAGTGAACCTTTCCATTTTAAAATGAGGAACATGGTACTAGAAAGGACCACCTTCATCTTCTATCTCAGGCATCACTTCTTCCTATTATTTCACAAGCTTACTGCATTTCACCTAATAAGAACCTCCTCCTTTGAAAGGCTCTGTTTCTCAAGTCTGGCTGTCCTAAAAATTTAGAAACTTTCTTCTTCCTATTCCCAGCCCAAGTTTATTAATAGCAAATTAAATCATATGCTTCCTTCACACAATAGCATGTAAGTGTGATCTTTATAAAAATGAAAATAGCATGTCACAGCTTCCTATATTTTCAGCTAATAGTTCAGTCAACCCTAAAATCTTGCTCCTGTATGCTGGAGTTAAAAGTTCAGCTCAGTGACTGCAACGGATGCCTGCTCACATCCTTAAACAGACAACTGGCTTGCCTGCTGCTGTCAGGGAAGCTTACAGATGCCTGACACAACACTGGAACTTTAAACATGCAAGAGCTTACATTCTCGATCCAAGGCAAGTGACTGGTACATAGATTTCACAATAAAAGTATTTGTGTAAGCAAAGAAGAGGATAGCTAAAACAGCTATTCCAAGATCATCTTGTTGTTAGAGGTCTTTTGTCCACATTTCTTTTTCCTCTAGTGTTTGTTTTAAGATTTTCTTTCCCAATGACATTACAGGGAAAATTAAGCCATTAACTGGATGCAGGAAAAAATTGGTTTAAGCTCGCAGTTGCTTCCAGAAGTTTAAAAGGCTATGACCTTGGCTAATAATATTTTAAGTACAATGATGTTTTTAGACTTACTACAGTTTTCACATCTACATAAATATATATATACACACACAAATCCATGCCTATATGTATATTTTATATGCAGATTTGTAGAAAACTAACACTGCCATTTTTACATCAGTAACTACCAAGTAACTCAAAGCATAGTTACATAATTTAAGGTATCCAAATATAACAGATTTTACTGGCAACAACTGCATACAGCTATGAAAAGGGTTAGCTTGCACTACACAGAAGGGGTATAACCTTTTCTTCATGAAGATGCACAGCTACATCTTCCAGTTAGATTTCTTTGATGTTATGACTGGAACCCCTTTACCCTTCCCAAAGGCAACCTTAAAAATGTGTTCTCCCAGCCCCTGAAAGATACGCTTATCAAATTGTTAGATCAACACTTTACTCACCAATGCTACTCAAAGAACTGCTGCTTTCGGAATCAGAAGGCATTATGGACAGCACACTGTACGTAGATCCTAAAATCAGAAAAATAAAGGCAGCATTACATATTTTTCTCCCCCCAAATCAAGCTAACCACTCATTTTCTTGATACTGTAGATGCCAAACACACTAAGTTATTGAGAACACGTCACTAATGCATAAAAATCTAATAGGAAAAGTATAATCATAAATGAACATCACACTATGCACTGAGTAGGAAACTATTTTAGATGAAATAGTAAAAATGAGTTCAGCAAAACACTGAACTAATACAACGGTTACTTCAGATATACCAAAAATACAGAGTTTCTTCTGTACAATATGAAGATTATGAGTGACATCTGCAACAGTCCAAACTTTTTTTGCTATCTTTTTACATGTACCAGCTCCTATTTCATTGTGTAACTGATTTGTATTCTCATCCTCAAACCTGCTTCACTTAGAAATTTCATTTCATTGGTAAATATGTTTTGCTTGCATCCATTTGTAACTTTCAGTATCTCACCTTAAAAGCAAGAACCAACAAAGCTATCTGCTGTTACTGACAACAGCAAGTTTTTTCCTGTATTAATAGGCCAATAGACAGAGGTGCCTTTTATTTCAGTTGTTTTAGAAGTATGCTAGATTTTACTTACCAGAAGAACTAGAAAAACAGGTCCTACTTCAAAACCTTACAAACTAAACAGCTCCACCACCCTCACAAACAGGATAAACACATCAAAGTAAAGACAGGCTGTGATTATGTGCAAAAGTGATTTGAAATCTGGTCTATTTTCAGTACTGGCCAGGATGTGAGCTGTCTTCACAACAGCCAAGCTCAAAAACAGCTTCAATGCTTTCAGGAGCTGACTTTTCTGTAGTCCTCCTTCTTATGTTTCAGTATTTGCTTCTTCCAGTCTCTTTGAAATTAAGAAATAAAAGCTGAGTAGCAGCATGAGATAAAACACATGGACCTATCTTTGAAATAGATTAAAGACAGGCAGGAAAACAAGCAAGAAATCCTAGGTTTTGCTCATGTCCTCTGCTTCTTACTAGGAAAACACATGAGCCCTGTATCTACCATGGTGCTAGACATAGGAAAGACAAGATGCTGTAAGTTTACTAACAACACAAGCAGTAACAACAAAATGAATTCAAAAAAGCAAACACACTTAGGGCCCAAACTTCAGGTAGAAACAGTGATATGGACCCTAACTTCAATGGGGTGTGTTTATTTATCTTGATAAAGAATGAAGTTCCTACATTTGATAAAAGGAGTGATGTATAGGCAAAAGCAAACTTAAACAAGTATTCGAACGTAAGGAAAACTCCTTCCAAGCAAAATATCTGGTTTTATTAGCAGATGTTGCAGAAAGTAAGTAAAAACAACCTCTTTGCATAGTCTAAACTCATATGACTTGCAGTATTTTCTGTAGTGTGAACTAGAATAATTAGAATCATGAGGGAAATTAGAACAACAAAAAAAAAGGGAGATCAATATATTAAACACATCAGGACATCTTTATGACAGAAAATGTGTACCGAGACTATATCAAAACTGCGTGGGACTCAAGCACAATAACATCTCATGTCATGAAGCAACACTTCACTATATTTGACAACTTCAGGTGAATTTGCCCAGTTCCTCTAAAAGATTACACTGGAGTCCCATACCTCATCAAACTTTTACTGATTGTTAGCTGCTTTTGCTTCTTTTTAAGAGTGGAAAATCTCATCATCTTGCTTTTATTTACCTTTAAGAAATGCTGAGCTTCCCTGTTGCCTTTTCTTTTGTTAAAAGCCAGAGCCAGGACTTAAAATTAGTTACATTCTGCTCTCTGGAATAGACAGAAAAGTTTTGTGAAGCTGACTTCATCAATGGAGACATATGACCCTCCCTAGCGATATTCTTAAAACATTAGCTCAGATTTGTAAATGCAAGATCCGGTATGCATGGCATGTTATCACAAGAAAACGTACAATTGTGAAGAGGGGAGGAATCATCTGACCCATTCATAATACCTCACTTCTAACAAAAAAAAAAAAACCTAGTAGCATTTGTTTGCCTTGCAAAGCTGTTTGTGGTTATGTCGGGTTTGTTTTTAAACCACACAGGATATGAGTCCATTATCTGTAACACGTGCCACCTTTCTCATCAGAAGCGGTATTAGTAAGCGTTAGAAAAAATAATCAGAGGACTCTACAGAGCTTTCACAATATTAAAATTCGTCTTTAGGTACTGAACAGGTACACATTCAATTCAGGCTAAAATAGCATCGTACTTGATGTATTCTGCTCGATCAAACTAGCAATACCTCAGCAGTACCTGAAAATGCTCCAAGACAGTATATCCCCACTCTATAGGACACCTCCTCACAGAAATTAAAATGCTCAAAATCACCACGAGTTCAGATACAGGCAAAAAGGCAAGGAAAAAGGTAAAAGATAGCTTCTGTAATCAAAGGCACAAGAACACCCCACTTATTCATGAGCTACGTGCCCATAGTATTTTAAAAAATTTGTTGCATACTACCCTCTCATCCCCCTTGCTAAGCAATTTTCTGCTTTATTTCATATTCTTAAAACTATCTGTCCATCTTCTCAAATTGCTCAAAAAATAAGAACAGAACACCAAACAAGCCACAACTACTTTTTCAGGTTAATGTTGAAAGTGCTTCACACCCAGGGATTTACATGCCTTTCCCCCTGCTTTTCCAAATATTTGTCTTTCATACATTTCCACTAGTATTCATCTTGCATGCCAAAGTCCCCCAGCACAAAAACTTGCTACATTTGATTACAATTCACTGACTCATAACAATTGCTGACATACTCCAAAATTACAACTTGAAATGACAGGATTCTGAGAAGCACGGTAGATACTACTCATACCTAATTAAAAAACCAACCAACCAACCAGTGACCTGTCTTTAACAGATATGCATTCATACAGAGCCAAAAAAAAAAAAAGAAAGAAAAAAGAAAGAAAAAAGGTATAAGCATCTGTCTTTGCATGGCAGACTTGCTTTTGTGGCATTTCTTTTTTGCTCATCCAGATTTAAGCTTTGTATCAGTTCCCGGCTGTATCAAACAGCTTTGGCAGAGCAGAACACTAAGTGTATACTTGAGAGTCTTAAGAATCCCATTTCCTTCTGTTTTCAACAATTAGAGCAAGTCAAATTTCCTTAAGTTATTACTGTCTTTATTAGTCAAATGACAGGAAGGCCACTTTAAAACTTGCAAATTGAGGAAAGGAGCTAGTTGCTTAACAGTGGAAGCTGCCTCCAGGGACAGCAGAGGAACTGGATTCGCCATGTTTCACACAATGTCCACAAAAAAAACAGTGATATATATTTTCCCTGTTAAAAAAGGCAATGATGATGGACGAAACAAAAAGATTTATGTCCTAAGGAGACACCAACTGTCTAACCAAGCAATTTCCTCATCAGCAATGCCAAATCTAGACTGACGGAATTAAATTATTAGCACATAATTAAAACAGAACATTTCTCTCTTCAGTCTTTCTAAACTTTGTATTGTGAAACACCACATAACACTGGGTATTGTACACTTGTACTTCAAGGAGAGACTAAAAAAGATAAGCCAGCTAATCTCAAAGTAAAGTCTCCAAAAGAACCTTGTACTTAGTATCTTCTAGAAGAAAGTAGCACTAAGCATCAAGATTTTTTTTTTTTTTTGCTAGTACCAAATGCTAAATTATTGAACAAATTCTGAGAAAAACACAGTGTTCAAATTCCATCATGTGTGGTTAAGCTGAATGTCAGGGTTGTCGTGGCTGCATAGAACCCTCTCATATGTACGAATGCACGTATCTGCAGGCTCTGCTCATGGCTCTGGAGCACAGTCTGTCCAAGGGGACTAGTAGGAAAAGATGACAGAGGGACTCAGCTTTCAAAATTCATTGCACATATGCTTTCAACTCTTCTTTTTTCAAAATGTATATTTTACTCTCAAATATTTATGAAATTATATTTATAATTCACCTCAACAAAAGGCTATTTCATCTTCCCAAATTTGCTATATTAACTAAATAACTGCAGGAATAAGAATAATTACTGCACCAGGTACACACCTTCAGTACAGGGCCAAAGGCACATATACTGAACCTGTTTCTGTGTGTGAAGAACCAGGGTTTAATTCAAGGAGCATTAGGTGTTCCATCCCACAAGATGTGGGATGACAACATGAAGCAACCCTCCACACACTCCTGCTGCAAATTTCCATTGTTAATTAAACTCTGCTCCTCCTCTCTGCTCCCTTCCCAGCGCAGCGGCCACCAGCTGATCCAACTTCTTGTCAGCAAATGACTTTTCAGCTGGAGGTCCAGCACACCGGGCAAGAGGGCAGCGTGACAAACCTTTCTTTATCCACACATCCACGCACCAAACCAAACTGACTTTGGCAGGACTCCTACTTGCTGTGGGGGAGGAAAAAACTTTGATTAAAACTGGAAATGACCCAGATTGCAATGTTCCCATTGCCTTTACAACAAACCAAACTGCCCAAGGGGCTCAGGATCACATGGATCTGCCCTGCCCTGTCCCTGAGGCTGTTCTGTTCTTGGCAGCCTGTGCAGCCAGGTTTGTCAGAAACCATAAGACATAGTGAATTCTTGCAAACTGTGTGACGTTCAGATGTTAAATTCTGATCTCACACAAAACCCTCAATTGGGTACTTGCTTCCGTCCATGTCATATTTATTTCAGATATTTCACAGTCATTTACCTTTAAGGATACAGGTAACTCCAAGATGAAGTTACAAACTCAGCAATAAAGGTAACACAGTAGTAGAGGCCATACCAGCAAAACTTGCCTCAACTGTTTTAAACATGGTTTTATTACTCTGCACACATTTGGTTCCTTAATACTGTGCCCTGCAGCATAAAATCCTCTCACTTTTAGGACACCATGAAAACTAAATGAACATTAAACGGCTTTTTAAATATTAGAGCAGCTAAAATTTTGAAATTTTTTTTTCCTAAATGCCTCAGTCTGTAACTTTCACAGAGACAGTGAGGGTCAAAACATTTATTTTCCTTTTACAACAACCTATTTATGAAATATTAAGACAGTAATATTAAAAGCGCTTTAGCGCTTAGGCCATCTTTCAATTCTAAGCAATTAAAAACCTCTTGTTATGGACAGAACACTTCACACATAAGCAAGGACTCTGGCACCTTTATCTGAAACATTTAGCAAAATCCAGCACTGGTGACAGAAGAAGTAGTCAGGCTGATTTTGATTTAATATGACAATTTCTCTCTAGGTTTAGATTCAGAAAAGTTAAGTAACCTGCCATAGGCCAGAGACATCAGTAAAGAAGCCCAGAGTTCAGATGCTTGATTTCCTAGCTGTCAGTCATACAGTCAAGTACAGCATTTGATCTTCAAGTGTTAGAAACAACATTAGACATCTGTAAAATTCCTATTTTCTTGGCAACATCTCTTCAAAACACTTCATAGTAGAATAAACCCACAGACTGATATTTCTAAATATGCATTCCTAAGTGTATCCTCTCTAGCAACATCTACGCTCATTGCTATAGATATTTTTTCTTTAGCCAGGAAGCAATATAGTGAGTTATATTGAAAAGAATTTATGACCTATCTTTAAGAGAAATCCAAGTCACTGGACTATTGTTGTGCATCTTACTACAATGTGAATTATGAAAGGAAGCAGATGTTGGTGCCTTCATTAAAAAAAGCAGAATAGTAGCCATGAGAAAGAAGAAAGGGTAAAGGACAAGAAAACAAGGTAGTTCATTTTTCTACATTATCACATTATCATTAGGATACCCTTGCTACTGTCCACATACTTCATTATCATTATTTGTTCTTGGGGTCAAATCATCCTCTTTTCACACAAAGAAGCACAGAAAAGATTAAAAATCTTTACAGATCTGGATTTGCATAGCTAGATTCATGAAACACACATGATGACAGTACTTCAGCTGACAGCATTCAAGTTATTTTGCCATGGATATGATGCTCTAATAATGCTTTAAAGAGTAGAATGGAAGCAATTTTGAAGAGCCAAGTTACCATGAAGTTTTATTAGCAGGAGAGCAGCTATTACCAGCTGGTAATTGGGAGCAAAGATGTAAAAAAAATTATGATTGCTTAAAAAACAAACAAAACCACACCCAAGCATATCAGGTCAGCTAGAAATAATGCCCCTTGCTACCTTCCAATCTTTCAGTTCTTTCTTTGCAATTTATAAAATGACTAATTTAATCTCTGGCACTCTGTGAAACCACATCAGAAGTGATTAAATATATCTGCTGGAGCAGTAGGACCAAAGATGCAATCATAATTGCTGTTGCTATTACTTATTCAAAATGTCCTGCAGCAATTCCGGTTCTGAACCAGAAACAACTGCTTTAACCTTTCCAGAAACAACTGCTTTAACCTTTGTGTTCTTGCTTTTTGACTGGAATGGCTTTTAACTCTACTTTAGTGAGTGCATTTTGTCTTGACAAGTCATTTGTCTCCAACACCCCATTTCAGCTGAGGAAAACTGCAACAGCAAATGACCATGCCCTCCTCTTACAGACCTGAATTTCCATTAGGTAGTGCAGCAAGATGGGTGATGATTTTTCAGTTATTTTAAGGCTAACAGCAACATACCTGGCTACCATGAAAATATCAGCATGCAAATTTACGTTACTCGGATTCTGGCAAAAGAGCAACTTTCAGTTTGTAGAGCTGCACGCACTGCCTTCACTGCTGACTTTCTTACAAGACTAATGCGTATTTTTGTAAACTGACACTCAAAAGGCGGAGAAAAGAATAACTTGCTCCAGATTCTTTAACTTCACTTTTAGTACTGATAGGAAAAAGCTACATTTAAAGTCAAGACTTAGTAAAACTGCAATGCAGTTGTCATCCATTTCATTCAATTTCATTTCATTCATTTCAACTGTCATTCATTTCATCTTATGTGGATTATACAGGTGGTCCTTGCAGCAGTGCTGTCTTCTGTTCTACAAACATGATGTGGTATTATACCTGACTACCTTTTTAAATAAACATAGAAATCGTTTCTATGAATTATTTTTAACATAGCTGCCTTAACAAAGTCAGTTAACCTATTCTGGAAATACTCCTCTCCTTTCCACTGGTAAAAAGGCCAGTGCACCCATTCATTTTTCTCACTTCTAGCCATCAGGAACATTACATCTGTTTGCTGGGTTATGCATGATAAACCAATGGAGAAAAAAAAAAAAGATAAAACATAAAAAACATAATACCATTTTACTTTTTAACAAGCTTCCTGCAATCTGAAACTCCATTTCTCTTAAAGTTATCATCTCAATCTAGATTACTCACTATATTATACATAAGAGGATATAATTAAATGAGAGATGTAAATTTTCATTAAACCTCCTGGATTAATAAAATGCAGTAGAGGACATCGGCCAATCCCTTTCCCTCTAGGAAGGAAATCGGATAACCTAGGGTCTAAATCCACTTGGCAATCACGTGCTCCTTTCAGTATTCCATCTGCACGGTGTCCAGCAAATTGGCATTCTGACCATTTGCTGGATATTCCAGGTATTGCTGAAGTGCTCAAGGCTTCTTCACCTGGGCAGTGTTGCAATGGCAGTCCCCAGCAGGCCCTCACAGACCCACGCAACCTTGAGCACTGCACTCTTCATCCCTACAGCCACCCATGAGATGCCACCTCCAACACAAAGCAGCTACAGATTTCTCCTCCTCTGCACACATGGCAGCGGGAGGACATTGGGTACCATCGATCTACCCCAGCCAGGGAGCACCTGCAAACTTTTTCGTTCTACTTATCAGTTCTTAAAGCGCATCCCAATTCTGCCTACCCTTGCACCTGGCCTAGGCCCATTTGGTCCCAGCTGCCTATTACTCAACACTGTTCCAATAGGCTGCGCTAGCTTTAACCTGTCTATTCCTAAAAAGTTTCTCATCTGCCCTGTGTCTAGATAATGATTCATTTTCATCTGACAGACACTTAGAAAATCCCATTTTCAAGGCCACTAATCAGTCTTTCTGGTCCACTTTCTGAGTTTTACTGCCAAGTATAGAAGAAATTAAGCAGTATATAAGAAGTCATCTCAGCAAATAAGGAATTGCCCGAGTGTATTGCTCCTGCTACGAATGGTCTCTATCCACAGGAACCCACACTTCAAACCTGTTGATACTGGAGCACTTCAGAGCTCTTTTAACCCCAGATCATAATATATCCACATCTATTTTTCCTAGCACACTGACCAGTTCTTGAAGTTTGAAGAAAGACTTGTTGGTTACCCATTTCATTATGCAGCACTGCTTTCAGGAAAAGTTCACTTTGCAAAGTTATTTTCACATCTGGAGGTAATCCTTTACATCAAGCTATACTCCAGAAGCTTTGCAAGTAATCTGTCTAAGATTTCTGGAGGATGACACCATCTGCAATTTGCAACTGACTCTAGAAGGATTTAAGTGAAAGGAAATTATATTCAGAAAACACCCACACATTATGCAGCCATGAGCAAGAAACTGTTGTGGGATGAAGGTGGTAAATACTAGTTCCCTACAAATGTATTCTGAATCAGCAACAGTTGCCTTGCTAAATTTGTAATGGTGACAAAAAATTCAAACTTCCTTTAGTTTGCACAGATGTACACAGAGCTTTGTAGTATATTGTTTCATCAAATAATTGTATAGTCAGGTAATAAGAATGGCAAACTAAAATTTAAAAAATAGCATTATTAACTCTACAACTAAATGCTATATTTAAAATTTAATTTAAATTTTGGAATTAAATCAAAGTAACCACCTAATTATGTTTGTAAAGAGGCCAGGCCATTACAAAAACCTCCATGGAAGAACAAAGGAAAAAGCAGATACAGGTATTTAAAACTGCAGACACCGACATGCAAAAGACTAGAAATCTACCAGGTAACAAGGAAAGCAAGCATTAATTCCTCAAGATTAGCCCTTGACACATCCAGTCCTTTCATTAACTCACTGTATCTCGCACCCGGGTATTTCCCCTGCAGAAGCAGCTGGGGACACGCCTGGAACCGCGGGTGACGAGAGCGTCCATCACGTGCCTAACTGGAGCTTTCCTCTGGCAATTCAAACTTTGCCCATAACAAACAAGCATTATGGTTCAAACTGTTTTTTTAGGACAAGTCATCAAGAACACATATGTACCTACACCCATCTATAAACATAGTCTCTATATAAGAACTGGTCTGCTTCAATGATAATGGTACAGTTCAACCCAGGTAGCTTTCCTGCTCTGCAGACTTTTAAACAAGGACAAAGTGGTTTAATGTAATTCTAGCTCACTGCTGTACAGCAGGAGAATTAGGCACACAAGGAAGAAAGCAACTCAACACAAACACAACCACAATCACACCAAGGGCTTGTGCTATTTACAGCTCGGGGAAAAAAAAAAAAAGGCCACGTTTAGGCCAGTCCTTTGTGATTCCAAGCAGAGGAGTAACATATCAAAGTTCAAAGGCTTTTTTCCCCTCTCCCCATACTACCTACCTTATCTAAACTCGTCCGCTGTGTACAATGCAATTTCATAAATCTGTCTTCTGTGAACATCCTCCTGATTTCTACAGTCCTAGCTTATTAATAAGGACCAAACTTCCCTTTCTAATAAGAAATAGAACAAAGTAGTTTCTCAAAACACAGCCCATTACTATTCAAGAGCTAAACCAGCAACTGATTGAAGAAGTTATTGAGAAGTTATCTCCTCATATGCTGCTCTCCACACTACAAATAATAACTGATCAGGAAAAATTTAAGAGCCTATTGTTTCTAGCCTGAATTCCTCATTTTCCTACAAGTTACAAACCAGCTCACATCTACTGCTCTTAAGGATTGCGAGAGATGTATCAACACAATCACCCAAACTTGGACTACGTGGAAGTCAATACTCAATGCACCTCCTTTGAAATTCAAGTGGTATTATGAGATTCGACTTTTTCAAATCATGCACCTTTAGAAAAAGAGATTCAGACTACTTCGTATGAAGCCTGGCATAATGCTCAAGTGACCTCCTTGAAAGGAGATGCATACTCCCCAACTAAGTCCTAAAAAAGGAATTATCCTTATACTGTTCTTCATAGTATGCTTCAGTATTCAGCTTCTAAGTATCCCTGCCTTCAAGAAAAATAATTTTTTAAAAAGGTGTCAGGGATGGTTTCATTAAGGTATGTCAGAGAAGGGCTTTAAATTCAACTTTGTTTTGTTGCTACAATGGAAAAACCTACACGCACTTTCATACAGAAGAGGGCTTGTTCCAAGAGTCTTCTCTCTTTCTCTATACAGTAATTGTTAATTAAAATGGTAATAGAAAACACATATCTAAGCTAAATCATTTAAACTAAGACTTCTTGTTTCCTTGGTAAGCTTACTTTTTCCCTCAGACTCTCCTTCATTTAAGAAAGCAAAAGCAAGGAAGAATAAAACATAAGAGGGTTTTTTTTCCCCTCCCAGAGCAGGAAATCCTGCTGCCAGCAGTAAATCCATATTAAATACATACATATTTATTCTATAGGCACAGAGTCCAAGGGTCTGCTCAGTAAAAGAGATATAAGTCCCTGCTACCTACAGACTTAAGGTCTAAGTCCTCTTCAGGATATTTTCAACTACAAGAAGGTCATCAGAACTCTGTGACTGCTACTAGCACAGAGCAAGTGGGATGGAGCGCACCCTCAGCAAGGGCATTCTGCCCCTCTACTCTGCTCTCGTGAGACCCCACATGGAGTGCTGTGTCCAGCTCTGGAGCCCTCAGTACAGGAAAGACATGGACCTGTTGGAGAGGGGTCAGAGCAGGGACACAAAAATTATCAGAGGGCTGAAACAGCTCTCTGAGGAAAGACAGAGAGTGGGGTTGTTCAGCCTGGAGAAGACTCTGGGGAGACCTATTGCAGCCTTTCAGTACTTAAAAGGGTCCTGTAAAAAGGATGGGGACACACTTTTTAGCAACAACTGTTGTGATAGGACATGGGGTAATGGTTTTAAACTAAAGGAGGGGAGATTCTTGCTAGACATGACAGAGTAGCTTTTTATAACGAGGATGGTGAAACACAGGAACAGGCTGCCGAGAGAGGTGGCAGATGCCCCATCCTTGGAGACACTGAAGGTCAGGCTGAACGGGGCTCTGAGCAACCTGATTTAGTTGAATATGTCCCTGCTCATTGTACAGGGAGTTGGACTAGATGACCTTTAAAGGCCCCTTCCAACTCAAACTATCCTATGATTCTACGAAGTGCTGCAGACAAAAGAAATGTTGCATCCATGGCAAAGTGATTGAGACCCCTCTCTGAAACTGGACAAATCGGAGCAAATATTCTGCGTGTGTCTATACAAAATCATTCCAGAAATGTACAAGTTTTCACAAGGGTAATAGCTTAACCAGACAACTTCTGAAAGTGCCAAGCAGTGATATGACTGCAGAAGAGGGGTGGAGAAGATAATGATATCTATTAAGAATATATTTGAACCATAGACTGTACTTTTTCAGAAGACAAACACACAGATGTAAAAAAAAAAAAAAACTGCACCTACGCCCTCATTTATACAATGCAATTAAGTATGTCTTTAAGTGCTCTGCTGTACTGAGTGATTATTACAGAAGTCTACTACCTATGAACTATTTACAAATATAATTTGTTGCAGAAATCCCCAGGGGTGAACTTCATGCCTCTTCTGGTTACTGCTGTACCACCCACAGTAACTTTTTCATCCCTTACCAGAGGTAACCTTCAGCAGTGATGATGGCAACAACAGGCTGACACCCCTCTCCAGCAGCACAGGCACTGCCAGAGTGTGTGTGAGCAGATCTCTCCCTGCCACACACACAGAATAACACAGGAAAACGTTGTTTAAGCTTTCTCATGGCAAAAGTAACACGTGTAACTAAATACAAAAAAAAAAGTCATCTTCCCCCACGTAACAGGGTGCTCATGCATACAAATGCTCACTCTACCTGGGTGCTAAGAGCAGCGAATGATGGAAAAAAAAGAAAAAAGGAACTCATCTGGAAGCAATTACAGCACACATTCCTCTCTCCCCCCTTTTTGCCTCTTCTCCACAGGATGTGAATGCTGCTACTTTACCTTCTCTCATGGCCATGGCAGGGCAAGGAGAAGACAGTGTCCTCAGCCTCTGCTGTGCCTTGACAGAGCAGCCCTGCATGGTCACACACTGTTCTGCAGTGCTGAAGGAGCTTGCTTGCCTAGACGTATGTATTCCCAGGGCTCCTTCTGCCAGCTTCACCTTTTATGCACCCTGTTTCCCCAAAAATAAGCCCTAGCATGACTTTTCAGGATTTTTGAGGATGCTCAAAATAGAAGCCCCACTCCAAAAATAAGCTCTAGTTACAGTTCATTAAAAAAGTCAATTTAAATAGTGTCCAGGCAGCTATGCACATAAAAACGTAAAATTAATTGGCAACAGAATGCAGCAGGACAGACAGACCCTTCACCAAGAAAAGCAGACATCCGACAGTTGTGTTGCCAACGCACTACGAGCACGCTACAAAGACAAGAGGTGCGCATTTAAGGAAAGTGCTATTGCTAGACATGAGAAATTTGGGCCAATGGTTCTAAAGGAAACAGAGTCACAAGAAATTCATGATGGAATTCAGGGTTTGGAGAGTTATGATGAAGTTCCAGAATGAGATGACATGACTTTATGTGAATAAACGTTGATTTTTTGTTAAAGAATAAATGTAGATTGTTGTTCATGGAAAAATAAGACATCCCCTGAAAATAAGCCCCGGTGCACCATTTGGAGCAAAAATTAATAAAAGATCCTGTCTTATTTTTGGGGAAACAGGGTAATTCCTTGATGACAGACCCTGTTTGGAGACTAAATCAATTTCAGAATCTAGAGAGAATTTTTCCTGCATAGCAAGGGTACTGAGATGCTAGATGGGCCTTTAGCCTTTTGAGATTATTCTTTTGGGAGAAAGCAACTACAAGCCTGCAATTCAAGGACAGAGTGGCTAATGACTCTAAAATGGCTTAACTATGAGCATTTAAGCCAACAGTGCTGCGTTGCCAAGCAAGCAACTGCAGAGAGCATACAAGGAATAAGCAGGAACTTGAGGTACTACTGACAACCAGGCAGATCATGGTAATGTGAGGATTTTTATAAGCCAAATATTCACTGTAAGATCAATAAAAAGAAGGAAAAAAATGCCTGCATCAATTCTGGAAAAAGTTTTAAAGTTTACTGCACTGACAATGTATCTACAAAAGACTGAAATCACACTCTTACCAGGAAGCATTAGCATTACATGACAGCTCACACTGAGCTTGAAGGACTGCAGCAGACCTCCCTGCAGGTTAAAATTCAGCAAACCCACCCAACATCCAGCATCTCACTCCAATGCAAACACAGTGCCCAAATCCACTAAGGCAGTGGCAGGAGAGAAGACAAAAGAAAACAAGACTACAACTCTGAAGTATAACATGGCATGATGGACAGGACAAGTCAGCGCTGTTGAGGGGAGAAAGAACAGTTTCCCAACTGAGAGGGGTGACTGGGCCAATAAACGAGTCAAGACCTGTCCTGCTTGGAAAGTCACCTGCCTGTCACAGAGCTGTGGTTTCCCTTCAACCTTCTCTCACCCACGTCTCTCAGAGCACATGAGGATGCTGCCTCCCCATCAGCGCCACTTGTCAGGCATGAAGGTTGAACAAGGACAGCTTTAACATTCAGGTTCAGCTGCTGGTACCAGCACAGAGGTGCCTTAAATAAGCGTGCCAGGTGGTCTAGAGTAGCAGAGAGACTGTGTAACACTTTGCAACCTCTTCATTTAACCATGTAAACATCCACATTTTATTGTTCCCATTTCAGAAACACAAGAGATGGTAAAAGCTGTGCCTCCATTGGTTGCCTTGCAACAGGCCTTGTTGCATAGGCTTTGACACCTCTTCTCCCCTTTAAGCCCCCAGTGAACCTGCCTTCTTTACATCTTCCTCCTTGAACAGGTTCTTAAGACACTGAGGATGTTCCTGAAGGAGATGGTGTCACTGAGAGCAGCTGCCATCAGGATCAAGTGTTTCATTTTGCTTCCCATTTCAGCAGTAGTCATGAGAGCAGCAGTGAGGTCAAGGGTGTGCAGGGGACAGAAACAGCAAGAGGAGAAATGTCAATGGATTTGGGGGAGAGAGAAAAAAAAAAAACAGACAGACACATCCATTGTTTTCCCCGCATACACACTGCTTTCGGTATGAAACACTGACATACAGTTAAGCACTGATTAAATCGTAATTAAAACCATGCACTCCATATACAGTAAGAAAAGGCTTCCCCCAAAAAGCCCTCACAAGGCCCAAACTGAGACAAATTAGCATGCTACTATATTCATAACCACCAAATGTTTTAAACACGTTACAGTGAAGACCAAATCCAACTAGTCTGTAATATAAAAAAGTGCTTAGGAAATTACCATAAAAACACAGGTTGAGATGGATCACTGTTTAGAAGCACAGGATTAAAATCTACCCTGTCATGATTTACAGCAATCTTTGATACTGCAACTCTTTTCTGCAAGAGATTTTCACCATTTTTTATTTATTCTAGCATAGTACTGTATCATCTCCTGTTGTTACATAAGTATTTTTATCCTACTTTTCCATTAGATAAATCAAGAATATTCAAGATACTTAAATTGCAAACAACTGGGGCACATTCAGTTACAATTTCTCCACATCAGTCTGTTCTTATGTTGCTGGGGGATTTTAATGTTAAGAATACACCGTTAAAAAAATTAGTAAGTTTAACTGTGTAAACTGAAGTATGTAAAAGCAAATAGATGATCGGAGCTCAAGTCAACAGTTCTGACTTTTCTAATAATGCTGTAAACCACAAGTTCCTCAGGGGAAATACCATATCTTCTTTCTGCTTGGGTAACACCTTCCGAAAATTGACATTTTGAGTACATTTGTCAGAAACAAGTGTGACTATTAGCTTTGATCTGTTAGAAACTAGTTCACATTTCAAAATCCACACTGCAACAAATCCCAAAAGGGTTTTAATTTGTATGAAAGCATATAGCCATCTTTTTTTCTTTCATAAATAACATCAGTGGAAAACTTCAGAGAAAACGTAAATTCTTTGACTGAAACAAGGTTGATAGCATGTACCTCTTAAAACCTTTGCTTTCCCTTCCTGTACTACACTTTATCCTGCTGAGAAAAAAAATCCTGTAACTTTTCACTTGAACAGTTAAATTTGCTCTATAATTAGTGATGCTTACGCTGATACTGTTTTATATAAAATGCAGAGAACCTTCCAGAAATATTTAATAAATCAGTACTTTAAAAATATATTAAATGCACAGAATGGAGATATTTGGGGAAAATAAAAAAATAAAAGAGGAAAAAGAAATCCAACCTACTGTAGAGAAGCCTGAAAGCAAAAAAATGAAAACTTTTTTCCAACCAGAGGAAATATTTATATCTTCAGAGACTTTCAGATAGGCCCAGACTTACCTGGTCAAGGGCAAAGTCAGGTAACCTACACACCACTACCCTCAGTATGAGGACAATGGGATATAACAGCGGGGTTTAATCTGGAGACCACTCTTATTTTTTAAGCACGTTCTCTGTACGTATCCAGTAACGCATCCTGACAGGTGTGAGTTTGGAGGCTGGTCATGTTCATTTATTTTTCAGTTTCATAAATTATGCTTTTCTCCATTCCTCAGACAAACTATCAGAAGGAAGCGACTCAACATACAAATGTAAATTAACACTTGAGAAAAAGATAAAAGAGATCAACCCCCACACAAACCCTCTTCACCCACCTGACCAGAACTGCCTACCATAGTCCTCTGCACTATAAGCAAGTACAAGCATCAGAGTGTTGTAATATAATAAATAAAACAATAAAGTTCCTACCATCAGGTAGACTATTAGGAGAAAGAAGACTATAAACTGTGGGAGAATTGTTGATGTCTCTGCCCTGCCTGGGCGGAAAATGAAGCTGGTAACTTACCACCAGCCTCACACATCCCACACAGAGGAGCTGACTGTTGAGTCCTTGCAGCTATCCAAGAAGCACCTTCCCAGGCTTACAGTAGAGGCCTTACAACTCAAAACAGAGCTGCAGTTGCATCCAAGATGATCTAGAAACTGGTTCATTTTAAAAACAGCAGAAGTTTCCCCATCAAAAAGCACAGCCTCAAGTGCTTTTTGATGATGCCATCTGGAAGCAATCACCACTTGGAAAGCGGAGCCATCAGGAAGTTTTTAAAAAAATGAAACCTTGAATTTCTGAGCTACCATGGCCCTTTGCATAGGCAACCAACATCCCTGTACCAGAAAAACATATTAGGCAAATATGTTTTATTAAACAAGACAAAAAAAGTGCCCTGCTTGGTCACAGCACTTACCTCCCTTGTGCTACTTTCTGGCTGAACCTCTATTAGCATGCCTGGAGGTGCGAACACTAACCACTACTATTAGTCACTTCACATTTGGACACTACAAATGAGCATTACCTTGTTTTCAAGATGAGAAAATTCTAGTCACGACTTACATGCTTTAAAAATGTAACCTCCCTGGTTCTTCAGCTCTCAAGAAGAAGGGCGAATTTTTGCAGACGAAACCGTCACCCACAGATTCGTGCCTACATGGTTAGCATGTGCCCTCTGGCCAGCGGGGTTCAGAATTCACCAGAAAAAACATGTTGGCAGATTTAAATTTGAGATTATTTCTCCCACGCACATATAATTGCACATTTATCACCTACACAAATTAACAGCAGATACAAATAAAAGCAACATCCAGTAAATAAGCAGCAGTGATAATGGGCAGCTACAGAGAAAAGAAGACGCAACATTTCAAAGAAACGCTGAAGATAAACACTCAAACAGAAAGACTATAGATCAAACAACTGAGCCATCATGTTTTACTGGCACATGTAGAGAGGCACTGGAAATTGCTTTGTGTTTTCAAAAGTACAGTGGATCTTACAAACTATTCCCCTCCCATCAGACAGGGAAGAAAAACAACTAGTAGAACCAGTAGAAACAGGATTAGGAAATCCACGCTGGCATCGGCAGAGTTATTCTCAGTCCACTAGGACACTGGAAGACCATAGAAAGAGGCAACCATGCTCCTTCATGTTCCCCAAGAGCAGAAGTCAGAGCCCCAAGGAACCTGCTGGCCCTGTACTAGTCTCATCCCTCCTAAATGCAGGTGGCTCCCATCTCCTCCTCATATCTCACTGTAGAAACACAGATCTAGTCCTAGCTCTTCATCATCATCTTTCTTCTGCTTTTCAAGACATCACTTATCTTCTTACCGAAGGCAACTTTTTTTTCCTACTTTTTAATTTTTTTTGTCTGTCTTAGTAAGAATTTTCATCATCATGAGGAGGAGGAGCCATTATGATTAATATTTTTGGAGAAGAGAAAGAAAAGCTGTGTTCTGAAATCAAACAGACCAATTTTTATAGGACCAGAAAGTCCACACAATGGCCCTTGGCTCCAAATATGCACATGAAAAATCTCTCAAAACATCCATAATCTTGTCAATATTCCTAACTATTTCCTACCCAGAGATCTGGTATTCTATTTTCAAAACTACAGACCATGTCTATATCTTCTATTTTCCAATAAATGAAGGAAGAAAAACACTTGCAGAGTTTATTTTCTTTTTAAACATGGTAAATGTATGTGCATAAAGTGGAAAAATTCAAGTCTTCAGTAATGACAAGTGGCAACACATTAGGAAGGCAAATGAATTGCTTATTAAACAGATGTCATTTGGAAAAAATGGCATCATTTTTCTGCTGCAAGCCTTAGCACAGGGCAATAAGAGTGGCTGGATTAATTTCTTAAAAGCTAAAAAGAAAAAAAAATGAAGAGTGCCACTGCTGATACACAGAAGCAAGATTAGGTTTAGGTTTACCTTCTCAAAACTATAAACCGCCAAAAAACCTCTGTAACTTCCTTATTCCAAACCTCTACGAGTTGCAACATCAACAGCATCTTAATCCAAGCACCACAGCCTGCATTTAGAAGAATATGATTACGCATCTAGTGATGACCAAATGCATTGTTGCCATTTATAAAATTTCTGTTAGAACACAGTATGTCCATTCATTGTACACTATACATTTATTGTTCTTCCCACAAACAATGAAAACAAAGAAGACAGATAACTGTTGGTTTTTAGGCAGCCAGAAGTTTTAGCCAGCAATATTCAATAAGACAGAATCAGAAATCAACCCCAAGAACTGTCAAATTACTGGGCATCTTCCCCAAAATTAATGGGAAACAGGAAGCTTCTGAGAAATTGCCAGCACAGTAATATCACACACAGTAGTTCAGAGTCCATTCTCCAATGGTAAAGCTTTGAAAGACTAGAAATATCCATTAAACACTGCATTGCTCTGTGGCATGCAGGCATAGAAGAGGATGAAAAAAGAATGGAGAACAGACTGTTTGCAATGCAATACACTAATTAACATCATGAACAGGTCTGGAGAAAGTTGTGTGGTGTGACAGGAAATGCTCACTGATCGAGGAGCTATGTCAATGCTAACACATTCTTCAGTGTTGTGCTCCCTGTGCCAAACTTCCAGGGCACTTGAAGGAACCTCTTGTGTCCCTGTGACTAGATGGTATAAGCACAGACAGCTTCAAGAGTCCTGAAACTAGTGCCAAGAACAAGGAGGAGGGATAAGTGGGCAAGTTTTCTCAACTGTGCACTCTGAACTGTGTCATGGCACTAGAGCTCTCCTGCCACTGTGACCACTGATCTCATCGAGATGGCTCAGCCTGAAACGCAGCACTCTTAGCGTCACACATCCACTACAAGCAGCATGTACAGTACAAGAAAAAGCCAGAAAATAAATCGCCGTCATTTAAGGCACAATAAATCTGTAAATGAGTGATGTTCCATGCATTTTGTTATTATGCTAACACATACTAAGTTAAGCCTAGACAGTGAAACATCAATTTGAAAACCAAAAGCTCATGTTAGCACATGAGCTTTTTTCCACCAAAAAATTTTCAGCAATGCCACCCCTTCCCCCAAAAAAACCCAACACATACACACAAACATGGACCGTACAGCTTAGAATTGCAGTTTGGAACATTAAAGCTGTAACAGCACGTTTTAAGAGGAATAAGATGTATGAACCAGAAGTCTTAAAAGAATAAACCACAACTTTTGTTTTAAAAAGTCCCGTTGCCTCCATGTTTAGCTGTGAATAGCAGGAAAGCTGTCAGCACGGCTTGTATAGACATCAAAAAGAAAACGGGAATGATAAAACCCACTTTGCTACCAAGACAGAAGCTCCGAAAAATCGTACTACTGTGGTTGTTACAAAGGCAAGTCTGGAAAATTGTGCTTATTGTCTGAATAAAAATACTACAGAGGAATGCACGTAACAACAAAATTTATAAGAGTGAGCTTTAAGAGTGCTTTTAGAATATTAGAGAAGGGGATGAAATTGGGAATCTGCAGAAACCTGAGCTGCAGCTGGAGCCAATGTTAGTATCTCCTGATATTCCTATGTCTGCTCAGGCAGCAAATGGTACCACCAGAGTGGGTGCCAATTGCCATTTATTACACTAAAAGACAAATGTATGTTCTAACATTTCATCTTTTCTGAAATCCATGAACACTGCAATGTACAACATACCAAAAGCACAGGTTATCTCCCCCATAAGATACATGTCTCATTTAATTTAAGTGCCATGTCAGTGAGGCGAACAGTAAAGCCAAGTGTTCTTCATGCTGTCCCAGGACTCTGTCCCTGCATTTGCCCGTGGACTGAAAAAGAAGCTGCTGACTGTTCAAATCTTTGTCTTCACGCAAAGGTGACCGCGGTTCCTCCTTCTGCTTATTTTTCCTCAAACGACTGTGTGACCTGCAGGAGTTTACCACAATCTGAGCACAGCCCCAGGAGAAGACAACTGCTGTGCACCATCTAACTCCTGTTTTCATCCTTAGTGCTTTCTTTTTTGTGTGTGTGGAATAAGAAGCTGACATGCTATTTATCTTTTCAAAACTTAAAAGCATGTTAATTTATTGAATTTTGCTCATTTGGAAATACGTTCTCACTACCAAAATATTACATTAACTATTACACAAGTCAAAGGACTGTGAATGGATATTATTTAGATTTCATATCTTCAGTAAATAATGCTGAAAAATAATCTCCTTCATCTGAATGTCTGCAGTGGTATACATTACAGATATGCCTAGCAATTCATGTGTGTAGGTGCAAAAAGGCTCTGGAAAATGTTTCAACATCAGCTACACATCTCACTTTTCTCATTAAAAGTATCTTTTTTTAAAATAAGCTAAATTATGAATGAGAGTTTCACAAAAAACAACAGCTCCAAACAGCAGCCCCACTTATGCCTTCAGTGAACTAGGTCTTCTAGAACAGCCTGGCAAGCTTCAGAGTTGATGCTTTCAGCCACGTCCCATTCGACACACACTGTGTAGAACCAACACTGTGACAATAAATTAACTTCTACAGGAAAAGCTATGCATTAATACCCTTCGCTGCATCCAAAATATAAACTGTAGCATATCCAAACCACAGCAATTTCCCTTTGATTCCACAGCTGCAAACTCAAGACTTTGTTGCAAACCATCAATGCAAACCCTCCCACGGGATTTCCAGGAAAAGTTCCACAAGACCTTTAAAACAAAGAATGAAAGAAATTGGGGGGAGACGCAGAAATGAAAACACCATGTCTGAGCATGGTGACTAGCAAGACCTCCCTTTATATAGAAGTCACTTGTAGAAAGCCCTAGTTATCAAAAGCCAGGTTTATAATGCCTTTGTTTTTATCCTTAGCTACTAGTAAGGCTATATCCCCTATCCAAGATTATAAATGGAGGAAGGTATAAATTGATACATCACACTTGCACACCCAGAACTTCAACATCACATTTAGAGGGACCTTTGCAACAATCCGTGATTTCAGTATGAGACACATCCAGATAAACTATATTCTTGAAAATTTTTCAAGCTATTTTTTCAGCTATTGCCAACCTGTTACCAGATATCATTTAACAGTTTGAGTCTAGAAAAGCTGTGTAGAAACTAACATCAGATCTGAAAAGATATGTAACTAGATTGCCTGCTACAGGTTCTATAGAAAACTAAAAAGATATTATGGCTCAAGAAATTACTCCCCAGCACATATATGGCTATAATACATACATGCCATGGGGAGGGAAGGAAAAAAAAAATAAACACACCATACAGCTTTTCTTTGAAGGAAACAAGAATTCTCTTTCCCCGTGTGTGACTTTTAATCGGTCTCCAAAAAACCACAGGAAGGTGGTTGGGACAGCAGCTGAAGAGCTTCCCATGCTACTAAACACCGAAAGAGGGAAGTGGGTTATGACACCAGCACAATAAAACCACCAGAAAAGCCCAATTTTGGTTTCAGAATGTTCCACTTCTTACCAGAAACCATATAAGATGATGTCTGGATTGGACATCAGACTGATTTGCCAGTAAAAATGTTATTCCCTCTTTAAAGGGATTTCAGCAATTTATTTCAATTATTTTTTGCCTGTAAACAACAACTTCCTGTATTTTACAGCCAAACTACTGCACAGAATGGCTGAAATACATTAATCCACTGCTCAAAATGTAGATCAATGCTATAATCAAATCTCTCAGAAAGAGAGTAGCAAAAAGAAATTACAGAAGGAAAAAAAGAAACATTACTACAAATTTTTCACATCCTTTTTCCATTTGCTTTCCAAAACCAAGCAGAAAGCTGAAAGAAAAGCCTTACACAGAGCCCACAAAGCTACTCAGCACCAACGCAGCTACTCAATTTTCCAATACCTTTCAGTGCAGCTTTACAGTAACGCATTTCTGCTTCTGCTCTCTTCCAACTCATCTTCCAACTCAACTCCAAAGATCACAGGTTGATCATACAGATGGTATCTCATATACGCTGCTTCCGAGTCCTCCCAACCCAGCAAAGCTTTGTCATTACCACATTGCTATTGTCTTCCTCACCAAGTTTGTGTTCCACAAACAAGTCTCTGATTAAAGCCAGACAAGTCTGCTTAATAATCATAGTCATTATCACCTGGTTTCAGGTACTGCCTGCATAACACTTGATTTTAATTATTTTTACTATGTTATAGCAATAATGTATTTGTTGCACTCTTCAGTATTGCTTTGGGGATGAATGAGACCAGCAAGTGTTCATTAAATGAAACAAGCCTTAAGCTTAAGTCAATGCAAGCTCGGAACGAAAAACAAAAAAAAAGTCAAAAAAAACAAATTAAAAAGAGACAAAAAAAAGACAAGGGAGGTGTTAGTAGAAGCAATCATACTACTTTTCCAAGCACTGTACATGGACCAACATATATTCTATGCAAAGAAACTATTTCGCTTGGTCTCTGTGATTTAAAAATACAAGTTAATGCTGGGAGGAACGCAGGGGAAGAGCTAAGGAAATTATATTTATGTACACTGAACAACCAAGTATGACTGTTAGTCAAACTGCAGAAAGTTTCTGTATCAAAGTGGCGAGAAGATATAAAAATCAGCACTGACAATTCCAGTAACAATGTCTGAATCAATGGAACATGAATTCATGTTTTGCATAAAAATCAGTTTAGATCCAGTTTCAAAATGCTTCATATGCTTCCTGGCATAGCAATATTCTTACAAACAAGCATCTCCATAACAACCCAAATTACTGGTTTTCCATATCCTTGGAATCATAAAACAGTGTGCATGTATCAACATTTTTCTGTTTAAAATTTTATTCTCAATACCAGGACATTTATGCACTCAGGTCTGTAGAAGAAATCCTAAAATTAGTTTTAACTATAAATGAGTAGAAGTCTTTGTCCAAGGGTTTCTGAAGAGAAGCAGTTAAAGAAACAAACCAACCAAGCTCCTAGTAAGCTTTTACAGGAAACATCACTGGTATAAGCTAAAACATAAGCAGAACACCTGCGAGAACACAGACTGAAAAGTCTAAGTCTGCCAACCCACCCAGGAAACACTGTCACACTTGAGGCACCAGAAGCTGTGCATACAGCACAGAACAGACACCTTCACAGCCAAAACCAAACAAAACACACCGTAGACATCTCCTGGACTTTGTGCTACTGGTGGTAACATATACCAAACCACACGCTTTATTGAAGCACAAGTGAACAAGAGCCTGGCTGGGGGTTCATCGTTCCCTGTGCACAACAAGGGGCTGCTGTTCTGCACCAGCGGCAGGGCGGCAGCTGGACCCGTTGGCCCAGTACCCTACGCTGGTCCACGGGACAACAAAGGCTGGTTATGACCTGAGTAGACAATTAGGTTGTGTTGGTGTGGAGTTAGAAAGTTTTACACGAGGTCACTCACAGATGACTTTTAGTACTGCAGTACAACCCCTTCACGAAGCAGTATTACTGGCTTCTTTGCAAAACTGTCTTCCAGATTCCTCCCAAATCTAGGGAAATAACTACACCACTGGTTTGTTTTTTTCCTGTTTAAAGCTTACTGCAAAATTAAAATGCAACTGCTGAGATGAGCTTAATAGCTTTAACATACATATAACATAATTTAAGTTTGTAAACGATAGATACTGTGGTTCTTTCTTGTAAAGATCCAGGTAACAATGTTAACTGAGACGGTGATGAGGAAGCAGGTGAGCAGCTGTGGAGTAACTAGCAAAGACAAAAATCACACTCTATTGCCAAAGATGCTCAAGGTGCAGTAATAAAGTACAACAGAAGGTATAAGCAGCACCAAGTAAAGTTTCTCACACATGCTATAAGCAACTCAAGACACACCTTACAAAGAAATGCAGTTACGCTTTCTTCTCTGTTAAAGACACTACTAGTGTCAACACCATCTATCCTACCACACGGGACTGCCCTTCTCATCATCAGCTCAAATCCCACGGTGCTGTCCCAGAAGGACTATTTCCTCTCCTAGTAATGCTGCTCCCCAAGACATAACTTCCTCTTAACCACCAGTTCCAAATGTGCATGCAAAACTATTAAAGACAGATCTGAAACAAGCAAAAATAGGGCAAAGATGCCAAGACACCTCTATACCATACAAGTGTCTTAATCAAATAAAGAGAAAAAAGTTCTTAGATGATCCAGTAGTAAAAAAAAAAAATCAGATTTCTTACGTCTTCACTCTTAGCATGGCTACAGTAAAGCTAAAGATCACTTGCTAATCAGCAATTAGCTCAAGTCACCTACTCTGAGCAGTCACATATTGAAGGCCCACAGCATAGGGCAGGCCTTCAGCCAGTCCTGGACAGGGGGTTCACCACCTCCGGCCAGCTGGAAAACACCATCAACATCAGGGTTACTTGACTTTATTTTTCCTCTCTGGCAAAACACAGACCTTGTGTAGATTGCTACCAAACAGCAAAATGCATGAGAACCTGGTGTTACAAATGGCATTAAAAAAAAAAAAAAAAAAAAAAAAAAAAAAGTTCTTAACACTTACAATCAGGATACAAACCTGCATATTTTCTTATTTTAAAAACCCGCATTATGCCTTGGGTAAAAAGGAACTTCATTTTCCTAATTTTTGAGGTAACTTCAAAAATTATTAAACCATGATTCAGGTGCTTAATACAAAGTTTCAAATACAAATACAGAAACCCTGAGGTTTTAAAAATATTTTCATGTTTTCCCTTTAGTCCAGTATCTTCTTTCACATGTAAGATCATTCCCCCTGTAGGATCTTCAACAGGAGCAACGAAGCACCAAGCCAAGATATTTAACTTCCAAATGCTGCCAGACAAACTGGAATACAACTGGCACTATGAGAATGCAAATTTTATTTACAAATTGTCATATCAGGAACTCAGGCACTGGCTTAACAACATTAGGGTCACACTTAATCATCTTAACTCACGCAAGCACCAATCTCATTATAAAGCCCAAGAGAGGAAGTATTCTCTTGCTTTAGAGGAGCATTTGCTTGAGCACCTTAACAAACAAGACCGAACCTTTTAAGTGGTGCTATTTAAGGAAGGTCTTTACAACTTCCTCCTCTTTTTTTCCCCCCTCCTTTTTTCTTTTTCCTTCTCTATTCCCCTGCCTTCCCCCCCCCCCATTTTTTTTCTAAGACATAAGAGGTTACCTTATTGAAACTCACTTCAGATGAAGAAAATCTCTTGGCCTCAAAACACTGTGTTTACAGAGTTAAAAAAACAAACACACACACACAAAGTTCTGAAGTTACATCGTAGCACTTGAGATTAAATTAACCCAAACAAAAGACGAGTGTATATTTTCCTTCTTTTTTGCGTCTTGCCCAAATCCTTAGAACAGACAGAATTTCTCTATCAGTCTTCACAAGACTGTATCCTGAGAGTTCACAGAATATGGTAAATATTGCCTCCTACACATTTAATTAAATACTTCAAAATTACAGCTTTCAGAAACAAATCCATTTCAGCCAGAACATCACCAGTGCGTAAGAGCTAAAAGTAACACCATCATAGTTCAACCTCAGCATTGTAGTTCAAGAACTGACCTACTTATTTCTGAAAAAGTGGTATTTTTCAGAAAAAAAAAAAAAAGTTATCAATTATACTAAGGAAAATATTATACACCCAACTGGAACAGATTTAGTATCAGAGCTATGTTCAACAGCAATAAATCTCAAAACAGAGAAAAGCACTACTTTTCATAGTATTCAAAAATCTATTAAATGTTACTCTGATCACAGAAAAGTCATTTCTGTTTGCTTTTTCCTACTAATTAAAAAGGCAAAGAGCAATAAGCAAGATGCAGAAGCCAAGGGTAAGATGAAGAGAGAAATAAACCAGATGGCATGAGAATATATTTATATGTGCTTAAATTATTCTCAAATTATGAAAAAAGATCAAAATTTTTCATTTGCCCTATAATCTGTGTTCTTTTACAAACCAGTTTTCAGATATTTCTATTTAAAGTAGATTGTGAATTCTAATTAAGATATAGCTGTAAGCCAGAATCCTCCGGCATACAATTAATCTTAAATCCAGCCTCTAGCTGAGCAGGGTACAGATGGAGTCAGACAGACGTAATTACAAAGTCCATCAGCAGTAAGCCACTGGGAGAGGTTGCAGGCTTTCCTGTATTTCTTCTTTGTACTGGGTGGCAGGCTATTTTTGTCAAAATATACCAGGAAGACACAGTCACAGCACTTTAATATTACCTTTAGTTTGCATCATGTATTTTGAGGCACTAATTTTGAAAATAATGACAATTGCACTCCTGTTTCTGTGGGCTGTACTGTCTAACAAAGCACTGGAACAGGTCTTGCGTTCCCAGCTTTGTTTCTGCCTGTCGGGATTAACGTCTCCCTTCTCTGCTTCAAACCTCTCCAACTGTGAAACTGCATTTTGCCACCTTTCTGAACCTGTGAAGTGAGCTTAATTGTTGAAAAAACCCATCATTTTGAACATAAATGCTAAGGAAAATAAGATGTAACTTGGAAAATCATTTATTTTTGTCATGCATGATCTGCTTTGCCGTAGTGTTCACATTCACATACTAGTTTCCTCTGAATGACAGAAACCCTCTCCAAAAGTCTTCAGTTCATTACTGACGCTATAACCCATGATCTGTGCATTCATGGAAATGAGAAATTTTTTGCCAATTTTGAGAAAAGAGACCAAAAAAAACCCTGTTCCACCTAAGAATCAACTTTTCACCTAGAAGCGAACTGACATCTTCACACTCAGAATCAGGACAAATTTTGCAATCCCATGTCTAAACATGGTAGGGCAACTGTAGTTTGACTATACTTCTATAATTTCCCATTTTCTCACAGCATCAGCATCGAAGAGGAATATCCAGTAGCGAGGCATATGACATCTAGCTTGACATTTTCCACTAACTGCAAATCCATGAACACACTTTCTGCTTAGTGTCTGAAAACAGCATTAAGATTGCACATTTTAAATGTTAATATGCTTCTATTTCAGATCTGCGAGTAGCATTTGAGCACAGAAAAAATATAATCTTATGTCTTCGTATAATGCAGTCAATTCACATTCTATCGTATGTGTACCATTTGCGTACCTAAAAGTAGCAGAAGATTACCAGCGAATTTGCACTAAGCATTTTACCATGGTTATCCCACCCAACTAAATCTCCCATGCACTGCAAAGGGCTTTTTGCATGAGTTCTACATAGTAGTTGAAAAAGTAATCATGAAGTAGACTTATGTAATTGAAGTCAAATCTGGCAAAACATGCAGAGGCAAATTCTTAACTTTAGCGCCATGAACTCACAAATTTAAGAATCCACGAGAGGTAAGGGTATCCATACACATTTTCAGTTATGGATCACTGCATGTCTGGCCAAGCCAAGCCCTGGACTTCACCTCAACAAACATCCTAACGTTTAACTGTTGTGTTCAAACTGGTATGTCAAAACCAGACGTATTTAACTAGAGCAGCAACAACTACAACAGTATTGGTAAAAAAAAAAAAAAAAAAAACACTAACACAGCTAACTTAATGTACTTTGTATCATGGCAAACAGTGAACGCTCACAACTGCCACTGCAGACGAAGATCAAGTGAGGTCCCCCTTCTCTCAGCCCTAACCCTCTGCAAAGCCCATCATCACTCCACCCATGATACAAGGCAGAGACCCCAAACCCAGGCTGGCTGGAACTCCCTCCTAACATCCAGAGATCCCAAAACACCTCAGTTGCAAGGCAGGTTGCACACAGTATTAAATCGTACTCCAACCCAAGCCTATGGAAGGTCACCTAGCTCTGCAAACAAGCTCAGGGCTTAAGCAAGCACATATAATTGCCCATGATCTACTTTTTCTCCTTACAGAACTCTGACTGATTTTCAACATGCAGGAAGTCCTCACAACGAGTTGCCTCATACTTCATTAACAATACATTATGCACATCCTGCTCTGAATACACACCATTCTCCCTCTTCTCCATGGCACAAGTCCCCAAGTCCTTCAGTGATTCCATTCACGGCATTCTGACACCTCTACAATATTTATTCCCAATTTTTGAACTAGAAAGCTAAGGCAGAACAATTAACATCAGTAATGCTGGATGCTCAGCTTAGACATCCACAAAATGGCTGAAAGGAAATTATACAGAAGGCGGTTAGCAAAGAAAGCTTCTCTTTAAAAGGCCATTTTTTAGGAGGATTATTTGAAGCTGTGATCGTTTTTTATACTAGCATGAAATGAGCATTTTTAGCCTAAGCATTAGCAGGTTCAACCTTGATGAAGCTCTTAGTGAACCCAGAGCTGTGCAGAACACTCAGAATAACATATTTTCCCAGTGAAGCCACTCCAGCCAAAAATGCAGATGCACGTTGTATCTGATAGAAACAAAAGAATGCCGAGGACTTAAATTTACTTTATTTAACCTCTATTCTTGATCTGAGAAAGGCTATAGGGGAAAGTTTATATGTATACACACATGTATATGTATTTCATTATGCTAATAAATTCATAAATAAAGCCACAAAGCACTTGCTTTGAGTTAAAAAAAAAAAAAAAAAAAAAAGCCCAACAAAAAACCCCACATAATTTCAGTAAGACCTGAGACATGAATAAAGCATTTTGACAAACACAAGTTTTTCAGAAGGCTGCAGATGTACTTATTTATAATGCTGGAGCAGAAAAACTATCTATCCTAAACCATTTTTGCCCAGCATAACAGAACCCCAGAACAAGTTTATTTCTTCAAGAACTTTCAAAAGTCCTTTCTGGATAGCCCAGCCACCACTGTGCCTTGCAATCCAACAGCCAAAGACACAGATGTTTTGTTAAAACTTCCAAATGTGCCACACCTATTTATTATCTTCATTTACAAATGCCCAGAACAACTCTGCCATCCAGAATATAACAACTTCAGAACATAAACATCAGACATTGGTTTTATACATAACTTCTTCAAATCAGAACGCATTTAATTTTTTTAAAAAAGCGTAACTGATCTTTATTCTTTTCGAGTTTCACTGAAAAAGCCACTAACATTAGGATACCTCTTAAGGGAATGCACAGTTATTTGCCCTACTCGTGCTTTCTTACATGTTTATCTTCCACAAAACAAAAGTGGGAGTCACAGAAGTGGCTCCTGGATTCCTTAGTTTACAATGTTATACAATATCTTACCATACTTATAACACCTATTTAGATCACACTGCTGAGAGGAGTGGGAAGAACACCACAAAACAGAAACAAACAAAATGAAATTTAGATTAAAATTCTGTAATATTAAGAATAATTACTTAAAACAGTATATTGCATTTCATCACCTTTACACACACACTTGTGCGTATTAACATTAGCACATGTACATAACAGGCCCCCCTATACCGAGTACCACCAGGAAAGCAGAGAAGCCCGTCTTCACCGTGCACCCCCTGTGAACTGAAGAACACATGAGGACAGCAGAAAATAGAGAACAGAGATTAACCAGCCAAATAAGGCTTCCCTCCGTAAGCTAACGAAGTCCTGTTGAAAACATTAGGAAAATTAAACCCATTGTTAGTGATTTTCTGAAAAAGGACTAGAAAAGTGTTTTTAATGCTAAGAATTCCACATAATATGTGGATACTATCCAAAGTCTGATATTAGTTGCAATCAAATCAAAGGCCAAGGTCTCATGCTCTAACCTACATGGCCAGAAATCCTAGAAAGTCCCACTGATCCAAAGTCACCTCCTCTCACTGTCAAAGACCAGGGAAGCTCTAGCCATGGCAAACTTATGTGAAAGGATATTATTTCTCCACAATGTGCTATAAAATGGTTTTAATGATTACTGTGGGTTCATGTCTTCCATAATAATGATAATGTATGCAACCATAATTCTGCAAAACTTTAATTCTGCATTTTTTCCTTGCTTGTTTTTTCAAATACATTGCAGGAATATGCTAAATCATTTTGATAAGAGAGAATGGGTCTTTAAAAATCTCACCTACATTCAATGTAAAAATTTCTCCCACAAAAAATGGTTTTCATTACTAAAGCAGCATGTATTAAAAAATTCCATGCAGAAACATACACACAGAAATGCACTTGATGAGATGAATTCATGTAACATTTTATGTGGATTCCTTACATCAGCTACTACCACCCTCAGATACAATCTGGCTCATGTGTCTGTGAGAAAGCTAAACAGATTCAAAGCAAAACCAATAAAGTCGACACTGTATTGTTGCAACGCAGAGATGCAGAAGAATTCAAAAATAACTTCCCAGAGATGCTGAGCAACACGCAATATAGCACCCTGAAATTCCTCACACAGGAGCACGTTGTAGAGCACAGTATGCGCAGTAAACTGCTCATCACCGTAGCCAGGTAACAGCCACACTGCAATCCTTACAGCTTCACCAGTCTGACCTGCCTTCCAGTCATCACTGGAAAGGAGGAAATCGAGGGCCCCAAAAGAGCAAAAGTTCAGTACAAAAACTGTACTAACAACCTGGTTTTTTGCAGCACTCAATGAATTTGTCATGCCTATAGTTGTATCTAAAATTAAATTGGGATTTGACATCCTAGACAATATAATGGGATACTCCCTGGCAAAAGAAATTTTATGCAAGTCATGTAGGCACAGTGTATCACTGTAGATCAACTCAGCCAGAGACAGAAAAACAGCTTAATGTTTAAACATTGTGTTTCCTTCCAGTCCGGCACACATTACACAGAGGTTTCAGCAAAACAGGACTGGCACCAGCCTTGCCTGATTATTTCCTTCGTGTATTTACTGATTTTCATATTAATACCAATACTTTTGATATCCTACCAAGTTCTAAAAACCTGAGGCGGAAAGTATCTGTGCCCTCAGTATCCAAAACTGCTTCTCAGCGTTATCAAGGAACCTCCTCCTGCTCAGTCAAAACACTGCTCTGCCACTTGCAGCAATACAGCTCACTAGATGCTCCCGAATGCTGCAAAGATGCCAGAAAAACAAGAAAGGTTCATGAACCAGGGTAAGAGATAAGCATATTCAAATTATGAGTTTGTGTAGTGTATCTTAAAGCACTGGTCTACACATTTTCAATGCCAGCAATTTAGAAAAATAACTCACTAAATATCCCGAAGTTCACATCTGCAGTCTATATGTAAGTCAGTCTCACATTACTCAACAGGGTTGACTGGTTTTTTTTTAATCCACTAAGGCAGACTAATCAAGACCCTTGACCTAAAGCAGTCAATGCATCTTACTGAAAGACTCCTTTCCTAATATGCCCAAAGGCTGTACCTATATAGCTCATTCTGAGTCTAGCCCAAGTCAAGAACTATATGAAGGAGCAGCTGATGAATTACAAGGGAAAGCCGACAGTCCTCTAAGGCTTGCCTGGGGTTTTTTGTTTGGGTTTTCTTGTTTTTGTTTAAGACTTAAGCTTTTTATATTCTTTTTAACCACACCTACTTAAGCCAAATGGCCTTTAACAAACTGAAAGAACAAATCTCTTAAAAACAAAACATGGCTCATCTTCCACTAAACATTAAGCAAGCTCTCAAATAACATCACTCTTTCCCACAACTGCACTCAGAAGGCAAAAACCATACTGGACGCTCATGATTATTTCAAAGATTAAGAGCTGAAGTCAATACCTGAATATTTGCATTGTGATGATGCATATTGCTTCAAATAAAACCTTTAGATAACCTGATTTCACCACCATTAAACACACATTCACTTGCACATCACCTGAAAAACAGAACAACATGATGATCTAAATGCAAAGAAAACCTTTTTAAAAATCAATGCAAATGTTCACAACACAATCTATGAAGGGGTTAAGAGAACTTTAAAACTTCATCACAAGGTTTCCTGAAAGAAAGAAGTCACTAAAACCATATCTGTCAATCTCCTGTCAACTTCTAGTTGAAGAGCTCCCAACAAACTCAATCAATCCCTCATTCTGCAAGATCATAAGTGAGGAAGACAACATGAAATTATTTAAGTGCTCCAAAAGAGCATGATTGTGTGGTTTCCAAAGTCTCAAAGCTCTATCTTTCTAGAGTTTTGTCTTGTTTTTTTAAAAATGGCATGCAACAGGAAAAAGCTATGTACATTAAAAACAAATACAATAAAAGAAACAATATAGGAGATAAATATACTTTTATGCTTATTAAAATAAAATAATACCTATGTGGCAATTTAGCAGCTGTATTGGGTAATTTTGGTATGGATATTTACCTCATGAGCTTTATTTCCCAAATCCAAAAGTTCTGGTGCTTTTAAAGAAAACCATACATATGTACACCTAGTGGCCTGTCTGTCTCATAAAGGAAGAATATATTTAAAGGTAAAGACTTTGTTGTACCGGCATCAACAGGACATAGCTCAACTACACCAAGTGAGTCCAGAATTCCAACTACATTTTCCATCAATCCTCAAGGAAAAGATACATCAACCTACACTACAGCTACTACAGCAAACAGCCACCAGCCTCACTTTCTGAGGTCCAAGCACACAAGCAGCATTTTACTGAAGACATTGTCTAATCCAAGGTCTGGATCCTGCCAACACTTGCACATGCCTAACCTGACGCATATAAACAGGGATTACTCACATGCTGGAAAGCAAGAACATGAATAACAAGCATGTTCATGAATCAGCAACTATGTTCAGGTAGAATAAAAAGCCAAGGTGAAAGGAGAGGGGGCACAAGAGGCAAGAACATTGTCACAAGGTGGTATTATTATTATTATTATTATTATTATTATTATTATTATTATTATTATTATAGTGAATGCTCCCTACTGGATTTCTAGGAAAGCCAAGTCAGAAATAAGTTCAAAGAATACAGGCTTTGAGGGTTCAGGTGTGAAAAGGAAAGAATTCCAGCAGCATCCCAGCAGATGATTTATCATCTGAATACATACTAATTGGTCAGTTATGTAACAAGTTTGCCAAGAACCAACCCTTAGACTGTCCCTCTTTACCCAATTCCCCCAGCTCTCCAGCTGAAACACCTACTGGTTTTAGATTCTTGCTTGCTTTCTTTTTCCAGCTACAGGCCAGTTGCATGCCTGGGAAGCTTCTGAATCAGGGCAATATGGCCTATTTAAAATTCAATTCCTTTAGCAACCAACTCAAAAAATTTCTAAACTACAAACAGCAGCTCTCCAGAACAAACTAATTAATGCTGTGAGCAAGCAAACTGCTGAGCAACTCAACCCAGGAATTTTGGAACTGGAGGCTTTAGAAGTTGTGAGGAAGGAGAAGGTGGGGATTATCTGTATAAAATGGCCTGTTCTTAACTTCCTCTGACACCTGTTTGGGCAAGAAGGACTTTCCAGTTCTACCAAGTTATTCTGTATTGCCCAGCAACCATTCATTGTCAAGAAAAGTATCTTTAAGTGTTCACCCCCAGTGGCCATGTGCTTCCATCAGCTGCTTCAAGAACCATCAATTCCAGGCACCCCACCCTGCTATCACCAGCTTCTCAAGCCTGCAAAGGGTGCTCTGTGGAGATCAGACTCCTCTTGTATAACAGCTTACCACAGGAGTTCCAGAATTTAACCTTATGTGTTAGTTACAAAAGCAAGAGATGCTGGTATTACCATCTGTCACCATCAATATACCTACTGGTGCACCACAGCCTATGGCAAGCATGTAAATGTACCAATTATACAGGAAACATTATATGTTAGGTCTTTTGAACTGGTTTCTAAGGTATAGTACTAGGGACCAGCTTTAATATTTTAGTAATTTTATTTTGCATTAACAAGAATTAATATACCAGAGTGAGACTGAGAACTCCAAAATATGGCCCTTTTGGAAAAACACAGGTTCCAACATTTCAGATCCACTAACACCACTCGTCTTGTCAGGGAACAGGACCCTTCTTTTGTGCTTTCATTAGAAAAGTATCGGTTTGCCTCAAGCCGAAGCTCAGTCGGTGTGACATTTCCAGCTCCTACAGGAGAATGATTCAGTTCTACATTATCACAGTTCACAATAAAGCAGGCAATGACTTGCATCTTAAAGGTCACAAATAATGTTTCAGCACTGACTACACAATTTAACTTGGAAAGTCGCAGAAGCCTAAATGCCTCAGCTTCATTACTACAGCTCTGTCCATAGCATGTTGTATGCATCAATAAGTTTTGCCATCTCAATCAATACTATGAACACCGTACATAAGGAAATGTTTTTGCTTTATTACATGTACAGCATTTTAAGATTGTTCACATCTATATGTTATAAAAAAAAACCACCACACACACACACCCCCCACAGGAACTAATTTTCTCACACATGCTTGGGACTGAACAGCTCTGAATGATACCTCTGTCATTGAGATTTTGCTGCATAAGAATTACTAGAAAAAAAGTGAAAAGTAGAAGGAATTTATCAAGACTTACTAGAAACTTTCCAACGACTAGCATTTTGAATAAGGAATTGCAATGCTATAAAATAATAATTTAAATACCAATCAGGACTAAAGGGAGAAAGATAAAGAGAGTAAACAGGTGCAAAGGAAGCCAAGAAGCAAATTGAATGGGGAAAACAAGCAAACAAAAAAACACACACAGAGAAAGTGGTAAAAGCAAGCAGCAAAGAAAAAAATAATAATACTTAGCTCAAATTACAAGCTGCTGACAGAACTGGAAAGCCCAAAGTCACTACCCATGTGGTACTGGGCTGTGGTCTTTATGATCTAGACCAAAGGTCCAAAAAACTCACAGCAATCAACACTGGTTAAAACTCGAAGACAACGAGACTGAGAACAGTAATTAAATCAAGCTAAAGATCTGAAACCTCTGAGACCTGCAAACTTTAGCTTTAATGAATAAATTGGGAGCTAGTTAGAAACTTGTTGGCTTTTCTCACTGATCATGTCTGAAAGTGAAATTTCTGTGTCTCTTTCAGGATGCTCATAGAAGTAACAAACTAAACGAATCATTCAAAAAATGTCTGTTGCTCTTCTGTAATTTTGTACAACACCCAGTCCTGCATGTGTCCAAAGCAGCTTGACAGTTGTACACACTGATAGCACAAAATTAATATTAATTCATTTTACACTGATGAAAACTGTGTCCCCATGAGTTTACTGTGGCCAACTTTCTTTCCAGACCCTCCTGAGCACAGCAAAAATTTAATTGAGAACTACAGCCCTTGGGATCTGTGAACTACTAAAACACACGTTCCCTTCTTTGGGATGGAGAGCCTACTTCCATTTACTGACTATCAGACATTTCATTGGGAATATCCCTCTGGACACTTGCCAGAAACTTACTGCATTTCTTTAGCCTGGCAATTCCAAGAGCTATCACAAATCTGAGATCGAAGACCCAGGTACTAAAAAACTAGCAGTGAGTATTTTATCTAGTTTAATTACTGCTCAGCACGGCTGAAGACCTATACTTCCACTGTGACTTCTGAATGCTGCCTGCTTTTTCATCTGCACCATTTAAGAAATCCCCTAACCAGGCTTGCAAAGCTGCCCTGGGAACTAATAACAGGTCTGGAAAAACCCAGACATACTGCTCTACTTCTCCCACTCTTCAATTTTCAGTGACGGAAGGGAGTGTAAATTGTACTTAATTGCAAAATTGTCAGTTCAGTCCTTGAGTCAGTAAATTATGCTTTTACAATTTCTCCTCATTCTCCCCTCCCTCTTTTCCCAGGGAACGCACACTTCCAGCATTATTTCTCATCTCCAACACATCTACTGGTTTGTTCCCCTACCCCGCCGCACCGCTTCCTGAGATCCCCTTTCCTCTCCCTGGCTCCTGCAGCACATCCCTACTCCGCTCCGCACCCCACACCCTCCATACAACCTCTCAGCTCCTTGCTAGCTCAAGGTCACTCCTGCTCATGAGCTCCTCTCACCACTCAACAGCAACATTTTGTGGGGCAGGGAAGAGGGGGCACAACGCAGAGGCCCCAGCACCAGTTCCAGGCAGCCCCACTCCTGGCTTCCCAGGGAAAAACCTGGAATTACAGCGTTTCTCATGGGCTTCCTCGGTGGTGCCAGCAAGAGAAGTGGGTCCCAGCTCTCCATCCCCTACATTCACACATATGGAGCTTGCCTTTGTGTTTGTTTCTGAACATGCTAGAAGACTTGGCATATTTAGAAGTAAACTTTAAATTCGATACTGTCTGAAACAATTTCTTTTTTTATAAAGCAGAGAGAAGAAGTTGATATAATCCCTCTAAAAAGCTACAAAAGTTTGAATTCTAACTTCTTCCTACTCCTATAAATGCCCACATTTTTTTGGACTGGAAATAAACACTTAATCTCTGGAGAAGTAGAAATTGGGGGGGGGGGGGGGGGGAATTAAAAGAAAAAACACAGAAAAATAAGTCATTAATAAGTCTTATTAAATTATAGAAGGAAAACTTTCAAAGTCAATCTACAACAATTTCCCTTTTTTCCTTCCTGACCCCTTGAAGACCTTCTTTAAAATGCTATCAATCTGGAATTTTAAATTTTGAAGCTTTAAAACTTAAATTCCAATCTTGAAACAGTTAAATAAAATACCTCTGAAGCCTAACACGCTCTGCTTTTGAAATACAAAATGGTGCTAAATCCTTACAGTAAAAAAGCCATTATGTTATGGTTAAGCTTACAGGCGCGCACTCACTGATTGCAGCTGTATGGGTACAGAAAAGCAGGAGACCAACTGCTAATATAAAAGGAAACTGTGAACCTAGAAGTTTAATAGTTGTGAAACCAGCAGTGAAGCTTTTTAAGTTTAACAATCTACTCAGCTCGAGGTTAAAGCGCTAGGAGTGCCTTTGTAGCCCCTCAAGCTCATCCCAAAAACAAATTACAAGCTTTACAAGAAAACCCACCTTTTTCCTAATTTTTAATATCACAAAAACATTAAGTACAAAGCTCTACATTATCTGAGACAGTCTAAAACCTAGGTAGTCCCATGAGATTTCTGGTTTAGCCCTTTAATTACATTTAAAAGAAAATACATTTTTAATAGTACCTGTCAAAATGAAGTATCTTTCACTGTATTCCTGTCTTGGGCACATTTTATGTCACAAAGTATACATTATATCAACTATAAGAATGAAATATTATCTGCTTAGGAAGATATCTAAGAGATAATTAAACGCTCAGAAGTAATTTATTTCCACATCAGAAGGGATACGTTATTCTATCAGGACAGACGATTTCTCACATGCATGATAGAGATAATCTACCAAATCAAGTATTTAATAATAATTCATCGATACGCCCCAAACAAATAAATAAAAGCACTTGGCATACTACTTAGAAATTGGCCCCTGTGCAAAGTACTGTGATATTTTTAAACTCACCAGTCGCTTTCACATGGACAGAGTCAATTTCTCACAGAACCATTTACACAAAAGCACAAGGTAGTAAATAAAGGTCCTACTCAAGGAGGGGCTGGTGTCTCTAAACACGACTACATAAAACAGAGCAAATGGCACTTTGTTCAGCTTCTGCTTTGACAGAAGGTAGTCTCCTGTTAGATTCTGCACTCTGTTTACTAACACTGTTAGGCAACCTATTCTTGAATTAGAAACAAAACAAACTTTAAAATACACATTTTATTGGAGAAACTGTGATCCACAAACCACTATATAGGTTTAGGCTTAAAATAAGCAATCAAAACCCACTACAGAAGGCAAAAGATATTACATGGGAACTGAACTGGGGGAAGAAGAAGAAAAGAAAGCTCCTCATAATGTAAAGACAGAGTTGTCTATATTGGAAGTCTTTTGGCAGTTATTGGACCCCAGTTCTTTCCCTTTAGCAGTCACAACAGCTGTTTACTTCCCTCCCTGTTGTGTAGATAAATACTTACAAAAGTGTCGGCTCTACATTGTCCAGCTAGCCATAAGAACTGTGCGTATAACTAACAGCCTGAGTTTCCATTCAAGTTTACATATCACCTTTAAAGTCCAACGGGAGATAATATTTAAAATGAGAAGGAAGAAAACACAAAGTAATGGTACACGTTGTGTATATTAAAATGGAAAGAGAATCACTCATGCTAGTATAGTGAGCAGACTGCAAGCTGAATTCTGCAACTTTGAAGACAATTATGTTGCTGATTACCTTCCCATTTCCCTCACAACAGCACATTGGAAAAAGAAATTAGCAAACACTACTACAAGTGGTTACTGGTTATAAACAACTTTCACCTCCAACAAGCATTCAGGGGATGTACTTTGTATTAGCCTCCTCTTCCAAACAATACTAAAATTAAGTGTACCACTGTAAGCTGTCATTTTTTCATATACTAATGGTAATTTTAAAAATTAATTCAGCTGGATAGGTTCAAGTAAAGGTATGTTAAAGATACATATTTTTTGCCCTAAAGAACAGAGGAATTCTGCATAATATATACGAAGGTCTATTTCATTTAAGTATTTTAAATATAGAATTCAACAGTTCTCCTTGCTACCACATTTACAGTTTGCTACTACACCCAAAAAACAAAAAGCGACTTATCGGCCTTCAAAATTGCCAGTGAAAAGGAGTAAAACTCCTAAATGGCAGAAGAGCAGATGGGTGGTGAGACTTCCTACAGGGAGATATCAACATAAAACCCAATTAAATCTGAATACAGGTTCAAACAAGACCCCTCTTACGGCAGTTACCCTCAAACATTAGCTCTTCGCATAACACATCCAGGACAAACTCGGGCATAGCCCAGGATTTTTTCAGAGGCGCTCAGTGGGCATGCAAGCAGCCTCATGACTAGTTACCATGAGACCTCCTCAGGGAGTGAAGCTGGAATATAAAAACAGCGCTTGAAGGCTCAGGTCCTTTACCTTCCTACGTATGTGATGGTTCATTCTTAAGGTCACTGTTAGTAATCTCCTGTGTACTAATTTGTAGACATGTTTATCACAAGGGAAACAAAACCCTAATTCTCAAAGTTAGCTTTTTATTAATACTGATAAATGAAAGCACCAAATCTTTAAAACCTAAGAAACTGCATTGGGAGGGCTTCCTGGCTCTTACAAACTATACCATTTCTCATAAGAAAATAAAACCCTTTAAGAGCTGCTTCTGTTTGGAAAACACTGCGTGCACATGCAGTTGCACTGTGTACTCCACCCTTATTTGAACGATGCTGTCCATGCTAAGAGTTTGGTAAACACAAAAAAAAAATCGTGAGGGTCTAATGTTTTGTTTTATTTCAGTGTATTATAGTGTACGACTTTGTGTAATGTATATGTGGCAGGACCTCACAGGATGGAAAAATGGACTGAACAGCAGACACTTCAGACATTATATGGTCTGACATCAATGGGAGATGAGGGCACTTTCTGCCTTTCGGAATGAAACCCATGATGTTTTTGTATGATCGGATTCATACTTAGCCTTGTCTTGTTCAGAAGATACATTAATGGTACTGGGCTACTAACATTCCCCAGCCTTAAAAACAAACAAACCCTGCAACTGCCAAATCTGGTAACAAAACCAAAAACCGACCCCATATTTCTGAACCAGTCAACTTGTACACACAGCGGAAAAGAACACCTGCACATCACCTGAAGAACTGCATATTCTTTACCTGTAATCTATAACAGAGAATTACCATTTACTTCAATTGAAGCATTTCTCATCCAGAAACACAGCTGCCCTTGCAAGGCCTTGCGTAGTTACACAAATTCCCTTTTTTTTTTTTCTTTTTTTTTTTAATTACTGTTTTAAAGCCTGGTATTCTCCACATAAAAGCAGACTGCGGCTTGTTTTGGAGGTGGAAGAACAGAGGAAGACCTGCAGGTCAAAGCCTAACTTAACTAAGAAGAAGGTTTACACTCAAATTCTCCTTGTCTAGGTTTACAGCTAGCCCAATTGTTCTCCTGTTCTAACCACCAAGAAGAGTTACAGTAACACAGTATGAAACAAACACATGTTTGTCCGGAGAAAAATAGTTACAACATTTATTCAAACGCACATCTGCTGGACTCCTGCCAGCCAGCCTACTCCAGCAGCCTGGCTGCAGAGGGGAGCTGCACAGTTTTGCCCGGTCAAGAAGCGACTGTTTAACACGACCGGCGGCTCCAGAAGAGCTCGGGGGAGGAAAACCCCTTTAAGTCCGGTTCTCCCGAGTCCCCACCGGCACCTGGCTCCAGAGGGTGAGAGCAGCAGCAAGGAGCAGGCTGCGGTGGCTTCTCCTAAGGGCACCGCACAGCATCCACGGCACCTCTCGGGGACCAGTCCCGGCGTGCCCGCCAAAAGAGAAAGGAAAATGATCGGGAGCGCAAAACACGAATCGAGAACCCAAGTGCGAACACAGGGACTTTTCCCACGCCCGCAGCCGCCCCGCTTCCCTCCCACCCTCAACAGGGGGTCCCTGGGCTGCCCAGCCCCCAGGGCAGCCGCTGCCCTTCTCCTCCCCCGCACCTTCCCCCGGCCCCGCCGTGCCCGCGCCCCCCGGCCCCACTCACCGGCCGTCTCGGCCGCCGCCGGTGCCCCCGCCACGCCATTCAGGTAGAGGATGGAGAGCAGGTGGGGCTGCGTTTTCTCCAGGGCCACCCGCAGGTCCTGGAAGTGGTCCCGCTCCTTGGCCAGCAGCAGGGCGATGAGCAGCTCGGCCTTCCCGCTGCCCGCCGCCTCCAGGTCGCGCAGGTCGCGGGGGCCGAGGGCGCCGGCGGCCTCCAGCAGCTCCACCACCTTGTCCACCTCGGTCATGGCCTCCGCCAGGCTCTGGCGGCACTGGGCGAGCAGCTCCTTGTGCTTCGGCTCCATGGCCGCGGCAGGCCTCCGCCGGCCAAACTTCGCCCGCCGAGGTCGCGCACCGCCGCCGCCCCCCGGCCCCGCCGCTCCGCCACCGTCGCCCCCGGGGAGGCGCGGGCCGAGGGGGGGCACCACCGGCCGCCCTCCTCCGGCAACCGGCGCACCCGCAGCGGCCCCCGGCGAAACTTCGTCCCGGGGAAGAGGCGCGGAGCTTGGGCAGGAGCTGGGCCGAGGGCGGCTTTGCCTCTTCCTCCGGGCCGGGAGGCGCCGCCGCGCTGCCCCTCAAGCAGACGGGGGTCCAGCCGCTGCTGGGACTGCTGCTCCTCTTCCTCCTCCACCGGGCGGCCCTCTCACTCCTTTCCGCCCCGCCCCGGGCGGCGAAACAACTTCTCCTCTTCCCTGCCCTCGGGAGCGACACAGCCGGGAGCAGGAGCCGTGAGACGGGCCGCGGCCGCCGCCTCCCGCGCACCCCCCACGCCGCCGCGGGGCAGCCCGGACAACTTCTTTCTCCGCTCGCTACAGGACACACGGCCGCGGGGCGAGGAGGGGGTGGGGGGAGACGGCCTCAGCTCCAAGCGCCTCCTTTCATTCCCGGGCGCACGCAGCCATATTGGTTGCACAAGGCTGCCGCAGCGCATTGCCCGCCCGCCCGCTGCTCGCCTCCCGCCGACGCGCCGCGGCGGCTGCCTCTGCCTCTTCCCCGGCCGCCGCCCGCCTCCCGGCCGTCAGTCAGGGGCTCCCCCGGCCCCCGTGCGGCGCGGAGGCGGGGCGCCGGCACCCGGGCGGAGCGGGCCGAGCGGGGGGAAACGAGACCCACTCTCCCCCGTCGTGTCGTTCCACGCCCCCACCCCGGTGCGGAGCGGCCAGCGGGAGCTTCCCCCCGCTCCTCCCTCCGGGGAAGTGGGGCTTGGCCGGGGCGGGAGGGGGTGATCGGCCCCGGCTGTCTGGGTGGTTAGACAAAGACTCCGCTGCGGCGGGCGGTGCTCTTCCCTGGCGGCGGGGAACGGGGCCGCCAGCCTCCCCCGCCCTGACGGTCCAGACCCGGGCGGGCGGCCCGGCCCGTGGCCCTGTCCGGGGGCGGGAGCCCCGCAGGAGCGGCCGCCTGTTGATGGTGCTGGCGGTGCAGCTGCGGGACTGCCGTCTGCAGCGGGGCCACAGCTTCAAACGCCAAGATTTACTTCATCCTAAACTAGAAAAAAAGCAAAACGTCAAAATAATAACAGACCGCTTGGGGCTTTGTCAGTTAGAATTTACAAAATGTAAGTTTTCAAACAAAAGATCTAAACATTGGTAATATCTGTTGGCTCATCTTCCCCCGCAAAATGCAGTTTCACGAGTGTTCGGTGAATAACCAGGGGCCAGGTAATTTACGAATAGAGTACAGATGTGTCTGTACTCAGCGGCAACAGCAGGTTGTGATTGTTCAGCAAAGAAAAAGGAGAATAACAACGTTTCTGTTTGAAAGTAAACAGTCTGCCAAGATCACCTGCACCGAATGGTACCTTAATTTGCAAACAGCTGGGGGAACAGACTGCAGAATGGCTGCAAGCAATTATAACCTTAAATTCACATTTTATATGAAATACTTTTGTCTTGCTGTGTAGGCATGTTTCTGATATCCTGCAAAAATAACAGCTGTAATGACACAGAAAGAGTGTTACCAGTATTTGTGTTATCCCCCTTACATGTAGTAGCAATCAAAATTATCTGAAAGCCTCCTTTCTGATCACTTGTATGCTTTACTTAGTGCCCAGAGAGCTGGACTCAGTGAGGTGGAAGAGGAAACAATTCTTCCCTAAAATTTTCTGTTAACACATCCATTTGGAGAATTCAGGTGCTGAACTGAGTTTCAAGTTACATTATGTGGTTCAGCAGATGATGATGTCTCTTGTATGTGAAAACAGCCTTGGGTTATGTGCATAATCATGGTATGCATTCTGCTGCTATTAGTGGAGACAGATACAGAATAAAGGAACCTAGGGATTTTTCTCAACCTTAAAATTCATTAATTAAAACAATATTTGAAAGTATGGCATAATTTTGAAACAAGTTTTTCATGTTTGGTCCATTGTTACTTATGCTCTCTTAGATTCATTTCTTCTAATTTTGCATCCATTTTTTTTTAGCAACTTTCTTTACTAGAAAAAATACACAGAGCTTTGTTGGCTAATGACTGATGTTGTAAATTCCTGTAAACTTTGCTCTTTCTAGACTATTTAAATTCTTCAGAAAATCTGCCTGTTTCTCTCCAATAAGTTAGGAAAAGTTTAGCCAGTAAAGTAATCATACATTCAAGAAATACTAGTTAACAGCGGTATGCATTAATTGTTGTCTTCAATTCAGCAAAACAAAGTTGAAACAGGACAGAGTGAAAAGCTACCAGTAAGACATAAGCCCTGCCCCTTGTCACCTGGTGCACAGCCGGAGTTAGCAGCCCATGCCGAGGCATTGCTGTCTGTGCCCACAGCAGAACCAGGGGCAACTGATCGTGCAATGGAAATGTTTTGTAAGGCAAAAGCACAAGAGGACTGAATAAAGATTTCACAAATTACTTGAGTGTTTCCTATTTTGTAAGACTTTCTAATCCCAGTCCTTTAACAATAATGTTTTATTGTGTGTATGTGTGCTTATATAGTTTCCTGGTAAGAACAGGAAACAAAACACCAAATTTCATCATGGGCCATTACGGTAAGAGCCGTACATTAGATCTATGCAGCAGCCGTCCGCTACTTGAAATACTGAAGAACAATCTCAATTTTCATCCTCTGCCTGACTCAGCACTCGGGGTAGGTGCTCATGGCCAGTGGCTGCAGAACACAAGAATGGCACCATTCGGGCAGGGCAGGGCTCGGGGATCTCCAGACCCATTCCAAAGTCTGGAGGGAGGTGTGTCTTGGCAAGTGTTTGCTCTGGACTCCATTTACTCCTGCCTTTCCCAAATGTGTGTCTTAGTCCTTTGCCCTTCCAAATAAAACAGGGCTCTGCTCATCCTCCAACGCCCGCCTCGCCTTTTGCTTGTGGATCCACATCTCCCATCAGAGTTGCTCAGATATTACCAGGTGAATCCCTGTCGTATCAGTTTCTTTCTTTCTGGTAGTGCAGTTACCATCTTTCCACCATCTCTGACTTCTGAGAACAATGGCGAGTTTCATTTGCTCTCAGATAAATTCAGATACATTTCTCATTGCACAGATACATTTCTCTCATCCGTGGGTCCCCAGACAGGCAATTGCCTGTATAAGAGAGGGACTTTGCTGTTACCTCAATTGCTTGGCTCCCTCCTCAGCAAGTGCAGGGAAAGTCTTCATAAGACTTAGCTATACAGATCATCTTTGAAGGCTGAAACTGTGAAACATATGCAAATTCGTTATAACACAGGTTTATGAAGTTACCAAAATTCAGGTCATTACAGTGCCCCAGAATGGACAACCCTACTGCCAAAATAAGAAGCAAGATTTTTCTTCAATTAATTCCTTCCTTCCTTCACCAAAATTAAAAAAAAAAAAAAAAAAAATAGGCAAACTCCTCTGGTTCCCCTGCCAAGTTTTCAGAAAAAAAAAAAAAAAAGGTATCTGTGGAATAAATTTTCAGAACTAAAATCTACGTTAATCTAAGACAGATCCCTGAAGTGAATTGAAGTCAACAGTTGGCACTGAATATGCAAGAAACAAACAGGTGTTTATCAGAGTACCAAAAGGAAGGCCATTTTTTTGCTTGTTTGTTTAAACCAAATAAAAGGAAGGAGTTAAAAAATGTAATTAAATATGGAGTCCTGACACAGGATGTCATGGGTACTTGTGTAAAATTGGATTCAAACCACAGCTTGACAGGTTAGCAGAAGAAGCAGCTAAACAGTTTTTTTCTAAGCTTTGGAAAAGCTTTCCAAATCTTTCTTTTTTCTTTTTTTTTTTTTTTTTTTTTTAATTAAGATTTGGAAATTAAGCTTCTGTGGCTGTATGCTTTGGGCATTAGAAAAAAATCCACAACTTTGATTTTTTGGGAGAGCATATTAGGCTAGCAATACCTATGCATAGGAAGCTTGAGAAACATTTGGGGAACAGAATGGGGACATGGAGGCAGAAATCGGGGGTTATTTTTATTTTTATTCAATTTTGTATCTTCTTTTCAGAAAGAAAACGAGAAACATTAGTGTTGCCATGCAGAAATGAAGTCTTTCAAATATTGATAAAATACACAAGGCTGAAGATGGCATCAGACCTTGGGGGTGGTTTTCAAAAGCAGAAACTGGAATTTGAAAAATCAGTTTGATTATCTGCTTGGTATATGTGCCTCCGAAACACCTCCTTCTCTAGGTTTACGATGCAAACCTTTGAAAATACTAAGATCAGAGTCAAGAGCAGTGGAAGAAAAATGCAACCTTTAGTACAATATTTTGTTCCCATAATTGTCAATATACCTTTTTATTATGCAATAATCATAATGCTTGTGTATGCAAACTCAGCTCTTTGCCTGAAATACTATGTTGTGTCATACATTCACGCTAGAATCTAAACAGAGATTCAAATTCACATAATCTAGCACGTAGTTCTCACTGTATAGTATACCTTCCATACAGATCAGAGAACTTCAGGTTAAAACTGAGAAGACTGTGAACATCAGGACAATCAAGCAGGAAAGGGGAAGAGGAGAGAAAAGGAAAGGAAAGGGAAAGGAAAGGGAAAGGAAAGGGAAAGGGAAAGGGAAAGGAAAGGAAAGGAAAGGAAAGGAAAGGAAAGGAAAGGAAAGGAAAGGAAAGGAAAGGAAAGGAAAGGAAAGGAAAGGAAAGGAAAGGAAAGGAAAGGAAAGGAAAGGAAAGGAAAGGAAAGGAAAGGAAAGGAAAGGAAAGGAAAGGAAAGGAAAGGAAAGGAAAGGAAAGGAAAAGAAACCTGTTTTCAAGATTAATTTCATTGCACATGCAATGGCAGGGATTGTGCCCAGTGACTGTTCTATCTCACAATATCTTTGCTTCCAAAAGCTGTTAGATTATGAGATTTATATTCTACATCGGTCATCCACATATGGAGTGATACTACTGTATTATTTTAGCTTGGTATGTTCTGATAAGGCACACTTTAGAAACATCTGGGTTCTAAAACAGATCTCTTCTACTCATTTTAATAGGACTTTTTATAGGACTATAGTCTTCTGTGTAAAAAACACCTGCCTTATCAAATACGTCCTCCTTCTCCGCACCCACCTGCTGACTGCTGCCCGAGTCACAGCAGCAGCTCTGCTGCTGTAGTTTTACTGTTAAATCCTCTCCTCAGTGTCATTAATCTGAACCAGTCAGAAATTCCAATGGCCAAAAGTAGAGGATTTTCTTTAGGATTAGGAGGCTTTTTTTCTATTATTTATAAGTACATGGGAGACATTTTATTTGTTTTTTGGCTTTGGAGCCCTTAGGATACAGGTCTTCAAGATTCATTGGCAGCCATGTGTGCTAGAAATGGTTTTGTAATGAAAGCTAAGCTTCTCACATAATCACATGATTCAAGAAACTAAGGGTTTAGAGAAAAATATCAAGAGATTTACAGTAAGTTAATGAAAGCTGACAACACTGTGCATCCTGGGGAGGAAGATTATATAATCTCCTAGACAGGTATATGAAAAATACAGGAGATATGAAGTTAAGATTAGAACTGTCTAGATAGAAAGTAAACACAACTGACATTTTGTAATAGGTATTACATGAAATACTAACAGCTAAGCAGTTCTCAACAGAAGTTTATTGTTTCAGTTTGATATAGCTTATAGACAATTAATTAGCATTTTCAGGATAGGAAGATGCTGGTCTCATTGGCCATCAGATCATATCTCATTTACCCATAAAGAGGAAAAAAAACCCCGAACATAATGTGAGCAATCTCAGTGCTACCCAGGCAAAATATTTCACCTGGCAGTGTGGCCTCCAGAAATGGGCTGTGCCCATAAATCCTGAGGTCGTCAGTGCTGCTGCTGGAGCTGTGGGCCGAGGGAGCTGCTGCCGGACTCTCACAGAAGCACAAGGATCATTTGTCTTCCTAAAAATGTGTAACCGTGAACTCCAGGAAATGGTTTAGCTCTTTCTAAAATGAGCTCCTATGACATACAGTATGAAGGAAAGCAGACCAGAGGATTATATTGCTGCCTGCCTTTTCTTCTTTCTTTTTTGTAACCTTAAAACCTGTTGGTCATTTCACCTTGCACTGCACGAGGCAGTTTTCAGGTTATAATTATTTTGGCCTATTCACACTCTAGGCAGGAGCTAAACTGGTAATTCAAATTAGAATGAAGAAGATTAGACAGTTTCTTCACTCAGGTCCAATACAAAGAAAACACCCTGTCTGCTGAAGGTTTTAAATTTCCATGGGCTGTGGAAAAAGCAAATAAAAAAAAAGTTTTACTCAAGGAACTAAAGATTTGCCTGTTAAAAGAGGAAGAATAGGTGCTCCTCTAGGGTGGAATACCTGGCACAAAGGGTTAGTTGGTTTGTTTGGGGGAGGAGAAGAAAAGGGGAGGTAAATGGCTCCATAAACACAATCACTTCTGTTTCTCAGACAACTCCTTCCAAAAACAGACAGCAAAGGAAGACCTGCAGTACTACAGAGGCACATTGGTGGTGATCCCACAGGGCTGTGAGGCGCCCTGCATGCACCTCTCAAGCACCATCTGTTTAGAACAGAACTGGGGAGCAATTTAATTTTCTTTGGGAGACTGGGCTGACTTGTGATGTGGTTACGTTCTCTAAGTGAGCAGATGTTAAACAGCCCCTTTTAAAAGCTGTTACTTGCAGTTTGTTATTGGTTTCGTTTCTAGGTCAGTTTTTAAGTCAAGCCAAGAGAGGCTGTTCACACCAATCATTTGCTTTTGCTTCTTTTAGCACTAATGGGGAGGTAAATGCAAGTGGATGCCCAGAACATCCCTGGGTAACTTCTAGAATCAAGACATGCACAAGCTGAGAATTCATAAAAAGAAAACCCAAACTGCAGATGAAGGAGGTAGACAAATGTAGCAGTAAGGACTCTAGGGTAAGTCTCGGCACGGTTTGAGCATCTTCTTGGTTTTCCTGTCAGCAATGAGCGTTTTCAAACTGTATTTGCATCTGAAGGCTCTTGAATAAGGAAGGGTATTTTCTTGTATTCCATTTCATATTTGAAGCCTCAGATCTGCTAAGAATTATACGTATACTTTTAATAGCAAGTCGTTCCACTGCTCCATGGCATGCAAGGGTTGGAGTTGAATACATCTCAGTTACAAGCTAAGTTTTTGAGGATCTTCAAGCGACTGAAAGGACCTAAGACTTGATCCAAGACTCTGTGCGGGTAACACTGATCCTCCCATTGATTTAAAATGGCTTTGGTTCAGATGTCTTGCTCATTGTCTCCCAAAACATACACATTTTATTCTAGCATTAGAAAATTTAGTATGTTAAAAGAAACGCAGCCAGAGAGAAAGGGAAGTTGTTTTGATAGAATGTAATTCTTGTCAGACATTAGTATGATGGGTATAGAAAGAGCAAAAAAACTCTAACTATGCCTAGCAGGCAGAAATGACAAAGCAGAACTTTAGAGAGACTCAGAGGCAGCACTCATTTACAGATGGTGAGCATGGGGCAGCACTTTGATCGTGGGACAGCTGGACTTGAAGAAAAAGCCTCTTGATGCTAAATAGAAGCCAATAATTCTTGAAAGCTGCAGGGCAGTTCTGATATCTCTAGTCTGAGCCCAGAGAGCTCCATGAGGAAACAGACAGGTGGGCACGCAACTGCGGTTCTCTGTGTTTCTCTAGATCCAGTGCAACACCTCTCGTGTCACACACGCCTGAAGAGCTGGTCCCACAGCTCATCAGTTTTGTAATGTTTAAGCTAAAGGAGGAGCAGAAATGGCAGTTTATGTCCCGCAAAAAACAGTACCCAGAGTATCTGCATATTGGATTAGACCAATACTCAGATTTGGTTTGACTCCAAAAGCTTATCATACGTGGAAGCGGATGAGCAGGATTGTGGGGAGCATCCAGCCCGAGGGGAACATCACCCAAGTCCAACAAAAGCTATTTTGCTTCGTCATGAAAGGCTCCAGCATTCTGAATTCATCTGCTTTATGAAATGGGAAGGCAGTTCTAGTGTACTTCCATTAATTGTGTACAGTTTTATAGTCTTTGTGAGAACCAGACAAATGTAGATGGTCAGGAGGCTGAAAAATATGCTGGTCTTTAAGGAGACCGCATGTGTCATACCCATAGCTAAGATTTTAACTGCTATTTGACAGTGATACATTGATGTCTGTTTACATAAATACTACATAAATTCCATATGTTTGTGATTTGAGAAGAAATTTTTACTTTTAACATTTCAGGATATTCCTTGTGTGGGAGGAGAAAATTATTTTTTTAGGAGGTAAAAATGAGACTGGGATTGCAGTGAGAATAAAGTCAAAAAGAAACCCTTGTACAACTTCATCTAGTCAATTTGCTCAGGTGAAGCAGACTGTGACCAAGATGTAAATAAAGACTGAGGAGTGTTTAGCATTACAAAAATACTGGACTCAACTGAAATCAGTTCTGAAAACAGTAACTAACATGAAATGAAGTAACTCCTAAATCACACTCCATTTTAGAAGGTAGAAGGAACACAGCCTCTGCGCCAGTCTACATGCCTTGGCAGGGATGGGAAAGCTGTCAGAGACTTCCAGAATGAAATAATGTCTCGGCTTGGCACGGTGGCAGCTGCATTACCAGCTTCCACAAGGTTTGGCCATCCAGTTCAGACTGAGTTACAAATCTTCAGCACATCTGTATTTTTCCCCTCATAACACAAAAGTAAAAATTAAAAATTCAACAGTTCACGTTGACTAGTATTTTTCAAAGAAAAATGTCTTAAAAGTAACTTAAAACTTAAATTGTTTTAAATGCCAAGAATTGTCAGAATTGAGCAACAAACAAAAGAACTCCCAAACCATATGAAAAATCCCATCTTGATAATAAATGGAAAAGAACATATAGCAAACAGCATGACTCAGAATAAGAACAAACATCTGAGAAAGTCCTGAGCAGCATGGAAGCCTTACAAAGGGTTTAGATTAAAATGATTCTTCCTGAATCCAGTCTGCAGCCATGATGTTCAGAGAAGTGTTGTGCAACTGTTTGAAATGTATAAAGATGCATTAACTGGAGGGAATTTGATGGATAGAAATATTTAATATAATGCATGTATCAAAGCTCATCCAGTTCTGCCGAGTTGCAGTTCTCTAATTGGTTTCCAGGGGACTTGGATTAAGCCCCGATGTGGTAATAAAAATACTGTGCAAAGGAATAACTGAAATAAAATCTCTCCAAGTCTGCTAGGGATATTCCATGAAGGATTAATACACTTCATCAGCAAGGCAAGCCAAATATTATACTTTTTACTATGGGCTATTTGTACTATTAGAATTTTTCCCTTTAACTCGTATTCAGAGCTGCCACTCTCCCCCTCCAGAATACTAATGGCAGCACAGAGCTTCACTGCGTCACCCCCTCTCCTGTCCCCACAGAAGTCAGCCTCTGTCTTGCACGTGACTTAAGAAGAGCAACTTGTAGCCTTTTTCTGCTTTCTCTGGAAGATGAAAGAATAAGAACTGTACACAGCAGATGCTAATCATATTGTTTAATCCAAACATCCTGGCAATAAAAACCTAAGAAGGTATATGCCTTTTACTAAGTCTTCTGTATAGCATGTAAGTTTTGACAAGCACAGTCCCTTCTCTCACAGTGATGATTCTGTCATCTCCTCTCACAACATGTTGCTGCAGAGACACTATTACGATTTAATAGTCTTTAATAGACTGAATCTAAAATACAGAGAGCCTAACGATTTCCCCAGGTCACACAAGCCTGTGGCAGCAACAATTAACTGATTCTACATGTGCCAGCTACCTTCCAAAAGCTGTGCTGGTCATTGCTTCTCCTTGTTTTTGCTCTCAACAGAATATATGCAAACACAAGCAAGGGAAACAGCACTGTCAGATAAGAGGGAAGGACCAGCAGCAGGATAAAGAGAAATTAAACAGCTGACTACAGTTCTCAGTGCTGACAAACAGCCACATGAAGCAGAGATGCCTTTCATTTCAGCTTAGAGTACAAATACATTCCCTTATATAATAAGGTCTTTTTTTTCCAAAGTTATTTGACCGTGATTGTAATTTTGATGGCAGTAGATTTCCACATCCAGATGTGCTGAGGAGGTTTTTTTCCTTGAGTGGCTGAATCACCCTCCAGGCAAAGCTCACAGTACCCTTGCCTGGCTGAGCTGAAGGCAGCCGGTGGCACAGTATGGTTGACACAGCCGTGCCGCGGGGTAGCGGTGTCACCAGCAGTGACAGTCACTGTGGGCCCAGAAGGGAGGAATCTGTGTGAGAAGGACAAGGAGAAAGAGACAAATGTAAAGGGGAACCAGAAAATGCACAGCAGTGGCGTTAAGTCAGAAGGACTAAATTTCTTCCTAAAAATGGAAGTTCAGAGGAAGCCTCTGATATAACTGGAAAATGTCTTCATGAGCTGAAAATCTGGAAGAATGGCATATGGGAAAGTGAATGAGTTGTTGTGTGGGCTTGTCAAAGTACCTACACATCCAGCAAACATTTTAGCATCATTGCACTGGAAAAGTGCAGGGGTCAGGGTAAAGAGTGAGATGTGTCCTTCATCCAGGGTGTGCATGAAGGAGATCCCCTGCCCACTGTGCCATTCAACAATGAGTCAACCAGCACCGCTGCTGGTGCTTCCAGCCTGCACCGTGACATGGCCAAGGCCATCCTTGTCCCTCCAAAAACAATCAGCAGTTTACAACAGAGATGCTGTGAAAGGATCCCCCACCTGTGACTGTGCATTGCTCAGCCTTCATTCTGTAGGACAGGGGACTTTAAGAAGCAACTCCTGTATGAAGTAACAGAAGAAAAATAATATCACATGATTAAAAACTGAGATGAATCACACCACACTGCTAATCTCAGAAACCAACAAACCCTGAATAATACATCAATTCAAATAATTTCTAAGTCTCAAACCTAATTCCAGCATTTTCTGGGATTCCTAATGTTTACTGGCATAGTCTCACTATTGCTTTTGCATTTATTGGCAATTTATTTTCTTTACTTTGAATTTAAAAATCTGTACAATTTAACATTTTATACTGGTGCATGCAGATAGAATTGCCATATGTATTGAAAGGCTGGCTAACCAGCAGCCACTTTCACAAAAAGGAGAACAAAATGCCTGTGGTTAATAATCCAGATACCTGCTGCTTTCACAACAGCTTCATTTCTGGCCACAGCCATCAAGGAGGAGAAAGAATTTGGTATGAAATCCTGTGGGGTACCTCAGCTTTCTGTGGGCCATGAAAGTCACAGTTACAGAGGGACCCACATGTCCTCTTTTATCCATGGACTAAAACGTAATTTCTGTATCTTGGCCCAGTAGCAGGATTTACATATTATTAAAAACCTAAGATAATGATTTTCCAGGAGTGCTTCTGATCTAACTGCAGGTATCAACACTAAAGAACAGATCCTTATTTGCCCCCTAATTTTAGATATGATCTTCCATATGGACCGTACCAGAACCCAACATGCACAGTAGTTTTTACATTTAGCTGTAGCATATCACTGTAGTTAAGGAGCTGTAACTGTGCATAGTTGTTTGGGAGTATTATAACCAAACAGATACAATAACAGAAGAAAATAATTCAGAATCGTTACTCATTATTCATAGTCATCTAATGAATTAATGATAATTTAGCCGTCACTTGTCACAGCCACTGACAGTAATCTCCAGTACAAAATCTTAGTTCTCAGGAACACACACATTTTCCAGCTGTTTCCATCACTTTACTGGGTCTCCTTGTAGAGACTACAAGTATCTGTGTGTCACTTTATCAAGCCGGCACCTTTCTGTTCCCCCCTCAAATAGATATATACTTCCACTCTGCTTCTATATCCCCTTTTCCTGCTCTGTCTTTTCAGCTTTCTTCCCCCTTTTTTCAGCACCTGCAGAAACCACCACATTCCTGTGCAGCGTCAGCCACACATACCATCATCACTTCCAAAAGGAACATGCAGTTATTCCCGATCTTGCAGGCTTGGACTCACAAGTCAGACTCTTTTACCATCTGATGCACACAGCAGCTTTACAAACAACTAGAAGGAACTGTGGTGGTTAAGACAACACTGTATTCAAAGAAGCTCAAAGCCAACCGAACCCTTAAATGCAGCCAGTCAATACTAAGCTCTTGCTCAAAAGACCGCTGCGAATTGGGTTACATGTCTGATGGGAACCAACAAAGCTACGGGCATCCCTGTAGCTTTCAGACATCAAAGTAGAAGTCATCCTTCTATATCTTGCTGTTCTCAGCTGGCTGTACACAGGGAAGACCACCTGTTTCATATTATTTTCTCCTAAACATCCGTCTCTTGCATATCTCAGCATCACCTTCACGTATTTTTAATACAGCCTTGCTCTGGGTTTCTGCAGCAGCTGAAGAATGAGAGATGCTGCCCAGCGAGCTGCCAGAACTTCATGCTTCAGAGCAGCTCTTGGAGCTGTATTTCAGTGCTCACCACGGGGAATGAACGCAGATTGTAACCATCACCACTGCATGGAAAACGCTGCAACAAAAGGCACGTCCCCTTTCACAGCACAGATCCGCTGCCCTCCTTCTCCCGCTTGCCAGGAGCAACTCGCTGTGTTCCTTTGGGAACGACTACAGCCTTCTACTGAAGTGCTACTGCGTCCCGTTTCGGTGGGTTTTTAAGCCAGATGGGGCAAAAGATAAGCAAGTCCTCACTGATTTGTGATAAAGCATGTCTGGAATCTTTTCTCCTTCTTAGGAAAATGAATTCCCTTAATCTCCTTCCTCACGTGTATGATTTTAACAGGTAACTTTCCTTCTCATAGTTGTATTTCATCTCTGATATTGTAGAAAACATTTCTAATAGAAAAATAAAGAATTGCTACCCAAACACCCCTTTTCCCAAAACAAAACGCTGCTCTCTAGTGGAAGATGATGATATGACCTACTTTTATTAGAAAGAATGTTTTAAAATTTTCATTTTATCAGTTACAGGAAAACTTATTTTCACAAGCACTGGCATACAAGAGTAGTATGGCTGCTGTGTTTTATTTCTGTCTTTCGGATTGTGTAAGGCTTGGGTATTTATTCCTCAAAATAAATACAATGCATTTAAATACAATACTGTAACAACATCCAAACAATATTATAATGCACAAATATTTGGCAGGTTAACACATTTTCTAATTTAATCCCCTGAAGTTTTTCTGTTCTCAGACATTATAAAAAATACAGGTCCATTTTTCTTGTATGTGTTTTTTTTTTTCCCCCACATACTTTATTATTGACATACTTTTCCAGATCTGAAAACACAGCTTTAGCTAACCATTTTGAAGATGAAGCATCCATCAGTTACACTCATGGAAGAATTCAACCAAATATGCAGATACTATGGAAATCTTTATCCTGTTTGCTATGGGTTTCCAAAGACACTCCTGCCTGCAAGCACTGGGATACAGAATTGAGGCATTACCTGTTGCCATGGTTCCTTCAGCTTATACTGAAACAGTGACATGTGGTCAGACATCCGTATTTGTCCTGATGGAACCAAACTTTATCCTACTTGTAGTTAATTTATAAAATACAGTAAAATGCAGTATTAGTATGCTTTCCTTTTTCTTTTTTTTTTTTTTTTTAAAGCATAGATAAAGCAAAAAAAGGAATAGCTCTCCACACTCGGTTTCTTCAAATTACGGACCAAAGCAGCGCAGATCTAGATTCATTCCCAGATTCCATACTCACAACAGAAAACCTATATAGCACGTCCTTCTGTTTTCTTATCTCTGCAGATAAGAGACATGTAAAGTAATATCCTGATAAACATACTAACAACAGAACGGACTTTATTACTTTATTTTAATGGTTTTGGTTTTTTAAATGATCTCTGCTTATTGGTTTGCTAATTAATTTTAACTACAACTTTTGCCTGCATGCTGCTTCCACCGTAAGTACGCTTCCCTTCAAACACAAATACTACAGGGAGAGAACAGTCATTTGTCAAAAGATGCAGGTTAAGCACAGGTTGCTAATTAGTATAAACTTCATCTGTAAAAATTATAATCCTGTCAGGGCTATCTACTGTTCAAAATTATGTAGGCTATATACATTGCAGAATAACATTATACAGGCTTGCAAAAGCGCTCCAGCTGAACTTCAGCCACAAGCAAGGAAAGCTGACCCCACTGCCCGGGCAGCCCTGACAGTTCCACAGCAAGAGCTGCAGACCCAGAACACACAGCTTGTCCTTCCACAGTGTCCCCAGCTGTGTCTTGCCGTCCACACAGCTGTCACAGAAATGTATTTCGCAGTACATACCAAACCTTCCTGCAACAGTCAGAGGAAGCAGAGCCTTCCTCAGGGTCTCCATTGCATTCCTCATTGTCCTCTCCCCTTTCTCTTACACTGTGCCCACGTTCTGCTTAGCCCACCCCTTGGTACCAACAGCACATCAGCGGCTGCAGCAGCGCTGCCTGCCCGGGCTGCTCCATCTGCCCGGTCCCCACACCAGCAGCTCATCTGTGCTTCTTAGCACCCGATTGTCCCCGTCACCCAACAGCTACAGATTTCAGCACTAACCTCGCAAATGTTTTTACTATAATTCTGACACATCAGAAATTAATCAGTGATGCTTTTCCACGTAAAGACCTGTTGGCTGTCTGGAATGTTCTCTTACAGGGCTTCTACTGTTATCTAGCAATTTTTCAGAAACAATTTATTGAAAGTATAAATTAATAAGTAAATTTTAGGAAATAGCCTAAAATTCCATTTCTGTGGTCATTAAAACTGACCCTTAAAAAAAACCTGCTTCTGAGTGAAATTCAACAGCTAATTCTTTTACTGACTGTACAGAAAGCCCAAACAATACTTACTAATTCAGAGTGCTCTTGTAAACAATCTGGTTTTGGCTGAAATCTTTAGGAAATGCATAGCCTGCTTGAAGGCCAAGACATGTTTCTGTTTACTTTAAGCAAGATAGGTTTTGTATTATATCCATTTAGGGTGTAAATAGCTGAGATTTAAGCTCATTAATTCTCAACTGTCTCAGTAAATGAGGGAGATGGAGCTTAGGTCATCTATAAATTCATTATGCACAAATATAATGCATCAATAAACAAACAAAGGCTTTAAATTTTCTTTATCTCTGCCTCTTTTTATTGTCATATTAAGGACAATGATAACAGATGTCATTTACAGAATACTTTTAACACATACAAAAGTAAGCCCATCATTTAAATAACCGCATTTCACTATATTTACAAAAAAAAAAAAAAAGGAAAAAAAAAAGAAAAAAAAGAGGTGGTTACTCATTTCAATACAAACTCCACCCATTTACACCTTCACAAGAATCTTCATTCACAAAACCACCAGGTACTTTCAGTAGAATTTCCCATGATAAGATCAAGTACTTGTCCCCAGGGAAGTTTTATGGGCTTTCTTTCCACTTGGCCCCTATATTAAACTTACATCTTTAAAAAGAACTTCAGCTGGACTTCTATACAGACAAATCAGGAAGTGGCAATCTCACTGAGATCACAAAGAAAATTTAAATTTATTCTGAAGTTTCTATTGTTAAAAGGGAGATAGCAAATACGTATGGCTTTTGGAGCAGATACTAAATGCATTACATTCTCATCTTTACCCTGCCAAAATTTGTGCAGAATTATGTCTTAGTATCACATTGAAAATACAAAATAATTTGAGAACAGCTATGCTGAATTTCAATTCACGTCTTCTCTGTACGGAGGATGATTTTAAAAACAGACACAGTGGCACCTTAAGACTTAACAGATTTACATGCTCTGAAGGTAGCCTTACACTTTTATTTCGGTTGAGAAATGAAGACAAACTGCAGCATTTTGCAATGTTTATTTCATTCAGCAGCCTGCTTTTACTTCATGAGTGCACAACTTCAGCTTTTTTCTCTATTTTGTTTCTCTCCAACCTTGATCCATGTTATGAGTACACTGAATATCCAAACACTGCTGACTAGAAAACACTAAGATACTTTCCCTCCATAGCACCAGAGTAAACTTAAACATACTACACTAAAACAATTTTAAAATGTGTATTCATTCTGAAACTGCTCTAGTGGGCTAAAGACTAAAATACTTTCCAGTTATTTCATGTCCATGCTTCCTTTCTATTTCTACTTCACATATTAAAACAAAACTAGGCTTTTCATACGACCTTGCTCAATCATGAAACTTTCCCAAAACTAAGATGGCTGTAAATTACAGATTCCAGCAGTATAACAGCTGCTATAATATGAAAAGCTATTTATAACTTGTAATGTTCTTGTAACAGTCTCCTCAGAATTTAATAACAGCTCTACCATCTGCAGCTTTGTGTAGGTAAAACCCAGAGCAGAAGTCTGGGGAGAAAACCATTTACTGGATAGTAACTTGGCATAAATGAAAAAAACAATGGAAAACGCAATCAAAGAACAAACATTTCAAGCAATTTTAACAGCAAAAGTATTTAAAGCAATTAAGTTCTAGCTTTCTGAAGTCTCTGTTCTTAAGAGCTAGATCGACCCCAGCAGCTCCTGTTGAAAGGCCATTTCCATATGTACTCTGTGCAAGCCCACAGATCTCTCTTGCAGGTTATTTTTTTAAATAAAATCTGAATATACGTGTCTCACACTGAGTTAATAACAACCTCCACAGATTAACATTAATGTTAACACAAAGATCTAATTCTAGCACATGAAAAAGAAAATTCTATCAGCTGAAATCCACTTTAAATTTAATTTCCACTCCCTGCTGCAGAGAAGCCTCCCCATTCAAGGTCTGTACTAACAGGTGGTAAACAATTGGACAGTTCTTTTCATGGTCTTTCACTTACCGATTCACAGTTATTGAGACACACAGAACTGATCAAGCATGTTTCTTAACTTAAATGATGTTTTCTTGCTATTTCTTGGTTTGCTATAGTATTATGCTCAAGTACTATGTAACAAGGGGAATATGAAATTCATTATTATCAAATATCAGAGGCCTCCTAGGAGGGGTTGATTCTTTATCTGCTTTGTGCAGCAGTTTAAAGAGTCCTGTTCCAATATTCATTGGGATTCCCATGATGATGCACTCAGAAACACCTAGGAAAAACAAAACAAAACAAGAACTTGTAGAACATCTACAAAGCATGTATTTACGAAGCTATTTTCATTTGCTCATCCTGTATGCATTGCCTATCGAATCTCCTTGAACCTCACGTACAGGCCAAGGCCTCTTCACAAGAGAAAGTTAAATATTATGGTCATCAGATCAGTATGTTATTTCATCAGTGTTATTTGCACTCTGGACAGTTAAGAAAAAACCTAAACACCTCCAGCAATGAAAGAGCTTCAGAAGGCTTGTTTTCAGAGAAGGCACATTCCACTCAGTGACAACAGCAGAAGATGCTTCACATTCATTCTCTGACTCAATGCTAAGACTTCAGTCACACCTGGTCGAGGTTCCCTTGAAAGCTCAGCAACATCCCAGAGAGTCATTCCAGCACCTTAGCTACAGAGCTTTTTGCATTTTCACAATTCAAAACATGCTTGTTCTGAATTTAAAGATTTAGTCTGCCCCAATTATTTTTGATAGTGATAATATTTTCACAGCAACGTGCTGACAGATTTACATCCCAGGCCTACTGATGTATATAACTTTTCCAAAGAACATTTCACATCAAAAGCAAGCTATTGCATACCAGTGCTTTTTTTCTTGGTATACTGTTATAATTCAAATGACACTTTCACACATTCTCGGGAATATAAGAATATTGTCCTTCACATGAATGTTTAAGAAAATAACAATAAATAGCCGCACCTTTGAATGCACAAAGGATGAAAATAAATTTGCTTAAAATGTGGGCAAGATTTGACTGGTAAGTTAAATGTATATGAATGAAGATTCAGTATTTTTACTCTTAGACCATTGCTGCATTTCTACTGCGTTTTCCAACACCATACCTTAAAAATCTTGTGCAAAATAGAATTCTTAGGAGTTAGTTGCTGTATATTGAGGCCCACTAATCTGTACAGCCCCTACAGCACACAGTTTCTAATGCATAAAAGAAATACTTTTCTAACAACCAACAAAATAAAGCTTAACTGGTTTTGTACAATAACCTTTCAAGGTGAGCCAACATCTGAACCATGGAACCTGCACTTGAATTCTGGGAATCCTCCTTCCCCTGCAGTACTTCCACGTGCATAACCAGGAGCCCTTCCTCCACACCTGCCTTGCACCTTGTAGACAACTCCCTTCACCTGACAGCAGTTGTGTCTAGCAGAAAATGCCACTGTAACAACCAAGCATGTGTCCTCTACCTGCTCAGATCAATGTAAACTGGGGGCCAACAAAAATCATTGCAGGCGGGTGAAGATAATTATGTTGATGACGGCAGAAAAACTGCCAGGACAGTACACTCCACTCCAGTGACCATCCAAGCCTCCTTCAGTGCAATGTCTTGTAACACTATCAGTTGCCATCTATTGCAGACCTAAGCATGTAGCTGACAGCAAGGAGCTGCTGCTCTCGCTTTCGGCTGGAAGATGCTAGGCAGAGATGAAGCCAGTCACACCGCTCTAACTGGGAAGCATATTCTTGACACTTCCCTTCCAGATCACATCCTCATAAATGAGTATCACAGCAGTGATCTGTAGCTGGCAGTTGCACTTTGAAGTTAGAAATCAGAGTGCTGTTGGCTGCTCCTTGGGAAGGGGATGGAACAAATCAACTGTATCTTGTCAAATCATAGAATCATTCTGGTTGGAGGAGACTGTCAAGATAATCAAGCCCAACCAGAACCTAACTGTAGCACTAAACCACGTCCCCAGGAACCTCGTCTATCTCTACACAGTGCCTTGCAGACAGAGGCACTTCCTGCTGCGCCTGCTGCTGCAGTGGCTGCTGCTGGAACTGGATCTCATCCTTCGCTCTTGTTCCAACCCACTCTGCCCATCGACAGGTGGGATCAGCAATTCTCAAAAGAAAATTTTTTCCTTTATGCAGGTAAAAACAGGGAGCAGCTTTCTCCCATGTTGTTGTGGGGTTAAAAAGCCTCTTGCAAAACAAAAGGGATTCAAAGGCCACATGGTCTAAAACTACACCCACACATTCAGGAGAAGCACTGATTTGAGATGCCATTCAGTTCAGGACGTACAGTTGATTTTGGGTACATACTCATTTTTATTGGCAATATTTGTAAATTTTTCCTGCTCTGGAGATGCAAAACCACGAGCGTGTAAGAGTCTTTTCACAGTAATTCCAAGAGGTAACCAGTGATGGCCAGGTCAGGCAGCTGCACAGCAGTTTTGCATTCAAGTGAGCCAGTATTCTCTCTTAAGTTTTGGAAGACAGACAACAATTTTGTTTTGTTCATTCCATTTTCTTACTTAAACTAAAACATTTATATAGAAGGCAACATCAAAAGATCTTTGGTTCCCACATTATTCAGAACAAGATTTTACCAGCTCAGAGGAGACTTTGAGAAAATATTTTACTTTTTCTTAGGGTCCAGAATGGAATCAATCTCCCATAGGATCTTTGCTTTAGTCATGGGCAAATAATAATAATAGTAATAATAATTAAAAAATCCCAGTCACGTGGAATGTTGGACAGTCAGAAAGTGGCAGAGCTCTTAAAATACAAACTAGTAGCACGAAAGTTTCTGACAGATTCCAGGGATTCAGAAAACAGGGTGTCCACTAAGCACTGTTTGAAATTGGCTACACTTTCTAAGACCACCTAGAAATACATACAGGCCACTAGACCTTAACATAATACATTCATATTTTTATACATCATTAGCACCCAGAAACTCCAAATGAGTGGTTAGAGCTCTGGGACAGTAGGCATTACATAAACAAACGATGAGAGGGCAAAACCTGCCTGACTTCTCCTTTTCTCTGTTTAAACTACTAGAGAGAGACTTGTTAACAAATCATCCCAAAATGTATATAGCTTAAAGCAGAGAGAAATCTGGGAGGAACGGCGGCAAAGGAGTTTAAAAAAAGAAAAATGCTTTCAATTCCAAATATTAGAGTACATTGCAGAAATGCAAAATTAAGAGACAAACAGAATGAGAAAATTCCTCTATTTGAATTTTGTATTTGGCTGTATGTATGTGCACATAAACTTGTATGCACATGCACATGTATTTTTAAACTCTCATCAGATTCTTTCATGAATTTGGTGCGAAGATTATTCAGTGGGTGTTAATGAATTTAACTTTATAACTGAGGAATAGATAAATTTAAAAACCTATTTCTCAGGACAGGGATCTTCTCTGTTCTGTTAATGAATGGAGTACTGATAAACAAGGCTTCTAATTAAAAAGAAAAAAATGCAAACACAATTTTAACCTATTTAGATCAGAAGTAACTAAAGAAGTCAAGAACTTCACCTTTGTTTATTTCTACGTACAACTGACAATCACATAAGCAATCATTCTGCACAGTATGATAGTCTCCTATGCCACCCGAGACATCCATGTCTTTTGGCTCTTGGTAGGAATGAAAACAAACTCTAAAGACTGAATGGGGTACGAGAATCCTTCATCAGCTCTACATGTTGAAGATACACAAACTTTCACAGGTGAAAAACTGAACTACTGATAGTGGGACAAACTTCCTGGTATTTCATTGAGCTATGCAGTGAGAAGTAAAACCAAATTACTAAAAGTTTTCTTTAAGAAACATACCACAAATGTTCAACTGATTTCAAGATCTCTGATTGAGATTTGAAGTAGAGAAACATCCACCAGACTTCTAGGATCGAGAAGTATGGATCAGCCTCAAACCTAAAGTTTTTGACAAGTAAGCTTAACAAGGGCAAAAGTCCAATGCTTTGAAGAGGTTTACAGATGCTGGGTAAAGACCACAAACTGCAGCAGAATTTGTAATACCTACCACAAACAGAATCCTTCTGCCCAAAGTAGGCAGCATCAAAGAGATGGTCTGCAGTCTTTTCAAAGGAAGCCAGCATCAACACACTTTCCTTCATTTTTGCCAATCCAAACCTAGTAATGCCCAGCACTTCACCCTTGATTGATGGAAAAAACCCAAAGACAGAACATCACAATAGTGGCTGGAGGTCAGTTATGCTTGCTGAAGAGGCAAATCAAGTGAACAACAGAAAAATAGCTTTTATTCTAACAAATACATGAAACAAATGGTAAGTAAAAAGGTTACTATCTGCAATGTAGCATTGTCATAATATGATGCTTTGCAGTTAAACATTCTCAAGGTTAATAGTACGGTAGCAATCAATATTTAAATAAACCAGAAGTGATTGTTCATATATACAACAGAAGCTGTTATAAATGGTCAATAGATTATTTTTTTCAAGCAAGGATATTGGAAAGATTGAGAGAATCATGGCCATGAGAAAAAAAAAAAAATCACACAATTATAAAACTAGCTGGTGAGCACTATGCTGAAGCTACTGCCTGTTGTCTACTGATAAATCTGACTCGAGCTGCCTGAACATCACAGATGTTAAATCTTCGTTTTTACACTCCCCAGAAAAAAAGAAATTAGCTTCTTAAACTAGCTTGGTTTATTTCTGCCTCTGTTTCTAACAAACTTCCTGATTATAACAGACTGTGCACAGAAGCAGAAGTCAAAAGTCCCAACCAAAGAATGCTAGGAGCTCAACAAGTGTGAAACACTGCACTCTGATGCCCTTTTCCACTATTGTGTGGCAGCTCCACAGAGCCAGCCCAGGGACTGCTGCAGCTCAGGACAACAAAGCCCTACAGTTCTGGGAGAAGTCAGAACTCCTCCATCCGTTTGACTCAAACCCTTGCACTCTGGCAGGCAAAGTGGAAAATCTCACTTCACTAAATGTACTCAAATGTAAAAAACATACTGGATGTGAAGGAGAGAAAATCCATCAATAAAGAACAGATATGGATTTTCTACTAGCAAATTCTGGAAGGCTGCTCATTCTCTACAAGTAATCTGATTCTATTCATACTGTTTGTATGCTTTGACGCTTATATACAGTGCAGCTGCTATGAACCACACCTCATGTGGTTTTCTGCACAGCAAGCCTTAAATTGCATGCATGGTTACCCAGGCAGTTGATTTTCATGCCACAATTTTTAGGATTACTATTTCCAATAAGAAATTATGACTCCCCAGCTTGTTTTCAGTAAAAATAGACCTTCTCCTCCACACCCTCAAGACCTAGTTTAATTAAGCATTTTATTTGATAAACAAACAAAAGTATTTGGTTAGTATAACTAAGAGTTCTTTAAAACTATAACTGATTTCCATCTCTCTAGCTCACTCACCCTTCTCAAACATGATAAAATTAATTTGCATAAACAGACTAGTGTAACATTTAGAAGAAACATAGTACAAACCTTGTAAGTCATTAGATCAGACAGTAACATAACATGTCTCCTGTCAATGCTCATACCATGGTTCACCATTGTATACTGAATCTCATTGATAATGGTTGTCCGAGCAGCTTCAATTCCTAGTGTCTTCTCTACCTACACGAGAGATTTTGTCAGATTAATGAAGAGCCAAATGCTTGGAGCAAGTATTTTCCTGGAACAAATACCATCTGATGTCAGATAATACTCCATTTCCATTACTACCCTTTCGCATTTCTCCATTTTGAAATTATTTATAGAAAAAGCTTCTTTGAAGTGAACAGTGTTGCCAGTCGAATTGCTCTCTTGTGTTAATGCATTCCGACAACTATTAGTGAAATCAGGCTTGATTAGATATCAACTGCTGCATCTGAGCACAAACAAGCACTTATAAAGATGCTATGGGGAAAAACCTATAGTACCCATTGGAACATTACCTCGTAAGTGTTGTTTGAGGACGTTTTTGTTCCTTTCACTCCGTGAGTAGCCATAACAGCTCGCAGATTATCACCTTCAACTAGAAGTTTATATTTTTCCTTTCCACTTTGTTCATCAATATGAATGACAGCCCGGGAAACCTCTGGTATACCTTGCACTACAACCTTCACAAATCAAATAAACATAGTAACTTTGATATGTACAATAATGCAGTATAAAAGGGTAACCCTTTTTAGTGCTCAGACACAGTTGGAAGCTCCAGCCTCTTGAGTAAATGCTCAATTAAAATATATATGAAAGAATATTTCCTGTTCTTAAATACATGAGTGCAAATGTGACATTCACACTTTAAACCTTACATACTACCTACATTTTATATTTTATGCCAGATATCCTCACACTCAGATCTGGGTCTCTGAATGGTGGTAGATCCACACAACTGAGCCAGCATCATAACTAAGGTTCACCTATCAGGATTTTCAAAATCCAAAGGAGACAGTGTCCTCACAGATAGCTGCAAAAATGACAAACACTGTCACATGGTTCCACTCTACATGTAGCTGGAAGAAGATACAATTATTTCACACAACTACTGCATTCGGAATGCTTCAGTAAATACTGTCAGGAAAGTATTGTGGCTTCAGTTTTATTTATAAGGATTAGTAACCAAGGCTTAGTTTCAGCTGTAAAGCAGTAGCATCGTAATCTAAGAGCTATGATCTCAGCCCATCTTCATTGTCAATACTGACAGGAATTACTTCATCTTCCCACCACAGAACCCCAAATTATTGTTACTGATTACCTCCCACAAAAACATGAGACAGCCTTTGTTTTTTACCTTTGGTAGTTCTTCCTTCAGGGACTGCAATACATAGTACATTGAACTCTTGCTATTTTCACGAGGGGTCACACATACAACTGCTTCTCCATGGACAGCAACATCCCCAGGCTTCACTCTGAGTTTAGATATGCAAATAGAGTAGCGCACAGTCTCTGCATTCACCTGTAGCAAAAGTCAGCCAGTAAACATCAGGATATTTCCCTTATATAAATCTGATCAAGGACATGCTGCAGTCTTTCAAGAGAAGATAAAAAAGCAGAACATAGAAAAATAAACAAAAATTGTTACTCTTACAAATTGCATGAAATACTATCCTATGCTGAGGGTATCGGCCTATATGATAACGGACAGAAATGGCATCCTTGTGTTTAGCAAGACACCAAGTAATGGAAGTATATTCTCTCATTTCCAAATAAAGGAAAAATTATCCACTTTACAAGGAAAAAAAATCCAGATGTAATGTAGCTACAGAACATCCTTAGTTTACTTTCTTCTTTTCTTTTTTTAACTTCCACTGGTCTAAATTTCTGTTTCCAAGACAGGATTAAGAGACCCTTGGGAATTTACCCAAGGCATATTCCGCACAACTGAACAACTCACCTCTAATCTCAGTAGTCTAATGCGCTCTAAAGACAGCTTCACGAGGATGAAACAATCATCTGGAAGAAACACTTCCTCAATATATTCTGAAATCTTTAAGAGATAAGGATGAAATAGTTAGCATATGAAAATGGTTAAAATGCCCCACAGCAATTGGCTAATGCTTATGCTTAAAGCATTAGCAATAATACATTTTTTCCTACCTCTCCTAATAAAGTTTTCTCAATTCTTCCTTTAACCAGGCGGGCAAAATCAGGATCGTCATCTTTATCCAGTTGTGCTGTTATAATAGGGGTGCTACAAAGAATAAACACACACACAAAAAAAACCCCACACAGTTAGGAAATTGTTTGCCTTACAGAATCTCTCTCATCATCTAGAGTAATATTTAATATGATAATGAGACCTTCAGCTTACGTGGGTACATTTAAGAAAATCATTGTTCATGTGCTTCAGGCTGGTAAAAAACAAGCACACACACAGAAGATTACAACACAACAACTAGTGACTATACACTATTCTGGTATTATTTAAGTATGGGTTCACGGCAACCATGGAAGCGGTTTGCTTCAACTACCACTAAACACCAGAAAGCTTCACAGTATAGCAGAGAAACCTAATGGAACATTCAACTTCAAAATTAACCACTTCATTTGATTTTCAGAAGAAAGACAACCTGTCTTTCCTGGGCCCAAGTATCACTTAATTGGAAAGACACTACACTTTCCTGTTTGTGTATTCTATGCATTCAATGTTGTCTAGTATATTACTGAGAACAGGGAAAGGCTGTCACATATTGCAAATTTATCCATCAGGTTTCACTTAAGCAACGGAAAAAAACCAAATAAAAACGTTAGTACCTAATAGCCTTTGAAGCATTAATGATTTCTTTGATTCTTGGCACACCCAAGGTAATGTTCATTGAAGCAACGCCTGCAAAATGGAAAGTCTTCAGAGTCATCTGTGTGCCGGGCTCACCAATACTCTGTGCACAAAGAGCTCCTACTGCAGAACCAGGCTCCATCTGCGCCCTGATAAAGAAATTATCTCATTAAAAAAGTAAAGAAAGAGACACAGAACCCAAAAAGGCATAAAATCCTAAGCAAACAAAGACACAAACTATTCCAGTAGATATATGAGAAATTTTTTTTTTTCAATAAACAAACATGAGAGAGGTCAAAAGGCCACCAATACTCAAGTTGCTGATCTCATGCAAGGCAAGAGGATGCTCTGTCATACAGGCATTCCACAGATTCATGTAATATCCATAACAGAAAACAAAATGCTTGTCCTCTTCCTCTTAAGCATCAAGCAATAGATTCTAATTCCCCATTCAGGGAAATCCCATATTCTAACATTTCCAAAACTCTGCTTTATATGTTCAAGCACAAAAGACCTCTATGAAATCTTCTTTAAAAAATTATGTAGATTACTTTTTAACCTGAACAAAATCCAGAATAACAAACAAAAGGCTCTTACAAGTGTGTAACAGATTCAAGAATGTTAGCATAACATGTGACATAACTCTTCACAGACTCTATAGATCAATAATAACCATGGATTTGGAACTGAACTATTCAGACAGTATTTTGCATGGACTCTGTGGAGGTCTGGAACAATTTTCTGCAAGAGAGGAAGGGAACATGTCCCCTTAACAAGCTCACCTGTAGGTGGCAATGTGTTGATTTTTTTTTTTTTTTTTGCATTCTACCTTTGTCTTGCAATGTTTGTCACTGGGGCCAACTGTTTCTTATTCTTTATTTGTATTGCACTCACAACAGAACCAACACTAATACAGTAAAAATAGCAAAATACTCTCCTAGATTGCAAACAAAGCAATAAATACTGAATTTGGGGCAGGTGAGAGGGATAAACTGAGAGAAAACCAGCTAAACACTTACCTCATGTATTTGTCTCTACAAGTCTCTAGAAACTTCTCCAGTTGTGTTGGGGTAATCCTATCCAACTGATATAAAACTTGTGGCTGAAAAGAGAGTAGAACAGTTGGAAAAGTAATAGCTTATGAAGATTTAAAATAACTACATAATTACTCCCTTGAAATTAAATATTTACCTCTGTTGTGCCGTTGTCATTAATGCCATACTTGTCCCTAGTTTTTTTTATCTTCTCAGAAACACCTTTGATGAACTTTTTAATTTCCTGAAATTACATTAAAGCAACAATAAGCAAAGACATGGTCTTCATAGCAAAGTCTTCAGCAGTAAGTTATTTGCTTAGAGCTCCTCATGGAGTGTTTACAGTCATAGATTAACAATGCACAAGATGAAGAGAAGAATATCAGAACTTAAGACACACACACAAACTAGAATTTAGCAAACCAGATTCACTCTTATGTAACCACAAATTAGTAGCAGTACATGAGGAATTTGGTCCATGCTGAACAAAAGCATCCTTCCTGAGCACACACTGAAAACTTCAGAGATTTGACTTTGATCCTTCCTTCCTACCCACCACTTAGTGAAACTGATCCTACCATCAAAATAATAATAACAACAACAATAACAATCTCCAAATCCTTATTTTCTCACAAACACGCTCTCACCATTCCTGAGTATTCAAAATAAGACAAAGTGGAAAGACTGTGGCAAGAGAGGAAGTATATGTAGGTCACCTGCTGAATAGATTTCAGAGATTCAAGATATACTTCATCTGGGTGGGAAAAAAACGCTCAAAATTGATATATATGTACATGTCAGTCTCTAGCTAACATAGTTCAAATAACTTGTCTGTGCTGTGGGGAGGTCTTGCAGATAATTGCATTTAACATGTAGTGGTACCTAAGCCTTTAACTCTTTTACCCTGAGTAGTTCTAGAAGTCTTTACTGGAACATAAATTGAAACAATACTGTCGGAAAAATATCAAACATTTATATGAAACATCATTCAGGCATTATGCTTTGGACATAGATATGTACACCAGAAGTCATGAAAGTGGACTCAGTGCAAATCATTACCATAACACAGGTTTATCAAGACCAAAACATAAACCAAAAGCAAGAAGAAATCCTTCCCATCTACTTCAATAACGAATCAAAAAAGCCTCTGTGGAGGAGTGAACAGTTTGATTTTTAGAGTTCTTTTAAACCCTTTCCACCCCATTAGTCCTGCCTGACAGCCAGGATGATGACTGTATAACACCACCTATTCTTCACTCACTACTGGACTCCTTCAAACCACTTTGGTAGCCAGGCACCAAAAATTACTTGCAATTTTTTTCAATAATTGAATGAATAAATCATTATCAAAACACTTCTATTATATCCTAACAGAATCCTCAGATTCTCAAAATAACAACATTTTTACTGGTATTCCAGGTATTCTCACACAGTAGATTATTTTCTGTGAATACAAAGTTCAAATGAAAGAACCAACAACAGAAGTGTGCTACTGGAATGGATGCTTCAAGTTGTTTCCCCACTCGGATGACAACAGGATGCATTCATACATTTCTGCCACTTTTGCCCTGCAGTAAGTTGCAGAAATGCACAATTGAAATATTTTGCCATTGTAAATGCTTTTGACCTCAAAATCTCTTCATAAAATTGATAATTTATTTCCTAAAATAAGTGTTAGAAAAATTAATCTTTTACTTACAGGTGCATTAAAAAAAAAAAAAAGAGGAATATTGCAGGACTTGCAGAAGATTACCCAGAACATTTGATGTAGAGAAAAAACAACCACTAAGGAAAGACTGTAATTCTATCTTGAAAGATGCTGCTTTTGTGGAGGGGCAGGAAGGGAGGAGTGGAAGGGGAAGAAGGCAGAAGGTACAACACTAACTTCTCCCTCCAGAACACCAAACACTAAGTTCTTTCAAATTTTCACCTGCTCACACGAAACTCAGGGGCAGTACTAATCACACCACCACCACTCCCCAAAAGAAGTGTCATACTGGCCAAAGATTTACTCATGCGGTCATATGGAGGAAAACCACAATAGGGCAGACCTAAGACCAAATCAGCATACAAGTACAACAAGCATTAGAGTAAACCATTGTCAACTTTCCCTTCGATAGTCCCCAAGTACCAAAATACTTAAAAAAATAAATGTACCCAGCATACTAAGTTGATAGTTATGCATCACTTTGAATTGTAAAAATGAGGTACTCAAACAATACATTACTTCCATGCACTAGAGCCAAAGAATAAAGGTGAGAAATAGAAAATAAATTTCTGAAGAGATTTATTTTTTGTTGTCAAAAGTTTTATTCACGCACAAGAACTAAAAGAGGAAATAACCTATTCCTCTCAAGTTTCAATTGCCTGTTAGCAATTAATCCAAACTATGGATCAATCTATGCCATGAACAGAAACTGTCGCTCATTCTTTGCTGGGTCTGTCTGTTGCTAAGGGGTTACCATCTTCAGTGCAACGCTGTTTATGAGCACAGCCATATAACGTCCAGAGGGAGCTCAAGAAATCATTGGGTCTTTCACACAGTCTAAACCTACAAAGTCTTTTATTCAGGATCCAGTAACAAAAAGGCACAAAACTGACACAGTAAACTCTGGCTCAACATGGCTTTGTCAGTTCCCACAGAGCCGCTGTTCAGTCAAACAGCAGTCCGGGGTATAAAGCCCGGTGCCTCGGGTGTTTGCAAAATATGTCCCAGCACTTAAGCTAGTGGGGTCATTTATACATGGGAAGCACCGCTGGTGTCAGAATGACCCCAGTGAAGAAGCCCAGTGAAACACAGGCACAGTTAACACCATCCCAGGGGATTCAGCAGTAGGTCCAGGCAGACGCAGGTGGTCAGCTCCACATCCCCCAGCACTGACTGGATGTGTGCTGAGCCTTTTCCATGTTTGCACCACACTCCCCAGTACTCATATTCTATCCACTCAAAACAAAACAGAAACCCCAACAGCAAAAAACCAGAAAAATGTTGTTACTTGTTGTGGGTTTTTATAGATTTTCCCACTTTGGATAAGAAGAAAAAATTTGCCTTCACCTGTATCTTAAAATACTAAAATACGTTAAAATATTAACACAACTGAAACCATGCCAGCAATTTGCTTTTCCACCAGGCCTCCAGTGAGGCCTGAGCGCAGGCAGAACGAACGCCAGTCTGTTTGAAAAAGCTATTTACACAGACTGTTTTCTGGACAAGAGTGGATAACTCCATTATAGGAACCTCCTGGTAAAATAACAGTGATAAGAAATATCTGTGTTCTGGAAGGGAGAAATGGAGGAAGGGACAGTAAAACATGCTTATATCCCTAAAGGTTGAAAGCATGAGTCTCAGAAAGGGAAGTCAGGTACTAAAAGAAAGCTTCCTCAAATCCAACTATGGATATTATTTCATGTGTCATGTTTTTCACCATTAAAAAAGAATTGGGTAAATTATTGTCATGAACACCTACGTTAAAATTTAACAAGCAGTAATGTATATATGCTAATCAGTTACATTAGCACTATACACACATTTTTAGCTAAAAAGCACTAACATTAATGCTCACACAGTGCACACACATGCTACAATTACCTCATTATATTTTTCATAACCTGTCTCAGTTAATGTCTTCAAGGATGAACAGGAAAAAAAAGGAAAGAAGAAAATGTAACAGGATCTAAAACTTCAAAATCTTAAGTTAAACTAATTACCATTAAGGTGATGTAGTCAAATCTGTGCTTTTGAAATTAATAGTGATTATTTTCCTGATATGATCAAAAATATGTACGCCTCAAAGAACAGCTTCCTCTCCAAGCTTTGGTATTACTATATCGCACATCTTTTCCTTCAGAGATGCTGCTAAGATATACAGTATATTTCAAGTATGGATGCAATTATATTTTCAACTCTGCTCTATCAATGGAATTGCAAATCAGGTTTATAAACAACTGCTTACTAGCTTTGTCACTTTCTGCTCTGAAGCACGCTAATCTATTAAAAAGAAACCCTTCAAAAGCAGGAAACTAAACTCATGTTGTTCTCATCACTGCCAGTAACTAGAAGGTTCATCAAGGTAATACCTTTATGTGTCCACAGACAGCTTAATTCTACAGTTTTTATCACTGTCTCTCAAAGTAGTCTTAAGCATGGGTGCTTTCACAAATACTAAAAACGCTTAAAGCTCTTTCAAACAAACTGATTTTTACAATCCCAAGTGTAAACAGTCATGTGAATGTCCACTCATCCTTAAAAGACAATTAAGTACTCCCCAGAATATAACCCTGCCCAGCAGAGCACTCCATATGGCAGATATTTTCTGCTGGGTTAGTATCATAGGAAAGCACAGTAAATAGGGGCAAGTGTATAGCTCATGTTTCTATTAAGGGAAAGTAAGCAAATGAGTAAAAACAGTTATTCAGAAAGTTGATAATATCAAAACATATGCATAACAGAGCATGAGACTCAGTCCAAGTGGTTTCATACATAGCATCAGTATCGTTTAATTGCTGACATCCTAGGGGAAGAGCACAATTCCTGTAGCACCTTGCTAGAGAGAGAAATTTCAGCAAGATATCTCCGCAGCATCTCCTACTCAAAAATTATTCGATTTTTCTCTCAGTTCTAAAGCTCCTGTGGTGAATGTGAACAACTACCATAATAAGAATTAAAATTACTGGTCCTACCTCCCCGTCCCCTAAATGTACAAAAATATTACTGAAAAACTACTACTCCTGCTACTAATGCATAAAATTCAGCCACTGCTCCTACAGACTGATAAAACCATTTTATTTCATTTACTTGATTTAGAAGGAAAAGTTAATCACAGTGTGATACGGAAATGAGATAGTTACCTGCAGAAAACTGTCTCGGCAGCACAGAAACTCATTCTTCTTCATGATGGACTCAGATGTTAACACCAATTCATTTTTACTAAGGGCTGGTTCACTTCGGCATGGATACACAGCCTTAAGAAGAAAAAAATTACTTCTTCACATAAAACATATACACAAAAACTTCTTTGTAAAGAAAAAGAATATATATACATACAACTGATTAATAATATTCCTTAGTTTTGGTGTTCGGTGGGGTTTTTTGTTTGTGTTTGGTTTTTTGTTTTGTTTTCACTGTCACTTTTTAGAGTCGCTTCAGCAAAAGGCTTTTATCTCAGGGGCAGGGTGAAGAACAACCAACCAACAAAGCAAACCCAAAACCCAAGTATTCCATTCTTCAGACAACACAGTGTGTCCAGAGTTACTAAACACCACATCAGGCCTCTGACAGAAGAAGCCATTCAACACAAAGAACACACGTCTTGATTTAATAAGGAATTACTTCATCCAATCCAGTATCCAACTAAGCCAGTAGTAATTTATCTAGCGAGTTGGGTGTTAGGCCCTAGAACTATGTCTAAGCACAGAAAAAACATTCTATTTTTCCCAGCTTACACACAGAGTTTGGTCCTAGGTGCTCTGTTCCAATGTAAAAAATATCTATAACTCTTAGCATACACATGCTGAAAGGCTGACCAGAACCACTCAAAGAGGTCATTTAAAAATACATTCTCCAACTGAAACAATTTTCTCCTTAATTTATTACTTCGTCCTACATGCTTCTCAGTCTTTTCACACTTCAGTAATCCTTACTCTGATATTGTCTAGAACTCGCTTGAATTCCAGCGGTTCATCCTTCCCTTCCATGGCTGCAGGATCCAAGCCATCACCTCCATAAATAAACTGTATAATGTCACCAGTAGAACTTCTGACTGTCAAATCGTACTGCGAGCAAAGATCTTCGAGTGATTTTACCAGCCGCCTCTGAGGGGGGGGAAAAAAAAGGTGCAAGGAAAGTAAATGGAATCTTTTTTAAGAAAAAAAGCTATTGATTTGGACTATGAAAAGTATAAAAACTGGACTTGGGAAATAAATCTGACACAGTGATTAGAAGGCATGAAAACCTATTTTAAGTCATACATTATCCCTAGGGCTTTACTTTACATTCTCCAGAACATTAAAGCCAACAATAATAAAATTTAAAGCAACAACACAATTTTTCACGTTCAGAAATCACATCAAATAGGAAACATAATGCTAAGTTGCAAGAACCTATTATACAATAGCCCAAGGAAAACTTTTTTTTTTTTACCAGAATATTAATATTCTTCCAATCAGGTTTATTTCTCAAGGGATACACCACTTTTTGCTTATGGAATTAAAACCAGTCATGTATTTCACAGGTTAAAAACAGACACACACACACATATAATGAAAGCTCTTTTCCCCCACCCCTCACCTCAACATGCACATATGAAACATCTTCCTTTTGCAAGGCTGAGAAAAGCCTCACTCCACTGTCAGTTACCTGCATATATCCAGTTTCGGCTGTTTTTACAGCTGTATCAACCAGACCTTCTCGACCAGCCATCGTATGAAAAAAAAATTCAGTGGGAGTCAACCCAGAATAGAAGCTATTAGCAACAAAGCCTTTTGCTGCTGGGAGCTAGAGAAGAGTGCGGAAAATGGAGTTAAAATTCAATGTATATTTTGTATGCATGTTACAGAAAAACAGGTTGTACGTCATCTAAATTCTCTCAGATAACTAGCCAACATATACAAACACAGAGCAATTGTCTCAGCTGCATTTAGCTTTGAAGTTAATGTCTATTTCACATCTGAACAAAGGCTTCAAAACCCTTTCCTAGTTCTTTCAAACTAACCTAATAGACTTTCTTTCTCCTCCTCCAAGGCTTTTCATGCTTCCAGCCATCCCTTGGAAACACTGCACCAACTTCTAACACTTTGGCCTCCCTTAGAGTTGCAAAAATTGAAATAAGAATGTTCATGTTGCAATAGAATAACAAAAGTATTTGTCATACTGAAGACTAAGGAATCCAGAAAAAATAAGACTGGATATATGTACCTAACTAATTATTTCAAATGGTTTGCTCTCGCCTCTGAGAAGAGTTCTTGCCAATGAACTTTATGCAGGCATCTCTTTAAGCCAAATAACACCAAACTGCCTCCATGATCACATAGAACAATATAAAACATACGAAAAGGTTCATCTTAGGAGATCACTTTTCTGCTGTTACTTAACAGGTAGTGTTTTCTAAATCAGTAAAAAAGTTATAGTTAAGATTTAACTTTTTTCCTTCTCATCTTACTCATGATGTATTTTTTCTTCTTTAATTTATTCAGAAAATAAAAGATTTTACATCAGAGAATTCAGATATCTGGACATTTAGTGACAAATCCAAGTGTCATGGCTACCTGACACTTGAGTTACCCAACACACTAACCAGATTGACAGCCGGTACCTAGAACCTTCTCTACCAGTCATTAGATTTCAGATAGCAGTTTTAAAAAACCTAATCTCGCTGAATGGTATTAACAAGTGCATTGGACTCCTTATTGCTTCAAGCAGAACAGAACCCAGACATGGAACATTCACAGTAGCGCATGAAATCTATCTGTCCTAGTGGTAAAAGAAAACAAAGCCAGATAAACCATTCTGGAGTCTGCTATGTTTCACTTGTCTAAAGATACGAACACGCACCCAGCAGTTGTCCTGGAGTAAGTCTTGGTCCAGTGAACACAAGAAAGGAACTTTAAAAAGTTGTTTTTAGGACTCTCAGAACCAAAAATGTTTCATAAGACCTAATTTACCTAAAATAGAAAGGCCTAAGCAAGGGTTAGCTGTAAACATTCAAGCTAACTAGACATCCCATGGCAATTCACAACACTACTGTTCACTCCCAAATCACATTCAAAACATTTTACATTCAGCATATGTGATCCTTTTCTTTCACCATGTCATGACAACATACCCTATCATACATCCTTCTTAAAATGGTTTAAGGCAATTTGTTTCACTTTTCTTTACAGTTTATTGTAAACATACAGAATTACCTTAGAATGTTTCTCAAAGTGAGGCAAGGATCTGTTCTCAAATCCATCAGGAACTCGGGAACCACTGATAGCCTGCTGACCTACACAAGCAATCATCTGGGATATATTAATAAAGGAGCCTGAAAAGAAAGAAAAAAAGAATCTCACTCACAAATGCAGAATATCAGTGCTGCTCTGATAAGCTGTCTTCACTTCTATGAAGATCTATTATTTAGCTTTGTAATTCCTCAAAGATGCATTTAGAAGTGCAACAGTTAAAAAAAGTTGTTATTTGTCCTGTAATTTCAGCATTAATGCAGAGACTGGCAACTAAGCTCGTCTACCATATACCTAACAACTCCTTTTAATTTTTTTCCTTTGTGTCACAGGCATTCATGCCACAACTGTTTGACTACAGTCCTTTAAAGAACCTCACCCTGACTGACCCAGCACATTAATATAGCATTTCCAGTTGATTTTGTATGCAAAATACATACTTGAAGTCAGAAATGCAAATGTAAACTTTTTACTGATGAATTAATTCAAGTCTTAAGAACATCTAAACTACTAAGAGAATGTTTTTTCAACTTACTATACCCAATCTGTACTTACTGAGAGTCACTTCAAATCTACACGACATGATTTTAATACTTCCACAACTGACTGTATAAAATAAGCTATAAAGACAGAATAAGCCATTTTGAGAACAGTGATGGAGCAAGCAATCTAATTCCAAAGCTTCGCTATCCCTACCTTTAGAACCACATAGAGCCATGATAAGGGGACTGTTGCTCTTGTCCAGTTCTCTGAGACAGGCGCTGCCAGCATGATCTCGGATAACAGAGAGCTCTTTAAGGATTAAAGCCTGAAATCCAAGATATCGGAGATTCAGCATTGGTTAAAAATACCATACACAAACAGTATTCTACCAGTTGCCAGCAATACCTTCAGTAGTCAAAGGGAATTCAACACACAATGAAGAGAAAGAAACCTAGATGTTGCTTTGGGTCAAACAACTTTAACCTTTAACTAACATAACCTTCCAGTTGCTGCACGAAGTCTTTGTGGGGGTAAGACAGAGGTAGTCAGGGACATGACAAAATCTTTTGTCAACAGCACAAGCTTTAGCTAAACTGAGCATTGACCTAAACTCTAAGTCTTGTTGTGCTACATAAAAAATTACCACCAAAAAAAAAAAATTTTAGATTGCTTTCAGAGAGTACAGTGCTGATGTATCCAATTGTTAAAAACATAACAAATGCATTAAAAAAAAAATAGGACATACACAGGTGTCTATCAGCCAGAGAGCCACTATGAAGCTGGCAACTGTAGCAGTACTTCATCATAGGGCAGGATTTTCTGGTGGTGTTTTTTTTGTTTTTGTTGTTGTTGCTGGGGTTGGTTTGTTTGGGGGTTTTTGTTTGGTTGTGGGTTTTTTGTTTGGTTTGGGTTTGTGGTTTTTTGTTTACTTTTATTCTGTCTTTCCAGGTAAAAACTAGACATTGACTAGCCAAGAAAACAAACGTATAAAGCAATTAAAGACAATGGAGAGTGTTCTTCAGCTGACTTTATTAAGTCCCTATCCATAAGTTCTTGGACAACATTCATTGCTCTTCACCCAAATTTCTACAGAAAAAAATAAAACACCCAGCATAACCGAAGTCCACTTAGTGTTTGGCCTAATAAGGAACAAGAAAACACTTGCATAGAAACAGAACTATAACTGAAGCAATGTTTTGCTTCTTGGATTAGGTCCTTTGCTGTTACTGTTTTTTATTAACTTAGCAAATATTGACAAATGTAATTAACCCTGTTACAATGACCAATATAATTTTATCATCTCATATGTCACCCCAATACATCCAGCCAGGAGGGAGGGAGGATTTCAGTTGTTTAGCATTTAGTCAATATATTTAGATACATACAAGCACCTAAATGTTAAGCCTAGACACATTCAGGCAAAGTTGCATACCACCGGACCATATTTGCTCATATTTTTAGGTTTCAGAAGACAGCTTTGAACTTCAGAATTTACAATAATACATTCATAAAGTCTCTAAATATATTGTGATTTAAAGAAAAAAAAAATTACCTCTAATGTCTCTTCTGCAGTACAACCAGGCTGCTGCTGCAGCTTGCCAGTGTTCAGAGCTTCAATATACTCATCACATTTCTTATAGCCAGCATTCAGGAGCTCATATTTAGCTTTTAGCAGTCCCTGCCCAGGGGTTACATCACCAATTCCAATTGAAAATCCACGATTAGCTTTTAAAAAAAATATATATATTGATAGCTTAATCTCATACAGAGAAAACAGAAGTTAAATCCAGGAAATATTAGCATCAGGAACTTTGTTTTTTTCCTTCCATCATGTCATCGTGCAACCATCATAAGCATTTCGTAAGCACAATCATTTGTTTCACTGTTTCTGTCAGCTTCACAACTGACTTATTTTTTTAAACATAATACATCATATTTGAAGCAAAAACCATGCTTGATTGTTCTGTGTTTTGGCTTTAAGATACTATTTTACAAGAAAATGTACTTCCCCCATTACTTACAAAGATAGACAGGAGCAAGCCTGGCTAGTCGTGACATGGCATCTGCAGCTTCTACCTGTCCCCAGTCTCTCAGCAAGATGTAGAAGATGTTGTTCTTGGATCCCGAACCTAAAGTTCCTTTGTCCATGCTGCCACTCATTAACTCACTGTTTTGAATTGTGACATCTAGAATTAAAAAGAAATAATAATTCATTGTTTTTGTAAAACACTACCTAAGCTCCAGTGATAAATTATGGAGTAGATTTTCAAATGGTTCATGAAAAGAACAAAACCCAAAATCATACATTTAATGTATCTGTACATATGCGTGAGTAAGTATGTAGGTGGAACAGCCTACAATCTAACCATACCAATTTATTTCCCTTCCTCCCTAGAAAAACATCTGTATCCAATTTAAGACTTGTGAGAAGTACTGTGAATAATCCTTTTTGTTAAAAATATAAACTTCACTTCATTAATCAGAATAAAGTCTTCAATCACTCTTAACTGTCCAGAAATAAAGTCCTCAATCACGCATAGTAAACCAAAGTTATTTACTTACAAAGCAGAGCAACAATTTCAGAAGTGAAGTTACAGCTCTCTTACTCAAAGATTCTGACATTTGGTCCACTGGAGGCACAGCTTAAATTTAAAAGACACTGGACTCGGATGTTTCTTTAATTACAAGCATATCATAGCGACATCCATCCTGCCTGTGGGCCTGTACACATTGCCTCTGCCACACTTCTTCCTTTTGTTTCATCAGAAGCCTTCCATTTCAGGCACTAAATCTTCCTTACAAGCTACAAACTTTAAGTGGTTAAAAAAATACCTTATGTACATCAACTTCAGACATGTTTTCTATGAGAGCAGAACAATATATGTTCATCCTCAACTTCATCATGCATCTTTCAAAGAAGAACTGGCATATGTAGATGGATCCAAATTCAAATCATTTTCTGCAGAACATTATAGATGTTTGCACGCTGTACGCTATGCTCAGTATTTACAATGTGAATTTAGGGAGTCATGTTCTCAAACCAGAAGTCACTGCTCTGACACTTATTGTATACAATCAAAATATGATACCAGGACTTCTTGAGACTGAAGAATTTGCAGTGAACTGTCTGAAAAGAATTCATACTGCTTCAGAACTGAAGTTTTTTCAGAGAACTAAAGAGAGCCCCCAATGACAGCCAGAAGCTTTCTGCATCATCTGCCACCATCAAACTCAGAAAATGGAAATTCTTCCCATACTTCCTAAAATAAAAAGACTACAGAGCAAAGCTGACACTCACGAGAATGTGAACAGGATTTCTGGTGTGAAAAACAGTCTGAACTGTTGCCCTCACCCAACATTCCCTAGAAACTGAAGGAAACTGTGCCACCATGGTTATAACCAACTTGTCAACCACACACTGGTCCTATTTTCTAAAGAAACCGCTAAGTCTGGTGTAGAGTGGTAAACTGTAAATTGGTAAAATTGTTTCTCACATCAACATTATATGACAGAATTACATAAATCAGTGGTTCCTCAACTCGTACTTCTGAGCAACTAGGAGCCAACCTAATCCTGCCTGCTCAAGTTCTTTTCCATCTGTTACCAGAATGTTAAATTAATAATAACAAGCAAAGCCTTGGTCATCTCCTGTAGCCTCTTTAACCCTGATGCGCTGCATTCCGCCTGCCACTCTGACTTCCCTAACTGAAAAGATACAGATGGTTTGATATCCTAGGGATTCTTATCTTCCCTACTTATCCTAATTCCTTGCTGTTTGACTTCTAATCCCTGTATCACTACCCCACTTCAGATATTCAGTTTTTCCATTTGCCCTCTGCACAACCACTTCCTAAGCTTCTTTGCTATTATCTCTCTCACCTTCAAATATGTTAGTCTCACAACAAGTCTAGCATCATAGAAAAGAAATTTTATTACAAGAAAATACCTTTGGTGTTCAGCATGACTTCAACTTTTTAGAAAAACTACTTATTTTTCATTCCAAGAATATTTACATGAAATACAGCAAGCTCAATAGCAGCAAACTCAACTAAACAATAGCTATAATGTCTTTGCAGACTTCCAAAAGACAATGACTTTGGAAGAGTCACTCACAAGAATCATTGTAACACAGGTCTTCCCCTTTGCCACAATACTGTTTGCCCTTGGTTCGTAGATTGGCTTTTACAGGACAATCATCACTGGGTTTCAGAATGAGGCTGAAGACTTGTTTTCCTGTCCAGAGTGTTACAGGCTTAGAGAAACAAAAGGACAAGAATTAGGATTACAGAGTTTGATACAACTACAGTAAAACAGCAAGCAAGAATTTAATTGTAAAATTGTATCCTGTACAAAACCTTTCTATACTGAACTACACTTGTGGAAGTACATAGCAGCATTCCTTTGAATAGGGAATTATTATGCACTTTTATAGATATAAAAACACAGACTGCTGAATGGTTATCCTTTACATAATGGTATGTGCATGCATTTAGAGAAACATTATCTACTGCTTCCTCTTACTGTCATGTTTCCCTTTCTGATCACAGAAGAAAAACAAAACAAAAAAAAAAAAAGAGAGATTCTGCTGCTGTCATTTTCTTTCCCAAAGGGGTTGCAACATTTGTAATTCCTTCTTTATGTAGTGCCTTTGGTTTAAATTTTAGGAGGTTAAAGATTCATATAATTATGTCCTTGTCTCAGCTGTAGTTAAATGGAACTGTCACAGCCAGTACTGAAATTATTCATTTGGAGTGACAGAAGCAGTCAGAGAATCACTGCTCTTGGCTATTAGCACAACTTCATATAAGTTTCTAAAATTCATTTTACATGCTGCCCACAATTGCTCTGACCTTGCTTTATATTATATGATTTTTATGCAGGGGAGTTGGCCTGGATGACCTTTGAAGGTCCCTTCCAACCCAAACAATCTATGAGTCAGTCACTATTTATTGGTATTTCAATTTCACTTTCTGAATTTCCCTAACATTACACTTATTATCCTAAAACTAAATAAAGGGTATAAAAATGTATACACTAATACTTAGTATTTAACAAATTCTAAAATGTACCAAACTATCTCCAAACAAACAGTTTGCCTCAAATACAAAGTTGATGAAATACAGACACACTTCAACGTGTGTGAATGAAGGCTTAACAGACCCTAGTCTAATAAATGATACTATAGCTCTCTTCAAAGTTTGTGACAAATACACAAGTACTCTGCCCTTCATAATAAATACTTTGTGTTCATGATGTAACAAAAACAAACAAACAAACAAAATCACATATCACTCACCCTCTTTAATCTTTAACACATTGCCAGGTTAACAACTAAAGCACACTATTTCCCAGGTTTAACATCTCCTACATTTGGGATACCAAAACCTGGAACTGTTGAGCATTTCACGACATTACTTGAGGGCACCCAAGGAATAACACGGTTTCTCCACTTAGCCCATATTATTCTGCACAGCCGGTAACAGTGAGGTTACTAAGAACAATGTAGACAGACAGATGTAGTCTGTCTCACAGCAGCAGGACAGTCACAAGGCTGTGTTTGAACCCTGAAGCAGCCCTGCATCTGCACTGCACCACGCAAGCTCGACTCTGTTCAACATCAGAAACCCTCAAACAAGTCCTGCGTAGCTTTGACTCTGAAATCTGATCCTTGCACTTCACATTTTGCAAATAAAAAATCTCATACAAAACTAACGCCAGAGAAAACAAGAACTGTCTCTGCTGAGAACATCACTATGGGGCAGGAACACACAACGGAGAAAGTCTTAGTAATGTTAAAAAAATAGTTTGACACACCTTCAGAATTGCTGGAGGCGGAAGACGAACTTTAATCTTTTCATCCTTGCCAACCAGGATAGAAGCTATAATTTGACAGGCTTTGGCTCGATCAAAAAAGGTATCTTTTAATGTAAGAAGATAGGCACCTAGAATGTAAAAAATGATTAATTTGACAGACTAAAATGAGATTAAATTTAAAATCTATTGCATATTCAGTATTAGTGACTTAATTATAATATTAGTTACCTACTTACTATGCAAAATTATGACAGTTTGGACAACTTCAGTTGTAAATCTTTTCCAGATGTTTAATTGCTCCATACTCAAATTCCTAAAAATTAAAACCAGTGCATTTCTATAATCTATTCTCTCTTTCAGACTCCATCCCAGAGATAAAAATAAGGCCTTGTTATAATTTTGCTAGAACTTTCTTCCTTATATTCATTTTCAAAAAAATTAAGGAAACTTGTAGGTACTTACTGTAGGTTAAAACTAATTTTTGACTAATTAATTCAACTTCTCTACCATCATTATAAGCAGTTTACGTCGTCTACCTAATGTGTACAAAAATCCCAAACATTCATTTTCTCTGTTGGAGAAACACTGCAGAACGTATGCAAAAGTAATAATAATTGGACCTTCAAAGGCAGACAGTATCAGAAGAGATTCTGAGCACATCACTGTATTTCAGACTAACAGTGGCCTTATCTTCATAATGTCACTTTGGCTTGTGAAAGGAGAAAATTTTAAGTAATACAGAAAAACTCTGGAAAAGACAGAAGTGATTCTGAAGGAACAACTGTTAAATCACATAGCTCTAAAATCAGCTTATATACACACCTGTGAGGAAATCCTGAATAGCAGCGATGAGAGGTTCTCCATTTCTTGGTGTTACCAAGTTTGCTTTAGTCTGTGTGGCAAAACCAAAAAAAAAATGCATTTGAAGACACTGATATTCTGTTATCCAGAAGGAAACTTACCATTTCTGGCAGTTATTTTAGCAGAAAATGGTAAAAGCTTATTCTAAATCAAAATACAGCTTCCTTCAAAAGGTAAAAAAATCAACTGGAAGTTTCAGTTAACTATGGTCCATGCAAATCTATTGACAGTTAAGGAATAACTTGAGAATAGTTACTGGAAATTACACATTTTGTTTCCAAAGCAGAAGTTGCAATCAACTTTTGGTAGGTTTTGGTAGGTTACTGTTCGAATACGACAGGGAAGGGAAGACAAGCTAGCTTTGAGCGCCTGAGGAGGAACAAAAGAAGTTATGCTCATTACAGGGCGCTAGTGAAATACTGCAAGTTGTGTGGTCCCCACTGATACTCAATAACCAAGCCAGTCACTTCCACTAGCCCCATTTTCTTATGTCCTACTCAGACTACTGCTCCAGTTCATCTCCCCCTCTATGCAGCACAGTTTCACCTGAACTCTTCACAGGCCAAAACAAACCCGAATCACACGCTTTAGCGGGGGCTTTAAGCTCCCAAATCAGTTCAGCAAGCCAACACACGCTGCAGCAAACAGTTGTGTTGGTATGTCTGAAGTAGTGGTGGCATTCAGTCACCCTAAAGGAGAAACGTACTGGAAAATCCTCAGATTGTTCCTACTGACTCTACTTTCACACCACAGATCAATGCCTACAACCATCAGATCCCTCTTTATCTACTCTCCCTTCTCCCTTTTTTCCCCTGCCCTAAGAGCCTCCCGTCTCCTGTACACACACACTATTGCTGTCTCATTTCCAGTTGGTCTGACTGCCTGCAGCTGCTGGGCTGTCAGACCAGAAAGCAATGTTTGGTAACAGAGACACCCTATGTTGGTAGCAATCACTAAGTCAGGCAGAAACATACTAGTGACATCTACTTATTTAAAACCACTGAGTTTTCCACAGACGCTAAATATAGGTCTACTAGGCTACCATTGCACAACACTCCTAATTTATTCTAAATTCCCTTTTGCAGAGCTTTTGCGCAGCTTCACAGTTACACATTATCCATAACCAGGAACCTCGACAGGATTTCAGATTTCACATGCAAGTTAAGAAATACAGGACTCAGCCCATCTGTCACTACCAAAATCCTAACCCCAATATTATCTACATACCCCCATTAAAACAAGTGCTTCTGCTTTTGCTTCTTCTGTCTGAGGAAGGTGAAGGTTCATCTCATCTCCATCGAAGTCTGCATTGTATGGTGTACAGACACATTCATTAAATCTGAATGTCCTATGAGGTTTTACTCTAGCCTGGAAAAAAAAAAAAAAAAAAACACAAAACTGATGCACTTGCAGTCAAGCATGCGAAAAGATGAAACGCCATGCCTGAGTGGTGCTTCCTTGTAGGCTTCATCCTCTCTTTTTATTACAGACATGAGGCAAAATTTCTGATTATAGAATTTAACTCAACCAGGAACTGACAGAAATCATATTCAAGTTACATTATACAAAGGTAGCTAGTAACTTCTATTATTAATTATTTATACAAAGTGCAGAAAACAGCATGCTTTTTAGAGATCACATCAACTCTAAAAAACTAAATGCTTACGCAAGAACAGATACCGAGGTGAATTACGGCTATTAACAGACTCGTTCAGACAGCATGCTGCCCAGTTACGCATCAATCTGCACGCAAAAGCACAACTGCACCATATTCATGCTCGACCCCACACAGTGTTTCAGAAAAAGCTGTTTATTTTTGTGTGTGCAAGAGACGAACACCAGAGAAGGTAAATCACCTAATATTCAAGGGTGCGCTACCTGTGTGTTAGGATGCGTGTGCACTTACAATGTGAGCCATGATGCTCAGCTTATGAAGAGAGGGTTGTCGATTGAAGAGAACTATGTCACCATCTATAAGGTGCCGCTCCACAATATCACCGAACTTCAGCTCCTGGGCCATCTTTTCTCGGTTTCCGTATTTCAAAAACCTTATAGTCACACATAACAAGGGAGCCAGAAGAAGTAAAGTCAGAAAGATGTAAAGACAACTGAAAATAAATTTTACGTTTATAATGCAAGTTCTTCCATTGAACATTGGATTCTTTGTATTCCAATAACTAGAAGACAAAACTGTTGTGGATTGCATTGTTAAACATCAGCCCTGCTGCTGTTTTAAATAATGAAGCTATTTGTGACATTAGCTAACAAAGCTACAGTTACTAGCAAACTAAGTGAGAAAAAAAGCCACTTATAAGAAAGAATTTGCTTCAATTGTATCAGGGAGTTTCACTCATATACCATCACTTCTTCCTACCCATGAACTGACCACATCTTAGCTCTCTCATGAAAACAGCCAGCACAACAACATGCCCAAAATTGCTTGTTTTCATTTATCTCTGTACTACAGCCTCTATTCCAAACAAGAGAGACTCAAGCATTAAAAAAAAAAAAAAATCTAATTGCAGTTCACCATCATTTATGTCCACTTAAGTTTAAATCCAACAGGTTATCCAAAAAGAAATCGCACACTAAACCTGAGGAGATAACAATTTTTTGTTGTTACTCCCTTTTATGAAAGATTCTAAAACCAAATTTTAATCCCTGTAGGTATAACTGTTTTCACATAGCAGCAAGAACAAGTTGATGGGGAGAGACACAAGGTGAATCATTATAGGTAAGAATGATACCGTTTCATCTGTGTGTGCCTTTGCTGTATGAAGTTGGCTCCAGGATGCACATCAGGACCATTACGGACAAGTTTCCTCATGAAATTAATATTTGCTTTGTTCACCTGTTGCATAAAGACTTCAATCAGAAACAAATGAAACACATTTCAGGACCTCTTGTTTTTACTCCTGGCTTTTGCATTTTCAAATTTTAGGCTCAACTCGCAATTACCCTCACAGCCTCCAGCTGCTGAAGGGAAGAGGCAGGAGGGAACAGAGAAGGAAAATGTAAGGCAATCATAGAGCAGAAAATATGAGTGAAGCTAAATTAAAAAATCTGGGAAGTAAATTCAGAAATAAAAATACTCAACTACTTCTCAGACAGATGGACCAATATATGGAGCTATGTATGAGTTCCAAAAAGGAAAAGTCTTCTCTCCTGATCTGTCACTCCTTACACCACATGCCTTCACAGTACTTGCATATATTTGACAGGACAACCTTCATTCATCAGCAGCAATGAATTGGCAAAGTGTCACTGAATGACATTTCCAACACAAAGCAATATATTCACTTCCTTATAGTAAAGCTACAAAGAAGGACAACACTGATGTCTGGTAGAAAAAAAAAAAAAAAGCAAGCATAGAAAAAGTTTTCGTTCTACACTACTTACCTTTTCAGGAAAAGTTAGTATTTTAGCAACGTGAATCGGCACTGCTACTTCATCTATTCTTAAGTTAGGATCAGGTGAAATGACTGTTCTGCCAGAGAAATCCACTCGCTTGCCAGACAGATTGCCTCTAAACCGACCTAACAAAATAAACAAGTGAAAACTCTCTCATATAAAAGTTGTTTTCAAAATATTATTTGTTAAGACAGCACGTTAGAAAATCTTTCAAGGTACATCACTGAAGCACAACACAATAGTAGCTGAGAGGTGCTTTGGAATAGCAAATATTTGTGGCTTAATTAAAAATCAATAATTAAAACAACTTTCTAGACAAACCTTGTTTTCCCTTAAGTCTCTGGACAAAACCTCTGGTCCATTTTTTAGGTGCCATGTTGAGAGGAATTCCTGAGAGCTCACTGTTAATGTACAGGGCACACTGCAGTTGAAGAAAGTCCCAATCCTCCATTATCATCTGTGTTTTGGCTCCTGATATCCTATGCTAAACAAAATAGTCATCCAGTTCAGAAAATAAATCTAACAACATATGTTTAACTAGCAAATAATTTTTCTGATATGAGTGCACCTCTTCTTTTGAAAATAACGTTAAAAAAATCTTCATACATTGGAATGGAAAAGGTGGGATAACGTTATAACAGAATGCATGTTACAGCATAAGGCCATTCACCACAGAAGCCAGAAAAAAAAATTCTTTTGACTACCACAGGCTTTGGACAGATGCTCACAAAAATACGCATTTGTTTAAATTTCATTTTTCCCAAGCCACTGACGTTACACTAATGTAACTTCACAAACAAGAAAATCACCAGTAATTAACAGTTCTTAAATCATGGGAGAGCTAGGGCTCACTTCTTTTGTTTTCCTGATGAAAGAACGGTTTTGAAAAGCCTGAAGTGTATTAGTTTGGTACAACTGTTCTTCTGAACAAATAATAAATTGACAAATTTACTTCTAGTCTCAATTTAATAACCATGCTAACTGAAATCTGATTTCTTAAGAACAGATGGTGGAATAAAGAAAGGACTAAGATGTAGTAAAAAAAGATGAAAGTCTACTTGGAAAAAAAAAAAAACACACAAAAACCAAAAAACAACCCAAAGGTGTAATGTTTTAATTTTAAGTGACCATTCAAAAAGTGGTACAGTCATAAGAGAAAAAAAAAAAAGAGAGAGAAAGAGAGAAGAGTTTACAGACCAGAACTCAAATGAAAAAACATGTCCCATGATCCACCACTGCAAGCAGCCAGTCAGGCAGCTCCATTTGAAGAAAGTTTCTCTATTTCTTTCAGTAAATCCCAAACGACACAGCAGTACAGTACAGACTGCTTGCTAGACTGTAAGCAGTAAGACAAAGTAAAACCACTCACTCTATTCAATTCTAAACAATTTTTTTCAAAGGTAACAGTCTTTAAGAGCTTGAAGGATGACTCACCTTTTTTATTACATCATTGAGGAAAATTATCTCTGTCAGCTTCATCGTTAAGTCATCCTCATTTGTGCCAGACTTCAAGTCACTCACCACAGAGGGTCTGATACACAGCGGAGGCACTAAGAGTCGCGTGAGGATCAAATCCGAAGGTTTCCCTGCTTCTGGGTTCATCAGGAGCAGAGGGATATCTTCTGCTGGGATTCTTTTGAAGAGGTTCAATACTACTAAAGGATTTAAGTTTTCCTACAAAATCCATTGGAGAAAGGGAAAAACAAACAAAACAAACAAAAAAAAAATCCATTGGAGAAAGGGAAAAACAGTATCGACACCTCCCCCCTTTTGGATCACCACAAGGCTTAAGCTGCTACATTGAAAACCTTTAAGGAGTTTTATTTAAAACAAACAAACAAACACACACAAAAAAAAAAAAAAAAAGAAAAAAGTCATAATTAAATTCACCTGAGCTCTTCCTAGTAAGGGTTCTACTTCTTTGTTATGTTCTATGGCAGTTTCAAAGGACTGGAGAAAAGTAGATACCACTGGATCTACCACTTTCTTATTAGTCTTGTATTTTTCATGTATTATTTTCAACAAACCACACTTCTTCACAGTTCCTGCAAGCAAATAAATGTGTTCTTTTTAAAACAAACAAAACCAACATGAAACAAACGAAAAAACAACAACCAAATAGAAGCCTTAAAATGAGTGAGCTACAGTTCCAAAACTAGTTAAACCTTCAGTGAACACAAAAATAAAATAAAACTTTGTCAGCTTTATTAACCAGTTTCCTAAATTCTCCGAACACAGAAGACACTCAGGTGATGTCCCCTCCTTTGTGTGCCCAGGTCACAATGAAGCTTCTGAAGCTGAAAGCAGGTGGTTGAGCCCCCACTTTAATTCCACTTCCCCTCCATCACAGCAGAGATTTTTTTTAAGTTCACATACTAAAAACAAGACCAGGATGTGCCATTTACATCTCATTCCACTATCTTCTCAAGTAATTTTAGAAATGAATTGTAAAAAGCATCTGAAAAACATTTTCACATCATGCAGGTAACAGTATTCATAAAACTTCCACAGATTAGTCCAAGTGCTTTCCAAACTCTGGTTTTAGTGAGGTATGCTGACCTACTACTTAATTTTGTAAATGCCTACTGTTTGTGGCCCCCACATGTATATGTGGCACTTACAGTGAAACAGCTCTCTATTTATTCAGGCTGTTGATCATTACAACCCAAAAATTCATGAAATTTTCATGTAAAATTTTGAGTTATGAATTAACTACGCACTATGACTGTAACACGGAAAGTTCTTTAACAGCAGTACCACTTGATCAGAGTACACAAAGAAAAAAATGTATTTTGAAAAACAAATTTGAAATCTTATTAAGATACTCTTCCCTGAAAAACAAACTCCCATGTAACTCAAGATCATCACAGCTCAAATACTGCCAAACTCCAGAACATACCCTCTTAGAAGATAATAAACACATCTAGCATTATGAAAGATAATTTAATACAATGATGAAAAATGAAGTTTAATCAAAATTCAAATCTACAAATGCTTCTATATTAAGGTACTGATCACTGACAATAGCTCCCAATGTTTCCAAAAACACACTAAACAGTTGTGGGGATTTTTTTCCACTGTTTGAGTATCAAATATTGGTTACTGCCATGAAGAGATAGCGCATGAAACAAAACAAACAAGTAGGACAATGTCTCTATCCACATAAATGAGAGGTGAGAAAGCACATGCTTGGCATTAAGAATGAAATTACCAGATTCTTAATAAAGGCCAGAGAGTATATCCATTAGCTGTGGAACGAACAGGGATATTCGAGAGTTTGATGCCTACCAGAGACACCGAGATAAAAACAATCACAGCAGACAACTCCCACTAACTCCTAATGCAAACACTCACCATTAAAGGCACCGCAATAAGGACAAGTGTTTTTCTTCCGGCACTTTTCAGACACTTTCTTCTTTAACCCTCTCTTCTGAAGATATGTAAGGCCAGGTCGCTTCAGGTAATCCAAAAATTGCTTTTTTTCTTCCACCGACAGCATGATACGGCAACAGGATTTGCAGATCATCTTAAATGTAAATGTATATAAAAACAGTTGTTTAACAGACACATCCAGAGTTGTAACATCTATTATAACTTTAAGTTCTTCAACAGAGCACTATTTTTTAAATTAAATACAATGGTCTTGGTTAAAAGACCAATTAATATATTCTAATATACAAAAAAAAAAGTACATTAAAAAAACACAGTCAGTGATACAGTCAATGAGGCAAATCCTTACCTAAGCTCTGTAGGATCTTAAAAATCCAGGTACAAAGCAAACAGAGCTTTGATTTACCAGGATGTCCTAAAAGGCAAGTTATACTGCATACATTTAATTCAAACTACTACAGAAAAATAATGGATTAAATTACTTAGTGTGAGATTTTATACAATAAAGTGGATGTATTTACGTCACTAAGGTATTTAAATACATTTCTTCTACAAAGTATAAGATAGATAAAGATGAAATGTATAACACAACCAAGCCTTCCCAATTACTCTTTCAAGCATCCTCTTTTCAGATAATTTCTTTTTTCTAGATTAGAAACTGATGACAAACCATAACTGTGTTTACCTGTAGGATGCCTATCACAGCTTTGAAGTATCCAACATGAAAACAGGGCAGTTCTAAGTCAATGTACCCATAATGTCCTAAACAATCAGCCAGATTTTTCCCACAGGTTTCACACGGACGGTCTTTTTCACTGGTTCCCTTTGGGATGAGGAGAATACATACACAGAAAAAAGAAGTTTTAGTTATAGGCAACTAACAGTTCTTAAGCAAGTTAGCTATGCTGACAACAGACCCAGCATCAGAAGCTAGTCAGTAGCATCACACACACTCCTTAAGAGAAACGTCTTTCACACAGACCCCACTGATACCAGTGACACTAATTCACTCAGCTTTTGCAATGGATCTGCAGCCTGCTAATCTGCAATATGGTATTTTGTCGATGTCTGGGTCTCCCAACAACTAGGCAGAAAGAACAGATCTCCTGCCTCAAAAGAACACTTTCCGAACCATACAGTGCATGAAGAAAGCAGCTGTCATTGCAACTGACAGTCTATGCAATTCAAGCAGAGACATACCCACACATGTTTTGGATGAGCAGTACATTTCAGTCATCCCAACTTACTTTCAGCCACTTCAAATAATTCTACAAAAACAGTTTGAAAAAAGAAAATGGTTCTCACCATGCGATGGTCCAGCACTCCATACTGCAGCGGAGCATGGTGGTTGTCCTGACTATACAAGTTCTTGCTGACCACTTGGATGTGAGCTTGCTGACGCATCTCTTCTGGAGATTTCATGCCAAAACAGATGTGGCTTCTAGGAAGGGGAGTTTCACACGTAGGTATGCACACGTGTATTTGCAGAAATACGTATAACTACAGACATGCCCACACACATGTATTTAAAGGCAATAGAGAGGAGGCCAAATTGATTCACACTATATCCGCAGTGGGCTCTTTCAGGGTAACTACAACAAGCAGCGCGGCTTTGCAGTGAGCTGGTCACAGCGGGGGACCTACCGACGCTCCCGGGCCAGCCCAGCGGCACAGCCCCGCCAGCGGCCTGAGCCCGGCCCTGCAGGGCGGCCAAAGCCGGACCGCCCGCCGCGCTGCGCTCCCTGCCAGCTGAACCGCTGCCCGGCCGCCTCCACAGAGCGCACCGTGGGACCCTCAGCGCGGGGCGCCGCGCAGCCCCGGGGAACGAAGCGGCAGCCCGGGACCCTCCCGCCGCACAGGGCGTCCCCCCAGCCGCCCCACTCACATTTTCTTGGCCACATCCGTCTCGCGGAACTGCTCCTTCACCATGGCGGCGGCGGGACCGGGACCAGCACCGGTCCCGAGCGCCCGGCAGGCCTGCACGCGGCGGCACAGAGCCCGCCCTCCTGGCTGTGCGGAGCGGCGGCGGCGCAGAGCGGGCTCTGCCTGCAGCGCCCCTTGCTGGGGCACGGCTGGAGTCCTCCGAGAGCGGTCTCCCGGGCAGCCCCACGAAAGATGCCGGCGGACCCGTGTCCCTGCCGACAGTCATGCCGCCGCCCGGCCGGGGGCTGAGCCTGCTTGCGCGGAGTTCGCCGCGCTCGCAGCCCCACCGACCCTAACAGAGCCTGCTGCCCCATTCTACTCAACAGGCACACAGAAGCCACCTCTTGTCGCCTCTTCCGCGTCCGGCTCTTGGCTGGACACCCCTGAGCGCGGCTCCTCCCCGGCGCAAGGACCCCTGCGCCGCTTTATGATTGGCTGCGGGGAGGACCTTCTTCCTTTGCTCCCTCGCTGCTGAGGCTGTCGCCGCCACCATGGTGAGTGCCGGGTGCTGCTGCGCGACAATCGGCCCCGCGCCGCCGCCATCCTGCCCCCGCGGGGCCGCGCGCCGCCCGGGCCGGCCCCGCCGCTCCACCCGCAGCGGCCTGTGCGGTTATGGCTGGGGCTGAGCGGGCCTGTCCTCCCGCCGGCAGCCGGGGCTCCTGCGGCCTGGCCCGGTGCCGCGGTACCGGTTGTTTGCGGCGAGCTCCGGGGTGCGATGCCTGCTCTGCCTTGTCGCTCCGCTGTTGGTCAGCAAGAGAGGCCCTAGGCCTGGACAGGAGCTGCCACATCGCACTTCTTCTCTGAAGGCGTTAGTGGGGTGCTGTAGGTTATGCTCGTCTGTGCGGCTCTTGCTTGGATGCTTTAAAGAAGCAGTAACGTGTAGGTTTCCTAAGGAAGCTCCAGTATTAAGGAAACTGTAACGTAAAGGTTTGTTAAGGAAACTTCTGTTGTAGTACTTGGGATGCTCCATCTGTTTCATTAAAAGCTGCCTTAGCTTTTCAGAGCAGTACAGTGCTTGTGTTGCTGTGTTTGGCATCTGGGGATGTCTGTCAGTTTTTAATTGTACTTTGAGAGGTATTTTCTGTAGCTTAGGACCAGTTAGCGATTACTGAGCGTTGCTGTACTGTGCATTATTTATATATTTATTAAGTTTGGATTGCATGTGTAGCTCTTATTTTGTTTTCTGTTTTCTCTTGCAGAATGACACAGTGACCATCAGAACCAGGAAGTTCATGACAAACAGGCTGCTTCAGCGCAAGCAGATGGTAAAAGAACACAGAAGATTGTCTTTAATTATTTGTCTGTTGGCTCTGGGCTCCAAGTGTTTTTCAGCTGTTATAAGTGCCCTTAAAATCTCTGGAGGAGTTCTTGTAAAAGCTCGTTAGTTCAAATGTGTTGGTGAATGCTGAAGGTGAATCCTGATGGTGAGCTAGTGAGCTATTTTCTCTTTTTGAAGGTGGAAACTTTGGAATCAAACTAATAATGCTTTCTCCTGCTGAGATGGGTTAGCTTAAGTGTTGGGCTCATGGTAGGTCTGTAGCACCTGGCTATTGTACTGGATATTGACTTTCTCTTGTTTTTATATAACTTGTACAAAATTCCTTTTTAGGTAATTGATGTTCTTCATCCTGGGAAGGCCACAGTCCCCAAAACAGAAATCAGGGAAAAGCTGGCAAAAATGTACAAGACAACCCCTGATGTCATTTTCGTCTTTGGCTTCAGAACTCATTTTGGTGGTGGCAAGACAACAGGTTTTGGCATGATCTACGATTCTCTGGACTATGCAAAGAAAAATGAACCAAAGCACAGGCTCGCCAGGGTATGTTGTGTTCTGGGAACTGGAAAACAATTAGGATAGATCTGAAGTATTTAGTGGTTCATGATTTACGTGTATGAAAGCTTATGTAAAAAGCCTTAGAATAGTACTGGCTAGTTTATGCATTGGCAAAATAGGGAAAGATTTTTATGTTTCATTATACGGGAATTGCAAAGGCAAAATTGATGCTAGCAGTGCCATTTAGCAGTAATAGATAACTAACCAATACCAAAGGTCTTGAAGAAGCATAAGAGATGAGACTGTTACGTATGCTACTTTAGTGTTTACATTTTGTGTTCAGTCATTTATTAAGTAGTGAACTTGTCCCACTACCTAACACTTCAAATTCAAAAAGTATTTGAAGACTCTAGAAACAGTAAAAAATTTAGAAGTTGCTGTCTGAAACTAAATGGGACTTTAACTGTTCTTTAATAGCATGGCTTGTATGAAAAGAAGAAGACTTCCAGGAAGCAGCGAAAGGAGCGTAAAAACAGAATGAAGAAAGTCAGGGGCACAGCCAAGGCGAATGTTGGTGCTGGCAAAAAGGTAGGATGAGAATATCTGTAAGCTAAAGTGACTGTGTTACCTTTTAAGTGTGATTAGAAACTCTTCAACAGAATAACATTGTTTTTCTTCCATTTCTTTCACCTGTTCTACTGGATATCAGAAGGTAATCTGTGTGGTGTTGTATAGCTTTTTAGCAGCTCAGTAGCTTTGTTTTGCTCCTCACTGCTGCAAGCTTAGCTGACATGATGTGAAACAATGCTTCTTACATGATTGTTTCTTACATGTCACTTGAACTAAACTTTCATAAACCTAACAGTATTGTTCTAATTTCATAACTTAGCCTCGCGATGTACAAATTAGATATTTTTAACACTTGTTACTCAGACTACCTTAATATCTAATGCTTACTCCACCAAGTTACTGTTATTTGTGATGTTATTTATAGAGGAGATTTTTGTTCAGGATGTATGGTGGTGTAGGCAGCGAGGACAGTGTGTAAATAGAAATAAGGTAGAATGCCAGCTTTATCCTGGGCTTAAGTGACGGATTCCCAAGATAGTGGGGTCTTTTCTCCTGGTGGGAGCTTCCTGTGATGGGGCTGGAACTTCATACAAGTTTGTCATATGTGCAGCTTGGGGGGAGACAGAGTTCCTCTATCCTTAAACAAAAAAAAAACCACCAAAACGGAGGAATAGCCCACATGTGAAGACATCTTCCGTAGCAGCTTTTTGTTCTCTGAAAAATACTGAGTAAACTGTATAGTTAAGTAGGTTCTTTTGAGGGAAGATAGGACAATGGGTTTTGATACTTAGTTTTGTAGCTGCTAACGTGCTCTGACATTGTGAACTTTAGTAATCTTCACTTCTGCTTTTTTCTACTCTCTTGGAATTCTCCATCAGAAATGAAGTATCTAGCAGGTACTGAAAATAAGCATGGATGTGGTGACTGAGTTATACATCACTGAAAGAGATGTCTATGTTTTTAGTTAAAGCACTATACTGCCTTGCATGCGTGCATGTTTGTTTTAAATTTGCTTCTGTCCTGTAGAGGTTCAAATAAGTACAGAATGAACGTTATTCTGTGCAACTTAAAAATGAAGTTTGGCTAAAAACAAACGAGACTTTTGGAAGTAGTGAAACATCGTTAAACTAAGGAATCCTGAATGAGAAGAAAGAAACTCAATGCTATTGATTTGAGGCATTGGTTCAAACTGTGCCCCTCCCCCCCCATTCCAAATCAAAGTAGTACAGTGTGATTGCATGTGTAACTTGACCTTTGTGTGAAAGTAGTTGTGTGTCTTTATGAAAGCTAAGTCACATCACAGCTTTGTGCATTTGAGACAGTGGTTGGAAATGACACAGTTGTCAGCATTAAACTGTATCTCACTATTGCACTGTAGTATTCCAAGCTGAGACACAAACGATAGCGATTGCTTCATGAAATTAAATTCTTTGCTTCCTGTGTAAGTGAAGGTCTTGTTATCGTTGGATGGAAGGAAGCCAGTGTTACTGCAAAGTTCTAGACAAGATTTGCAGCCCTTTACCTTTCTGCTTTAATGCTGTTTTAATAATGAAGTCCTACAATTGTCTACTGTGTAACAGCATGAATAAGTATCTGGTATAGTAGTAACACTGACACCCTCTTGTGAATGTCAAGGGAGTCATTTAGTGTTGCACTGGGACCAGTAGTATGAATGAACTTCTTCCCTTCAAGAATTTTGCACTTGAGGGTAGCTTTAGTGTTAACACAAAATGTTTAACTGACTGTCACTTGAATTACTAAAGCTGTCCATTTCATAGAAATTCTTGTAAAGCATATGAACACTTCAGAAATCAAGACCAGGATTGTGTGCTGGTATATATAATTGTATAGCAGATGTGACTTCTGGATCAAGCGCTTGTCAGATAAGCATGTGATCTCAGTAGTATGCAAATGTTGTTTTGGGTTAGAGGTTTTTTTATGTCATTTAAAATTATCTTTTAGTTGATAAGTATGCATGGGTTAGATCTTACTTGTTCACCAGTTTTGTTAATCTTTGTGTTAGACTTGAAACTAAAGACACGAATTTCTGTGCTTTCTGGAAAACTTGGTAGAGTTATGTGCTGCATCACAGAAGAAAGCTTGTGGAATACACTTCTGTCTTAAAGCTTTGTCTTGAAAAATGCATGTTTAAACATAATAGTGTAGCATGGAATTTGTAATAGGAGTCATGGACTATGATCATGTTCACCTACATGATCTGTGAAAACTTGTTTACCTCAGAAAAGTGTAGGCATTTGATTCTGAGACATCTTCAGGCAGTTCTGTATTGTTCTGAGAGTTACGTGCCACGTAGTCATGAAAACTATTGAAATGACAACTCATACTTAAATAGTTTTTCTTGAACTTTTAAGTCAGGCATCAACTGTGCTGATGCCTGACTGTTAAAAGTTTTCTTTGGTGCGTCCTTTATATTCTCACTCCTTCAGAATTCCCATTCTGTTTTCACTGCAGTTTCAAGAAAAGTATTTTAAAGTAGTTTGTGTTATTTAATATATTCTGTGGCACTGTTGTTAGTTGAGGTCATATAAAAGTTTGCAACAAGTAGTTAAGGATGCCACTCAGTGTTTGTGTTCAGAGCAAATGCAAAAAAATCCCCACTCTACCTTTTAATGTCACAACTTTAGTTGTGTAGTTTGTGACAGTCTTTGACAGGTGAGCCTTCTAAACAGAAACTTTTTTTAAAAAAAAATCGATCAAACAAAAGTGTGGATGGCTTTAAACCATTGTAGCCTATAGGTCTAATTGAATATGCAGTTGCATTCTGTGTATCGAGCTCTAAACAGCTATTGCTAGGTCCTGTTTCAGTTTGAGAGAGTGCGTGAAATCGCAGTCTTCAGCCTCTATAGCAGTAAAAACTCTTGATATTTTCCTTCACGTTTCCCTGTGGTAGTTGAAAAAAGCATATTGTGTCAGTAAAAAGCCTCAAAGCTCTATCTTCTGCAGAAGTAGAACTTCGATAAAACTTATCTTATTAATGATTTTTATTTTTCAGTAAATGAACATACTTCAAATGGAAAATGGACAACAGGTATGACTTCAGAATTCTTTGTAATGGTAGACATGCAGTAGCCTGTAGTTATGACAGTAGGTTTAGTATTGGTTTAGACAAAGGAGGACTGTTGTGCTTAGTACTGAGTTGCTAATTTATGTGATTTCCACTTACATGAAATACCTGACTAGTATAAAGACTGAAATAACAGTTCAGATTTACTGTTGCTAAAACTATTGCTTATTTTGTCTTTTTGTAAACAAGGGTTACATTTTTCCTTTTGTAGGTATGCTAAGGAAAGGATAGCACGCCTTGTTTTTTATTGTGTTAAATAAAGTAGTATGGTTTCTGTTTCGAGGACTAATTTATTTTGTTTTCTTAGAGATACTATTTCAAGTAAATTCCTTATAAACAAACCTGACACTCTTTAGACAAGTCTTAGACTATATGTCTTTGCTGCAGAAACCTGAAGTGAGCTGGATGTGCTGTGGGCAGTAACCGTTACAGAGAAAACTCTGGGTTTATCACAAATGGTGTGAATGACTCATTTTAAAGCACCTTAAGCAGTCTGTCTGGGAGCTGGTGTAGTGAGTGTAATGTCTTAAACAGAAAGCTGGTAAAGCAATTGTAGCTTGTGGAGCGCCTCTACAGAAATGGTGTAATCTAGGCTCTTATTTATTCACATGACAGTATTGTGAGATTGTGAACCTTATGTTCTTCTAAGAAAGGCAGTGTGGTTCACCTGACTTCTTTGGGAATTAGTTTTTCAGGCTCTATAAAGGTATAAGTAAAAAAAAAAAAGTCTTAATCATGTGGCACTGATCTATCTTTTCCTTTACAGATTGTTATTCTATGAAGTACAGAAATAATTATTCTGGAAAGAAGCTTCTCATCTGGCTTTAACATCAAATAAACTATGTCAATAAAATGCTGGTTTGCCCTTTAGTTTTGATTTGAAAGCTACCATTTTGTAAAGTTTGTGACATTCAAGATTGGTGCACTGTTTCCACTGTATTAAAATCTTTTCATAATTAAACAAATCTTGTTTTGGGTATCAATTTGAAGTGAATCAGAGCTTCCCATGGATAGTAGTATAACCTAATTCCAAGCAGGCAGCGCTGGGTCGTGGAGGTCGGCATGATTTTGTCATCTGGTGTTCACACTCTGGTTTGGAAGGTCCTTTTGAGATGTTCTTGTTTGATTATATAGACCTGTAAAATATTGCTGAAGGGAGAACCCAACATGTAGACGGATATACTCAAAGCTGCTTACTTCCACACAATTGTTCTAGTGCTTCAACAAAGGAAAAATATTCCAGTAATTTCTTTAAGAGTTACTTCATATAAAGTATAAGCTGCATGATTTTTGGGTTTTTTTTTTTGGTGGCCATTTGTTTCTTTCTGTCTTAGCTTAGCTACAAGTCTGAAAACAATTTGAAAAAAAAGGCTATACCAGACATAATTTGAGCAAGTAGACATATGTTCTGAAGTAAGAAATATTTGTATGATTCCCATAAAATTATATAATATCATTACAGATTAAGACAAGATATGATGTTTGATTTTCAGGAGGATTTGCTCTTTTTATTTTGTTTGTCATCATTGCTATTGTTTTCAATACTGCACTTCTGTTACGATTTGAGAAGATAAATGACTTTCAAACAACAATAAAAAATAAGATCGTAAAAGATCAATCAGTTTTCAAAGTAAAAAAAAATCTCCAAACTCAGGGAATTTCAGAACTAGCGTACTGTTCAACTGTATCTCCTCTGTGTACATGCATTACGATAGTCTTCAAATATATATAGTTGCAATGCCAAATATGTATTTAGTCAAGTCCTCACTTCAGTTTAGGTTACATTAGCATGTTGAAAAAACTTACTATGTCATGACACCTCATCGCTGTGATACACAGCCGCCAGATTGCATTTGGTAAATGTATGAACACGTCTGTTGCTTAAGAGCACCACTGTCTTTGGTGGATGAGAGTTCCTATTAAAGTTACCTGGTTTCTAGTATCAGTGAACAAGAAATGAAGAAAGAATGTCTGTTCTGTACTCACAATCAACAGGTTTGCACTGTGCTAGATTTAGAGGTTTTGTTAAAAAATAAAAATACATATTCTCTTCAGGCCTGGGCACTCTAAATAGTGGAACTAAAGTACGTCATTTACTTCAGTACCTGAAAATACTGAAGAAGGGAAACTTTCAGAGTGCTTGAGATGAAACTACAACATCAATATCCATAGATGTCTTCAAAGACGGAAACACAGTGCTGACATAATTTATCCTACAGTGCTTTTCCCCAGAGATGCACAACATAATGTGTCTTTACTCCGCTGCTGTGCTGTCATTATGGCAAAACAAGATAATGAAAATTGGGGCTTGTGCTTTACTTGAAATGAGGAATATTGAGTGCCTAATTCTACTGACCCCTGTAGAAGGAGCTAATTAGTATTTATCTTACTAAAAACCACTCTGCATGTAGATTTTTACTCTAGAAAACAAATATGTGAAAAGGATGATGTCTTCCTCAACAAATGCACTCCTGTTCATGCATGTTTCCACAATCCTACGCAACTGAATGATCCAAGTGAAAATGGTCAGGGTTGCTCACTCTTGGTGGCTGCCAGGTCTCTTACAGCCTCATGGGTCCCTATCAGCCACTGTGGCTGAGAATAAAGGGTTAGCTTCAGCATTGCTGATGACATGACAAAAACAGATATTAAAAAGTGTTAGCAGCAGCATGCCTCTATCTGTACAAACAAGCCACCAGAATGGTTATGATTGGGATTTCAGATAATCAACGGATTTCCAATTCAATTAGGAGGTGTCAAGGGACATGACCCGGCTGGGGTGTGAGAAACCTGCAGTTCAGCTGAGCCACACGTGTCACAGGCCCGGCTTTATTATCCCGAAACGAGGAATAAAATCATCCATCTCACCGAGCTCCAAGAGCAGGGGATGACAGGACCGGCGGGCCGGCCCCTCAGCCGCAGGGGAGCACCCCGGGCTGGGGCCAGACCCTCCGGGAGGCAGCTCTGCCCGGGGAGCCCGGGCCGGGACAGCGCCAGAGCACAAAACAAACAAGGCAAAACCCCACGTCCGCCGGCCGAGCAGCGGGAACCGCGCGGGAGGAGCCCGGGCTGGCAGCGCGGGGCGGAGCTGGAGCTGGAGCTGGAGCTGGAGCTGGAGCTGGAGCTGGAGCTGGAGCTGGAGCTGGAGCTGGAGCTGGAGCTGGAGCTGGAGCGGGACAGCCCGGCCCGGGCGGCCGTTACCCCGCGCGCCCGCCAGGTGGCGCGCGGACATCACCCGCCTTCCCGGCTGTGCCCCGCGCTCGTGGCGGCTGCAGCGCGACCCCGCGCGGCGCGGACGTGCCCGCGCTTTGCACCGGCCCGGGCTGGTGCCGGGGACTCCACCGCACCGGGGGGAAGTCAGGGAGAGGGGCTGGTTGCGGGGCTCCACCGGCTCCGGAGGAAGGCGGGAGGAGCCGGAGAGGAGCCAGGCCGCCGCAGCCGGGCAGCGGAGCCGCGGCGGGACGGGACGGCTGCAGGGGGCACGAGCCCGGCGGGGAGCGCGCGGCAGCTGCGATAAATCGCGGCGCGTGAGGCGCAGCCCTAGAGGAACGCAAACAAACCCCTGCTTTTGTCTGAAAATTAAAATCCTATGTGCTCCTACAACGTACCCGGAACGGGCATCATGCTCTGACCAGTACCAAACACAGCCTGGTCGGGACGGGTGTGGTCAGTGTCACTTGGAGCATGGCTCCTGCTGGCGATTGCTGACCTAAAGACGTGAATCCGCTCAGTGCTGGTCAGCCCGCCCCTCCGTAAAAGCTGAAAGTGACCAACGAAACGCCTAATCAGACAGTACAGAGACTACCGACCTTGCAGCTTCAGACATTTTGAAGCATCACGACTAGTTGAGTCTGGCTTTAGCACAGGCCTTGTGACCTTCAGCTGAACGCTGCTCATTATACGCCAAAGTGATTACGTAACCAAGGTGCAAATGTGTGAGCAATTGGCTCCTGGGGCCCACCCCGATAAGATTTTGTGTACAGTGGCTGTTACTTTTCTTTCTGGCGTACTGGCTTTATTCTACTCTCTTTTCTTCTGCTCTTCAAGGTAATTGCCATCCACTTCCCTTTTGTAGATGCAGAATGTTTTTCTCCTGCATCCCCAGCGATGCCACTGTGACCAATGAACACATGCGAGTTTGTCAAAGGCTTTGATTCGTGTATCTTCAGGAAAAGAAGGAAAGGACTGGTTGTTGGTCCTAGTTGTAGCCAAGATCCTCAGCACAGAAGCGCTTTTTTTTTTGCTCCCTTTCAGTCTAATGAGATACTTAGCTTTTGCTTTTCCTCAAAGCTGGGACTGCTGCACATACTCTGCCTTTTGAGACAAGAGAAGTTTTCCATCTCTTCTCACTTGGATCTGAACAGCATTGAAGCATGAATGAACAGAGAAGGTGACTTTTTGGTGAGATGAAACAGGAACAAACCATAGAAATCTGGCTTCCGCTCTCTTGATGAATACACCTGTAACTTTGCCATCCTTCAGTTCAACCGTTTTCTGTTTAGCCTCCTCCTTCCTTCTGGCAAAGGTGCCAATGTACACAGTGGTTATGTTAGAGTTGGTGTTTACTGCAAATATGTCAAAGTAGCACTGCATATCGGGCTTCAGGTCAGACGCCATGAAGATGTTCTTGTTCCCGATACAAACTTTATGCAGGTCAGTTCTTGGCTTTGAGGATGTTTGCCACCCAAGCTTTGACGCTTTTCTTGTAACACAAAATAGGTCCTTTTTATATTTGAAAACTGCGGTGTGTTTTAATGCTCTTTTTACTCCTGTGAGGCAATCATCACCTTCCTGTTCGTAGGAGTGTTGCAATGGCACGTACTTCCTCTAGTGTTATAATTCAGTATGTACCTGCAGTGCATCAGTGTAATACAATTAGGTTTGTCTCTGTAGTTTTATTTCTACACTCATGTTCATTGGGAAGTCAAAGCATCAGTGCTGGAGCTGTACCAATCTGCTCTTGTAGAAGTTGTTAATGAGCTGGTGTTGATGTGGCTGTTGAAAAAAAAAAAAAGAGTGGTATTTGCAGTGCTGGAGTGGAAGAGAAGGAGCTGCTGTCCTTCACTTTGCAGTTTGGGTAGGATGAAGAAGGGTGTTTCTAGTGTCTCTTTACAATGTAAACAGTCACCTCACCAAATACACAAGCCTGTTGCTGACTGAGTCCCACTGTCTTCACACATCTCTGTCAGCAAGTGGAGCAGCAGCGGAGCAGGACTAGGCAATTGCTGTTTCCTGCAAGCAAGGCCAGCCGTGGGTAACTGAGGCTGTGCCAGGGAACAACGGGTGCAGTTTACTGCTTGGCTGCTGTGCAGTGAATTTCCAGGGGTCAAATGCTGTTCTGAGTTATCTGAAATATTTCAGGGTGTATTTCTACACTGTAGGTCAGTTCTGAACTCTGACAATGCCCCTTGACTTGAAATCAAGGAAGGCATTCATTTAAAAACAAAATTGTCACTTTCCTTCTCTTTTTTTTGTGAGCATATTCTGGTAGAATTTTCTTTCAGATTTGGTGAGTGATCCCCTCCCTGCTGTCAGAAGAAAAACTTATGCAGAGAATCCCATCCCCACCCCCAGAAATCCCTCCACATTAAATTTAATTGACATAAAGCAGGACTTCGTGATTGGTAAGAAACTGCAATGGTTGGAAGCAAGCATGTAATGCTGGAAGGAACATTGCAGAGGAACTGCTGTTCATGAAGTGACATGTCTGGGATCAGGAGAGGTATTCCTAGAGCCTGCTGTGCTGGTAACTGTAGGCAGAACATCAGTTTGATGAATAAACCCCTTATTCTGAGGTAGGTTATATTTTTTCCCCCTTTTCAGCAACACTTATTTGATCAGCCTGGTTGGTTGAGGTGGGAGCAGCTCCTGGCTGGCTGGACAGTGTATGGGCGCCCAGCGGGAGGAACTGGGGTGGCCTGGGGACGGCGTGCTGGGCAGCCTGTCCTGTCCTGTCCTGTCCTGTCCTGTCCTGTCCTGTCCTGTCCTGTCCTGCGGGCTGGCCCTGTGCCACCTCCCACCCCGCTGGCCTTGGCCCTGGAGACAAGGTGGCAGCTCAGCTCTTTGTCGCTTGGGGCAGGCGGTGTGAGCCTGGAGCTGCAGCTGGGCGCTGCCCGGCCCTGGAAAGGGTGGGCAGAGGCTGCGGGGCTGCCCCCACCAGCCCTGGTCTGCTGCCCAGGTCCCTGCGTGCTGCGCTGGGGCCTGAGTGTTCACGCTGGGGACAGAGGGAGGACACAAACCTTCTGTCTTCACTCTCCTGAGCCAGGCATGGGAAACAAGGGGTTAAAATACTAATTATGACACACCACAAAATTATTAGCTTTGTCTAACACAACAAAGATTTCATCAGATACATTAAAAAGCAGGGTTAGCTCCTCCCATTTCTTTTTATAGACATGAATTTTAAGTCTCACTGATGAGAAAAAAAATGTGGGAAAGAATCATCTGAAACTGGATAGTTTTCTATGTAAGGTTTTGAAATGCCGAAGTTGATTTAAGCAATTCTTCAGCTGCGTGTTTTGCAATGCAATGTTTTTCTGCCCGGTTCCCAATGGACCATGCTTGTCTCCGTATCTCTCTGCACGGCACCATTTCGGGAGCTTTGGTCGGGACAGCTGTGGCACACATGCTGTTTACCAACTCCTCAACATGGAAACACAAAGCTTTCATTCCTGGGCCGTGGAAAACTGCCGATTAATCTACGCCCTCTCTCTGGGGAGGAAAACATAACAAACCCTAATGTCCCTTCACCCTTTATGCCTCCTATATTAATCACCTGGCAAGGGCTCATGGCTTTCCATGTTCCAGCTTGCATTTGCCCTGTAACTACTGGGAGGAGTCCTGCTTTGTCTATAAAAAGCTGCGCTTTGCTGCACATCGTAACAGAATTGAATTTAGGGATTCACTCACCCATCCTCTGCAGGAGAGAGGACCGAGCACAGCCATGTTCGGAATTGGGAAGAAGCTTGCTGAGGAAGCCACGCAACAGGCCGAAAGTGCTGCACAGGCGGCAGGTAAATATAAATTGCTGCTTTCCCTCCTCCTGTGTCTTAGGTGTTAAAGGATGTGCTTGGCTCCCACCCCTGCAGGATTTTTGTCCCTCAGCTGGGAGCAAGTCCCTCTCTTGGGCAGGAACTCTATAGACCAGGGGTGTCAAACCCATTTTCACTGGGGACCACATCAGCCCCCCGGGTTTGACACCCCTGGTTTAGATGCTCTCAAGAGTGTGGTCAGTGAACTGCAACCTCCAAACCCTCTAACACTATAGGAAATGAAGGACCAATATTAACTACTAGTTTTCCACAACTTGTCCCACTCTGGCTTTTACTGTGTGGGTATCTTGGTGATGCACTGACGGGAGGACAGAGGAAAGCCCAGAGGGGAGGCAAGACTGTTTATTTCAGGCTTTGTATTCTGACATGAACAGCCATGATAAACACGAATTTTGTAGTGGAGTAGTGGATTAGTTTCCTGAAGCTCTGAGATCTTTTATCTGCTCGGTGCTGCACAAATACGTGCAGTTAAGTCAGCTCCGCTGTGCTGTCAGTGCTCCAGCCCCACTGGTGTCGCAGCCACTCACCCCACCAAAAGCACAAGTGAAGTTGTGGGGGCTCAGGGCACCTAAGTGAAGTTTAGTCCTGCCGAGAGACTTGCAGAATCGACCCCGAATTTAAATAGCGTGCCATTTAGATGAGCCGTTGTTCGTGAAGCTTTAACACAAACAAGAGATCTGACTCATGCGATTCCTGAAATGATTGTGCTTAGTACAATATATGAAACACTAGAGACTGTTTCGTATTTCTTCACATGACAGTTAGGTAAACTCTACAAACCAAGCATTTTGTCTGTAACTTCAAATGCAGTAGAAATATTACTGATGTGCCCAGTGATCAAGTGGAAAGCCTGCTACTTATTTACCACCTATCCTTGGTTCAGTTTGCTAGGAAGATGAAAGATGCCTAATTCCACACCCACTGCTCCCCATTCCAAAGACTTTGGTTTTATTCGGTAATCAATTATTTTTATGCTCAATTTTTGTTTTCAAATGAAAATGTCTTCATTTTGCTTTTGCTGTAGAGCACCCCTAAAAATGCGCATCTTGTGGAGGCTTTTTGATGTTCTTAACTTTCTTTAATGCTGGGGAAACACTATCTGCTGTTTCCTGTGCTATAAGACTGATATGGATGCTTTGGAAGTGGTATTTGTCATCTTGAAGGAACTCAGTAGTAATCTTGGTGTTCAGCTGATTTAACTGTCTAAGAGTCAACAAACTCTAAGAGCAGAGTTTTTAAATGGCTCCAGCAGTCCTTCCCCTTCTGTCTCAAGCACTTGAAGCTGAACCAGTTGGTCAGACACCAGAGCTCTGAAGCTCTTTGCCTGCACCTTGCACACATCTACCCAGCGAGTCCTGTGGCACAGCACAGCCCTTCCAGCTGGAGCTGGATCCTGGAACAGCAGTGGGGGCCCCCAGGCACTGGCCTGACTTTGGCCACTTCTGTGCCATCAGCACATACCTTGATGATGATGCTGAACTCATGTTGCATCAGTAGCAGTACTGCACCCACTCTGGGAGTATTATACATAGAGGTATCCTCCAAATCCCCATTCAGATGAAAACAAAAGGGGATTTTTATGCTAATATTAAACAAGACTGTCCAATGGGTGGCTGTAAATCTCTTAATTACCTTGTCTCTGAACTATGCCTGTTGTGCCTGCACATGCCCCAAAGGCACAGTCTCATGAGTCATTGCTAAGTGCAGAGTGATACAACTGGGCTTTGTAAGTATCTAAAATTAGCACCTACCCCATGGTTCGTACAAGGAGCCGTGAACGCAGCTGTGACCTAAGGTCACTACGGGAAGCATTTTCCTCAGCCACACCTTGTGAGCAGCGTACATCATTCATATTAGGAAACTGCAGCAAAAAATGATGCATGATGATAATTAGTACTTTTTAAAGCATTAGAAAGTGTCCTACAAACTCAAGGTGAAATAGGCCACTGGTTTTTACAAGAGACTTAACAAAACAACTACGGTTGAGCGATGCAATCCAAGCTTGGAGACTTTTGAAGTTTTAGACACTCCCAGTCCACTTAAACGTCCTTCTTCACTGCAGCACGTCTCCCTCATGCCATGTCCATGAGGAATTTGGCTTGCTCAGTCAGCCCCCGCTTGGGTGCCTGTTGTGCAGCACACATCAGTGTTTGTTTTAAAAGGTAGTATTTGTAGCCAGGCGGAATAAACCAAATAAAGGTTCAAACGAAAGCCGTTTTCCCCGAATTTTTATTTGACTCTTGTAAGCAAGACTTCCCTGATCACAGGTATTGTAAGCTGATAATCCAATTCCTTTACTTTAAGACAATACCTTCTCTTGGTCTCCATGTCTCAATATGTCTCCTCTACTCAACATTTCCATGCCTCTAAAACCAGTCTGGTCTCTTACAGAGGACAATTTGCTCTGACTAAAAGAGAAGTATTAGGCTGTACATTAAACTTTGATGCCCTGACCTGACGACATGCTGCTTCCAGGCAGTAAGCATCAAGTTTTATGCTGTTGGTGGGAGACTCCTCACCAATCAAACTGCCCAAGCCTGCCCCCTGCAGCTCCTACTCAGGCCCACTAAAATGAGGTTTCATTGCATGTGATTCTATACCAGGCTTTGTTTCCTGATACTGCAGGTGACACAGATGGTAACTTCCACAATCTTCATGTGTACCAAGACACATGGTAACATGGGGAACTATTGCCAGCTTCCTAATGGCATCTCTCTCCCACTAAACCAGGGTGCCCATCCTTATAGAATAATTCTTCATCTTCTAGCACTGAAACATTCAGCAAACCTTTCTAAAATGTGATTACTTAGTTTAGGGAAAGCATAAAGACTGCTTGATTTACACCTGGTTTTCTCCTAATTCCAGTTAACACTGTGGGCCAGACTGTGCAGCAAACGGTGGAACAGGCTAAGGATGCTGGTCAGAAAGGTACGGAAATGTTTATTTCAACAATGTCACACCAGTGATATCCCAGATAGGTCCCCCAACCTGGTGGGAAAGGGGAAGGTATTGCAGTGATGCTACGATTATCTTTCCTTTTCTGTTTTAACAGTTCTTGATGAAGTCTACAAAGTTGCTGAAACTGGTGAAAAAGCTGTAAAAAATGTAGCGAATCAAGCAACTTCGTGGGGCAAAAGCTTTGGACAATGAAGAAAACATACCATCACTGAAAATTTTGTAAACAGATTTCTACTACGTGTACTCTTAAATAAAGAAAATACTTACACTCCACTTGGCTTGCATGTATTCCTTAAGAATCCTTTGGCTACACATATTAAAAAGACATTTATAATCACTGATCTAGAAAGACTGGATTACCATACACAGCAAACAGCTAAAGCTGTGCTGTGCTACTAATGCAGACAAAGTCTTTTTTTTAACGTGGGAAGGGATGGCTCGGAGGGGACACAATGCAAAGTCGAGGACTTGAGAGTTGGTCTCTTCCATTTTGTCAACAAGCGTAAGTCACAATCGTGTATGTGTGTGCAAGTCTCACAAGCTGATGAGCACCCCACAGCTGTTCCAATACAAGGGAAGCACCTGTGTGTTCTTCTGTAGCACAGAGATACCTTGCATTTCGTAGTCTGCCAGCAGTATGTAACCTTGAACACTGCAGTTGTCATTCTCAGGAAATTCACTCCCAGCTTCAGAGTACATACCGAGATGCTGTACAGCACAAACAGCACTTACTGCTGCATGAGATCCCAAACACCCACTGTAGTAAGGACGTGTTTTGCTCCAGGTAGTAGGCATGGTTCAGAGCACATTCAAATCTGCGTTCACACCTAACTTCAGGTACTGACTGACCCTGCCAAACACCCGGCAAGTTTCTCAATGAATGTAAGTGAATAGAAGTGGTGACAATGTTGTTATCTGGAAGATAAAACTTCATGGAGGTATGCATATGTGACGAGGGAAGCACTGCCCAAGAAGTTTAATCTAACACCTAATTGAAGTTACAGTTGTAGTAAAAAACAAAACCACCAAAACACAATATTTATATCCTGCACTTCAGAGAGTGATTGTTTTCTTCAGCTGTGCCTAGGTGCTAAGAATAGGCTGGAACTGCTTTGCACCCAGGCCTCTAAAACTACATTAACTCATAGAAACTGCCTGAAATGTTACCACTGTGTTCTGTCCTCCATTGTTGCCAAGCCCTGAGAGGTACGTGCTACTAAACATGGTAAGGAACACTCAATTTTACTTTTTTCTAAACCGATCACATTAGGACTGAGCTCAACAATGCTCAATGCAAGTGAAGCCTCATTGTACAAGCCCATTTTGTAACAGGCCCTCATAAGAAGTCTGGATTCACTGATGCAGTTTGATTCTGGTGTTTACCTACAAGCAAAAGGCAAGTCAGCTAATGTGCTGTAACCTTAAGTCAGACTCCAGGCATCAATCTCCTCAAGAATCTCAGCAGGTTATTCTTATACCAGCCCTTGGATATGCTCAGATTCATGTCTCACGAGTCCCCACCACTGACCCTGTTAACAAGAGGTCAGTAACAATTGCTGTCAAGTTGGCTGAGGAGAAATCCAGCCAACCTTAAGGACCCATCTCTGGGTTTGGCAAAGTCATGCCAGGTGGTAGGTTTGCTTTCTTTCAAGACATCCTGGGAAGTGTTAACATGTGAGTGTAGAAAAACAGAAGATGCTAATGAACTGGGGAATTCAAGCACTGTGCAGCTTTTGAGGGTTTTTTTCTTCAAATGGGGTAGGAAGTAGTAGAAGATAACCCAGTGAGCTGGCTGTGCTGACTCTCCGTGTGGTCCAACATTTGAAAGGGTCTCATTTTTCAAGCTTGCACAGCCAAACTAGAGCTGCTTAACTAGCTGGAGAGTGGAGAAAATAAGGTGGGGAAAAGGGGCAGAATTAGCTGAGTCTCTTCACTGCTACTGCACTTTGCTTTCAACAACTTTGCTGCCACATAACACAACTGGGCCTTTAAGATTCTTTCTCAATAACAATGATTTTTCTGTGAGGTTTTTAGCCCTTGAGTTTTGGTGGAAGTAGGCTGCAATTTGCCAAGCATAAATCTTAGTTTCATTTTACCGTCTAATAAACGTTTACATAAAAACTGCATTGAAAAAGATTATCCAAGATACAGGTTTTGTGTTTAGAGATCCACCCATAGATCACAGTTATTCTTTTGTGCTCAAAGGGTTCTCATGTTTTAAAAAGTAAATGCCAGTATATATATTAATACATATATACACTGCACTGAAGTGATTGTAAGTAGTTTTATAACCCTGGATATCAGCATATACGATGGAGTAAGCCACTAGTTAAATGCATCACATGGGTTTATTGCTCCATGCTAACTACTAGAATAGTTCTTCACACAAATTTGAGGGGACAAAGTAGAGACCTGAAACGATTTACCAAATATATCCAACTTCAAAAGTCTTGCTGACAGGCAAGTTCAAGAGGCTGAGATCTGTATTAGTGAGCCCTGTAGGATAACTCAGAGACAGTATCTTATCAGTAGGCGTGTAATAAATAAAAAAGTGCTGTGAGGATTCACAGGCTGATTGTAACTACAGAAAGCTATTGCATGAAATAGAAAATAGTAATACACCAGCATAGTAGGCTTGGAAAGGTCAACTTTTTTTAATAACTGCTCTTCTCTCCAGGTTATGTCATGCAGTTACAAAGTAGTTAGAAAAAAAGCATGAGTTTCTGGGAGGGACTAGTTGTCTCTTAAAAAAAACATTCATATTCATTACATAAATAACATCTGGCACTTCAAGGGGACTCCATTGGACAAAAGCCTTACACTTTAAAAACTGTGCTTGATCCAATATTGTGGTGAGGTCCATTTTGTTGTACTCTAATATGTTTGAAACTTTCAAGACCTCCTGTTGACAAAAAAAAAAGGCGCTGTGTGTTAAGACAGTGGATTAAGTTTGCAGCAGCATTCTAGCTCCTCTGTAGTTTGGCCAATGATTTCTGGGTTTGGTTTCACTTTAGTTGTTCACTGAGGCAGCATCTGATTTTTGAAAAGCCTCTGAAAGGAAGAGACTGAAACAGAATTTCAAAACAACTACGTATGATGGCTTACCAGATTCAGACTTTTTTTTTAAAAAAAAAGTAAACAACCTATAGTCAGAATAGTTATGTAGATACTTGATTAAAAATATAACTTGAATTGCTTAGTAGTTTCAGCTTACAAAAATATTAGTCTGTCACCTCTACATGTCATGGTGATAGTCAAACTAGCTTGAACAAGCAATAAAAGGCAGTCCTGTAACAGCAGCACAGTTAAATAAAAAAAACATTGCCTAAAGAGAATCAGGCCTGAAGCTGTACTACAAATAAAAATAAAACTCTTGTCAAAGTTAATCCCTGCTGGAGGCCCGATCTTCCTTTGACAATGCCACAGCATTGATCATACAAGGCCTTACTGAAAGTGCCAAAGCGAAAATTACATCATCAAACAAAAGTGCATGAAGTAATAATGAGCCAAGTGCTCATCTAGTACAGTATCTGATCTGAAGTCTGAGAAGCGGCTCAAGTGGCAAGACCACTGTTTTGTATATAAAATGTACCATTTTGTTTTGTAGGCGAAATACCCAGAATGGCCCCAACAAGTGCAGATGAACTGTTATCTTCAGATACATACTTGTATACAACTTCCTAATCCATGGATTTTTATTGTAAAAAAGGCTAGTTCGGACTGAAACTATTTGAGAATAGGACCCACTATTATGTCAGAAGAAAAGAAAATTTTGTGGTTACATGTAAACTTGTGATAAGCTTTCTCAAGAAGAGGGAACATTAACGACGAGAGGGATGGGATATAATAAGGAGCTGTAATGGCCTGTTTATGTAAAGGTCAGGCCAGCCTCATTGTACACTTTGAAGACTTTCTCGATTGCATTGACGTAGGCAGCTGTTCTCAGGTCCAGACCCAGGTTATACTTCATGGCAGTACGCATGATTTGCTGAAACAGAAAAGGTTGCGTGTGACTTCTGCAAGTTTCTCCATAGGAACTACACTAGATTTGCTTAGAGGATCTAAATTGTAAGAGCTGCTAGACTGGTATCAGAGCTAAGATCCTTTGAGGATCAAGTCTAAACTTTCTTGCTACCACTTACAACTGAGATCTGAAAGAGAAGAAAATCTTTCCCAGTTTACTGTACTGCCTCTTTTCAGGTCTTGGATCCATGTACACCTCAGATACAGGGAGAGACAAGATGTCTCAAGTAGTCTTTGCCCCGCTAACTAAAAATACTGTATAAAGGGTTTAATCTAAAACTGCTGATTACAAAGTAAAGCACTCTAAGGCATGTGCCCCAGATTAGTCAGGTACAGGAGGACAACTAAAAAGTTTCTAATTACTACAGCTCCTACTAGAAAATCCTTTCAATTTCATGTATTAGTCTCTAATGTTTACTATAGTCAGTTAAAGCTGGTCATCCCTGCACAGAGCAGAAATACCTCATACAGTGATTTCCATTATCATGAACTGTTTATCTCCTCCTTTAATTACTAAAAATTCTGTACCACACGTTCAAAAACTGTTGCAAAGCCACATAAGTTCTTTTTCCTATAGGTACATTTACTAATGCAATATTTACCCGGGCAGAACGCTCCATTGTATAAGCCAACCCAGAGTGGACAATGTCTTTCTCAGATGCACCCTGAAACAAGAGGAAATTAAATCAGAGTTTAATTCAAAACACAAAAAGGTACTAGTCATGTATCGGGGACAATGACACATTGGATTACCATAATTACTGAAGCTTGCTTGCTCATTTTCTTGTGATGACTGGTGTAAGAAACTAAATTGCCTTCACTGTGTTACCTGAAGAGCTAATTATGGCCAATTCAATTCTGAAACCTCATAATAAGTGCTGGAGTCTTTTATATGCTTAGCTAGATGTATGATGTTAACATTTTTAATTGATGTAACTACTGTTTTCAGCCTTCAAAACACACAGTACATGTTAAACAAAAAAGCTCTCAAGAGTTAACCTATAGAAACTACTTCCAATTGTTTTGAGGACTGTCAGGTTTTAGGAAGGGTATGGGTCCCCAGTTCACATACTCAACACTGTATTAGCCCTGAGGGACTCCACAATAACTTTGTTCCTATTAAAATTTAAACACACAGAACAAGAAGTAACTGAGGTGAACCATCCTAACTCAGACTATCAGCTTCCGTGTTCCATCATCTGACTATTATAACTTCCTAGTAATTTCAGACCTGGCTTCACAAAACACATGCTTTTCCTCAGATACCAGTTTGGGATGGATGTAGAAATTATTAGGCCAGTTTTTATGGCTTGTATTTAAGAGATCATAGAAATTCCTTTCAGTCACAGAACCTGTCTGTCATGCTATTCATTCAGCCTGACATTTATGAAAATGCTAGCATCTTACTGGATCAGGCTGAAGTTTGTTTCTGTCATCTGACAGTGACCCAAGTTTACATGCACTTCCCCCAATTTCTTCCTGAGGAAGCATGGTTTAACGTTTTTCACAACTCACTGGGTTGTCTCCCCCAATCATTTGTCCCACATTCTCCTGAACTTGTGTTAAAAAACAAACTGACCAACCCTTTTAGCTTCCACACATGCCTTGGGCCTGGTATTCCACATCTTAACTGTCTGCTGTGCCAGGAACCATCCCCATTCTTCATTCTGCTCCTCACTGGTTTTGTTTGACAGCATGTCATCCTCTTTCTCCTTTCCTTCCAGTGAACAATCTATCCTTACCTATCCATTTTCACACTACTCATTCTAGAGATCACGGTCTCCACCCCAGGACTACAGGACAATAGGACCTAGATCAGTTCATTGTTCCATGTATGAGAAGCTTCCATATTTTTGATTATTTTTGTGATCTTTCTCTGAACTTTCCTCACATCTACAATGTTTGAAGATAAAGAGACGTAACCTGCATGCCGTATTCAGAAGGCAGACACACTCTGGGTTGATATTATGGCATCAGTCAGTCTTATTTTTTTCCCTTCAGAACAATCTCGAACCCTGTATTTGGTTTTTGATTGCAATGGACTTCTCAGTGTATATTTTGCCATTACCTCCAGGTCTTCCATGTGAATGCAAATGTATGAGCTCACAGCCCATCATTTTATAGGAAATTTTCCCCACCATGTATTGCTACACATTAGATAAAAGAATTTCACCTGACCTTTTTTTTTGCTTATTAATTCAGTCTTAAAAGAACATTCCATAATTCTTCAGTCAGCTCTCATCTATATTACACTTCAGTTACAGAAACAGCATACCAAACTGCCTCTGGTGTGAGATTTTGCTGAAAGCTGTTTGGAAATCCAGGCAACCTATAGCAACAAGATCTCCAAAACAAATTCTGGTCATGTTTGAGGCAGTATTTCCCACTACAAAAGTTCCATAGACTGTGATAGCTAGGGTTCAAAGGAATTATGGAATCTACATATTTATCAGGTTAGCCAGCAGAAATATCAAGTATTTCACAGTAAACTAAAACATTGGGAAAAAACACAGGCTTTTAAGTTTTCCTTACTAGCCTGCAAAAAGAACCATTCATTCCCTGCACCCTGCCTGTTAAAAAAAATCCCAAACCACCAACCTGCATGTTTGTCTTAACAATGAAGATAATCTGTTGCTCTGAAAAACTCCCCTACATGAACAGCAACATGCAATCTAACATTACTTACAAACACAAAATGCATCTGTATTAAAACTTACGCTTTTTAACAATATTGTAGGTATTTTGCATGGGCTCAAGTAAAAGAAAGAAAAAATAGCTTACTTCTAGTATTCCTAAGCAGTTCAGATCACTTGCTTGTTTTATTCGTTTGGCCACCAGGCTAACTATGTACTAATGCCCTGCCTCGGGCAAAACCCTCCATGATAGCTACAATGGTAAAATTTAGGTCTCAGTTATAATACCAGAACACTGTAACAGTAAAAAAATCCAACAGCAACTACTTACCGATATCCTATCTTGAAATTCTGCTGTAGGTACAACTGGAATAGTTCCACCATGTTTCCCAAATTTTCTTTCCAAGCTTTCCTGGACAGACACTAGAAAGCAAAAAAAGCAGAGGCAAGAGGTAACTGGTAAGGAGAGGAATGTGCTCCCTAACGAAGGAGCTGACCCCAGGACTTCCAGCATTCAGTGGCATAAAATGCAAACTATAGGGGCTGGGGGCAAAAAAAGTAATCTTATTTTATTTGCTAAGAAAAAGGAAAGATGTTGATTTTTTTTCTGTTTTTATAGGTGAATGCCTCTAATATTAGTAGTAATACTGCTATAGTACAGTCACATGGCAAACAGCTGTGGATTCACTGATCCCACTTTGCTAACCACAGAAAGCTGATAGAGCACTCTGGATTAACTTTCCTAACTTTATAGATAGCATTAAACAAAGTATTTGTTGAAGTTAAAGCAATCAATTATCTCCTATTGCACTTTCCATACATACTACTCTTTAAGAAAAAAGCCCATGTGGAATTTTAGATTTTCTTTAGGATGTGAGAAGTGCTTTGGTATTTTGAAATGATACTTATTTCATCTCAATTACTGAAATTTAATTAGTAAGGTTTCCTAAACAACATCACAGAGTATTTCAGATGACACAATACTGAAGTTAAGAAAGGGATTTCAATTAGAATTGCCGTAACCCTCAACCAGTTTAGAAGCACCTTGAAAGGTCTCACTTATGAGGAAAGGTTATATTAAGAAACATTCAGATGTGTGGGTTTTTAAAGTATAATGCCCCAAGATTCTCACGTTTTCTACAGAATATTGTTTAAAATGCAGCAATATCCTACAGTTCTCCTCCAGCAAGCTTCCTCTCTCCATATAATCCATATTCTGACCCAGAAATTAGGAAGCACAGAATGACCCTGAGTGTAGCTGTAGGCCACAAGCAGATTTTTACAGCACCTGTACCAATTATATTATTGCCCCTTATAGAAATCCCCTATTGTTGGATATGCAGAACAATGTTACCCACCCAAACTTCGAATGCATCTCAAATTCCAAGCATACAGCTGAAAGATGTTTATTAAGTAGTATTAAATATTTCAGATAAGTGGTTTGAGTTTGGTATTTACACAAAACTGAGGAAAGTACCTCTTTATGTACAAAAAGCTAACTGAAAAAGTATGCATTTAACTTAAGTCATTAGAGTTGAACATCAGTTAACCTACCAAATATTTCCTACTCTCCAGTATGCAGCAATTATAGATTTGTGGGAACTTGAGGTGAATTAAAAATAGTTCTATATTCATTTCTCCCACATTTGGTATTTGCTAGTCCAATCTATTAATTAAACGGTGAGCAAAAGCACTTACTGAGCAAGTGGTAGTTTGAATCCCTCTCATACTTAAAAGTCAAGCGGCCATAGCTGACATGGTTCAAGTTTTTCAGCCACTCAAAATAGGATACTGTTACACCACCAGCATTCAGGTAAAGATCCTGCACAGAAATAGTAAATGTCTTGAATTGTGCCCATTTGAGAACGACAACTCTATTGTATTAAGAAAGCATAAGTATTACATACAAAGTATTAGTTTAAGCTGCAGTACAGCAGACAATCCAGTTGTTATACTTACATGACAATACTCAATCTCTTCTGCAGTCCAGAGATTACTTCTACTGATTTAAGAGGGCTTGACTTTAGAACACATGAAGTTCAGGTGTGCCTGATTGACTACCTTCTTTTATTTTAGCACAAGTTTTTAATCAATTAGTGTATTCTTAGGCCATCTCAGTGAGTAAAGACTGAAGATCAGCCACTCTTTCTAGCAGTATCACTTGATCAGGACACTCTCTGGTAGCAGGTTATCATTATACCTGGATAGGTCTTATTCTTTCAAATGATCACTATACGCAACATTTACTCTCTGCAATATATGATACAAAGATCTGCCAAAGCATCACCCAGGGACAAAATGTTTACAAATTGGCCAATGTATTTACTCTGCCACCTTCCTCAGTGGACTATTTAGTTGGGCAAATGTCAGTTAATACCCCAAAATGCAAAACTGTAGATTTAAGAATTAATTGTCAATTGTTCTCTCTTCCGAATCCATAGCCTTCATGTAATAGTTATCTTTGGTCATTTACAGTTGCAGTGAGATCTTTAAGTAATAACTACCCATTTTTAGCTACATTGATACCCATTTCCTAAACATCATTTGTTAAAGACCACTGTAAGAGACTAAATGGCTGTCAATAAATAACATCATGCTACAATTCACAGAAATACTACCCTTGTAATGAAAATCAAAGGTCATAATAGAACCTTACAGGGATAACCATGATATTCCGCTCCAAGAAGATTTTGTCAGCTTCAGGAGTCGTAGGTCCATTGGCACCTTCAGCAATAATCTGAAAGGAATCACAGCAGAGTAACTTGGGGGTATGTTTGTTTCTATTCGTGCTAATTATTGAATGTTAGTATTTAAACAGGCCTGCCCTATTTTACATTTGCATTTGAACTCTTCAGCTTACTTTTGCTTTAACTTTGTGAGCATTGGCCTTAGTCAACTGCTTCTCACTGGCAGCAGGGATGAGAATGTCGCAGTCTATTTCCAGAATACTGCCATCAAGTTTCTGTGCTTTAGGGAAGCCCATGATTGTCCCATGTTGCTGTTTGAAGGAAACAAAACAGTGTGTTTTTAGTGTATGCATACTCATTACTTCCTTCCCTTCTTCTAATTAAAAAAAAAAAGGGGGGGAGAAGCAACAGTACTAGAAAGACAGCACATAATGTAATTCCTCTCTTTACTTAGATTAGGCATAAAAAGCACTCTACAAAGCTTGGATAACAGTTAAAGTTCCTATGATTTGAGACATAGCTGCTCTCTGGCCAAAGATATTGACAACCACCTGGGCTCTGGAGTACTAAAAAAAAAAAACGTTCCCTCTCAAGTCTTAAAATACATGGCATAGTTTTCAAACAACTGAAATGACCCACCAGTCTGCTACGCACAGGATAAATTCCATCACATAAGATTTAGAAGCACCATTTGAAAATTCAGTACCACAATGACAGGCTTTGTTTAGTGACAAAATATTTTCATCATTTTGAGAAAGGAGATGATAAAGACATTCAAATACTCCCTATATAAAAGAAGACCTACCAACATATCAAATAAGCCCATTAGAAACTCATGAACTGTCCCCTCAAGACTGCTTCACTCAGAAACTGAAATAAAAAGACCATATCCATTTTCATTATAAACTACATATTCAAGTCACACTGCCAGACAGGCTTTCATTTTTTTCAGAAATATCCAATAGGTAAGAAGCAACAAAAGTGCACTTTAAAGTCTTGGATGTCCACACGATTGTCATTCCCAGTCAAGAATCCTTTCAGGAACCTCCTTGCCCTGGTTCCTTGAGACATCTTCCCTAGTTTAGTTGTAAGAAAGAAAAAATAATCATGAATTCTGATTCTGAAACCAAAGTAATTTGCCTGCGCACATGTGAAGTCTTGCCAGTTTTCTGAGAGTCAGGTCAAATGGTAAAAAAAGTACCACCTGCATTCATATTTGGGATAAGGAAAAAGCCAGAAGATTCAACATTCTTAAGCCATTTTGTAAGTACTAATTGCTGTATAATTTAAATATCACAAGTTAACACCAGTCTACAGTCATCCTATGTGCTTGCAAAGCTGACAAAAATGAAACTATTTCTGCTCATCTAGGTTTCATACCAGCTTGTAATCTTCTAGTTCCTTCGGGTCAATCCCATCAGGATTCCAGATAGAACCATTAAACTCTCCGACAGCAACACACTTTGCTCCGAAACGATGCAAGTACCTCATAGAATGCAAGCCCACATTACCGAATCCCTGAAGGTGGAAAGAGAAAGGGAAAAGTAGTTAACCCTTCAATTGAAATGATGATTACTGCTAAGGCTTATAGAGCTTTGAATAGCTTTAAATAGTTTTTCATCTATTGGCATGTCTTGGCATTATTATCAACATATGAACATTATGTGTATCTATTTTATAATTAGCACTGTCTTAGAGGGATTCATGGATTTCTGTATGACCGTTTCAAGGTTTGACTAATATTTGCAGGCCAGGAAATATTCTAAATTACTTTGGGTAAGGAAGGCTTACAAGTGTAAAGCCAACCCAGAATGCAAAGCATTAACCAAGAATATAATTAATTCTTCACATTAAAGCACACAAACTAGCAGGAAGCTATTTAATTGCTAATACATTTCTTAAGTGGTCCTGTAGAAATTTAGATAATCTTGCATTTCACTAGCATGTTTTACACACTTATAGGTCTAGAATACCTAATTCCAGCCCTTTATTCAACATTCTGGAAGTAAAGGAACACACACGGCAGACCAAAAGGTCAAACGATCCTTGTCAGAAGTTTGCAGTAAGATTCTATACTAGAAAAGAGCTGAACTTTAAATTCCTGTATAACATATCTCCAATTATATTTAGGATTTTTGTTTATATATTAGAATTAAACTTCAGTACAACAGTTCGTTATGCACTAGGTTTCTTTGTAATGCTGCATCTTCAGCTACTCTTTTTGCCCTGTTTCCAGCCTAAGTTGTACCTCAGTGCCTGCTGGTGAGCCCTCTGTCAGGCATGAAACTGCCAAAGTGCAGGAGGAGGCGTGTGCTGCTGGGCCCCCGCAGGGCAGAGGTGTTGTTTTCAGCCCACTTGTTAACTAGAGGACAACTTGGAGGTTACAATTACTCTGCTATTTCTAACCACCAATGCAGTGGTACTAAAAACAACAAAACGATCCCTCAAATTCTCCATTTAACATACTGTTCAAAGCTGAACAGAACAAGTTATTTCTTTGAACTCTTAAGAATGCTAATCTATATTACCAAATACCAAACCCCTTCAAAATTCAGCTACATCAATCCTGAAGTCTTATGAACACGGAAAACATACATTCAACTCTACAATTCAGGATAAGTTATTGGTTTCTACTTTTCAAACTGCTCATTCCACAGTGGAACAAGAACATAACTGCCAATTCCGTCTCTCTCTAAATTATTTATTACAAAACAGTGCAACAAATTTTGTGTAAGCAAACACAGTGTCATGGCTCATTGAAAAGTGTGCAATGCCTTTAAGAACTCCTGTATTAGTATTTCACTTTGCTCTTTGCAACCTATGTTTATAAAGGCTGGAGATTTGGCTTTCTGCCTGTGGAGTGCAATCAAAAGTTCAGTTTTTAAGAGTCCAAAATAAAGGGCAGCTATGTTGCTTGAAAAGTACTCCTAAAGTTTGAGAGTAAAGGTTAACTTGGAAGTCGTAAAACCCTAACAGGATTTATTGCTACAACCCTTTTTAAAAGTAGCTCTACTGCAAGTTTACTGCTTTTTCCCTGCAGTTGAAAGAAAAAAGTTACCTGAACAGCAAATGTTTTATCCCCAAATCCAGGAGTCATTCCTAATATACTCATATACGATGCTTCATTGATGAAATTTTCAATTCCATGGAAGAGACCACGACCAGTTGCAGATATACGCCCGTGGATCCCACCCTGGCTGATGGGTTTACCAGTTACACATGCATGTGCATTAATATCCTGTAAAATAGTAAAGGACATGTGAGCTATGGAATTAATCAAAGAACAGCTGTAGTAAGAAGTTTTGTACACTTTAGAGATAAGGGAAACAAGGAATCATGAAAATTAGAACATTATACATTTTATATGCATACAGTTTGTAAAGATGATTTCCCTCCTGAGCTTGTGTGAACAGTTTCTCAGAACTACTCCAGTAGATGATGGAAAAGTTTTCTAATACATTATTAGACAAGCTCTGTAAATTTTTTGTTGCATTTAAGTGTATATGTGAACTTTGGTCTGTGGCTAATTAAATATGGTGACATCTCTGTTGCACTGTTAGCAAAGACCAGGCCTTTGATGAATGAAAAAGCTTTGAGGTGTGTTTCTCAAAATTAGCTCCTATTACAGCCATAATTTCCATCATTATTCTTGACATTTTTATCTTTTAAAGGGCCCAGACATATCCTTGGACTGTTCACAGCTAAAGCTGTTTAATTATCTTTAAACAGTGTTCAATGTTCTTTTATACCAAATTCGGTTATTTAGAAACAACAATACAGGCCTAAACACCTCCCTGTTGTCAGAATACAGTGATGTTTCATCTCAGAGGAAAGTCTACAGTACGAAGGTCATATGGGAAAAGTTAGGCAAGGATTTACTACTTTATTCAGAAAAGCAATATATACAATGTAGCCTCTATCATTTGTTTAGTGGTAATAAAATTAAATTTTCCATATGTTAGACAGCTAGCTAAAATAGACTATTTAAAACCAGAGTTAATTTTTCAAATTGAAATTAATAACTTGAAAAAAACACATTCTGAATGAGACGCTGTTTGGGCATCCCTCTTCTGCCACCCCTGGTTCCCACACCCTGGGAGCACAGTCACACAGTGGCTTGGCATCCAACACAAGTGAAAGAGTAGGGCTGAAAGGGGAGCCACTGAAAAGAGTCTGCCAGCAGCCGGATGGGTTTCTGTTCCATCAACCACACATTCACTGGGAGGCTCCATCCCCTCCATCACTTTGTGCCAAATGCATTTGCATGCCTGTGGTATGAGTGCAGGATGCTTGACAAGAGGAAGGAAAGGAGCAGCCAAAAGTGAGCAGAGGCAGAATGGAAGGAGATGACTAGAGCCACAATGGAAACAAAAACGATTTATTATTTGAAAATTATAGTGAGTAACAACGTAAAGCCAAAGATAACCTCTCTTTAAAAACAATAAAAGTGATGCTCGGCTTGCCACAAAATTCCCAAGTCAGTTTCCCAAAATGTAGCTGCGTTGCTCTCATTCAGTCGTGTGCTCCCTCTGCTGGCACATCGACTATGCACAAGAAGCGTGCTGTTTGGCCAGGAAAAACTTGGCCCTGAATTCTGATGTATTTTTAGATTTTCACTGTGTTTGAGATTGAAACTACATTTTAGTCTTCATGCATTCACAAAGGAAACAGGTTTTACTAATAAAGAAATACACCCTCCCATCATACATGAGAATGTATTTATTCAAGTCCCTTCACATGTGTCAGAAGTCAGTTGGATGTGTGAGGAAGTACAGAAGAATGAAAAGGATGAATTTAATAAAAAACTTCAGCCATAGATAATTCAGTGATCCAGAAACTTAAGATGGATTTTCTGGAACAGTTAACACAGTAGTTATTAAAGACTTGCGTGGTTTGGCAAGAAAACAGAGCATGAGGTGAGGGCAGGTCTCGGTCTTCTTGAAGTCACCACAGTTGACGTCAAAGTGTTAAAATCTCTGCTTTTAAGTCAATCAAAAGATGTTTAACACATCTTGGGAAAAATATAAAGTCTACAGCTTTCAAGAAGCTTGTAAAATGGCTTCTAGCTAGCATTAAAGGCTCCTATATTAGTAATAACAGTCTGTGAACCTAGCTGGCAAAGTTCAGACACTGAACTTTTGCTTGTTTCTTAACTCCTTCCCACACTGCAATAATATTCTCCTTGTTTGTCCAGTTTCCTGGCTCTGCGTGTCAGGTTTTGAGCAGACTTGCCCCATCTGTTTGTATCTGCTGTTCAGCTTTCCTTTCCACTTCAAGCTCCCTGAACACATCTGTGTGTAACCACACTGACTCATCAGGTCTGTAGATCTCACCCAAGCGTTATCTTTCCACTCAGTTGCATGTTGTCCCTTGCACAGCTTCCATCTGTTTTCCAAACTATGGTTTCAGTTTTGCTCAATGGTCATTTTCTCCTCCTAGCTCCCTTCCCTCCTTCCCCCATGGTCCCTTTTATATACCTGGTAGTTCCTTAATCACCTTTATTTTTGCTCCTGGTGTCTCAACCAGATAGTTATCTGAAGCATCTTCCTCTACAAACCATTTTTTGATACATTATTCCACTTTTTGCAGCCTTGTCAGAGTTTCCACTTTCCTTCTCTATACCTGGTCATTCTCCACAATAGCTCCTAAGTTCCACTACAGCTACTGTTCTCTCTTCCATATACAAACTAGCAACTCAGCAGAATCAAGTAAACTGTTGTGACTGGGGAGCAAGTTGCCACTCTGCATGTTGAAGTCTTTTGGGAGTCATAAGTTTGGCTTTTTATCAGGTTTGAAGTTTTAGATAAAATATTGACATTTACATATGTGAATAACAATAAACAAGTAATGTTTTACACTCTTACCCCCACCTAACAGACAGCTCTGTGTAAAAGTGATTTAACGTGACTAATCACCATGCCACAGCCTATTCCTCGACCATTCTTTTTTTTTCTTTACCCCCATAAAGATACTTCAGACTGTATGTCAGATCTAGAATAACCTGTGCCCTCCCATCCTCCTATTGAAGGCATCAGACAAGCACAAGACAAGCATTCTGTCAAGAGACTTTATCAAGAAAGCCAGGCACATCTTGAACAGACACACCAGAAAGAAATGCGTGTTGGGTGGCTCTGATGGTTCATTACGGGGGCGTACACCCTGCTCTGTTTCTCAGGAGCTGTTGGAAGGGACTGGAGAAACTGAAAGGAAATGTCTTTTCTATTCAAAAGGAGCTGAATAGGCAAATGTGTCCAGCATATCAACACACTAATACGAAGGTACAGCAAGACTCCTTAGCAAAGTATGACATGCTGGACTAGCAGAAACAATGTCTGAAAGAGAAGCTAGAAAGCCTGGGTAGCAGGGACAGTAAAGCCTTAAGAAATAAGTTGTCCACAATACATTTTTCTTTTGTCCAGTCTGGCAAAAGTATAAAACAAAAGTGTTTGGTCAACAGTCATGTTTTGGTACAGTCAAAACCAAAAAAGCTTTTCTACTTCAAAGTCTCTGCCCAAAACTTACATAGTGTCCTATGGTACTGGCATAGGTGTCGGCAATCCAGGACATCTCCCTCTCCCCTGTGCTCATATCAGGAGCAGGCACATCAACACCAGGTCCTGATGACAACAGTGAAAACAGCTTTTAAGGATCGAACATTAATAGTTATCTTCAACCATTATTCCCCTGTGTGCAGGGCTTGACAGAGAAGAACTGTTTCCCTGTTTAATCCCCAGTTTATTATGCAATCAACAGATTCTTCTGGATTCAATTCTGTTTTAGATGCCATATCATGCATTTGTATGATACTGTCAAAACCTCCAACCTTTCACACAAGCCATTCAGTAAAATGAAGGTCAGTTTGTCAATAAAAAGTCAATGTATCAAAAGTTTTTTTTTAATGATCATTGCTGTAGCAGGAAGCGCACTATTTAGGTATGATTTACATATACCTTCATGGGTGGCTTTTTTTTCTTTTGCATTAGAATTTCCTTTTTGTTCCTGGGTGAGTTTAAAAATTCACAATAGGCTGTTCCTAGTCATTGCACTGTAGCACATGCATTTGTTCTTACCCTTCACTTCAAGAAAGACATTTCATCTTTCTTGACAAAATAAACTTTTGAAAGAACTTTCACACATCTGTTGTAATAAAAGTAAATTCTGTCTGTTTTTTCTAGATAACTAAAAATAGCATTTGCCCAATCTATTTAGGATCAGAGGGACTTGCTCAGCAAGATTTTAAATGCAACTCTGTCTCTACTAGTTGTTTATTTTTTCCCCCTAAGTATTTTTAAAAGGTTTATGAAAGCTGCGTAGCACCAACTATAGGGCCAAAAAGAAAGACAAATTTAATCAAGCTGTTTAAATTGTCACTGAACTAACAATCACTATAGCTGGCATAGTGAATAGTATTCCCTTAGTCACATGTAACATCAATAACTGTGTTTACACAGAAGCTTAATTTAGATGAGAAACACTCTGGCTGAAAGAGCAGATGACAAACACTCTGGCTGAAGAGCAAGAAATTGCAGATAAATGGATATATATTCCCAGGGGCTGTTAGACATCAGGAGTACGTGACAAGCCTTTAACTAGCTACAGGCCTTATTATTCAGTTGAATAAAAACCTTCTCCAAGTAAATACTCTCCACTTAATTACGAGATGAGCTAATAACATTCAGCTTTCTGCAGAGGAGACTCCCAGAAAGCAACTCCAGACAGCAAGTGATCAGAACAACTCAGGGCTGACTGTCTGACTGGAACACCTACTAATGTTACAGAGGCTGTGGTTCTGTTTCAACAGGCACCTGTGCTGCTTGCCTACGCTGCTCATGCAGCCTGTGCTTGCCATGGCTGAAGCCATCAACTTTTTCTGGGGTGGATCCTCTGTTTCCTTCCTCTGTTTCCTCAGATATCTGCCAAGAGCCTCAACTGAGACTACAGGAAACAGTAACAGTGAAGAACTTGGTACTGAGGTTAAAAATTGCAACAAACTTAGTCACAATTTTTTAATCTACCTCCAAGAGAAATGTGATTCACTCTGGATCCTGTGAGCTCAGCTTTTGTGGCTTTTCATAGCAGAAAAAAGTTAAGACACAGTTCCTTTTAAAATGCATTAAGATGCAACAACTCCATTCTTTGTGCCTCTCTGCTGAAAGTTCTTGCCCAAATTACTTACAGCTCTCAAAAATATGGTTATTTAAGGATACCATCTAGTGGCTGCCAATGCACATTAAATCAGATTCCTGAATTTTAATAGTACAATAGCACAACATACCAATAAAGCCCTTTTTTGCCAGCTCCATGGTAAACCTTCTTGTGATCTTTTCTAATTCATTGTCCTATAGAAAAAAATGCAATAAATATCACAAGAAATCATTAGTGCTTATGAGTATTTGCTAAAACTTTTGTCCAAAGAGAAAGAGACGCCCTTTTCTTTTAAAAGAAAGGATGACTAATTTATTTATATAATTTATATGCCACACCCTAACAGACCCTTGGTACTCAGGCAGCACAAGAAAATATTCAGTGTTCTTTCTGTACATTCTGTTTCACAAGAAGTTACGAGCGTGGCACAGGAAGAACCACCTGTACTTGTGGCAGAGGTTTACAGCAAACAAATCTGATATCCTACATGAGCGATTTATCACCAGCAGCAGCAATAGTCAATAGTTGTTCTACTGTGTAATAAGCACAGTAGCACAACTTCACACAAATCCATATAAGCAATTTAAGCTTAGAATACATGTTATGTATTATAGTGTGCCCTTCTGTACAAGGTATTTTAATTAGGGCAAGAAGGCAAGCCTGCAGTAAACTTTTTATAAGTCACCTTAGTTATCATTCACACTGGAACATTGCATACAAAGGTTAATGGACCATAAAACTAGTTGTCAAAATAAACAAAAAGGTTAATTTCTTTTAGAAAAGTAATGTAATTTAAGCCTTTAGTAAACAGTTTCAACTTTAAAAAAATTCAGGTTCCAAATTATTTGTAGTCTTCTGACTTTAAGAATAAAAGTAATAAATAATTGAAGTATTGCACCTCCGAAAGACACAGCTTTTAAAAATTCTCTTCCTATCTATTGCATGCAAAAGCTAAATTCTGCCTTTACAGAGGCAGAAGTGGCAGGAAGTTTTAAGTGGTCTATAATGGCCTTAGAAGAGCTTTTTTAACTGGCTGGCTTCAGTACTTCAGGTAACCAAATTTTCATCTATGATTAAGCTTACTGTGTAGTTCTTGGGATTGATCTTGACACCAGCCTTTGCCCCACCAAATGGCACATCTACAAGAATGCAAAGGAAAACCATTTTACTTTTTCAACAATAAAGGCAGAACACATCAGTAATATGTGTGAGGAATTATATCTTTGATTTTAGCAGTGAATTTGGTTTTGCCACATTTAGGGCTTCACAAGCATAAGCTATAATTTCATCTAGGTGCTCCTATAGAAATGGGAAATCTTCAAGGGCGGCTTGAAAATGGTCTCTGAAACTCAGAAGATCATGATTTAAATTTTCTATGCTTCAAGCTCTTGAACTTGGCATTTGTAGAAACAGTAAGTTTTACAGTTTATATTTTACTGGTTTAGCTCAAAAATTTTACTTTAGAAGTCTTAAGTAAAGTGCTGCTATATACATTAAGAAGTATTTTGTTTTCTTACACATAATGTGCAGATTCTCTCTAAACTCCCCAACAATTAAGCAGCTGTGTATGAGTTACATGTCTTTAGGACCCACATAAAGGAATTTATCCTTCTCTCTCCACAGCTCCTCTGCCTGAATCCCTCACAGCCTCCATTTGTTTCTCCTAAAATTAGTCCCCTCCTAATCCAGGTTTGTTATACTTTGATTTGAGTTAAAGACCAGTACTTTTACAGGAGGCAGTAACTAGCAGAATTTGGACTTTTCAAATGAAAATGTAACTTTATTCAAGTATCTACAGTAACAACAGAGGGGAATACATATTATTATTTTGGTCACTATATATTTCTTCCCATCTTGCTAAGATTTTAGTCAGAGATTCATGTCTAAAACTTAATTTAATCCTTTAGATGTTTTTCTGTAGATTGTATCAGTACTGATTGAAATTAAACATTGAATCCTTGCTTGAAAAATTATCACTTACCAACCACAGCACATTTGTATGTCATTAGAGATGCTAAGGCTTTCACTTCATCCACACTAACATCCAAACTATACCGAATACCTGAAACAGACAAATGAGAAAAAAGGAATTAACTGAACAACTTCAGAGGTATTTATAAACTGGGAAGGTTAATTCTAGACTAGCTATCTATAACATGCAAATATGTAATTTATCAAGTTGTTTGCATTAAGGCTTAAAGAACAATCCCCAATCTCCTACTTAAATATCTGTCTTCTACTTAGTAGAAATTCAAGACTTCAACAATTCTCTGTCAAGTAGTTTAACAGCAGCACCCAACCTTGGAACAAAAGTGAATATTCCTTGGGAGGAAGATGAGCCAAGCTGACAGGTAACTAACTCAGTTTTCAGGAGGCTGATACAGCTCATCAGCATCCCATAAGATCTTGGTTTTGGACTTGTATATACAATATGAACTTTGTGAACCTAACCTATCAGGTTATAATCAGGATTTCTTTGCTAGAGTAACGCAAGCTCCTATTAAGCTATGAGCCTTGCAATACATTGCCTGTGGTTCAACAAAACCATACGCAGCTTCAGAGCTCTGGCTGCTAGGCACAGCCACGTAACAGAAAGTATCAAGCCACTCTGCTAATTTAAATTTGTTCAAAGCATTTTGATGGAGTAACTCTACCCCAGTAAGCTTGTATGACCAGGCCACCATCCCACACCCATGTGGAAGTCAGCCCACACCTGCATTCCCTGCTCTGAGTCATTTAGCAGAACTGCCAGGGTGTGCTGACACAGTCCAGCTGCAAATTCAAATTGTTGTGGTCCAATAGCTCCTCGGATGCAAAACAGGTGATCCCAGTCATTGAGGCAGTTCAAAACTCAATGGAAAATGATTACACAAAGGTAGGAAGATCTGTCACTTGCCTCACTCTTACCAGTCTTCTAAAAATGAGTTGTAGCTGTCCAATAAAGTGATTGAACTCAAAGTTAAAATCCATGTATTCTGGAGGCAGTCGCAGAGTAGAAAACATTTAACCAAACTGACAAGGCACATATACAGAACTACAGAAGCCTAAACATGATGTGTAAGATCACAGTGCCCAAAGTTACGTGGCCACATTAAAAAAAAAAAAAACAAAAAAAAAAAAAACAAAACTACAGCTATTTGTTAGCTTCTATCTAAGCTTCTCCTACATCACTAAGCACATAACAAATCCATGACGGACTTAGTATCCCCACCTCTACTCCTCAAATCCTTGTGCCAAGTTGCACACTGGTTTCTAGCAGGCACAGAGTGTCCTTTAGATGCTAGGACAAGGCACCACAAATTTCCTATTATGTAGTGAGAAGACCATATTCAGGTCCTCAGAAGTGAGAAAAGGCCAGCATCCATTATCCAAACTGAAGCACTGTGCTGCTATGAAAGCCATTCCTGAATGTTCTGGAAACAATCCCAGTTTCAAAGGAACTGAGTGCTGCTCAAATAAAGCTGAGGGCCAAGTGCTGCTTTCTCATGCGAGTTCAATCAGTAAAAGAAAGCACCATGCCTCTCAAGAACAGAATTTCAATTTAGTGTGTATATGGGGGAAGGGTGGTCTCCAAAAGCAAACTCGTTTCTGACCTAGGTAGCTGTACAGTGTTAATGTCTGGGCTTTCAAGAGCCTTCTCACAGGAAGTAATATTTCAAATGTAAGTAGAATCTACCACAGACCAACAGACCAGTCAAAGTTACATGGTATAATACATGCTTTTTAAATTCTTCTTATTCTGATCTTTCAGAGGAGTGGTTATCCTCAACCCAGCCTGGAGAAAGAACAAACACCACCTATCGCACTGACTGTCCTGCCTGGGGACACTGTTCCCTCTTGGTCAAACAGGTACTCTGGGGACACGTCTCATTTGAGCATTGCTCAAGCCAGACGAGTCTGAAGCCCTGATCTATGCTGGGCTAAAATGGACTCTGCCCCTCCACCCCCAGCTGGACTAGGTCATTGTATATTTACTCAACCCATATATTTATTCAAATTTCAAGTTGCACACACAAAGGAAATTTGCTATAACTGTAGTCCTGAAGGCACACAAAATGTTTATTGTTATATGGAAAGCAGCGGTGAGCTAAATATTTAGGGATAGTGATTTCATAGGGTTTTAACAGAGAAGCAAAATACAAAAAGAGAGAGCAGCCTCTTCTGCACATCATATGGAAGATGGGATCTGAAAACGTGAACAAGCAGCAGTTTAACTAGAAAGCTCAAACACATGCAAAACAGTTACCTCTTCAGTTTCCTTGTATGACAGTCAAGGGTTAGAATAAACTTTACTGTAATAAATATTAAACTTTCATACCAAGGGAACTAGGGAAAAAGCTCCAAGACTAACAAAGTACTAAAAGCTTTTCAGCTGAGCTGCCTATTTGTCACCCATGTACGTAGAAGAAAAACTTCTAGACTTGAGGCTGAAACTGTCCTTTTCTGGACAACTTCATGGTTTTGATTTGGCTTCTTTTCTAGCCTTTTAAGCAGCTTTACTTAAAATGGTTTGTCTCCTGGCTTTGTCTTATTAAGTGGGAGACAGTCAATTATGAGAGTTGTGCTGACTTCACTGTCTGTTTTGTTCCAGTTAACCTGCTAAAAATGTTCATTACAGTGTCAGGCATAGGTCAAGGTGTGCATTCCTGGTTCCCTGACACGTGTGATGATTTTTTCCCTCCTGTGGCATGAGTGGACAGCATTTAAGTTGTGCTAACATTTCATTCCTTTACACAATTTGGCCAGTTACCATTTTCCAGGAACTGTAATGACTCTCCAGGGGGCCTGTCTCTGGACAGGGAAGTTCTTTGTGCTCAGTGGTCAGGGCTGATGAGAAGCAGGCATCTGAGAATGCTGTACATTTCAGTTGCGAGGGGATGCACAAAGATAAAAGACTTAATCTCTATTCTGTTTGGATGTCAGTGAAATTTAGTTTGACAGCTTCCGAATTTGGCAGGAGGAGAGTATTGCCATGCATTTTTATGGCTCCTTTGGCAGTGTTACTATGCATTAAATAGCCTGCGTCTAAAAATGGACTGTATACACAGATAAAATACTGGGTTTGTGGTTTTTTTGTTTTTTGTTTTTTTTTTTTTTAGATTCTTAATACAGAAGCAAATGAAAGCCACAGCTACACAGCAAGATCATAATTTTTTTAAACCCTGGCAAATCCCACACATTAAGTCTCTGGAAACTTGTGACTTTTACAGCAAACTAGCTACAAAAAGAGTCTGAAGAAAGCCTCAAGTTACAGTGTGACTCACTGCTATGGAAAATACTTTTCACTGGAAACCATACAAATTCTTGTTCTAGTTGAGAATTCTCTTTCCTTGCCACACCCCAAGAAGTTAAACAGTATGCTGAGAGAGACTTTGTTTTCCTATGCGCAAGATCTTCTAGAAGAGGAAATGTTTTCATTTTAATGTTGTTGCATTACTGGCCACTATAAAGAGAAGGCTTTATCATCACACTGCAGTGCCTACACTTTTTAAAACTTCCTTTTTATTATCTGTATTTTGGAGATATTATACTTCACCCTCTTGCACTGAGCCCAATAATTGTTTTGGCCAAAGTAAAATTTGCTCATGATTTAAACTTCGCTTCTTAGACAGATGTTACGGATTAAGGTTCACTTTTCCAAATGGAGGTAACAAAGCACTCGAACCACAGCATTTTTTAAATAAATGTCGAAGTTGTAATTAGCCATAAGACTGTATAATGGATTCTGCAACAACAGCTGTCAGTTACCGTTTTAATCAGCAATTTTTTACTAAGGAGTGCACTAATGGGCAGTTCAAAGACAATTTTCTATACATCCTACTAGATTTTACATTGTACAAATTGCAATACGTTCTATGATGTTCAGTGTGTTTATTATGCTTCCTCAGAAAACACAGTGTACAGAACCACCAGCTTTTCAAGGACGATTCCTGCCTTTCTAGTATGCCTAAAAATCTACATGTAGGAAAGTTAATTATTTCCTGATTTTCTAGTGCAGTAATCTAACATGACAGTATCTACATATATTCTCACTACTGATGAGTGTAAAGTATTCAAAGGCAAGTCTCAAAACTACACAGTTGCCATAGTAACACTTCAGAGCAAAACATTTGGTAAACTACCCCTCCTGCACTAAGTACCTTGCAAATCTTAGCAAGTCTCTCAAGTTCCCCAGAACCTGGAACAGATTTGTGTCTCAGTCTGAATTATTAATATCTGACAGAGGCTTCTGTCCTGCTTTGACTACACTGTTTTCTTCTAGTTATGATCATCTTTTGACCTTTAAAACTAATTTGGGTCCTTTACAGATAACAGTTCTTATTACGATGGTGCATTTGTTCTACTCACCTCTATTTGCAAAACACCTGCTCAACAGAACAAGTGTTTCAGGGCAGCAACTTACCCTACAATATCCATATAACACTCAGCAAAACAGATTTTATTATCTCATTGGCAACTTTTTAGACTGACTACAGCCATAATAATCTCCCAGTCAGCAACACTGGATTCTGCAGTGGCTTCATGGGTTAACAGCTTTCCTGAGCTTGTCCAGAGGCTGACATTACACCCAGAGTCTAAAGGAGCTCCAGTAAAGATGCTTGCCTTGTTCAAACTATTCGGCAAAATCCCCAAACAAAACACATAAATCAGCTTCAGCATTTACTGTAATGCTTTAGTTCCTTCATGTTTTAACTCTGGATTTATGTATAACATTTTCCTTTTGATGAGATTTGGGAAGTAAGCAGGTGAGACTGCTACTACTACCAAACTCTACATCATCATTGACACCTAACACAGTAGGAACCAATATTCCAAGCAATCCTTAGGCTCTTTCAGGATGAGTACATTTTCCTAAATGCAGAAAAACAATCCAGCCTTCCCTATTAAGGAAACTGTTTATCCTTGTTTAACTATTTGGAAAGTGTGGTAAACAGCAAAATGATAAATTTGTCATTATTGAAGATGAAGAAATGCCAGACAAATCTAACAAAGCAAGATGAGTAATTCAGTGCTGGAAAACATGAACATTCCTAAATTCAATTCACTAACAGCCAAGAGAGGAGATAAATATTTTAATCTCTTTCCACACAGCATTAGCCAGCTATAACCTGGGGCAGGAAAGAGAATCCCCTACGGACACATCCCACCATTCTGATTTAACCAGAAGTATCTGTTCAGTGACCAGTGAGGTACTTAACCAGGCAGAATACTTCAGCAAACCACTTCTTGTATACTTTTAATAAGCTGTACGTATACTTGAAACATACTTAAAACACATACACATAAATGTTCATTTCATTCCATGAAGAGAGAAGCTAAGAATATTCTCTATTAAAAAAAAGCGTGGTGCATTAGTAAGATCTTGTGTTTTAAATGTAAACATGGCAAATTTAGTATACCACCAAGCATGTACATATTACCCTGAATTCATGCACTTAGAATACGGCTATGAAGTAGAGTCTCACCTATAGAACTACCTCACCCCTACCTAAAGGAGTAGGTTGTTCCCTAAACTGCACTCAACAGTGTAGTAACAAGGACTGGTACAGAGATGCAGTAACTATACTGCCATGCAGATATTAATACCACACACATGGGCGCGTCCAGAGGGTGGAAATAACACACATGTTGGCCCTGACTAGTCCAAATGCCACAGGAGCCACAAAACAATAAGCCACCATACTGCTGACACAAAGCAGGCAAATTCCTTGCTTTGCCTATGAGTTTATTTCCTGATGAAATGGAGCTGTTGCAATTCATGCAAAGAATACCTGCTAGGACAACCCAGAGAACAGGAGGGAGGCTATCCTGCAAGAGATTCCCCTCCTCACTCCCTCCAACACATGTTTATCCAGAAAGCCCGATGCTGAGAGAGGTATGGTATCTCTATAAATAGACAAGGAGCCAACAGCAGCAAGAGAAAACAACTATTTAAGATCAAGGACAAAGCTGGCTACTGCACAAACAATATGAGCTGATTACATGAAAAAGCTGAGACTGAAAAGATTCATAGCCAGAAGAGCAAGGCACAGCCTCCTGCAAGAATATCAGAGGTAAAAACATGAAACATATATGGTTCACTGAGAATCACAACTAGCTTATTAGAGGACAACAAAAGCACAGGACACTCATTCTTTGTCCTGTTTTTTCAATTTGCAATTTAAATACATATCCACTGTTGTACAAATTGTAAAGTTAGGTATGCTCCACAAGAAAACAGAAACCTATAAAAATAAAGCGCTCATGTAAGCTTTAGCTGTAACATTGCAAGTGTTGTTATCACAAGCTAATTACCTTTTTTTTTTTGGTAAAACTCGCCTGTTCCTTTGAAGTTAGATCAGTTTCCATGGTTTATTTCAGGTTACAGATGGTCTATGTTAGAGGTCCATTGTCCCTTGGGTACATTCCATTTCTTACTCTCTAGGACCCCTGGGTCAAAGACACAACCTCAGAACTTTCATCCACGCATGACTTAAAAAAGCAAAGCCAACAATGCAATCTCAGGATCAAGAGAGCTCTGCTGACGTGAAGATACCATACAGCACTACTTCTTACTTCCCCCTCTTACAAAGGGAAATAAACAATGTCACAGTAGCCAAGACAACACATGGGGTTGTACTGGCCAAACTCTTGCATGTAAAGCTTCTCCTCTTGCAAGTCAGGTTACTATCACGATGTACGTATAGTGATTTAGACAAAGGAATGTGTACAACAGAGGCTATTTGGTGACTGGGCACTGAGATAATCATCGGCCTTAGACCTCTGCACCTGGAAAACAGCAGCAAGGATAGCATGAATGAATGTCACCATTGGCAGTAAGAAGCTCTTTAATGTGACCTCCTAAGTCATGTCAGGAGGATAAATCCTGATAGGCAGAAGAAAAGCAGCCAAAACCAGAGACAGAAAAGTTCTGTAACACAGAATAGTTCCTTCCACTAACCAGCTAAAGCAGCACCATGCAGGAAATCAGATTCATTCACCTCCAAGTCAACTGAGCAAATGAAGAATCATCTGTCTTTATATACAGATAGCGAATTTTGAAGTAACATATGACAAACGTATGACCTGTTGGACAGTCAGTTAACAAAAAAAGGCTTTATAAAGTTTCAAAACCACTTAACTTTATCCCTGCTGCCTAACAAACACTGAGTCATTTCCATACTACTAAACAGGTAGGAACTCATTGAGCTTATTTATATTTGCACACTGGTTATTTTCACTCATGTTCTCTGAAACCAACTTATTAATGAAAACAGCCGTCATCAACCACATAAAAAGCAGCTTAACCAGTTGCATACCTTTCATAGAACCTGATAAAACTATTTACAAAGATTTATTATGTTGGAACAACCAGAGTACTTTTCAACAAAGTCATCTGTACTCAGCCATCTCATTTCCTGTACCCTGTTTGGTTTTAGTTCTTTTGGCAGCTGCCGGTGCAGTGAACAAGAGCAGCTGTGGTTTCCTGTCAGCGCTGGCCACCAGCACGCACGTCACCGCACAAGCACAGGGAAGACTGATCTGACCCCAGCCTTACTTCAGCTACCACCCAGCATCAGTCCAGTCATATAAATACTAAGTTTGGATTGTGAGCAACTTGAGTTCCAACACACAACAGAACTGCTTATCTCCATGTTCTCAATAGGGTGAAGAGGCTTCCAAATAATTTTTCTTTCCAGCAAACAGCTACATTGCAGAGAAGTTAGTCTTTAAAATCCAGACTTGTGTGCTAGACATACTGTGAAGCCTACCACCTAAATGACCAGTTTGTAAAGATTCCTAAAGCACAGAAGCACACCAAAAGAAAAAGCCTTCTTGAGTTGCAAAGCTTTGCAACCCCTGAAGTAGAATTAAAGATTCATTTCTACACCAACTAAAAAGGTAAGCACCACAGGATGTTATTTCTGAGTTCTCTCAATGAGGTGCAAAAAACCCACAAGCTATAAACTGAAAAGCAAGCATGTTTCACTACCTAGTGCCAGTTTTCCTGAAAAGCTCTTCTCTTGACTCAACGAAGAATCACCTGCACTACCATCTAGTGACAACTGCGTCTGACACAATCGAGTTGACTTGTGTTCCTACACATTTTGGGAGAAGAGTAGGATAAGGACTAAGTAACTTCCTACTTTGATTAACTGTGGTTTAGGTTGCCAGGATTAGGGTATTAAGAGCATCATACTTGAACTGAAACACGGCAGCCCAGTTTCCCACTGAGATGTATAAGTTTGCCTATGCAAAAAAGGTAAGACTGATCTTAAATTTGCCCTCATGCAGCCCAACCCATGCGGGTCTTCCATTCCATTTCTGTTTCAGGCCACAGTCATCTATCCAGTCAGAAGCCTTATTGTCAAATCAGGTCTCTTCTCACATTCATTCTGCTATTTCTACTTGCAGGCAACAGAGAAGACATCAGAGGAGGTACAGAAGGACTAGCAGCCAAGGAGCTGCTGCATTTCCGCTAATAGGTATCATCTGCAGGCACACTTGCTTCATAAAGATCAACCTGGCATTAAATTTGGCACCTTCCAGATTTGAGCCACAGTACTAAGCAGTGGTTGAGGTTTCACCCTAGAAGAGAATGAGGAGGCGAAGAAATTGAAGATCATGTTTGTAACAGAAGGAACATAATCTAACTGCTATAATGTTAAGCTAAAAACATTTAGTAGAAACAGAAGGTACTGCTAAAGTGCAGATAATTAAAATGTTTATTTAGTCTGTTTTCTCAAGTAATTGAGCTGTCTCCAGGTTTAGAGCATTTAAATCAAGATGCTTTAATTTGATTTACAGTATAAACTCTTCACTAGTTCATGGTTAAATTTGTAAGTGACCTTGTAAAGAAAAACAGTGTACAGGAATAACATACAATCACTGATGAAGTATTCTAGTATGGATATATTAAAAGAAATGAACAAAATTAAGGGAAGACAACCTTTAAAAGACGTAAAACATTTGTTTTCCTGCATCCCGTATTTGAACCTTAAAGTGCACTTTGATAATTTGTCTAATCTGCATACAGAACAGTACTTCACATTGTCTAAACAGCATCTTATTCTCCAAGCGTATTAGTAATAAATGCGCATGCTATGTACTTTTTCTGCAAATGTACTTAGAGATGTAAGGCCAAATTTGATTTCAATTGATGTAACATGTAAACATCAAGAAATACAAGAGATGAGCATATAAAGTACAATGCTCCTTAAAAGAATGACAGATGACAAAGCATCCCTACTTGCTAGCAACTACTTAACGGTAACTAAAAGCTATCTCTTTCTTAGTGCAAAATATGGATCTTTAAAAAAATGGTATGGGGACCTGATTTTATCAAACTTTACTTTTCAGTAAGTGCAAAGTTAGAGTTCGCAATTCTGCATCTGCAAATATGTAGAAGCTGGGTTCCTTCTATTGCTCTGCAAGCCTTCCAGATGTCATCTCATCCCTCCTTTTAAAAGGTAGCCTTATGCCCCTTGTTGTTTCTTGCTGGTGTGAATAACTTGTATCAGAGAAACTCACTGCAGCAAGTTTTCCCATATCATACTACTACTACAGAGTCTCAGTTGTATTTCACTGGGCTTTGCTATTTTTTCCCTGTGGCATCTACTAGGTTTCCAGTTTAAAAACCACTTTTAGACAAAAGTTCACATTGTTGGTGCATTTCCAGTGGATCCCATGTACCATAACAGCAGAAATACCTTTACTGCCCCTTTTCTCTGCAGGTTAAGTAGAAATGTTTTACTTCCTCCCATGTTTTTTTATAGCAGGTTCCAAGCACTTGATCTACACTCATCACATGTCCCACTTAAATTTACTACAAAGCCAGATCTGTCATCTGATAGTGAACAAATTCCTAGAGAGCATTAGAAGGTGAAATCCATTTATGATTACTATCCTGAAAGAGTGGAAAGGAAATATCATTTGCAATTCCTTCCCTAAACCCACAGGGGCCAGGAAGCAGCACAGAAAGAAAAGGACAAACTGAGACCTAGTATTTTCTTTAGCTGTCATTTCCAACTGTCCTGAAATTTATTTGTAACTTTCCATAAATGTTGCAGTGTTTGCTGCAGTTTCAGTGCAGACAGGCTCAAAAAATGCTACTAAAAATCAATAAATTCTGTTGAGGATTTAGAAATGTAGGTATAAGAACAGAAAGTATCCAATCACCCAGTTGGTGGGTTTTGTTCATGTACAGAGAATTTTATAATGCTTTGTTGTGAAAACTATAGTTCTTTCAATTCTGAGCAATAGTAATGTGAAATACTAGAAGTTATCATATGTTAAATACTATCTTGTTACTTCATATACCACTGAACTGTATTTTGTTACGCAAGCAGGGGTCTTAAGAGTAACAGGTTGTACAGAAGAGGACTTCTTGTAAGTAGCAGCAAAAAGTAATTTAACCTAAGCAGTGACAAAACAGAATTGTAATAAGCATCAGCATTTTCAAAGAAATTACAGCAGAGAAACAGTAGCTCCACAAAGAGTAAGCTTCAGCCATAGCCAACTTCAGCTACAACTAAGTCTGATACTGGTTACTCTTGTTCCAAATAATCATCAGAATTTATTTTGAGTTATCCTCTTGTGGGTAACAAGTAAACATGTCACAGGATGCTCACTACATGGTTGCTTTTGAAACATTAGGAACCACAGTAACAGGACAGATTATTTGTTCTGCAAAGAGAAAAATCCCCATGTCATATATACACACACCAGCTGAACTGATTATCAAGAATGCATTTACCTAAGAACACCCTTCAGACTCTCTCTATTCTAGAAGTCAGAGGTCTTAGTTGATATGAAATAACAGAGAAAACCTTGCTTATACAACCACCATTATTTACCACAAAGTTTGTCTAAACTGAAGAAAAAGTAATATATTTATAGATTACAGCAGCTCTGGTTTGAGACAGTCCTGAAATGGTCTCCAATGCTTAACTGTCCTCAAAGATCAGAGCTTCTGAATAAGTTATGCTGAAGGACATTTGCATTTGTTTTTCAAGGAAATACCATCTATCCTGGACTACAAGGGAGTTGGATTCCTCTGAGATCAGAGCTGATCCCACATGAGCTCAGCTGTGGGATACATCCTCCTGGTCCCTTTGCACAGCCAGGCTGTCGGACTCACCTATGATGCCAGCTTTCCCCAGAAAAAACACTTTTGGCTCTTCCTGCATACCCAGCCAATAACTGGGAGCATCTGTTATGTTTCTCTACTGATGTTTTGTGGGTGAACATTCCCATTTTGTGAATGCCGCAGGCAGCATATAAAGGGACAGCTTCCCCAGCTCCCAGCTTAGGAGCAGACACTCCAAGCATGGAGTTTCCACACATTTTCCAATGAACACTTCCAAAGCTTGAGTCACACAGAGCAATCACTCCAGCTGTCATCGCACCCTTCACCTTGCCGACACCCAGCCAGCGGTGTCTGCGGCGAGGGCTGTGCGACCAGCCGCCCCGACACCTCGCACCTCGGCTAACCAGGCGGTCACGCGTGGGAGCCCGGGCCACAGGCCGCCGAGGGGCGGCACAGGAACCGATCTGCCTCTGATCCCGCCCTCCCGTCGGAAAGCAGACAGGAGGCTGCTGCCTGTCCCCACCGCAACGGCTGTTAACGGTCGATGGCCGGGCGGGTAGCGGAGACCCAAGCGTCGTCCCGCGTCACCTCAGGGAGCGGCCGCGGGAAGCGCCCGCCCCGCGGCGGGAGAGCGACCGGTGGGCAGGGGAAAGGCAGGGCCGCGGCGCTGCGGACCCGGCCGCACAGCTCCCCGCGGGCCCGGGCACCGGGGAGAGGGCGTGTGGGGAGCGGCGGGTCTCACCTCCTTTGCAGGGGGTGCGGTGCTGGCTGTGCTGCGCCCGGTAGCCCTCGATCACCTCCCACTCGCCGTTGTCGCGCTTGATGGGGAAAGAGACGCTGAGCACATGGTTGCAGGGCTTGATGATGCGGAGAATGCCGCGGACGCGGTGGCGCCGGTCCTCCATGCTCTCGCGGGTGCGCAGCCCCTCCACCAGCTTGTCCTCCACGATGCTGGCGCCGCGGTCGAAGAACCCCTCCACCATCTTGAAGAAGTTGGGGTCGTCCTCCTTCGTCGCCGCCTCGCAGTAATGCCGCCGCGGGCACCGGTCCCTGCCCCACGCTGCCGCCACCGCCCCGCCGGCTGCCGCTGCCGGCCCGCCCGGCTCCGCGCCCGCCAGCACCGAGCCGGCGGCCAGGCGGGACGCCAGCAGCTCCCCCAAGTAGCGGTACATGGTGGCGGCCACCGGCGCTTCCACTACGCGCGCAGACCGTACAGGGGAGGTGGTGGATCCCGGTGCGGCACCGCTGCCACCCGGGGCCCGGTGCGCCGCCGCCGCCGCCTTTAAACGGCCTCGGTGTGGGGGCGGGGAAGGGGGGCAGAACCGGCACTGGCGGGGCAGGAACACGCCGCGCCTGCCGACTGCGCGTGCGCAGCTCGCTCTCCGCCCCGCCCCCGGCGGGATTCGCGGAGGGCAGGGGGCGCGGCGCGCGGGAGTCTCGCTATGGGCGGGACGCGGGGGGTGTGGCGAGCATGCGCGCTGCGCGTGGGGCATGTCCCCGGCTTCTCCCCACATACACCGCGCATGGCCGCGCTCGCACAGTCCGCGGTAGGTCGGCGGCAGCAGCGCGTGTGGCGGCGGGTGCGCCTCGCTGCCCCTTTCGCTTCCCTTTTCTCCTGCGTAGCTGCGGGTCCCTGCGCGCTCGCGGGCCGCCTCTCCCGCCAGGTGACCGTTAACGGCCGCTGTGGGGCCTCACTATCTCTCGCGGGTGAGGTGCGTTTCAACCGGTGCTCTACTCCCCTAATGTGTGCTGGGAAAGCGCTGTTGTTGGTGAGGAACCCGGGGCCAGTAGCCTTCACGTGAACGTGACCCTCTGGCCGCCTTCCAGGGCCTTCTCTCCGGCCCTGCTCCCCGCGGGGACACTGCGGTGCGCTGGGTGACAGGCCTGGCTGGCACGTGCTGCCCTTGCCGTGCAAAACACGTGGTCTTCTCGCAGCGCGAGTACAAGTGCGGGCCTTTCCATACAGAGCAGTGTATGGAATCTTTCAGGGAAAGTGTGGTTTGTGTAAGCCCTTGTTTTGATGGGAGCCTCTTATGAAACCCCAGCTTATCCACCTGTCTTTAAGTGACTGCGCTGTCAAGAAAGGACAAAGGCTTCAAGTCAAACTGCTAATGTGGCTGCTTTGTCTACTCAGGTGTTATGTTAGTAGCATGTTGCCTTTTACTGGGTCTTGGTCCATTGTAGAGAGTTGTTTTTTACATAGCTCAGACTTTTGAATACATCACTAAGAATGTAGCTTTAAGCTGTAAGAACTGCTTTCAAAGTGTAGGAGATGGTGTGTCTCAGGATTTTTACTGGGTTCATTTTAGAAGAAATAAGTTATTTGTTCACTTTCTGTAAGATTGGGCAGCTAATTGGAAAATACTGTGAGGGAGGGTTGTGTTTTATGGTGTTGTGGCTATGGTTTTGTTGGTTTGTTTGTTTAGGCATGTGGAAGACCAAAGCCCTTAGGGTAGGTGTAACCACGAAGTTGCTTTATTTCAATGGGAATCTCTCTCACCACTATAGGCATCCAAGGGCTGTGCTGTGAAGCTTGTGGGAAAGTAGTGTAGCTTTCCTGTGTATTTGTCAGCAGGAAGCTTAGTCAGAGGCTCTTTCAGTACACATAAACTTTTCAGGCAACTGGTATTCAAATTCTGTCTTCATTTCATGTTGTTTCTTTATCCTAAGGTTGAGTTGTAGTAAGGTCCACTAAAAAGAGAATGGTTGCCTCTTATCTGTAATGAGGATGGTTTATAACGATAGTCTAGAGAACAAAGGCCCTTGATAGTACTAGAAAAACAAAAGAAAGAAGCTTGTTCTTAGGCCAGTTTGTTATTTGGGTGTTCTCACGGGTCTTCAGAAACAACCTTACTGATTTACTGTCTGTGCTGTAGGTGGTTCATAGACTACTTCTATTGTGGTGTTCATTTTCAGTTCACAGTATTGCAGTGCTCTCAGCGATGTATTAGCTTTGAACTATTATTCGATTTCCATTATCTCCAGGTTCTCATTAGCTAAAGCTCAACTTTTGTACAAGTTCTTAAATTTTGTAAACGTGTAGGAAAGAAGTAAGTGAAAGGTATTTTGGCAGTTAATATTTATCAGCTAATGATTTTCATCTGGTTCCATAGGTTATTTAGAATACTATTTCATAGACACAAAAGTTGAGTGAAAAATACGATCAACCAGTTTGCTCAGGTGTGTAGACTTAGATGAAAATAAAAAGGCTAATATGCATAGATCCTGTCCTGCCTTCAGCTGTGGCATCTCTAATTTATGAACTTCACTCACTTATCAGCTTCTTGCAGTATCAGGCTATGTTTGCAATACACATTTGTGAATGTATTTGAGACTGAGTGTGGAACATGACAGTGTGAGAACAAAGTGGATCTCTCCATGGGTTCAGTCACACAACTATGTTTTTGAATAATGGCAGCACCATAGTTGTACTCTTTTCTAAACAGGACTGGATTTCAGCAAAATACTCAACAAGCTGTGTGCTAAATGGTAAGAATAACTAAACTAATATGTTAAATTTCTTAGTCTTTAAATATTGTAAATGAAAAGATAACTAGGGATTTCTGTTCACATGTCTTTATGGAGGAAATAATGTTTACAGGTACTTTACCACCCTCAGCAGATCCCTACCATATTTTTCTTTGCTTTGAATCCCTTGTGGAAACAAGACTAACAATGCTGCCTGAGGGTATTCAGGAAGAATAAGAGCAGGAGTGATATACCTACCCCATTGCAATATTCTTATATTTGTCAGAGGAAATTAAAATTGACATGCTTTAGAATTAGTTCTAGGAGGTACCAAAGTGATAATTGCAATAACAAAAGATTAACTGTATCTTTTTTCTTGTTGTATAACATGAGGTGCCATCAGAAGATTGATATTTGAGTACCATCAGTAAAAAAGAATCTCTGGGATGGGTTCAAAGGTAACTTTTTTCTTCACGATCGGTTTCACTAACTTTGTTAGTTCCATAATGAATGTTGGTCTTCTTAGACCTGCATCTGAAGAGAGAGAGGTACATAGAGGGAACCTAATACCTGTGTGATAGGAACTGTCTGTATGATTCATGGACTCTGCAACAGAGTCATATTAAATTGTGTATAGATGATAGACTGGTACAAGATTTTATTTAAAATCTGAAGTGCAGGTGAAGGACACAAGTTGATTTCATTTCCTAAACTGCTTCTAAAACATCTTTATGGTTTTAACAAACTGTTTTTTATTATATTCAAAACAATAATAACCATTGTATTGTGCCTTCCTGAAGCAATCCACAATTTTAAGGTATGAATTATCAATTTAATAGCAAATGGAGTCCAATTTATTATGTGTCAAGTTTTAACATCTTATTGAAAGTAGTGATCTAAGACAGGAATTCAGTATGTTCTGCTTTCATCCATGATTTTATTTGAACTGTGAGCTATTTGAGAATGTGCAGGTGACTAGGATAATCTTTTTTCTATGTCTAGCATCATTTATAGTGGCATCATAAACGGAAAATATATTTTTATTAAAACTAAAAGCTCGGTTAGGTCCAGCTTAATGTTTTCTGTCAATGTCTGTCAACTTGGCTAAAATGTTCCTAGGATATACTGGTACTGGATTCTCTCAGAAGCCAGGATAGCTGTCCCCAGTTTGCATCCCAGTCTACTTACCAGCTCACCAGAGCAGGTGAGAGGAGAGAAGCTGGAAGTGAGGGGTCCTCAAAAGGCTCTGATTAACTCTGCCCCTTGCCTGGCTAAGCCCCTTGGAGCCCAAGGTAACCCTGGGATTGCTTCCAGTTCAGAGGCTTCAGAGTCTGAACGCCAATTAGACAGCATGCTCAGGAGGAAAGCTGATCTGTATGGTAGGCAGAGAACTAATGCCTTCTGTGGTAAACAAATTTTCTTCTGGGAAATGAAAACAAATGGATTTTTAAGTACTCTGCAAATCAAATTACAGTTGTTCAAGCAAGCTTTGGTTTAAGCTGTCAGACATATTAGGTGAAGTTTTTGACAGTTCTTAACATTTGCTTAAAGAATTGGTTGAGATAAAGTTCCAAGTATTGGTTAACACATACATACAAAGACAATTTTTTTCCTAGTGATTCTGGAAATAATGCGGCAAGCTGTAAAAGAGAGGTTCTAACCCACTGGGATAATTTAGAATATTATACAAATCGAAGCAAGTTCTTGTTCCCCTTTGAATTGCCTATATGAGCAATTATGTTTCCCTTCCTCATTTCACCACAAGTTGTAAAAAAAAAACCAAAACAACACAACAACAACTTATTTTTCTTGGGCTTAAGTGTTGTGCCATATTGCTTTATGTAGACCATGGTAGTGTAACTAAATAATTATATATTGCCCCAAACTGTTGCTGAAGAAAAACTGGTCAGCCTCTGTGTTAACAGATCTGTGGATGGCTGAATAATAGTTACTGGGAGAATGGGAGGATGTGAATTTGTCAGGAATACTAGCTGTAGTCCTATTCATATTCCTCTTGGTTGAAGTCCTGTGCAGATTTTTAACTTGAGATATTCTCAGGTTTTATGGACTATATTTTCCACCTTCACAGTGCTTTAAAGTAAAACTTGATGTGTAATTATAAGATTATTAATTATGAAAGTAGAGATGGCTGTTTCTAGGCAAGAAAATGTTCTCACATTCAGTCTTCAGGATAATGGTGGGTAACGTTGATAAAGCTTGCGTTCTTTTAAATTTGTATGTTTTTATAAAATATAGTACAGCCTAAAGAATCTAAAGAATTATTAATGTAATCTGAGCCTAATTTTATTTCACAAATTCAAAATTTGTGGATAAGTTGTTATATTGTAAGTTCCACATTTCTTGATGATATTCTTCCTTTTTTATGACAAGCCAGTATACAATAGGAATGAAATGAGAAGTGACATGGGTTGTCTAGCTTCAGTGTTGCTAGAGAGCTCGCTCTGTAAGACGCTAGTAGAGACAACACATGAATTAGATAAATTCCAGAAGATTCCTTTAATTTGTGATCTGTCTATATAAGCACTTTTACAAAATGAACACTTGACTAGAAATCTTTATTTTGGTCGTCTCTTTACAACAAATTAGAGACTCAAGGTGATGAAAAGCTGTTTCACTGGCAGCATAAGGTATCTATACTTTTCTCAGTTTAGAGACCGAGGAGTAAGCTGAGTTTAAAGTTTTGGTAAAGACCTATGAATACCTTAACTGAGGCCCATGGGATGATTTTTCTTTCCTTAATAAATAGTTTCAGCTGTGTTCAGCCATACCAAAAGTGGAGAGCAGACTGTCAGGTTTTCTGTATTTGCTCCCTTTGCCTTGATACAAAAGAACCTGAATTTGGTGGTTTTTCAGGCAGGCTTCGGAATTTACGTTTGCATATGCATCAAATCTGAGATGTACTTTGTGTAATATGCAAAGTTGGAGAACAGGTATCGGAATTATTTCCTGTTGAGATAAAGACTTTAAAGCTTCCAATAGTTTGTGTTATTAGTGAGTTGCTTAGGTACCTGTGGTCTGATTATTTGATATTACTCTTAATACAAAATAATATATAAAAGTATTTTCATGGTTGTTAAATTAAAGTATAAAGTGTTCATATGTAAGTAGTAACTTTTTTTGCTTGTCTGTAGCCCTGTAAAAATAGGGAATGAAGCTCTTAATTATACAAGTAAGAAGTTGGTAGGTTTAGCCTAACAAGGATTTAATTTAGGAGATGCTAGTCTAAAGTGAGGGTCTTGTTTTTTATATTTGAGGCATTGCTACAAAAAGATCAGTAGCTGAGCAAAATAATATTTAAACTTATTATTTTTTACTTTCCTAAAACTTCTGCAACAAGATATTGTTCTTATTTTACAATTCTCCCAGTAGAATTATTAATCCATTTTCCAGAACGTAAATTTGACAGGGGTTCCCAGTTCTCTTGGAAAACCCTTAGTAAGTGGACTACTGTGCAAGCATTTCAGAGCAAGTGTCAGAGGGTAGTTTCCTGAGATTTTAAAATGTTAATTCTGCTGCAGAAGTTAAAAAATACTTAATAAATCCTGATAACGACCTCATGAGTAAATACAGCTTTGATTGCCATGAGAAGTGGTGGTGCTTATGTTTATCAGCTTTAAAGACCGTCTGTCTCCTCTGTTTACGTTGTTGCTGTGCATGGTGACTGAGGAATATTGCCAACTGGTTACTTCAGCTCTGACAAAACAGATATAAAAAGCTCTTCATGTATACAGGAGAGATAATGTCCTCATCTCCTGTTTAGACAGTCTGTAGATATGCAAAAATTTTCTGTGACATATTTTGGTGCTGTTACTGTCAATATATTACTGATAGGCACTGCCAGATAATATAACTGAGAAATATAAAATATGTTTTTTATAACACTTTCTGTAATGCCCAGTCTGGTTTTCAGATGGGTAGGACAGAAAGTAACTTTCTCTGGAGGCTACAGATCTGATGTCATAACAAATTAATCTAATTTCAGTGACCTTTCAGTCAACATGTCCCTTCCTGAAGTAGTAGGGGCTTTTGTGGGTCAGTGTGAAGGCTTTGCCTTTTCAGTTCCTGGATCAGTGAGAATTTGTTAAAACAGCACTTTCGTGTCTTTGTGGAATAATCTTTAGCTTTTGCTTGCTTTTTCCTTATTTCCAGTTTAAAACACAAAAGAGGGGATGATACTTTTACCAAACCCAGCATATTTGAGATTCCCATCCAACTGTTAAATGTGTCTGAAATCAGCTGATGAAAGAGCCAGTAATGTGAAAGGTGACAAGGTATACAGGCATAAAAAACTTCATGGATACATGGTGAGCATGTGAGATTTGTTCCCTTAAATAGGATTAGGAGGGAAAGTGCTTTAGTCAGTTTATTTACTGGAAATTATACTATTTTGGGAGAATTGCTGTCTCATTTAGTCAATACAGTGAACAACAGATAGTAGGAAGAATGGTTTGCCAGGAGTGAACTAAGGATTCTTTGAAAGTAACATTTACAATTGAAATTGACATTTTTTTTTTTGCAGTTCTTGTTAGCTGGCTAAATGTCTGGCTAAAAATTATGCCTAGGATCTTAACAGACTGGAATCACAGCATCAGAAACTGCAAAACATTTTTTTTCCTTGCTTTAATACTCAATTGGCAATCAGAAGTTGTTGACATAAACAAAGTGTATTGTTTAAATAACAAACATTAAAGCTCTTATGAACTAGAGAGTACTAGTCTTCTGTAATGCTTTTGTTCACATTTTTGTTAACAAAATCAGCTTTATCCTCTTTCACTTTGGAAGACCAGTTATTGAAGTCCATACTGTTAACATATGTCTGAATAGTTAACCATTTGGAAGATGTTGGTGGATGAAGCCCAAATACAAAGAAATTAAGAATTGCCTCTGAAGTTTGTTGGTACAATTGAAACTGGCATTGTTCATCAGAAAAGTCCAGGAGTACATTGACTGATATTTTTCAACACATTATGGATTTCCTAAAAATATAAAGTCACTAGTTATGCTGGATGCCTAAAAATGTGATATCTTTTCTTAGTCATCTTTCACAGACCTCAGATTGTTCATGGTGCCCACTGATTGTAGAGATCCAGTGCACAAAGTCACTGTTATATATCTCTTCCCAGAGAAATCTTGGAATGGGAAAATAGGTCATAATAAGAAATACTTCTGGTTTAATTACATTGTCCCATTTTGAGCCCATTTGAATGGTTTTTAAAATCACTGTGTTATAAAAAGTTATGTATTTTTCTAGTCCTTTTGATGTGTCTTATATTCAAATGACTTGGTTTTATTAATAATTTATTTCTGTGGAAGTGCTGGAGTTCACTAAAATCGTATGTTATGTATGGTGTTCAGGTGGTCATATGACATTCATGTTAAACGTATAGCCATGCAGTGTCAAACATAAGTGCCAGCTTATGGAATTGTGGCAAAACATACGTATCTGTCATTGCTGTCATTGTTACTCAGTGCCGGTGTGGGAGCGGTGGGCACTTCAAGGAGCAAGGGCAGAATGGGCCTAGTGGTGTCCAGAAATGTACTGAGCATCCAAGGGATGCTGGCATGAGAACAGTTTGCAATTGCTGCCATAAACTCTCAGCACTGCCACATGATCTGATTTAGATGTGTGCCTTTTAATTAACAAGCTGAAGATTTCGTGCTGTTTAAGTTTTTCTTGATTATTATTTATTGTCTAATCTTGTCAATGTTGGCAAGATGATGTTTAGTTTATCTGTCTTTATGTTTTTTTCTTTTGAAATTCAGTAGGTTGAAGGTAAGTTTATTTTGAAATACCAGTAAAGTAGAGCCTCTGCACACTATTGGTAACAGATTTTTCTGATTTCAGGAGGAGTATTTACTGCTGTCATCTGACTAAATGTGTTAAAATTGTCATGCAATTTGTAAAAGCTTATCTTGATTGCTTTTGTTTTGTCTTATCAGTTTTTCAGATAAGCTAGTGTTTGGCTTTAATTTAGTAAAGGGAAACTAGCAGGCAGTCTAATGTATACTTTTGGACAATTTACCAGTATCACTAGAGATCAACTTTCTTGAATAGAGTGTATGCTATATATTCATCTCAGGTTTGTAGTCTACCTTAGCATTGTGGCAGTTATATAAATAAATGTAGCAGTTATATAAATTAACATACCATTGGGCTATATAAACAGAAACTGAGCTTTTTCCCTCATGTGACAAATGCTCTATAAAAGTAGAGAAGGAAGGAAGAAGAAGCCAGTCTCCTTCACTGTTCTGTTCCCCCTGTACACTTCATGCCTCACCTACCAGTGAATCCATACTTGTAGTGCAAGTCCATTAGTGTGATTGAGTTTTAGGTTTAATTTATTCTTGTTTATTACATGCTGAATTCAGTGAAGGTTATTTTAAGTCATAGAAATTAACAGGCCTGTTAACTAAAAGAAAAAAGATATCTTATTTGCCAAATGTTGTGCTCATCACTTTTTTTTCTCTGAGTGTATGAGTCTTAAAGTTGCATTATAATATCGTGTACTGCCTCAGAACTTTAAAATTAAAGTAATTCTTAATGTTTTGAAAATTAAGGCTTAGTTGTGTTTGTAGGTTCTGCACAGTATATAAGGTAAGAAAGAACCTCTATCAAATAGTGTATGAGGGTCAAGATCTAAACAAACAAAAAACTAGCACCAGATGCCCTGTGTTAAAATGAGCTTTGAATAATTTGATTTTTTTTTATGCTGGTATAAGTCTGCACTTGAGACCTCAAGTAAAGACTAGAAGCATTTGAGGAGGACAATAAGTCTTAGATTGCAGAAAGAGAGAAAATTGCAGATGTAGACATAAGATAACCAGAGTTGATGAATGTTAAAATCTCCATGGTAAGCTGAAAAGTTGAGATAAAAAGGATAATTTTGTGTCTTACCCAAAAGGTGAAAGAATATGCATTGGGGAATGATAGTGCAATGTTTAAAATGTGGGTATGAAAGATTCGCAGAGTGAGTTCTCCACTTGTTTAAAATGTAAGTACTTGTATTCTGAACCTTGGGTTTCTCAAATTAAAGAGATAGGCATAGGTAAAGGGACTTAACAGCTGGTTCCCATTTGGGGTTAGAGTTTTAACTTTCTTGAGAGCAGAACTTATTTGTTTGCCAAATTGAGAAAGGAGCATGAAGTAACATCCTAATGTATAAGAGAATTAAGGACTACACAATATGATTACACAGTTTTTAATTCTTTTATACATTATGATGTTACCTTTGTCTCTTCTATATTTGCCTTTTTTAATGAGGAATACAGTTTAAATGGACACTGCTTTGGATTTTTTTTTTTTTTCCAAGGTTAATCAAATCAAGTACTTCCACTTGCTTATTTTGTGAAGGTTACAGCCTTCCATCCATCACTTGCTATTTTTTTCTGTTATCTGACAATTCAGCTTTCTGCGTGATTTTTCTGTTGGCAGCAGCAGTTCATAATATATAGTATAATATGTTGTAATATCATACAAGTTCCTGTAGAGAGAAGCTTTCAGTTAACATAATATTTTGATTCTCACTTGTCACTGATACCTTGTATTTAATGAATGAACACTATCTTTATCTTGGGGAAGATGCTTTCAATTATTTTTAAAATTTCATTTCCATACCATAAACTGAATCTCTGTTTGTTGCTTTTTAGATTTGTGCTGATTGATATGATAGCTTAGCAGTTTGGTTTTATGTTTTTTTATTAATCTCTTTCTTCTTCTGCTCCAGTGTTTCATAATTGTTTAACATCAAATGTTGCCATATTTCACTTAATGTTTGTTGTTATGAGCTCATGGTTCCTAAACTGCCATTAACTTGGAAGGTGTACTGGTTCTAGCTGCAAGATAAAGCTTTATATAGTGTAAACATCAATATAGTTCTTGCAGTGAGATGTCAGGTAACTCAGAACATTAGCTAAGGTAGAACAAACTGTACTGCTTTTTGAATTGCTTTCTCTGGTCGGTTGTGAAGGTTACTAATCTCTGGAGAAAGACAATAGGTCATATGTTTAATGTAATTGCTTTTTTGTTTTCTACTTTGTCTGCTAATTTTAAAATCTTTTAAAGTAAACTTATTTAAACAGATCTTTTTTGTGAAATTTATGGGAAAGGTAAAACCAATGTATCTTTATTCGCTACGTGTTATGCTCAATACTACAATAGCTGATTATTTGTGTTCCACATGCTTGCTAACAGAAGGGAGTAAAATCTGGAGTTACTGAAATCATTAGCGAAATACATACGGTAGTTTGATATGGAATGGGTAGCAAGTTCCCTGTGTTTCTTCACCTCCCTGCATTAGTCATAATTTTTTTTACCTCTAATTTTCCTCTTTTAGGTCTTTACAGAAGGTGAAATTCACCTGTGTGCACATGAAACTGAAGTGCCATGAGTTAGACATAGCTGTAACTGTCTTTCTGTAGAAGTGTGTCAGTTGTTGTAGAATAAGGGCAGGTTACAAAAGACTATTCAGAGGTACTGTAGTACCAAACTCATTTGTGTATTGGGGCATTAAACAGAATTCTTGTTACAGATACATTTCTAACATTGGTACTGCCATTTCTGTTCTATGTGAAAACTTCCAACTAGTGTTTTTCTTTTGGCATTTTTCTGAAGACTACTGTGATTTTTGCTTTATATAGCAGCTCATGGGGTTGTATGGATAAAAACTATGTTAGTACGCTAGTAGCCACACTGGCCTTGTGTACGCTATCAGTCATATTGTTTCTATCCTATGAAAGAGCAAGTACAGAACTTGCAATATTTGGCAGGCAGAAAAAATTGTGTTTGCAAACAGGATTGCAATTCCAGTACACAAAGTATTAAGTAAACTGAAGTGAGTGTCTTTCCTCATTATATTGAATTAGAAGCAATTTATAGTTTTGCTTCAGATGGGAGCAGCTTCTGCATGAAAGCAAATGGATAAATAGATAAACCATCCTTAACTCTTTGTACTTTAGGAGCTTTGAAAGTTACACAGCTTAAAATTTTGTGGTTTCTTCGTGCTCTTGTATTTCTGGTTTTGTCAATCTAGTTTGGTGGTAAGACTGCTCATCTAGAGCACCAGCTTCTTTCTGAAGAAAGGTGCTTTCCTCTAAGTGGGTTGCTGGTGTATGTGAACATGTTAAATGTGCATACAGTTGGCTGCACTTTCTCCCAAAGCACATGATGGAGGAGTTATGGGTGGGCAGAATGTTCCCAGGTATTAAAATGATGAGGAGGAAATAAACTTATCAGATTAGCTGTGAGTCAGGCAGATGGGCCTGGTCTCACCTCCTTAGTGTAGTACAACTCACAAATGAGCACTATGTAGTACTGCAAGTAATAAAATAATTTCTAAAAATTATTGAATTAAAGGCAACTGAGTGAAACTACACAGCAGTAGTTACATTAGCATGATACAGAAAACAATCGAGTTGTTGTCTCTAACATAGAAAGTGAAGAAAATGATGTATCTTCACTGAGAACATGGGTACAAGAAGGTTTTTGTCAGTGGTTGTGCTGCTATGCACTATGACTTAAAACAGTAGAGGGAGACCCAAGATGGCTTGTAACAACATACCTTCAGTTTTTTTATTTTTGCTTGAGGTCTTTTCAGACAGCTGAATTAACATGGAAAAGGGTAGATATATGTACAGGTCATATCCATGTTTTAAACATTTTATTCACAGATTTTGTTCAATTGTGACTGTTTCATTTAAATTTTATGGACATAGTAGGATAGAAGTCAGATCTACTTTTTTTTTTCAACTATAATCAAATTATTTTGAATAACTTGTTGAAGTGCATTGCTGCCTTAAAGTCTGAGAGAAAAGTTACCTCTTTGAAATAGGGAAATTTGCATCTAAAAGGCACCTTTGGCTCAGTCAGCTGTGTTGATAGTTACTCAGTGTCACCTGTTATCTGTTAAAGCTTAACCAATTGGCTAAACTAACATCTATCTAAACCATTGACATTAAAGGCTTATATATTAAAAAGCTAATGCTGATTTCCTTTGTGTTGTATTTTTTGTCAAGTAAACACTAAAGGACTTTAAAACTTTATTTTCACTTAGAGAAGTTTTGCTGTACTTTTCACTAACTTAAAATACTCAGAAATTTTGGTCTTGATTTTTCTGCAGTGCTCTAGTACATTAAGAACTTTACTCCTTAGCCATAATACCTGTGAAAGAACATTGATTTGCCTGACATTCATACAGTTCTATGGAAAGGTTGGTAGGTTATGTTGCATCTGTAGCCACAATAAGGAGCAAGTGTGTGCAGTGAACCATCTGTTCTACGGAGCCAGCTTGGCTCAAGTCTGAAGGTTATATTTCCTTAAGGGAGCTTTATCTCTGAAAACATCTTAAACCCCTCAACTTCTAGACAGAAGTTGTTAAGGCTGAAGCGTATTACTGAAGGTATATGTAGTGTGTGCAATAGGCGGATCCTAAGATATCCTGGAAAGTTCTTTGCATTTTCAATAACAGTAATATTAGAGATTTGGATATAAAGTCAGTACTGCCTGGTAGTTAACATTTGTCAAGGGGATTGTTTAAAATACAATGCTCACATCAGAAGCATGTGTTATGAGCTTTCCTTTTGAGACCTTGGAGTTACAGAAATTTTCTGCGAAGCCAGCTTTCATCTTCCTGAGATGTGAACATTTTGAGGACATCAGCTCTTTAGTATACCAGATTCCAGTTACTTTGAACCTCACAAAATATACTAATGATAGCACGAGGGATGTAGTTGCATACTACAGAGACAGATCAAAGGGGCAGAATGTGGCTCAGGGTGGGGAAAGACTAGAAGAGGTCTGGTGCCATAGATTCAGTCCTGCCAAAAAGTACTTGCTGTTGTTTCTCTTTACAGAAGGGTTAAATATTTTGCCTCCTGAAGAGATCCGGCATAAACAGTGAGGATGTAAATGAACTCCTGATTGAGCTGCTGGTCTAAAGAGGTCTTGTGGACTTATATGCCATCTGGTTTTTTCTGGAGCTGCTTGTGTAGTTCCTGGTTTTGCATGTCCTTGGAGCATGTCTTGATCTAGTGATGACTTGTGTGCTCCTAGTATGATTCATTTGACTGGGTGGGTGTTCGTTTGTTTTTTTAGTTAACAGATGTCTAATTTGAATTGTTTAGTGACGCTGACAAATGAAAAATATACCAGACTTGCCTTAAATGCAAGAGGAAGTGTGGCTTCTGTTCAAGTCCAGTGTTAACATAGCCACTTGTGGTGGAGACTGAAAGGCATTTTACTAACACTAGTAGATTACTGATTTGTCCCACCTAAGTAGACTTATGAATGATACATTTTCAACACCCTGCCTACCACGGTACAGAAACACAAGCACAGCATTACCTACAGCTGTTGTCCAAAACATTGATATCTCATATTTGTCTATGAATGTGCAGTCAGCATCCAGTTTCTTGTTATAAAACTTCATCTTTTTTTTTGAGTGAGGTGACAAAATAGTGATGGCTTTGTATTTTAATTTTTTTTTTTCCTGTTATAGCATGGAAACCACATAGAATATGGTAGTGTGGGGAGTAAATGCTCTTGCCCAGGCCACTAAAGCAACTGCAATTGAGAGAGCAGCCATTGATTATGGTTATCTGTATGCTATAACCAGTTAATCACATTTATGTATGTAACTGTTGTGGAAGGTGAATACCAATAACTTTAATAATGTGGAATACCAACTCACAGGATTAAAGCATAAATAACTTTTTTTTTTGAGAAATACAATGGATTTGTGCAGGAAAGTGTACTTCATTAATATTACAATGCCTGTTGCACAGTATCATAGCGATGCTCTGGCATTTGCATTTCTAATTAAAGCTGAAAAGTATTTGCTGTTCTGGAAATATATTTTACAGAAATGTGTTAAATCAAAGCCCAGTAGATTGTTTCTCAGTTTAGAAAGTTGTATGTTTCTGATTGGTCAGAGAAAATGCAGTTAAGGAAAACAGGCTTTTACAAGAAGAAAATAAAACCTGATGCTAGCCTGATAACTTGTGTGTTTCTTTATCTTCTGATTCTGATAAATCTACAGGCAGCTAAGGTGATGGAAATAGGGATATTATCATGTTTCTTTGGCCGATTGCCTCACTTTTGTCTTAGGTCCTGTATTGTTTTGTCAGCCTCAGTTTATCAGAAGATTTAAGTCCTAGAATAGATTTCCATTGCTAGGGATACCTGTGGATAATTTTCTGCAGACTTAAACATTCTTCTAAAAAAAGTCATGATGATGTCATTCTAATATTGTGACTTTTTTCAAGATGCTGAAATATCTGGAAGAATATCTTTCTTGACAGAAGATACAGCAGTTTAGTTTAAATAGCTCTCCAAAATAAGCATTTAGGGAATGAGTGTTCTTCAACAAAACACGCACAGCACTTTTGTATATCTTTGACCTTTTACCTTTATCTTTCTTTCCTATTTAAGAGGTCACTGTTCTTCAGAACTTTTAACTTCTTTTGTTTGTAACAGCCACTGTATGTTTGTATCTTCTTAATTATGTGGTTTTATGCATTGCAAAAGAAAAATCAATAAATAGCATTTACTTAAAAGGAGACTTTACAAGACACAAAGGCAGTGAGGAAAGAATTATCAAGTTAATCACAGAAACCTTCTACCTTTACTCTGATTTTCAAACACAGTGAAAACCATCTCAGTGGCTGAATTGAAAATGGATTATCAGTGTTAAGACTTTTGCATCACTTGATTAAAAAAAAAATAATTTTAAAGTAAAACCGCTGAGCAGATGCTTCTATATGATGCAAGCTTGTATTTGCAGAAGGAATGTCTTCATTTGAGATCAAGGAAAGTATTTTAGGGCACAAGTTTAGAAACCACAGGCCTTCATTCCTTGGGCAAGTAGGTACACATTAAATGTTAGCAATGTCATTTGATTGTTGGCCTGAGTTATTTATTTTAACAGTTCAGAAATAGTTATGAAGAGCAACTTAATGTTTCTAACCTTTTATTCAGTGTTTCGACTTAACTTTTCAAAACTGAACTCATCAAAACACTGATTTTGGTTTAAATTATTGATTTTCCTGTTCATGCTGTAGGAGTGTATATGAAGGTTTCTATTGCAATGCCTAAATCATGGGCGTTTCATATTCTAAATAGTGTTTTGTTGCTGAAGTTGGATACATGTTGGTTTATGGCTGTATATTGCCAAATACAGTGGTTTTGTATTTGTAAACTAGCTCTACCTGTCTTGAGGCCAAATGGTATTATAGCCTTCTGGTAATAGCCAGTGGCAAGAACTAAACACTGGAAGGATTAGTATTGCTGCTATATTTAGTATAAATAATAAGTACTAAAAGAAATTCCATCAAGGTCGATCTATATTTGGGTAGTATTTAAAGATAACTTTATACTGATTATTACAGGTACTGCTGTAGTCAAATGAAGGCTTGTGACTTTAGATAGTGACTAGCAGGATTCTTGCTATAGCACTGTGTGTAGTCAACAGCTGCCTCTCTGCACAGTATTTCAGAAATGTTATTTCATTATGTGAGCCAAATAACCAACTTGGAGTAAAATTGCTTTTGGTTAAACAGGTCAGTTATAGATAACACTACAGTCTTTGCCTGAAATCTTGTATTAAAATTTAGATAAAATATATTTGACTGTAATGATCACAAACAAAGAATGACAAAAATAAGATCTATAAATACCTAGCATATCCATTTCTCCAGTTGCCCATATGTACATGTACTTTCTACCACATGCATATTCTCTTGACTTCCAGTCAGGTCCCACTAGTCTAGTCTAAAGCAATTCACTTAAATCCCCTTGAGCTGCCATTCACCTACAGGTATAATCTTTTAAACCCATATGATACAACCCTCGCTCTTACGTAGAATATAATATTGTTTCAGCTTGGAGTTGCTTAGCTTGATTTCTTCTGGCAGTTTTTATTTTCCAGTGGGCAATGGGTTCCTCCTAATACATATATGTTTGGACTAAGCTTCTTATTGATTTGGTAGATAGGTGCTTTCCTGGTCTATTGATTAACTTGCAGTGCCACCACGAGTTATTGGCATAAAGATCATCCTTCTATTTTCTTGAACAAGTTGCAAGCAAACATGTAATGTGTTCATCACTTCATTTGGAAACTGTTTGAGATTCTATGTGTGTGAAACTGTTAACTACACTGCTTGCTGTTTCTTCAGTTTTTTGAGGTGGTTGTCCAGCTACAGTACCTGGCTTTTAAAAAGACAAAGTTGAATTTTGAGGGAAGATTTGAGGAGCATGGTAGAAGTGACAGAAGAGTTTCCTGTGATATGATCAGAATTCTGCATCCAGAGGTTTATTTCTGGTTTTCTTTTGGTTACCAGGTGTCTTAGTAGATTTTCTACTCTGCTATCGTATGACATGAACTGCTGTGAAAAATCCCAACCGAACAGCCCCACAGCTTGAACTGAACTGAAAGTAAATATTCTGAAGATGGCTATTAATAACTTGATTTCTTCTGTTGTAAGGTCAGTGAGACAGTACTTTAGTTTTGTTTATACTACAGACAGGATAAGTGTAAAATCAAGCCTGCAAACGAGGGAGGGGAAAGCTCACATTAGAATTTAAAATCTGGAATTTAAAGAATATCGTACTTTATGTATTTTTTAATCTACAGTGCCAGCTTTTCAGCAGATAAAGGACAATATAATTGCTTTTGCCTGTTGTAGGAATCAAGTGATTAACTACTTACAGGATGTTCATTTTCAAGCTGTACCAAACGGAAGCTGCAAGTTAAAAGAATATACTGGTTTTATCTCAAAAAACTTCAGTGCTACCCATATATGAGAATTCTGGAGGGGGAAATAAATTACTTTTGATTATATTGCTCTAATCCTTTGTCTTCTGATGCATTGTTGTCTGTTATTTCTGTAAGTGTATTTGTATATTGAAGCTGTAGCGTGTAACAGGCATAGAGAAAATTCTCCAGAGGTGGGATTAGTGTGGTTTACTTTCAGTGTAGAGAGCTTCAGTAAAGGTTTAGTGAAACTAAATTAGAATGTAACTTTTAAAATCAGGGATTTAGACATCTGATGACCATTAATATTCAGGAGTGATAGGAAGTTGAAACTGTGTCACTGTCTTTAAATTACCTTGATCTAATGCTTAAGTGTTTATCATGGTGATTGAATAATATTAATGAATAGTGAAATATGGAATAGAAGTTATGAACACTACTAAGGTATTTTAAGGGTAATTTGAGGCTGTATGTGTAGCAACACACTATGTTCCTGGAGTATTTAGCAACTGGAAGAGAAGTTTTAAAGCTATTTTTAATTTTGTCCTATGTGTAACAAATCACTAGAGATTGTCAAACTTCTAATTATTTTAATAGTTGTTTGATTTTTAAAAACCTTTTAATTTACAATTGCTGTCTTACTGTTTAGGTCAGGTACACTATGTACCGTAATGTATTTCTTGTAATAGGTATATTTGGTTCCAGTGTCCTGCAAATGTAAAAGTTGCTGATGTAGTCGCTGTTTTTTAATAGATCATTGACCCGTCAATCAGACTCTGACCATTCCAGAGATAAAAAGCTAGGCTTTCATTGGCTATTATGAATAGAGCACCTTTCCTCAAATTAAGAAATGGTGTAATAATTAACAGGTATAATGGATATGTGCATTCAGGTTTTGGTTATATCTTTGAGCTTTAGCTCCTCTTATCTTTGGTGTAGTTAACCCCCTGCCTACCCATAGATAATTTAACTAAAGTAGAAAAAAATGCTCTCGTACAGCATGTAAAGCCCTGCATTATATTTACATGAACTAATCTAGGACACTTCACAGTTTTTTAATTTTAGTTGAGTTCTTTATACCATGGCATCTTAAGCACCAACTTTGCTATGAATACAAAAGTCTCTGAAAGGTCTTGTAACACCAGGTTGTAAGCTGGCCTCTAAATATAGTGTTCTAATGATCTTGTGTATTTAGCAACCAAATTGTCCTTCTAGCGTCCTCAGAACTCATCAAGAACTGAAGTATTCTATGGGCTTATTCACAGTGTAGTTGACTCTTTGTTTTTCCTTATAAGAAAACTTAGAAGAATTCTGTTATAAGCTTACTCTGGGGGCACAGAAAGCAGGTAGGCAAATTGTGTGGTCCTGAACATATTTTTCTTCACTTGAGATTTCTATATCCTTGCAACTTGATGCACAAATACTTGAGAACTTTTTAACAAGACAGTAAGACTAAAATGGTATCTTATACCTGTGACAGGTCAGTGATGGGCTCTTGTAGAATAAGTTGAAGATTGAGGTGAGGGAGCTGCTCACTCTGCCAAAGCCCAGTTTGGAAATAACTGATTTTATTAGTCTCTGCATGGTATGCAAGTTCTCTAGAAGTGGCACAGACTTGTATCAGAATTCTGCTGTTCAACCTCTTTTGTACAATAGCACATATTTTGAAGAAATCTTTTGTAATTAATTTGAACCTTTTATTCCTTCCAGCCTCCTTATTAAGAGACATTTATACTGTTTGACTATAGAGTATCTGATTAGGAAAAGCTACCCATCTGTAATGGCTGCAACCAAGGGAACAACAAATGAAAAAAGCTATCAGTAGACTTGCACGTTTTGAAATGGAAAAATTTAATCTCATCTGTTAGGTTACACTTGTAAAGTTTATTTAAAATAGTGGTAACATTTTCTGTTTGTCATTGGGTCTGTTACTGAAGTTTTTTTACATCATGTGTTGGGCAGCCTTGTATCTACAAAACTTATTAATGTCACTTCTTTAGGGATTCAACCTCACTGTCACTTTTGTTTGTCTTTCCCTTCTTAACTGATGCATTATTTTACTGTTGAACTGTAAATTCTGTCTTTTTAGTTATTTGTATATCACCATTCTTTAATTATGTGACTTAAAACTTTCACAAGTGTGGGAATTGTCCTTAAAAGTTGCATTTTTGTGAGTCTAAATTTAAATGTACAACTGCAGAAGTTTGGATACTCTGATCTTTATAGTATTATTTGTTTTGCAATGAGCATAAAACTGAGAGATACCTGTCACTATTTTTTGTAGTTTGTTTCTGTTATGACATATATCTAATTTTAGGGATTAGACATTGTTTTTTCCAGTTATGCCTATAATATACCAGTGTTATAGGATATTTATTGTTTTTCCATGTTATTACGAACTTTATGAACATGTGGATTTATCGACACCTAGTGGGTTGTTAGGAAGATGGCTTTTCATTTCATACATGCTAAATGAAAAATTTACTTTTCAATGCTGTATTGTTTCAGTGCTCTTTTTCTTCTGTTTGCAGATGGATTACCTCCCAAATTTTGCTTCTGGTGTCCTGTTTCTTACCTCTGCAGAATTTCCTATTGCAGCAACTTCTATTAACAACACTCCCAAAACATGTAGCGAGGTGTCTGCATTTTAACAAACACTTGTAGCTGTAGCTGAGTTTTTTTTAATTATATTATAGCAGAATTTTTTTTTTTTAAAAAGGGTCTTCTGTGCTGTGTAAGGTGGGCTTTTAAAAAATAGCTAGAAAAGCTAGTAACTTCTTGGGTAGTATGATGCTATATAAATGAAATAAAGTAAATTCTAAATCATCTACTCAAGTTTTACTGATCTCTTAGTGCTTACTAAATAATTATAATTTATCAGTAATATTCTGAAACCTTCAATTTCATAAAATCATCACTTAATACAGTATTTTTGTGCTGAAACAGCATGTAAAATATTGCATTACTATAAACTTTTAAATTAATTTTAAGTAGCTCTAGTATTTTTAATCATTTAGTTGAAATTGTAGTTTTCTGTGAGATTAGATTATCTCCTAACTATGCTGTGAAAATTTCTTAAACATTTGTTTCACATGAATTCAAATAAGGTTCTCAATAGTGAATTCATATTAGGCTTTTTAATTAGCAATGGTAAATGAAGATGTTTGCTCAATAATTAAGATTAAATTGAACTTCACTATAATTCTGCATCTGCTATGTCTCTCCAGTTACTGTAAATTTATTTTTCTATGTGAGTTTGGCACAATAAATAACTTGTACTTTTTATTTTGTAGATTTAATTTTATAGGCTTTGAGTAGCAGTGTTTTTACCAGTTAAATAATGAAATACTCCTTTGAATTTTAGGTATTTTTAAATTAAGAAAAGACCAAATATGATTTTTTTTTGTATTTTCTAGTATTTGGTGTTGTGCTTATTGCATAAACCACATTGTTTAAAGTCAAACTTACATAGCAATCAAAAATGTCCAAAAGACCTCAAATTCATATTTTTGTGGGAGCACCCAGTATTCCAAGCCTGCTGGAGGTGTCAGAGCAAAATAGTTCAGCACCTGCTGCTGAAAAATGGAGAGAACTCTGCTGTTTGTGTGATACACATACTCTTTTTTCTGAAAAAGTCCAAGGTGCTGACCACTTGGTGTTTCAGGCAGAAAGTTCTCTAGTCGCAGCACTTCCTACAAATGATGACAGCTCTTGGCAGTCTGAACAGGGGAGATTAACAGTAGCAAATGAATGTTTGACATCTCTTGTACCTGTGGCAGTAACTTGTACCAGCACACCTAGGAAGACTGAAAGCTTAATTTATTCTGATTGTCAGATATCTAAAGAGAGGTGTGTACAGGCTGTGGATCACCACCCTCAGCAAAAATGTGCGGAGTCAGCTGTGCAGGACAAACAGTCACGTGGCTGTTGTGCAGACCTCACAGAAAGAAAAGCTCATCATTTAGATGTTAACAGCTCTGACATTTCTGATTTGGTTGCCAGTACTAAGCAGATTAGCATACATCTAAGGTCTGTGGGACAGTGTGTTCAATCAGATTGTAGAAGTGATCACCATGAACATCTAGGTCAATATCTGAATATGTTTCTCCCCCAAAATCAAGAATCAAAACTAAAAGAAGAACCAAAGGATTGTTTAGACTTTGCAGTGTCAACAGATACTGAATTTCATAGCATAATGACTTCAAGTCAGATGGTTGTTTTTGCACAGGATCAGAACAAGATGCAGAAGAGAATCATAAAACTGTTGGAAGCAAAAGCAGGCAAAAAACCTGAAGAAGGACATTGTGATCATGTCCAATTTGACTCTGGTGTTAGAACATGTCTTAATGTGGCTGAAAATGAATGTAAGGAAGAGTATACAAGTTCCCTTGAACTCTTCAGTTCTGAGGGTGATGGGAAAGATGTTTGCTTTGAAGCTACAAAACAAGAAGAAAGTGCTCAGGATAATACAGAGAAATCTCAAGAACTTAATGCTCCTGCTGAGCCATTTGTAAATGAAATCCATATCGAACCATTGAGCTCAGGAATATTGTGCTCTCAAGTTGACAGCTCTCGTAAGAGCTCTTCTAAAAGAGCCCACAAATGTGAGGATTCCTCTCATATTTTTCATTCAGGGTTTAAAGGGCAGCTGAAATCAAAGAGAGCTAAACTGAATTCTTTTCCAGCTGGTCCTGGGATGGGAGTGGATCAAGAAAGTATGACGAAGTTCACAAAACTTCAAAACAAACTATCGACACTTAGAAGTTGCTGCTGCAAAAATCAAAAGTACAATGTTTTAGTCACAGTAGTACATCCTTGTCATATCAAAGAAATACAGGTGAAGACTAGACCAAAATCTTCATGTAAAATTCCTGTAGCAACAATTGTAGTTATTGACCAGTCAGGAATTGAGAGGAAGGTGGTGCTGTGGCGTGGTGCTGCATTTTGGTCACTCACTGTGTTTCCTGGGGATATTGTACTGCTTACAGGTGAGAATTCCTTTATTTGCCTTTTTTTAGAATGTGGATCTTTAAAATGCCTGTTTAAAGTAGAACAATATGTAAGCACTGATTTGGAACTGTGGCTGAGCATTTGTAAGTATCTTTATTACACTGTTCAGCATCACTTTGGATTCTCAGTCATCCTGCCAGTAGAGTGTCAACTGCCCCACAGAAGTTTGCCTGTCTCTTTGGCCTGAGACACAGCAGTGCCATAGGTAGTCAGGTGTATTCTGTAACCTGTCAGTGTTTTAAAACACTTGTTACTGAAAGGCAGAAGTGCTACTACGAACCAGATATACTATTTATTTGATTTGTAGGCTTTTTTGTAATTCTCTGCTGTTGACCCAGCAGATGGACTGGAAAATTCTGATATGTTGAGTCTCAGGATGAGAAATACTTTTCCTCCTGTGAAGAACTTTAGCTTAGCACTAGCATTTGGAGGTGGATCGTATTGTGAATTAGAAACTGACATGAACTGCAAAAATATAAAATGCTGCTTGCAGTTCACCTTTTTCATAACGTGTCAGCTAATAATGAGAATTCCTTCTGATAAATCCTTTGTACTCTTCAATATCTAACAGGAGGAAAACCCTCTTTCTTTTAAGAGAGCACATCTCATGTAAGAGGATGCAGTACTATAAAAACAATATTGCACCTAATTTAGGGCTAGAGTTGGCCGGAACTCAATAGTGATCTGGCCATTTAGGTTTTGCAATATGCAAAAAATTACACAATCTTAAATTGTTTTGAATACTTCTACAATTTAAAATACATATTTCTCTTGAGTTCTTTAAGTGCTTATATATAGATGTGAAGGTAGATATTTTAAAGAGATTGAAGATAAGTTGGGCTGTTCCTTTTCAGAATACACCAAAAGTGTCTCTGAGTAGGCCTGGTACTGCACTACTCATTCTGAAATGTTGCATAGTAATAATTTACCCAATATGGTAATCCACTTACACAGTACCTGCTGTGGGGCTATTAAATATTTTATATGTATTGAAGAATTACCTCAAACTGTTGAGAAAATTTGATTAATTCATTGTAAATGGTGCTGGTAGATTAAAAAAAAAAAAGTGTTTCCAAGTGATCTATTTCAAACTGGTTCTCTAGTCAAGAAATATGATACACTTCAATACGGTTGATGCATGAGTTGTTAAGGTGGCTTTTTTCTTGCAGATGTAATAATGTATGAAGATCTGTGGTGTGGAGAAATCATGCTGCAATCTACCTATACCAGTCAGTTACTGAATCTGGGGAACTGCTCAGCCCTCAATCCAGAAGAATGTAAGATTATAGTGCATAAGTTTCCACAAAAAATCACAGTAAAACAGCTATTTAAAGTGTGTGATTTTGTTGGCAATGCGTCATACACAGTATAAAATAGAAATGTGAGCGACCAAGAGGTACAAAGCACTATGGGAAAGTATGACAGGAACACGTGTGGACAAGATGTGGAGGTGAAGATGTCAGGCACATAGAGTTTATGCTGAAGTTGCATGGTTACCATTCAAAACTCTGAACTATGAAAAACTGAATTCTTTGAACTTAGTGTAAGAAACAGCAGTTATCCCAGGACTCAACCATGAGATGTCTGAGATTTCATTAGGATTATTTAAATTTTTTGCAAAAATTTTGAAGGCTTATAGAGTAAGCAGATCCATTCAGGGGAAGTAATTCTCTGTGGACTGTAAAGCACGAAGTCTTTAAAGATACCTGAGCCTTGGAGAGTTGGAGACTAAGGGGAAAACACAGTGGAAGTATCACCATGATCTTGCATTGGTCTTACTGGATTCCTGATGTCCGTTATTGCCAGCTGTTTAAGGTGGATTCTGGTGTAAATGATCACAAATGGCTATTCTTACCAAGCGGTGACACAGGATTTCTTTCCTATTTTTGGTGTAATTTAAAATATTGTACTTAGCTTAACTTTGAGATGGTATCAAGATAAGGCAGATGAAGTAGTAAGGTTCAACTTAGTGTTACACATCTCAAGAATTTCTTGCCTTAAAATTATTGTGAAACAGTTTTGTGTTTGTCAGTGTAAATAGGTACCAACCGATAAATTTTATACTTTGAAGCTTAAAAAAAGGGGGTATCCCTTTAACATTGTTTTTTCAAATAAGTTTCTCCTATAGTGGATGGTGAAGTTCTCCGTGGTTTATTGGCATACGTATTATCAGCATTTCCACACTTTGGAGACATTCCAAGAAGACAAGTTCAGAGACTGGACAGTGTTCAGTATGTGCAGCTAGACCAGCTTCAGCCAAATATGTTGGTCCACTCAGTCTTAAAAATTATCAACATTGCCATATTAACAGGTAAGTTCATGCACTGGACTTCAACTTCCAGAACTTCAGCAACAGGTGAAACTGAAAGAAATTTTGCAAGGCAGTTGTGGTTGCTTCTCATTCCATACCCGTGTGTTTGATGTGGGAGTGCTAAGTACAACCTTTGTAATAATCCACTCACAGGGGCCATAGCAGTTAGAGAAATGGAGTTAGCAGCAGGAGGGAAATAATGGCTGTAATCAGCTGCTGAAAGGAGGTTACTGCTGCTAGTGCTGTTTAATGGCATCTCCCAGTGTCTGTGGGACAAGCGTGCAGGCAGTGGGCACTGCTAATCAGGGATCCTGCTTCTGAGGGCTTGGTGAGTTTTCACTAAGGAATGAGCACTCACCACAAACTGCAGTTACTAGTGGATTGACTTGTCAGTGAAATGGCTTGAGCATCTCCACAGTTCCAATAGTGTGGTACCTGATCTTCCAGAAGATGATGGATTGCAGAGATGCAATTATGAAGTATAGCACTGAGAGGTGGAATGGCAGCAGGAACATCTTAGGAGGAATGTGGGCTCAGAATCCTTTTCAGGGAAGACAGATGTGTATAGCAGGAATGATGAAAAGAGGGAGTTACTGCAGTTCTGGTGGCTGATCATAAATGTGTATTTTTAATTTATCTGGAAATTTGAGAGGTACATTCATGCTGTTGACCACTGCTTGAGAAATGGCGTTGGTTTTTGAAAATGTCAAGTGGGACAGTCAAGCTTTACTGATTCAGAGCTTACTTGCCAGCTGCCTTCCACGTAAGCATCCAGTCATTAAATGAAAATTTGATTGTACTGTAAATCATGTGATTTTTAAGAATGAAATAAGTTACTGATTATTTTAATCCACTGTTTAGGATTTGCTTGCCTTTCTTACTTTATAATGGAACTGTGGTGCTCTTTTGTAATGTTTTACTCAGAACGTTTATTGGTTATTTCTATTTTTTCCTAGTTAGATTCTTAAAGCTAAGCATTCCTGGTTTCTGAAATCCATGCAGTATTTCTTTATAATAACCCTTACTTGTGTGCATTTTTGTACAAGTTCTTGATTTATCAACACTGGAAAATGCACAGTGTGAAACTACTAAGATGTCTTTCTGTGTTATGCCTGTTTCTTCTGCATGAGCACAACAGAGAGCTACCTCATTAATATAAATGGTTTTGGAAATCTGAGTTTCCTATATATTTTTATTGTAAAAACTCCTCTCCCCCAAAGAACCATGCTCAGCAATCCATGTACTGATTTTGAGTTTATTCTTCTTCCTTTTCAAATAGTGAATGCAATTATTTTAGGATTCCTTTTGACTGAAGAAGTTTTCCACTTGAAAATTGATGATTTGTTTCTATTTCTTCATAATCAGGCCTTATAGCTGCTTCCTAGCATCTTCTCCATGTTCGAAAATGAACAAAACCAAATTATCTTAGGGCATTCTTAGTATTATATGTAGTTTCTTGCCATGGTTTTTAACATGCTTTGGGCAGTTAAAGACCACTCTTCCTTCCTGGAAAAGGTTTTGCTCTCTCTTCCCTGCATGACTGTTCTGATTATCTTTTCTTCACAGTACCACTGTTTCTCAGTGTTTCACATAAAGCTTTGCATGTAAATTTTATCATATTGCACTATCTTCTTGTATCAGTGCTTGTATTAGTACAATCCAAATTTTTGCCCACACTGTCAATATCATGTTTATTCATTATAAATAGAGAATTATGAAGATAAATCTCGGAACTGTTAGATGTTTAAAACGAGTTCTTGTTCAAAATTGTTTTCTTTATGAGAAATATTGTAGTTTAAATGTGGAACTGAAACTTTAAGGGCAGTATCCTGAGCAAGAGTGCCGTAGAGATTGTAATTTTTTTTAATTTATATATACTGTTACTAATCCTCTTAGTGTGCTTGTACATGACTATAGTTTTCTTTTATGTGAAAACTTCTAGAAAAATGTTTATTGCTGTGTATTCCACAGAAGTTACAGGAACTTTAACTTCAAATTATGACAGTGTGTTGCTGAAAGATTGAGTACAATTTCTTTTCGCTTACACCAGTCAGGATGAGTGGGAGCTGAAGGGTACCTGCTATTTCAAAGGGAGGTATCCGGTTTCTGAGTATTTAGGTGGATAAAGGTAAATTATTATACTTTATGTATTCCTTCAAACTAGATTAATGTCACTGGAGAAATTGTAGGTAATTCTTGCTTGTAATTGTACCGTAAAATACAATATCAGCGTGATTTAATCTCAATATTGAGGCATATGGGTTGTGTATGTTTGTTTTGGTTTTGCTGTAGAAGTCATAATTTCAAACTTTTTCAGAATCTGTGTATAGCTACAGAGGTGGCAACCAAAAGAAAATTATTCTAACGGTAGAACAGAACAGAGATCAACACTACAGGATGGTGCTGTGGGGAGCAGGGGCTGCCTGGTGCCCTCAGCTTCAAAGGAAAAAAGGTAAAGTCTTTGTACCTATAGGCAGCTGTAAAAGGATTTTTGTGATGCTCTTAATATCTTCTAAATGCTCAGCTGGTAACATTTTTCCATTCAACCTCTAAATACTCCCCTTGGAAGGGCGAAGTATTTGTTACCAATTGTAACATGTCTTCTCTGTTTAGAAGCTGTGCCATCAGCAACATAATTGGAATACACTCCCTTTAGAATACTGAGAAAGCATGAGTATTTAGAAACTTGAATCCAGACACAAAATGCACTGGTGCCTGGCAGTTATGTAACTGTAAGAAAAACCTGAGTGTTAACTATGTTATCAGTTTTGCTGACTTTTTCTTATTGTCTGGTTTGGCACAAATTGCTGGTTTTACTGTTAGGTTGGTGCAAAAGAGTTGTGGTTTTTGCATTGTTGAAGTTTGCCATTTGATATTAGAATATATTCTTAAACGTGGTTGTTTTACATCATTTGAATATGCTTTTTTTTTCTTTTGTTACTGACTTATTACTTGCTGTTTATTTTATATTTATTATGGACTATGGAAATTATGTTAGACAAAAAGCATATTCGAGCAATTTTCTTATTTTAGTTCAAAATGGGTTGTAAAGCAGCGGGGACAACTCGCAACATCAGCAACACATTTGGTCCAGGAACTGCTGACAAACATACCGTGCAGTGGTGGTTCCAGAAGTTTTGCAAAGGAGACAAGAGCCTTGAAGATGAGGAGCATATTGGTGGCCATCGGAAGTCGGCAAAGACCAATTGAGAGCAATCATTGAAACTGATCCTCTTACAACTCCGTGAGAAGTTGCCGAAGAGCTCACTGTCAACCATTCTACAGTTGTTCAGCATTTGAAGGAAATTGGAAAGGTGCAAATGTGGGTGCCTCGCGAGCTGACCAAAAATAAAAAAAATAGTTGTTTTGAAGTGTCCTCATCTTCTACGCAACAACGAACCATTTCTCAATCTGATTGTGATGTGCAATGAAAAACGAATAGTATACGACAACCAATGATGACCAAGTTCAGTGGTTGAACCAGTAAGAACTTCCAAAGCACTTTTCCAAAGCCAGACTTGCCCCCAAAAAAGGTGATGGTCACTGGTGATCTGCTGCTGGTCTGATCCATTCCAACTTTCCAAATCTCAATGAAACCATTCCATCTGAGAAGTCTGCTCAGGAAATCAAGGAGATGCACAGAAAACTGCAGTGTCTGCAGCTGGCATTAGTCAATATAAAGTGCCCAGTTCTTCTCCATGACAACACACAACCAACGCTTCAAAAGTTGAATGAATTGGGCTATGAAATTTTGCCTCATCTGCCATATTCTAATAACAGGGGAACACTGAAGATCTTAATAGATTAAAATTCAGGTTTCAGCCACATCTTGTACCCTACTTAGACTCTGTCCTCTACTTCCAAATATCCCCTCTCAGCAAGTGCCAGTTTGTTTCCTCCTGTTTAGATTTTCCCTCAGTGTTGCTCTGGTGTTACTGTCTGTATCTTGCTTTGGACTGGAACATACTCAGTTCTGGGGGGCTGCAAGATCTCTCGTCAGATGTGAAGTACATGAAACTAGGATGATGCTCAGAGATGTTTTTTGGAATATTTTACTGTAAAACACTGCCAGCAGATTTTTCAGGAGCTTGCAATTTTAGCAAGTTACTACCAAAAATCAGGCTGATCCAAAATATGAAAATACTAAAGCATGCTAATAAAATGCTTGTACAGATACTTGAATATATGAAAAAAAAAAACAAACAAGCAAACAAAAACAAGCAAACAAAAACCCCAGTACTTTTCTAACCTAATTTCCAAAAATTATTTTGGCTCCAACTTTCAACTTGAGTAAACACTGGAAAAAGTAACAGTCTAAATGGTTCAGGTTTGATTAGTAGGTGCATACTGGATTCCTATAACAAAGTGAAGGACAACCCTAAATATATTACTCTTCTGTAATCTCTATTCTTGAAGTGTTTATTAGAGTCAATTGGAAGATGGAAAATGAATTAATATTTTAAAATCAGAACATTAAATAGGAACATATTAAACATGGAAGTTGATTAATAACATGAAGGGGTTTTTTTCTTCTAGATATTGACAGCTTTTAATTATTAGAGCTGACAAATTTCGCAACTGGTTTCTTTTTCAAAGAGTTGAGTTGTCTTGAAAGCTGAATTCAGTACACATGAAATGAAAGCATCATTTGGTTATGGGAAGACTCATGCCAAGTTTATAGGGAAGGGAAAAGGAAAGGCCCTATATTTCATCAGACTTGAAATAAAGTTGCCAAAACCAGTCATGAAAATGCCTTGCTGATTTGTTTCTCAGTCTTATGGGTGACCTTGGATTTCTATAAATTAAAGAACATATAGAAAGTAATTTCTTCTGTTTGCTTTTCTGTTCTGTAGATCACATATGGGACTTTAAATACCTTCTGGTCCAACACAGTTCTGTCTCAGGTGACTTTGAACTGCACACGACTCCATGGTCATCTTATGAGTGCTTGTTTGATGATGACAAAAGGGCAATTGAATTTAAAGAAAAGTTTCAGAAAAGTAAAATGTCCCATATGCAGGTGACAAAGCTCTCGGCACATTTGGAGGAAAAATGCTCAGGTAAAGTTGTTATCCATAGCTCTTTAATAGTCTGCTGTACAGTGCATAACTATGCAAAATAGATGTTCTGTTGATCAAATAAGTGTGTGGTTTGGTTCTTGTGCATGTGATTTTTTTTGTTGTTGCTTCGGTTTTGGTGGGGTTTGTTTTGTTTTAAGTTGGCACTGTTCTGGGAGTCTGAATTTATTCTGGAGGCTGCTGCTCACTACGCAGCCAAACCATGAATAGAGCCTTCGTTCAGTGAGCCCAGAGGTGAGATCGGTGGTATGTGGTACCACACAGAGATAGCTTTGGAACATAGTGAGAAATGCTGCCTTTTGTTGTTCATGCCAACCAGTCTAGTAACAATGTGTTTAATCACTGGAAGTTTGTCAAATAGTGTTTCTTCAAAACTAGAATTCTCTAAAGCAGGAGTAAAATAGCTACTGCAATTGAAAACTTCTTATGAAAGAACAAAGAATATATTCTACACAATCACCCCCTCCCCGATAAACATAGAAGATTGCTGAGGTTGGTGTTAAACTTTAAGGAGTAACTGAATAAAGTTGGTATTGCAGCATCTAACTGTAGTTCATGTATAAATAGTGGAAAGCTAAGTTGTTAAGGCTATGCTTTTCAGTTTCTCTGAGTTAACTTGGAAGACAAGCAATTGGAAATTATTTGCACAATTCTAATTTCTTGATCTTTTAGATTCTTCTATATTGGTATCTACCGCAATAATAACCAAAAGTGTAGTACTTCTATGCATTTTAAAATAATATTTAACCATAATGATTTTTTTCACTGTGTAAGTAATCTCTAAAAACATGCTCATGTGCTACTAAAGGAAAAAAAAAAAAGTTTAATTGATAATTATTTTGGTTTTGAAGCTGTAACCCTTGTTTATGCTTTTGGTTATAAATAAAGCTGAATGCAGATTTGATTGAAATTGTTACTTTTGTAGGAGTGATTCACGTGAAAGCCCATATCTTAGAACTGAAGTTTACAATTTCAGCTGGTCAGTACAAGCAAGTCATCTTCCGTGCCGACACTTCACTGGAGTGTGTTTTGGCTTCTCTGCCTATGATTACATATTCAGGTTGTGCTAAATGTGGTTTGGAACTACAGGCAGATGAAAACATGATCTACAAGCAATGTATTAGATGTTTGCCATACAACCAAGTAAAAACATTCTACAGGTAAACAAAATAAAACTAAAATGATGTGTACAGTTAGGGAAGTAAGCTACAATTTTCTCCCATTTTAAGTTCCCTTGTATATAAAATCCTGTATTTAAGATGTGGTTAGCAATTCCTGGTTTTCTAATGAATTTTCAATGATCTGTTCTTGAATTGCTGTGTTATAGTGCCATCATGTATAGGTTATATCCTTCATTTAAGTCTAACTCTTACATTTATTTGAATACTTCATCCTACAGTAATGAGTTCTACTGTATCAGTAAGCTAAAGTAGAGTAGGAGCTTGAGGACCAAAGGAAAACTCCTTGAGTGTCTTGTTTTGACCTAAGTTTGAAGTAGTGTGAACACACAACCATATTTTTAAACTGATTAATCAGTTGCAGAAATAATAACAAATGTTTTCAGTAAACATTCACATAGAGAGCAGACATACTAAGTTATCAGCAGGTGGCACTGTGAGACAAGATGTATATGCACATTTACTTAGAGAAAACAAACTAAACAGATCCAGTTGGTGTAGGAAAATGATTATTAGCTATTTTTCTAATTCTTAAATTTATCTTGGACTTTTGAAGTGTAAGTATTGTAGCAACTTAGATGATGTGTTGGTAGAGTAGTTGAGACAATCATAGATGTAACAGATTTCTAGAATATGTGTGTTTTCTACCAAAATTCTGTCTAAAATTATTGCTAAACCACTTCATAGCGAGTTTAATGAATCATTGCATACTTGATAGTTTCTCACTTGACTTTGATTTGAATACCAGAATCCCATTTGTCTAACAAGGTTAGTGACTTTGTCTTTTTTTTTTTTTTCCTTAATGCAAAATAGTCTTGTATCTTTAAATTTAGATACTGTGTGTTTTCCTGTGAGGGAGGATTAAGTGCAAAGAGTTTTTTCTTAACTGAAAAGGTTCTCCTTCTCTTTCCCAAGATTGATCTCTAATGTGGTCCTGAAGGACCACAACTTACTCTCTGGTTCAAAGGGTGATAGAGAAATGACGACGTTTTCCAATGTTTCTATTCTCAGCATGTGATGTGGGACTTAAATGCACAACTTTTTCAAAGAGAAGGCTGTCATATTTTTGCACTGGAATTTTGCTCTGATTAGTCAGAATGCATCTCCTTGGTTGTATTTCCGAATTCGGTATTGTAGAATGACTTAGTACATTTACATCCTAACAGGAGAAAAATCAGTCTCTTTTGCTAAAGAAATACCTTGTTGAAATGAAATTAACTTCTTAACTACATATGCTGTTGTAGCATTGTTGCACTGCTCAACAGCTTGATATGTCAATGGTTAGTGTTAGTTGTGTTTATAAAACTATGCACGAGTAGAAAATTACTTTTTTTTCCCTGTAGTTTGCTAATTCATGTCCTGTTATCTCAGATTGTTTTTAGTCCTTCAATAAAAGGGATTCAGTGTGCTGTATTTCTAGCAAGGCAATAGCTACCAGCATCTCATTGGGACTAAAATCTGCATATTGTTTTCTACTTAGTATGAGGAATTGTAATAATTCTAAACACTGCAGACTTCTTAAAACATAGGATTAGTCTGTAATTTGATTTGCTACTTAGTGATTCAGAGAATGTAGTAACTTATTATTTGAACATAGTTTTTTTTAAAAGTGTAAATATTTAAGAGATTAAATAGACACTATGGTAGGAAAATAGATATTTTGATAAGATCTTGGTACTTAAGAGACTTAAATAGCCTTAAAATCTAGGGTGTCGGTACTATGGGTCAGTGAAGTCATCCCCTATCATCTTTTTCCTTTGAATGTAAAAGCCCAGTTTTGTTAATCTGCTGTGATTCTAATGAAGCTCATATTTTCCTTCAGATGCTGAAGACACAAGCTTAAGATAGATGCATGTAGAGATGGTTAGATAGCTGCTGGTTTTTTTCCTGAGATAAATACCCAGAACATTGAACACTTTAATAGTAGCAGTCAAAACGAGGCAGAAGATTCCAGAAGCTTTTACTTTACATAAATGGTGTCATATACTATGTGTAAATATTTCCATATTCTTTTTGAGCTAGGACAATATCAAGCTGGAAGAAATAGACAAAAGTAAGACAAGGAAAAAATATATTTCAGAGCTCACCTCCTAGATTTCAGATATCACAGATGGGTCCTTGTTTCTTACATCTGGTTTTACCAAGCTTTGTTTCCTAGCATCTTTTCCCTGGAATTTGGTATGATGGTAACATTCCATTCAGATAATTAATTTTTCAGTCTATACCAATGAGTGTCACTTAAAGATGAACATTTTAACAGTAGTAGTAATGAGAAAAGAGATTCCTATATACTTGTGCTCAACACGGACTGAATCTAACCCTTCCATACTAATGGAAAAGCTCATTTCACTGGCATACTTCACCAGTTTTGTATACAGGTACCAAAGATTGCTTACTCAGTAGCCTCTAAGGAATATTTTGGTAGAATTATGTATGCCTTGAGTGAAATTTAGTAATATCCTTAAATATGTTTAACTGTTTTACAATTATTTAAATTAACCTCATTAAACCCAGTTATATTTAAAAATGAAAGTTAATCACTAAATTGCATTTTCTGTGGTGCTAGTGAAAGAAAACGAACAGTGCTAGGTTCTGTTTTGGAGGCTGTGTTGGATTTATTTTCTCATTATGACAGTTCACTTTTGTTAAAGTAAATAAGATTATCTGAAAGACGACTTAGATGGCCTTGAGAACAGAGTATGAACTAAGAAACAGGTAGTTGGTATATAGTAATCAGGAATTAAGCAACATTTTTCCTAATGCATCACTTGGTTTGTGAGTTACATCTGTAGACCACATTTGCCTATGGCTTTGAAAGCTTTCAATTTTACATCATCTCTTAGTATGTTTCACTGCAAACATATTTAATTATACTGTTTCCAAAATGTTAATTTAGTATTTCTGAAAATCATAATTTTCCTGTGCTTCAGCATAGATTGTCTAAACCAAAATACATGTGTTCAGAGATAAAATAGCAATTCCTCACAATTATTTGAGAAGCTGAGCATACAAGTGTACTGTTAAGCTTTCTCTCATGAAGAGAGCCAGCAGTCTTTAATGATTACAGATAGTGTGAGCCTTGGTTTCTGTCTAAACCAACAGATTGGAAATAATCTGACAGATAATCTGACATGGAGTTCTCTTATCTCTTTTGATCATGTTACTTAAGATTATGAGATTTAGCAGTAGCTTTAGATCAGCAGATGGCAAGTCAAATGATTTGCCTACTGGGAAAGCAGCATATTTGCAGTTACCTGCCTTTGTGCCTCACAGGCATTCAAATTAGTGCCGTTAGGTATATTCTGCATCATGCTAACTAAATTAGTCTGTTAGTAACACACTCTGATTGTCAGTATACTGAAGTACTGACTGACTGTCCTCTGTGGCAGTGTAGCTCTGCTGACCTCTTGAAGTGAGCATCTTGTCCTGTTGGGAGCATCTCTTACTGAAAAGTTCTGCACTGAAGATGATTGTGCCTTATGTTATTACTTTATTTGATATATCATATTTTGGTACTTTTAGTTTTTGGTGTTATGTTTGAGTGTAATTGTGTTACTTTCAGAAATTTTGCTGCAATCAAAAAACTGTAGCCGCTGACTTTCAAGAGTCTTTTTTTCTGACCTAGACCTGCTTTGATGACAGTAGAAGATGAAGGATATGAAATTTATGTTCATGTGGTGTCTGAGTTGATGGAAAAAATCTTCCTCAACATTCCTGCAGACTGGCTGAACAGATTAGTAGGTACTGTTTCATGAGTTACTTGTGATAAAAACAGACAGCAAAGTTCAAAATGGAAGTAACTTTTTTAATTGTTGGCAATTTAGAACTGGGATGAGATTGTTCTGGAAATATGACAGTTGCTCATTGTATGATACAAAAAAAAATCTCAAAGAGAACAGTTGCTGACAAACTCAGAGGTTCAGAGTTGAGGTAGTAACAAGAGGTGAGTTTGTTTAAACACTTATACGCTACATAGCTAAGTATTTAGTAAATAAATGAATTCTTTGTGAAAAATAGAATTTCTTAATAGCAGGCATGCTTTCATGGTGTAAATAACTGAGCTGTATTTCAGACAGGCTTCCCTTGATAATCCTGTTTGGCTTCTTGAGGTGTTTTACATGATTCACAAGTGTTACAGTTTAATGGGAAACAGTCTTTGCACAGTGTTGTTAAAAATTATTTAAAAACCAAAAGCTAATTTTCTATTCAGATGTTGAGCTACACTTCCAGTAAGTCAGTGTAGCTTTCATGAAAGTAGAACTTGAATGTTAAGCGCTATTATGAAAATAAAGAGTACATTGGATTGTTCTGTCTTTTGCAGTGCCCTCCTCAGATATAACCTACAGCACAATAGTAGCAGATCTGTGTCATTTGCTGCTGGCAGATACGGAAGCATCCTATTTGTTGGAAATTAGGAGCCATTTTGTGCTAGATGAAAACAGCTGTCCTCTGCAAAAGGATTTCCATCTGCTAAATTTTCATCCTGATCTTTGAAGCGTTGACCTCTCCTGTAACTGAGTAACAGAGACCATAGGAATACACAGATGGCAAACAGAAGAAAAATGAATTAGCTCAAGGAAGGGAGTCTTTTTAAAAATACAAGAAAGGATTTTGGTTTTAACTTACATGCACACACAAAGGACTGGTATGGAATATCTGCTAATAGTCTATACTGCTGCTGTAATACTGATAAATTGTTTTAAAGTATATTTGTATACATGTAATTTTCTTAATAAACTTTTACAAGGTATCTGTTTCCCTTTTCTCTCCAGAAAAATTCACTAGCGTTGAGAGACTGAGATTTTCTCATATATGACAGATTAGATGAAGACAGCCACAATTCAGTAACATTATTATAGTTAGAAGATTTGTTTGTCTGATCCTATACATTATCTGTAAGTTGGTTATGTCTTTGCTTGCTTTGCTGTTGTGATTGCTTTCCTTCTTTTTAACAGCAGAATTTCTGCCACTTAGCCTCAGCAATTTTGCTGCCATTGTTTTCTGTTGTAAAACAGAACTGTCTCACTGAATTTAATTTTGTGTATCTAGAAGCTGTTACAATGATCTATTTAAGAGGTTTTAAACAGCTTAAAATAATGCATTCTTTCATGGACACTTTAAATGATTTAATTGTTGTGGTATTTATCCAGCATAAACTGGCAAATAAACTTCATCACCTTAAGCCAATTTAATCAGTTTAACGCTGGTCTGCAAAATTTTCTCCTGACTTGGTCAGATTTAGAAATGATCTTAATTCTTTTTGAAGTCTTTAGTGTATTCTGATAGGGATTTTTATCAGTAGAAAACTGAGTAAATGATGACTACAACTGACTTCATAAAGTAACAATCTCATAACTGTTACTTTTGAATGTGATTAAATATATAGATCAGTATTTTCCCCTGATATAAATATCTCTCTCTGATATAAATTGTGCCTCTTACCCTACAGCTTACAGCAGCCTCAGTATGAATCACATTTGCTGTCTTTACCTGCACTGTTCTCATTTAGGAAATCAGTTTCCGCATACACTCTTTCAGCTGTTCTCAGGCTTCAAACACAGAACTGTTCTCAAAAATGAATTTGATAAATCAGGTTGTCAAATGTATCATAATACAAGTAACATGATTGTTGAACAGCTTTCATGTGCTGTTTCTTGGAAGTGGCTACTTAAAATTGAAAAGCAGTGCTTCTTGGTGCTGGTTTGGATTCTGTTTTTGAATCTTATGTGAAAACAGTTTGAGACTGTTGGGTTTCTAATGGTGTTGAGTAAAGCTATGTGTAAACCATGTGTTTTCTTGTGTACCAGTAAAGGGGAAGGTAGTAACGTTCGTTATCAGTCTGGCAGCAAGAGAGAATCCTAAGGATTGTTGGATGACTGAAGAAATGAATTCTCAGCTGAAGTCTCATAAGGTCACTTATTTCTGTATTTAACTAATGTACTCATCAATATGGTCAGATTCTATAGATAAACAAGTTTGTGCAGCTCTGCTTCTCAAAGCAAACTTAGTTTCCTGCTTTAAGCCTTAGCTGTCCTATGATAAAATAATTCCCCAGTATTTTTGTCTGTCTCTGAAACAGTCTGGCAGTGTTGTCAGCAAGCATAGAAATACTGATCTTATGTCAGTGAAATCAATTTACTGCTGTGCCAAGATTCCTGAGACTAGTACACGAAAGCACAGTGACACCAAAAACAATGCTCAACACTGGCACCACTGATGTGCAAATCAAGTGCAGATGCTGGGACAAAATGTCAAGGAGAAACTAGGTAGCCACTTGCAGAACAGATACACTGCAAATTCTCTGGAGAGGAAAGGGAAGGTAGAGAGTGAACCACAAGGGAATATAAATACTCTGCTTGAGTAGTGGTAGGGCTTCTCCAGGATCCTGTTCATTAGAACAAGAATGTAACCATTATTGATGTCTGTTCTAAAATGGTAGTAACTTGCTGCAGCGCTGTCATTTGAAGGAGTTGTGCTTTCTCTAACTTGCATGACAGATTTCTTGCAGAGCTTTAGAAGTTCCTGTATTTGTAAACAGTAATGGAAAGTATTGACAAAGGTGTCACATTTTGTATGATCTTGTATCTATTTTGTGTTTTCTGTGCTATGCACTTTGGTAAAATTTTAAATTTTTTTAGGGGAAAAGAGGCACTATTAGGCAGTGAGAGATCTTAGAATCAGTCCTTCATCTGAAGAAGGTCCTTTCTTATTTACTTCACTTGGATGACCTTGAGCAAAGTCAAGTATGTTGATAAGTGCGTTTATATATGTTTCTTCATAATTTTAGCTGGAATTATTGCACACACAAACTGGAAGTATTGGTGCTTTAATTTTTAAGAAACACAAAGAAAAGAGACCACGTTAGTACAATGCATTATTGTATCACTTGAACTATACTGTACATCAAATCAGATGACTTCCCCCTTTAGAGGTATTTATGTTAATAGACACTGTATGTTACATGCATCTTCTGCACAAGCTAGTAAACCTGTCTGAAACATTCTTAACAGTTTACTTTTAACATCTTTGATGTTTACTGGTATGATTTAAGTAATAAAGAGGGACATAATGTATCTGGTAAAATTGCTTTATCTTGTAGTAATATAGAGTTTATATATATATATATTATTGTTTTCCTTCCCAGTTTGAGCATGTTGCCTATCAGATTGGTTTTTTTAGTGATTTTGTAGGAGTAAAATTTGAAAACAGCTCTTTGGTGTTGGGGGTGCTGGTGTTATTCACTTAACAGAGATAGAATGAGGGCTGAACACTTTGTGAAATTCAATTAAATGTAATGAGTCTAGGCACACCTTATATCCAGTGGCGCTGTTAGCGAGATGTACTGAAGGTACCAGGGAACATTTCAAATGGGGGATCAGGTGAAGTGGAATCTGTTATTTTACAATTCCTCTCAGATATCTTCTTGCTCATATTTCCTTTAGATTATAACAATATTATCAAAATGGAAAGGGTTCTCATTTCCCCAGAGAAGCCTCATTTTTTAAAATATATTGAATTAATTAATATTGTATCCTGTTTGAAAGGAAGCTGGCTTTATTTCAGCTATAGAGATTATGGTCCTTTTGGAACATAATTGTACGAAATGTTTTGCTGCAATAGTCTGTGTGTCTGGTTTTTATGACTGTACAGTGTAAAAGGTACAGAGTTCAGGTCTGTCGTGAACAACAAAGAAGAGAAGAATGTCCTATTTATTTTGATAAAAAATAATTGCTTTGAAAGATTTTACAGAACAGCAAGTTACTTAAAGAAAACCCTTACCACAAAGTGCCCAGGACATAGGTCTGTTTTAAGCTAATTGGGTTTGCAATGTAAGAATGGTCAAACCCAAGGTTCTTGTAGTCAATGCTGTCTCCAGCAGAGATATGTGTAGTGAGAAATACAAGGATGGGACAGGTTCCTTGTATTACTAGTACTCTAGTACTCCTGCAAGCCTTCAGTCATTTGTGACTTCAGGACTTCTTTTATGCTTCTCCTTTAGTGTCAACACCAAGTGTTGTGCGTTGGGATGAGCTGAAAACACGTAACTGAATTACTGCAAGACATACACTGTGTTGAGGGTCATGAGGTTTCTGATCAATAAATAGTGCTGTCCACCATCTGTGTTGAGAAGAGGTTTTTAAATATAATGCTGCTATTTAAAATGAATTGTAAATTTAGTCAACACATGAATATTTTGGGCTTGTCTGTTTCAGCATGCTTACTGGGCTTCCATCCCAGTTGGTGAAGCTACTCAGTCTGGTGATGCAGTGCAGTGCACAGTAATGCCTGGTATCATCACTGACAATTCTTAAGTCATTCAGAGTTCTGTCCACACAATGGATGATCATTTGTGCCCAGAACGCAGGACCAAGAATGGGAATTTACTGGTCAAAATAACTAATACTGGGAGATCACGTTTGTCTTCCTGTTTTGTTTACTCTGCTCCATGTTAATTAAATTGGAAATATATTTAGAGGAGAGGAAAGTTAGAGTTCCAGCCTACCAGAGTCCAAATCTTATCTTTCTGTTTGGTCAAGGAAAGAATTTACTTATTTTCTTCGTGTCCAATTAGGAGTGTAAAATAGTCAAAGATTTGTATTCTTTATCTCATTTATTTGTGGGGTTTTGTTTGTTTTATCCATGCTGTTTACGTCCTGTAGCAGAGAGCATGCCATCGTTTGACCAACTCCTTGGGCTTGCTGATCATTTCATTCCAGTGTTCCAGTTCTTTGCCACGGGCGTACATGAAAGGTCCAACTACTACGCGTCCTAGCAGATGTGTTTCTGGGGAGAGAAAAGGGAGTTAGTGATTAACATCTCTGAGTGCTTCTCTGAAATTCTTACCTAAATTAGAGTATTAACTTGCATTTATGTCAGTAATAATGTTCCAAAAACTGTTTTTAAACCAAATTTTTCATCAAGAAATTCACTCTAGGTCTCAGGTTCTCCACTTTCTACATGCTAAGGTTTCGCATTAAAAGGTACTGCAGTATTTAGTCAATTCAGACCTGCCCTATTGCCTGCACTCTAAATTAGAATAAGTTTAAAGCACACAGATGTGTATCTGCCCAGGCCCTCCACCCCAAGTGTGCTGTGAAAGTATGCCCTAGTTTTGGGCAACAGTAGCCTCAGTAGGATTTATAAGGTGCTCTAGCTTGGGAATGAATGGGTTTAGTTACTGACACAGGAGCTGCAGTGTGTGGATGGGCAGTGACCATCCTCTACCAATGAGCAGATTGTTTCTTTGTGCCTGAGCTTTTCAGCTGTGGATGGGGAAAATAAAACTTGCCCTACATGAACTTCAGAATGTTTGTAAAGCACTTGGCTCTCTGCAAGTGAAAATTATGAAAGACTCAAGTACTGATCCTAGTTCTTGTCAATCCTCAAAGCCAAAGCACCTGCCCAAAAATCTCACCTAAAGGAATTTTTCAGTAGTGCATGAATCCAAATGAGGCTGTTAATGTTTCATTATTGAGGTGGTGTTTGTGCTGTAGGGAAGATGTTTTTCTTGTGAACAGTGGAAATTCTGATTTGCTTCTCTAAGCAGAACTCCTTAATGGATTCTCTCATAGTAGAGGTGACCTCAAGCATGAGGTTTTCTGGCAGAGAATGGGGATGTTTGTAATCTCTTTCTTTCTCATTGCTTGAACTGCTGTGATAATTAAAATTCCTGTTCCTCTTTCAAGTTTGGTTAGGAACAATGAACGGCTTCACAGTTTTGGAGGCTGGGGATGACATACATGAGTGTTCACAGAACTTAATTGGACAAGCTCGCCTTCTTAGGATGCCAGAATGAAACAAAATTAAGGCACTTTCTACTTGCACTGATGAGCCTATGGTTATTTTATTAACATCTTTCGTGAAATTTACTGTTAGCTTCTGAAAGAGACATACACTTCTTGCGAATGTTGTTCTACTTTTTAAATAAACAGCCTATAAAATGCCCCAAACCTTTTATATGTTTTATGATTATTGCTAAAAATAAATTGGTTCCTCCCAGGTTTAAATGTGTCTGCAATATATGAGAGATTTATGATATCTTAACTGTAATAACTTATATAGCTTACTTTCTCCCTTGATGCTCTGGAGGACGGATAGACTCAGGCTTGCTGTGTCCAGCTCTGTCTGATCTGCCTTGAAACTGAACATTTCATTATACACTGGATTGGGAGATCCCAGAACAGCTGCTGTCTTTTTGCTTTTGATAAATTTATTGTGGTTCATTAGTGAGACTTTGATGTACACACCTTAGAGAAAAAGAAATTCAAGAAGAAAATACATCAGAGGCAGTTGGGAGAAGGCTTAAGGAATTTCTTGCTTTCAGGAACCAATATTAAGTATAAAATGAGATCATCAACAATTCATGGAACACAGATGGCAGCACAGGAATGCATAACATGAAGCGGGGAGTACACCAAGTCCTTAGGGTGCAGTTTTGCAGTGCACTTCCAATTTAAGAGCTGTTAAAAGTAGCAGTCATGTTCTTACCCTCCATCCTTGGTCTTGTATTCCTTCCTGTGTACCTTCCCTTCATCTGACGGAGTCTTTTTTGAAGGCTTAGTTTGTTGGGTCAGTAATTAATTTAATATATTTGACGACACTATTGTTTGATCCAACATAGGGGAGGCTGTGAGGGAGGAGCCGTGTCATAAGGCTGCAGCCTGTGCTTGGGTATGATTCAAGGGAACAAATTCTTCTAGTCAAAGAAGAATCCTTAAACAAAAAGTTTTACTAATGACTTCTAGCCCTGTGGTAAGGGATTCTGTAGAAAATTTGAGGAAAAGATCTATGATCTCTGCTCACTCTTCTAGAAAATATTACAAAAAATGTGTGCGAATGTGGCATCAAGAACAACAAAAAATCATTTGCTTCCTTAAGGCAACCTGTGTTGAAGGTGGACTGGAGTACAAAGGGATGTTGCTCGCTGTACTAAAGCAGGAGAAAAAAATTGCTACTGATGATGAGACATTATCAGGAAACAAAACCAAAACACAGCAGAACTAAGCTATCAAAATCTAATTACCATAGTAACAAAGTATGCCTTGTTTCCACTCAGATTAAATCACCCAGATGTTTACTTGTTCTTTTCAGGGTCACTCAATGCAAGCCTGGGTGGACAGATAAGGAAGGAGCAAATTAAAACGGGAATTTTGGAGCTGGTAAGACAGGAAATCACACTTACTGACAGCATGGCTCTCCTCCTGGAGCTTCAGTCCTCTTGCCCTCAGAACCACCACAGTGAGACGGCCCAGGTAGTCATTGTAGCTGAGGGAGAACTGGATGTCCCCATATTCTGAAGGTGGCTTTAGAAGCAGAACACTTGTCAAACATATCTGGAAAACTGTCTCTTCACGCAGGCAAATAATGGGGGTGAGGGGGAAGTTCTCCTCATTAAGAGTTTCTGCTATACTAAGGCATGTGAGTGAAATTACAATGGCTTTATTTTTATTTATGCTGTTGTAAGATTTGGTAGAACCCATTAATCAGCCTTCCTGAACCTTTGAATTCCTATCTCTTACAGATAATGCCTGTTTCTTTGCCTCTTCTGCTTTTTTCTGCTCTAATTCAAAACAGAAGCAAATAACAAAAGGTACTTTCTTACGTAACTCTCTCCTAACTCATGTGACAGCTTCCGAGCAGCTGGATGTTCCCTGTGCAACAGCTTTAGATCTGCAGGTTGGTAAGATCAGAATTCTGATTCCAAATGTTTATCAAATATTTTTTGTATTTGATATGACATATAGCTACTTCAGCTGTACCCTTCCCATATTTGTAAGATGATAGAAGTTCCACAATGCCGAGCAGTCTAGTATCACATACCTCCAAGTTTTCTTTTTCCAGATCTCTCCATATGACTAGTTTGTTGCCATCAGTTAATGTTTCGTTTTTGAGTGGGAAGGTAACTTGGCCTAGCAGATGATGCTTCTTCTGTTTGTTAACGTGATAAACCAAAAACTTGAGAGTCCTTTCGAGCAACATTTTACTGGAAACCTGTACAGGAAAAGGAATAATACATTAATAATTATAAAACATCTGACACTTTTCTACTCTAGTGTTGACTTCAAAGGAAGACTTTTTCAAAGTGTGCTAAAGGTAGGTGGAGGTTTCTGTGGATTATTTGAAGTCCACTTTCTTAATTTGCTTAAAGTTTTAGCTATGCAGGAGTCTAAAGATCCAAGCTAAAATAGAAGGAGTTCATTTGAAAAATATGAAGCTAGCTGGTGGTTTTTCAACTCATACAGATCTAGTGTCATGTGATGTATTCACTTCAACACACATTTAGAACTGTAAACATTTATTTTTCAGATGTTTGAAACACAAACTTTTTTGGTTTTAAAGCTTTTGTCTTGTGACACCTGCTTGAAGGCTCTTGGCATAGGGAGCCAAGCTCCTAGCTTTACAGCACCTTACAAATAGCATACCAGGCATCTCACAAGTTCTAGTTTCTAGCCTGTGTCACAGCACAGAAACTAAAAGTTATGAAACCATTAGTTCAATACAGGTTGCTTCTGGACTCCTAGATCTGCTGGGCTGAACTGCTCAGCCATAGTTCAAACTGGAATTTCCATCATTCCCAGGGCAAGTTCTGGAACCCTGAACTTTGGTGCAGACCACAAAGAAGATCAGTAGCCCAGGATCTCCAGAAGCCCCAGTAACAAATCTTATTTCCAGTGGAAACAACTTGTATCTTGGTACAAGTTTGTAGAAAATTACTTTTCAGAAAACATGTACTGTACTTTGACAAGTCAATATTTACAAACAAAAATCTGCTTAATCAAAAGGACAAGTACCTGAAAAACAAAGTTTTCATCAAACTGTGGGTTAAGGGTTTTATGTTTTGTTTTGGACTGCAGGTAGCTTCTTTCATCAGGCAGCAGGTAGACTTTCACAAATGGACTACAGGAATCAGCAGGAGGCTGCAGATTTCTAACTTTGATCAAGGAGACGAGGAGCCTTTCGGACTCTTGCTCATATTCCATGGAGAACCAGAGGCGGCCAATGTTGCCTTCAGGAAAATCCATCTCACTTTTGTCTTCAGGAAACTTGTACAGCTCTGGGTTAACGGTCCCTACAACATAAGCTCCAGCTTCAAGAAATAAAAAACAAGCACCCTCAGATTAGTCTCAAGATCGTAGCAGGCATTCTTATAACTACTGCTGTATTAGGGAAATAACATTAATCTCTTATTCATTAACATTTTTTGCATAAACTTGGTATTTTAAGTCCTTTTTCCTCAAATTTGGGGGAGTAGCTGTAGGCTGCACCACTTTTCTTTCTCTTATTCCTATGACTGTGCCTTGATAGTTCTGGGTATTCATTGTTGCAGTCTGCAACTGGTCTCTGCTGTTTATGGAGACAACAGATATTTCCTGAGCTACACTCATGCTGTTCCTTCACAAAACAAAGGAGGAGAGATTGCCTTGTCTACCATATACGTGAAGTCCGACAGCAGCGGGACCAGAATGGCTACATTATAGTCCAGTTCCTATATATATATATATACATAAATATGTATACATAAGTGTTTAGGGCTTGTATTGTGTAACACTGTTCCCCTTTAGAAGAGTACCCTTACAAAGTCCCGTTTTTGCAATGCCATTACCCAAAGAATGAAATGATGACCGCGGCCCAGACTGAGGCATCATGGAGGGGTCACTGTCTTCCTGAACCTGCTCTTCATTTGTCAGGTTAATCCAGTCTTGCCCATGCAGTGTCGGTGGAATGATAAATGGAACGCTTCTGGATCTGCTGGAGATAAGAACAGCTACTGACTCTTCTGGTTTAAATATGGAAACCAAACTTGCTAACAGTAATAAGCTTACCGTTCTCTCACCGTTTTGTAAAAAATCTAGAGAGATGCATAGGTAGAAACTACAAACACCCATCATTTTGCAATTTATTTATATAATGGCTAGAGGTCCAGTGAGGGAAATCAGATCCTAAATCTTCAGACAAACGGTCACCTTTTCCCATTCCTTCCTTTTAGAGCTGATCTTTCAAAGGAAAGGAAGAATTAACTGCACCTGCTTGTTTTAGAGCCCCAAAGCCCTGCAGTAGGTAACTCCTTTCTGAACTGAAGTCCTATTGCTTTTTTCAGATGCTTCATTATGAGACCACCAGGAATTACTCTGGAGCACAGGCCGGCTTTTCTAGGTAACAGATAAATCTATCCATGCACCAATTACACTTGAATGTGTTATCTCTTTTACATAAATCAGAAATAATCATTGCATTCATAGTTACAGAAAGTAGTATTTTTCTAAGAGAACAAAACAGAACATGACTGATGTTCTCATATAATTTAGGGGTCTAATTTATTTCTGAGCATGAATATATTTAGATCACCCCTTCACTTGAGATTTGACAAGTTGAAATAAATTACCAATATTATATGCTTTTAAAACGAAACAAAAATACATACCTTGTGCTTTTCAGTTGAATTTCAGAAGCTGACTGATCCTGAAAAATACCATTTGTGTTTGTCATTTGGACAGGACTGGTGAGCTTTTCATAAGAAAGGAGGTGGCAAAACTTCTTCCAGAGAAGGTATCCAGTTATTCCAATGAGAACAAATAGAAGGATCCCTCCTATTATACCTCCAGCAACAGCAACTGCTTGTTCTGTTCAAACATAGAAGCACAGAAAGCATCACAGGAAGATCAAAGTTGTGTATGTATTGGGGTAGATAGGAATATTAAAGCTGACAAATGTATTTGATTTGCATACGAAAATGACTTTTAAATGAAACCTTTGGCTCATGTGCACATTTTTGTCCTTGGTTACAGCACGATGCAGCACCTGAAGATGTATGGCATCAGCAGTGAGAGATAAGAAAGTATTCAGATGTGCTGGCAATGACTGCAATTGTAAGACACTATAGACAAGAAAAAACAAAACTCAAGGAGTTCTTTGGGCTTTAATTTTACATTAGCATAAACATTTACCTTAGTATGACAGATGTGCTAGAGCTTTCATAACAGAAGAAAAAGAAAAACCAGGATCACGTAATACAAAAGGTACCATTATTTTTGTTTGGTTTGTTCTTCCACATATTCGTCTACGTTGAACTGAGACCAGATCCTGGCACAAGGAACAAAGCAGAGCTGGGTTGTTTTCTTTCTAAGGATGCATGTGTTTCCTGATCTCTAAGGCCAAACTTAAGTATGCATTAAACACTGTTTCCTGAATCTCGATTACTTCACATAAAACTGAATCTTGTATAATTTGGGTTTTGGTCCACACTAATAAAATTGAAAATGTCTTTAATATGAATATGAGGAATTCTGTTGTGATAATTTCTCACTAGACCAAGGGTAGACAGTTGATAATGGGCTCAGTTCATTGTTTTCTCAAGTTTGCTGAGTGTGCTAGAGTACAAGGCTGGAAAGACCACTTCTGCACTATGCCTTACACCCAGCCTGTCTTGGCCTTACCACTAAACTGGTACTGGTGCATCAAGACATGACCAGGTCTCAACTGAGAATTGATCCTACCAGAATATCCTCTGCCTGAAAACGAGCCCAAGCTGCAGAATTATCTTCCACTCTGAAGCCGTGGGAGGCAGCACAGGACCAGCTGAATCCTATCAGTTCTCAGGGTCTCCCCTGAAACTAAAGCAACAAAGCGATCTGATGCTTTCTCACAACTCAATTTTTCTTCTTCTCTGCTTTTGGATAGAGATACCTGTGATTATACTTCATTCCTTTCTCCTTTTTGTCTGTCTGTGCTTGGTAGATACCTTGTAGTTAGCTACTTCTGTATGATGGTACAAATAAATAACAACTGTACAAGCACAAAATAATCAGTCAACACTAATAGCAGTTTCAAATAAGAATTCAAAACTAATGTAATATAGTTTGATTAGAGCTATAAAGAGTATAGGAAGTGAGTTACTGATCTTTTTCACTGTTGCCACATTACAGTAAGTGATATGAATGTCCTTCAACTACAGAACATTTATGTAATACTGTGTGCTATAAAATTAACTTGGCCATAGTAGCTCAGAGGTCTTTATCTGATCCTATCTCATTTTCCTGCCTTTGGTACAGTCACAGGGGACAACTTATTTTTGCAGCTCCTCTCCAGGTATGTTGCCTCAGTTATCTGTAGGAATTGGCTGGATACTTCCCAATGAGTCATATAATCACTCATGTCCCCCCAGCACTATGGAGCAACCACCTTGCTCATGGCTGTACCACAACAACAGGCGCTTTGCTGTCCTTGCAACCAGCCAGTGGGCTGAATGCGTTTTAGCACTTAGCCAGGCTAGTGGTGCTATACATAGTATTAGTCCGGGACTTATCCTGAGGAACAGGAAACAAGTACCTATTTCGTTTGGGTTAATATTAATACAGACACGAGTCTGGTTGTGCTACACTGGTAATGTAATGTTTGGGTTTTTGTTTTATGTTTTTCTTTTTCCCCTAAGAATGCACAGTATGAGGAAATGCTGTTCCTCTTTGTTTTATACGGTATGCTCAAGTGTGTCTTCGGTCACATTGCCATTTTATTACTGCTTAAAAGGCCTGATGCAGGAAAAATGCTTTAGTTTAATGTCCATGAACATAATAGAAATTAATGGTTCACTTCATCCAAGTGTACAGTAATACAAATGCTTATATGGCTGGTGGTTTTACTGTCTGACATAGGTACCTCCACAGTTAACATTTAGAGCAAGCTCAACAGGATTCTGCCTGTTTAATGTGTTCTCTCCATTCCCAAATCTTTAATGCTCTCAGCAGCACTTCTGTGTCCCCCATAACCAGGTTGCCACCATTTATCATTAAAGACAATAAGATGAAGTGCACTGCAATGTAATATATTGTACAGCAGTTGTGCACTGAGAATGAGAGAATAAGAGAATGAGTTTCCAATCACTTTGTTAATGAGTTTATGTACTGAATTTGTTCATTGCAGAAAGATGTTAAGTATTTATGACCCATTCACTCCCATTGGCTCAAATTCTGCTTTTTTATTTTTATGCAATGGTAGATACAAGGTGAAGTTTTACCCATATCAGTAAAGCTACCTGTGTTTTAATGAAGGTAAGGAGAATTTGGCTCATTTTTATTCCATCTCACCTGATTAGATCAGCAACAGAACCAGAAGCTTAGGGCACAATGTAGCACGAGTCACAAAGTCCACCTCTGAAATTAGTTGAATCCTTTGTGTGCAGGGAAAAAATAAGTATCTTTTTAAATAATTACCTGTCATCATGAGAAATTGATGTATTCTGCTGTGGTACAGAATCATGGCAAATGGAGATGGAAGAAACCTGTTGGACCATTTCATTTCCAGGTGGCCTGTTCTGGGGCACTGTCCACCAGTAATAGGTAGTGGGTTTATCCTGGCACGGAGAAATGGTGGTGATCATCTTCTGTCCCTTTGGGATTTGATTCCTTTTTGCTTAGTATCTGATAATACGCTTTCAATGAGCTTTTCTTAAACTTTGCAGTAAGCCTTTTGGAGTTTTCACAGTATCACAGTATCACACAGTATCAGTTTTGACCAACCAGTTCTCCATGAAAAGCTTTAGTCCCTATATATTAATAAATACTCAGATTTATTAATGCAGTATAAGCTTATGTGCAGTATAAACCGAATTATTTAGGGTGGGGAGTAAATTCTTGCTTGCTATGTGAAGTTGTCCTCGGACAGCAAAGCGCCCCGGGTGGGGAATGAAGATGGGGGTGCCTAACAGACGCCTGGTGACAGGCACCGCTGCCTTAGCCGGCTCCAGGAGCAGGTCGGGTGAGTTTACAGACCCCGAGTTCATCGGCAGGCTGGACTTGATTTCTTGCCCGAACTCCCCGAAGTGCCCGCACAGCGGTGGGAGGTTCCGGGGGTCCGGCAGGTGCCTGGGGGCAGGAGCCGGCGGTTCGGCAGGTGCCCAGCCCGGGGGTAGCGGCGGGGGAGCCGAGCCCTCCCGTCCCTCCAACCTAGCACTTACCGGGCATGGGTGCTCGGGTCCTGCGGTCACAGCCTCGGCCCCATCTCCTCCCGGTCCTCCTGGCTCGGTGGCAGGCGGCTGCTGCCCGTGTGTCCGCCGCAGCCCCGCTGTGCAAGTGCCGGGGGCAGTCCCTCCCCGGCCCGCCCCTCGGCTCACGGGCCGCACACGGGGGAGACGGGAAACACGAGTTAACATGGAGATATCTGTGGTTCCCATCAGAAGAAAGGAACGGGACGTGTTCGGAAGAAGTTCCAGCTCTACCTGGGCTCCCCGTGCCGGGCGGGGGGCACAGCCCTCACTTCAGCTGGCACGGCCGGGGAGGCCGGTGTGGAAACAGGTGGAGAAGTAGCTGTTGTACCAGAGAAATCTTCTGTCAGCCCTAAAAAAAAACTGTGCGACACTGGCTATGTGAGATGATAACTTCAAAAACTACAGTTATGCTCAGAAAAAACTTTGGTATTAGTAGCTTAATTCTGAAAATCCAGGTAGGCAAGAAATCAGCATGCACTTGTTTCAGACCTCTAACAAAACGCATAAGCACAAAGGAACACAGAAGCTTTACTTAGGCAATTGCAATCATAGTTTTTCCTATTTACATTTATAAATGTAATGATATTTTATTTTCTGTGTGTGTAATAAATATAACCAAGCAGATCTTCACTAACAAAATTACTCGTGCATAGTTCAGAAGCAAAATTATTCACCTTCACTTCTTCTTGCCTGATGCTGCTTGCTTCTTTCTCAGCCAGTATGAGAAGAATCTATACCTTAAATGCAACAATTTTGTATTACACATGCTTGTTCTGTTCACAACCATTGCATGCATTTGTATAGTGCCATTTAATCTAAAAGCCAAAGAAATGCATAGGAATTAAACCGGTAGGATCGTAATGAAATGTCATCTGTTTCTGTGGAATCCTTGAATTCTTTTAATTGTATTTAAAATGTCTTGCTGCAGATGTAGTGTGTTTAGCTTTTTCTATTAATTATTGAGTCCTTGACAAGTAAGAAAGTATTGGATCATTTTTACTCTGAAGAGAAAAAGCTTCATATATTCCAGTTTTAGTCTTTAACACAGTTAACTATTAAATAAATGTTGCATAGCCAATGCTTTTGCTATTCTTACTTCTACACTGAATTAGTAGTAATATTGAAGTATAGATTTTTTGCTGAGCAGTTTGCACTTGTCAGGATAATTTCCATAAGCAAGTTTGAGACAACTGGAAGTATTGGAGTTGTGTGGCAAGTCCCACAACTGTCTGCTTTCTGTTGCAGTCTTCTCCCTTGAGCTTGCTTTTATGTCTGTGTGAGGAGTGGTAAAGTTGCTTTGAACACCTGAGTGCTTTCCAGAACACTACCAAACTGTTAAAGTGATCCCAGCCAGATGCACTGTCTTCCATATGAGCTGTGCTGCTTGTGTAGAGGGGTGTGAAGTGTGTACGTCTGGGAAGCAATAACCATCTGCTGATTCAGCTCTTGTTTCAGCGAGTCAGTGCATGTGGTGAGGTGAGCTTGGAGGAGCAGAATTAATGGCAAAGGTGCTAAGCAGAGAGTTTAATTTTGATTCTGTGCTGTACCACAAATGTCCTGGTCCCTAGTCTTTCTGTGCTGAGCTCTGGCTCCAGCCGGAAATCAAAATAAATACAGGATGCGATGAACCAATTATACTCTCCTTTTCCTCTAGTAACTAACCTCCTTCCTAGCCCTCACGGTTTACAGGTTTCATGTTTCATCCTATATGTTACCACACTTGAAGGAACTAAAATTAATTAATATGAACAAAACATGTAAATACTACTTGCCATATGTCTGCTTGCAGCATGTAGTATAAAAGACCCAGGAGCAACAGATGAAGGATGTTTCTCTGCATTCACTGTGTCTGGTTGCACTCCTGACTGCTTCCAGCCAGAAGCTGGTATGATTTCCTTGATTGTTTTAAAAGCCCAGCTCAAAGTTCAAATATAAGACAATGCTGATCCGTTCACGTTCACATACTGTAACTTCAGTGTTGTATCAGAGAGAATTCTGGAAGATACTGCCTGCCTAAGTTTGGGCATTTTAACAAGTCTGTTCATTTCAAGCATATAGTATTGCATTAATAAATATGTATTCTGCACATTCCAGCCTTGACCAGGATTGATTCACACTTACCTAGTTAAGGGGTTTGGATTCCTACCTTGGTATTTCATCTTAGCCCAGTAAATCCCTGGCACTGCAGCTGACCTGGATGTTCTTTGGGGAGATGCAGGCAGAATGCTCTCTGGACTTTCTGCCTGACTGTATCTGTCCCATCAGTTTCCTTCTGGCACAGACCTGCTCAATGGAGCCTTGAGCACAGGAAAAACTGCTACAGCTTGCACAGAGCGTGCTGTACAAGACAAGAGTTTTTCCATGCTTTGATACTCATCTTTCGCTGGGTATTTCAAGTCCCTGGCAGACATGAACACGCAATGCATTTGCTTTCTCCTTAGAACCTTCTTACAAATCTTCTTGGCAGTGTTATAGTATACCTATTGATATGAAAGTATACATAGGTGAAGTCTCTATAGCAGCACTTCTACTGGCTCAGAATGTTTGTATTTTTTTAACCTTTTCCTTTTGTTTCTGGTATGCTTCAGCTGTTGGTGTTGCCTAAGAATGACCTTTAAGCAAGCTGTAGCGCCACCTCCTGTCCAAAATCGGGCATTGGCGTGAATCAATAGAGCTAAACAAAAAGTTCTCTTAAAGGTGACTTTTTTTTTTTTTCTCCTCTATGAAACAGAATGGAGAAAATGTGAACTTTTATTCTCTTCAACTGATTTTTTCTTCCTGTGTTTAACAATAAGAATTTCAGAAATACAAAGTCTGCTTTTACTGGAACATGTTCTCATGGTTGTGATTTGTTTGGTTGGTTTGGTTTCGTTTTGCTAGTGCAAATCGCATTAAGTTAGCAGCTGTTGCTCTTTTAAGACAAAATACTACAAAATGTTCCTTTAAAATTACTTTTATTATTAAGCTCCAAGTTCACAGATGATGTGCACAAGGCCTGTAGAGGTTTTTGCAGAGAAAATTCCTTGCAAAGCTTTGGCTTGCCTGGCTCTGAAGTTTTTTGGGAGCAATATCTGACTTTTTGTTCTGGTTTTGTACACCACCTAGCCTTGGTAATAGTAATCTAAACTTCGTAACTTTGACAAGGCCTTGCAAGATTACTTATGTACACATGCAAGATGAACTGTTCACACAGCTGTAGTGACGAACAACCAATGTTGCTCTATAGCAAGACCAGTTTTATTTTCAGCAATATTGCCTAACTCTCACTCCCTCTGGAACAGCTAGTGGATTTAGGCCAGAGATAATGTAAATAAGATGTGACTACTCTAAGACCAATGTGGAGGGGTTGCTGAGCAGGCAGATGAATCTATAGACAGGCATGTATCTTAAGATTTGGGCAAAGCACAAAATCTTATATATGGTATAGCAATGACGCCATATGTAATATAGCCATAGCTGGTACAGCCTTATGCGACACAAACTTTTAACTGAGATCAAAATTTGATGTTTGATGATTGTTTTTGGGATACTATAAAACTAGAATGAGATACTGATACTAATGTTCTTTAACTTATAGTTGGTTTTGCAGGCACTTATGCCTAAAACTGCTCCACATATAGCAACAACAGATTTACAGCTGTCATCTCAAGTGTTTTTATTAAACAAACAAACAAACTACAAAAAACCCACAACAAAGTGTCCAAAAGCCTGGGTAGGATGGTGGTAAGATCTTGAGGGTCAAGTAGATACGAAAAAAAATTTAAAATCCCCAAACCAGAGTGTAGAGAAAAAAGAATAACAAACTCTTCATCTAATTAAGTCATTATTTCATCTGTATAAGTGGTCCCTTTCTCTTTGCAAAGCAAAGACTGCTTGTGCAACAAATACTAAGGAATACCTGATCCATTCACAGAATATGTCTGGTACTGATAGTGTCTAGTGTGCATCAAAAACACATAATGACCTCTCCTAAATACACCTAATGCAACAGTATTTGGCTCCAAATACATTTAATTCCAGGTGATATTGATCAGTTTTGGCCTGTGTGTGAATCCTCAATACAAAGGGTTAGAAATTAAATCAAGTACAGCACAAATAACAAGTGTCACATGGGCAACATCACAGCAGCTCTGTGAACTATTCAATTGACAGCAAAAGCAAACAAAGACCAAACCAAAACCTACAACCCCCCAAAAACAAATAGGGTTCATCCTAAGTAAAATCAGTGCACAAATCTGGGTTAGAGCCTGGCCAGAAAGGGCCAAAATAAGCTGAGGTGGGCCAGCTTCATGTAGTAGTCACTAGAACTGTGCTGCACCAAGAAGGCTGCACACTGCTCATGTCATTAGCTCCTCACTTTAAATACATGTGAAAATTTTCTAGGATATGCAAGAAATACAAGAAAGATAAAAGTAAATCTTTCAAGCTAAGAAGAGTCAGAGTCATTCCCACAGATATTTTTGCCTTGTTTTACTCAGAAAGGTAGCATCTCAATGCTAGAAAGCAATTTTTATTTTATTTTATTTTATTTTGGTTTTGTTTTGTGGTTTTTTTGTTTTGTTTTGTTTTTTGCTAGAAACAAGTAAACCATTTCTGTCCCTTCCCCAGCCTGGGGCTCAAATGCTACATTCTGTGCTTGGAAATGCTAACTTGAAGGACACTTGCCTACCATTAGCCAGCTTACATACAACTTTGCTTGTATGTACGGAGAAATACACTGGTTTTTAGGACTTTAGTTGATACCTTTTTCTCGCCCCCTCAAAGAGGAAAATCTATGAGAATCTATGTGTTTGTTTGGCAACCATGAGTTGAAAAATGGGAGAGAGTAAAAAAATATTTTCTTTAGATTCCTGAGACAGATGAGTCAGTATGTCCACAAGCAAAGGTTACATAAACTAAGAGACTAGAACAAGACTTAGTTGCATGAACAGTGTTACTGCATTTCAATCTGTCCAGAGTCAGCCGTGCAGATTATTGCAGGCACAGTTAGCCTGGGGTTTGCAGTGCATCTCACTCTTCTCTTGCTGTGAGGCTGCTCGGAAATCTGTATGTACTACTTTATAGGTCTTATTTGTGCAAGCCTTATTTAATACACAGTGCTGTTGCTCTCAGCATGTGTCTAATTTGGAATGTCATCGTGGTATACTGGCTGCATGATAGTTTTGTCTCTGTTTCATTTAACCAAGAGTCATGTCTCTTACAACGGTGACCTGATACAGGCAGCCGCAGGGACTAGATCCAAATCCTCTTCAAATCTCCCATCTTTCCTGAAGCCTCTGTCCTCTCTCCCATCACGCTCTCTCGCTAGCACATCTGGGACGAGCCACTCAGCTCACCTGAGAGAAGTCAGGGGAGCCAGTACAGGATGGCTCCTGCCGCGTGGGGCGGAAATGGGAATAGGTATGATGGTGCCCAGGCATATTGTCCTGGGAAAGGGAGGCAGGATGAGGAGTGTTAAGTGGGCTGGAATCAATCCACAGGCCATTGGGCCAACAGGCAACTACATTATGATGCCTGTAGGCTAAATTATTTGAGAATATTCCAGGTCATATGGGAAAACAAAGCCTTTCTTGGAGCTGCAGAACTACGTTTCTTCAAAGTGCATCAGGGTCCGAAGTCAGGCTGCCAGGCTGCCGTGCTTTCCTCCTGTACAGTCTTTTCGTTGGTGCTTTCACCACCTTCTCACTAACACCATTTCTTTATTTTACATCTGGGGATTGAGGCATCAAAATTCAAGACTTTATTTAGATGCTTGACTCTCATTAAACAGAGCTGCCTCTATGAGCAGGCTTTGTTTACAGCACTCAGCCCCGGGCACCAGCTAAGGTCTAGGGTAGACTCCAATACTTTTGTTTCTGTTTGTTGTCCAAAGGCCAAATAATTTATTTGAATCGCACCATTTGCAAAAGTAAACTAAAGGGGTTTAGTACATAGATGAATGTGGTTTTGGAAAGAGTTTA